>NC_134353.1:535829152-537191652 GCF_048569485.1 Anomaloglossus baeobatrachus | reverse complement strand
GAAGAAGCGTCTACAATACAGAGGTTATAAGAATAAGATCCTCTCTCATGCTGAAAAAACCGCTGGAGAAAGAACCCGCAATGATCTACTCTCTGACAAAGTCAAATCTGATGAAAAAAACTGCCGCATTGTCTTCTCTACTCCTTACAGTGTTTATTTTTCTGAAATAAAAAAAGTTTTTTTACGCTATATTCCCCTTCTCCAACAGGATCCGGAGTTAGCTCAAATATTATCCAATGGTGTCAATGTCGTGGCCAGGAAGGCCAAAACCATAGGCAATATGATATCTCCTAGTCTTTTCATTTCTCAAAATAAAACGGAGACCTGGCTTAGTACAAAAGGCTCCCACAAGTGCGCTTTGCCACGATGCGGACTTTGTAAATTTATGAGAAAAACGCTGTCTTTTCCAGTGGGTGACATTTCCTATAACATTTCCACTTTCATAAATTGCTCTACTACATATGTTATATATAAGGCCTCTTGTACCATATGCTCGAAGGACTACATAGGCTGCACTTCCAGGCCTCTCAGAAAAAGGATATCCGAGCATACCCATATCCCACTCCCAACTCTTTCTTCGAATCCGCCGAAATATAAAAGATCTATTTCAGGTCTCACCAGACATTTTCTTGACCTTCACAACGGTGATTTTTCCACTATGAACATTGTAGGCATCGAGCAAGTCAAAAAACCTCTAAGAGGAGGCGATTGGTTTCGTGAACTTCTCTACACCGAGGCCAAATGGATATTACGGCTCGATACCCGGCATCCAAAGGGACTTAATTATCGTTCCGATCTACGCTATGTCATATGATTATTATATATATATATGAAATATAATCATGGTTTTTTTGGGTTTTTTTTTTTGTTTTTTTTTTTTTTTTTTGTTTTCTTTTTTTTTTTTTTTTATTCTACCTCACCTCCAATATCAATGGCCATATGAACATTTTGTGTGATAGATATATACTGAGGAAACAATCAGAAGATATGAATATTAACACAAAAGGATAATATGAATTTATTGGAGAATTACTCATATCTCAGAGTAGGATATAAATCTCATTAATAATTCTCATAACCGAATTCCTGGATATCCTATGTTTTATAAGTTTCTTCCATCGTACACATGTGTACACACTGCACACATGTGTACATAGAGCTCATATAGCTACACATACAAAATATAGAAATAAAAATAAAGACTAAAATAAAAATAAAAATATTATATTTTTTTTTTTTTTTTTCCTCCATATGTCTATAATATATAAAATCCTATACTGGAGACGATATAATATCTAGTCCACATACATGTATTTCTATTTCTATCTTTTTCTTTGCCCTGCACCCACAGAGCACATGCATTTATATGCATGTGTACACATACCATCTATATAAGATATATCCACTTATTATAATATCTGCATGAACATCTTTTCATAGACCAATGAAATAATCTTTTTGTTTCCTTAGTGAAATAATTGCTATACGAAATATATGGGTGGGTGGAATGGTGCACATATACACATGTATGCTTGCATTAACCTTATTTTGAGGTCTTTTTGTAATCTAAGAATTGTTTTTCATTGAATTCCCCAGTAAATATACATACGCATATGGGGTTAAGAGAATCCAATGATATACCAACCCTCTTACTAATTTGCATGTTTTCGGGTGGACTCCCTTCCTGTTTTCCATCTTGCTCTTGTATTTCATTGCTTCTTAAGGTGCTATGTATATCTCTTGCCTCCCATCCTACATGGCTTATGATTAAGGACTGTTTTTAAATTCCCCTTTTGTGTCCGAAACGCATCAAGCCGCACGGCAAGTCGCATGGCGATTTTGGATGATTTGTGACCCTTTTCTTTATTTTTAAACTTTTCAAATAAAGCATGAAGATTTTTATTCATCCATATTGGTGCTGAGTCCCACTCATTTTCTATTACCGTTTACTTAGATATATTGATGACATCCTTATTTTCTGGAGGGGAACCGACCTTGAACTCCAGGACTTTATCACATCCCTCAATTGCAATGATTTAAATATCAGACTTACCTATAAATGGGACCCAATAGAGGTTGATTTCCTGGATATTAAGGTGATGACTTTGCCTGATCGGACTATTCAAACGACAATCTTCAGAAAAGAAACCTCTGTGAACAGTCTTCTGCATGCGTCATCAGCACATCTGCCCTCCACCATTAGAGCGATTCCAACGGGGCAGTTCTTGCGTGCTCGTAGCGTTTGCTCCACGGAACAATCTTTCGAGCAGCAGGCACTTGACCTCAAGAACCGGTTTAGAGATAGAGGCTATAGTCTTAGAGACATCAAACGAGGGTATGGTAGGGCCAAAAACACACCAAGGGACCAACTTCTTGTCCACAAGGGAAATAAAAAAGGTTACGATTCTACCATACGTTTTGTATCAACATATAATAATCAATGGGAGGATATCAGGGGAATATTGCGCAAACATTGGCCTATTTTGATGACTGAGCCAGCATTGAAATTGGCTCTCCCCAGCTATCCAGCATTGACTGCTCGTAAAAATCGTAACCTAAAGGATCATTTGATTCAGAGCCATTACGCTCCCAAAAATCCCCTCCCCTTTAATATCGGACCACCTCGATGGGGATTTTTCCCTTGCGGAACATGCTTGTCATGTCGAAATATCGTGAGGGAAAAGACCTTTGTGTCGGTGGATGGGAATAGGACTTTTGATATCAGACATTTCATCAGCTGCAGCACAGAATACGTTATTTTCGCAGCTGGATGCGGATGTGGATTAACCTATGTGGGTCTAACATCCAGACAGTTCCGCATCCGGGTGCGTGAGCATGTTAGGGACATCATTGCTGCAGAGGGGGTGTCTGATCTTGAGTCCTTGAAAACCATCCCCCGACACTTTAAGGTACATCATGCCTGCGACCCCTCTTCCTTGAAAGTAAGAGGGATTGACAAATTAAAATTGGGAATCAGAGGGGGTAACCATAAAAAGGCCTTAGCCAAACTTGAGTGTCGTTGGATTGTCACATTTTGGACAATGACCCCCTTTGGACTCAATGAAAAACTATCCTTCGCCCCGTTCCTATAAACCCTAAGTGAAGTGGCCATGACTTTGCCGTTCTTTTTCTGTTGTTTGTATGATGTGTGTTTTTTTAATTCCATGTTTTATTATTATATTTTTTTAGTGTTTCTACCCATCTTTGAACGAGAGGGAGCCTTTGTTTGTTCCGTCTTCTCTGTGCCAAATACAGATATGTGTTCTCCATTGGCTGATTACATCTTTAATCTGAAATTTCAGGACAGCACTTTTATGACATCTTATTGCTGTCTTTTTGAGGATAAGCATGATGATTCTCCTCCATATGTATATATCTGTGATATCACTATGGAGTGTTATGAACCAGAATGGTCATTATATTTACATCTTCTCTTTATGAATATAACATATGGTGGTTAGTGTTTAATCGTCATCTTTTGCTTGTGATTTGTCACTAAATGACTTATCTATATTTCTGCCGTATACCGCTACATATATTTGCCCTTTCTGTGCCCTGGATTAAGATGGCCCCGCCCGTGGTGCACGTGCGCAGTGCGGTTTCCTCCCGGGCTTGCTATGATGACGGCTTCCGGAGGTGGAATGTGCGGGCTCAGTATGATGACATCGCTGTTCCCCGCGTCACTTCCGGGGATTGCCCGATGACGCACGCTCCGGATGTAACCCTGCCTCTGCACGCGACCGTATGTTTGCCCCTTTTCTGTGCCCTGTATTAAGATGGCCGCGCCCGTGGTGCGCGTGCGCAGAGCGATCTCCTCCCGAGCATGTGATGATGACGGCTTCCGGAAGCGGAATGGGCGGGTTCAGTGTGACGACACTGTTACTATCCGCATCATTTCCGGGGATTGCCCGATGACTCACGCTCCGGACGAAACCCCGCCTCTGCACGCGACCTTAATGGACGCAGGCATGTCTTTCTTTATTAAGACACATATAAATGGTCCCCCTCTCATCACACATCATGTCGCACTGCCCTGAAGAAGATACGAAACGCGTCGGTGTGCGGTGGCTTTCCGGTCCGTTGAGGCATCACCATGAGTAAGTAAACTATGCAGGTTACTATTCTCCACATGTGTTTTCCACAAGGAGTCTTTCTCCACATGTGTGAATTGAATATGCAGTTCCCTCTCATGGTGACTCCTCTGACCTGATCGGCTCTTTGTGTGCTCTGGGTTTTTATTCTCTTACCTGGCCTTATATATAACTGTTTGTAAATCCTTGGATCACTGCTTTGGTGTCATTTTATCTGGATCTTTTTGTATTCAATAAAGATTGTAAATGATTTTTGCACCTAACTATGACTTGTAGTGTTTCCTTGAATATTCTATGGGGTATCCTTCCCCCCTCTTCTTGCTCTCCGGTTTGATATAAGTTCACTCAGTGTTTGCTAGTATAATGGCTTAGTAACAATGAGTTTGAGTGTGCAATGCAGGCAGACGTGCTGCAAATATCTTTGCACTAGTGGGACAATACAGAAGTCCAACAGCTACTTTTAGGATACCACTAAGTTCACTCAGTGTTTGCTAGTATAATGGCTTAGTAACAATGAGTTTGAGTGTGCAATGCTATATATAGATACTCAGGGATTGACACCGGAAGATCTAGAAGTGCTGAAAATTTTGAAGGAGCTTGAGGAGGAGTCCACTGGTGGCCTTTCAGGTTAATTCCCCACCTCTATTCTTCCTCGTTCCACTGCCTTTCCGCCTTCCTCCCTTTGTCCGCAGGTCGATATCTTCACCAAATTGGTTCTAGAGGATCTTCGGAACCTCAAAAAACCAACTGGTGGTCACAACCTCTCCATAAGACAGAAAAGAGCTATTGATGAACTAAAACTGCTGGAGGGGGTTGTGATAAAGCCTGCGGACAAGGGGGGAAGCGTGGTAATTTGGCCCACGGAACTTTATGAACGTGAGGCCTTTAGGCAGTTGCGAGATCGGGAGACCTATAGCCCTCTATCTGGTAACCCCATAAAAGGGTTCGAGTCAGAATTAGAGGACATTCTCGGGGTGGCTTTTTCACGTGGTGTCATTACTAAAAAAGTATATGATGGTCTCCACGTCAGGTTTCCGGTAACATCCACTTTCTATTTATTACCGAAGATACATAAAAATCCTGTCTGTAATCCAGGGCGTCCGATTGTTTCTGGCATTGGAGGGCTTTGCGATAACATCTGCAAGTTTATTGATTTTTATTTACATCCTTTGGTTGAAACGCTGCCCTCCTTTGTCAGGGACACCTCGGACGTCCTGAGAAGGATTGACGGTATCTCACTTGAAAGTGATGTGTTGCTGGTGACTTTTGACGTGGAGTCCCTGTACTCTTGTATTGCACACTGCGATGGATTGGCCGCCGTGAGGTGTTTTCTTAGGATGAGCAATTGGGATGTTGAGACACAAAATTTAGTACTGGAGCTGTTGGAATATATACTTACTCACAACTTTTTCCTGTTCAAGGATCGGTTCTTCCTCCAGAAACGCGGCACTGCAATGGGCGCGGCGTGCGCCCCGTCATACGCTAACCTCTTTCTCGGGTTTTGGGAGAGAGAGGTTCTCGGTGACGGGGCCTGCGCCGCCTCCCCAGTGCAGTGCTGGCTTAGATATATTGATGACATCCTTATTTTCTGGAGGGGAACCGACCTTGAACTCCAGGACTTTATCACATCCCTCAATTGCAATGATTTAAATATCAGACTTACCTATAAATGGGACCCAATAGAGGTTGATTTCCTGGATATTAAGGTGATGACTTTGCCTGATCGGACTATTCAAACGACAATCTTCAGAAAAGAAACCTCTGTGAACAGTCTTCTGCATGCGTCATCAGCACATCTGCACTCCACCATTAGAGCGATTCCAACGGGGCAGTTCTTGTGTGCTCGTAGAGTTTGCTCCATGGAACAATCTTTCGAGCAGCAGGCACTTGACCTCAAGAACCGGTTTAGAGATAGAGGCTATAGTCTTAGAGACATCAAACGAGGGTATGGTAGGGCCAAAAACACACCAAGGGACCAACTTCTTGTCCACAAGGGAAATAAAAAAGGTTACGATTCTACCATACGTTTTGTATCAACATATAATAATCAATGGGAGGATATCAGGGGAATATTGCGCAAACATTGGCCTATTTTGATGACTGAGCCAGCATTGAAATTGGCTCTCCCCAGCTATCCAGCATTGACAGCTCGTAAAAATCGTAACCTAAAGGATCATTTGGTGCAGAGCCATTACGTTCCCAAAAATCCCCTCCCCTTTAATATCGGACCACCTTGATGCGGATGTTTCCCTTGTGGAACATGCTTGTCATGTCGAAATATCGTGAGGGCAAAGACCTTTGTGTCGGTGGATGGGAATAGGACTTTTGATATCAGACATTTCATCAGCTGCAGCACAGAATACGTTATTTACGCAGCCGGATGCGGATGTGGATTAACCTATGTGGCTCTAACATCCAGACAGTTCCACATCCGGGTGCGTGAGCATGTTAGGGACATCATTGCTGCAGAGGGGGTGTCTGATCTTGAGTCCTTGAAAACCATCCCCCGACACTTTAAGGTACATCATGCCTGCGACCCCTCTTCATTGAAAGTAAGAGGGATTGACAAATTAAAATTGGGAATCAGAGGGGGTAACCATAAAAAGGCCTTAGCCAAACTTGAGTGTCGTTGGATTGTCACATTGGGGACAATGACCCCCTTTGGACTCAATGAAAAACTATCCTTCGCCCCGTTCCTATAAACCCTAAGTGAAGTGGCCATGACTTTGCCGTTCTTTTTCTGTTGTTTGTATGATGTGTGTTTTTTTAATTCCATGTTTTATTATTATATTTTTTTAGTGTTTCTACCCATCTTTGAACGAGAGGGAGCCTTTGTTTGTTCCATCTTCTCTGTGCCACATACGGATATGTGTTCTCCATTGGCTGATTACATCTTTAATCTGAAATTCCAGGACAGCACTTTTATGACATCTTATTGCTGTCTTTTTGAGGATAAGCATGATGATTCTCCTCCATATGTATATATCTGTGATATCACTATGGAGTGTTATGAACCAGAATGGTCATTATATTTACATCTTCTCTTTTTGAATATAACATATGGTGGTTAGTGTTTAATCGTCATCTTTTGCTTGTGATTTGTCACTAAATGACTTATCTATATTTCTGCCGTATACCGCTATATATATTTGCCCTTTCTGTGCCCTGGATTAAGATGGCCGCGCCCGTGGTACACGTGCGCAGTGCGGTTTCCTCCCGGGCTTGCTATGATGACGGCTTCCGGAGGTGGAATGTGCGGGCTCAGTATGATGACATCGCTGTTCCCCGCGTCACTTCCGGGGATTGCCCAATGACGCACGCTCCGGATGTAACCCTGCCTCTGCACGCGACCGTATGTTTGCCCCTTTTCTGTGCCCTGTATTAAGATGGCCGCGCTCGTGGTGCGCGTGCGCAGAGCGATCTCCTCCCGAGCGCGTGATGATGACGGCTTCCGGAAGCGGAATGGGCGGGTTCAGTGTGACGACACTGTTACTATCCGCGTCATTTCCGGGGATTGCCCGATGACTCACGCTCCAGACGAAACCCCGCCTCTGCACGCGACCTTAATGAACGCAGGCATGTCTTTCTTTATTAAGACATATAAATGGTCCCCCTCTCATCACACATCATGTCGCACTGCCCTGAAGAAGATACAAAACGCGTCGGAGTGCGGTGGCTTTCCGGTCCGTTGAGGCATCACCATGAGTAAGTCAACTATACAGGTTACTATTGAGACTTGTAGTGTTTCCTTGAATATTCTATGGGGTATCCTTCCCCCCTCTTCTTGCTCTCCGGTTTGATATATGTTTCATGAGGGGTTCCCCTATATACAATGTGTAATTGGTCTGCAGGTGTCATATCCTGTTTTATAACTGAGTGAACTTAGTGGCATACTAAACGTGGCTGTTTGACTTCTGTATTGTCCCACTAGTGCAAAGATATTTGCAGCACGTCTGCCTGCAATGCACAATCAAACTCATTGTTAATAAGCCATTATACTAGCAAACACTGAGTGAACTTAGTGGCATCCTAAATGTGGCTGTTGGACTTCTGTATTGTCCCACTAGTGCAAAGATATTTGCAGCACGTCTGCCTGCAATGCACACTCAAACTCATTGTTACTAAGCCATTATACTAGCAAACACTGAGTGAACTTAGTGGCATCCTAAAAGTGGCTGTTGGACTTCTGTATTGTCCCACTAGTGCAAAGATATTTGCAGCACGTCTGCCTGCATTGCACACTCAAACTCATTGTTACTAAGCAATTATACTAGCAAACGCTGAGTGAACTTAGTGGCATCCTAAACGTGGCTATTGGACTTCTGTATTATCCCACTAGTGCAAAGATATTTGCAGCACGTCTGCCTGCATTGCACACTCAAACTCATTGTTACTAAGCCATTATACTAGCAAACACTGAGTGAACTTAGTGGCATCCTAAACGTGGCTGTTTGACTTCTGTATTGCCCACTAGTGCAAAGATATTTGCAGCACGTCTGCCTGCATTGCACACTCAAACTCATTGTTACTAAGCCATTATACTAGCAAACACTGAGTGAACTTAGTGGCATCCTAAACGTGGCTGTTGGACTTCTGTATTGTCCCACTAGTGCAAAGATATTTGCAGCACGTCTGCCTGCATTGCACACTCAAACTCATTGTTACTAAGCAATTATACTAGCAAACACTGAGTGAACTTAGTGGCATCCTAAACGTGGCTGTTGGACTTCTGTATTATCCCACTAGTGCAAAGATATTTGCAGCACGTCTGCCTGCATTGCACACTCAAACTCATTGTTACTAAGCCATTATACTAGCAAACACTGAGTGAACTTAGTGGCATCCTAAACGTGGCTGTTGGACTTCTGTATTGTCCCACTAGTGCAAAGATATTTGCAGCACGTCTGCCTGCATTGCACACTCAAACTCATTGTTACTAAGCCATTATACTAGCAAACGCTGAGTGAACTTAGTGGCATCCTAAACGTGGCTGTTGGTCTTCTGTATTGTCCCACTAGTGCAAAGATATTTGCAGCACGTCTGCCTGCATTGCACACTCAAACTCATTGTTACTAAGCAATTATACTAGCAAATGCTGAGTGAACTTAGTGGCATCCTAAACGTGGCTGTTGGACTTCTGTATTATCCCACTAGTGCAAAGATATTTGCAGCACGTCTGCCTGCATTGCACACTCAAACTCATTGTTACTAAGCCATTATACTAGCAAACACTGAGTGTACTTAGTGGCATCCTAAAAGTCGCTGTTGGACTTCTGTATTGTCCCACTGGTGCAAAGATATTTGCAGCACGTCTGCCTGCATTGCACACTCAAACTCATTGTTACTAAGCCATTATACTAGCAAACACTGAGTGAACTTAGTGGCATCCTAAACGTGGCTGTTTGACTTCTGTATTATCCCACTAGTGCAAAGATATTTGCAGCACGTCTGCCTGCATTGCACACTCAAACTCATTGTTACTAAGCCATTATACTAGCAAACACTGAGTGAACTTAGTGGCATCCTAAAAGACTCTGTTGGACTTCTGTATTGTCCCACTGGTGCAAAGATATTTGCAGCACGTCTGCCTGCATTGCACACTCAAACTCATTGTTACTAAGCCATTATACTAGCAAACACTGAGTGAACTTAGTGGCATCCTAAAAGTTGCTGTTGGATTTCTGTATTGTCCCACTAGTGCAAAGATATTTGCAGCACGTATGCCTGCATTGCACACTCAAACTCATTGTTACTAAGCCATTACACTGGCAAACACTGAGTGAACTTAGTGGCATCCTAAACGTGGCTGTTGGACTTCTGTATTGTCCCACTAGTGCAAAGATATTTGCAGCACGTCTGCCTGCATTGCACACTGAAACTCATTGTTACTAAGCCATTATACTAGCAAACACTGAGTGAACTTAGTGGCATCCTAAACGTGGCTGTTGGACTTCTGTATTGTCCCACTAGTGCAAAGATATTTGCAGCACGTCTGCCTGCATTGCTCACTCAAACTCATTGTTACTAAGCCATTATACTAGCAAACACTGAGTGAACTTAGTGGCATCCTAAACGTGGCTGTTGACTTCTGTATTGTCCCACTACTGCAAAGATATTTGCAGCACGTCTGCCTGCATTGCACACTCAAACTCATTTTTACTAAGCCATTATACTAGCAAACACTGAGTGAACTTAGTGGCATCCTAAACGTGGCTGTTGGACTTCTGTATTATCCCACTAGTGCAAAGATATTAGCAGCATGTCTGCCTGCATTGCACACTCAAACTCATTGTTACTAAGCCATTATACTAGCAAACACTGAGTGAACTTAGTGGCATCCTAAACGTGGCTGTTTGACTTCTGTATTGTCCCACTAGTGCAAAGATTTTTGCAGCATGTCTGCCTGCATTGGACACTCAAACTCATTGTTACTAAGCCATTATACTAGCAAACACTGAGTGAACTTAGTGGCATCCTAAAAGTGGCTGTTGAACTTCTGTATTGTCCCACTAGTGCAAAGATATTTGCAGCACATCTGCCTCCATTGCACGCTCAAACTCAATGTTACTAAGCCATTATACTAGCAAACACTGAGTGAACTTAGTGGCATCCTAAAAGTGGCTGTTGGACTTCTGTATTGTCCCACTAGTGCAAAGATATTTGCAGCACGTCTGCCTGCATTGCACACTCAAACTCATTGTTACTAAGCCATTATACTAGCAAACACTGAGTGAACTTAGTGGCATCCTAAACGTGGCTGTTGGACATCTGTATTGTCCCACTAGTGCAAAGATATTTGCAGCACGTCTGCCTGCATTGCACACTCAAACTCATTGTTACTAAGCCCATTATACTAGCAAACACTGAGTGAACTTAGTGGCATCCTAAAAGTGGCTGTTGGACTTCTGTATTGTCCCACTAGTGCAAACATATTTGCAGCACGTCTGCCTGCATTGCACACTCAAACTCATTGTTACTAAGCCATTATACTAGCAAACACTGAGTGAACTTAGTGGCATCATAAAAGTGGCTGTTGGACTTCTGTATTGTCCCACTAGTGCAAAGATATCTGCAGCACGTCTGCATTGAACATCCAAGCTCATTGTTACAAAGCTATTATACTAGCAATTTATGCAGCCAGTTTAAGGGCCGTAGTTGCATTGTCAGGGGTAATTATTGTTGTTTATTCTTACTCTTCATAAAGCTAGACCACCGCTGCAATCTACACCACCTCTCAATTTTTACTACCACATTTTAAGTGCACAATCTTGTCGCAATCAACATGAGTGGCAAAATGACAGATGCTGGTGGAAAGGGGAAGAGGCGTGTTGGAAAAGGAAAAAAAGGGTTTGTCCGTGGGGAAGGTGGAAAAGCTCCATTAGCATCTGCTGAAGATAGACCATCTTCCAGCAAAAGTAAGATGTCTACTACTTACCGTGGACAATCCGATGTGCTCCCTTTTTTATGGACACGAACAACTGGAACAAAGGTAGATGATGGCCAAAAAAGGAAAATGCTTGAATGGATCTCAAGTGGTCCAACAAGTGCCCTCTCCGCCACCTCAACTTCCGCATCCAAAAAACACCAGTCCTCTGAGTTGTCATCCCAATCAAACTTGCTTTCTCCCAGCTCTGAAGTCTCCATCCGCCCTGCACAGTATGGTGGAACTGAGATGGGTGAGTCTGCAGAGCTGTTCAGTCACACTATAGCTTGGGAATCAGAGGTCTGCTCCCAAGCTACAGTGAGTACAGACCAGGAAATGGTCTGCAGTGATGCCCAGAACCTTTGTGACTCTGATTCAGGCCGTGAGGACCAAGTTTCTGAGGATAATGTTGACCCTTTTTCACCAACTGTAACACCTGTTGTTATAGACAACGAGGAACATACTGATGACGATGTGACGCAGATACCAGATTGGGATGACAACTTAAATATTCGGTCAGGGCAAGAAGAGGCTCGGTCTGAGGGTGAGGGGAGTGCACACACAACAATTGATGAGGAAGTTCTAGATCCCACCTACTGTCAACCCACAGTCAGGCACTCGAGGAGGTCTACAGAGGCGGTGGAGGAGGATGCAACCGACGACGAAGTTACCTTGCGCCTTCCTGGACAGAGTCGGAGCACTGGTAGCACATCTACAACTGCATCCTCAGCCACCACTCTGCCTCTGAGCACTAGTCGGGGGGGCTAAGCAGGTCGCATACCCACTAAGCCTTGCCTATCCTGGTCCTTTTTTGACATAGCAAAAGATCGCCCAAATTATGTGATCTGTAAAATTTGTCGTGATTCTGTTAGTAGAGGGCAAAACCTCAGCAGTTTGACAACTTCTTCCATGAATCGTCACATGAATAAATATCATATGTCCCAGTGGGAAGCTCACTGTGCTGCAATGCGGCCTAGCGGAGTGAACCATCCACCGCCTGCCCCTTCCAGTGCATCCGTGCGCTCTTCATCTTCTAGGACTGTGGGGACAGCTGTCACACCTGGTTTTCCACGCACAACTTCCACCACTGTAACCGCAACAGGCAGTTTGCTTGGTAGGTCATCAGTTGGTTTGGAAGGGGAAACAAGTGCGTGTGTACAGCTCTCTCAGACATCGATAGCACCAAGGTTGGATGAAGGCAACATCATGTCTCCGCCTGCACTTTCCTCACAAACCTGCAATTGTCCAGGGACACCCTACTCAACACCGTCTACACACAGCAGCCAGATCTCTGTCCCTCAGATGTGGACAAATAAAAGGCCATTTCCTGCGACCCATGACAAAGCTAAGAGGTTGACTTTATCCCTCTGTAAGCTATTGGCTACCGAAATGCTGCCTTTCCGCCTGGTGGACACACAGGATTTTAGAGACCTTATGTCTGTCGCTGTGCCCCAGTACCAGATGCCCAGTCGCCACTACTTCTCTAAGAAAGGTGTGCCCGCGCTACACCAGCATGTCGCACACAACATCACCGCTTCCTTGAGAAACTCTGTGTGTGAACGGGTACATTTTACCACCGATACTTGGACCAGTAAGCATGGACAGGGACGTTACATGTCACTGACTGGGCACTGGGTAACTATGGTGATAGATGGTGAAGGGTCTGCTGCAGAAGTCTTGCCGTCCCCACGACTTGTGTGTCAATTCTCTGTCTGTCCAAGTTCCGCCACTGCTTCTGCCTCCTCCACCTCATCTGTGTCCTCCACCTCCACCCCAAGCCTGCCTGGTCATGCCTCCAGCGTTCTCACTGCGCAGAAGGAAGCACGCACCCCTCATTACTATGCTGGCAGCAGAGCGCAACGGCATCAGGCGGTCTTTAGCTTGACATGTCTTGGAAATAGGAGTCACACAGCGACTGAGTTGTGGGCAGCTCTGGAGACTGAGTTTAATAAATGGTTGTCTCCACTCAACCTGCAGCCTGGTAAGGCCGTGTGCGACAATGCTGCAAACCAGGGTGCAACTCTTCGCCTGGGCAAGGTGACACACGTGCCTTGTATGGCTCACGTGTTGAACCTTGTTGTCCCGCAATTTTTAACACACTATCCCGGCCTAGATGGCCTTCTGACCAGGGCACGAAAACTGTCTGCTCACTTCCGCCGTTCAACCGCCGCAGCTGAGCGACTTGCATTGCTCCAGAAGTCTTTCGGCCTGCCGGTTCATCGCCTGAAATGCGATGTGGTGACACGCTGGAATTCGACTCTCCACATGTTACAGCGACTGTGGCAGCACCGCCGAGCCCTGGTGCAATACGTCATGACGTATAGCCTGGGCCAACGAGATGCAGAGGTGGGGCAGATCACCCTGATGGAGTGGTCTCAGATCAAGGACCTATGCACCCTTCTGCACAGTTTCGACATGGCGACGAATATGTTTAGCGCTGACAATGCCATTATCAGCATGACAATTCCAGACATTTACATGCTTGAGCACACGCTAAACACTATTCGGAGTCAGGGGGTGGGACAACAGGAAGGGGAGGAACTACAGGAGGATTCATATGCGCAAGACACAACAACATCACCAAGGTCCAGACATTCATCATCACCAACGCGGCAGGCATAGGACCATGGGGGACAAGGATCAACAAGGGCGCATGGTAGCAGGTGAAATGTTGAGGAAGGTGCAGGAGAACATGAAGAAATGGAGGACGAACTGTCCATGGACATGGAAGACTCAGCGGATGAGGGAGACCTTGGTCAAATTTCAGTTGAAAGAGGTTGGAAGGAGATGTCGGAGGAAGAAAGAACGGTTAGCACCTCTATGCCACAAACACAGCGTGGACTTGGTCCACATGGCTGCGCAAGACACATGAGCGCCTTCTTGCTGCACTACCTCCAACATGACCCTCGTATTGTCAAAATTAGAAGTGATGATGACTACTGGCTTCCCACACTATTAGATCCCCGGTACAAGTCCAAATTTTGTGACATAATTCCAGCCATAGAAAGGGACGCACGTATGCAGGAGTATCAGCAGAAGCTGTTACTCGATCTTAGCTCGGCTTTTCCACCAAACAACCGTGCAGGTGCAGGGAGTGAATCTCTCAGTTGTAACTTGACAAACATGGGACGGTCTCGTCATCTTCAACAGTCTACCTGTACCAGTAGCACCGTATCTGGTGCTGGTAACAGCAATTTTATGGAATCTTTTCATAATTTTTTTAGACCGTCCTTTGGAATCCCACCAGAGACAACAAGTCTGACACATAGTCAACGGCTGGAGAGGATGATACAGGAGTATCTCCAAATGAACATCGATGCCATGACTTTGCAAATGGAGCCTTGCTCATTTTGGGCTTCCAATCTTGAAAAATGGCCAGAGCTCTCCACTTACGCCTTGGAGATTTTGTCGTGTCCAGCTGCCAGCGTTGTCTCTGAACGTGTCTTCAGTGCTGCTGGGTGTTTGCTGACAGATAAGCGCACGCGTCTGTCCAGTGACAATGTGGACAGACTAACGTTCATCAAAATGAACAAGTCATGGATCCACAAGGAATTTACTACCCCTGTGTCATCCTGGGGAGAGTAAATTCTTGTGGATTTGGAATGTGCTTGATGCAAATCAAAACATCGTGTTTGCAACTAGGGCACAAGTGCTGCCACTGAAGGGGTTAGTGTCTGTGTGGCCCAATTTTTGGAAAAAAGGGAGACTCCGCTTGGAGTAACCCTTGCTTACATTGTTTTTAAAAATGATCCAAGATAAACAGAGCTGGGATCAGGAAAGACTTTGCTACCTACCCCGGTGTCATCCTGGGGACGGTTAAGTATGGCGTATTTTTGAATGTGCTTGATGCAAATCTAGCTGTGAAGTGTACAACTGGGGCACAAGTGCTGCCACTGAAGTGGTGGGTGTGTGTGTGGCCCAATTTTTGGAAAAAAAGGGAGACTCCGCTTGGAGTAACCCTTGCTTACATTGTTTTTAAAAATGATCCAAGATGAACAGAGCTGGGATCAGGAAAGACTTTGCTACCTACCCCGGTGTCATCCTGGGGACGGTTAAGTATGGCGTATTTTTTAATGTGCTTGATGCAAATCTAGCTGTGAAGTGTACAACTAGGGCACAAGTGCTGCCACTGAATGGATGGGTGTGTGTGGGGCCCAATTTTTTGAAAAAAAGGGAGACTCCGCTTGCAGTAACCCTTGCTTGCTGTGTTTTTTAAAAGGAGCCAAGATGAACAAGTCATGGTTCAGCAAAGACTTTGCTACCTAACCCGGGATCATCCTGGGGACGGTTAAGTATGGCGTATTTTTCAATGTGCTTGATGCAAATCTAGCTGTGAAGTGTACAACTTGGGCACATGTGCTGCCACTGAAGTGGTGGGTGTGTGTGGGGCCCAATTTTTGGAAAAAAGGGAGACTCCACTTGGAGTAACCCTTGCTTACATTGTTTTTAAAAATGATCCAAGATGAACAGAGCTGGGATCAGGAAAGACTTAGCTACCTACCCCGGTGTCATCCTGGGGACAGTTAACGATGGCGTATTTTTAAATGTGCTTGATGCAAATCTAGCTGTGAAGTGTACAACTGGGGCACAAGTGCTACCACTGAAGGGGTGGGTGTGTGTGTGGCCCAATTTTTGGAAAAAAGGGAGACTCCGCTTGGAGTAACCCTTGCTTGCTGTGATTTTTAAAAGGAGCCAAGATGAACAAGTCATGGTTCAGCAAAGACTTTGCTACCTACCCCGGGGTCATCCTGGGGACGGTTAAGAATGGCGTATTTTTGAACGTGCTTGATGCAAATCTAGCTGTGAAGTGTACAACTAGGGCACAAGTGCTGCCACTGAATGGATGGGTGTGTGTGTGGCCCAATTTTTGGAACAATGGGAGACTCCGCTTGGAGTAACCCTTGCTTACATTGTTTTTAAAAATGATCCAAGATGAACAGAGCTGGGATCAGGAAAGACTTAGCTACCTACCCCGGTGTCATCCTGGGGACAGTTAAGGAAGGCGTATTTTTGGATGTGCTTGATGCAAATCTAGCTGTGAAGTGTACAACTGGGGCACAAGTGCTGCCACTGAAGGGGTGGGTGTGTGTGTGGCCCAATTTTTGGAAAAAAGGGAGGCTTCGCTTGGAGTAACCCTTGCTTACATTGTTTTTAAAAATGATCCAAGATGAACAGAGCTGGGATCAGGAAAGACTTTGCTACCTACCCCGGTGTCATCCTGGGGACGGTTAAGGATGGCGTATTTTTGAATATGCTTGATGCAAATCTAGCTGTGAAGTGTACAACTGGGGCACAAGTGCTACCACTGAAGGGGTGGGTGTGTGCGTGGCCCAATTTTTGGAAAAAAGGGAGACTCCGCTTGGAGTAACCCTTGCTTGCTGTGTTTTTTAAAAGGAGCCAAGATGAACAAGTCATGGTTCAGCAAAGACTTTGCTACCTACCCCGGGGTCATCCCGGGGACGGTTAAGAATGGCGTATTTTTGAATGTGCTTGATGCAAATCTAGCTGTGAAGTGTACAACTGGGGCACAAGTGCTGCCACTGAAGTGGTGGGTGTGTGTGTGGCCCAATTTTTGGAAAAATGGGAGATTCCGCTTGGAGTAACCCTTGCTTACATTGTTTTTAAAAATGATCCAAGATGAACAGAGCTGGGATCAGGAAAGACTTAGCTACCTACCCCGGTGTCATCCTGGGGACAGTTAAGGATGGCGTATTTTTGAATGTGCTTGATGCAAATCTAGCTGTGAAGTGTACAACTGGGGCACAAGTGCTGCCACTGAAGGGGTGGGTGTGTGTGTGGCCCAATTTTTGGAAAAAAGGGAGACTCCGCTTGGAGTAACCCTTGCTTGCTGTGATTTTTAAAAGGAGCCAAGATGAACAAGTCATTTTTCAGCAAAGACTTTGCTACCTACCCCGGGGTCATCCTGGGGACGGTTAAGTATGGCGTATTTTTGAATGTGCTTGATGCAAATCTAGCTGTGAAGTGTACAACTGGGGCACAAGTGCTGCCACTGATGGGGTGTGTGTGTGGCCCAATTTTTTGAAAAAAGGGAGACTCCGCTTGGAGTAACCCTTGCTTACATTGTTTTTAAAAATGATCCAAGATGAACAGAGCTGGTATCAGGAAAGACTTTGCTACCTACCCCGGTGTCATCCTGGGGACGGTTAAGTATGGCGTATTTTTGAATGGGCTTGATGCAAATCTAGCTGTGAAGTGTACAACTGGGGCACAAGTGCTGCCACTGAAGTGGTGGGTGTGTGTGGCCCAATTTTTGGAAAAAAAGGGAGACTCCGCTTAGAGTAACCCTTGCTTACATTGTTTTTAAAAATGATCCAAGATGAACAGAGCTGGGATCAGGAAAGACTTAGCTACCTACCCCGGTGTCATCCTGGGGACAGTTAACGATGGCGTATTTTTAAATGTGCTTGATGCAAATCTAGCTGTGAAGTGTACAACTGGGGCACAAGTGCTACCACTGAAGGGGTGGGTGTGTGTGTGGCCCAATTTTTGGAAAAAAGGGAGACTCCGCTTGGAGTAACCCTTGCTTGCTGTGATTTTTAAAAGGAGCCAAGATGAACAAGTCATGGTTCAGCAAAGACTTTGCTACCTACCCCGGGGTCATCCTGGGGACGGTTAAGAATGGCGTATTTTTGAACGTGCTTGATGCAAATCTAGCTGTGAAGTGTACAACTAGGGCACAAGTGCTGCCACTGAATGGATGGGTGTGTGTGTGGCCCAATTTTTGGAACAATGGGAGACTCCGCTTGGAGTAACCCTTGCTTACATTGTTTTTAAAAATGATCCAAGATGAACAGAGCTGGGATCAGGAAAGACTTAGCTACCTACCCCGGTGTCATCCTGGGGACAGTTAAGGAAGGCGTATTTTTGGATGTGCTTGATGCAAATCTAGCTGTGAAGTGTACAACTGGGGCACAAGTGCTGCCACTGAAGGGGTGGGTGTGTGTGTGGCCCAATTTTTGGAAAAAAGGGAGGCTTCGCTTGGAGTAACCCTTGCTTACATTGTTTTTAAAAATGATCCAAGATGAACAGAGCTGGGATCAGGAAAGACTTTGCTACCTACCCCGGTGTCATCCTGGGGACGGTTAAGGATGGCGTATTTTTGAATATGCTTGATGCAAATCTAGCTGTGAAGTGTACAACTGGGGCACAAGTGCTACCACTGAAGGGGTGGGTGTGTGCGTGGCCCAATTTTTGGAAAAAAGGGAGACTCCGCTTGGAGTAACCCTTGCTTGCTGTGTTTTTTAAAAGGAGCCAAGATGAACAAGTCATGGTTCAGCAAAGACTTTGCTACCTACCCCGGGGTCATCCCGGGGACGGTTAAGAATGGCGTATTTTTGAATGTGCTTGATGCAAATCTAGCTGTGAAGTGTACAACTGGGGCACAAGTGCTGCCACTGAAGTGGTGGGTGTGTGTGTGGCCCAATTTTTGGAAAAATGGGAGATTCCGCTTGGAGTAACCCTTGCTTACATTGTTTTTAAAAATGATCCAAGATGAACAGAGCTGGGATCAGGAAAGACTTAGCTACCTACCCCGGTGTCATCCTGGGGACAGTTAAGGATGGCGTATTTTTGAATGTGCTTGATGCAAATCTAGCTGTGAAGTGTACAACTGGGGCACAAGTGCTGCCACTGAAGGGGTGGGTGTGTGTGTGGCCCAATTTTTGGAAAAAAGGGAGACTCCGCTTGGAGTAACCCTTGCTTGCTGTGATTTTTAAAAGGAGCCAAGATGAACAAGTCATTTTTCAGCAAAGACTTTGCTACCTACCCCGGGGTCATCCTGGGGACGGTTAAGTATGGCGTATTTTTGAATGTGCTTGATGCAAATCTAGCTGTGAAGTGTACAACTGGGGCACAAGTGCTGCCACTGATGGGGTGTGTGTGTGGCCCAATTTTTTGAAAAAAGGGAGACTCCGCTTGGAGTAACCCTTGCTTACATTGTTTTTAAAAATGATCCAAGATGAACAGAGCTGGTATCAGGAAAGACTTTGCTACCTACCCCGGTGTCATCCTGGGGACGGTTAAGTATGGCGTATTTTTGAATGGGCTTGATGCAAATCTAGCTGTGAAGTGTACAACTGGGGCACAAGTGCTGCCACTGAAGTGGTGGGTGTGTGTGGCCCAATTTTTGGAAAAAAAGGGAGACTCCGCTTAGAGTAACCCTTGCTTACATTGTTTTTAAAAATGATCCAAGATGAACAGAGCTGGCATCAGGAAAGACTTTGCTACCTACCCCGGTGTCATCCTGGGGACGGTTAAGTATGGCGTATTTTTGAATGTGCTTGATGCAAATCTAGCTGTGAAGTGTACAACTGGGGCACAAGTGCTGCCACTGAAGTGGTGGGTGTGTGTGGCCCAATTTTTGGAAAAAAGGGAGACTCCGCTTGGAATCACCTTGCGGTGTTTTACATGATTTTAGAAGGGCGTGCCATGCCTATATCTTTGTCTCCTGCTCTTTTTCCTTGTCCAGCTCTTTTGTTTTCGCATGAGTATATGTCCTTGTCACTTTCCCATGTGTTTGTGTTGTGTTGTGAGTTGTTTGTCACCTTTTGGACACCTTTGAGGGTGTTTTCTAGGTGTTTTTCTGTGTTTGTGATTGCCTGCCATTGTTTCCTATGCGGTTCGAGTTCGGATCGTCGAACGTTCGACGAACCGAACTCGAACGAGACCTCCGTTCGGCGAACCGAACTCGAGCCGAACCTGGACCGCTTCGCTCATCTCTAGTCATAATAGTGACCTATATTATACAAATGCAAGAGGTACAATAAAGTGTTTATAGTACAGCAAAATATAAAATATATATTATGCTAAAATAGCCTGTGGAAGGATAAAGAGTGTCACATATCCACCAGAGCCTGATCTTACAACGTCTGCTTCTATCATCAGGCGCCGCCTTAATCACTCTGTAAGTGGTGCTGGTGATAGAAGAGAAGTCAGGGCTAGAAAGTCTGGACTGCATAGGCTGTGCTGCTCCACTAAAGGTTAGTGTGGCTGGGACCTGCAGTACTTTCAAGTCTGACAGAGTAGGTGTGTGCGCTGTCTTCCTGAAGTCATCAGCTCATGGGTTCAGCCTATTAGAAGGTACCACACCCTTCTTAAGCTTTCAGCTTTCTGCTAGAAGCTGCCAGATATAGCTTGTGTTTTCCTGGTTGGGTCTGGTAGTTCTGCTTCTTATTAGTATTTTTCCTATTTGACCTCTGCCTGTTCTTTGGATGCTTCTCCTGCATGTCGATTTTTTACCTTGCTGTCATCTTGATTTTGACTCAGGTCCCCAATTTCTTTAACAGATTCTGATTTTGTCCTTTTCGTGATCCCTCAGCTTTGACCTTGCTTGGCAACCATTCCCACCTCTGGTTCATTTCTCTAGACAGCAACCCATCCGTAGGCTGCAATCTCCTGGAAACTGTTGTAAATCCATATCCCTGTATAGAGATTAAATGGTGTCTGATTTTCTCAGGATTTTGCCAAACTGTGTGGCTTTTGCCAAGTCTGTCCAAGATAGCCATTTTGAGCCAGTGGCCTCAGAGAGACGTCACAGAGTGGCTGCTAGGCATACATGTGTCTGGTAGTATCTGATTAGAAAAAATAGGTGGATGTAGTCACAAACATCATATATATAGTATTCAGTGGCGTAACTAGAGTTGGATGGGCCCCGGTGCAAAGTTTAGACCTGGGCCCCCCCTCCACATACACAGACACTTGGGGTAAGGCATACCTCCCAACTTTTAAAGAAGGAAAAGAAGGACAAAGTTTGCGACGCGCATAGCGCGCCGCGTGGCAAATTTTTAGGCCACGCCCCCTAACCACACCCATTTCACAGTCACGCCCATATCCACTCCCCATCCACACCCATTCAGCATGGACACGCAGGCAGCCGGCGGGCCTCCAGCATGGACACGCAGGCAGCCGGCGGGCCTCCAGCATGGACACGCAGGCAGCCGGCGGGCCTCCAGCATGGACACGCAGGCAGCCGGCGGGCCTCCAGCATGGACACGCAGGCAGCCGGCGGGCCTCCAGCATGGACACGCAGGGAGCCACAGTGAGGCGGCCGGTCGCCCACACAGTGAGGTGGCCGGTCGCCTTCACAGACAGGCGGCAGGGGGGGCGCCCGCACAGACAGGCGGCAGGGGGCGCCCGCACAGACAGGCGGCAGGGGGGCGCCCGCACAGACAGGCGGCCTGGGGGCGCCCACACAGACAGGCAGCCGGGGGGCGCCCGCACAGACAGGCAGCCGGGGGGCGCCCGCACAGAAAGGCGGCCGGCCGACCGCACAGACAGGCGGCCGGCCGACCGCACAGAGAGGCTCCGGCCGGGGGTGAGGGGGGGGGAGGGAGGGAAATCAGCGCTGGGGAGATTTTACTGTACCAGCAGCAGCACAGGCAGCGCTCCTCTCTGTTATGCCACGTCTACTGGGATGGTAGGAGGGAAAAGCAGGGAGGCGGAGAGAGAGTGGGTGGGCGGAGCCCGGGAGCCGGCCGTCCCGATCGTGGCAACGGGACAAACAACGTAAAGCGTGAAAGTCCCGCTGTATCCGGGACGGTTGGGAGGTATGGGGTAAGGGATAATGACACTGACACTCGGGGTACAGGATAATGACGCTGACACTTGGCTCTCACCCACAGCACCCTGAAATCCCTCTATCAGCACCCAGCTTTCCTATGTTCTGATATTTATCTTGTCCTCAGCACCCAGCTTTCCCATATCAGAGCATGAGAAAGCTGGGTGCTGAGAGATGTATATCAGAACATGGGAAAGCTGGGTGCTGAGAGATGTATATCAGAACATGGGAAAGCTGGGTGCTGAGAGATGTATAGCAGAGCATGGGAAAGAGCCTTTTTCCCTCAGCACAAAACATTTCCATCCCATACTTGTATCTTTGTCCCCCCTGTATAAAGTTCTCAAAATACTATAACAGCCCCCACATAGCCTTCCAAATAATTGTATAAAGGGTCTCACATAACCCTTCATATATTAGAATGCAGATACATAGCCCTCCATATATTATAATGCACCCCCATAATCCTCCATGTATAAAGTAGCCCTTCAATTATAATGCATTTCCCATAGTTCTCCATGTATTAAAATTCACCCCATAGTTCTCCATATATTATACTGCACCACATAGTCCTCCATGTTTTATAATGCACTTCCATAGTCCATGTATAAGGTCGCCTCCATAGTCCTCCATATATTATAATGCAGCCCCCATAGTCCTATATGTATTATAATCCAGCCCCATCAATTTTCATATTGTATTATGCAGCCCCATACTCCTCCATGTATAATGTACCCCTAGTCCATGTATAAGGTGTCCTTCATGTTTTTTATGCAGTCCCATAGACCTCCATGTGTCATGCAGCCAGCCACCCCAGGGCCTCCATGTGTCATGCAGCCAGGCCCCTCCAGGGCCTCCATGTGTCATGCAGCCAGGCCCTCAGGCCTCCATGTCATGCAGCCAGGACCCTCCAGGCATCCATGTGTAATGCAGCCAGGCCCCTCCAGGCCTCCATGTGTCATGCAGCCAGGCCCCTCCAGGCCTCCATGTGTCATGCAGCCAGGCCCCTCCAGGCCTCCATGTGTCATGCAGCCAGGCCCCTCCAGGCCTCCATGTGTCATGCAGCCAGGCCCATCCAGGCCTCCATGTGTCATGCAGCCAGCCACCCCAGGGCCTCCATGTGTCATGCAGCCAGCCACCCCAGGCCCTCCATGTGTCATGCAGCCAGGCCCCCAGGCCTCCATGTCATGCAGCCAGGACCCTCCAGGCCTCCATGTCATGCAGCCAGGCCCCTCCAGGCCTCCATGTGTCATGCAGCAAGGCCCCTCCAGGCCTCCATGTGTCATGCAGCAAGGCCCCTCCAGGCCTCCATGTGTCATGGAGCCAGCAAAATAAAAAAACAAGTACCTCTCTTCTCCTTTTGACCCCTGCAACCACGGTAGTTATGACCCTGCCCCCATATGTCACACACACTGCTCCCCATACAGCCTGCACCCCCCATAGCACACACTACACCCCCATATGTCACACACCCTGCCCCACATATCTCACCCTGCCTGTACCCCAACTTACCCCTCTCAAACACTCTGCACCCTTCACATCCTTCTGTCACAGTCTGCAGCCCTCATATGCCACTCACCCTGCACTCCCCTCCCCCTCGTGCCCCCTCTTTTCTCATTACCAGTCATCATGTGTCCATGTCTCCTTCAGGAATCCGTATCTTCTGATGCTTTCTGCCCGGCAATCCTGTGTCTCCTCCCACACACTCACATGGGCATGACATCATCGCAGGTCCTGGAAGGATGGATTTCGTCTGCTGTGCAGGAGCGCTTCTGCTCTGCCGCAGCTCAGAAACGCCTGGTGGGTCTCTCCAGGTCAGGGGGCCACTCTGCCCCCTGCTGACACCGGGCCCCCTGACTCACAGGCCGGCCCCCTGGCGGTCGCGTAGTCGGCCACTACACAGCGCATCTCCTCTGTTACAGAGAGGAGCCGGCTGTGCAGAGCGGCTGCCGGGCCCCTAAAACCCTGCGGGCCCGGTCGCAGTGGCGACCGCTGCGACCGCGGTCGTTACGCCCCTGATAGTATTGTTCTGCCACATGCAGATCCTAGTTAAGTAGCTGATGAAAGTGCTAAAACATACAGACTATGTAACCAGTGTTGCCTTATGATATAAAATGGTTCTTCTAATGGGGTAAGAGGTACCAAGTTCGTCCACCCTGATGCACATTTCACTCTGCTTCTTCCAGCTTCCATGCTAATCACGGTCCACGGTTTTGGACCGTGAGGAAGGCGGACAACACCACCGAAATGCGTAGTCCTATCTGCGTTTAGTTCTTGTAATAATCCTCTGTACCTGAGTCAATTGGACCTTTAGATTTTAAGAATTTACTAGAGATGAGCGAGCAGTAAAATACTCGGGTGCTCAATGCTCGGGTCGAGCATTTTGAAATGGGCGTCACCCTCGGCGGTCTGGAGAAAGCCTAAAAATGTCACAAGTGTATAACAACAGTGCTCAAGTGACATGGGAGCAGCATGGGGAAGACCCCTGTAAGCATTTCTGACTCCCATGTCACTGCTGTGAGCAATGTTGTCTTTGTATTAGGGGGAGGAAGAATCCTGTGTTTCTCGTCCCGTGTGACATGCACTTTCGCTTTGTAGCGTATGTGCGACAGCTTCTCTCTGCCTGTACATTCGCTGCTAAGGAAATTACAAGTGAACAATAGAAGACAAAAAAATAATAACATATTCACCTTTCTACAGACTCCCAGGACACGTCCAATCGCTCCAGGACCTGTCGGTAATCAGCTGATGCAGTCACCTGACAGCATCAGCTGACAGTTTAAGTCCAGTGGGGAGGCCAACTTTTTACCACCCAGCTGGTTTAAACGATCAGCTGATGCCGTCAGGGGACCGCATCAGCTGATCATCAGCAGCACCTGCAGTGATTGGACGGGAGTCTGCACAGAGGTGTATAGTTTTATTTTTCTACTGATGCATCAGCTGATTGTATGAAAGCCGTTTATACAATCAGCTGATGTGTCATGTTATTCAGGTCCTTGAACCTGATACATCTGATTTCTTTGCCTTCCGGTAAACTGATCAGATGATATTGGATCCGGATTGGACATCGCGGGACCCATGACCCAGGACTACGGCGGGGGGGTTCTATAGTTCAATAAAAATGGAGTCACTAATTGAATTGTGGTTTTTTTTCTAATAAAAATATTTTTCTCTATCTTGTGGTTTTTTTTATCTTTACTAGAGATTCATGGTGGCCATGTCTAATATTGGCATGATACTATGAATTTTGGGCTTAGGGCCAGCTGATAATGCCCAGCTGGCCCTAACCCCATTATTACCCAGCGAACCACCCGCTGCCAGGGCCGCTGGAAGAATTGGATACAGTGCCAGAAGATGGCACTTCTATGAACGCGCCATTTTCTGGGCTGGCTGTGGACTGCAATTTGCAGCAGGGGGGCCCAGAAAGCTTGGGCAAACCTGCGCTGAAGATTCCAATCCCCAGCTGACAAGTTGTACCTGGCTGGACACAAAAATTGAGTTAAGCCCATGTCTTTTTTTTTAACTATTTCATGAAATTCATGAAATAGTTAAAATAAAATGGGCTTCCTTATATTTTTGGTTCCCAGCCGGGTACAAATAGGCAGCTGGGCGTTGGGAGCAGCCCGTACCTGCCTGCTGTACCTGGCTGGCATACAAAAATATGGCAAAGCCCATGTCGATTTTTTTTTTTTTAAATCATTAAAAAATAAAAGAAAAAACTCCAAACACAGATCCCTAAGAAAGAAAAAAAGAAAATGTGTGGGCTCCCGCTGCATTTTCTATTGCTAGCTAAGAGTAACCCTAGCAGCTACTGGCTGCTAATCCCCATTGCTTGGTGGTATCTTCACTAGCAATGGAAAATCCAGGGAAACCGTTTTTTATTATTTTTCCAAAAAACTAAAAAAAAAAATGACGTGGGCTTCGCCATATTTTTTATGCTAGCCAGGTACAGCAGGCAGGTACGGGCTGCCCTCAACCCCCAGCTGTCTATTTGTACCCAGCTGGGAACCAAAAATATAGGGAAGCCCTTTTTTTAATTATTTCATGAATTTCATTACATAATTAAAAAAGTGATGTGGGCTTCACCCAATTTTTGTGTCCAGCCAGGTACAACTAGGCAGCTGGGGATTGGAATCTTTAGCGCTGGGTGACCCAAGCTTTCTGGCACCCCTCGCTGCAAATTACAGTTCGCAGCTGCCCTAGAAAATGGTGCTTTCATAGAAGCACCATCTTCTGCCGTATATAGTATACAACTCTTTCAGCGGCCCTGGTGCTGGCTGGCACGCTGGGTAATAAGGGGTTACTACCAGCTTTTCTTACCAGCAGCTGGTATTAAGCCTGAGATTCTTAATGTCAGGCCAAGTTTGCCCTGGCCATTAGAATCTCCAATAAAGGGTTAAGAAAAAGACCACACAGAGAAAAAATGCTTTATTAGAAATAAATACACAGACACACTTAGGGTCTCCATGGGGGAGGAAAAACGCTGCTGCTCCCGCACTGTTTAATCACTTAGTGAGTGAGCACAGACTGTGGGTTGGTAGACGGTGACGTCACTGCTGCCACCATTGCCATAGTAACCGAACGAGCGGGTTACTATAGCAAAAGTGATCTCCGATCAGCTGATTCCCGACGCCGCTATTCAACGAATCTGCATGAGCCACTGAGTAGCGGCACCAGTAAACAGGGAGTTAACTCCTGTGGCTCCTGCAGGATCCGATGCATAGCGGCCCCGGTAATCAGTTGGTCAGAGATCACTGATGCAATAGTAACCCGCTCGGTAGGTTACTATGGCAACGGTGGCAGTGTTGACATCACGTCTCCTAGTACCTACCTTACCTAAGACACACAGTAAATCTGTCCCTAGCTCAGCAGCACCTCCCCTACACTAGCTGACTGTGGATCACAGTGCCGAGCACAGCACCGTCAGCTGTCATATAGAGTTAATGATGTTGTGCGGCCAGTCAATCACTGTAATGCCACAACCAACATGGCTATGGAATTACAGTGTGTGGCAGTCAATCCCTGCATGTGAACTGACTCTGTAAAGAGCGCCGACATGCAGGGAGCAGGAGTCGACCATCTGCCCGAGCATCTCCCAGGTACTCGGAGCTCACCGAGTATACCAAGCGCTGAGATGCTCGGGCGAGCACCTTGTAGCGGCGAGCATGCTCTCTCAACCCTAGAATTTACCAATAAATCTGAAAATTTTTTAATCAGCACCCTGAAGTTCTGACGTCTTTGCTAGATCCATTCCTCATGCTGCTTATATATTATTACATAATAACAGCTGCGATGCGCTTGCATTCCACAGTCCTTCAACTGATTGACCACAGAGGGGTTGACGTCAGTGGTGCATGTGCCAAACAGTTCCGGAAGCTTTTCACTCTAGCCCCGGTCTGTGATTATGTCACATGCGTTAGTAAAAACCCAGAAGTAAAGGGTCTAGTTCCATCCCACTATTACCACGGATGTTTACAAGTGTTATTGAGCTATATTAACACAGCGGTTTTCCTCCCACCATTTTCTCCCTGACGAAGAGGTGAAACGTACGTTGAGGCAAGGGGGACACACAGGGCACAGCTGTAATAGGTAGGCAATATTATCAGGATCCATACACTGGTCACACTAATATTATTAGTTTAAACACAACACTTTTTTGTAGGTTGATTTACATTTACAGTATATGTACAGCTTGCCTGTTTATAAACTGTGGATACTGTATTGCCCACCCCATGTTTTTATGTAGCACCGGCTATTAATGAAAAAAATTATATATTTTTTCTTTGCTGGTTGTTTTTAAACTTTTTGATTAATAAATAATATTTTAATGGGAAGAATACTCGTGTTTGGTTGGTTTTTACATTGTTTTTGTTTTTTGTATTGTAAACGCAGGGATTGACTTCATCAGATACAAGCCCAGCAGACATGATGTCACTATAAACAAAGAAGGTGAAAAATTGGTAAATCAATTTTTAATATAGGCATACTGATATTTACTTAAGATTGATTACCTGAGAGCTGACAGGAGCACTGTGGAGACAGTCTGAATGTGGACAGATAGATACAAGAACCTAGGTTTAAAATGTGATGCTTAACACGGGCAGAAAGTTGACAAAGCTCATTATAGTCAGTGGTTACAGTAAAGGCTACTTTACATGCTGCGATATCGGTCCCGATATCGCTAGCGTGGGTACCCGCCCCCATCTGTTGTGCGACACGGGCAAATCGCTGCCCGTGCCGCACAACATCGCGCAGACCCGTCACACATACTTACCTGCCCGGTGACGTCGCTGTAACAGGCGAACCGCCTCCTTTCTAAGTGGGCGGTCCGTGCGGCATCACAGCGACGTCACTGAGCGGCCGCCCAATAGAAGCGGAGGGGCGGAGATGAGTGGCCGGAACATCCCGCCCACCTCATTCCTGCGGCGTCACACATAGCGATGTGTGCTGCCGCAGGAGCGACGAACTACATCATTACTGCTGCAGTAACGATAATCGAGAATGGACCCCCATGTCACCGATGAGCGATTTTGCACGTTTTTGCAACGATGCAAAATCGCTCATCGGTGTCACACGCAGCAACATCGCTAATGCGGCCATATGTGCGTCACAAATTCCGTGACCCCCAACGACTCCGCATTAGCGATGTCGCAGCGTGTAAAGCCCCCTTAAGGCTCTGCCGTGCATCTGATGTCAAATCCATCACCTGCTGCTTTCTGTTCTGTTTCTAGGACAATAAAAAGGTTTAGCAGTGGTGTGAACACAGCAACCAAAGAGTTGTCCAGAATTTTCTAAATTTTTTTAATGCGGCCATGCGAGAATGAAATCGTAAAAGGGTATGGCTAGGGGAGGTGTTTAAAGGCTTAAGGGTATGGCCAAGCAGGAAGTAATGTACATTGGCGGTGGAAGGTCACATAGTCTAACATGCATTTGCAGCAGTGGTTAAAAAAAGAAGGTACTAATACTGTTGCACTTTGTTTTATCTCTATTGGTATACCTAGACTGCACATATACAATGCTTTATATAAAAACTTAACTTTTTAAAGGACTTTTTGTTTTCACTTCTTTGCGGCAAACTCTTCAAGATGGCTCACACAGTTGATGAATTTTACAGAAAGTAAAAAAATGATTTTTTTTATGTTTTTAACTCTTATAGCAACTTTTCCTTTACTTGTTTAGAGCAAAAGTTGCATTTTTATAAAAATATCAGTTAAATTGTACAAAAAAAAAGTCTGCCACATGTAAAATCAGGGAAGGACTGGAGTACATTTAGGCAAAAACATTTGCGAGTTTTCAAAAAAGCTGCATATGATGAATCAGGGAAAAAAATCTGGAAACTCTATATTTTCCCCCCAATGACTGGCTAAAATAAACCTGTTGTATATCAAGATGACTAGTCTTAAGCGAGTAGTTGAATATTTGTACTCACTATGCTGTTAGCCAGTACTGTTCGCTACTCACATATTAGTTACGAGTAGCGGGCGCAGTGTAAGTCAATGGGAAATGCTCGCTAAATAGCGAGTAACCCGAAAGCCGTACTTTTCGTGCAAGTAGCAAACAGTACGACTTTCGGGTTACTGACTACTTAGCGAGTATTTCCTATTGACTTACATTATGCCCGCTACTCGTAACGAATATGTGAGTAGCAAACAGTACTCGCTAAGAGCATAGTGAGTACGAATACTTAACTACTCCCTCAACACTAAAGGTGACCAAAGAAAAGGTCAAGTGAAAAAATGAATATGGCACAAGCAAAAGCAGGTGCAGAACACACAAAGCTGGGCATTTCATGTCAGTGGACAACACCTGTAATCTTGCAGGTAAACATCAGACCCCTCCCTCCCCCCTTCCCTCTGTTTCTTAACAAGATTAAAGGCCCCGTCACACGCAGCGACGTATCTAACGATATATCGCCGGTGTCACAGATTCCGTGACGCACATCTGGCATCGTTAGCAACGACGTTGCGTGTGACACCAACGAGCGGCTGTTAACGATGTAAAATACTCACCATATCGTCCATCGTTGACACGACATTCATTTTCCAAAAATCATTGATTGTTGAGGACGCAGGTTGTTCGTGGTTCCCGAGGCAGCACACATCGCTATGCGTGACACCTCGGGAATGATGAACTACAGCTTACCTGCAGCCGCCGGCAATGAGGAAGGAAGGAGGTGGGCGGGATGTTACGGCCGCTCATCTCCTCCCCTCCACTTCTATTGGGTGGCCGCTTGATGACGCCGCTGTGATGCCGCACAAACCGCCCCCTTAGAAAGGAGACGGTTCGCTGGCAACAGCGACGTCGCTAGGCAGGTAAGTCCGTGTGATGGCTCCTAACGATATTGTGTGCCACGGGCAGCGATTTGCCTGTGATGCACAAATGATGCCCAAATGATGGGCGGCAGGTACGCTCGCTAGCGATATCGCTAGCGATATCGCTGCATGTGAAGGGGCCTTAAGTCTTTATAGAACCTACAAAAGTATATCCACAAATAATACTGCCTTAGTTGTAATAACAAGAAAATAACCTAGAGGAAAATCGGGCACCTGAGTAATTGAAACCAAGCCCGTATCTCAAAAAAAGACCACTAGAAATTTTTTGAAAATACAAAAAACACTTTATTACAAATAAATAAATCAATATGCATTAAAAAGAACTGAGAGAGAGAACTGCTCCTGTCTAAATCTGTCGTGAAATAAATATATACGAATAATGTGTTGCAGCTCACCTGAACGGTTTTGCACCCCTGCACAACTCCAGTGAATGTGTGAGATTGTCAGCCTGCTTGCTCGATACAGCTACTACAAGGTAGTGGGGCCGTCTTGCACGGTTGTCAGCAGCCATGATGAGCCAGATGCAGCCAACATCTGGATGTAGAGGGGGTTACACACTGTGCTCCAGATGCAGCTGCCATCAGGGAACAAGACGTCTGGGCATAATCCCTACCAGGGAAGCTGGGAGGTTCACACGCTGCTATAGAACAGAGGTGTACCATCGTCATGGGATGCAAGTCCGGTAGGAAATAGAAAACAATCCATTTAATCCACTGCTGCACTCACAGCCACCCCCAACAACTTGCAGAGGGGCAGAGGATTTCAATAAAGGTAAAAAATGGCTAGATGGAGGTGCTGCAGGAGCACCTGAGAAAGGGGACATGTCTGTAGTTTAGTCCCAGAAATGCATAGTGCCTTGTTATTAACTTTTTTATTATTAATAAATCCCCCTTATTTTTTCTAGATCTCTGCTTCCGCAGCGCCTCCATCTAGCCATTTTTTACCTTTATTGAAATAAATAAATCAAGACATAATATAGTGAATGAATAAACAGAGAGAAACACCATAGGAAAAATAGGGAGGGAAGGAGGAGAAAAACCCTTCACAGACTAAAAGAGGCACTACAATCCAGGTGAGAATTAAAGTCAATCAAAACCATAAAGATGGAACACAATAGACATGGCTATAATACAATGAGGTACAGTAAAACGTGCTAGGGTGCAAACAATAGCCAGAGGACAGCACTAATAGTGGATACAAAATGGATACAGCCGCACACTAAATGCCATCAATGTATAAGTGAACTCTGGTACCGCATTACTGCTATATGAAAAAATGAGATTTTTAGTTTATGAATTGGCCAATGCATGTAAGCCCGGAAACCAAACGGCAAGGTAAATCTCAATATTCCGGGTCCCTAACTAAAATGCCACTATCTAGGTTAAAACCATCCATGTCTGGGCAGCTAGACTAGAGGTTAGTCCAGATAGTGGCATTTCAAGTTAGATTTTTAGTCTAGCTGCCCAGACATGGATGGTTTTAACCTAGATAGTGGCATTTTAGTTAGGGACCCGGAATATTGAGATTTACCTTGCCGTTTGGTTTCCGGGCTTACATGCATTGGCCAATTCATAAACTAAAAATCTCATTTTTTCATATAGCAGTAATGCGGTACCAGAGTTCACTTATACATTGATGGCATTTAGTGTGCGGCTGTATCCATTTTGTATTTGCTATGTTTTTTCAGCTGGCACCTATACACACTTCTAGGATGTGCGAGTCAGTCTTTTGAAATATTTGCAGTGAGTTTTTTTCTGACTGAGCACTCCGCCCTACAAACCAGGCTGTGTTCATAATCCTTATACCAGGAGTCCTAGCTGCCCAGACATGGAGGTTAGTCCTAATAGTGGAAGCCCTATAGAGCCTAAAGGTAGCAGCTGCCTATGCACTGGAAATGTATAATCACTAGTACCAAAGTCTAAATACATTAAATAAATGTAACAGGTAATTACTTTGCGCCATATCCTTAGTGTAGGTGTGACATCTGGAAAGCAGAAGAAAAGGGGAGCCACGACATGCGTTTCACCACACTGGGCTTTGTCAGGAGCTACATGTGAAAGGAGGGAAAAACTGGAGTACATTTAGGCAGCAAAATTTGTGAATTTTCAAAACGTTGTATATGATGAATCAGGAAAAGAGATCTGAAAACTCTATATTTCTCCCACAATGGCTGGCCAAAATAAACCTGGGATATAGCAAACTGACTATAAAAAAGGCCAAGTACAAAAAATGATAATGGCACAAACAAATAACAGGTGGAGAACATACAAAACTGGACATTTCATGTCAGTGGACAACACTTGTAATCTTCCAGGTAAATAGCAGACCCCCCTCCCTCTGTTTCTTTGGAAGATTAAGGCTGGAAACACATCTATGAGAGTAAAATCGGTCCGACTGGGCTGAAAAATACTCGGCTGATTTTAGTTCACGTTAGGTGCGAGTGCAATGCAAGTGCGATGCTTTTTGCTCGCGTGTGTGTCGCGTTTGCGATGCTAGTTTCATGCAACATCTTAATTAGATAAAAGCTAATACACATGTGTCATTTAATTAACCTATGGGAATGTGATCACATTCATCTGTTGAATATTTAATGAGCGAAGTTACTGCCACACTCGCAAATGTGAACGGTGGTGCGCGTGTGTGATCCTACTTTTAATCCCCTTCCATAGGAAATCATTGGGACAAATGGTGCGAGAAACTCGCAAAAAAGCAGCATGCTGCGATTTTTTTCTCGGTCCGATTTGGACTGAGAAAAAAATCGCAGATGAGAGCTGAATCATTCACTAACATGTGTCCGATTCCAATGCGAGTTGTTCTTGCATTGCTCTACTGTGAGAAACTCGCAAGTGAGAAGCAGCCCTAAGTCATTGTTCAAGCAAGTGGAGAAAGATTGCAAGGGCAGAAGGCAGCTGGTGTTAATAATCACAGCATGACCACGGCATATGAAAGCAGCCTTATGGCTCTGCTTAAAGCTCTAGAGTTTGATTATTTTTCAGTGCTGAAGTGATGCTTTAAATTTAAGTCCCCTGTCCCCTACCCCTGTCCCTACCCTGCAGCGTGTTCATTCTTACTCAACGCCGCACCATCTTGTGCCTAAAACATTTTACTGGCTGGAAGTCAGAAGTTACGTCACAAAAACTCATTGCAAGTCTATGAGAGCAAGAATGAGGCCAGAATCTGGCTCTCGTAGAGTTATATTGATTTTTTTACCACGAAGAACTGGAGCTGCCGGGATGTCACATTTCTCCTGGTGTGTGGTCATAACAGAGATTTATTCAGGGATTACTATTAAGAGCACCACTCCATGGTTGAAATAAAAAAAAACAAAAAAACAAAAACGTGGTGCATTAACTTAGGATTTACAAGTTAATGAACAATGAAAAAAAAAATTGGTAGGACTAAAAACCAAAATAAAAATATTCAGTGTTTTTCTTCAAAGAATCTAAATTGTATCGTTCTATGACATCGACTTTACAGGATAAAACATGCTCAAAAGACTACAAATAATTCACTTCCTTACGGTTAAAATCATGCATGACTACAAAGGGGCAAACATGTATATTCGAGAAATTTGCTTCCTTCCCCTCTATGTTTCCATGTACTTTCCTCTTTTAAACAAGTCAGATCGGATTGTACAAACCCAAAAGGCTTCACTGTTGACTGAAAGTGCATAAAAGTGCGTAAGATGTCCATCCTGTTGTTTACTGCAGTTCATATTTAAGTCAGCTGAAGAGGACATGTGTTGAAATGGCTGTCCGTGCACATTTTAGTCCTTGTTATTTTTTGGCAGTGCTGTCACCAGAGAGCCAAGATAGAACTCACTCAACCAGAGCTGTATCAGCCCTAATAGTCAGCTTAGGTCAATTGTCCCACTTGAGATTTGAAGAGCAGGAACAAAGAGTTCATTACACACTTTTACAAAACATTGTTTTCTTGACATAGCATTGCTCACATGATAATTACCTCCTCCTTCAATCCTGTCTCTGCATCTTACCTTCTGCTGCTCGCTCGTGTTTGTCATTTTGTTTATGAAGAATATTTTTAAAGAAAACTAATTATTTCCAATTCGAGTGTTGCTGAGAAGAAAGTGAGAAAAAGGAATTAAGCAGTCCATGAACCAGCAAAAGGGCTGCTTACCTCCGCTATGAAAGCTCCATATTTTATTTTTGCTGGAAATATGTTCACAATTTAGAGGATTATTATACTTTAGGGATTTCATTTGATGACTATAATTACAGAGTTATTTTTTATGTAGTAAACATAAATAGCTCTGATAAATCCCAAATGTTCAGTGCCTAAAACTTTGCATTACTGGAGCATGACTTGTCCTGAATATATGGAATCCTTATGGCAAATATCTTTAATGAGAATATTTCTACACTGTGCACAGCAATTCAGGGAAAGTTAGTATGATCATGTCAAAAATAAGAGATTAGAGTGTAAGAATAGATATTAAAGATGGATGAATCTTTTGAAATCCAAATTCGCCAACTTAGACAAATTTGTCAAAAAACCTTTGATTTGCGGAGCAGAAATGTTACCACAAATCTCAATACTGCATACCCACTAATTGCCCAGATAAGACATGTATAACACTAAGGTCTCCTTGGACTGCATTGAACCCTATTGAGCTCTTTAATGCAAACATACTTTTAATAATGTTGATGTGACCTCAACATAGCTGGCTAGGAGAAATCTAATGGTAACTGGTGGTAACCAACAGTCCATATAACAACACTGAATTATCTTTTTACATCAATTAAATTGTAAAAAATAAAAAAGGACAAAAAATATCCCTTTTTTTAGGACAGATGTTTGACTTGGTGTTTATATAAGAAATGTTATGAAAAGCTATGACGTTTTCACAAAAACTAGTATGAACATTTTCAATGTTTTAGAGAATCAAGAACTTTACTCTTTGGTAAATGGAACGCAATGGTTTTTCGATATGCTATCCAAAAATTACACCTTAGGGAGCAGAAACAGGAGTTTTGTTTTGAAAGTGAAGAAGAAATGTCTTCTCAATTAAGAGTGAAAAAAATTCTCCCTACACAAATATATCCAAAAATGATCCCTTTAGTTAAGAGAAAAAGAACAGGTTAATGGCTTTCAGTGTGAAAGAAGCAATGCCTTTCAACAAAACTTCTAAAAATTCTACTTCCCAGCGTCACTACAGTATAGCTATTCAACACACTGCAAAAGGAGATTTGTGTGGATGGCCAATGGACGTGGCAGCGGCAGAAGCTGAATAGCAGAAAAATAAGGCCCGTTTCACACGTCAGTGAAAAACAGTGACGTTTTTCACTGGCGTGTAAAACACGCACATGTCCATGCGTGTGCCGTGATTCACGGCACACGTGGGTTGTCTAAGTGCAATCCGGGCTCCGTTCTCCGTGGCCCGTGATTGCACTTAGTAATCAACTCACCTGCGCCCGCTCCCGCTCTCCATGGTGCTGATTGCTCCCGCGGTGCAGCATCCGGCCGGCGGTGACCCCCGCAGCAGCTGCTTCCAGGTCGGCTGTGTCGCGCATAATGAATATGCGCGACAGTAATGAGCTGGCTCAGAAGCAGCAAGCTGCACGGGGGCTGCAGAGGACATCGCTAAAGCCGGGTGAGTAAAAATTATTTTTATTTTAAAAGCACGTTTTTTTCTGGCCCGTGTTTCACAAACCACACCACTGCGTGGTCCGTGGGACATCAGTGATGCCAGAAAAAAATGGACATGTCTCCGTGCGGCAATCACGCACACGCGGGTACACCGCATGGAGACACGTGCAGTGAAAAATCACTGATGTGTGAGCAGACCCATTCATTATAATGGGTCTGCGTATGTCAGTGATCCTGGTACGTTTAAAAAAAAGCACAAACGTACCAGAATCACTGACGTGTGAAAGGGGCCTAAGATAGAGCAGGCAAAGATACAGTATGTCTGCAATAAGAAGAAAAATTACCAGCTCACCCACCTGGAGAACTACCAAAAGGAATGGTGCAGGGATCAGGAAAGAGCCAGACCGGGCTGCAGGCAATCACTGGACATAGATCCAGCATCCAAGTTCCAATTGAATTAAAATGTTTTTCTTTATTCGTGAAAGATTAAAAAGTTTTTCCATGATAATAAAATCCAATTTAAATGGCAGGGTAGAAAAAAACGGAACGTGTTTCGGAGTGGCAACTCCTTACTCTGAACAAGTGTAGGGCCAGCAATGGCAGAAGGACAATATAACAATATGATATACAGTGGGAGCCCTGAGATGCATGGCTGGCATAGGTGTGTAATGGCAGTGGCAGCAGCAGAAACCACATTGTGAAAAATATGACAGGGCAGGCAAATAAATGTATGTCAGTGGGATGAACAGTTGCTATACAGTATATGACTATTAAAAGAGTTTTTCAAAATTATAATTCTTCCCTTTGTTATGCTTTACCATCACACCTACCCAGCTCTTGCTTTACAACAAAACAAATATATAAGAAATACCAGGTATATTCATGTCACAAAGGCAAGCAGTTTTGCAACAAAGCTCTATGATGGGTGGCATGTCTGGGTCTAACATTGCATTGTTACAATAAGAAAAAGTGCAAACATTTTTTTTTACAACACGGACAGTTTGTGTATAAATGATTAGAAATGTAAAACAGATTGCATATAACCTGTCCATAACACGAGTCAAAAGGCCTACTTTCTGTGACACACAAGCCTTGGTTTCAGTGTTTTTTTTTAGCAGCAAAATTAGGGCAGAGGAGTATTTAACTGTTTCCTTGTTTGCTGTGTGTAATGAATACCAAAAATGCTTTTATTAAGCTGCTATGTTGCAGTATATGAAGTAAGGTGATTCCCTGCAGTGTATATAATAAAAAACAAACACGCGGCGCCAATCTCAGCGCGTTATCAAAGCGGCTCTCTGGTGCCCTTTTTTTTACTGAAGTTTTATGCACTCACTTTTTGCCACAAAACTTCAGGCATATATGACTTTTCCAAAGTCTCCTTATCCGGGTCTGCTGCTTGCCTTGAATTGATCCTGTGTATGGTCCTGGCTCGGATTACCACAGGTGAAAAAGTTAAAAATGAAGTAAACCAATTCTGTAGTGGCCGCGCTCCCCGTAGTAATGATTTTAAAAACTCTTGTCCTCAAATGGAATTTATTACTCAAACATATGGAAATAAAAAACGGATACAACTCGTTTCGGCGGGAACAACCGCCTTCCTCAGGTATCTAAATAAAAATGCATCTCACTCTACTTTATAGATAAAAAAATAAATACAATTTACCTGGTATTCAAATAAGGGTGTGGATATAACCACAGCTGTATAATCAGTTTCTTAGTTCACTTCAACTCTAGTGGTTCATTAAAAACAAATCCACAAACAACAAATCACTTAAAAGAATCATATGATTTATTTATTCTTTTATATTTATATTTATATATTTATTTTTTTATCTATAAAGTAGAGTGAGATGCATTTTTATTTAGATACCTGAGGAAGACGGTTGTTCCCGCCGAAACGCGTTGTATCCGTTTTTTATTTCCGTATGTTTGAGTAATAAATTCCATTTGTGGACAAGAGTTTTTAAAATCATTACTACGGGGAGCGCGGCCACTACAGAATTGGTTTACTTCATTTTTAATGTTGCAGTATATGACAGATCTATCAATTCACAGTCACACTGACTCGACACATGCTATTCACTTGAATGTGTGTAATAATATAATAATAAAATAATATTTCCAGACTGAGACTACCACTCCCATTTATATGTTCGTTAGTGCTGCAGTACAACACACCAATCAGAGTTAGGTCTTTCTATCCCTATCTGTAATAATGAGTAAGGCATCATGGGACACCTTTGCTGCCGCAGCTGACATCGTGAGCATGCATTCTGTTGGATACAATCTTCAGCAATGTGCAAAATGGCATTTTATTTTTTAATCAACGTGATTCAATTCTCAAATTGTTCAATACAGAAACCTTTCCCAGGCCCCCAGGACCTGCGAATTTTAGAAAATTTTACTCAAAGTTGATTATTAGTAGATCAATCTATTCATCCCTAATTAATATATTCAAAAGGAACCTGTCAAGTCAGATAACGCTATTAACCTGCAAATGTAGGGTTTATCTCCAGGTTAATAGCATTCTCAAGCAGCCCAGCCCACCACACTGAAAGCCCGGATACTGGGAGGAAATTAACTTTATCCACCTAAAATCACACTTTTGTGTGACCCTTAACAGGATCGCATCTCACTGCCGATACTGGCCGGCGGCTCTCCTGACAAGAGTGTGCAGCTGCATAGAAATAAATAAAGCTGCACGCTCCTGTAAGTATAGCTGGTGGCTGGTCCAGGTGATGCTATTCCTCGCGCGAGTCACATGCAAGTGTGACTCCAGCCTTACTCCCGAGTCCCAGCATCCTCCAGGTTTCAGTTATGCAAGTGTGTTGGCGTTGCATCTGTCTCGGGCGGGGAGGACGCCGCCGCTGCGCGCTTGCTAACACTCGGGTCCGGCGCTGCTGCGGCTGCTGCTCGGTGGCTCGAGCGGTGGGCCGGATCCGGGGACTCAAGCGGCGCTCCTCGCCCGTGAGTGAAAAGGGTGGTTGGTTTGGGGGATTTAGTCCTTGACGCCACCCACGGGTCGTGGTGAAGATGGGCACCACTGCTGCTGGTGACGGGGATCCCGGGAGCGATGGTAGTGAGCAGCTGGGATGTTGTTTTCTCCCTACGTGGGTAGGGCCCGGTGGTCCTGGGGCCCGGTGGTGAGACGGGGAGGCAGGGTTGGTGAGGTGCAGGGTTGTAGGGACAGCGCGGCGTGGTGCCGGATGGCACGGGTATACTCACTCAGTAAGAGATGCACAAAGTCCTCGGTAAACCAAACGGCTGGATGGATGGGTCCCGCAGCCAGCTGCAGTGTCTCTCCCCGGACAGGTGATGGCGGCTGTCTTTCCCTGCACCTTGATGTACTTGTTTGACTACTATGGATACCCAACGGTAGTCGGCTCCCCGGTGTATGGATGTCGGAGTAGCCCCTTTGCCCGCAGGCGCTGGCCCTTGGGTCTCTAGCCTTAGGCGGTAGCTGTATACCCTCACGGTGTGGGCGGTTGCCTTCTATCGGGTCTTTCGCTGTTAGGAAACCCCTGGGGTTCCGGTCACACTCGGATTTGACTATTGTCGGCGGCTCCAAGCCTGGTCGGGGTCCGATGGCCCTGCCTGTGTGTGCTGGCTTCACTTCGCTCCCTGGTCGGTACCAGCGGGCCAACGCCCAACCCCAGTCCTACGGTTCCGCGTTGATTCACCACTCCTGCAGACAGCCACCACCATCTGCCATCCTTGCTATCAGTGCCTGGGCCACAAACCCAGACACCCAAGTGTTTATTCCTCACTCTTCAAACTCCAACCTCTAACTAACACTTTTCCCGCCTCCAGGCCTGTGAACTCCTCGGTGGGTGGGGCCAACCGCTTGGCTCTGCCCCACCTGGTGTGGACATCAGACACTGGAGGGAGGCAACAAGGGTTTTTGTTTGGCTGGTGTCACTGTCTAATAGGGGTGGGGGTGTTTGTGTGTTATTTGTGATGAGTTGGCTAGTCCAGGGCGCCACATTCCCCCTTGGTGAAATTGGGCTGCCCGTCCATCACCGGTTTTATTTTTTTTTTTCAAAACTGTAAAAATATAAATAACATGTAAACATTTTAAACATTTAAGCATTTTTGTTAGGTCACTTAAACGTTGCACATATAAAAACATTTTTAATACTGATGGACAGACGGATGTCTTCCACTCTCCCACCCAAGCAACCTAGCCCTGATGCTGCCCCTAAGAAGTGGGCAGCACCCCTTGACCCCAGTCCCGGTTCAGGCTGCCCGAGCGGGAACGGGTACGGTTACTCGCACCCGGCTGTCACTTCAGGGGACCCCACGTCCAGGTGGACCCCTGACCCCCGGAGGATGGCCACCGGTCCTGGTGGTGGCCGGGCCTCAGCCTGCTCTGCTGCGGGCCCTTCCTCCAATCTGCCTCTCCGGAGGCGGCAACGGTTTCCATCCCATAAAACTATTTACAAGCCCACCAGTTCGTGGGTGGCCTGCCAGTTCTCGGCCATGTCCATGAGTAGTCTCTCATGCAGGTGGTAAAACTCAGAAAGTCCCTCCGGGGACAACTTGCCAGCAATGGTCAGAATAATCACGTATAGAATCAGGTGAAGAATTCAGTTGATTAAGGTCATTCAATTAAACTGCTGAGGGTCCCAACGGGGACAACTGCTTTCAACGGCAGACCGCTGCCACTACTTGAGGTCGTACTCCTCCAGGACCTCTTCCAGCTCCACATCCGGATGGCTTGGTGGAGGAGGAGGGGGCTGGGACCACATCTGCTCACCGCGGCTCTTCCTCTGCTTAACATCCAGGGCGAACCAGCCCCTCTCCCCGCAGTGGCGGGTGTAAGTCACCAGGTTGCCCGGCAACAGATCACAACCTGGATGGGCCGTGGGGAGGGGCGAATTTACATTGCGGTGCGCCACAAATACTTCGGCCTCCAGGCTCGGCTCGTAGATGAAGCCGAACCCTCTCCGCTGGTCAAACTGCTGGACTTGGCCCTCGTACACTGGGCCCCGCACCCGAAAGGTGGCATGGCGAAGTGCATCTTTCTCTTTAATCACCCTCTCCATCACTTCGGCCCTCTGCTGCTCCCTGGCGGCAATCTCCCAGCCCAACAGGTTCGGTTCCCTGTCCCAATAAGGGGCGTTGGCAGTCCCCCGCGCCCACACCGGCCACTACCGGTACTCTTTCGTGGGGGTCCTGCGGTGACGTGGCCTGTACTGCTGCTTTGCAGTACAGGGATACAGGGGATACAGGGTCAGTTGGCCTCACCGGTTGGGCCTTCGGGCTGGCCGCGGCCGGTTCTTCCACGGCCGGGCGGACTGCTTCCGTTTGTGTGTTATCTGTGACAACCTGGCTAGTCCTGGGCGCCACACATCTGTTACTTCTCAGTACATAATGAGAAGCAGCTGTTATCATGCCTTGACACATTAACTGACAGCTGTCATTGTAGCATATCAGTGCCGTTCTTTCACTGCGGTAGCTGCACAGTTTAGAAAGCTAATATCTTGCACATTGAACCTGTATTTGTAGGTTAATAGTGTTTGGGGACATATCAGGTTTTCCTTTAATCCGATGTGTATCTAGGCTTTCTGGCATCATTGGAAATAATTTTTTTTGATGCTCCCCAACTCAAGTGGTTTGGGTAATTGTCTTATGACCATTCATTCATATGCAATTTGCACACTTAGGCGGGCTTTGCACGTTGCGACATCGCAAGCCGATGCTGCGATGTCGCATGCGATAGTGCCCGCCCCCGTCGCAGGTGCGATATCACGTGATAGCTAGCGTAACGAAAATTATCGGTACGCCCGCTTCACATGCACTCACCTGGCCTGCGACCGTCGCTCTGGCCGGCGACCCGCCTCCTTCCTAAGGGGGCGGGTTGTGCGGCGTCATAGCGACGTCACACGGCAGGCGGCCAATAGTGGCGGAGGGGCAGAGATGAGCAGGATGTAAACATCCCGCCCACCTCCTTCCTTCCGCATAGCCGCCGGCGGCAGGTAAGAGATGTTCCTCGCTTCTGCGGCTTTACACACAGCGATGTGCGCTGCTGCAGGAACGAGGAACAACATCGTACCTGTCGCGGCACCGGCATTATGGAAATGTCGGTGAATGCAATGATGATACGATAACGACGTCTTTGCGCTCGCTCATCGTATCATCTAGCATTTACACAGTACGATGTCGAAAGTGACGCCGGATGTGCGTCACTTTCTATTTGACCCCACCGACATCGCATGTGCGATGTCGCAACATGCAAAGCTGCCTTTAGGCCTAAGCCACACGGCATGAAAATCGGAGCAAGTGGAATGTGATGTTTTATCGCATTTCACTTGGACCAATATTAGCCTATGTCCCAGCACCCATGAGTGATTATTTCTCAGCACTATTCGGACAGAGAAAACAATCGCAGCATGATGCGATTGTAATGCAAGTCTTGTTTCTCTCGCACCCATTCAAGTCTATGGGGCAAGAGAAAAATCGCACTGCACTCGCGGTACACCGGTGTACCGCAAGTACAGGGCCAAAATGGCAATAGCCGGCAACGGAGGAGAGAGGCAGATAAATCCCTCTCTCTCCTCCTCAGAGCCGGCCCGCCCCCCGCAGCTGAGGTCCGATCACATGATCGGACCCTCAGTCGCAGGGACAGTCGCATTACACTTGACTCCTGCTGTGCGGCAAGCGTGAGCCTTGTGTCATGCGAAGATCGCAGTAGATCGCCGTGTGGCCCCAGCCTCACAAACATGTGCTGACAAGCTGCTCTTTCTAATTCCCTTAATGTTCAGTGAAAAACTGAGAGAAGTAGGAAGAGAAGCTAGTTGTCACATGACCGTAAGTATAAAAATTGTATATTAGTGGAGTGGCCATGTGATGACCGCTGGACCCAGCAAGCAGAGCTGATTTCTGACAGGGAATATATTATAGGCTGTTAGAACTGGGGATGCTACACTATTGAATTTTCTAATTAAAGGTGTTCCCAGGTTTCAGATGAAATTCTTCAGTCACTCTATGTGACTGCACACTTCTGAATTCTCACATCACGCATGCTGCAAACTTTTAGGATTTTCCCTTGCCAGTGGCAATAGTGGATGGTCATGTGAGCACAAGTATGTGATTTATATACTTTTGGTTACATTCAGACTAGATGTGTTTGGCCTCACTCAATTAATTTTAATTGCAGCGCATGTCTAGTTCACATGTGACCACATGTACAGTGCCTACAAGTAGTATTCAACCCCCTGCAGATTTAGCAGGTTTGATAAGATGCAAATAAGTTAGAGCCTGCAAACTTCAAACAAGAGCAGGATTTATTAACAGATGCATAAATCTTACAAACCAACAAGTTATGTTGCTCAGTTAAATTTTAATACATTTTCAACATAAAAGAGTGGGTCAATTCAACCCCTAGGTTTAATATTTTGTGGAATAACCCTTGTTTGCAATAACAGCTAATAATCATCTTTTATAAGACCTGATCAGGCCGGCACAGGTCTCTGGAGTTATCTTGGCCCACTCCTCCATGCAGATCTTCTCCAAGTTATCTAGGTTCTTTGGGTGTCTCATGTGGACTTTAATCTTGAGCTCCTTCCACAAGTTTTCAATTGGGTTAAGGTCAGGAGACTGACTAGACCACTGCAACACCTTGATTTTTTCCCTCTTGAACCAGGCCTTGGTTTTCTTGGCTGTGTGCTTTGGGTCGTTGTCTTGTTGGAAGATGAAATGACGACCCATCTTAAGATCCTTGATGGAGGAGCGGAGGTTCTTCGCCAAAATCTCCAGGTAGGCCGTGCTATCCATCTTCCCATGGATGCGGACCAGATGGCCAGGCCCCTTGGCTGAGAAACAGCCCCACAGCATGATGCTGCCACCACCATACTTGACTGTAGGGATGGTATTTTTGGGGACGTATGCAGTGCCATCCAGTCTCCAAACGTCACGTGTGTGGTTGGCACCAAAGATCTCGATCTTGGTCTCATCAGACCAGAGAACCTTGAACCAGTCTGTCTCAGAGTCCTCCAAGTAATCATGAGCAAACTGTAGACGAGCCTTGACATGACGCTTTGAAAGTAAAGGTACCTTACGGGCTCGTCTGGAGCGGAGACCATTGCGGTGGAGTACGTTACTTATGGTATTGACTGAAACCAATGTCCCCACTGCCATGAGATCTTCCCGGAGCTCCTTCCTTGTTGTCCTTGGGTTAGCCTTGACTCTTTGGACAAGCCTGGCCTTGGCACGGGAGGAAACTTTCAAAGGCTGTCCAGGCCGTGGAAGGCTAACAGTAGTTCCATAAGCCTTCCACTTCCGGATGATGCTCCCAACAGTGGAGACAGGTAGGCCCAACTCCTTGGAAAGGGTTTTGTACCCCTTGCCAGCCTTGTGACCCTCCACGATCTTGTCTCTGATGGCCTTGGAATGCTCCTTTGTCTTTCCCATGTTGACCATGTATGAGTGCTGTTCACAAGTTTGGGGAGGGTCTTAATTAGTCAGAAAAGGCTGGAAAAAGAGATAATTAATCCAAACATGTGAAGCTCGTTGTTCTTTGTGTCTGAAATACTTCTTAATACTTTAGGGGAACCAAACAGAATTCTGGTGGTTTGAGGGGTTGAATAATAAATGACCCTCTAAACAAACTTTTCTCAATTTAAAAAAAAAAAAAAAAAAAAAGAAATAACATTCTTTTTTGCTGCAGTGCATTTCACACTTCCAGGCTGATCTACAGTCCAAATGTCACAATGCCAAGTTAATTCCGAATGTGTAAACCTGCTAAATCTGCAGGGGGTTGAATACTACTTGTAGGCACTGTATGTGAATAGCATAATTGAAATTTTGTGACCTCCTACTCTCACCTGTGGCACCAAATAATTCGGACAGCCTGCAGTGTACGCTCCATGAGAACTCAGAAGTCTTCAGTAACATAGAGTGACTGAAGACTTTCACCACTAACATGAACAAATGCTGTAACGCTAATAACATAAAAAAACACACTAACACACCTCGTTAACCTTTAACATTGATAACATTGATGTCCTATCCTTAGGATTGCTAATCAATGTCTAATCCACCGAGGTCCAACACCCAGCACTACTGTTGATCAGCTGTTCTCAGTCTTATCACATGGAGTTTTACACAAAACTCACCAACCAACATGGCAGCATCAGACACTGTTCACATTACAGATTCTGATACTCTGCCTGATGGTTTCCCTGGTGTTTCTGATCTACACAGACAGACTCAAACATTGACCAGCTGTGTGCGCATTCATAGACAGGTTAGCAAGAGTTAACCTCTGCTAGCATGCTTGTTAGGCTTCTGGGATCACATGTTGTAAGGAAGCCTATCACATCTTCTCCTCTCACACTTAGGTTGGAGGAGCTCTTCCACCCACGTCGACTATAGTTTTTGCTGTGTTAGTCTGTGTGCTGTGGTGTCCCAGATTTGCTGGAGAGAGAGAAGCCAGTGCTTGGTGTTGTTGTGGAGTTTACTGGTTGGCTTGTTTTTTTCTTCCTTCTCTTGTTTTCCTCCTTATCTCTTAGTGTCTTATACCTCTGTATGTGCTTTTTGTATTTTGGTTTCCCTGTCTGTCTATTCATGTGCGGATAATCGCACTCCTGTCCTGACCTTTCCTGGGGTAGGAGGTATAAGATCAGGGCTGGACAAGATCAGGGCCAGGAAGGAGACTCAGACATCCCCACCTTCAGGAGTATCTCTGGGACAAGGGATAGCTGGGACCCGGAAGTCGGAGGAGCACCAATTTTTTACTATCCCCATAGTCCATGGGACAGGTCTTGGCATCTGCATCAGGCAGCCAGAAATGCTCAGTTATGGAGATGCTCTGTCTTTTCAAAGGGGCCTATTTAAATCAATGAGGCGGATGTGCAGGACCCGGCTGCAGCCACTATCAGAAGACAAAGCAGCTCAGGAAATGAGCAGCTTCGACCTCCTGCTGCCACCACAGGCACTGAGAACAGCTGTTCAGTGACGGTGCTATGTGCTTGACCCCACCCGAACAGACATTGAAGACCTGTCCTAAGGATAGGCTAGCAATATAAAAGTAGTGGACAACCTCTTTTATATATCCTTATATAATGTAATCTTACAAATTATGAATTGTTACTTGTATACAGGATCATAACTAATAACAGCACAGAAATACATCACCATTAGTACAAAAACACAGCATCACAACCACCAGCAGTACAGAAATTCATCATGAGAACCATACGCAGTACCGAACCTCATCACTAAAACCACCAGCAGTACAGAAATACATCCAAATAACTCCAATCAGTAAAGAAACACAACATCGAAACAATTATCAGTACAGATCCACCTTCAGTACATGGTACATCAATTTTAATGTCAGGTCAGACACATATACGTTTGAATTGCATGAACTTACAACTTTCAGTACATTCTTAACAATGGTAAGGAGCTACTGAGAGTTATCAGTCATTATCAGACAGCATAAGGATAAAGGGACAGCAATTTACAGTATGTTGGTTGTACATCAGGACCTCTAAAGAACAGGATCTGCCATCATTTATCCGGTGCAGCAAAACAACTACAGGTTAAGTGCTCCTCAGCTTCCAGTCACTTTTCTTTGGTTCATAATGGTAATGTTGAGTTATGCAGGGTGACGGGGATTGAGAGAGTTTGCATGCCCCCTAGGGATGGAGATCGGAGACAGATCCTGTTGCACAGAGAGTCCTGGTGGATTTTTTTGTTGCAAACTATAATACATGATGGTCTGAATTGTAGGTACGATTTGATCTATCATTATGATTGAAGAGGTGAACCTTGTTTAATGATTTTTCTGTGATTGGCCTGTCGTTCTAGTAGGAGTAACAGGATGTGTGTTAAAATGTTGTGTTTGTGCTGTTCTGTATGCGATGATTAAAGATGCCATCTCTGCACATTTTTTACTATGTCATTTTCATGTGGTTTTAATTAATTTTTTTGGAATAAAATTTGTATGAATTTTTACACTGTCAGACACTGGATTTTCTTCACTTTATCTTTATGCATCGTGAATTTACACAAATCCGTCCATGACGTCCCTCACTGTGGAGAGTGGTGAGCTGATTTTTTTGCCTTTGGCCATTTTTTCTAATTATCAGACTGCGGACCATACAGGAACCACAGTACTGATGAAAATTAGTCAATTGCAAATAAACATTCACATCCAGATTCATTATAGATGGTGTTGCTTCTGATGAGTGCCATCTCTTTGATTATTTCATCTCTTCATCTTGTCCAGTTGCCATGATGATTTTTCACATCCACAGCTCCTCTCTGCAGACTTCCATCTACTCCAGACTTTTGCAGCACATCCTAGCACGATACCCTTAAAAATAGCAGAATGATTTTAATACTCTTATATAAAAATATTTGCCCAACACTGTGCACCTGTATTATTAATTGCACCTCACTGTGTTCTCTGCACAAAATAGGATGCCCACGCTGTCCCTCTTTCTTATGTTATACTAGAAGGTGGCCCGATTCTACGCATCGGGTATTCTAGAATTTACGTATTGTGTAGTTCATGTATGATTTTTGTTATATATATATATATGTTGTGTGTAGTTACCAAGTGTTTGTGTTGGCGCTGTACATGTTCTGGGTGTTGTCTGGGTGTGACGGGGGTGAGAGCGGTGTTGTATGTGTGTTGCGTTGTTTGTGGAGCGCTGTGTGTCTGTAGCGTTGTGTGTTGCGCGGTTTGTGTGTGTGTGGTGTGTTTTGGGGGGAGGTATGTTTTGTGCAATGTGTGTGTTGTGCGGTATGTGCGTATATTTGTGTGTGCCGCGGTGTTTGTGTGTTGGGTGTTGTGTGTGTGCAGCGTTGTCTGTGTGTGTAGGTGTCTGTGTAGGGCAGTTGTTTGTGGTTCCCAGTGTGTGTGTGTGTGTGTGGTGTGTTGTGCACTTCCCATCGTGCTCCATCCGCCATGCTGCGCACTCCCAAACGTGCACCATCCGCCATGCTGCGCACTCCCAAACGTGCACCATCCGCCATGCTGCGCACTCCCAAACGTGCTCCATCCGCCAGGCTGCGCACTCCCAAACGTGCTCCATCCGCCATGCTTCGCACTCCCAAACGTGCTCCATCCGCCATGCTGCGCACTCCCAAACGTGCTCCATCCGCCATGCTGCGCACTCCCAAACGTGCTCCATCCGCCATGCTGCGCACTCCCAAACGTGCTCCATCCGCCATGCTGCGCACTCCCAAACGTGCTCCATCCGCCATGCTGCGCACTCCCAAACGTGCTCCATCCGCCATGCTGCGCACTCCCAAACGTGCTCCATCCGCCATGCTGCGCACTCCCAAACGTGCTCCATCCGCCATGCTGCGCACTCCCAAACGTGCTCCATCCGCCATGCTGCGCACTCCCAAACGTGCTCCATCCGCCATGCTGCGCACTCCCAAACGTGCTCCATCCGCCATGCTGCGCACTCCCAAACGTGCTCCATCCGCCATGCTGCGCACTCCCAAACGTGCTCCATTCCCCATGCTGCGCACTCCCAAACGTGCTCCATCCCCCATGCTGCGCACCCCCCATTGTAATCCATCCCCCATGCTGCACCAGCATCAGCCTCTCTACCCGCAGCATCAGCCTTCTGTCCCCAGCATCAGCCCCTCTCTGTCCCCAGCCTCAGCCCCTCTCTGTCCCCAGCCTCAGCCCCTCTCTGTCCCCAGCCTCAGCCCCTCTCTGTCCCCTCCTCTGGCGACACTCACACACACGATCGCATCCACTCACACACACGATCGCATACACTCACACACACCTGATCCCGACACTCACACACACGATCGCATCCACTCACACACACGATCGCATCCACTCACACACACGATCGCATCCACTCACACACACCCGATCCCGACACACACACACCCGATCGCATACACTCACACACACAGACACTGACGATATCGCACATACGCGCTCACAGTCACAACATCCGGAGATACCACATGCTTCTGGCCATGTGATCCTCCGTCAGGTCCTGGAAGGTCACAACAGCACAGTATCGAGGCCGAGAAGCAAGGGATATCGCCGGATGCTGTGAGTGTGTGGATGCGATGTGATGTGTGTGTGAGGTGTGTGTGAGAGTGAGTGTGAGAGTGAGTGTGAGCTGATGTGTGTGTGTGTGTGCGTGTGGATCTTCCGCCGCTACAGGACCTCGATGCGCTTGTAACCATGCCAACGTATCCCGTCCCCCGCTCGCACGGGAGCCCACACCACTCCCGTGCGAGCGGGGGATGGGGGATGGGGGGGGGAGTACAGTACTCACCCCCCTTAACAGCCGTGTCAGTTCGGGGAATGCGCGGGGGGGGAGAGGGGGGGGAGTACAGTACTCACCTCCGTGACAGCCCTGTCAGTTCGGGGAATGCGCGGGGGGAGGTGGGCGGTGCCAGAGCTAACGTGCGTTGCGTGAGGGGGGCGGGGCGTAGCGTGGCCGAATTGCCAATGCCTGCAGGGTGCCGGGGCGAGAGGCCAATCTGTGGGGGGGGCGGAGGCTGGGCGAGCGGCTGGCCAATCCGTGTGGGGGCGCAGCCTGGGCGATCGGCCAATCGGTGTGGGGGGGCGGGGCCATGGCGAGCCCAGCGGCCAATCAGCTTTGTGTCACCGTAAGGACATGTCACGGTGACACTGTCACGGTGACACAATTTTGGAGCATGACAGACAGACAGACAGACAGAATAAGGCAATTATATATATAGATGCTCTCCACACTGCCCTCTCCTTTCCATACTGAGACCTTTGTCCTCTTCACAGTGCCCCCTTTATACCGCCTAGTCTTTATACTTTGCCCCATCATCACACTCCCATTCCTCAGCATACTGTCCCCTACTTGTTGTGCCCACACACTGTCCCCACATGCTGCACCCTCTTCATACTGCCATACCCACTACCCAGTCTCTTTTTTTTGCCCCCTTACATTTTTCTCATCCCATACTGTCTCCTCAATACCCTTATAAGGGACCATTAATAAAAGGTTTGTTTTTTTAAACTCTCCAAAAAACATCCCCTGGTTTCCTTTATTCAGTTATAGCGCTCCATTAGACTGGCGTTTTTGTTTCTTTGCATATGTATTCCCCTGTGGGAAGCCTGGCAGGAGCTGCTTAGAATAAAGGAGACTGTGAATGTAAGCAGAAGTACACCTGTTGGATACCGGGCGCAATGCTATGAGACCACGGGATCTGTGGTGATGTCACACTGTGTCTGATCACATGATGTGCAGACCAAGCGCACTACAGATACAACATTAACATGCGGCAATAGGAGCATTTCCGCAAGTAAAATATAGCCTACTACTGGGGTTGTGCGGGGGCGCAGAAAGGAAAGCTTTTTAATATATTAATCCCACCGGTGCTTCTCATTGCACCCCCTATTTTTCCCTTTCACTTGCATATACTGTGTCTATGTACATCTGCCTCACCCTTTCATGCCATACTGTGTCCAAAAACATCCCCCCTCACCCTCCCTCCCCATATTGTGTCCGTATACATACCCCCTCACCCTCTCTCCCATTACTGTGTCCATTTACATCCCTCCTCACCATCCCTCCCAATACTGTGTCCATATGCATCCTCTCTATTCCTCTCTCTCCATATTGTATACAAACACATCCCTCTCACCCTCTCTTCCCATACTGTGTTCATATACATCCTTTTCACCGCCTTGCCCCATTCTGTGTCCATATAATACCCCCTCACTCTCCCTACCAATACTGTGTACATAAACATCCCTCCTCACCCACTCTACCAATACTGTATCCATATATTTTCCCCTCACCCTATCTCCCTGCACTATGTCCATATATACATTCCCCCCTCATCCTCTTTCCCCATAATGTGTCCATTTACACCCTCCCCACCCTCTCTCCCCATACTGTGTCTTTTTACTTTCCTCTCACCCTCTCTCTACATACTTTGTCCATATAAGCATTACCCGCTCACCTTCTCCACATACATCCTCCCTCACCCTTCCTCCACATAGGTGTTCCTCCAGTGGCTTCAGCTTCTCTGGAGCACTTACCACCAGTGCTGTTTGCCGCCTCTGCAAGGCTGATGAAGTACATCAGCAGCATAATCAGAATACTGTATTTATTTATTTTTTCCCACTATATAGGGAGAATAAAGTGCATGTAGACAACATAGTACCCTTGCACCACTTGGCTCCTAGGTTCAAATCCTACAAGGAAAACATCTGTAATAAGTTTATATGTTCTCTATTGTTTCCTTGCTCAATGAGACAATTTGCAGATTCTATACATGGATCAATCTGCTCATCCCTAAAGCTAAACACAAAGGTAAAAAGGGATCTCCCTTGAGGAAGCCATTTTAACTGAAATCTATATTCAATGAATCAGTATTACACAATGTATTGATTATATCCTTGATGCAAGTTTTTTAGGGCAGTAATAGTTACTAATATTATACAAATTGATCCGCACTGTAAAAGTCTAGATCCGCACGGTTTCAACGATATTTGGGTGCCGCACCCAGACCCAGAATTTTGGGTTAACGACCCGGATTTGGCAATTAAAGTAAAAATAAACAAAACAACAAATAAGCGACAATTTCATACTTACGGGGACTCAGTGTCATGGCGGCACACTACGTCCGGGTCGCGCATTCACGTCCTGTACTGTGCATCACATACACACAGCTTTACGTGTTTTCCCCACCCACCGGCCGTCTTCACGTCTATGATTGGTTACAGGCTGACATGCCCCCTGCCTGTGACAGTGTCTGCTGCAGTTATTGCTTATCATAGCTCAGTCATTGGTTACACTCAGAGCTGGCAGTCTTCTCTATGGCTGCTAGCTGTGAGATGTAGCAGAGCTGGATGTGTCATTGTGGGACCTCGTGTGCATTACGCCGGAGCTGCAGGGTGTTGGGGGGGTTAATAAAGAGGTGAAGGAGGGTGCGTGTTTTGTACTTTATTCCACATAAAGGATTTTTCTCTGAGTGTGTTTGTTTACATTCACTTACAGGTTTGTGTGATGCAGGTGTCTGATATACGCCTGTGCTATCACAAATGTAGGGCTTAGTAGCAGCTGTGCGCTGCTATTAACCCCTAATTACCCCGAATTGCAGCACATCAGGCTACCGAGAAGAGCCGGTATCGCACCGGGGATTGTCACATCAAATAGAAGCAGCAATACCGGGCGGCTGCGGGCTGAGAATACCAGCCCCCAGCCGGCGTTATTATGGCTGGGGATGAAAATTAGAGGGGACCGCATGTCGTTTTTTTTTTTTAATTATTTATTTGAAAAAAAGAAAAAAAGAAAAGCCGGAGTCTCGTTTGTGAGGGATACACTGCCTTCCCCGCCCACCGGACGTCCTGACGCCTGTGATTGGTTGCACTCAGCTGACACGCTGATACTAAGGTTGGGGAGGCATCTAACTGCAACAAATTACATGCGCCAGTGGACGGGCAATGTAGTGAACATTGAATTGTTGGAAGGGAAAAGTGTGACCCGGAAGGAGTGTGCAGTGATGACAGCACCTCTGTGAGTATGCCGCGCTCGCTCCTACCCCCCCATCCCCTCCAGAAACATTGACTTATATGGGCACTGGATTCCGGAGTGGATCAGACTCTTTTTAAAATCTGGCAGTGATCCGCTGGTCCCGGTTTTTGGAGGGTTTGATCAACTCTATCCATAAAGCATCGACTTCAAGTCAAAATTCCTCAAATTTACAATTTCTTTGTAATTCTATTTGCGAGGTTTGAAAAAAAAACCAAAACAAGCAAACACACTACATAAACCTCAGAGAATGAGCTAATGATGTTATCTGTGACTGTGTAGGCCTCCACATATTTCCATGAAACTCTCACATCACATGAATTAACTCAACCAATTATGAGGGATTATAAGAGCTTGTATAAAAAACTAGGCAAGGAATGATGCAGTCATTTCTCTTTCTCTAATTTCTCAGTGATTTTCATTAGTTTCATCAGATTTTCATTAGTGTTATCAGAATTTCATCAGCAGTAAAGGTTGGGCAAAAATGGGTCTTCCAAATAGATTATGACCCCCAGCATATTGACAAACTGGTTGCAAAGTGGCTTCGGAGTGGCCATCACAAAGCCTTGATCTCAATCCTATTGAAAATTTATGGGCAAAGCTGAAAAGGCCGGTGCGAGCAAAGCAACCTACAAACATGGCTCAGTTACACCAGTTCTGTCAGGAGGAATGGACCCCATTTCTTACCAACTATTGTGAGAAGCTTGTGGAAGGAGATCGAAAATGTTTCCCCCCAAGTTATACAGTTTAAGGGCAAGGGTACAGGCGGCACATTGACTCAGTGGTTAGCACTACAGCCTTGCAGCGCTGGGGTCCTGGGTTCTAGTCCCACTCAGGACACCATCTGCAAGGAGTTTGTATGTACTCCCCGTGTTTGCGGGGGTTTCCTCCGGGTACTCCGGTTTCCTCCCACAATTCAAAAATATACTGATAGGGACCTTAGATTGTGAGCCCCAATGGGGACAGTGTTGTTGATGTATGTAAAGCGCTGTGGAATTAATAGCGCTATATAAATGAATAAATATTATTATATATTATTATTATTATTATTAATGAAATGTATGTAAACTTTTGACTTTGCAGAAAGTAATAAAAATAAAGTAAAACATTCTTTCTGTCTCTCTCTCTCTTTCTCTCTCTCATCATTCTGGCATTTGGCAAATATAAATCATTTTGGTAATCCTAAATGACAAAGAACAGAAAATGCTTATTTTGATTTCATGTCGGATATGGAGAAAAAAATGCAGATATATCTATTTTAATAATGTATGTGTACCGCCCCAGTGCCAGCAGTTGGGCTGCTGCTCAGATCCAGATCCGCGGTGACTCGAGGGGTCTCCGGACCCGGGAGGGGCCGCGCGGACACCCAAAATGAAACGGGGTTATTTACAAGGAGTTTTGTCGTTAGAGTTCATGACGCCACCCACGGTGTGTGGTAAGGTGTAAAACCACTGCTGCTGTGGAGAGCGACCTGTGGAGATGGTATAGCAGCTAGGTGTTTAACCCCTCTGTGGGTAGGGGGAGAATGCCCCGGGGCTTGGTGGTGGTGAGAGTGGAGCTCAGTTGGGGAGGAAAGGGGCACTGCGTACTCACTCAGTCCATTAACGCTGACAACGACAACTTGTAAACCAGAATTCTTAGCACTGCTGTAGCAGGGAGGGAGTACGCTGGGATCCCATGCCCGATGGTGTTGCTTGTTAGCCTGTGGCCTTTTCCTTCGCACTTTCTTTACTGGTTGGCCCCTGTAGTTTAAAACTAGTCGGGTCCCTCTCACCCCTATAGCTAACGGAGTGAGCTTGCTCTCAGGGTTCACTCTTGGGATTTTTTGGACTATGTAATTGGAAAGTCCTATCCCCTTGTTATTCTAGTACCCCGATTTGGAGCGGGTGGAAGACGAATCATGAAGACTTCGCCCTAGTCGAGTAAATTATCAGGACACTTGAAGCTACTTCCCGGCCTAGGGTCCATGTACCCTGCCATGCCCTGGCCCCTTCCCGGAGATGGCTCAAGGTCACCGGCTGCCCTCCTCGGCAGTTCCGTGCCCCTTGGCATGATCCCATGCGACCGGGGTTCCAGCTCCTTCCAGGCCCAGACCAACGTCTGCCACCTAGTAACTAAGGAGCCCAGCTCCTAACCTCCTCCAACTACTTGTGACTTCTCCTCTTGAGAGTCAAAGCTCAACTGACTTTCTCCTTACACTCCTGACCCTCCCTTACCAACCCCCCAAGGGGGCGGCCCTATTCCCTTCAGGCTACCAATTGGTGTGTCTGGTGGGTGTGGTGCAGAGTGTTTCTAGGATTTTTGATTGGCTTGTTCTTAGCAACACCAAAGGCCAGGGACCCGTAACCAAGGAGGACATGGACATCATGCAAAAGGGCAGATTGCACAATGTTCTGTGACGACCTGATAGGCCAGGCCGTCACATATGCAAACTTCTGGGTTCAACTGTATTTACAACAAGCAGCCTGAGTGTAAGTGAGCCAGAATTCTTCTGGGAAAACATTTTATGGACAGATAAGACCAATATAGAACTTTTAGGTAAAGCTCATCATTCTACTGTTTAACAAAAATGAAATGAGGACTACAAAGAAAAGAACACAGTGCCTACAGTCAAATATGTTGTAAGTTTAAAGATGTTTTAGTGTTGTGTTGCTGCATGTGGCACTGGGTGCCTTGACTGTGTGCACCCTCAACTTTAATATTTGGTTACATACTCTTTGGAATAAATGACTGCAATCAGTCCCTTCCTATGACCATCAGCAAGCTTCTTACACCTCACAAATGGATTTGTGGACCACTCTTATTTTGGAAACCAAATTGCTCCTCCTCTCTCCAAACTCTCCAAATATATATACAGCCAGCAGCCTTTGGCCTTTGTATTATATACTCAGCCAGCAGCATTTGTCCTCTATTATATACTGTATAAATATATATATATATATATATATATATATATATATATATATATATATATATATAAAACTGTATATATACGGATATGGCTGATGGTTCCATCCAGGGCTTGTCATTTTGACTGCCCGAAAAACGATGCATGCAGCTTTTTTCGGGCTGTCAAAATGACAACTGCACTGCATAGCAAAGCCAAACAGCAGTTAGTGTGTGATTGGTGAGAATGTTTTGCAGAAGTAGAGTTTTTACAAGAGTGGTGGTGGGATTTGGGAAGGTTTAAGGGGTGAAGGTAAAGCTGTAGTGGAGTCTGTGTGGAATCTCAAGGAGGCCCAAAATTGTTGCCAGTAGGGGGTCCTAAAAATCCTGGTGCTAGCCCTGACTGCAATCATATACTCTAGGGTCAAAATGTAGCTGAAAACTAAAGGTATTTAAGCCTAGTAGAGTGCTATTTACTTTCGGTATTTCTCAGTATGTTAGCAAAGCAGCCCTGAGAAATAAGACCATTTAATGACACATGTAAAAAGGTATATTGGCGGTCATAAAGGGATTAATATAGTAAGTGTCACTGTTTTATGAAGCCCTTCTTATTCCATTGTAGATGTGTAATGATCTGTCCCTCTATGAATATCTAATGGGCTTTATGTTTTGAATGTAACCATTGAGATAAATGCACACTGTTGATTCATATCAGGCCTTGCATGTAGCACTAATAAGTAGTGGAAATCCCTTTACAATAATACTTTTTTTCTTCAGGAGTAATATCATACTAAAGATTGATTGCAATTAATTAGAACTAATAATAGAGGAAGGGAAAAGACAGACAAGAGGGAGACCAAACTGTTATTCAATTTACAACGATATGCATTCTTATACTGAGGTATTTCCTATGAAGATACACTAAAATCATAAACAGAAATACAAAATTGACTATTAGAATGTGGACACAATATAATAAATGATAAGCCAAAATGAATGAACTGAATTTAAAGAGGTCACACTGGAAATAAAGAATGTAGAAAATAATTGTCTGAATATAGAGATACCTAATCTTTTTTAAACTGCCTCTAAATTAGATATGAGATCTTTGCATACAGTTAGGTCCAGAAATATTTGGACAGTGACACAATTTTCGCGAGTTGGGCTCTGCATGCCACCACATTGGATTTGAAATGAAACCTCTACAACAGAATTCAAGTGCAGATTGTAACGTTTAATTTGAAGGTTTGAACAAAAATATCTGATAGAAATTGTAGGAATTGTACACATTTCTTTACAAACACTCCACATTTTAGGAGGTCAAAAGTAATTGGACAAATAAACCAAACCCAAACAAAATATTTTTATTTTCAATATTTTGTTGCGAATCCTTTGGAGGCAATCACTGCCTTAAGTCTGGAACCCATGGACATCACCAATCGCTGGGTTTCCTCCTTCTTAATGCTTTGCCAGGCCTTTACAGCCGCAGCCTTCAGGTCTTGCTTGTTTGTGGGTCTTTCCGTCTTAAGTCTGGATTTGAGCAAGTGAAATGCATGATCAATTGGGTTAAGATCTGGTGATTGACTTGGCCATTGCAGAATGTTCCACTTTTTTGCACTCATGAACTCCTGGGTAGCTTTGACTGTATGCTTGAGGTCATTGTCCATCCGTACTATGAAGCGCCGTCCGATCAACTTTGCGGCATTTGGCTGAATCTGGGCTGAAAGTATATCCCGGTACACTTCAGAATTCATCCGGCTACTCTTGTCTGCTGTTATGTCATCAATAAACACAAGTGACCCAGTGCCATTGAAAGCCATGCATGCCCATGCCATCACGTTGCCTCCACCATGGTTTACAGAGGATGTGGTGTGCCTTGGATCATGTGCCGTTTCCTTTCTTCTCCAAACTTTTTTCTTCCCATCATTCTGGTACAGGTTGATCTTTGTCTCATCTGTCCATAGAATACTTTTCCAGAACTGAGCTGGCTTCATGAGGTGTTTTTCAGCAAATTTAACTCTGGCCTGTCTATTTTTGGAATTGATGAATGGTTTGCATCTAGATGTGAACCCTTTGTATTTACTTTCATGGAGTCTTCTCTTTACTGTTGACTTAGAGACAGATACACCTACTTCACTGAGAGTGTTCTGGACTTCAGTTGATGTTGTGAACGGGTTCTTCTTCACCAAAGAAAGTATGCGGCGATCATCCACCACTGTTGTCATCCGTGGACGCCCAGGCCTTTTTGAGTTCCCAAGCTCACCAGTCAATTCCTTTTTTCTCAGAATGTACCCGACTGTGGATTTTGTTACTCCAAGCATGTCTGCTATCTCTCTGATGGATTTTTTCTTTTTTCAGCCTCAGGATATTCTGCTTCACCTCAAGTGAGAGTTCCTTAGACCGCATGTTGTCTGGTCACAGCAACAGCTTCCAAATGCAAAACCACACACCTGTAATCAACCCCAGACCTTTTAACTACTTCATTGATTACAGGTTAACGAGGGAGACTCCTTCAGAGTTAATTGCAGCCCTTAGAGTCCCTTGTCCAATTACTTTTGGTCCCTTGAAAAAGAGGAGGCTATGCATTACAGAGCTATGATTCCTAAACCCTTTCTCCGATTTGGATGTGAAAACTCTCATATTGCAGCTGAGAGAGTGCACTTTCAGCCCATATTATATATATAATTGTATTTCTGAACATGTTTTTGTAAACAGCTAAAATAACAAAACTTGTGTCACTGTCCAAATATTTCTGGACCTAACAGTATATCCAAATGTATAGTCAAGAAGAGATTATATTTTCACTCTTAAAAGATAAAGGTATATGGACAAATAGGAGAAATCAGAGCGTCATAGAAGAGTTTAAAAACCAGTAGAAAAGATAAAACATAAAGACATTTTTAGTATGTTTTCAAAAGAATAACAACTAGTTCTGACATGCACATCCTCTCTCCATCAACTGTTTGGTCCTCACCACCAGGGTTGCCAACTTTACTTTTTATTTTTTTAGATATGTTATCAAAAAATAACAAACAGACAATATTTTTTTACAACACATTACAAAACCATAATAAACCATTATGATCAAAGTGATACAGGAATAATGGCCGTGATTCTGATTTGAAGACATCAGCTGTAATCACTGTAAACTGTATAATTATTGTAATTACAGTCAATAGAATCTGCATAAGTTTCTTCAGCTTAAAAAAAAAAAAATCACAGACACTTTACGGACAGGGCAAAAAAGTGCCCTATTTTTACGGACTGTCCTGGAATTTCTGTAAGGTTAGCAACCCAATCTCCATATCTTCTGGCCACCGCCACAATGCTGAAATTCTACTGACTTCTGGCTCTGATGAGGCCCATAAGGGTTTTGTGCAAGTGTGCGAAAGTCACAACATCATGACGTCATGCCCCGTGACCTTGTGCATGTGAGTCTTCAATGATCGCGGTGGCAATCAGAAAGCTGTATGGGTAACTGTGAAAAGTGGTAAGTTGAGTATAAGTATTTTTTTTTAAATTCTAACCTCCAAACCCATCATGGGTCAGAAATATAGCAACCAGCGGTCTCCATTTGCTGAAGTCACGCAAGAGCGAATTACAAAAAATAAGTATTATGGCAAATGAAGAAATTTGTAACATTCAAGTAGAATTCAATTTCATTCAAATATATTCATTCATCTCTACTCAAAATCATACCAATATACAGTATATGTAGCCTTACATTTGTTGACTCCTTGTTTGGCAGATAAGAATACATCACATTTACTAATTAATATACCTTCATCAGGAGTTCTTCTGGTTTTGTTAGTGATGATCCCTGCTGAGGCAAAATGTTTCTCTTCATTTATTTATTTATTTATTTAACTTGCTTATACGGTATAGCATCAATCATTTCCACAGTGCTTTACAGACATCATTACATTACATTCATTCATCCTACAGCATTACATGGAGAAGCATTTTAATAGCCTTCTGTCTGACATTGTACCTTACTGGTTACTTTCCGGCCACCTCAGTACTCACCTGGGCCTGGTCTTGAACAAAAGGTTCAGTCTTGTCTGAAGGGGCCCAGAGTATCAGCATGCAGCGGCAGTGAGAAGAGGGGCTGAGGACTTTAAGGGGGACACCAAGCAGAGAGAGAGTTAGGTTTGAGGTTAGTACTAGTTGTTTTTTTTACTACATCTTCCATTTATTATTGTGACGTCTGCCTGGGACCACAGACTCAGGATGGCTGTCATGGATAGACCTGAGGCTAGTGTAGCACCCATGGGGCATGAGGTTAATTTTGCTCATTGCCAGGCTCAGTGATGCTAGGTCTGGGGATTAGTGATGAGCGAGTACTAAAAAGCTCGGGTGCTCGAAGCTCGGGCCGAGCATCCCAAGATACTCGTGTACTCGGGCCGAGCAACGAGCCCAATGTTATCCTATGGGAGACCCGAGTATTTTTGTGAAATGACCCCCCGGCAGCATGGAGAAACCCTAAAAATGTCACAAAAGTCTCAGAAGAGTGCTCAAATGACATGGCAACAGCATGGGGAAGACCCCTTGAAGCATTTATCACTCAAAAGTCACAGCTGTGAACAATTTTGTCCGCGTTTCACGCCATTTTTACGGACTCACCAGAAAACCTTCCAAAATGACCCCAAAATGATTTTTCATGGCAGAAATGTTAAGGGCACATACCCAATAGTGAGATAGAGCTGGTGTATGTTACTTTTTGAGATTAATACATGAAATATTTTACGTGAAAACATTGTGTGGCACTCCGATGTCCCTGAGAAGAGACGTACATAAAGGCCTCTGAGTCTAATGTGCCCATTTTGAGGAACTGAGTCTTTGTAGTATTTTCCTTTGCCAGGGCAGTCCAAAATTGTGAGGTTCACCAATGCCCCTGCATACAGACGTGCATGATGGCCTGTAAACCTGAAGTGCCCATTGTAAGGAAGTGGGTCTATTGTAGTATAGCCCTTAGGCAGGGCAGCCAAAAATTGGGAGGCTCCACGTTGTCCCTGGATAGAGACGTGCATGAGGGCCTGTAAACCTGAAGTGCCCATTGGAAGGAAGTGGGTCTATTGTAGTATAGCCCTTTGGCAGGGCAGCTAAAAATTGGGAGGCTCCACGTTGTCCCTGGATAGAGATGAGGGCCTGTAAACCTGAAGTGCCCATTGTAAGGAAGTGTACTATTGTAGTATAGCCCTTAGGCAGGGCAGCCAAAAATTGGGAGGCTCCACGTTGTCCCTGGATAGAGACGTGCATGAGGGCCTGTAAACCTGAAGTGCCCATTGGAAGGAAGTGGGTCTATTGTAGTATAGCCCTTTGGCAGGGCAGCCAAAAATTGGGAGGCTCCACGTTGTCCCTGGATAGAGACGTGCATGAGGGCCTGGAAACCTGAAGTGCCCATTGTAAGGAAGTGGGTCTATTGTAGTATAGCCCTTTGGCAGGGCAGCCAAAAATTGGGAGGCTCCACGTTGTCCCTGGATAGAGACGTGCATGAGGGCCTGGAAACCTGAAGTGCCCATTGTAAGGAAGTGGGTCTATTGTAGTATAGCCCTTAGGCAGGGCAGCCAAAAATTGGGAGGCTCCACGTTGTCCCTGGATAGAGACGTGCATGAGGGCCTGTAAACCTGAAGTGCCCATTGGAAGGAAGTGGGTCTATTGTAGTATAGACCTTTGGCAGGGCAGCCAAAAATTGGGAGGCTCCACGTTGTCCCTGGATAGAGACCTGTTAGGTTCTTAGTGCCTCCGTGCTTGCATTTAAAAACCGCACGTGTGTGCCTGTTGGTGGCAGCTTTCCGCTGCACTTGTGTGCATTTTGCAAAAACTTGGATATAACGCACAAGTCTAGTGAATACACATCAGCACAGCATTGCAAAATGCGCAAGGGCGTTGTCAACGAACAAGGAAGTGGACGTGATGGTGGTGCAGGCAGAGACCGAGGTCGTGTGCAAGCTCTAATTTCGCCACAACAAAGGGCCACATCTACTCGCTCGCACGTCCTGTCCCAAATTCTTGGGGACCGCAGCAGTACACCGCTCTTGAACCAAGACCAGTGTCAACAGGTTGTTAGTTGGATAGCGGATAATGCTTCCAGTCACATTGGCACCACCACAAACACTCTGTCTTCCACACGGTCAAGTGTCAGTAGCCGTGATACTGCACCGCACATTTTGGAACCTGATCCTCCTTCCTACCACCAGGCCGAGTACACGTCCACGGACATTACTGATCCCACACTTGGACACTCGGAAGAGCTGTTCGTTCACGTTTCCATTCACACATTCTGGCCTCTCGCCAGCTCCTGTTGAAGTGGGTCATGAGGAGATCGTATGTACAGATGCCCAAATATTTCAGCAGCCATTTTCTCACGAAGTTGGCAACGTGTCTCAACAAGGGGTGGACGATGATGAGACACAATTGTCAGGAAGTCAGGAGGAGCAGGGTGCGGAAGACGAAGACGACGTGGTGGCTGATCCAGTAACTGACCCAACCTGGCAGGAGGATATGCAGAGCGAGGACAGCAGTGCACAGGGGGAGGGAGGCGTAGCATCCCAACAGGCAGTAAGAAGCAGGGTGGTGGCCCCAGGCAGACGTCAGGCAACTGTTCCCCGGAACAACACGACACAAGGTGCCTGTACAAATGTTAGGTCTTCCCGAGTCTGGCAGTTTTTTAAGTTGGCTCCAGATGATTCTAAAAAGGCCATTTGCAACACCTGCCGTGCCAGCATCAGCAGGGGTACCAAAACTAGCAGCCTGACCACCACCAGAATGATCAGGCACATGTCAGCCAAGCACCCGACTTTGTGGGATGTACAACAGAGTCGAGGAGCAGTGCTTGCTGATGTCACTGCTACATCTTCGCTTGTTGTGCATGCGAGCCAATCCCCTGTCCATGCAGCCCGCGACCAAGCCTCCTCCGGCCCTGCACATCTGCGTTGCCCACGCAGAAATAACACCATCATCAAGCACGTCCTTGTCCCAGCGCAGCGTTCAGTTATCCATTCAGCAAACCTTTGAACGCAGGCGCAAATACACTGACAACGCCCCACATGCCACACTTCTAAATGCTAACATTTCGCGACTGCTTGCGCTGGAAATGTTGCCTTTTAGGCTGGTTGAGACAGAAGCATTCCGCGACCTGATGGTGGCAGCTGTCCCACGTTACTCGGTCCCCAGCCGCCACTATTTCTCCCGGTGTGCCGTCCCCGCATTGCATAACCACGTGTCACAAAACATCACACGTGCCCTGAACAACGCTGTTTCACCCAAAGTCCACCTAACCACAGGCACGTGGACAAGTGCATGTGGGCAAGGCCGCTACATCTCGTTGACGTCACACTGGGTTAATATTGTGGAAGCTGGGACCCAGTCTGAGCGAGGGACGTAACACGTCCTTCCCACACCAAGGTTTGCAGGCCCTACCTCAGTCAGTGTTTCACCCACACTCTACAGCTCCGGAATGTCATGCTCCTCAGCCTCCTCCTCCTCCTGCGCATCCTCATCCACTTTACCCTCCACACCAGTCCCAAGCTGGAATTGTCGCGGGCGGAGGAGGGGACGCTGCGCTCTCCCACTGCTCGGGTCCGGCTGCCGCTGCTCTATGGCTGCTGCTGCTCGGTGGCTCGAGCGATGGCCGGATCCCGGAGGCTCGAGCGGCGCTCCTCGCCCGTGAGTGAAAAGGGGTGGTTTGGGTTTTGGGGATATTGTCCGTGACGCCACCCACAGTTGTGGTGATTGTGTGGACACCACCGCTGCTCTGGACGGGTATCCCGGGAGCCTGTGACAGGGAGCAGCTTTGTTGTTATTTCTCCCCTCCGTGGGTAGGGGGGTTGGTTGTCCCGGGGCCCGGTGATGGGGTAGAGATGGATGACAGGCGGGTAGCGGGGCCTGATGAGGTGCAGGGTCGCAGGGGCAGCGCTGTGCCGCACGGCACGGAGGTACTCACTCAGCCCAATGATGATGACACAGTTCACGGTAAAACAAGTGGCTGGATGGACGGGTCCCTCGGACGGCTGTGGTTGTTCCTCCCTGCAGGTTAGTGATGACTGTCTCTCCCTGCACCTAAGTTCAGTGTTGGTAGTGATGGTTTCCCACCGGTAACCCGCTCCCCGACCTGGATATGGGCCGGAGGAGACCCTTTTGCCCACAGGCGCTGGCCCTGGGAGACGGTTGCCCTTGGCGGTGGCGGTGTCTCCCCTTCACGGTTGGACGGTTGCCTTCTATCGTGACTTGGCTGTTTGGAAACCCTGAGGTCCCCTTTACTAACGGATTTGGCAAATTCACGGCGACACCAAGCCTTGCCGGGATCCGAAAGGCCCCTGCCAATGGTGCTGTCTTCTCTTTGTATACCGGTCCGGTACGGCCGGGTCACCACCCGTCCACGGTCCTTACGGCAGACTCCAATCGGCCTCCACTGCAGACGGTCACCACATCCTGCCAACCTTGCTGTCCTGTCCGGGCCACACACCCGGACCAACTTCAGGCTCTTTGCTGTCACTTTTCTCCTCTCTACTACTTTCCTCCTTCCACTTCCTTAGCTTAACTCTCACTGCCTGTGTTTTCCCTCCTCCTTGGTGAGTGGAGACCAACCACCTGGCTCCACCCCCTGGTGTGGACAACAGCCCCTGGGGAAGGCAACAAGGATTTTGTGTTTTGACTATGATATGCCTGCAGGGAGTGTGGGGTGTGTAAGTGTTGTGCTCTGTGGCCCCTGGCTTGTCCAGGGCGACACAGAAGCACTGCAGCACTGCCTCGGCGAAGCGGCAACAGGCTGTGCTGAAGCTAATCTGCATAGGTGACAAACCCCACAATGCAGAAGAGGTGTGTACAGCTCTGAAACAGCAGGCAGATCACTGGCTCACACCTCTGAACCTAAAGCCAGGAAAGGTTGTGTGTGACAATGGCCGGAACCTGGTGGCGGCTTTGAGGCGAGGCCAGCTGACACATGTTCCATGCATGGCCCATGTGCTCAACCTCGTGGTTCAGCGGTTTCTAAAGTCATACCCAGAGCTGTCTGATCTGCTGGTAAAAGTTCGCCGCCTGTCTGTACATTTTCGAAAGTCACCTACTGCTTCAGCCGGCCTTGCCGGCTTTCAGCGCCATTTGCATCTTCCGGCTCACAGACTGGTGTGTGATGTCCCCACGCGTTGGAATTCAACTCTGCACATATTGGTCAGGATATGTGAGCAGAAGAGGGCAGTTGTTGAGTACCTGCATCACCTAAGCCGTAGGGAAATGGGTCAAACTCCACACATAACACCTGAGGAGTGGAGATGGATGTCCGACCTATGTACCATCCGCCAAAACTTTGAGGACTCCACCAAGATGGTGAGCGGCGATGACGACATTATTAGCGTCACCATACCGCTTCTCTGCCTTCTAAAATGGTCTCTGCTCAAAAAACAACCATGATGCATTTCAGGCGGAGCGCGATGAGTTTGAGCAAGAAACAGTAGTGGGTGTGGGTGATAACACACAGCCCAGCCTCGTCTCATCACAACGTGCAGTGGAGGACTATGACGAGGAGGAGGATGAAGACATGGAGCAACTCTCTGGCCAAATTGAGAATATGACATGCAGTCATATCCTCGGTTCAGCGTGGCTGGCCAGAGGACAGGGTAGATGAGGAGGAGGAGGAGGAGGAGGAGGAGGAGGACAGCATGTTCAGTCATCGTGTTGGTCAGGATACTGAAGTGATGGCTGTTAAGAGTCTGGCACACATGGCTGACTTTATGGTAAGCTGCCTGTCTCGTGACCCTCGCGTTAAGAACATCTTTGCCGACAATCATTACTGGTTGGTAACACTGTTACACCCACGCTACAAGGAGAACTTTATGTCTCTTATTCCCGAGGCGAAGAGGTCAGGCAAAATGCAGCAGTTCCAGAAGGCCATAGTCACGGAAGTAGGCAAAGCATTCCCCTCACAAAACGCTAGCGGCATAGGTCAGGAATCAGTGGACAACCAAGGCGTACAGCCGAGAGGGGCACAAGTCCAATACGCCAGAGGTAGGGGAACAGTCTTTAAGATGTGGGACAGTTTTCTCAGGCCCTCACATACCACAGCCCCTGAGGTGCGGGGTAGTGCCACAAAAAATCCTAAGTTTGCCCAGATGCTCAAGGAGTACCTTGCAGATCAAACAACTGTACTCCGACATTCCTCTGTGCCTTACAATTAATGGGTATCCAAGCTGGACACGTGGCATGAATTGGCTCTCTACGCCTTCGAAGTCCTGGCATGCCCTGCCGCTAGCGTTTTGTCAGAGCGTGTTTTTAGTGCCGCAGGTGGAATCATTACAGATAAACGCACCTGCCTGTCAACTGTAAATGTTGACAGGCTGACTCTGATCAAGATGAACAAGGGTTGGATTGGGCCAGACTTCACCACACCACCAGCAAATGAGAGCGGAATTTAAAGTTTGCCATGTACCTACACTCACCCATGGGTACACACTTCTGGACTTTGGCTAATCGCTGGACTGCTCCTCCTTCTCCTCATGCGCCATCATGATGACCGTTACAATAGTTAGGCCGTTGTTTCAGGTATACCCCCAGTGGTAAATGTTTTCGACCATTCTTTCAGAATGGACATTACAACGACAGGCAAACCGCTCCTTTGCAATGGGAACAATGTTTTGAGGCCCTTATGCACATCTCTATCCAGGGACAATGTGGAGCCTGACGCTGCCACCGACTGCAACACACACGTGCGGTTTTTAAATGCAAGCACGGACGCAATAAGAACCTAACAGGTTTTTAGGAGCGACAATTACTGAGAAGTCTGACACTATCAGCCACTGCTGACTGACGTGTATTGTACACTAGACTTGTGCGTTATATAATAGTTTGTGCAAAACGTGCACCTGTACGCTGCCACCGACAGACACACACGTGCTGTTTTTAAATGCAAGCACGGACGCAATAAGAACCTAACTGGTTTTTAGGAGCGACAATTACTGAGAAGTCTGACACTATCAGCCACTGCTGACTGACGTGTATTATACACTAGACTTGTGCGTTATATAATAGTTTGTGCAAAACGTGCACCTGTACGCTGCCACCGACAAACACACACGTGCTGTTTTTAAATGCAAGCACGGACGCAATAAGAACCTAACTGGTTTTTAGGAGCGACAATTACTGAGAAGTCTGACACTATCAGCCACTGCTGACTGACGTGTATTATACACTAGACTTGTGTGTTATATAATAGTTTGTGCAAAACGTGCACCTGTACGCTGCCACCGACAGACACACACGTGCTGTTTTTAAATGCAAGCACGGACGCAATAAGAACCTAACAGGTTTTTAGGAGCGACAATTACTGAGAAGTCTGACACTATCAGCCACTGCTGACTGACGTGTATTATACACTAGACTTGTGCGTTATATAATAGTTTGTGCAAAACGTGCACCTGTACGCTGCCACCGACAGACACACACGTGCTGTTTTTAAATGCAAGCACGGACGCAATAAGAACCTAACTGGTTTTTAGGAGCGACAATTACTGAGAAGTCTGACACTATCTGGACTGTTTTAGACTGTGTACACCAGCCCCAGATATGATGAAGGCTGGTATACGGTCACCACTAGGAATGGCTATATACCCTGCCTGCCTGCCTGCCTGTATACTGCTACAATAGTCCTGACAAGGACTCTTCTGGTCACTAGCCTGTATTCCGACCTGGCTATACCCTGCCTGTATATAGCAACAATAGTCCTGAGAAGGACTCTGCTACTGTACTCCGACCTGGCTATACCCTGCCTGCCTGTATACAACTATAATAGTCCTGAGAAGGACTTCTGGTCACACTGTTTGCAGCCCTGCTCCGGAACTAACTATAAAGGGCCGCAAAGCTTTCCCTGAATCAGCGACACTCTCCCTGCACTGACTGTCTGGATAGCTGTGAGCAGAGCACAGCGCGCCGGCCGGTATAAAGGCTCGGTCACGCTGTGCAGGCCGGCCAATCACTGCAATTCCACAACTAACAGGGCTGTGGCATTGCAGTGGTCTGCCAGCCAATCCCTGCATGAGGGCTGGCTCTCAAAAGAGCGCCAACATGCAGGGATGAAGACCACGAGTACAGCACGAGTATCGCGAGATTACTCGGTCCCCGCCGAGCAGCCCGAGTACAGCGATACTCGTGCGAGTACCGAGTAGTTACAAGCATGCTCGCTCATCACTACTGGGGATGTCACGGGTGGCCCTTGCCCGGTTTCGTGGCCCCAAAGTGTACAATAAAGAAGCGGGGAAGGGTGATGATGGTGGATGATTTGTCTCTGGACACCACCTGCGGTACGCGGCCAGGGAATAGCCGCCACTGCTGTCCTCCGGCACGGATGGCTATAGCAGCTAAGATGTTTCTGCTCCCCTCAGGTGGTGAGGGCCCTGGGGAGGATGATGAGGGTTTCAGTGATGGTGGGCGCCAAAGCACGGGGCGCCGGCAAGTAAAGGCGGACACAGTCTCTGCGGGTTCAAGTTGTCTTTACTCACAGTCCTGGTTTACCTGGAAGATGCCGGTCACCGCCTTGATGGGCTCCAGCCGATCCCGAATAACTTGGAGATAGCCACCGGTATTTGGAAACGTCCTTTCCTTTTCTTAAGGGGTGCCCCTGTAGAAGTGAGGAACCCAGGCTGAGCTCTTGCTCCAAGCCACAGGCCCCGTGAAGAAGAAAGAAGGAAGATGCTGGTGTCATATTGCCAGAACTGTAGTCCCGACTTGACTAAAGTTGTGTAAGAGTTGCTCCTACTTCTACCCCAAGTGGTACCCGCCCCCCATGTGGTTGTCCTAGTGACCAGGAAAGTCCCATGCTTTGTGATGGCCACCCCCCTGTCTACCCTAATCCAATCCCTGGTGAGAAGGCACCTAAGCTGTATGTAAGGTGGAATGTGGAGCACCGGAGATTACCCCTTCCTTACTCAAGATGAATACTGCACCTTGAGTGAGGTGCAGTACCCTGTGGCGACTGAAGCCTCAGGGGCGCCACACTAGCCGCCCACTCAGCAGTATTCCAAGAACCCAGAAACCCTTTAAGCCCCTACAGGGATCTGGAATTACAACAATGTCTAAGAGTTTGCTGCCTATAGAAGGCTGCAATCCAGAGAAGAGTAGTCATCAGGCAGGGTCAAAACCAGGAGGAACAAAAAGGGACAAAATTGGCAGGCAACCAGATATGGCATTAAAGTACAAAACACGGCAGGCAGAAGACTTTTCAGTGAACAGGCAGAAGTCAAAAACACAGAGATCAAAGTACAAGAGCAGGGTGTGAACCAGAGTCACAACAGTATACTGCAAGACTATCTGGTGGCGACCAGCAGACAGGAGGAGGAATAAAAAGGGTGTGGTGCCTTTCTATTGGCCATGGCTGAAAGATGATAACTTCAGCTTGAAGGCACATACCACCACAGTCAGTCAGTGGCACTGCAGGTCCCAGGGACATCCAGCTTAGTGGATGATTAGACCCGGGGTGCTCACAAGAGCCACTGGCACTGGCTCCTCCCCTATTACCAGCACTGCTCACAGCGGGAATACGGTGGTGGCTGGTGATTGAAACACAAGTCGCAGGAGCAGACTCTAGAGGAGATGTGGCAATTATGCTTTGGAGACTCTTCAGATTCCAGAGTATAGTAAAGAACATTTAGTTCATGGAGAATAAATGATCTGCGATTCAAGTTTTATCAAATATGCTAATTTCTACTAATGACTGCACATGAAGTGTCAAACCACTTTAAGGGACTATTTTTAGGCAAAACTCAAGGCTCATTCACACTTTATATTTTCATATACGAGTGCTATTCATTTTTTTCACAGCTAGCACTCATACTGTCCTGAGTGTGCCGGGTCCTGATGTCACCTTTGTGGGAGCTGTCAGGAGTTCTCAGCATTTAATTGATTGCAGGCCTGTAGTGCTCACTTGACTGTTATTGTGCTGAGGTTTATTACCCTTCTATGCTGAAGGGGTTAAAGACCCTTTCCATGCTGGATGAGAATTAGCTTATCCTTCAGCTGCAGCTTGTTATTATCTTTCCCTTATGACACCATATCTACCCACCTCTGGCTTCGCTCCATGCCAGATATAGATATTTTCTATACTGACCTCGCTGAAGAAGCTTGTCTCTGTATAGCTGAGGTGTTTGTTTCAATTTCAGCAGTGAAGCTCGCTACTGGAGAACATTTGGAGTCTGTTTATATTTGTTTGCATGCCTGTTTTGTCACTGTGTTCCACCTGCAGTCCTGCAAGAGATGAGTCGTATCTAGGAGTATAGCAAGGTAGCGAATCCAGGAATCTCTACCTTTTATGGATAATTCTGTGAACAGGGATAGCCTAAGGACCCCTAGTTTGGGAAGGAGCACAGGTGCACAGTAGTCTCTGTTTCCTACCATCACTTGTGTGAAACATGCCTTTGATAGTCTATGGCTCTGTTCACATCATTTATTTTTTGTGAACTGTGTGGTCCATGCAAAATCACAGAGACCTGCCTGATGTTGATCCTTGTTTTGGCAATGAAATTCTATGGGACTATGATATATCAGAAAGCATTCAGATGCCATCCATGTGCTGTCCATTTTTCGTTAACTGATAGAAAGGAGAAGGTGGAGACATTTTTTCTCTTCTCATCAGTGAAAAAAACTGATAAAACTCTGGCCAAACTCTGATGACATGCTGAATATCTGATGAAACTCTGGGACCATCTATATTAAACTTTGTAAGACTATGTGCGCACGTCCATGCTGAAAAATCTGCAGCAAATTGGCAGTACATGTGCGCTTCAAATCGCTGCAGAAATGCATAATGGATGCAGTGTGTCTCCAGAATAGATGCCGATTTTATTCGCTATGGAGCCTGCCTCTCCCATAGACAGAGTGGGAGCAGCAGCCAAAGCGCACAAAATAAGTGACATGTTACTTTTTTAAGGGCAGCGATTTGGAACAAAATTTCAGCATGCAAATCGCTGCACTCTCAAATGCAACATGCGGATGGATTATGCACAATCTTCATAGATTGTGCTGAGGACGCAGGACGCATGTGTTTATATTGCAGTGCAATACGCAGGGTAAAGGCATGAAAATGCACATGTGCGCAGATAGACTAAAGCGGGCTTTACATGCTATGACATCGCTAGCAATTGCTAGCGATATCGAGCGTGTAAAAACCTGCCCCTGTCATGTGATCGCTGCCGCAGCGAACATTATCGCTACGGCAGCGTCACTTACCTGGTCGGCGTCGTCGCTGTGACTGCCAAACAATCCCTCCCTCAAGGGGGAGGGACGTTCGGCATCACAGCGACGTCACCGCGACGTCACTAAGCGGCCGGCCAATCAAAGCGGAGGGGCGGAGATGAGCAGGACGTAACATCCCGCCCACTTCCTTCCTTCCGCATTGTGGCCGGCGGCAGGTAAGGAGACGTTCTTCGCTCTTGCGGTGTCACACACAGCGATGTGTGCTGCCCCAGGAGCGACGAACGACATCGATAATCAACCATTACCGATTTTTGGTTTTGGGACGACCTCTCCATGGTGAACGATTTTCACCATTTTTGAGGTCGCTTAAGGTCGCTGGTATCACACGCTGCAATATCGTTAATGAGGCCGGATTTGCGTCACTGACAACGTGACCCCGACGATAACACATTAACGATATCGTAGCGTGTAAAGCCCCCTTTAGGGCCACTTGACATGCTGCGATATAGTTACCAATATCGCTAGCGAGTGTACCCGCCCCCATCATTTGTGCGACACAGGCAAATTGCTGCCCGTGGTGCACAATATCACGCGGACCCGTCACACTACTTACCTGCCTAGCGACGTCGCTGTGACCGGCGAACTGCCTCCTTTCTAAGGAAGCAGTTCGTTTGGCGTCACAGCGACGTCACTAAGCGGCCGCCCAATCAAAGCAGAGGGGCGGAGATAAGCGGGACGTAACATCCTGCCCACCTTCTTCCTTTCTCATTGCCGGCGGCCGCAGGTAAGGTGAGTTTCCTCGTTCCTGCGGTGTCACATGTAGCGATGTGTACTGCCGCAGGAACGATGAACTACATTGTTCAAGCAGCAGCAACGATAATTGGGAAGAGGGGGTGATGTCACCAATGAGCGATTTTGAACGTTTTTGCGATGATTCAAAATCGCTCATAGGTGTCACACGCAACGACATCGCTAAAGCGGCCGGATGTGCGTCACAAATTTTGTGACCAGAACGAGATCGCTTTAGCAATATCGTAGCGTGTAAAGCCACCCTAAGGCCCCCTTCACACGCCCGTGTCTCCGGTACGTGTTTGGTTCGTTCCTGCTTGTACCGGAGACACGGACACACGTACTCCAATGTTATCAAATGTATGGGGTTACACATGCGTTTTTCCATACGGTGCGTGTGTCCGTGTGCGTTATACGTATGTGTATCCCTAATACACGAATGTATGTCAGTTTTCCTCACGGAACACGCACACACGCCCCCATTAAAACCTATGGGTCCGTGAGCACACATACCTGACACGGATGCATCTCCGTGTGGTCCGTGTACGTTTTTGAAACAATTATGGCAATGATTGTTATATTTTGAACTAGGTGCATGTTATTTGAAAAGTGCATTTGTAAAACTCATTTTGCAGCCAGTACACAGTGAGGAAAGGAGTGTTTGCCTTGGTTTCTTCAGCATTGAAGTGAACTTTTGGATTTTATCTTTAAAAATCCATGGCTCCTCGTGTGGATACCGAGCATTTAATATCTGTAGTGGAGGGACACCCAGAATTATGGGATACAAGGACTGAAGGCTACTGGGACCGTGCAATAGTAGAACGCACATGGAAGGTGGTAGCAGAGGAGGTATACCCAAACAATGGATGGGAGCGTTGTTTCCCTCAAAAAAAGAGCTAAATTTGGCAAGTTTAACCTTTTTTTTTTAAAATATTACATGTATGGTTGACCTGCATAAATGATTTGTTTTTGCCATGCTCTGATTAATTTTTTTAAGTTAAATTTTAATAACAGTTAGTTGTGGATGATTTTGTGTTAAAGATTTAATTTTTTTTTTTTCCTTAACTGATTACAATTCCAAATATTTATGGACAACTTCTCAATAATTATTGTTATTAGTGGATTTGGTTGAATGAAGATGGTGATCTGCCCGGGACCAATATAGGCGGGAATTTAATCCAATACCGTCATCTTCGGCAAATACGCAGAAAAGGAAATATGTCTATTTTGCAAACTTAGAATTTCTTTGGCCTATAATGGAGGTTACTCAGTAAGTGTAAAATTTAAAAATCAAAATAGTTACAAACATGTTTATTGTATTATTCAATACTTACCAATGCAATATAGTAATATGTTTTTTTTGTTTTTTTTTTAACTTTAATTTCCAGAACTGACGATAACTTTGATGATTCTTTTGACATGCGATCAGCAGTACAATATGCTACTGCGACTTCAGCATCCGAGGTTGACCCGGCCCTTACAAATGCCACAGAAAGCCAGAATACACAAAATAATAGTATGGATCAGGTATCAAGCGATGCAGGTGCAGAGTCAAGTACTAATCAAACACAAAGCACAACACAACCCACTTCTAATGTTCCACCATCTACCATCTCAAATACTGTGCCACGTTTAAATACAAACACATATCGGGCACATAGGCTAAGACGGCCAGAGGAGATCAGATCATTGCCAGAAATCATAGAAACACGAGTAATGACAATAATGAATTAATTATTGCCAGAAAGTGATATAGAGCGCTTCTGCAGATCCCTGGCACCTTGTCTGGCAAAAGTACATTCGGACCATCAGGAACGTTTAAGAGCAGCTATACTAACTTTAATATCTGCCTGTCAAACAAATCCTCTGCCAAACCAAGTCCTATCCGGCATTGAGCAATGGCGTGCAAACTATAATACTTCAACCATGGATGTATCTGCACCACTCATCTCAAAATCTTGCAAACCTGCCAGCTACTTCAATTGTTTCCAACATTGCAAACCAAGCAAGTCAAAATAGTGATGCACCAAACATCATTAATAAACCCCAGACAATATTTCCAATATTGTTTCGGCACAGACCAAAGGGGGCTTTACACGCTACGATATCGTTAATGATTTGTCGTCGGGGTCAAGTTGTTAGTGACGCACATCCGGCATCATTAACGATATCGCAGCGTGTGACACTGACCAGCGACCTTAAGCGCCCTCAAAAATGGTGAAAATTGTTCACCATGGAGAGATCGTCCCAAACTCAAAAATCGGTAAGGGTTGTTTATCCAGGTGGTTGATCGCTCATGCGGCAGCACACATCGCTATGTGTGACACCGCAGGAGCGAGGAACGTCTCCTTACCTGCCGCCGGCCCCAATGCGGAAGGAAGGAGGTGGGCGGGATGTTACATCCTGCTCATCTCCGCCCCTCCGTTTTGATTGGCCGGCCGACCAGGTAAGTATGTGTGACGCTGCCGTAGCGATAATGTTCGCTACGGCAGCGATTACAAACAATTGTATGCGCGACGGGGGCGGGTACTTACACGCTCGCTATCGCTACAAATTTCTAGCGATATCGCTACCGTGTAAAGCCCCCTTAACAGTAAGATGACTCATATGTCTCAACCACAAAGCAAAATTTACCCTATAAATTTCTTACAACAGCCAACACAAGCACAAACATATATTAATCCCACAAATATTCAACCCAGACAAACAGCTAGCCAAATATCTACATACCCTCAATCTTTTTTCATTGGTCAAAATGTTACACAACCATTCATACATGGACAGCAAGTTCCAACAAATTTATCATACACACAACAGCCTCAAATCCATTCACAACTAATGTTGGGTCAAACATTAACACAACCCATGTATGCGTCATTATCACATATGTTACAGACAACATCTGTTCAGGATTCAAGTGTAGCCACATTTGTCAATAAGTCTCAACCCACCACATTTGTGTCCCAAACATTGTCTGAATCTGAAACTAATAATACTTCAACACAGGAGACAGTTGTAAGTCTGGATGACTTAATTGATTAGGTTATTATCTGACAAATATCTCATTATATTTGCTTAATTTTAGTTTGCTTTTGCAAATTTAGATTTAAACTAAAGTTGCATGTTAGAGTATTTTAGTTTTTTTAACTTAAAAAACATGAAAAAATATAAAAATACATGATATGGCGATAAATATTGTGTACTTTTCATATTTTGAAAAAAAAAACGTTAACATTGAAGGATAAACAAATTTTTCCAAAATGTTTTATTATCAAAAATTTGTTTAATATGATGGTGTTGATAATGTAAGCCACTGATGTGTGACATAGTTTTATTTCATTTAACATCTATATATATAATTGCCTTATTCTGTCTGTCTGTCTGTCTTGCTCCAAAATTGTGTCTCGGTGAGTGTCATTACAGTGACAACCGTCTGATTGGCCCCTTGCTCGTCCTGGCCCCGCCCCCCCATGGATTGGTCGCTCGCCTCGGCCTGGCCCCGCCCTCCGCATGGATTGGCTGCTCGCCCCGGCCCTCCGCACGCATCGCCAGACATAACCTTGCGCTGCTGGGATCGTGACGGAGCCGGTGTACGCTGGTAACATTATACACATCGGGTAACTAAGGTCCCTTAGTTACCCAATGTGTATCATAGTTACCAGCATACACCGGCTCCGTCACGATCCCAGCAGCGCCAGACATAACCTTGCGATGCTGGGATCGTGACGGAGCCGGTGTATGCTGGTAACCATTATACACATCGGGTAACTAAGGTCCCTTAGTTACCCGATGTGTATCATAGTTACCAGTGTACACCGGCTCCGTCATGATCCCAGCAGCGCCATACATACCCTTGCGATGCTGGGATCGTGATGGAGCCGGTGTACGCTGGTAACCATTATACACATCGGGTAACTAAGGTCCCTTAGTTACCCAATGTGTATCATAGTTACCAGCATACACCAGCTCCGTTATGATCCCAGCAGCGCCAGACATAACCTTGCGATGCTGGGATCATGACGGAGCCGGTGAACGCTGGTAACCATTATACACATTGGGTAACTAAGGTCCCTTAGTTACCCAATGTGTATCATAGTTACCAGCATACACCGGCTCCGTCACAATCCCAGCAGCGCCAGACATAACCTTGCGATGCTGGGATCGTGACGGAGCCGGTGAACACTGGTAACCATTATACACATCGGGTAACTAAGGTCCCTTAGTTACCCGATGTGTATCATAGTTGCCAGTGTACACCGGCTCTGTCACGATCCCAGCAGCGCCAGACATACCCTTGCGATGCTGGGATCGTGACGGAGCCGGTGAATGCTGGTAACCATTATACACATCGGGTAACTAAGGTCCCTTAGTTACCCGATGTGTATCATAGTTACCAGCGTACACCGGCTCCTGGTACACATGTGCAGGGAGCCGGCATTATACTCCTCTCCCCCAGGACTACTCCTCCTATTATAGGCCTCCTATTATACTCCTCTCTGAGTATAATAGGCAGGGCCGTATTTACCATTAGGCACCCGTGGTGCCGTGCCTAGGGCGGCAGGATGCAGGGGGCGGCACCTTCTAGCAGTAAAAAAAAAAAATTTTTTTTTTTTTACACACATTCATTAAATCCGCTGTATTTTCGGAGGTGGGAGGGGGGAGAGGTGCACCTTTATTTATTTGCATCCGCGTCAATTAAGACGCGAATGCAGACAAACTGCGGCGGCCAGGCACAGAGAGCTGATTGACCCCGGAACTGCCGGCGCCTGCACTTCCGGGGTCACAGGCGCGCCAATCAGCTCCTTCCTCTGTGCTGCGTCCAATGCTGTGTGGATTTCACATGCAGAGCTCACAGCAGGACGCCGCAGAGGACGCCGCGATGGAAGCCGGTGTCAGAGGAGGATACTCACGTGAGCCAGGAAGATGACGGCGGGCCCTGGAGCAGGTAAGTGCTCGCAGAGCTGAAGATTCATAAGGAGCGTGGGGGTGTCTCTAATGCAGACTGGATATCTGCGTATGGGGTGGGAGGAGAGAGGCTGATACTGGGGGAGACTTGGGGGAAGAGAAGCTGATACTGGGGGAGGCTGGGAGGAGAGAGTATGATGCTGGGGGAGGCTGGGAGGGGGGAGGCTGATGTTGCGGAAGGCTGGGATGGGGGGAGGCTGACACTGGGGGAGGCTGGGAGGAGGGAGGCTGATGCTGAGGGAGGCTGATGCTGGGGGAGGCTGGGAGGAGAGAGGCTGATGCTGGGGGAGGCTGGGAGGAGAGAGGCTGATGCTGGGGGAGGCTGATGCTGGGGGAGGCTGGGAGGAGGGAGGCTGATGCTGAGGGAGGCTGATGCTGGGGGAGGCTGGGAGGAGAGAGGCTGATGCTGAGGGAGGCTGATGCTGGGGGAGGCTGGGAGGAGAGAGGGGGAGGCTGGGAGGAAAGAGGCTGATGCTGGGGGAGGCTGATGCTGGGAGAGTTTGGGAGGAGAGAGGCTGATGCTGGGGGAGGCTGGGAGGAGTTAGGCTGATGCTGGGGGAGGCTTGGAGGAGAGAGGCTGGTGCTGGGGGAGGCTGATGCTGGGGGAGGCTGGGAGGAGGGAGGCTGATGCTGGCGGAGGCTGGGAGGAGGGAGGCTGATGCTGAGGGAGGCTGGGAGGGGGGAGGCTGGGAGGAGAGAGGCTGATGCTGGGGTAGGCTGGGAGGAGGGAGGCTGATGCTGAGGGAGGCTGATGCTGGGGGAGGCTGGGAGGAGAGAGGCTGATGCTGGGAGAGGCTGGGAGGAGAGAGGCTGATGCTGCGGGAGGCTCGGAGGAGAGAGGCTGATGCTGAGGGAGGCTGATGCTGGGGGAGGCTGGGAGGAGAGAGGCTGATGCTGGGGGCGGCTAGGAGGGGGGAGGCTGATGCTGGGGGAGGCTGGGAGGAGGGAGGCTGATGCTGAGAGAGGCTGATGCTGGGAGAGGCTGGGAAGAGAGAGGCTGATGCTGCGGGAGGCTCGGAGGAGAGAGGCTGATGCTGAGGGAGGCTGATGCTGGGGGAGGCTGGGAGGAGAGAGGCTGATGCTGGGGGAGGCTAGGAGGGGGGAGGCTGATGCTGGGGGAGGCTGGGAGGAGGGAGGCTGATGCTGAGGGAGGCTGATGCTGGGGGAGGCTGGGAGGAGAGATGCTGATGCTGGGGGAGGCTGATGCTGGGGGAGGCTGGGAGGGGGAGGCTGATGCTGGGGGAGGCTGGGAAGAGAGAGTCTGATTCTGGGGGAGGCTGGGAGAAGAGAGGCTGATGCTGGGGGAGGCTGATGCTGGGGGAGGCTGGGAGGAGAGAGGCTGATGCTGGGGGAGGCTGATACTGGGAGAGGCTGTGAGGGGGGAGGCTGGGAGAGGGGAGGCTTATGCTGGGGGAGGCTGGGAGGGTGGAGGCTGATGCTGGGGGAGGCTGGGAGGAGTGAGGCTGATGCTGGGGGAGGCTGGGAGAAGAGAGGCTGATGCTGGGGGCAGAGAGGCTGATGCTGGGGGAAGCTGGGGGAGAGAGGCTGATGCTGGTTGAAGCTGGGGAGAGAGGCTGATGTTGGGGGAAGCTGGGGGAGAGAGGCTGATGCTGGGGGAAGCTGGGGGAGAGAGGCTGATGCAGGGGGAGGCTGGGAGGGTGGAGGCTGATGCTGGGGGGGCTGATGCTGGGGGAAGCTGGGAGGAGTGAGGCTGATGCTGGGGGAGGCTGGAAGAAGAGAGGCTGATGCTGGGGGCAGAGAGGCTGATGCTCGGGGCAGAGAGGCTGATGCTGGGGGAAGCTGGGGGAGAGAGGCTGATGCTGGTGGAAGCTGGGGGAGAGAGGCTGATGCTGGTGGAAGCTGGGGGAGAGAGGCTGATGCTGGGGGAAGCTGGGGGAGAGAGGCTGAAGCTGGGGGAGGCTGGGGGGAGAGAGGCTGAAGCTGGGGGACGCTGGGGGGAGAGAGGTTGATGCTGGGGGGGCTGGGGGAGAGAGGCTGATGCTGGGGGAGAGGCTGCTGGTGAAGGCGGGGGAGAGCGGCTGCTGCTGGGGGAATGGGAGAGAGGGGCCAATCCTAGAGACAGAGGACAAGGCTTGAGGGATAGTGCAATGACAAAATTGATGGGGGGGAGGACTCAGAATGAGAGGGGGGCAGCATTGGGAGCTCATTATGGAGAAGGGGCAGCATGTGTGGGCTCAGTATGGAGTGGGGCAATGTAGGGGAGTCAATATCAAGAGTGGAGTAGTGTGTGTGTGTGTGTGTGTGTGTGTGTGTGTGGGGGGGGGGAGGGGTGTCTCAGCATAGGAGGGTCTCAGGGAGGCTGATGCTGGGGGAGGCTGGGAGGAGAGAGGGGGAGGCTGGGAGGAAAGAGGCTGATGCTGGGGGAGGCTGATGCTGGGAGAGTTTGGGAGGAGAGAGGCTAATGCTGGGGGAGGCTGGGAGGAGTTAGGCTGATGCTGGGGGAGGCTGGGAGGAGAGAGGCTGGTGCTGGGGGAGGCTGATGCTGGGGGAGGCTGGGAGGAGGGAGGCTGATGCTGGCGGAGGCTGGGAGGAGGGAGGCTGATGCTGAGGGAGGCTGGGAGGGGGGAGGCTGGGAGGAGAGAGGCTGATGCTGGGGTAGGCTGGGAGGAGGGAGGCTGATGCTGAGGGAGGCTGATGCTGGGGGAGGCTGGGAGGAGAGAGGCTGATGCTGGGAGAGGCTGGGAGGAGAGAGGCTGATGCTGCGGGAGGCTCGGAGGAGAGAGGCTGATGCTGAGGGAGGCTGATGCTGGGGGAGGCTGGGAGGAGAGAGGCTGATGCTGGGGGCGGCTAGGAGGGGGGAGGCTGATGCTGGGGGAGGCTGGGAGGAGGGAGGCTGATGCTGAGAGAGGCTGATGCTGGGAGAGGCTGGGAAGAGAGAGGCTGATGCTGCGGGAGGCTCGGAGGAGAGAGGCTGATGCTGAGGGAGGCTGATGCTGGGGGAGGCTGGGAGGAGAGAGGCTGATGCTGGGGGAGGCTAGGAGGGGGGAGGCTGATGCTGAGGGAGGCTGGGAGGAGGGAGGCTGATGCTGAGGGAGGCTGATGCTGGGGGAGGCTGGGAGGAGAGAGGCTGATGCTGGGGGAGGCTGATGCTGGGGGAGGCTGGGAGGGGGAGGCTGATGCTGGGGGAGGCTGGGAGGAGAGAGTCTGATTCTGGGGGAGGCTGGGAGAAGAGAGGCTGATGCTGGGGGAGGATGATGCTGGGGGAGGCTGGGAGGAGAGAGGCTGATGCTGGGGGAGGCTGATACTGGGAGAGGCTGTGAGGGGGGAGGCTGGGAGGGGGGAGGCTTATGCTGGGGGAGGCTGGGAGGGTGGAGGCTGATGCTGGGGGAGGGTGGGAGGAGTGAGGCTGATGCTGGGGGAGGCTGGGAGAAGAGAGGCTGATGCTGGGGGCAGAGAGGCTGATGCTGGGGGAAGCTGGGGGAGAGAGGCTGATGCTGGTTGAAGCTGGGGAGAGAGGCTGATGTTGGGGGAAGCTGGGGGAGAGAGGCTGATGCTGGGGGAAGCTGGGGGAGAGAGGCTGATGCAGGGGGAGGCTGGGAGGGTGGAGGCTGATGCTGGGGGGGCTGATGCTGGGGGAGGCTGGGAGGAGTGAGGCTGATGCTGGGGGAGGCTGAAAGAAGAGAGGCTGATGCTGGGAGCAGAGAGGCTGATGCTCGGGGCAGAGAGGCTGATGCTGGGGGAAGCTGGGGGAGAGAGGCTGATGCTGGGGGAAGCTGGGGGAGAGAGGCTGATGCTGGTGGAAGCTGGGGGAGAGAGGCTGATGCTGGGGGAAGCTGGGGGAGAGAGGCTGATGCTGGGGGAAGCTGGGGGAGAGAGGCTGAAGCTGGGGGAGGCTGGGGGGAGAGAGGCTGAAGCTGGGGGACGCTGGGGGGAGAGAGGTTGATGCTGGGGGGGCTGGGGGAGAGAGGCTGATGCCGGGGGAGAGGCTGCTGGTGAAGGCGGGGGAGAGCGGCTGCTGCTGGGGGAATGGGAGAGAGGGCCAATCCTAGAGACAGAGGACAAGGCTTGAGGGATAGTGCAATGACAAAATCGATGGGGGGGAGGACTCAGAATGAGAGGAGGGCAGCATTGGGAGCTCATTATGGAGAAGGGGCAGCATGTGTGGGCTCAGTATGGAGTGGAGCAATGTAGGGGAGTCAATATCAAGAGTGGAGTAGTGTGTGTGTGTGTGTGGGCGGGGGGGGGGGAGGGGTGTCTCAGCATAAGCATTAGTGTGGTGGTCTTAGTATGATGAATGGGGCAGCATGGAGGTGTCATTATGAAAAAGAGGAAGGCAGCATTAGGAGCTCATGGAGAGGGGCAGCATGCATGGGACATTGTGAGGACGGGGAAGCATGCATGGGACATTGTGAGGAGAGGGAAGCATGCGTGCGACATTGTGAGGAGGGGGCAGCACGCATGGGACATTGTGAGGAGGGGGCAGCACGCATGGGACATTGTGAGGAGGGGGCAGCACGCATGGGACATTGTGAGAAGGGGGCAGCATGCATGGGACATTGTGAGGATGGGGCAGCATGCATGGGAAACTGTGAGGAGGGAGCAGCATGCATGGGACATTGGGAGGAGGGGCAACATGCATGGGACATTGTGAGGGGGGACAGCATGCATGGGACATTGTGAGGAGGGAGCAGCATGCATGGGACATTGTGAGGAGGGAGCAGCATGCATGGGACACTGTGAGGAGGGGGAAAAAGGAAAAGGACTCTAGCCAGTTGGGTTGATAAATGATTGTTTAACTTTACCAAAACAAACAATAAGAACCATGCATACAATTAAAATAATTGAACAATCTATTCTGTTGCCTACTACCTGCTAATCCCTCTGTGTAGCAGTAATTGTGTGTTTGTGCGTGTGTGTGTGTGTGTGTGTGCGAACACGACTTACCAGTGGCGCATCACAAGAGCTTCCAAGTTATCTACCTAAACATAGACAAAACACATGACCCCCCCTGAATACCCTTGTTAGCTGAAGCCTCACAGATATTGCAGATGATAACAGTGTGAATGCAAACCACACAGCTCTGCAACACAGTCATGGAAATCTTGAAAAGCAACAGTCAATGCAAACATGTGTTGCTGTCCCTCTATGATTTAAACTGTACGTGACAATTTGACAGTGCAGAGGCAGCAAGTCTTATTGTCTATATAGTCGGCCTACCCAGAACAGATATGTGTTTTGCTAATAAAACAAAGTGTTTTGTGCCCGCATTATTGTCTGGGCACAGCCTACCGTACCCGGTTACTGTGATGTCCAGTTGCCAGAAATACAGACTTTACGCTCCTCTCACGGTAAACAGTATAGACAGCACTGTAAGAATGTTGGTCTGTGGCACAGGATGCTGCTCACTGACGTTACAGTGCTCATCATCAAAGTACAACACAACTCCCCTCACAATTGAACAAAGTGTTTCCGCGGTGGCTCCTTGCTGTAACACACACCTTTAGCTTTTCATTCTGTTCATAGACAGCATCTCCAAGTCCACCCCCGAAGAGCAATTTTCTATTGCTATAGTGACCAAAGGCAGATCCAAAAAAACAGCAGCCCCTTGTGTGTAGTCTGCAACAATGCATGCAATGAACGGCAAATAAGCATATTGCGTTGACAGTTGCTAAAGCTGAGCAATACACCTTCACGCTGTCAATTCATATCCATGTGATACTTCATGGAGGAAGTACTCAAAAGTGTGAGTTTTTGCCTTCTACTTACAGATTGTTGACAAATCTTACAGATTCCATGACTTGGGTGATCCTTTGCGATGTCCAAAAATTCACAGGCTAGGAAAGGCTTACAGCCCATGCGACCTGCATAGCCAACACGACATCTGCTCAGAGTCAAAGTTGTGGTCCAGGATTCAGTTGTTGACGTGCTTCCAGTACTTTGTCTCTGGCCAGGAAGACGCAACGTAACCTCGTCGTCAGTAGCATCCTCCTCCACCTCCTCTGCTGACCTCATCGACTGGCTGACTTTGGTTTGACAGTAAGTGTTGTCTCCAACCTCATCAATAACCCTGTGTGTTTTCATTCCCCTCGTCATGAGTCCTCCGAGACAACCTCTTCCTGCCCTGACCGAATAGTAAAGTTGTCCTTCCAATCAGGTATCTGTGCTCCTCATCATGTTCCCCATTGTCTCCACCAGGAGGATTTACTATTTGGAAATGAGGGTGTAGATTAGGCTCAGCACCTTCTTCATCGGGGCCTGGATCCCAGTCACAAAGCTTCAGGCTATCTGCGCAGATCATTTCCCCTGTCTCATGGAACTCGCTACCTCAACACGTTAGATTATCTGCTACACACGCAAGCTTCAAACTGAATCTGAAAACTCATCTGTTCAGAAATGACTATAACCTTCAATGACACCACCACCATACGTACTTGACGCTCAACCTAAACAACTCCTACTGTCTCCTCCCAAAAATCCTTTAGAATGTAATCCCGCAAGGGCAGGGCCCTCTTCCCTTTGTACCAGTCTGTCTATAGTTACTTGTATATGTATTCTGTATGTATGTATGTACCCCCTTCTCATGTACAGCACCATGGAATCAATGGTGCTCTATAAATCAATAATGATAAAAATAATAATAACTTCCTTGTCTGTACTCATTGCAGCTTTGGAGCAGACCTCTGATTCCCAGGCTATAGTGCGACTGAACAGCTATGCAAACTCAACCATCTCTGTCACCCCATACTCAGCAGGGCTGGTGGAAACTTGAGAGCTGTTAGGAAGCAAGTGCGATTGGATTGACACCACAGAGGAATGGAGTATTTGGGATCTTGAAATTGGAGTGGAGGAGAGGCCACTTTATGGAGCAATTCAGATCCATTGAAGCAGCTGCTGATTTGGCCTCATCTACATTTGTTAGCGATGGTCGTGTCCATGAAAAAAGGGATCATATCAGATTATCCATGGGAAGAAGTACACCTGTTCTTTTGGATGTTATTTGTTGTTACAAAACGGTGACGCCTTAAACGCAAGCAGCCTGCTGCGGTTTCAGTTGCGCCCAGGCATCAGCTGCCATTTAGGCCTGTGCCTCGGGTTGTCCAGCTGGCTGCTTTCTCCTCCACATGTAAGTGTGGAGAGGCAGCTAGTGCGCATGCGTGTGACGAATTACCCCAGCCGCAGCCTAACTCCAGTGTTTCGCCTAGTGAGTATGCTCAGCCTGACTGTGCCATTCCTGAGGCTAAGGCGGGCTTTGCACACTACGACATCGCAGGCCGATGCTGCGATGCCGAGTGCGATAGTACCCGCCCCCGTCGCAGCAGCGATATGTGGTGATAGCTGGCGTAGCGAAAATTATCGCTACGCCAGCTTCACACACACACTCACCTGCCGTGCGACGTCCCTGTGGCCGGCGACCCACCTCCTTGTTAAGGGGGCGGGTCGTGCGGCGTCACTGTGACGTCACACGGCAGGCGGCCAATCGGAGCGGAGGGGCGGAGATGAGCAGGATGTAAACATCCTGCCCACCTCCTTCCTTCCGCATAACCTACGGAGGCCGCAGTGACGCCGGTAGGAGATGTTCCTCGCTCCTGCGGCTTCACACACAGCGATGTGTGCTGCCGCAGGAGCGAGGAACAACATCGGACCGTCGCGTCAGCGTAATTATGAATTACGCCGACGCTGCACCGATGATACGATTACGACGCTTTTGCGCTCGTTAATCGTATCATCTAGGATTTACACACTGCGATGTCGCATGCGATGCCGGAAGTGCGTCATTTTCAATTTGACCCCACCGACATCGCACCTGCGATGTCGCAGTGTGCAAAGCCCGCCTTAGTCTTCATTTCGGGCTACAGCGCATGCTCCCACACTTAGTGCGAAAAGCCTCTTTGCACAGGTACTTGCACTCTGTGACGGGTCTAAGTCCTGTGTTGTGCATAGACACCATGCTAAAGCTGATAGTCTTTTTTCAGAGACTGTATTTCATGCAACTGACTATGGTCAGGCACTTACTGCATCAGAAACTAGGTCCGGTAATGAACTCTTTGGCCCTGCCCGTGATGTGGGGGGCCCATTTAGACCACAGGGCATCAGGTGTCCTGACGATGTGGCCAGGCCACTCCCAAATGGCTTGCAGAGGCCCGCCCCTATGACTTGTCACCTCATTATTGATGGTCAGACGATGACTGGTGAGGTGTTTGGGTCATGACAGCCATGAGGTCATCATTGAAGTTGCGGTTCCAAATAGGACGCTAGTTATGCCACTCATGACGTGTCACTCTGCTTTTGTCTCCAGGAGGTGCATTGTGGTCCACCCTGGTTTGGGGCGGACCCAGGTTATAGAAGGTGCTGGAGACAACAAGGAGGTGCGCAGTCTTCTATTATGCTCCGAAAGAGCACACCTCCATGTGTTGAACCCATTGTGGCTTTAGGCCAGAGGTAGGCAGGGATAGGGCGTTGATGCAGGCCGCCACCACAGTTGGTAACGCAGAACGGTTAAGACCAGCTCCTGTCCTACAAGTCCTGCTTGTGCAGCCCAGTGGCATTAACAGGCCTGCTGCTGCTGATGCGCCTGCTGTTCACAGGTGTGGCCCCAATGCACACGGTCAGCGTACTGAATGGCCCCTGTGATGTTAACAGGGAGTTCCTGGGCTGGGTGGGCGTGTGGACCCTGTGACGCTAACAGGGCTCCCAGTCTCAAGATCTGAGTGGCGTCTAACTTGGTTCAGGCTACTATTAGTTTCATAGCCACACAGCTCTGTATCCTCCACCGAACCTTCCAGTTGCCAACCTCTCCTTTTCCATCTGGGAGCACGGTGGACACTGACTGCTGATGGGGATATATACCTTTAGCTTTCTTTTCTTATTAATTTTCGTTATATAGCGGTAACATAGTATATACCACCTTATCCAAATCTGCCAGTCCCACCGTAACAGATGGTGTTTCTTCATCAAATGTTACTTTTGCTTAACCACCAAACCCACGGACCAAAACTTTTTTCCCCTTTCCAACACACCTGTTCCCCTTTTCACCCGCATCTGTCCTTTTTCAACTCATTTTGTATATGACCAAAAGTGCAACTCTGCAGGGACACCGTACTCAATGGCATCTCAGCACAACAGCCACCCCTCGGTCCCTCAGATGTGGACAAGTAAAAGACCATTTCCTCCTATCCATGACAAACCGTTGAGATTCACTCTGTGCAGCACTGGTGTTTAGTGGAAAAGCAGATCGAAGATTGCGTAACACCTTCTGAAGATACTCCTGTACACGTGCGTCCCTTTATATGGCAGGAATTATTTCGCCAAATTTTGTCTTGTATTCGTACAATCCGAGGGTCATGTTGTAGGTAGTGCAGCAAGAAGACGCTCATGTGTCTTGTGCATCCAGGAGGACCAAGTCCTTGGTGTGTTGGTGGCAGAGAGGTGAGAATCGTGCCTCCTTCCTCTGCCCTCTCCCCCCAACCTCGCACAACCGAAATGTGAGCAAGCTCTCACTCATCTGCTGAGTCTTCCATGCCCATCGCAAGTTCGTCCTCCATTTCTTCATGGCTCCTGCACCTTCCTCAACAATTTTTGCTGATACTATGCGCCCTTGTTAATCCCTATCCCCCACCATAACTGCTGCCTAGGTGCCGCTTACCGTATGGACCTTGTAGATCTTATTATCCCTTCTGCATATGACTCCTCCTGTACTTCCTCACCTTCCTCTTGGACCAATACCTGACTCCGAATAATGCTTACAGTGTGCTCCATCATGTAGGTGACCAGAATTGTCACGCTGAGAATGGCATTGCCAGTGCTAAACATCTTCGTCGACATTTGGAAACTGTGTAGAAGGGTGCATAGGTCCTTGATCTGACACCACTCCAGCAGCATGATCTGCACCACCTCTGGATCAAGTTAGCCCAGGGTATACGTCATACCGTATTTCAGCAGGGCTCTGCGGTGCTGCCACACACGCTGCAACATGTGTAGATTCCAATTCCTGCGTGTCGGAACATCGCATTTCCGGCGTTTAACTGCCAGACCCTAAGACTTCCGGAGCAATGAAAGTTGTTGAGCTGCTGGGTGCGAAGGATGAAAGTGACCACATAGCAGCGTGCCCGCTGCACAAGGCCATGTAGGCCGGGATGGTATTTTAAAAATTGCTGGAGAATCAGATTCAACACATGAGCCATACAAGGCCCGTGTGTCACATTGCCCTGACGAAGGGCCGCAGACAGGTTTGCATCATTGCCGCACACGGCTTTTAAGTCACCAACGTAGTCCACTCAATCAATTTGTACTCTGGTCCCAATGGGAAGACACCACACCCTTTTTTAGGCCCCTCCTGTCTGCAGACCACTGCCAGACAAAGCTATGAACCTCTTGTTACTGTTACCCCCAGTTCAGTTTTATGAGTTTGTGTGCTTGTTACCTGACTACATTTCCTGCTTGCTGTTTATGTACCTCGTTGGCCGATCCGCATTTCACCTCTGCTTGTTTTCCGATTAAGTCCTGGCCATCCCATTCTGTTCCTCTTCCTCAATTAATGTTTTTGAACCTGCATGACTACTATTCTCTGGAACTGCAGCCTTCCACAGGTATTGATCAACGTGGGCCCTGTGTAATTCCAAATCACTGTATAGTGGTTAAAGGGTTTCAGGGTTCTGGGTGTCCAGCTTGGTGAGTGGCTTGCCTCTAGCCTATCCTTTACAGCCCATCTGAGTGTGTCGATCCAGGCAGGCGTTACACCGTGCCCTCTGCAGAAGGCCATGTAGGCAGGGATAGTGTTTTAAAAATTGCTGGACAACCAGGTTCAACACGTGAGCCATACAAGGCACGTGTGTCACATTGCCCTGAAGAAGGGTCGCAGACTGGTTTGCATCATTGTCGCATCCGACCTTCCCTGACTGCTGGTTGACTGTAGACAACCATTGATGAAACTCGGTCTCACTCTCCAGAGCTAACCGTCCACAATTCCTCAGCGGTGTCTCACATTTCCCCTACATTTCAAAGTAAACATTTGACCGAATGATGGCCTTGAGCTCTGCTGCCAGCATAGTAAGGAGGTGTGTGGGATTCCTTGGGCGCAGTTACAAGGAAGGGTGGCCTGACCACACAGGGTTTGGGCCAAGGTGGAGGACCCACACGAGGTTGAGGAGGCAGAACCAGTGGAGGAACTTGTACATACAGAGGAAGGATTGACACACAAGTCGTGGGGACGGCAAGACTTGTACAGCAAACCCTTCTCCATCTCTCACCATAGTTACCCAGTGCCCAGTCAGCAACATGTAACTCCCCTGTCCATGCTTACTGGTCCAAGTATCTGTGTTGAAATGCACCCTGTCACACACAGAGTTTCTCAAGGAATCGGTGAGGTTGTGTGGGACCTACTGTGGTAGCGCGGGCACGCCTTTCTTGGAGAAGGAGTGACGACTGGCCATCGGCTCTTGGGGCACTGCAATGGGCATAAGGTCTCGAAAATCCTCGGTCTCAAAAGGGTGTAAAGGCAGCCTTTCTGTTGCCAACAAGTTGCAGATGATGAAACTCAACCTCTTAGGCATGTCATGCCCTTCGAAAATCATGTAAAACATAGCGAGGGGACTCCAACCACAGTCTCCCTCTTTTCCACTAATTGGGCCACACACACCCCACTTGACTGGCATCAGTTGACCCCCATTTTCAAGATGAAAAAGATGCTTTGCATGAAGCACTCTCAAAAATACGCGTGCCTTTCCCGTCCCCTGGCTGACCCAGGGGAAGAAAAGTCCTCTGAGAGCCATGACTTGTTCATCTTGGTTCTTTTAGAAACACAGCGAGGGGACTCCAACCACAGTCTCCCTCGTTTCCACTAATTGGGCCACACACACCCCACTTGACTGGCATCAGTTGACCCTCATTTTCAAGATGAAAAAGATGCTTTGCATGAAGCACTCTCAAAAATACGCGTGCCTTTGCCGTCCCCTGGCTGACCCAGGGGAAGAAAAGTCCTCTGAGAGCCATGACTTGTTCATCTTGGTTCTTTTAGAAACACAGCAAGGGGACTCCAACCACAGTCTCCCTCGTTTCCACTAATTGGGCCACACACACCCCACTTGACTGGCATCAGTTGACCCCCATTTTCAAGATGAAAAAGATGCTTTGCATGAAGCACTCTCAAAAATACGCGTGCCTTTCCCGTCCGCTGGCTGACCCAGGGGAAGAAAAGTCCTCTGAGAGCCATGACTTGTTCATCTTGGTTCGTTTAGAAACACAGCGAGGGGACTCCAACCACAGTCTCCCTCGTTTCCACTAATTGGGCCACACACACCCCACTTGACTGGCATCAGTTGACCCCCATTTTCAAGATGAAAAAGATGCTTTGCATGAAGCACTCTCAAAAATACGCGTGCCTTTCCCGTCCCCTGGCTGACCCAGGGGAAGAAAAGTCCTCTGAGAGCCATGACTTGTTCATCTTGGTTCTTTTAGAAACACAGCGAGGGGACTCCAACCACAGTCTCCCTCGTTTCCACTAATTGGGCCACACACACCCCACTTGACTGGCATCAGTTGACCCCCATTTTCAAGATGAAAAAGATGCTTTGCATGAAGCACTCTCAAAAATACGCGTGCCTTTCCCGTCCCCTGGCTGACCCAGGGGAAGAAAAGTCCTCTGAGAGCCATGACTTGTTCATCTTGGTTCTTTTAGAAACACAGCGAGGGGACTCCAACCACAGTCTCCCTCGTTTCCACTAATTGGGCCACACACACCCCACTTGACTGGCATCAGTTGACCCCCATTTTCAAGATGAAAAAGATGCTTTGCATGAAGCACTCTCAAAAATACACGTGCCTTTGCCGTCCCCTGGCTGACCCAGGGGAAGAAAAGTCCTCTGAGAGCCATGACTTGTTCATCTTGGTTCTTTTAGAAACACAGCGAGGGGACTCCAACCACAGTCTCCCTCGTTTCCACTAATTGGGCCACACACCCCCCACTTGACTGGCATCAGTTGACCCCCATTTTCAAGATGAAAAAGATGCTTTGCATGAAGCACTCTCAAAAATACGCGTGCCTTTCCCGTCCCCTGGCTGACCCTGGGGAAGAAAAGTCCTCTGAGAGCCATGACTTGTTCATCTTGGTTCTTTTAGAAACACAGCGAGGGGACTCCAACCACAGTCTCCCTCGTTTCCACTAATTGGGCCACACACACCCCACTTGACTGGCATCAGTTGACCCCCATTTTCAAGATGAAAAAGATGCTTTGCATGAAGCACTCTCAAAAATACGCGTGCCTTTCCCGTCCCCTGGCTGACCCAGGGGAAGAAAAGTCCTCTGACAGCCATGACTTGTTCATCTTGGTTCTTTTAGAAACACAGCGAGGGGACTCCAACCACAGTCTCCCTCGTTTCCACTAATTGGGCCACACACACCCCACTTGACTGGCATCAGTTGACCCCCATTTTCAAGATGAAAAAGATGCTTTGCATGAAGCACTCTCAAAAATACACGTGCCTTTGCCGTCCCCTGGCTGACCCAGGGGAAGAAAAGTCCTCTGAGAGCCATGACTTGTTCATCTTGGTTCTTTTAGAAACACAGCGAGGGGACTCCAACCACAGTCTCCCTCGTTTCCACTAATTGGGCCACACACACCCCACTTGACTGGCATCAGTTGACCCCCATTTTCAAGATGAAAAAGATGCTTTGCATGAAGCACTCTCAAAAATACGCGTGCCTTTCCCGTCCCCTGGCTGACCCAGGGGAAGAAAAGTCCTCTGAGAGCCATGACTTGTTCATCTTGGTTCTTTTAGAAACACAGCGAGGGGACTCCAACCACAGTCTCCCTCGTTTCCACTAATTGGGCCACACACACCCCACTTGACTGGCATCAGTTGACCCCCATTTTCAAGATGAAAAAGATGCTTTGCATGAAGCACTCTCAAAAATACGCGTGCCTTTCCCGTCCCCTGGCTGACCCAGGGGAAGAAAAGTCCTCTGAGAGCCATGACTTGTTCATCTTGGTTCTTTTAGAAACACAGCGAGGGGACTCCAACCACAGTCTCCCTCGTTTCCACTAATTGGGCCACACACACCCCACTTGACTGGCATCAGTTGACCCCCATTTTCAAGATGAAAAAGATGCTTTGCATGAAGCACTCTCAAAAATACACGTGCCTTTGCCGTCCCCTGGCTGACCCAGGGGAAGAAAAGTCCTCTGAGAGCCATGACTTGTTCATCTTGGTTCTTTTAGAAACACAGCGAGGGGACTCCAACCACAGTCTCCCTCGTTTCCACTAATTGGGCCACACACACCCCACTTGACTGGCATCAGTTGACCCCCATTTTCAAGATGAAAAAGATGCTTTGCATGAAGCACTCTCAAAAATACGCGTGCCTTTCCCGTCCCCTGGCTGACCCTGGGGAAGAAAAGTCCTCTGAGAGCCATGACTTGTTCATCTTGGTTCTTTTAGAAACACAGCGAGGGGACTCCAACCACAGTCTCCCTCGTTTCCACTAATTGGGCCACACACACCCCACTTGACTGGCATCAGTTGACCCCCATTTTCAAGATGAAAAAGATGCTTTGCATGAAGCACTCTCAAAAATACGCGTGCCTTTCCCGTCCCCTGGCTGACCCAGGGGAAGAAAAGTCCTCTGACAGCCATGACTTGTTCATCTTGGTTCTTTTAGAAACACAGCGAGGGGACTCCAACCACAGTCTCCCTCGTTTCCACTAATTGGGCCACACACACCCCACTTGACTGGCATCAGTTGACCCCCATTTTCAAGATGAAAAAGATGCTTTGCATGAAGCACTGTCAAAAATACACGTGCCTTTGCCGTCCCTTGGCTGACCCAGGGGAAGAAAAGTCCTCTGAGAGCCATGACTTGTTCATCTTGGTTCTTTTAGAAACACAGCGAGGGGACTCCAACCACAGTCTCCCTCGTTTCCACTAATTGGGCCACACACACCCCACTTGACTGGCATCAGTTGACCCCCATTTTCAAGATGAAAAAGATGCTTTGCATGAAGCACTCTCAAAAATACGCGTGCCTTTCCCGTCCCCTGGCTGACCCTGGGGAAGAAAAGTCCTCTGACAGCCATGACTTGTTCATCTTGGTTCTTTTAGAAACACAGCGAGGGGACTCCAACCACAGTCTCCCTCGTTTCCACTAATTGGGCCACACACACCCCACTTGACTGGCATCAGTTGACCTCCATTTTCAAGATGAAAAAGATGCTTTGCATGAAGCACTCTCAAAAATATGCGTGCCTTTCGCCTCCCCTGGCTGACCCAGGGGAAGAAAAGTCCTCTGAGAGCCATGTCCACATTGTCAGTGGACAGACGCGTGTGCTTATCTGCCAGCAGACCCCCAGCAGCACTGAAGACAGGTTCCGAGAGAACGCTGGCTGCAGGACACGACAAGATCCCCAAGGCGTACGTGGCGAGCTCAGGCAATTTATCCAGATTGGAAGCCTAAAATGAGCAGGGCTCAAGTTGCACAATAATGGAATCGATGTTTCCTTGCATATACTCATATATCTGTGTGTCCTCCTCTTTTTCCTTGTCCAGCTGTTTTGTTTTCACATGAGTATATGTCCTTGTCTCTTTCCCATGTGTTTGTGTTGTGTTGTGAGTTGTTTGTCACCTTTTGGACACCTTTGAGGGTGTTTTCTAGGTGTTTTTATGTGTTTGTGATTGCCTGCCATTGTTTCCTATGCAGTTCGAGTTCGGTTCGTCGAACGTTCGACGAGCCGAACTCGAACAGGACCTCCGTTCGGCGAACCGACCTCGAGCCGAACCGGGACCGGTTCGCTCATCTCTACTAACCACCACAAACCACTCTGGTATATCAAACTAAAACCACACTCAGGTCACTTGGCTTATTTAATTAGAAAAATGACAATTGAAAAAAGCAGCAACACATTATCCCATTAATTTGATGACTTACCACTGCTACACGTACAACAAAAACGGATGGCATACGCATGTAACATGGATCACACACGGACTTCAAAAACGGACACACATAAGAACCATACGGACATACGGATGCAACACACGGAACAATAAAACAGATGTTAAAAACGCAACATGGACAAGAAATACGTTCCGCATAATACGTACGTTTTTAATGCACATGTGAAGAGGGCCTTAGGCTGTGTGCACACATTTCATTTTTATTACATTTTTTATGCATTTTTTGAGTGCAGATTTATCACAAAACCTGAAGGAATCTTGATGTCAGCAAAAACAATAAGAATTTTCAAGTCTTATGCACACGATGATTATTTTGTCCTTGCAGATTTGGTACAGAATTACTCAGCAGCATATCAATTTTTTCAGTGCTTTTGCTGCAGATTTCACATACACTAATGTATGGGAAAAATCTGCACTGAAAATGGGTTACAAAAAAGCATTAAAAATGTTCTGCAGCAAATCTTAACTTGTGCAGATATCCTAAAGGCCCTGTCACACACAGAGAAAATGGTTGCAGTGAAATTGTGGACAATCAGTGCCAGGTTTGTGGCTGTGTACAAATGGAACAATATGTCCATGATTTCACTGCTACCACAGATCTGCCAAAGATTTAGCTCTGTGTGTGACGGGGCCTTTAGTCACTGGCGGACACAGACAGAAAAAGGCTCTGTGAATATGGGACCTTTTCAGTTCAATAACTCATCAAAATGCACAATTCCACCTGCTTTGGAGGTCATAGTGGCCCCCTTACCTGTCCGGCCCCTGTGTGGCTGCACAGGTTGCACCAATGATATGTCCGCCCCTACCCTAAGTCCACATGCATACATTTATTATTTGGTGAGTTTTTACCTCAGTATTTGTAGTCAAAACCAGGAGTGGGATAATCAGAGGAAAAGTATAATAGAAACGTGGGCACCACTTCTGTATTATTATCCACTCCTGGTTTTGCCTTACAAATACTGAGGAATAAAACTCACCAAACACTCAACGCCTTAGGTTATGTGCCCACGGGGAAATTGTCCTGCAGATATATTTGCAGGACATTCCGCAGGAGCTCCCAGAAAACCGCAGCACAACTTTGTCTTTTTACATGCTGTGGTTTTATTCCGGAATGTCCTGCGGATATGCTGTGGGCATTCTGCATTGAGGATACAGTACCATGGCTTCGGCACTGCATTCTCAATGCAGAACAAGTGCTGGAGTGATCGGGGAGTTCATACTTACCTCCATCACGCAGCACTTCACTCTCCGGCTGTGTCTGTCTGCACATTGCCGGAGAAGGTGGGCGGGCCTGAACTAGCTCTCGCTGTCACATGACCAGAGCTTGTGCAGGCCCCGCCCACCTCCTGCTTCCTGCTCCTGGCTCCACCGTGCTGCTCTGCACCGGAGGAAGTGACTCCGGTGTCTTCTATCAAGGTAAGTAAGTATAGGATCGCGTGGAAAAATCCGCAGGAATAATTGACATGCTGCAGATTTTTCCGCAGGGAAATCCACATTATTTCCGCTGCAGAAAAAAAAACGCAGCATGGGCTCAGCACTCCCCAAATGCCATAGAAATTGCTGGGGACACGTTTTTGAATCCGCGGAATTTCCGCTAAAAAATTGCGGCAAATTTTCCACAGCATGGGCAAATAGCCTAAAGGCCGCTTTACAAGCTGCGATACCGTTACCGATATCGCTAGCGTGGGTACCCGCCCCCATCGTTTGTGTGACACAGGCAAATGGCTGCCTGTGGCGCACAAAATCGCGCAGACCCGTCACACTACTTACCTGCCTAGCGATGTCTAAGGGGGATTTCTAAGGGGGTGGTTCGTTCGGCGTCACCGCAACGTCACAGCAACTTCACTAAGCGGGCGCCCAATCAATGCGGAGGGGCGGAGATGAGCGGGACGAACATCCCGCCCACCTTCTTTCTTCCTCATTGCGGGCGTGATGCAGGTAAGGTGAGGTTCCTCGTTCCTGCGGTGTCACACATAGCGATGTGTGCTGCCGCAGGAACGACGAACAACATCGTTAATGCAGCAGCAATGATAATCGAGATTAGGGGGGATGTCACCGATTAGCGATTTTGAATGTTTTTGCAACGATTCAAAATCGCTGACAGGTGTCACACGCAACGACATCGCTAATGTGGCCGGATGTGCATCACAAATTCCGTGACCCCAACGAGTTCACTTTAGCGATGTCGTAGAGTGTAGAGCGGCCTTAAGACTACATGCTCACATTGGGTATTTGGTGAATTTTATACATCCATATTTCTAAGCCAAAACCAGGAGTGGAACAATCAGAAGAAAAGTATAATAGAAACACGAGCACCACTTCTGTATTTATTAGGCCCCTTTCACACGTCAGTGATTCTGGGACGTTTGTGCTTTTTTTAAAATGTACCAGAATCACTGACATACGCAGACCCATTATAATGAATGGGTCTGCTCACACGTCAGTGATTTTTCACTGCACGTGTCTCCATGCGGCGTACCCGTGTGTGCGTGATTGCCACACAGAGACATGTCCATTTTTTTCTGGCATCACTGATGTTCCACGGACCACGCAGTGGTGTGGTCCGTGAAACACATGCCAGAAAAAAACGTGCTTTTAAAATAAAAATCATTTTTACTCACCCGGCGTCCAGCGATGTCCTCTGCAGCCCGTTCTCCCTGCTGCTTCTGAGCCGGCTCATTACTGTCGCGCATATTCATTATGCGCAACACAGCTGACCCGGAAGCAGCTGCTGCGGGGGTCAGCGCCGGCCGGATGCTGCACCGCGGGAGCGATCAGCACCATGGAGAGCGGGAGCGCGTACAGGTGAGTTGTTTTCTAAGTGCAATCACGGGCCACGGAGAACGGAGCCCGGATTGCACTTAGACAACCCACGTGTGCCGTGAATCACGGCACATGCAGGGACATGTGCGTGTTTTACACGCCAGTGAAAAACGTCACTGTTTTTCACTGACGTCTTAGTTTTGATTAATAAATACTGAGGTAAAAATCTCACTCAACATATGCATATGATCTAAGGGACTTCACATCTAAATCCAGCTGAACTCTTGTAGAAAGACTTTCACTGAAAGTTGGTGGAAAATGGCCTAAAACTAATAATAAAAACTAATAACTAAAAATAAAAACTAATAACTGCAATATTATATGTCTTCTAAGTTCCACAGGTAATTACTGCAATCGGAAAACAGTTAGATGAAACTAGAGGTTATGAGAAAGAAAAAAGCAGAAATCTATGACATTGCCAACGTTTTTAATTTATGGTCAATTTAATTTTCCAAACAAATGCATTTTTTATCAAAGGCATAGGTAAAAAAAAATAAGAATGTCACTGGTATGTGTGAGCTATGTTAAAAACTTACACATGTTGAATTTTACAGTGTCAAAACCTTGTGTACAATTTATTCTAACGTCATGGCCATCATACAGTATTCAGACTGACCCCAATTCCTGGCATGAATACTTAGATAATATAGGATTCTTGTACTCTCTATCACACAACCTTTGAAATCTCTGACGTTGGACATTTGGGAAAAAAAATCTTTGAAGTGACTTAAATCTCCAAATAAATACCTTAAGCTCACATTTCTCAGGACAGACAGTAAATTGATCATTTTAAGACTTTAAACAAGGATTATGTCAGAAAAGTGCAGAGGCGAGGATTTATGCGTCTCCAGCTAGCCCCAAATGCTCCTCCACCCTTTGCAACCACCAAACCAAAGCAGAAAGCATAGAAAGTTTTACTTGTGCTGGAGCCAGCCCCAGTGTATGAAATGTTCCAGAGCAGCAATTACAGGGAAATGTTCAGTACTCCAGAGGCTGACTATTGAAGTGTAATTGTGTAAGCAGGAACAGAATAAATGATGTTGTGTCCACACTGTCTGTACACTGTGAATGACATGGGTCAAAGGGTTATCAGTTAATAATCTGAATGGTACACACAGTCCACAGAAGGCTAATGTATAATGACTAACAGGATTATACGTACAATTCTTTATACACCCACGTAATGACTACTTATAGTAACTGCGTGTGTGCTAACTATATTACTATTTATTAGCTGTGTGACCCACTCCTCCTTAAATCTTTCTATATAATAGGATAACCAGACAGATTTTAATAAATTTTAATTAATAATTTCAAAATGTTGTATGCGGACCAATGTTCATTAGTCAAATGCAGCTCCAAGAGGAGAAGGAAAAAATGTAAGAACAACCTCATTGTATTATGTTGGGATATAATAAAATAATCAGCTCATAAGAACCTAGGCATATGGGTATGCTCTAAGCTTCTCTTGTGCAAAAGTTTGGACATGACTAAATGGTGGCTCAGTGCTTTTTACCATGGTGGTGTGGCGCCCCTGCGGTTTCAGTCACTACAGGGTCCTGCACCTCACTTAAGGCGCAGTATCCATATCGGGTAAGGAGTGTCAAGCTGCCATCAGGGGGAGCCGGAGCTCTGCAGCAGAAGATACTACACGGAGCAACAAGAACCAGGAAGTGGATACACAGTGTGTGCTCGTACACTGCCTCACAGCACAGCTGGGGAGCTGAGCAGCAGGACATGCGAGGAATGGTCAGGCAGGCCGGGTCAAACACAATACGGGAAGAAGGAGGACCGGAGGAAAGAGCAGAAGCGGGGTTGAGGTCAGGCCGAGGTCAGTACCAGAGGAAGCAACTGAGTGGGGAGGTAGGAGAGGGGACAGAGTAATGGAGGGACGACTAGGGGATGGAACACAGACAGGGCACGGAGGCACAGGAGCAGACGGATCGGGATAACACTTACAGGACCAGCAATCACAGGCAAAGCAGCGCTAAGCTTATAGCCGGCGCTGGTTCACTGGAGATGTCAGTTTTTAAAGCCTCCACGCTCCGGAAGTGAGGTCAGGGAGAAGGCTCTGCCCCCTAGCCATGTGCACGGGGAGGCGAAACCATGACAAGGAGGGAGTTAACCACTGGTGTTTCACATTTCACCTTACATAAAACTTAGGTGCCTTCCCACTGGGGATTGGCATAGGGTAGACAGGGGGTGGCCATCACGATGCATGGGACTTTCCCAGTCACTACGACAACCACCTGGAGGGTGGGCACCACTTTGGGTAGAAGTAGGAGAAACCTTTACACAATCTTCAGTCAAGTTGGGACTTCAGTTCTGGCAGCACGACACCACTCTTCTTAATTTTCTTCATGGAGCCTGCTTGGAGCGGGAAGCTCTGCCCGGGTTCCTCACTTCTGGAGGGGCATCCCTTAGGAAAGGACATTTCCAAATACTGGTGGCTGCCTCTAACTTATCCGGGATCGGCTGGAGCCCATCACGGCAGAGACCGGTACTCCCAGGAAACCAAATGACAGTGAGTAAAGACCTGGAACTGAAGCAGCTGACTTTGCCTCTTATTGCCAATGCTGTCCCCCTGCGCTTCAGCGCCAGCCATCACTACTACCCTCATCATCCTCCCGTTGCCCGCTCCACCTGCAGGTGGCTTCACAAGACAAACTACCCCCATCATCCTTCCCTTTTATTGTACGCCTCAGGGCCACAAAGCTGGGCAGGGCCACCTATGACATCCCCAGACCCAACATCACCAGGTCCAGCGACAAGTAAAGTGTAACCACTTGCCCCGTTTCTGCTACAATTTGGCATCACGAACAGGATTATGTGCCCACAACAAACGGGTACTGTGCACCTTACAGAACTGTGTTGAACCGTGTTTATTGAAAAGTACAGTCCCCATTGATTATTTCGTGCAGGAAAAGATGGGGCGTGCCATCGTGGGTTAAACTCAAAAAGCGCAAAAGCGTCGGTGGAGCCTAGAAAGAGCGCGAACAGAGGCCCCACTGCTGGAGGCGAGTGGTACCAACCCAGAAGGAAAGACGCTGTCGATTAAGATAGAAAACCAGCTTGCCCCAGACACTGCACCTACGACATCTGGACTGCCAGACTCAAAGCCCTGCACTTCGGGAGAGGAATGGGCACCACAGTGCTCAGAGTAAGCGCCCCTGCTGAGTGTGAGTGGGGATGGACTTTGTGATCTGTCTAAAGTATATCCCCCAGCTAAAACTTTCACGATGACACCTTCGGTCCACCTGGGTCCTTGTGAGGCCCAGTGTTGGCCGTTTCATTGCCCAGAGCACCACAACAGGACTGAGATTGAGGTAATCACGATCCTACCTTTGAGGAAAGGTGTACCGGATTGCTGCCTGAGAGTTGTCCAGAATGGGGAATCTGTTTTCACTCCTGCTGGCATCCTACTACCGGTTTGTCGCTGTTATAAGCAGGTGTCTTACCATGTCAAAGTGAAAGGGCGGATACGCCCTTACTTACGTAGCACTCACTAATACACAAATTAGGCACACTGAATACAGTTTTATGGTAAAAATATAACAATTTATTGAGATTTTCACAGGAAAATGTTGGATCATGGAATGGCAGAAGCAATATTACCCTGTTCTATTGATTAAATTAATGTAAATCAATATAAATCATAGTATATAGAGAAATATGCATCAATACATTACCATTAGTATTGTAACATCACTTCCCAACCGGAGGGACCTCGGTCAGCGAGAAGGAGAATACTTTGGTATTATCTTCACAGAAAAAGTGTGTACACTGTACCTTCTGGAAAGTCCCTAACTCGCTGAACAGGGTTCCCTTTTTTATACACAGCTCTCACATCCTCCTCCATCACAGCTGCACAATATGTTTTAGCTAGCTCATCAGTTTCTTGCAACTGCACAGTATGTTGTTTTTTACAAAGTTAAAGTTTTAGGGGTACTTCTCACATAGCGAGATCGCTAGCGCGATCGCTCCTGAGTGACGGTTTTTGTGACGCACCAATGACTTCATTAGCGATCTCGCTGTGTGTGACACTGAGCAGCGATCTGGCCCCTGCTGTGAGATCCACTTGCGGTAGAACTAGAAAAAACCTTTACATAATCTTCAGTCAAGTCGGGACTTCAGTTCTGGCAGCACAACACCACTCTTCTTCTTTTTCTTCACGGAGCCTGCGGCTTGGAGCGGGAAGCTCAGCCTGCGTCCCTCACTTCTGGAGGGGCATGCCTTAGGAAAGGACATTTCCAAATACTGGTGGCTGCCTCTAACTTATCCAGGATCGGCTGGAGCCCATCACGGCAGAGACCGGTACTCCCGGCAACCAAAGGACAGTGAGTAAAGACCTGGAACTGCAGCAGCTAGCTCTGCATCTTATTGCCGGCGCCGGCCCAGCGCTTCGGCACCTGCCATCCCTACTACTCTCATCATCCTCCCCGGGGCCCACTCCACCTGTGGAGAGCAGAACCATCCTTGCTGCTACAACCATCCGCCCCAGAGGACAGCAACAGCAGCGGCGGCTAATCTCTGGCCATGTACTACAGGTGGCATCACGAGACAATTTATCCCCATCATGCTTCCCTTTTATTGTACGCCTCGGGATCACGAGCCGGGTAGGGCCACCCGTGACATCCCCAAACCCGACATCACCAGGCTCGGTGACAAGTAAAGTTTAACCCTTTGCTCTGTGGGTGCTACAGTGGCGTCTTAGGTTATAAATCCAACCAAGAGCAACATCTGTGAGCAGTTGTCATGATCTTCCTCTGCTTGTATGGGTTTTTTCCCACACTCCAAAGATATACAGATAGGGAAGTTACATTGTGAGCCCCAATAGGCACAGTGATAATGTCTGTAAAGCGCTATGGATTAAAATTTATGGAAGGGTAGAATTCTTTTTGTGAGTTTTGAGCATCTATTGTAATAGAACAATGATTTTCTAATGAACATGGGCATTAAAACTGTTAGAATCAGTACTGCTACTGATGTTGCTTAAGTGGTCATATTGGTCAGTCAAAGAAATCCTGTATGATAATTATATTATTTGAAGAGTAAGTAACCTGTTGATACCATGATACAAATTTATACATCTACTCTTTTAATTGCGGAACCATCGAAATAAAGCAATGTCCTTGGACCCCATTGATGACTGAAAACCAGCTTCCCCTGTCTCTCCCTCCCCTTCTATGCATGACATGTACAGTGCCTACAAGTAGTATTCAACCCCCTGCAGATTTAGCAGGTTTACACATTTCGAATTAACTTGGCATTGTGACATTTGGACTGTAGATCAGCCTGGAAGTGTGAAATGCACTGCAGCAAAAAAGAATGTTATTTATTTTTTTATTTTTTTTTTAATTTGTGAAAAGTTTATTCAGAGGGTCATTTATTATTCAACCCCTCAATCCACCAGAATTCTGTTTGGTTCCCCTAAAGTATTAAGTATTTCAGGCACAAAGAACAATGAGCTTCACATGTTTGGATTAATTATCTCTTTTTCCAGCCTTTTCTGACTAATTAAGACCCTCCCCAAACTTGTAAACAGCACTCATACTTGGTCAACATGGGAAAGACAAAGGAGCATTCCAAGGCCATCAGAGACAAGATCGTGGAGGGTCACAAGGCTGGAAAGGGGTACAAAACCATTTCCAAGGAGTTGGGCCTACCTGTCTCCACTTTTGGGAGCATCATCCGGAAGTGGAAGGCTTATGGAAATACTGTTAGCCTTCCACGGCCTGGACAGCCTTTGAAAGTTCCACCCGTGCCGAGGCCAGGCTTGTCCGAAGAGTCAAGGCTAACCCAAGGACAACAAGGAAGGAGCTCCGGGAAGATCTCATGGCAGTGGGGACATTGGTTTCAGTCAATACCATAAGCAACGTACTCCACCGCAATGGTCTCCGTTCCAGACGAGCCCGTAAGGTACCTTTACTTTCAAAGCGTCATGTCAAGGCTCGTCTACAGTTTGCTCATGATCACTTGGAGGACTCTGAGACAGACTGGTTCAAGGTTCTCTGGTCTGATGAGACCAAGATCGAGATCTTTGGTGCCAACCACACACGTGACGTTTGGAGACTGGATGGCACTGCATACGACCCCAAAAATACCATCCCTACAGTCAAGCATGGTGGTGGCAGCATCATGCTGTGGGGCTGTTTCTCAGCCAAGGGGCCTGGCCATCTGGTCCGCATCCATGGGAAGATGGATAGCACGGCCTACCTGGAGATTTTGGGCAAGAACCTCCGCTCCTCCATCAAGGATCTTAAGATGGGTCGTCATTTCATCTTCCAACAAGACAACGACCCAAAGCACACAGCCAAGAAAACCAAGGCCTGGTTCAAGATGGAAAAAATCAAGGTGTTGCAGTGGCCTAGTCAGTCTCCTGACCTTAACCCAATTGAAAACTTGTGGAAGGAGCTCAAGATTAAAGTCCACATGAGACACCCAAAGAACCTAGATAACTTGGAGAGGATCTGCATGGAGGAGTGGGCCAAGATAACTCCAGAGACCTGTGCCGGCCCGATCAGGTCTTATAAAAGACGATTATTAGCTGTAATTGCAAACAAGGGTTATTAAACAAAATATTAAACCTAGGGGTTGAATAATATTTGACCCACACTTTTATGTTGAAAATTTATTAAAATTTAACTGAGCAACATAACCTGTTGGTTTGTAAGATTTATGCATCTGTTAATAAATCCTGCTCTTGTCTGAGGTTTGCAGGCTCTAACTTATTTGCATCTTATCAAACCTGCTAAATCTGCAGGGGGTTGAATACTACTTGTAGACACTATATGGCTGAGGAAAAGGAGCACACAGAGCAGAGTACAGATTACAGATGAGTGAACCTGAACTGTAAAGTTCGGGATTCGTACTGAACACAGATTTTACAAAAGATCAGTGTCTGAGTTCAGAGTTTGGATGCTTTACATATGTTGACCACTCGATCGAGCATCGGGGTGCTGGGGTACTTTTGGTGCTCGGCCTAATGTGAAACGCTTACAATGTCTGAATGGCTTGCATTGGAGGTGAAAACAATGCTATTGGATGTTGTGTAAACAAACAAAAAAAAACCCTTGTCCCTTTCCTAGAAATGCTCTGTTTATGGCTGGCTGCATGTGGGCGGAGACCCTAACTGCCCAATTAGTGACTTCCATTGGGGTTCAGGTGAAATCCGGGTCCCAAACTGAACTCTATCTTAAGTCCGGCTGAAACCGCCGAACCTGAATTCCATGGCTCCGTTCATGTCTAGTGCAGATAGAATAGAAAGTAGAGATGAGCAGATTGATATGCCGAAGAACGAGTTTGAGTTGAATTCACACGAATTCAAACATTTTAAGATTTAATCTGCAGTTCTGGAAAAAAAACCTTGCCTGGCACTATTCCTCACACTGCTGAACTATGAGAATGCAGGCACATGTCATTTTGCCACAAATGCTTCCCCATATGCCTTTCAGCAATGTCATCTTATGGAATGTCATACCATCACAGATCAGCGGTTCCCAGTGGAGCTCAGTGTATGCCAGAGTGGTCTTTTGATTCTTCTGAGCCACTGGGTAAGTCACCCTCTTCTGTAGAGTGTGAACTCTTATAATCCTCAATGTTATCTCTCCTCTCTCCCACATGTATTTTCCGAGCAATTACAAGCTTTCCAGTATTGAAATTTTCATGAATTTATTCTCTAAAAATGAAAATGTTGAGGAAAATTTGTTGAAGGTGGAGAATGTGGATTTCAAAAGATTTGTTCATCTCTAATAGAAAGCATAGACTTTTTTTCTAGCATCCATACTCTATATCTGAGCATTCACACAGAACTTGTGTACTTCTGTCTCCTGAGCTTTACACATCTCAGGATATTTTGAGTGACCAGTGGCGGTCTCAGGACATGGACCTCATTTGCTTCCAAATATTAAGGAGACACACACATAAAAAGTTTTCTTCCCTATAACCATCTTGTTTATTTTGCCAAACAACACCTTATTAGAAGATTTCCATTCTTACCTGTTGAAGACTGCTTTTGAGCTCCTTTTACACAATAAATTAAGTTTGAGGAATAAACTAATCTTCAGAAATCTTTCGAAGATGACTGAGCCACTGTGAGAATATGAGAATCTTCAATAGCAGTTGTCATCCATATTCCCTTGACGTACATAATATTGAATTGTCACACTATTAGAATTGGAGAGCCATGTCTTCAATTAGGATTTTCACATCATTCAGTTCTACTATTAGCGAATTTAAAAATAAAAGTCCCTAATGGTTGCCAATTACCTTCCTTAAACCAATACTTTCAAAGTTAATTTCTTTTCCTGCAAAATCTAGTATAATAAAGCTTTAAAAGAGCCAGACATAAAAATATCTTTAGTTAAAGAACATAAAATGTAACCGTCATTTTAATTTTTATTTCATAAATCAATAGTACACATGAAAATAAGCAACTTTGTAATATATCTTATTAGACAAATTAGCTTTTTTCTCTGCCAGAATTGATCAGTCATTATCAAAATTCTCAATTGTAAGGTAAAATCTGTATTTAATGAATACTCTCCCATTACTGAGATAGGAGGTGGCAGTTGGTGCTGATAAGATTCTATGTAGACAGGAGGAGGGAGGGGCTAGAGGTGGAGGGAGGAGTTAGAGACCCAGAGGAAGGATCTAGAGGCAGTGGGAGGAGCTAGATGTAGAGGAAGGAGCTAGCGGCAGAGGGAGAAGCTTGAGGCAGATCTCCGCCACCTCCTCTTTTATCTACACAGACTCTCATCAGCACTAACTGCCATCTCCTATCTCAGTAATGGGAAATTCTTCACTGAATTCAGATATGACCTCAGAATTGAGACTTTTGATAATGACTGATAAAATGTAATAGTGATAATCCTACTGCCATTAGTTAAAATTACAGATGAATAGATTTCTTCGCCCAACTCTAGTCCACAGTTCAGGTCACTGCTGGGCAACTTTCATGACATTCCAGGATCCCTGCCTCATTTTATAATTTGTTTTGCTTTCTCACAAATGGCATTACACCAGGGTGGTGAATCAAATACCACACTGAGGAATCCAGAAAGGTAGGACATTTTTTCCATCTCCTGTCCAAGGCCAGAGTGCACTGACCTGGACCAGGGTTACACAAAGTGATCTGGTCATCTCTAGTTAAAATCTTTCTTGCAAATTCTTCCTTTGTGCTCTTGATATCTAGATTCTTTGTTAAGTTACTAGTTCCTTCAGAAAATGGTAATTAGTGCGTCAATGTTTGGTAACTTTTTTAAGCTGTTTTTTTATTATTTCAAAAGAAGGAATACGGCACATACTATTGCCAGCTTCAGGAGTATCTCTGCAACAAAGTCCCAGTTTTTGGTAAAAAACAAACTACCAACAAAATTCACATAAAATTTGCAATTTTATTCCAGTTACACTGGAGTGGCATATATACTGTATGGGACTGCAGCGCTCAACTCTTACTAGGCCCAATGAAAATGGATTATCACCAGATAGATGATACCTTATAGATCGATTGATGTTTGATCCCTCCCGGACTCCCACTGATTGGCAGAACAGGACAGTTTTATCCCAGTTACACTGAAGTGGCATATACAGTGGGGGGAAAAAAGTATTTAGTCAGCCACCAATTGTGTAAGTTCTCTCATTTAAAAAGATGAGAGCGGCCTGTAATTGACATCATAGGTAGACCACAAGTATGAGAGACAAAATGAGAAAACAAATCCAAAAAATCAACTAGTATGATTTGTCAAGATTTTGTTTGCAAAATATGGTGGAAAATATATATTTGGTCAATAAAAAAAGTTCATCTCAATATTTTGTTACATATCCTTTGTTGGCAATTACAGAGGTCAAACGTTTTCTATAAGTCTTCATAAAGTTGTCACACACTGTTGGTGGTATGTTGGCCCATTCCTCCATGCAGATCTGCTCTAGAGCAGTGATGTTTTGGACATGTCGCTGGGCAACACGGACTTTCAACTCTTCCAAAAGTTTTCCATGGGGTTGATATCTGGAGACTGGCTAGGCCACTCCAGGACCTTCATATGCTTCTTACGAAGCCACTCATTTGTTGCTCTGGCAGTGTGCTTGGGATCATTATCCTGCTGAAAGACCCAGCCATGTTTCATCTTCAATGCCCTTGCTGATGGAAGGAGGTTTGCACTCATGGCCCCATTCATTCTTTCATGTACACGGACCAGTCGTCCTGGTCCCGTTGCAGAGAAACAGCCCCAAAGCATGATGTTCCTACCCCCATGCTTCACAGTAGGTATAGTGTTCTTTGGATGCAACTCAGCATTCTGTCTTCTCCAAATACGACGAAAGTTCTACTTTGGATTCATCAGACCACATGACATTCTCCCAATAGTCTTCTGGATAATCCAAATGCTCTCTAGCAAACATCAGATGGGCCCGGACATGTACTGGCTTAAACAGGGGGACATATCTGGCACTGCAGGATCTGAGTCCCAGGTGGTAAGTTTGTGTGACTGATGGTAGCCTTTTTTACAGTGGTGCCAGTTGTATGCAAGTCATTCACTAGGTCCCCTCGTGTGGTTCTTGGATTTTGTGATCATTTTGATCCCACTGAGGGAGATCTTGCGTGGAGCCCCAGATTGAGGGAGATTATCAGTGGTCTGAATGACTTCCATTTTGTTATTATTGTTCCCACTGTTGATTTCTTCCCACCATGCTGCTTGCCTATTGGAAAGATAGGAGTATGAATCCAATACTGGTAAAAGTTAATTTTCTTGCTTTATTTCTTCAAAGTTAAAAACATATCAGTGGAAAAAATTACAGCATCTCCAAAATTAAAAGCGTAGCCAAAAGACGCGTTTTGAACAACTATATGTTCTTGATCACCTTGAACATTGTGTTGTAAAGGAGAAATCTATTGCAGATTCAGTTTTCACTGCCTGGTGCAGGGCTACAATTATGTTTCTAGTGTACTCAGACAGCTCTTTGGTCTTCACCATAGTGGAGTTTGGAGTGTGACTGAGGTTGTGGACAGGTGTTTTTTATACTGATGACAAGTTCAAGCAGGTGCCATTACTACAGGTAATGAGTGGAGGACAGAGGAGCCTCTTATAGAAGAAGATACAGGTCTGTGAGAGCCAGACATCTTGCATGTTTTTAGATGACCAAATACTTATTTTCCACCACAATTTGCAAATAAAATCTTGCCAATCAGACAAGGATTTGTTTTCTCATTTTGTCTCTCATAGTTGTGGTCTACCTATGATGTCAATTACAGGCCTCTCTCATTTTTTTAAGTGGGAGAACTTGCACAATTGGTTGCTGACTAAATACTTTTTTTCCCCACTGTTGACCCTATGAGACTGCTGAACGCAGAGCTCAGCTCCTACTGGCAGATCCATAGGAGTCGTTAGGCATGCATATTGTGGGGATAGAAGTAAAAAGTGCAACCAATTAATGTGGTTTCCAGCACTTGGATACTATACGTTATCACCTATCCTGTGCATAGGCAATAACTTAACTTCACCAGACAACCCTTTTAAAGAATTATGTAAACACCTGCAAACTGTGAAATCAAAATAACAGATAATACCCAAAATATTGTTATTGAAGCAATTTAGCTTCTGTTTTGTCTGCTTTAGGCATGCTTTGAATCTTGTGCCATGTGCAATTTCAATTTATACTATGAATAACACTTGCATTTTTATAATGCTTAACTTTCTATCATGTCATATATTCCAGGTTCGTTTTTTTACAATTAAACACATTTTTCCATGATTAGCCAGCCTGGGAAATAAAATGATAATAATAAAAAAAAGTGATGAAATGAAAAACATTAAATTAAATATTATTCATCAAATAGTTTAGAATTTCCCTCTGGGTTGCTATCAGTCGATGCAGCATGAGGATAATAAAGGACACATGGCTCCAAGTTAATTAAACACTTGCACATTCTTTGTTTAATTATGTCTGGGTGAATCATTAAAGAACGGGCATCTCCATAGTTGTCAACTGCATTGAAACTTTGCTACTTTGCTTTCATTGGTCCATGGTTCCAGTGTAATTGTTGTACAGCTGCTAGGTGGGTGTTCACTACTACTTGGATTATAGAGGTTGGAGGTACTTGCGCGGCCAGGATATCATTGAACTGCGCCGTTAAATTTATGATCATCTTTGGATTGAACTGAGAAGAGGATAATTGTTGGCTTTTGGGACAGGCTAAGTTCATTCTTGATGAAGGATCGTTTCATATGTTAAATATGGTGAGGGATCTTTTGCCGCTACAAGTCATCATTAAATTAAGCCTTTATGTTTTCTGTTTCTTAGTACATAAAAAGGGCAATTGCATTAGACATAGATCAAATGGCGTGATGGGATTGGTAATTCTCTATGATTTTTGTACTCCTTCAAGGGCTAAGAACAATGAGCACTATTTGTCATCTACAAGAAATTATAATTTACGTTTCAATTACAATTGTTTTATGATAAGATGTCACAAGGGAAGTAGCAAAAAAAAACTTAGTTCAATATTTCATACCCATGGCTAATAGATGCATCAATTCCTACAGTAAATTAAGCACCATATCATTACTCTGAATTGTGCAAAATTTATGTGTCTTTTCTCTACTTTTTTTATGCCCTCGAATTATGAAAGCGTACCAAGTTTTGTGTTTATTGAAATGATTATAAACCATGGTGTTATCTGAGAAACATTGCTTCTAGAGGATAATCTAATACTTTAAAAGGACATATAGGGAATTTGATCTAGTAGGCAATGGCAGGAACGCAGTAAAGAGGCACACACAGATTTTCAGTCCAAAAATGCAATGTTTCATTCAAACTGATAACAAACAGAAAAACACAGTCCTACTTCAGACAGGTATGCAAAGGAAAAGTCCAGCTTGTCAAACAGCATAACAAATGTCCCGGATGTGCCAGTCCATTAAGGTATATTATTTACACAAAACATGATTCAGCTTTGCCGCCTAAAAACCCACACATTGAGGAGTGTTAGAGATGTCTATTTATGCTGTCCTAATCCTGCAGCTGTGCTCCTTGGGCATTACTCAAAAACCTGGACTAACAGGGAAGGTCCATGCCAGATATGATCTTCTTAACTGCTGTTTACCAGTGTGAAATGCACTTGCTGGGAAAAATGTACCTTCCATACAACACCACACCCTTCACTGTGTTATAGACAGCATATTTTTGCAATGCTTAAGGCAACTGAAATACTGTGCATACATTGCCAAAGTGTCTACATTGTCAAATTGTGGAAGCACCGTGCACAAGCTCTGCCTTGTGCATCGAAATAGAAGCAGGATAATGCTATATTCAATAGAGATCAGCTGTTTCCTCCCTCATCATAGAATCAGAAATGTATATTGCTAATTAAATATTTTGTTCTGTCTGCACAATCTATAGCCCCTGTTAAACTCACAGGTGAGCACGCAGTACTGCTCCATTAGGAATTCTAGTGTTGCATTATAAGGAATCTTATCAGTAGAATAACTAGAGTACAGTGGGCCACAGTGCCCTTTTAGCGTTGTAAATTATATAAAGACATATTAGTTGCCCCCCCCTTCAATTTATAGTAATCCCACCCATCCTGTACTTTTGTCCCACATCTTGGGACATTTGCTGATAAATATGTTCCCCCATCATTGTACATTTGTTCCCATCCTGGTATGAATGTCCCCATTCTTTGCACATACAGTTAGGTCCAGAAATATTTGGACAGTGACACAATTTTCGCGAGTTGGGCTCTGCATGCCACCACATTGGATTTGAAATGAAACCTCTACAACAGAATTCAAGTGCAGATTGTAACGTTTAATTTGAAGGTTTGAACAAAAATATCTGATAGAAATTGTAGGAATTGTACACATTCCTTTACAAACACTCCACATTTTAGGAGGTCAAAAGTAATTGGACAAATAAACTAAACCCAAACAAAATATTTTTATTTTCAATATTTTGTTGCGAATCCTTTGGAGGCAATCACTGCCTTAAGTCTGGAACCCATGGACATCACCAAACGCTGGGTTTCCTCCTTCTTAATGCTTTACCAGGCCTTTACAGCCGCAGCCTTCAGGTCTTGCTTGTTTGTGGGTCTTTCCGTCTTAAGTCTGGATTTGAGCAAGTGAAATGCATGCTCAATTGGGTTACGATCTGGTGATTGACTTGGCCATTGCAGAATGTTCCACTGTTTTACACTCATGAACTCCTGAGTAGCTTTGGCTGTATGCTTGGGGTCATTGTCCATCTGTACTATGAAGCGCCGTCCGATCAACTTTGCGGCATTTGGCTGATTCTGGGCTGAAAGTATATCCCGGTACACTTCAGAATTCATCCGGCTACTCTTGTCTGCTGTTATGTCATCAATAAACACAAGTGACCCAGTGCCATTGAAAGCCATGCATGCCCATGCCATCACGTTGCCTCCACCATGTTTTACAGAGGATGTGGTGTGCCTTGGATCATGTGCCGTTCCCTTTCTTCTCCAAACTTTTTTCTTCCCATCATTCTGGTACAGGTTGATCTTTGTCTCATCTGTCCATAGAATACTTTTCCAGAACTGAGCTGGCTTCATGAGGTGTTTTTCAGCAAATTTAACTCTTGCCTGTCTATTTTTGGAATTGATTAATGGTTTGCATCTAGATGTGAACCCTTTGTATTTACTTTCATGAAGTCTTCTCTTTACTGTTGACTTAGAGACAGATACACCTACTTCACTGAGAGTGTTCTGGACTTCAGTTGATGTTGTGAACGGGTTCTTCTTCACCAAAGAAAGTATTCGGCGATCATCCACCACTGTTGTCATCCGTGGACGCCCAGGCCTTTTTGAGTTCCCAAGCTCACCAGTCAATTCATTTTTTCTCAGAATGTACCCGACTGTTGATTTTGCTACTCCAAGCATGTCTGCTATCTCTCTGATGGATTTTTTTCTTTTTTTTCAGCCTCAGGATGTTCTGCTTCACCTCAATTGAGAGTTCCTTAGACCGCATGTTGTCTGGTCACAGCAACAGCTACCAAATGCAAAACCACACACCTGTAATCAACATCAGACCTTTTAACTACTTCATTGATTACAGGTTAACGAGGGAGACGCCTTCAGAGTTAATTGCAGCCCTTAGAGTCCCTTGTTCAATTACTTTTGGTCCCTTGAAAAAGAGGAGGCTATGCATTACAGAGCTATGATTCCTAAACCCTTTCTCCGATTTGGATGTGAAAACTCTCATATTGCAGCTGGGAGTGTGCACTTTCAGCCCATATTATATATATAATTGTATTTCTGAACATGTTTTTGTAAACAGCTAAAATAACAAAACTTGTGTCACTGTCCAAATATTTCTGGCCCTGACTGTAAGGCGGGCTTTGCACACTACGACATCGCAGGCCGATGCTGCGATGCCGAGTGCGATAGTCCCCGCCCCCGTCGCAGCAGCGATATGTGGTGATAGCTGCCGTAGCGAACATTATCGCTACGCCAGCTTCACACACACACTCACCTGCCGTGCGACGTGCCTGTGGCCGGCGACCCGCCTCCTTGTTAAGGGGGCGGGTCGTGCGGCGTCACTGCGACGTCACATGGCAGGCGGCCAATCGGAGTGGAGGGGCGGAGATGAGCAGGATGTAAACATCCTGCCCATCTCCTTCCTTCCGCATATCCTACGGAAGCCGCAGTGACGCCGGTAGGAGATGTTCCTCGCTCCTGCGGCTTCACATACAGTGATGTGTGCTGCCGCAGGAACGAGGAACAACATCGGACCGTCGCGTCAGCGTAATTATGGATTACGCCGACGCTGCAGCGATGATACGATTACGACGCTTTTGCGCTCGTTAATCGTATCATCCAGGCTTTACACACTGCGATGTCGCATGCAATGCCGGATGTGCGTCACTTTCAATTTGACCCCACCGACATCGCACCTGCGATGTCGCAGTGTGCAAAGCCCGCCTTAGTCTCCCACTTTGGTATAAATGTTCCCCATCCTAGGCATCATTTTGGAAAATACTGTATGTCCCTTCCTGGTATATATGTCTCCTATTCTAGGCTCTACCATGGTATATATGTCTCAGATCCTGGTATACAGTACAGACCAAAAGTTTGGACATACCTTCTCATTCAAAGAGTTTTCTTTATTTGCAGGACTCTGAAAATTGTAGATTCACATTGAAGGCATCAAAACTATGAATTAAAACATGTGGAATGAAATACTTAAAAAAGTGGGAAACAACTGAAAATATGTCTTATATTCTAGGTTCTTCAAAGTGGCCACATTTTGCTTTCATTACTACTTTGCATACTCTTGTCATTCTCTTGATGAGCTTCAAGAGGTAGTCGCCGGAAATGGTTTTCCAACAGTCTTGAAGGAGTTCCCAGAGATGCTTAGCACTTGTTAGCCCTTTTGCCTTCACTCTGCGGTCCAGCTCACCCCAAACCATCTCGATTGGGTTCAGGACTGATGACTGTGGAGACCAGGTCATCTGGCGTAGCACCTCATAACCCTCCTTCTTAGTCAAATAGCCCTTACACAGCCTGAAGGTGTGTTTGGGGTCATTTTCCTGTTGAAAAATAAATGATGATCCAGCTAAACGCAAACCGGATGGAATATCATGCCGCTGCAAGATGCTGTGGTAGGCATGCTGGTTCAGTATGCCTTCAATTTTGAATAAATCCCCAACAGTGTCACCAGCAAACCACCCCCACACCATCATACCTCCTCCTTCGTGCTTCACGGTGGGAACCAGCAATGTAAAGTCCATCCGTTCACCTTTTCTACAAAGACACGGTGGTTGGGTCCAAAGATCTCAAATTTGGACTCATCAGACCAACGCACAGATTTCCACTGGTCTAATATACATTCCTTGTGTTCTTTAGCCCAAACACGTCTCTTCTGCTTGTTGCCTGTCCTTAGCAGTGGTTTCCTAGCAACTATTTTGCCATGAAGGCCTGCTGCACAAAGTCTCCTCTTAACAGTTGTTCTAGAGATGAGAAGGTGTGTCCAAACCTTTGGTCTGTACTGTATATGTCCCCTATACTTCTTAAATTTATGTTCTTATGCTGTTATGTATTTTCTGCATCCTGGTATATATGTCCCCCATCCTGGTATATCTTTTCCTCATCTAGGTATATATGTTCCCCATCCTTGCAAATATGTCCCCATCCTTAGCTCATCCTGGCATACATGTCCTTTTCCTTGGCCCATCCTGGTATGTATCTCCCTATCCTGGTATATACTGCACCCCATCTTAGTATATATATGTCTCTCATCCTGTGCCGATTATGGTATACATGTCCTCATCCTGGCCCCACCCTGGTATTTATGTCCCCATCCTGGAATATGTCCTCATCTTGGCTCATTCTGGTATATATTTCTCACATCATGTTATATATGTCCTCATCCTGGGCCAATCCTGATATGTATGTCCTCATCCTGGGCCCATCCTTTTATATGTCCCCCATCCTGGTATATGTGTTCTCATTCTGGTATATGTGTTCCCATCCTGGTATACATATATATTCCCCATTATGGTGTATATGATCTGATCCTGGGTCCATCCTGGTATATCAGTCCCCCAACCTGGTGTATATGCCCCCATCCTGACCTGATCCTAGTATATATGTGGCCCATTCTGGTATATATGTCCTCATCCTGTGCCCATCCTGCCATATATATCCTTATCCTGGGCCCCTTCCTGGTATATACAGTCCTTGCTCTGTCTCCAATGCATTAAAAAAAAGAAACATTCTAATCACCTCCCTCCTTTCCCATGCCACGTGGTATCCTCTGCAGCCAGCGTGCAGTTGTTGGCAGTTGACATCAGGATATGTTCCATGGCACTTGATGTCACTCTCATGTACTCTCAGTCATGTGTATGCTGACATCAGCTGCTAGCCACTGTTTGGCTGCCTGCATGTATTGCAGTGCAGGGAGGGACCTCTGTGCTCCAATGCAATTCAGCTGGACGTCCCCCATCAAACACACATAAAGCTGAAGCAGGCACTGGGGGGTGGGTCCCCTCTTACTCCCAGGCACAGTTGCAACCACAACTACCTTGATGGTTATGTCCTTGCTCATAATACATGGGTATGTCAACTCTTTTAGAATAATAGCAGCTTTTTTGTGTGACTGTCCACTCCGGCTCTAATATCACATGTACAGTATATGCCATAATAGGACGCATAGAAAGCAGTTTATTTTGTTTGCTTCTATGGTATCAACATGTTGGCAGATGTTAGAAGCAGATGCCTCTGCATCTGAGAGCACCAAAATACATGGCAACGGCTAGCTCACCGACTGGTGTGCGACGTCCCCACGTGTTGGAACTCCACATTACTAGTAATGAGAAAGTCTGGGGGAGCAGTAATATTGTTGAAATGGAATAGGGAAAGCATGGAGAAGATACATCTCTGACTGTCAAGTTGCTTCTGGGAACAATGTTGTCATTGAGTATTATGCGCACTTTTAAAGAGTGATAATCAAACATACAAAATCGAAGCAAAAATGGATTTTACAGGAAAAATAAATTAGGAAACGTTGTGTCCTATAGAATGACATAAATATAAGGCAAAATAAAAAAGTTAAAAAAGCCTCCTCCACCCATTAAACTACATTTACTTGTAGTGTTTTTTTCTGCATTTTTTAACTTTCTCATTGCTTTCAATATAGAAAAAAAATGCTGCAAAAACACTGAAAAAAATGACATGATGCCTATTTAATAAAGTGCAGCAATTATGCCTTTTAGTCAGGAAAAAAAAATGTGTGAATTAGATTTATGAAATCTACTAGCTTTGGCTGGTACTTTAAAAATCAGTTGTTAATTTGCATAAAACTAATGAAAAAAACACAGCAAAAAAGTAGCAAAAATGTCTTACTGTCTTTCACCGTATTTATTTAAAGGTGGATTGCAATACAACCTGGAAGACACTTAGAGGAGGGCCTCAGAATACATTTTTAGACAATTTTAAAAAGAGTGGGACTCCTACAGTCAAAAAGCCTATGTACTAGGTACAAGGCATATTAAATATTTAAAGAAGGTATTGCAATATATCCTGGTAGACATGTAGAGCAGGGACATAGAATAATTTTTTTGTCAATTTTATGGAGTGGGACTCCTACACTAGTAAAGAATATGCACTAAGTGCAAGTCCTAAAGGAGGGATTGTAATACACCCTGGAAGACACATAGAGGATGGCCTCAGAATCTTTTTCTTCCCATTAAAGGGTATCTGTCACCTCATTTTTGCCACCTAATGTAAGAGCAGCATAATGTAAGGACAGAGATCCTGATTCCAGCTGTGTTTCACTTACTGGGCTGCTTAGTGTAGTTTTGATAAATACACTGTTTAATGAGCAGTAGATTATCATTAGAGTACTACTTGGCGTGCTGACAGGTAGTCCAGCATATCCATGAGCTCTGTATAACTGCTACATCTGCAGCAGAGAAAACATTGATTTTATTAAAATGACAGCAAACAGTTCAGTAAGTGACACATGGCTGGAATCAGGGTCTCTGTATCTACATTATACTGAGGTAGCAAAAACCTGGTGGCAGATTCCCTTTTAAGAGTGGGACTCCTACACTAGTAAAGTTTATGTACAAGGGCTGCTAAAAATTAGGAGGAGGTACTCCAAGACACTCTGGACGACACTCTTAACAAGGAAAACCATTTTTCCCATATATTAAGTAGTGAGTGATAGAAGAAGGGTCTTAATTCCGCGCCAAGGACACAATGGATCCAGGAAGAGATTAATGCTTCTTTAATAACATGCACAAGTCTACGCGTTTCTGGAGACACAGCTCCCTTCATCAGGACATTGGCAAGAGAACATCAATTAATCTCTTCCTGGATCCATTGTGTCCTTGGCGCGGAATTAAGACCCTTCTTCTATCACTCTCTGTTATCAGCCAACTTTGGGACTGCTGCCTGGACCTGGATCTTATATATGCCTGTATAGTGGTTGTGACTGGCACAACCATTATAGGTGAGTGTGTTTTTATTACATATCTTCCTCCCTTTTTGGGGTAAGACCCTATTGCGCTTTTCTTTCCACAGTTTCTCATATATTAAGTAGTGGCACTCCTAGACTGGGAAAGTCTATGCACTGAGTGCAAGGGCTGAAATACATTTGCCTTTGAGTGTTACACAAATATCATATTTTTCGGATTATAAGACACACTTTTCCTCCCAAACGCTAGTGATGTCGCTGTGTGTAAAGTGGCCTTTAGAGTTAATCTTTTAACTATGGAACAAGACCGGTTATGTTAGAGTGGAGGCTCAACCTGATCTGTTGCAGCATCTTCCTGCGACAGTCCAGTCCCAACGTCCCGGATCTCGTCATCAACCCAAGCAACCTGATCCGCTGCATTCCTACTTGTGGGTCCATGACCAGGTTAAGGTCCGGGGTGTTGAAAAGATGACTCTGTGAGGCACAGGAGGTGCAACTTATTTACAGTGAGCACAAGTCCATGCTGGCCGCAACCAGTCCCGCAGACATGGTCCATTTTTACTACTGAAGCAACTATAAAAGAACCAAAGTCCATGCACCTGGTGCAATCATGTAAACTTTCATAATCAGATAAGGTATTCAGTTGATTAAACCCGGTAATAATCATTTTTGCCTATAAACACTATTATCATTGCTCAAGAAAAATAACTAACTGTGAAAAACAATAAAAGAAAACACAGATTTCTCTAAAGGGTACTTTACACGCTGCGATATCGGTACCAATATCACTAGCGAGCGTACCCACCCCCGTTGGTTGTGCGTCACGGGCAAATCGCTGCCCGTGGCGCACAACATCGCTAACACCCGTCACGCGGACTTGCCTTCCCTGCGACGTTGCTCTGGCCGGCAATCTGCCTCCTTTCTAAGGGGGCGGTTTGTGCGGCGTCACAGCGACGTCACACGGCAGCTGTCCAATAGTAGAGGAGGGGCGGAGATGAGCATGACGTAACATCCCGCCCACCTCCTTCCTTCCTCATTTCCGGTGGACGCAGGTAAGGAGATGATCGTCGATCCTGTGGTGTCACACATAGCGATGTGTGATGCCGCAGGAACGAGGAACAACCTCGCTACGTATGAGACAACGTTTTTTGGTAAATGAACGGCCTCTCATATACCAACGATTTTTGTCTCTTTTGCGATCGTTTAAGGTCGCTTCTGCCTGTCACACGCTGTGATGTCGCTAACGACGCCGAATGTGCGTCACAAACACCGTGACCCTGACGATATATCGTTACCGATGTTGCAGCGTGTAAATGGCCCTCAACACTCTTAACTCTAGAAAGCCAGGTCCCACAGCCATGATTCCTTGTGGCTACGCACCACGTACACCGGCAGAAGCTCCTTCCTTTCTGCCATGGGTTGTAGGTGCACTTCAGCGACCCCAGCAGCCACTGGGATGCCTCGCGGCGGCGGAGCTGGCAGCTCCTCGGGTTCCGTCTCTGACATGCAGACACGCCCCCTCGGTTTTCGCCAGCCACTTACTGCTGCGCTGGGGCCCTCTGGGAACTTCCAATTCCAAGCAAACTCTCAGGACGAAGGGCGGGGCTTCTGCTTCACGCGCTTTTGGTCGAGAATACGGTGTTTTGGCGTCAAAGATGGCGGAAGATGGTGGAAAATGGCGGGAAACAGCGGGAACGGGACTTTTGACACAGTTTTCAGATTTTCAAGGCACACGTCACCCAGATTAGTGGGTCCTGTCCATATCCTGTTCGTGACGCCAAGTTTTTAGAGGGTGTGCCACCTCAGCAGCAGATCGAATCGCTCGGATCCAGGGGTAGTGTCCGTCCGTGGCTCGAGGGTCTCCGGACCCGGGGGCTTAGGGGCCGCACTCTAAGTAAAAGGGGGTATTTACAGGGGAAATTGATATAGTTCATGATGCCACCTGTGGTGTATGATAAGGAAGGAGTACCGCCGCTGCTAATGGGAGTACCCGGGGTGATTGAGTGGGGCAGCAAGGTGTCGTTGCCCTTCACGGGTAGAGGAAGGCCCCGGGACTCAGTGGGGGTGCTGTGGGATGCAGGGACCACTCAGGTACTCACTCTGACTGCTGAACTGTCAGACTGAACGTCACGGCCATGTCCCGCAGTCCGACAGTCCAGCAATCAGGTCACCTGAAGTCACATTGTGGGAATCTGGCTATGACCTCCGCTGAACTGAGTGATGTCACCTGCTGACAGCCAGGTCCCCCTCTGCTGTCAATGATTCCCGGAGCCTGCAGACACGTGTTCCCTCCCTGCAGCCTCTGGATGTAGCAGAGCTGAAAATTCTCTTGGAACTTTGTATAGATTATGTTGGATCTGCAAGGGTGTTTTGGGGGTTAATAAAAGGGTGAAAAAGGTTGTGTGTATTTTCTTTCAAATAAAGGATTTTTTTTGGTGTGTGTGTTTTATTTATTTCACTTACAGGACTAGTAATGGGGATGTCTCATACATGCCTCCCATTACTAATCAAGGGCTTTTATTGTAGCTGTCATTTTTGACAAATCAAAGCTGTCATTAACCCCTTATACCGTATTACCCCGATGATCCGGGCAAAGTGCCATGATTGGCACATCTAATATGATGAGTAAATTCTGGGCAGCTGCGGTCTGGTACTTTTAGGTTGGAGGACGGAAGAAATATTCATGGCTTATCCCATCTTGATAATACCAGCCCCCACCTGTCTAGATATAAAAAATGTAAGGACCCTATGACTTTTTAAAAATTATTTAATTAAATAATTTAAAAAAAGGCATATGATACCCTCTATTATGATATCCAGCCACGGTAAAGCTCACAGGTGGGGGCTGCAGCCTGGAGCTGTTTTTTTAACCCGCACTGGCTCAAAATATGGCAGGAACCTTTGTCATTTTTTCAATTATTTATTTGTTTCTTTTTACACTACCATACAACAAACTGACTGCAACCAATCACAGACGCGGACACAGGACTTGTATAGCGTATAACGTGTATAGCAGTCTGCAACCAATTACAGACCTTGGCACAGAGGTAGGACGGGGCAAACAGTGAATAGTTATAAAGGTTAATAAGTGTGTCCAGAAGAGTGTCTGACTGCAGTGTGATCCTCCAGGAAACATGGTATGTGTAACTATCCTGTTTTTACTACCATTAACTTCCATTTGTAGCCCCCTCGTGCTTACTATGGCCATTGTACAGCCCAGAACTTCTCATCCCCATTGACTTGTATGGGGTTTATTGTCTGGGGTCAAGTTCGGGTGCTGAACCCGTTTTTTTTTTAGTCCGTACTGGTTTGGCAAACCTGATTATCCACCGGTTCACTCATCACTATTAGTAGTGCCTTTTGCTTAATGGTGGTGCAGCCTCTGTGGCTTTTGAGAAAAGGTTTGTATATACTGACAGACCCTGGGACACTTAGATTGCATACAGGTGGACTTTACACTTAGCATGTGACTTATGAATTGATTGCACCAAAAAATTTTAGGGGCTTCATAACAAAAGGGGTGAATACATATATCACATGGCAATTTTTATTAATTTGATCCCATAAATTTATTTTTTGGTTATATTTTTCTCACTTCAGTTCACCAACTTATACTACTTAGTATAGATGAGCGAACTTATTCAAAAAAGGTTTACCAATCTCAATTTCAGCTTTGACTCATTCAAGTTGGGATAGGCTTCACAAACACTTTTCTCAAAAAGCGCCAAAGTTCGGCTGGCTTCTTTCATAATTGTTCCAATTTACAATATAGCAGAAACCATTTCTGACCCCATCACAGCCATGTCAAGTATTGGCATGGCTGTGATTGGCCAGGGAAATCACTGTAAAAATAAACAAGGAAGCAAAATGGTTAAAACAGGACTTATCAGTTTCCCCGCAGCTATAATACTACTTCTGTCCCTGCCCATTAACGCTCATACATATTCATTGATTCCCTCACCCACTGGCAGACCCAATGTCTGTGATTGGTTGCAGTCAGACCGCACCCCCGTCCTGTTTGACAGCGTCTGTGATCGGTTGGAATTATATATGCTGTCTGCATACCATAGTGTAAAAATAAATAAATAAATAAATTGGCGTAGGGTCCCCCATGTTATGATTAGAGATGAGCCACCCCCCCAGCGTTTGAGTTCGGTTCGGTTCGTCGAACGGAGGCTCCGTTTGACGAATGTTCAACGAACCGTTCGACGAACCACTCGAACTCCATTGAAAACAATGGAAGGCAAACACAAACACATAAAAACACATTATAAATGTACATATACAATTAATAAACATTGCCATAACACTTACAGGTCCCCGCGACGCGTCCTGCACTCTGTCTCCCGCTGCTTTTCCTTTTGGTAATCACTGCGTCCTCCTGGGAACCAGAACTGATGATAGGACCTATCGTGACGTCAAAATAGCATGTGACCAGTCACGTGTCTATTATCTCATTGGCTACAGACTAGTCACATGGCTAGACGTCATGCTAGGTCCTGTCAGTGCATCTATCCGGTACGCGGTGATCATTCCAGCATCTCCGTGTACTGGCGAAATGCTCCGGCACATGGTCAGATTCCCTGTTCCTGCATGTGGGCACTCTTTACAGAGTCACATGTAAGGACTAGATGCCACAGCCGGTGAATTGTGGCACCGGGAATCACGTGATCGGAGCACCATTGCTATGGTAACCCGCCTGTCAACTGTGAGGTCATCACTTACAGCCCGCAGCCTCTGCTCCCTCACTGAGTGATTAGATTGCACAGAGCAGCAGCGTCTTCCTCCCATGCAGTGCTGTCTGGTGTAGCAGAGCTGCATGGGTTGCAGGAGAAAGAACACAGAAGAGCAGGATTGTTGCGGGGTGACAGGAAGTGATAAACATGGAGTCTCTATTGTGTCTGTGTATTTATTGCTATTAAAGTATTTTTTCTCTGTGTGGTGTCTTTTTTTTAACCCTTTATTGGAGATTCCTAATAGCCGGGTCAAAGTTGCCTGACATTAAGAATCTCTGGCTTAAAACTAGCTAGTAAAACAAAGCTTGTATTAACTCATTATTACCCAGCAAGCCACCCGGCTTCAGGGCTGCTGGAAGAGTTGGACACAGCGCCAGATGATGGCGCTTCTATGAAAGCGCCATTTTCTGGGGCGGCAGTGGACTGCAATTCACAGCAGAGGCGCCCAGAAAGCTTAGGCCAACCTGTGCTGCGGATTCCAAGCCTAGTTGTACCTGGCTGGACTTAAAAATGGGGCGAAGCCTATGTCGATTTTTTTTTTATTATTTCATGAAATTCATGAAATAATTAAAAAAAGGGCTTCCCTATTTTTTTAGTTCCCAGCCGGGTACAAATAGGCAGCTGGGGGTTGAGGGCAGCCGTACATGTCTGCTGTATAAACGGCTTTTATACAATCAGCTGATGCATCAGTGCAAAAAAACCAAAAAAACTACACACTTCTGTGCAGACTCCTGTCAGACAGCATCAGCTGAAAGTTTAGCCGGCCGGGCAGTAAAATCCTGGCCTCACTGCTCGACTTATAGTGTTAGCTGATTCCGTCAGGTGACCGCATCAGCTGATCATCGCCAGGTCTGAGAGAGAGAGAGAGAAAGAAGAGAGTGAGAAGATAGAGAAAAGAGAGAGAAAAGTGAGAGAGAAAAGAGAGAGAGAAAAGAGAGAGAAAAGAGAAGAGAGAGAGGGAGGGAGAGAAGAGAGAGAGAAGAGAGAGAAGAGAGAGAGAAGAGAGAGAGAGGAAAAGAAAGAGAGAGAGGAGAGAGAGAGGAGAGAGGGAGAGAGAAAGAGAGAGAGAAAGAAAAAGAGAGAAAAAGAGAGCGAGAGAGAAAGAGAGAGAGAAAGAGAGAGAGAAAAAGAGAGAGAGAGAGGGAGAGAAGAGAGAGAGAGGGAAATAGAGAAAAAGAGAGACTGAAAAAAAGAGAGAGAGAGAAAAAGAGAGAGAGAAAAAGAGAGAGAGAGAGGAGGGGAGAAAAAGAGAGAGGAGAGAGAGGGAGAGAGAGAGGGAGAGAGAGAGAGGGAAAGAGAGAGAGAAAAAGAGAGAGAGAGAAAAAGAGAAAAAAAGAGAGAGAGAGGGAGAGAGATAAAGAGAAGAGAGAGAAAGAGAGAGAGAGGGAAAAGAGAAAGAGAGAGAGAGAGAAAAAGAGAGTGCGAGAAAGAGAGAAAAAAAGAGAGAGAGGGAGAGAGAGGGAGAGAGAGAAAGGGAGAGAAAGAGAGAGAAAAAGAGAGAGAGAGATTAGAGAGAGAAGAGAGAGAGGGAAAAAGAGAAAAAGAGAGACTGAGAAAAAGAGAGAGAGAGAAAAAGAGAGAAAGAAAGAAAAATAGAGAGATAGGAGAGAGAGAGAAAGAGAGAAAAAGAGAGAGAGAGAAAGAGAGAGAGAGAAAGAGAGAAAGAGAGAGAGAGAGAAAGAGAGGAGAGAGCAATGCAGCCTCATTCCTTGAACTGCTCCGATTTTAGAGGTGTGTCCCGCGGCTCACAGCTGATGTCCAGCTCCTCACCTCAGTGCATAATTAAATTATAAATATATAATAATTATAATTTAAAAATAAATTACATTTTTAACCAGGGCGGCCAGGACTTGAACTCGTGAACTAATGCTTCTTAGGCAAGAGCTCTAACCATTGAGCCACTGGCTCTAGTGAGAAACACAGGCAGATTTTGTTATCTTGATGTCTCCAATGCAGAGTGAAGTCTCTGGTGACAGCGCGGCTCACTTCAGGTGCTACGTGAAGAGGACACAGATCGCTCCCTGTCATCTTCATGTAGCAGAGCTGACAGTGTCATGTGGATTACTTCGGACCTGGATTGTTGTTTGGGGATTAATAAAAAGGTAAATGAGGTGTTTTTTTGTCTTTCATTCCAAATAAAGGATTTTTTGCTGTGTGTGTTTCTTTACTTTCACTTACAATCATGGAAGGTATCTCGGGGAGACGCCTGTCATGATTAACTCCTTATTACCCCGATTGCCACCGCACCAGGGCAATTCGGGATGAGCCGGGTAGAGTCCCGGGACTGCCGCATCTAATGGATGTGGCAATTCCGGGCGGCTGCCTGCTGATATCGTTAGGGTGGTGGGCTCTTCATAATGTCGTGCTCTCCATCCTGACAATGCCAGCCTCCAGCCGTGTGGCTTTCTCCTGGCTGGTATTAAATATGGGGGGAACCGCATTTTTTTTTTTATTATTTTTATGCATTTATTCATTTTACTGCACGATATAGACCCGCCCGCCGGCGGCTGTGATTGGTTGCAGTGAGACAGCTGTCACTCATCATGGGGTCGTGTCTGACTGCAACCAATCATGGGCACTGGTGGGCGGGGAAAGCACGGAATAACTAATTGAATAATGAAGTGGCAGCGATTTTCAAAGGAGGAAATGCCGCTGGAGATTTGTGACAGCCGTGCAGTGAGATGCCCATGATCGGTGAGTAGGAAAGAGAGAGGGATTGTGCTGGGGACGCAGGAAGCATGCAGATACGAAAGGTGCGCACATACTGTGAAAAGCCACGCTTTTGGTGCTCGAACCGTTCTTGAATGTAACTCGAACTGCCGAACTTTTAGCAAATCGTTCAAGTTCGTCGAACAACTCGAACACCCCCCAAAATCACTCGAACATGAAATTGGCGAACCTCGAACCTCGGTCATCTCTAGTTATGATACCCAACACAGATAAAGCATATGGCTTCAGACTGCAGTCCTTGGCTGTGTATTGAGAGACCCTATGTGGCTTTTTTTAATTATTTAAACAAATAATTTTAAAAAACCGGCATGTGTTCCCCTCAATTTTGATACCCAGCCGTAATAAAGCAGACAGCTGGGGGCCTGTATTTTCAGGCTGAGGAGGCCCATGGTTATCGACTTTCACAGCCTAAAAAAAGCAGCCTGCAGCCTGTCAGAATTGTCACATATATTACCGTGTTTCCCCAAATAATGTGTTCTGCCATTTATGGCAGCTAAGTAAATTTCATTCATTGTAATTTTTGTTATAACCCCTAGAGGTCATTGTTACCCATTATCCTGTTGAGTTCCTCTCTTTTATGAGAAGTGTATTCTGGGTAGGACCGCTTCCTTATCTACTGAGAAAAGGTCTGCAGCCATTTTCTTCCTCCATTTGTGGGAGACAGACCCATGCCTTGTTCCTCCTTCTTTACACTCTCCTCCTGTTTTGTGTAATCCGGTGAGTCAGATGCGAGTTACATGTATTCTTTGGTTAGAATCTTATGTAGAAGACTGTGTATTGGAATGCATTGTACATTGTAATTCTACAGCTGAGTGTTGTTCCTGCTCTGCATATATAAATACGATTCTGTATAGTGTGGAGCTGCTGTGGCGACCTTTACCCCAGATACTCATGATAACTGCATCTTATGTAATGTTGTGCTGTTATCACTGTACTTTACTCTGTATTGACTGTGTTCATTTCTTGTTATAGTTTTTACCCGTATATTCCGTATATTCTTCTATCAAGTTCATGTTACCACCTAATAAATCAAGACTACTGAACTCCTACAGTCTGTTTATTGGATATGTGAACAAGCGTTTAGCTGTATGCCAGATATTCACAGCATTACAGGAAAGAAGGCAGAATACGCTGTCTTATATTATTTTTTTGTCCGGAAAAAATGTGCTAGGACTTTTTTTCGGGGTAGGGCTCATTCTCGGGGATACACAGGTTGGGAGTAAATTTAGCCCCAAATAATGCAGCCCCTCAAGGAGAATTATACCTACCAGACCCCGGACACCTGCATGGCTCTCAGTTCTTATGTCTATCCTCGGCGGGCGCTCCCTGCAGGTATGCTCCACAGTGGTCCTCCCCTTCTTCCGGCCGAAATTCGCACACATTCACATATCAGATCACACCCATACATCAGATTGCACACACAATCACACTTCAGATGGCACAAACACACACATACTGGTGATTATGATTATGGGGTCTTCTGTCTTTTTTTTTCTCTCTTTTTGGAGGTGTCTACTTTCTAGAATGAAGTGTCCTGCAGTATTCTTTAACTTTTTTAGCTGCATGGACACTTCATTTTTGAATTGCAAATAGGGCTTATTTTCGGGGGGAGGGGGGCTCATATTTAAGCCTTACTCCGAAAACGCCAAAACTCCTGCTGAGGCTTATTTTCAGGGAAACATGGTAGATGTAAGAATCCCATAATAATATAAGGGGTTAATAACCTAAATTAGTAATGGGAGGCATCTTTTAGACCACCATTACTAATCTGTAAATGAAAAGAAATAAACATAGACACTGGAATAATTCTTTGTTTGATATGAAATACAAAAAAACACCCTCTTTCTCCAATTTTTTAACCCCAAACATCCAGTTCTGACGTAATGCACATCAGGTCCCCCAACAATCCCGGGTCTGCTACATACTGAAGTCATAGCGTGCGGGCACACAACATGAATGCAGGCTGTGGTTTCAGGCACAGACTGACTGAGCCGCAGCTATGAGGAGTGACATCACTTAGTTTATCTGCAGTCACAACTTGAGGTTACCACGGTACCACACCTGTGTCTTCAGATAAACTGACCTCAGGTGACTGCATTGAACTCAGTGACCTAACCTCACATCAGGTGAACTCAGTCAGTTCAATGACAACTGCATTTCCTTGCAGTAAACCATGTTTTCTTTTGCTAAGAGATGCAGATCTGGTCTGAAATGTATACACCAAATTCCTGCACCAATACTGCATCTCCTGGCAAAAAAACACATCAAACCATGATACAGTTTTGATGCAATATTTTGCCAGGAGATGGAATATTGACGCGTTTTTTTGCAAGTAGATGGAAAAAAAGGATGCATAAAAACGAAGAATCAGATGTGACAATCCCAGTACTTTACCAGGCTCATCCCGATTGCCCTGATGCTGTGGCAATTGTGGTCTCAATTTTGGGGTTGATGTCAGCTGTAACTTGACAAAAAGCCTGGGGTTAGTAATGATGAAGTGTCTAGCAGACACTCTCATCACTAACCCATCAAGTATAGAGTCAACAAATCCACAGACATGAGGAACAAAAAATCTTTATTTGAATAAAGACTCCCCCACACACTCTTATTCACTAATTATTACTTCAAAATAAATCCCCTCTATTTTTGAAAGCCAGCCAAAGGAGACAGCTGAGGGTTGTATCCCAAAGCTGTTTGTTTTACATGCTCTGGTTATCAAAAATAGGTGGGAAGCCAAGTGATTTTTGTTTTTGCTTTATTGTTCACAACAGTGTACAGTCATCTTCCGCATGGAGCAAAGCTTGTCTATTGACTGCGCTGCAGGTTTTCAACAAACATTCGAACAGTAACCAAACACTAAACTCGGACACTGACTTTTTTTAAAAGTCCATGTTTGAGTCCAAGCTCTGAACATCCGATTTATGATATAAACTCCAAACTTTATAATTCCAGTTTACTCATCGATACTTCCTGTCCATGTTTTCCAGTAAAGGAACTGGGAGAAATTAATCTTGCAAAATATCTTAGCCTCCATTGTGCTGTGGGTTAGGGATCTAAGTAGTTGAAATTGTGGAATTAAAAGTTCAATATGTAAAAGATTTGCTCTTTTGGCAGCAGAGAGGGTGGACATTACAGAAAACTGAATGAAATTGATTATGCTGTTGTCAGAGTTTACAGCATCCTGCTTAGATTGACACAATATACACACGTGGTCAAAATTGTTGTTACCCATCGTTTAATGAAAGAAAAACCCACATTCATGACAGAAATAACTTGAATCTAACAAAAGTAATAATAAATAAAGAATCTATGAAAATGAACAAATGAAAGTCAGACATTGCTTTTTAACCATGCTTCAACAGAATGTTTCAAAAAATAAAACTTATGAAAAAGGTCTGGACAGAAATTATGGTACCCCTGAAATTAATGTGACAAAAGGGACATGTTAAATCAAGGTGTGTTTAATAATTAGCATCACAGGTGTCTACAATCTTGTAATCAGTCAGTGGGCCTGTATATAGGGCTACAGATACTTACTGTGCTGTTTGGTGACATGGTGTGTACCACACTCAACATGGACCAGAGGAATCAAAGGAAAGAGTTGTCTCAGGAGATTAGAAAGAAAATTATAGACAAGCATGTTAAAGGTAAAGGTTATAAGATCATCTCCAAACACCTTGATGTTCCTGTGACTACAGTTGCACATATTATTCAGAAATTTAAGATCCATGGGACTGTAGCCAACCTACCTGGATGTGGCTGTAGGAGGAAAACTGATGACAAATCAAAGAGATGGATAATACGACTGGTAACAAAAGAGCCCATAAAAACTTCTGAAGAGATTAAAGATGAACCTCAAGCTCAAGGAACATCAGTGTCAGATCTCAACATCCATCATTGTTTGAGCCAAAGTGGACTTCATGAGAGACGACTAAGGAGGACACCACCAAAAAAAATCATAAAAAAGTGAAACTGGAATTTGCCAAACTACATGTTGACAAGCCACAAAGCTTCTGGGAGAATGTCCTATGGAAAGATGAGACACAAACGGAACATTTGGCAATGCACATCAGCTCTATGATTACAGATGGAAGATTGAAGTACTGTATATCAAGAAAAGAACACTGTCTTTACTGTGAAACATGGAGGAGGCTCTATTATGTTCTGGGGCTGCTTTGCTGCATCTGGCACAAGGTGTCTTGAATCTGTGCAGGGTACAATGAAATCTCAAGACTATCAAGGGATTCTAGAGAGAAATGTGTTGTCAGTGTCAGAAAGCTCAGTTGCAGGTCATGGGTCTTTCAACAGGATAATGACACACAGCTAAAAACACCCAAGAATAGCATAGCTAAGAGGAACACATTGGACTATTCTGAAGTGGCTTCTATGAGCCCTGACCTAAAACCTATTGAGCATCTTTGGAAAAAGCTGAAACATGCCATCTGGAAAAGGCAGCTTTCATACACGAGACAACTGGAGCCGTTTGCTCTTAAGGAGTGGGCCAAAATACCTGTCGAGAGGTGCAGATGTGTCATTGACAGTTACAGGAATCGTTTGACTGCAGTGATTGCCACAAAAGGTTGTGCAACAAAATATTAAGTTAAGGAGGGAACCATCATTTCTGTCCAGGCCTATTTCATGTGTTTTATTTTTTTTTTTAATTCTGTGGAAGTATGGTTGAAAAGCAACATCTGACTTTCATTTATTCATGTTCAAAGAATTTTTTTATTTATTATTACTTTTGTCAGATTCAAGTTATTTCTGTGACCATTGTGTTTTTTTTTTTCATTAAACGAGGGGTACCAACAATTTTGACCATGTGTGTATGTGGCCAGCACCTTTTCATTTGCTTACCATTTGCAAAAAAGTTTAACCACACTTATCCAACCCCACAAAATTATTGAATAATCCAGAAATGATAATTAGGGTACAAATTATAGTTTATACTTCTAAAACAATGACAACAAGTAAATAGTATTGGTTTGCGTGTACTAGAGATAAGGGGATTTGACTTGCCAAAGTACATAATTTATTCTCTGCAAATTGAATATCTCTTACTATGCAGTGGGCTATGTTCTTCGGTGACTCGTAGTTCATCACACTCTGCATCTTTATGATTATCTCTATGATGAGCTGCATTTACTGACCTTCTATCACTAGGGTTTAAGATCTTAAAATGTACTACTACTTTTCCTGGCCCCGTCTTTTATAGCCTCTGAGATAGTCCCCCATAATTGGCTGCACTTGACCATGTAAGGTATTAGCTACAAGAAACTAGGGGAAGTCCATGTGGCTATGTCTGATGTCATGCGAGCCCATTTTCTGGCTGATGCAATCTTCAGCAATGTGTGACATTGCACCAGGATTTCCTTTTTAGAGATGTATGCAAATTGAACCACAGTTGTTTGAATTTTCCAGGACCTGTCAGCTTTATGAAATTCAACTTGAATTTGATTCACATAGGATTGATTCACTCATCTGTACTGAGATTGTAGTTGAAATTGAAGTTCATCTTATGTAATGTTGGGTTTTGTGTGTGTTGTGTGTTTAAAGGGGGAATTCCCAATATTGTAGTACGATAATAATGAAATATTACCAAATACCTCCAATTAGAAATTTAGTATATTTTTTCTGATATATCCATGTCTCTTACCTCATGTGCAGGGCATTGCCGTGTATGTATCCATGGTTATGACCACTAGGAACTAACTAACTGTCACTATATGAGTGGACATAACCATGAATACCTAAGCTGTAATGCCCTGCACATGAGGTAAGAGACATGGCTATATCAGGAGAACTATACTGCTTTTCTAGTTGGCGTTATTTGCTAATATTAGTATTATTACACCTACTATATATTGGAATAGGACCTTGGAGATGGGAATACCCCTTTAAATGTCATACAGGTCATACCTACAGAAATAGCAGTGCCAATATAGCAGAAGGCAAAAATCATCATGGTGACATTACAATTTATCTATTGATTTTTAGATCAATGGTATTAAACTTATTGATAGTGCCAGAGTTATCAATACGCACAGAGAAAATAATGAGATGAGTAGAGTTGATCGAATCCGCCAAAATCCGGGACCGGCGGATCCCTGCCGGATTGAAAAATAATCATCTCAATCATTTCAAATGAGAAATTCAGCTCCTATACACATATTATTTCCACACATGGAAACATACTTTCTCGCATCCCAAAAATGTGCAGCACTGCAGTTCAAAACTATTATTAAAACCAATTAAACTTCTGGGTGTGTTATTGCCAGAAATGTGGCTGTACCATGCAGAGCACGCCTGCTTCTCATCTCATAGAACAATTTACTTAACATAACTGTAGTGATTTTATAGAATTCTATATATTTGGGTTTTTGCCTTGGAGAAGTATAAAAATGTCAGTGAGTTCTTATTATATTATTATTTATATTTAAAAAATAAGATATAGGAACATTTGCCATAATTCTTGTTTTATGACTTAAGGGAAATAAAATACTGTTTTAATCAATATTTTATGGTGTTAAATATTGGCTGTAGGTGAACTGTATTGTTTCATTAAGGCAAGAATTTATGTTCAAGCCTAATGCAAAGGATGTAAGTAACAATTCAGATTATATATTTTCACGGCATGCTGGACAACAGGAGGAGTACACCAGGGAAGATGTAAAGGAAGGCCCTGGCCATAGGGATTGGGGCTCACCACCTCACGCTCACCTGTGGCTGATCCCTGTCTTACATATCATCTGTAGATGAGTCCTTCCCCCGTGCGTGATCACATGTCAATGCCCTGGCTAACCCTGGACTTGCCTTTAATAGTATGCAGGCTAGCAAGGCACTAGTCTTGCTACTAATGTAAAGAGAACACAAGGTAGGGGAGACAAACAAGTGAAACAGATACAATAAAAGAATTCCAATTCTTCACCAGAGGGACTCCACTGTATCTACTTGAAAGTTAACAGCTTTCTCTAGAGACCACTTCTGTACTGGTCATCATAAAATGACCTATCACTGGCATATGGGAGAGCCAGTAGTGAGTTTAAATAATAAAGGGGAGTGGCATTAAGGTGCAGCTTCTGAAATTGTAGCTAAATCTTCTCAGATTATTTCTATCAATTTATCACCTTAACGACAGCGGGCAGTAACATTACATGCTAACCCCTTTAGTTGTAATCCCCTGTGGCTGCTGCAAGCAGCTGCCGTTGATCCGTGCACATGTCAGCTTATTTGAACAGCTGATATGTGTGCCTCAGAGAGAGGAGTGGATCCAATATCCACCCGTGACTGTTAACACCTTAAATCGTGATGTCAAAATGTGACATTGGGATTTAAATCCTCGCCACGGTAAATTTTCGCTTACCCGGCCCCATCGTCGCCATTGTGACATGATCACTATGAGCCGATAGATTTCATGGTAGCACAGAGTCATGTGATGACTCCTGTAGCTATTATGAGTCACTTCCTGTTTCATCCGGCCGACTGCTGCCAGTGATAAGAGGTGAGTATTTTGGGTGATCACAGCTGTGTAGCAGTGATCAATAGAAATTAATGAGAGATCAGACTGCTAATTCTTTTAGTCCCCTAGGGGGCCTAACAAAATAAAAAAAATAAAAAAAAGGTTTTAAAAAATATAAAAAAAAACAACCTAAAAGTTCAAATCACTTCTTATTTGCCCCATTAAAAATTAAAGGGTTAAAAAAATAAAAAATATACACATATTTGGTTTAACCGAGTTCAGAAATGATCTATCAAAATATAAAATCAATTAACCTGATCGGTAAATGGCGTAGCAGGAAAATTATGTCAAACACCAAATTACGCTTTTTGTTTGCCATAAATTTTGTACAAAATATAATAACAGGTGATCAAAACATAGCATCTGTGCAAACATGGTACCATTAAAAATGCCAGCTTGAGTCGCAAAAAATAAGTCATCACTGAGCCATAGATTCCAAAAAATGAGAATGTTATGGGTCGCAGAAAATGGTGCAAAAAGTAGGCCACTTTTTTGGAGAAAGTTCAGAATTTTTTTAACCCCTTAAATAACAGTAAACCCACACATGTTTGGTATCTACGAACTCGTACCTACCTCAGCAATCATACTGGCAGCAGTTTTACTATATGATGAACATGGTTAATAAAATATCCCAAAAACAATCTTGCAATCACACTTTTTTTTGCAATTTTTCCGCGCTTGGAATTTTTTTTGCAGTTTTCCAGTACAAGATATGGTAGGAAAATAAAGATGTCAGAAAGAACTGTTTTTCCAGGATAACCTTGTATGCAGCTTGATTCATACATCCTTTGGGAAATTTAATCTGCCCAATTCCAGCCTTGCTGAAGCATCCCCAGTTCATCACCGATCCTCCACCAAATTTCACAGTGGGGGCAAGACACTGTGGCTTGTACGCCTTTTCAGGTCTCCGCTTAACCATTAGATGACCAGGTGTTGGACAAAGCTGAAAATTGGACTCATTAGAGAAGACTACCTTACTCTGGAAATTGGGCAAGAATTGGGCAGATTAAACTTTGCGAATAATGTATGAATAAAGCTGAATACAAGGTTATCCTGGAAAAACAGTTGCTTCCTTCTGCTCAGACAATCTTCACCAACTCTGAGGACTGGTTTTTCTAGCAGGACAATTCGTCATGCCACACAGCTAGGTCAATCAATGTGTGGATGAAAGACCACCACATCAAAACCCTGTCATGGCCAGCCCAATCTCCAGACCTGAACCCCATTGAAAACCTCTGGAATGTAATCAGATAGTCACAAGCCATCAAACAAAGAAGAACTACTTACATTTTTGCACCAGGAGTCACCAAGAAAGAGTGTGAAAGACTGGTGGAAAGCATGCGAAGACACATGAAAGTTATGATTGAAAATCATGGTTATTCCACAAAATATTGACTTCTGAACTCTTCCTGAGTTAAAACATTAGTATTGTTGTTTCTAAATGATTATGAACTTGCTTTCTTTGAATTATTTGAGGTCTGAAAACAATGCATTTTTTTGTTATTTTAACCATTTCTCATTTTCAGAAAATAAATACAAAATTTATTGCTTGGAAATTCAGAGACATTGTCAGTAGTTTCTAGAATAAAAGAACAATTTACATTTCACTCAAAAAATATACCTGAAAAGAGAACAATTAGAAAAACTGACAATTTTCAGTGGTCTCTTAATTTTTGCCAGAGCTGTATATATTTTTTTTTTCAATTAATATTTCACTTTTTATAATTTCTTCCTTCTTACTTTTAAAGCTGTCTCTGGTTCCAATGCAATTTTGTGTATTTTAATGTATTAAAAGTGTATTAAGTTAAATCAGGTGACTGTCCGTTACCTGCGTGCCTTTTTTCACACTTCAGTGTCCTGTATATAATGGCTACCTTTGTATTAGAGCTTTATGTACATCTGTGATTTTAACACATGAAGAAGGAGCTGTACAGACTCTAAAACGCGTAGAATAATAAAATCACAAAGATCATTCCTCCCGAGTGATTCTTCCATCCATACAGCAGTGCGGGTTAACCCTTTCATGTACTACACGCATACCAAATTATCCTTTGGGTCTGCGGCAGACAATGTGGTGTTTGATTATGCTTATTTGGTAGTTGTGACTCTCAACAACCCCAGGTGACTGTTTCTGTGGTTTTTATTCTGGTACCATCTGCCCCAGTCGTCTTTTCCAGATATTACTTTACTTTTAATTGGAAAAGAAAAGGTTTTTTATGTTTTTCTTTCTTTTTTGTCTGCCTTGACAGATTTTAATTGTAGGCAAACAAATTAGCCACACAATCCAAGCGTCCAACCATGTCTTTGATGTATATGAGCGCTTTAGTAACGGTTGTCATTCTCAAACATGCAATGTAAAGGTCCAGTCACACTAAGCAACTTACCAGCAATCCCAACAACGATGGGGATCGCTGGTAAGTTGCTAGGAGGTTGCTGGTGAGATGTCACACTGCGACGCTCCAGCGATCCCACCAGCAACCTGACCTGGCAGGGATCGCTGGAGCGTCGCTACACGAGTTGCTGGTGAGCTCACCAGCAACCAGCGCCGAGTGGAAGATGCTGCGCCTGGTAACTAAGGTAAATATCGGGTAACCAACCCGATATTTACCTTGGTTACCAGCGCACGCAGCTACACGAGCAGGGAGCAGCGCACACTGAGCGCTGGCTCCCTGCTCTCCTAGTTACAGCACACATCGGGTTAATTACCCGATGTGTGGTGCGGCTAAATGTGCACAGAGCAGGGAGCAGCGCACACCGGGTGCAGCTGTACAGGGTACATACATATAGGGTATAGAGTACAGGGTGCAGCTGCACAGAGCAGGGAGCAGCGCACAATGCTTAGCGCTGGCTCCCTGCTCTCCTAGTTACAGCACACATCGGGTTAATTACCCGATGTGTGCTGCAGCTAAATGTGCACAGAGCAGGGAGCAGCGCACAATGCTTAGCGCTGGCTCCCTGCTCTCCTAGCTACAGCACACATCGGGTTAATTAACCCGATGTGTGCTGCAGCTAAATGTGCACAGAGCAGGAGCCGGCACTGACAGTAAGAGCGGCGGAGGCTGGTAACAAAGGTAAATATCGGGTAACCAAGGACAGGGCTTCTTGGTTACCCGATGTTTACTGTGGTTACCAGCCTCCGCAGAAGCCGGCTCCTGCTCCCTGCACATTTAGTTGTTGCTGTCTCGCTGTCACACACAGCGATCTGTGCTTCACAGCGGGACAGTAACAACTAAAAAATGGCCCAGGACATTCAGCAACAACCAACGACCTCACAGCAGGGGCCAGGTTGTTGCTGGATGTCACACACAGCAACATCGCTAGCAACGTCACAAAAGTTGTTCGTTAGCAGCGATGTTGCTAGCGATGTTGCTTAGTGTGACGGGGCCTTAAGTTTCCCTTTTATAAAGTGCTCTACGCTGATCATTTTTGTGGCTGCTTAAAAGAACAAGACACCCCTGGACAGGGGCCAAACTGAGTACAAAGTTTCTCCGCTGCCTTATAGCTTCATTGGGTTTCCCATTAGAATCTTAGGGAGGGTTTATGAAAATCAGATAAAATCCAGGATGCAGTGCTCAGTGTAGAGCACAGGATAAATGTGAAACTAAGCTAATGTGCATAAAAGAAGGGTCTGTGTTCTGCATAGCAGGAGAGACATAGATAGATAGATAGATAGATAGATAGATAGATAGATAGATAGATAGATAGATAGATAGATAGATAGATAGATAGATAGATAGATAGATAGATAGATAGATAGATAGACAGACAGATAGATAGATAGATAGATATGAGCAAGCACTAAAATGTAGGTCAAGCAGGTTAGACGCTCGGATGGACTCTATTCAAGTATCGAGTATTATAGAAGCCGAAGGGAAACTTGACCATTTATCCAGAAGACTCTGCCAGTCTAGGAAGTAGGAGCAGGAAAATCGATGAAATGTATGGAAACATCACTGAGATTGAAAGAGAACCGCATGCAGAAGATGTCTGGAAATATCTCTAACTCCCAGGTAACTGCTGGGAATGATTTTGTCATAGTATTACGCCGTTTTTAAAGACTGACAATAAAACATATAAAATCGAAAATAAAATGGATTTTACAGGAAACAATGTTAAGAAACATTCTTTCCTGCATAATGACTTGTATATAAGGCAAAATAAAAAATGTAAAAGAAAAAATGTCTCCTCAGCCCTTTATGTTTGATGCATTCATGCATTTCCTCATTGCTTGTAAAGTTGAAAAAAACACATGCAAAAAATCTGCAAAAACACTAAAAGAGTTGACATGCTTTTTCTTTAAAAAATGCAGCAGTTTTCCATTTCAGTCAGGAAAAAAAACAATCGTGCATTAGATTTATATGATCTTCAAGCTTTTGCTGGTACTTTAAAAATCAGCTTTTAATTTGCATAAAACAAAATAAAATTCTGAAATTAAACGCAGCAAAAATGTAATGTGTGAACATAGCCGTAATAGCCGGGCCAGAGCTCACCTTATTTCCCAGTCACCTATTACTACAGTAGATGACATAGTAGAGGGGGAAATAAATCTTCACCTGTTGATAGTCACCGGTAAATGTAATTTTAACATTTTACTACATTATCTGGGCATGTGGTATGTGTGTGTGTTTTTCCTTTTCTAGATGGATTTAGTTAATATTTACGTCTTCAGATACATCGAATTTAGAGGGTTTTTTTGGCTTAGATCATATGCAGAATGTGAAATAGAGAGTATAAAGTTTACTGTAAAAGTCCTCTCCTTCACCTCCTGGGCCGCTAATCATTGCTCATCCATATGTACTGCTTTCCCTGCCCACTGACCATCCTGGTCTCTCTGATTGGTGGCAGTGAGACACACCCCCAGCTTGTGTGACAGCGTCTGCCTGCAACCAATCACAGGCACTGTATGCGAGTCAGTATCGCAGTAAAAATAAATCAATAAATAAAATATTTGGTGTAGGGTCCCCCCATATTATGATACCCAACACAGATAAAGCCTATGGCTACAGCCCCCAGCCGTGCACTTATCTTGGCTGTGTATCAAAAAAAGAAGAACCACATGTGGCTTTGTTAAGGACAAGATTATGAACTATTAGGAGTATATATGAAGATATCCAAAAACCAGGATTTAAGATGCTGTTTGAGACTGTGTACCCCACCTAGTTCTGCATTTGGACATAAGACTCAGACAGTCTGGACTTTTTATGTTATAAGTGAATCATGCTGACATTCCTTAATATAAATGAGGAACCAAGCACATTACAGTATATTGTATATCACAGAATAAGCTGTTCTACTTTATCCAATAGGATAGACGTGTTACGCATTCTTGGCTCCTAGCCAACTAACTCCCTTTAAATGTATTTTCCACTTCCGTATTAAATCAGTCTTACTTTCTATTCATATCCGAGTACGTCTCTGGTGTGTGTGTGAAAGAGAGTGGTATGCATGCTACCACAAGTGACTCATAATTTGGACTGCAGACAGTTTAAGAGGGATGCATGATTAGATTGCATCACAGTAAATTTATGGCTGACATTAACAGTGGCGCCCAACGAGCCTTAGGACAGAGCTCTGGATGACGGACGGCCGTGCTGACACCTTGATTCGAAAGGCAACTGCACGAGAGGGGAGAATTGCGCACTCCACATGCAGGTGAGAAAATTTGTCTAATCTCACCTTGCAAACCTCATACGTGTACTTGCATTTTGAAAGGGGGGTTGGGCTGTCCCAGTCTAGACACCTAATGACCGCCATCTCGCATGAGATAAGCCGTCCTAAGAGATCCCACACCAAGGTGGTCAGGTTCACCTTAAGCTGTCTGTATAAATGTAATTCTAAATCACATAATGTAATGTGGTTTTGGGTTTTTGTCTGCTCTTTGGAGAAAGCAGACGTTTTAAGTTCCGTTTTTCTCTGAGTTAACGGTAGAGGAAAATGAGGAAGTTGTTATATACGCTGGTTATATGGATATATACATATATATATATATATATATATATATATATATATATGGTTATATGTGCAGGTGAGATAACCCTCCTGGATGATATATATATAGTGTCCTTATTGTTATGTCATTGTGTTTACCTGTGTCTACCTGTTGAAATGTCTGTTTATTTGCAGCAGGCTGGCTGCCTGAAACAGGAAGTCCTGTGTGCTTTGTTCGTACGGCAGAAAAAGGGGAAGTGTCACGATAATGTATAGAGCTGTCTTTTGAGTGGAAGGAAAAAAAAAAAACGAGCAGCTTTACTTTGAGAAGGTTAACTGTTTATGTATACTGCTGTGTATACTATACACCGATTTGTGACGACGTATCCGGTCGATAGTTGATGATTGATAAGGCTTTGGATTTGATCTGGTCTTCGGGATTAGAAGACTTGAAAGGAGGGTTTTCTATGTACAGGTGCAGTGTTGTATAAAGTGGGGAAAGAGCCCTGACTGTTACCTGGTACGGTTTTCCTGCTAAGCAGTGAGTTGAACGTTGTATGCGTACTCATTGGTCTTGTTTTAGTGGATGTCAATGTATTCTTACCTAGGATTGAATACATTGGGGAAAATCCTTAACTTTCGTTTTAATCAGTGTCATTAATGTTTTGGACGGACCGTACTTATGTGGTGTATAAAAGGTGAACAGAGGTTACTAGTACTTGAAGTAACATATAGTAAGGGTGAATTTAGTTCCTTATCACCCATGTGACACTTCTTTGCGGTACAGCCTGTTTGTGTTGTGGACTGAGATAGAAATCTGTGTATTCTGTGGATGTTAAAAATGTTAAAAATATGAAGTCACTCTTTAAGGTGGCAGGGATCACTGCCAAGAGAGGGAGATTAGAGGAGCAAGAATGGAGAGATGTCTTGTTAAATAAGCGAGGGATTTTGAAAGATAAAGATCTCCTTATGGATGCTGAGGCATGGTATAGAACGTCAAAAGATGTTAGGAAATTGGCATAGAAAGAGGAATGGGATGGAGATAGTAGATATTTCTATATTGCATCAGCTCAGAAAATGGCACCTAAGGAAGTGGCCAAGCCCATTAGGAAACAATGCCCCCCACCTCATCAGTCATCCCTAGAGGGTTGTCTGTATATTGTGAATTCTCTCCCTGACATAATATATCATATATAGTTTTTCCTGGAAGATGTTTGTATGTATAATGTACGCAGTTTTTGGTGTGGAACACCGTAGGGTTGAAATTGGAAAAAAAAAAGGATAAGTGTTAGTTTCTATTTCATCTTCTGTGAAGTTTACTTGTAAGTGACACATGTATGTTGAAAAAGAGAATTCTCCCAAGGGGGGGGGGAGATTAGATGAGAATTGATTGAAGGTACAGGATGTTATATTGAATGTCAATACAGTGAAAGTATTGAGATGATTTGAAGAGATGTAATTCTGAATCTAGTAACTACACTATGTGTATTTTACCTGTCTGTGAAAATAAGATGATATAAGCTGATATATAGGGTGGACTTGTGTACTGTCTGTGGAGCACTGTGTCCACGTAAGCCCACCCCTTTATTTCCTGTCCTGAATGTAGATTTCTTTCTGTCACTCAGGGTTTTGCCCGGCCCTGGGTGGGGTATGGTATGGGGATAGTTACAGGGTCAGCCCAGGGGTCCCTATATAATCCGTATTCTCAGTGACAGATTGAATACCTCCTGAATGTAGATGTCACAATCCATGTCACTCCCTCCCAGGCCTCTTCAGACACCATTTTTGGCCAACACCTACTTCCTCTTTTAGCGGCTGTTTCCTATCGGTAATTATCTTTAGCGGCCGTTTTAACTCAGACACTACATAGTTCATCTTTTGACGCCATTTCAGTCCAGCCGACACCCAGTTCCCCATTTTTGTTTCAGCAGCCAAAGCCACTGCTCTGTTTATTGCTGATGTAGCAGAGACTACAGAGGGGGGACATAGGGACCTGAAACACACACTCCGTTTTTGGTCATATATGCAGTTGTGCCCCATTGTGTTCCCACTAATGAACCTTAGCAGAGGTTATTGCTGATAGTCCTGTGGAAACCTTTTCCCCTCACTTTTGCATGTTTGTTTTTGCTGTATCTAGTATACAATTTAGTAGACCATATAGACTGCTCACTATTAGTCCTGGTGGATAGTGAATATTTTTCTGCCTATGGCAGTTGCTGCTTAGCCTGGTTTTGAGATATTTTCACTTGTATGTTATTCTGCCTGGTATCTTGCACAAAAGTTCCCTGATAGAGGGTGGAGGATCATGTGGTCCCAAGAGGACATTGATCATCAGGAGTTGGCATATATTAGGGTTTTTGTTGGCAGCACCCAGAAATCCTTTGTGTCTTAGTTTACAGGGTCTGACAGGAGATAGGGATACGCTGGAGGCCCGACCCTTACCACCATCAGGTCTACCGTCCGGATGAGGGAGAGTGTAGGGCCCCCAGTTACAGGGTCAGCACAGGAGAGGTAGAGTAGATACGCTCCACTGCTTTTTCCTAGTTGTGTATATGTAGTCAGGGGGTGCTGCTTGGTAGTTTCCAAACCCTCTTGTGCTCTTTTCTCTTTCCCCGGAGTTTTAGGGAGTCTTAGTTTTTAGAATTTCAGTGTTCTCCTGACCCCAAGTTACACTCATTGCTCTTTCTTACAAACCTAGGTATAGTCCTTTGTATCAGGTCTCCGAGAGCCCATATGCAAACAAACTACAGCTGGTAACTCCTGATTAAAGAGTGAAGGACCAAGACACCCTCCTTCAAATGGCAAGATGTGTGGAGATGAATTTAGCAGCTTACAAGATCACCCCACATACGGATGTGCTGCATTCACAGTCACCTGAAGAGTATCGTCACGTCACCTCCAGCCCAGAAGTCATTCTACCTGTTTGCCATGGAGGAAGACAGCAGCCCTTTGACTACTACTACTCAGCCAGATTGAACACCTACCTAAAGCACCAGTGACAACCTTCTCCCTGACAAAGTCACCATCTCCCGGAGTGGAGTCCTTAATCCTGCTAAACTTCTCCCTCTTCCAAGGGGGGAGTGTCCCACCTCTGACACCTTGGTGGAAGAGGTAGTCGACTCTGGCATAGCTGAGGAAACTCTGGATTCGATACAGTGACCTGCTTTGGACCCTGACTTAACCCCTTTGCGGATGGATCAAGATGTGCATCAAGAAGACGGTTCCACATGGGTATGGTGGTGGTAGCAGAAGACGCTGTGCTGATAGAGCAGTCGCTACCTGCATGCCTGTCTGTGAAGAAGCAGAGGTATGGACTCTCGCTGAAGCCTGCAAGATGGCAGCCAGCATCTACTCTGTATGGAAGACAAGAGACTTGATCACTGCCAATGGAACTGTACGCCACATGAGGCCATAGAAGAACGGATGGAAGCTTTGCTATTGCCAGACAGAGTCGCGGTGAGCAAGGTTGAGGCCCACATTGGAGGAGTCAAGGGAAGCAGTAAGAAGTGCCCTCACTGACAGAACATCCAAAGAAGCCGCAAGACCACTTACCATAGAAACAGTCAGTCAATCTGTGTTCTTTAAATGACCCCGATGTGAAGAAGAAAGGAAAGATGGAATGTCTTGAGAAAACGTTGTCCTGACCCTACAAGAGCAAGTCTCAGAAGAAGAAGAGGACTGAGATAGGGTGCAGCTGTGGGCTCCCGGAGACCATAGAAAGTGGCTAGTGACCTGCTTTTACTGCCAGCTAAAGACATTTGACAGGCCTTAGACACAGAACTGACTCTAAACACCCCATACCAGCCACAGAATAGAGAGAAGGTTGGGATGATGGGGCGGTGTAGAAAGCAAGGGCCTGAGAGTCTTCCCCTTGCATTGTTCAGTGTCAGACACAGCCCAGCAGGGACCACTAGGTTAAGACCCTATGAAATCCTGTTTCGAAATACCCCCAGATACTTCAACTAAGCTTGTTGTTTGTTTAACTAAACATTTGCCTAATATACGTTTTTGAGTTTTCTCCTCCAGATCCAACCAGATCTAGATTTTTCTCTTTTCTTTTTCTCTCTTCTTCTCTCTCCTCTTTTCCTCTTTTTCTCAATCTTTCTCTCTCTTTCCTCAATCTTTCTCTCTCTTCCTCTCTTCTCAATCTCTCTCTCTCTCTTCCTCTCTCTTCTCTCACTCTTTTTCTTTCGGACGAAGATCCATGCATTCCACAACAAAGAGATGTCGGACCTGAGACCAGGAGATGGCTGTCTTTCCTCTTCTACCCGATACTTTGTGCCAGGACAATGATATCTAAGCATGTGGACCAGAAGACAACTGTGCATCTCATCTTTGATGATGTCCCACCATTACCGCCTGAGGACTGAGGAGCATGAGACTTTGGTTGAAACCAACCCTGATAAATATTAGCCAATTAAAGGACTACTGCCACGTTCCCCCTTCCTGAATAACGTGTGCCAGTGGAACATAGCCATGAGGACAGTCTAGAGAATACGGTCAGGATCTGGCTTCCTATGCATAATTTGTTGGGTGGGAAGATTCATCCACGAGGGATGGGGTATCTCGTATGTGAGTGAAGTAACCATAGGCATTAGGACAGATCAATAAACTTGGGAAAGTAAGGAAAGACTTTTGGCTATCTCCAAAGGGGGGACTGTTAAGGACAAGATTATGAACTATTAGGAGTATATATGAAGATATCCAAAAAACAGGATTTAAGATGCTGTTTGAGACTGTGTACCCCACCTAGTTCTGCATTTGGACATAAGACTCAGACAGTCTGGACTTTTCATGTTATAAGTGAATCATGCTGACATTGCTTAATATAAATGAGGAACCAAGCACATTACAGTATATTGTATATCACAGAATAAGCTGTTCTACTTTATCCAATAGGATAGACGTGTTACGCATTCTTGGCTCCTAGCCAACTAACTCCCTTTAAATGTATTTTCCACTTCTGTATTAAATCAGTCTTACTTTCTATTCATATATGAGTTCGTCTCTGGTGTGTGTGAAAGAGAGTGGTATGCATGCTACCACAAGTGACTCATAATTTGGACTGCAGACAGTTTAAGAGGGATGCATGGTTAGATTGCATCACAGTAAATTTATGGCCGACATTAACAGCTTTTCTTTTTTTTTTAATTATTTAAATAAATAATTTAAAAAAAACAATGTGCGGCCCCTCCCAATTTTGATACCCAGCCATGATAAAGCCCAACAGCTGGGAGCTGGTATTCTCAGACTGGGGAGGGCCATGCTTATTGGACAGCCCCCAGCCTAAAAATAGCAACCTGCAGCTGCCCCGGAATTGTCGCAATTGTCCTCAGACCAGAACCGGATTTAAAAAAAGGAGAATAGGGACCAGCAATTATCTGCGAGTCTGCTCATCTCTATTCATAAGTCAATGCCAGAGAAATCCACAGATTGTGATAATGTTAATGTCTATAATGTGGAATGTTAACAAGATGGCGGAAGACATGTGTCTCTAATCTCTGCAGAAGGTTACATTGTCTCTAAATACGGAGGAAATGATGTACAGAGATGGAGGAGGAGAGATAAGAAATGATGTAGGGAGAAGTGATGTAGGAAGGTCACTAGAAATAGAAAAAGTTCAGCTCCAGGTAAAAGTCAAGAAAAACTTCTAAAATGTATGCAAAATGATCCCCTCATATGATACTAAATTTCATGTGTGTAGAAATTCAGAAACAATATATCACAAAAGTTAGTACTTTTTTTTCCACTTTTTTGTAATTATTTTAGATATTTTAAAGAGACAACACTGCAGATCTGCCACTTTGTTATAATGTATAGAATTGTACAGCTTGTATAATGCTGTAAATTTGGTGTGCCCGCCAAATCACTCAACACATCCATTAATGTCTAAACCAATGGGTAACAAAAGTTAATGCACCCATAAATGAAAATGGACACATTCTTCCCAAATAGCCATTTTCCCTCCCCCGTGTCATGTGACTAATTAGTGTTACAAGGTTTCAGGTGTGAGTTGGGAGCAGTTGTGCTAAATTTGGTGTTCTCACCCATACACTCTTTTATACTGGTCACTGGAAGTTCAACATGGTACAACATGGCAAAGAATGCTCTGAGGATCTAAAGGAAAGAATTATTGCTCTACATAAGGATAGCCTAGGCTATAAGAAGATTGTCAGCACCCTGAAACTAAGCTCCAGCACTGTGGCCAAGATTATACAGTGGTTTCAAAATACAGGATCCTTTCAGAACAGGCCTCACCATTGTCAACAATAGACGTTGACTGTACGCCTTCAATGTCATATCTAGAGTTTGTCTTTTCAAAATAGAGGTATGAGTGCTGCTAGCATTGCAGAGGTTAAAGAGGTGACAGTGCTCAGACACTATATTGCATACTGCATCAAATTATTCTGCATGCCTGTCATCCCAGAAGATGATGCAAAAGAAAGCCCGCAAACATTTTGCTGAGGACAAGTAGACTAAGGATATGGATTAATGGAATCCTTTCCAGTGGTTTGATGAGATCAAAATAAATGTATTTGGTCCAGATAGTGTCAAGTGTATGTAGTGGCAACCAGGTGAGGAGTAAAGAGACAAGTGTGTCTTGCCTTCAGTTAAGCAAATTTAAAGGATTGTCAAGGTTTGGGGCTGCATGAGTGTTGGCTGTAGGGAGCTACAGATCATTGAGGAACCCATGAATGCCAACATGTACTGTGATATACTGAAGAAAAGCATGATCCACTCCCTTCACAAACTGGGCGGCAGGGCAATATTCCAACATGATAACCCCAAACACACCTCAAATATGACAACTGCCTTGCTATAGAAACTGAGGGTAAAGGTGCTGGACTGTCCAAGCATTTCTCCATAAATAAACCCTATTGAGCATCTGTGGAGCATCCTCAAATGGAAGGTGGATGGGCATAAGGTCTCTAACATCCACCAGCTTCACAATGTTGTCATGGAGGATGGATGAGTATGTCAGTGGCTCTTGTGAGCTCTAGTGAACTCTATGCACAAGAGAGTTACGGAAGTGCTTGAAAATAATGATCACACAAAATATGGAGACTTTGGGAGAAATTTAGCAATTTTCACTTAGGTGTGTATTCACATTTGTTGCCAGCAGTTTTAACATTAATGGCTGTGTGTTGAGATATTCAGAAAGCACACCAAATATATACTGTAATACAAGCTGCACACTGACGTTATACTGACATTATATTGTATCAAAGTGTCATATCTTCAGTGTTGTCACATGCAAAGATTCACTTTTGTGATATATTGTGTATGGACACTTAGGGCACAATTTGGCCATTTTCTCTTCAGGACATACTCACTTTTGTTGCCAGTGGTTTATACATCAACCCCTTCATGACCATTGGCATATTTTTATTGTGAACTACTTCCCTCCCATGATGTATAGATTCATTCTAGCTATCACGGGAGAATAGGAGCTATGTCCTCTATGAATGCCGCCGGAGTTTTGGCTTTTCCTTGAGCCAAGCCTGTCCCTGGCTCTAACAGCTGCAATGTACTGCAATGATCGAGCATTGCAGTACATTGCAGCTGCGATCAGACCATAAACATGTAATGCCCCACATAGGGACTAATTAAAAAAGTTAAAAAGGGGAAAAAAGGAAAAATATAAAAAAAAGAATTACATTTTTTTATTACAATAAAAAAATGTTTAAAAAAACTGAGTGTCCTCAGTGGTTGATACCTTTTAATCACTAACTGAAAAGATGGTAATAATTGCAAGCTTTCGAGACTACTCAGGTCTCTTCATCAGGCTCAGTATAACGCAAAATCTGAAGAGTCACATATTTATACACAGCAGGACATAGAATGGGGCAGTTAAAAATACAAATTACTGTATGTGAAGCATATTATTACCATCTTTTCAGTTAGCCATTAAAAGCTATCAACCACTAAGGACTCTCAGTTCTTTTAAACAATTTTTTTTATCTCTACTGGCTAAAATGGTACAAAGATATATTATACCTTTATTACAATAAACAGTTATATTTGTGTAAAAAAAAAATTAAACTTATTTGACATCGCCATGTTCAAAACAACCCTACCTATGAAACGAGTTAACTTCTTCAATAAACACTGTAAAAATAATAACACAAGTAGCAAAAACTGTCTTCTCATCATACAGCTGACAAAAAGAGTCAAATAAAACGCAATGACAATTTCATATTGTATATAAATAGAAATGGCACCACTAAAAATGTCATCTTGTCCCACAAAAATCAAGCCACAATACAGCTCCATCAGCAGAAAAAAATATAAAAATTATAGCTCTTAGAACGCAGCAATGCAAAAACTGTTTGTTTTTTTTCATTAGGGTATGTCCGTATGCTGCATATTTGTGGTAACCATAAAAATGTACCCTGTGGCCAAAAAACACATCTTGTGGCAAAAAAACGCATCAAAAACAGATGCGTTTTTTAACCAAGCATTTTTGAAGCTTTTTTTTATCACCAATGGATGAAAAGCACAGGAAAAAATGCAAAAGGAATTTACATGCTGCATTTTTGTGGTCACCACTAAAATGCAGCCAAAATAAAAAGCAACGTGTGCATAGCAAATCTGAAATCTCAGACTTTGCTGAAGAAGGAAAAGCATGAAAGCATGAATAAAAGGTCACCACAAAATGCATAAAAAAGCATAAAAACCTGGAGCATGCTCATGGGGACTAAAATAGTTTTTACGGTGTAAAAACGGCAAAAGATTTAAAAAAACTATATAAATGTGGTATAGATGTATTTGCACTGACTCGTAGCTTAAAGCTGTTGTATAACTTTTATGACACAGTGAATGACGTAAAAAAATCCTTAATTGCTGTTTCTTCTTGATTCTGGGTCACAGAGAGTGGAATAGAAAGCAATCAAAAATATTATGCGGCCCAAAATGGTAACAATAAAATATCCAAATCATGACAAATGAAACAAAAGAGCACCTTCAGTAACCGGCCAATCCTTCTGAGGTGTAAGAAGGAAAAATATAGGAAATCATTTGTGCCAACTGCTATGGCAATGTACAACAATAACATTAGTGTTAAATCATCAAGGTGAATGTTTCCTTCTTTATTTTTTCTACTTTTCAGTTCACCCACTGTGTATGACCTAATCTAATGTATAATGTTCTTCTGTCAACTCTACTGTCTTGTCAATTACGTAATTCATGTTATTATTTAAGTTGTGCTGCTGTGATACCATAATTTCCCACGGGATCAATAAAGTGTATCGTATCGTATTCTGCAAAAAAACAAGCCTTTGAATGACTCTGCAGAAAAATAAAAATAAACTATAGCCTTTAAAATTCAGTCATGCAAAAACCTTTATTTTTGTAAAACAGCATTTTTTAATGTGAAAGCAGCGAAACCTAAAAAAAAGCAATATAAATCTGGTATTTCTGTAGTTGTACTGACTAGAGGAATAAAGCCACCTAATCACTTATACTGCCTGGTAAATGGCATAAAAAATAAATAAACAAAAGCCAATTCTTCAACGTCTGTTGATTTGTTAATTCTGCCTCCCAAAGATAGCAGAATGACGTGGCTCATAGTCATCCTGTGCTCTATGCTGAGTGCTTACACCAGAGATTACGTGTAAGGGTGCGAATCCATGATCAGAAATAGCAGCTTTTTGGATGCTGCCTATGTTCACTGTATCAAAAATGCTGCACTGTACAGTACAAGCACAGAGGATGGGATTTATAGAAATCCCATGCCCACTGTGCTTCTTTACTCTGCAGCATAAACTGTCATATGGCATGCTTTCCGGTCCTGTTAATTTTTGCTTGCAGACATTCAAGTCTTCTCTGTGGAGAGAATAGAGCAATATTCCACAGCACCCCGAACCCTGATTGGGCAGCTGCAATATCCTACAGACAACACTCGCGTTTCTGCAGGAGAAGACATGCTGCATCAAGTATGAAGCATGTGCGGATCATGGGCACATACCCTAAATCTCTGAATAACCTGATTCAGATAAAACTCCCAATGGAAAATTCCCTGTAAAGAGGCAGAGGGAATCACTTTGAACTCCCGTCTGGCCTCTGATCCGGTGTACATCAAGAGTTATGTGTGCAGTCCGGAGTAACTCGGCTGCTGTGTTAGTGAATGGATCCATGGGTGAATCACGTATTTCAGAGATGTAGATGGAAACACCGATGAAAGTGCTCAAGATTGAGCACAGGATAAATGTGAACTGATCCAAAATGTTCTGTAACAAAACCACCAAAAAGTAGCATTCAACTCAACCCATGAAAACACAAGTCCCCACATAGGTCTGTCATTTGTTAATGGAAATATAGGGGACTTCCACATTACTGGTAACACAAAGGCTCTCGAAAAATGCTATGCACCCCCCTCAAAAAAGAAATCAACCAAAGTCTGTGCTCTGAAATCCAAATCCCCCCTCCCTTCTGAGCACCACAATATTTCTCAACCACAGTTATCGGCCACATGTTTGGCATTATTGTATTGAGGAGAGACTGCTTAATTTAAGGGTTGTGTCAGCAGATGCACAAGTTGGACACGATGTATGAGCATTACTATGTATTAGGCACAACATGGACTTATTTGCAGTTTTTCATTCTGAAACATTCACTGTGTTTGACACTATGGGTGTTTTCCAGAGACTATATCGTTACCACACCATTAGATGATCTCCCAGAGGGGCGTACTTTTCAAAATATTGTCAATTGAGGGGATTTCTTATGTTTTGGCACTCAGGAGCTCTGCAAATGGAGTCTGCTTATTATTTTAGGAAAATCAAATGGTGCTCCTTCCCTCCCATGCCCTGTGGTGCGGCCAAACAGTACTGCAAAGTCACATGTGGGATATTGCCATGTTTAGGAGAAATTATGTCACACATTATGGGGTCTTTTATATCTATTCCCCTTGTGAAAATTGGAAATCTGGGGTTAAAACAACATTTTAGTAGTGAAAATTTAATTTTTTTTTTGTTAACCTCCCAATTGTATAAAATTTTGTGACACATCTGTAGTGTCAATTTGCTCATTGCACCACTGATTGGATTCATTGAGGGGTGAAGTTTGTAAAATGGAGTCACTTGTGGGGGGTTTCTGCTATTATGGCACCTCAAGGGCTCTACCAATTTGACATGACACCCGAAAACTATTTGAACTAAATCTGAATTCAAATAATGTGCTATCTTTACTTTGTACTGTGCCTCAAAAGTAGTTTTCGACCACATATTAGGTTTTGGTGTACTCAGGAGAAATTAAACAACACATTTCAAGGTCCATTATCTCCTGTTACCCTAGTAAATTTGAAAATTTGGGGTTAAAGCAAATTTAAAAATTTTTAAAAATTAAAAATTAAAATTAAAATTAAAAATGTATTTTTTCATTTTCACAGCTCAACATTACAAAACTCTGTGAAGCACATGGGGGTTAAAGGTGCTCACCAAACTTAAAGATAAATTCCTTGAAAGGTCTAATGTCCAAAATGAGGTCACTTGTGCGGGGACCTCCACTGTTTAGGCACCTCGGGGGCTTTGCCAATGTGACATGGCTCCTGCAAACCATTCAAACTAAATTTGAACTCAAATATGGCGCTCTTTCCCTTTTCACTTTGCAGTGTGACTCAAAATTAGCTTTTGATCACATATAAGGACCTGGCGTGTGGAGGAGAAATTTCACAACAAATTGTATGATCCATTATCTTTTGTTAGCCTTGTGAAAATGAAAGCTTTGGGGTTAAAACAATACATTTGTGGTTAAAATTGCATTTTTTCATTTTCACAGCTCAATGTTTTAAAATTCTGTCCAAAGCTTGCCAGAGCGCGTCCCTGCACGTCTACACGGCTACACAAAGATAACTTTTTCTAGTGTATTAGCACAAATACAGAATTACTTGCTATTTATCCACCAAAAGGACCTCACCTTGGGTGACTAAACCTCATTTAAACTTTTTTCACTCATAGAGGCAGTGCATTGTTTAGCGGCACTCTTCATGCCCTACACACACACTTAACAGAGTGACTGTACAAATAAGACAGCAAAAGGTCGAAACGTCAAAGTTGCTGTTTTATGTTGCTGTCTTTAGCATTTGTGTGTGTAATAAAGAGATTGCATTTTCAACTAAGAGTGTGCAGCATTTTACATTGATCTGGATTAGAAGGGATTTAGGACCCTGATTTGCATGCCCCATAATTACTCATACCGTGTGCACGCCATATTCTTTATTATTAATTAAATATCTGTGAAGCACCTGGGGGTTCAAAGTGCTCACCAACCATCTAGATAAATTCCTTGAGGGGGTCTAGTATAAAAAATGGTGTTGCTTGTGGGGGACCTGCACTGTTTAGGTACATCAGGGGCTCTCCAAACACATCATAGCCAATCCGCTAATGACTCCAGCCAATTTTGCAGTCAAATGGTGTTCCTTCTCTTACGAGCCCTGATGTGAGCCCAAAAAGTAGATTTCCAACACAAATAAGGTATCATTGTACTTAGAAGAAATTGCACAACAAATTATATGGTGTATTTTCTCCTGTTACCCCTGTGAAAATAAATTATTGTGGTTAAAATGTTTTTTTTATTTTCAGGGTTCAACGTTATAAAATTTTGAAAAGCTCCTAAGGATTCAAGGTGCTCACCACAATTTGTGGTAAAAATTTAATTTTTTCCTTTTCACGTCTCAATGTTTTAAAATTCTGTGAAACACATGGGGGTTCAAAGTTCCCACCAACCATCTAGATAAATTCATTGAGGGGTCTAGTTTCCAAAATGTGGTTACTTGTGGGGGTGTTCCTGTATTTAGGCACATTGGGGAATTCAAGATGCGATATGGCACCCGCTATCAATTCCAGACAATTTTGCACTCAAAAATTCAAATGGCGCTCCTTTCCTTCCAAGCCCTATCGTACACCCAAACACTAGATTTTCATCACACATAGTTTACTGGTGTGCTCAGGAGAATTTGTATAATAATATGTATGGCACAATGTTTTTTTCCTTTTGGAAAAATGCTAGATTTAGGGTTAAAGTATGATTTTTGTGGGAAAAAGTAAAATTTAAATTCTTTCCTTTCACATTTCTTTAGATTGTGTGAATAATCTAAAGGGTTAAAAAGGTTCTTGAGTGTGATTATGATTACTTTGAGGGGTGCAGTTTATGGTGTCACTTTTGGGTACTTTCTGTCACCTAGGCCTCTCAAAGTCCCTTCAAATGTGCTGTGGTCCCTAACAAATGGTTTTGCAAATTTTGCTGAAAAAATGAGAAATTGCTGATAAAGTTTGAACCCTTCTTACTTCGTAACAAAAACATTTATGTATAAAAATGTGCTAATGTAAAGTAGACATGTGGGAAATGTAATTTATTAACTATTTTGAGAGATATAGCTTTCTGATTTAAGAACATAAAAAATAAAAAATTTGAAAATTGAAAAATTTTCTAAATCTTCGCCAAATTTCCATTTTTTTTTTCACTAATAAATGCAAAAGATATCATCCTATATTTACCACTATTATGAAGTACAATATGTCATGAAAAACAGCCTTTGAATTACTGGGATCCATTGAAGAATTCCAGAGTTATAATGGCTTAAAGTGACACTGGTCAGAATGGGAAAAAATAGCCTCATCAAGAAAGGGGAAAACAGGCTCATAGGTGAAGGGTTTAAGGGCTGTATGTTGAGGTATTTATAGGGCACACCAGATTTATACTGTAAGGCCAGGGCCAAACGGGGATCTACTGCGATCCCCTCGCATGACACTCGGCTCACGCTGGCAGTACAGCAGAGCCGAATGTCATGCTAGTGTCCCTGCAACTGAGGTCCGACTGTGCGAGCGTACCTCAGCTGCGGGGGGCTGGCCGGCACTGAGGAGGGAAGGGAGGGATTTATCTCCCTCTCTCCTCCGTAGCTGGCTATTGCCATTCTCGCCCTGCACTTGCGGTACACCGGTTTACCATGAGTGCAGTGTGATTTTTCTCTCGCCCCATACACTTGAATAGGTGTGAGAGAAAGAGTCTCGCATTACAGTCGTAGCATGCTGCGATTGTTTTCTCAGTCTGATTAGGGCTGAGAAAATAATCTCTCATGTGCGCTGACACACAGGCTAATATTGGTCCGAATGGAATGGGATGTTTTATCGCACTCCACTCAAACCGTTTTTCTTGCCGTGTGTCTTAGGGCTTATACAAACTGTACACTGAGTATTTTATATGGTAGCAAAGTGTCATATCTTCAGTGTTTTCTGATGAAAGATATAATAAAACATTTACAAAAATGTTAGGGGTGTTCTTACTTTTGTGATATAATGTAGATCCCCGTAGAATCTCATTTCAAAGCAGGATTTCATGAAACATTAATCTTATGAATTTATTCCTTTCCCCTAGAAAGAAAGTTGTAATGATTGGATGAGGTAGGGAAAAAAATAATATAAAGCTAATCAGTGCCTTGTGTGACTAACATATCAAAATTAAGATTTTTGTATAAAGTACTTGCATTATTTGCTGTTTGCAGAACATTTCTTTATACTTTGAAAATAAAAGTATGTGACATTTCAACTTTGAGCTAATAATGTGTTAATAGTTATGTCCTATGTATTTCTCATGTGTATTTGTGTCCATGTACTGGTATAAAAGTCTAATGTTATTTGTATTCGGGGAACATTCAAATAAATACTTCAAATAAAAGTTTAAACTTTCATGATGTGCATTAATAATTAGGAAACAATGCTTTGTTAAATGTATATATTTATGCATTCCTTCTTATGTGAAATTAATGGTTTGGAAAAAAAATTGTGACAGTCTCAAAATGTATGTATGACAGACAAATGTATGACCAGCTGCTAAAGAAAGAATGTAACAAAATGCAATAATGTGGTATGTGGAATGTATGTGTGGTTGAATGAGGCCACATGAATAGTGATGAGTGAATATATTTGGTGCTATTCGTTACTCACACGAATATTAAGGTATTCAAGATAGTCATTAATCGTCCAGTATTTTGATATTCATATTTGCCTTGTGATTTTTAATTCCCCTCCCTACATGTTTGGTGCCTGATTTTCAGCCACTAAACATGCTGGGGTTGATTGCTATTCAGAGTAATGCTGTAGTCATCTTTGCTACTGGCAATACTGTGCTTGGGAGGCCCAGGGAAAAAAAAATTGACGTGCGGTCCCCCGTCTGTTTGTGATAACCAACACAGGTAAAGTAGACAGCTGGGGACTGAGACTCTTTGGCCCTACCCAGTCTAAAAATAGCAGACCACAGCTGCCCCACAATTGGAGAATCCATTAGAAATACCTGGCTCAAGACTCATCCCAATTGTCCTGGTGCATTGGCAATTGGGGTAATATATGAGGTATCAGCTGTGATTTGTCAAAAATCAGAGGTGCCATTAAGTCCTTGGTTGGTATTGGAAAGGTGTCTATTAGATCCCCACTATTATCAACCCTGTAAGTAAAAAGAAAAAAAAAACACAAACAAACAAAAATCCTTTATTTTAAATAATAATAAAAAACACACTCTTTCACCAATTTATTAACCACAAAAACAGACAGAAAAATAAAGAGATAGATAGATAGATAGATGATATACCCACAGAGCTCTGCTATGCACACATTATGTGCACTAGTATTTCCTATCTTTTACAAAAAGTGGTGTACATGCATGTGCACAAAGCAAAGAGGTGTTTGCGATGCGCAGCAGAAGTATTTATGCCTTTAACAGGCTCTGGACACTGATAAAACTGTAGCTGCTGGGCAAGCAGCAGGTTCTTGCTTTCTTGCAATCCCTTTCCCAGCACCTGTGCTGGGGGTTGGGAAGTTGTGTTGACACCCTTCTCCTCCATCTATTAAACTTGCACTGCGGCTGTAGTCTTACTCCTTTGAGAAAGAGGGACAGCTCTTCCTTGGCAGTTCATTCCTGCATCTGGCTCTGATTAGTGGAACAGCACATATAATCCTGTAGCATCACCAATTGAGCCTTGCATTGGTGCAAGAGGCGCCCTTTAGTCACTCCTTACTGAGGCCCATTCCCATACTGTAACACCACACACTGTGACACAGCACTGACATTGCTGAGGCTGGAAAGTTCCATCAGTCTGTCAAGTGCCATAATAAATGTTACGTACTTTAGTTTGGCCCAGCGGGTGAAGAAGCAGGGAGCAGTCGATTTTCATCTCTTTTTTTACAGTGCACTGGTGAAGAAAGGATGCGGCAGGCACTCCACCTATCACAACACAGGTCCTTACTTGAGCTGTGCTGTTAAGCCAGTCATCAGAGGTTGTAATCAAAATCAATATTGCCTGCACCAGTCAATCAGTGTTAGTTTAGCAGTAGCACCAGCATACTGGGTTGCTCTGTGGCGCCCTGGACAAGCCAGGTCATCACAGAACTACACCAACACACCCCACACCCCGGCTAGGCACACCAAAGCCAAACACAAAATCCTTGTTGCCTTCCTCCAGGGGCTGATGTCCACACCAGGGGGTGGGCCAGGCGGTTGGTCCCGCCCACCGAGGAGTTCACAGTCCTGGAGGCGGGAAAAGGGATGAGATTAGAGTTCAGTTTTGAAGTGAGAGGACGTAAAATGGTAGAGGAGCAGTCTGACGGTGTCCGGGTGTGTGGCCCGGATGGAACAGCAAGGTTGGCAGACGGTGGTGACCGTCTGCAGGAGAGGCTGATTGGAGCGAACCGTATGGACCGTGGACGGGCGGTGGCCTGGCGGTACCGGATCGGAGAGTAAAGAGAAGCCAGCACCATCCGGCAGGGCTTACGGACCCCGACCAGGCTAGGATTCGCCGTAAAACTGGTCAAATCCGTTAGCGAAGGGAACCTCCGGGGTTTCCCAGCAGTCAAGACCCGATTGAAGGCAACAGCTCAAACCGTAAAGGGAAACACAGTCACCGCCAAGGCTACAGTTCCAAGGGCCAGAGCCTGCGGGCAAAAGGGGCTCCCTCAGCATCCATCCAAGCTGGGGAGCGGGTTACCGGTGGGAAGCCATTGGAACTGTAAACACAACATAGGTGCAGGGAAAGGCAGTCACCATCAACCTGCCAGGAGGTGGAACACCGCAGCCGTCTGTGGGACCCGTCCATCCAGCCGTTTGTTTTACCAGAGACTTTGCATTCTTCATTGGCTGAGTGAGTACCACCGTGCCGTGCGGCACAGCGCTGCCCCCGTGACCCTGCACCTCACCAGGCCCCGTAACCCGCCTGCCATCCATCCCTACCCCTCACTGGGCCCCGGGACCCCCAACCCCCCTACCCACGGAGGGGAGAACCAACATCCAAGCTGCTCCCTGTCATCGCTCCCGGGATCCCCGTCCAGAGCAGCGGTGGTGTCACCAACCTCACCACAACCGTGGGTGGCGTCACGGACAATATCCCTAAATCCAAACCACCCCCTTTCACTCACGGGCGAGGAACGCCGCTCGAGTCCCCGGGATCCGGCCCACCGCCACCACTGAGCAGCAGCAGCAGCCAGACCCAAGCAGTGGGTGAGAGCAGCGTCCCCTCCTCCGCCCGCGACAACTTGGCGTCATGAACAGGATCTTACCGCTCTGCCGTCTGGTAGAGGTGCGTCTTGTGACCGCCGGAGGTGTCCGGCCGAAAATTCGGAGAAGCCGCCATTTTGGGCACGAAAAGTCCCCGCTCGAGCGTCTCCTCGAGTAGTGGAGGCGCGAAAACCGAAACCCCGCCCCTGTAGAGGAGGAGCCGGAAAAAGACTAAGGGGGACGGATGGCGTCTGGCCGCATGTAGCTCGCGGCTATAAAAGCAGGGACGCCAGGACCCTGCAGCGATCTTTTTGTTGGTTCCTGGAAGAGGCCGCCGCAGCAATGTACCAGCCGTCCCGCAGCACCTTAGCCCCCGCGCCTGGAACCGTGGCGTGGGTGGAGGTCCAGACCGCCCAACTCCAACAGCAGCTGCAGATCAGGATGCAACTCCTCTTGGACGAGTGGGAGGCCGACATGGCGGAAGTGGTGGCGGCCATACGGAGACGCAAGGGGGAGGGAGTCTTGGAAGAGAGGGTAAGTGACCCACGCCCCTGTACCCCTAGTGGGTCGGTCATCGCGGCCGAGGGGCCCGGTCTACACCCGCTCGCCCTGTTGGCTGCTGCTGCCCTGCCACTAGGCCCGCTACCATCACCACAGGTAGCGGTACCCCGCCCATCTGCCCAAGCGGACCGACCTGCAGCCGGGGCCCGTGACCGCTCGGAGCCGCTCCCGTGGAAGGTGCCGAAGTCCGAACCGGAGGAACCTGTGGAGACTTCCCCCGAACCGGTGCCGACAAACCGCTCCGTGCAGGAGGTCCAGCGGGAGCCGATCCCTGTGCCCATCCCCCACGCCTCGGCTGAGGCCGCGCCGGGTTGCCGCTGCAGGGCAGCACCCCAGGCCATGACACCGCGGGACCTTCCCCCCAGAATGCCAGTCCTGGGCAGCGTGAAGGAGGTCTCGCGGGGTCCGACCCGTGCGCCGGGGCCCGCAGTAGCCCCTTACTGGGACAGAGGACAGACCCCGCTGGGCCAAGAAATTGCAGAGAGGGAGCGAAGGAAGGCGGAGCTGGTGGCCCGCATGATCCGAAAGAAGGAAGCCTCCGCTAAGCCACCTTCCGTGTCCGGGGCCCGCTCTATGTAGGGCAAGTGAGGAGGTTTGACGTCAGTCGGGGCTATGGTTTTATATATGAGCCGGGCCTGGAAGCCGAAGTTTTTGTGGCCTGACGGGACGTCAATGCCCATCTGCCGGAAGACGACCAGGGCCGCAACTTGATGCCGGGAGACTTGGTGCAGTACACCAGGCACTGCGGGGAGAGGGGTTGGTTTGCGCTGGATGCGAAGCTGAGGGGCAGTCAAGAGGCCTGAGTATCTGCCCAGCCCCCTCCCCCGGCCGACACCGTGGATCTGGAGTAAGTCAGCGGTCCACCGTTGTTAGAAGTTGTCCCCGTTGGGACCACCAGTACAGTTTGAAAGTTTGTAAATGATAAGTGAAAGATGATCAACCGAAGAAGTTAACCTGATTGATGTTTTGATTGAACCGGCTGTTGCCGGCAACTGTTGTCCCCGTAGGGACTGTCTGCAATCCTTGCATAAGGAACTGCTTACGGACAAGCCCGAGAACTTGCAGGGCAACCACAAACTTAGTGGCATGTAAATAAAATTGTGTTTTGGCTTGATACCGTTACCGCCTCCGGAGAGGCAGATTTGGGAGGATGGGCCTGGAGGAAAGTGATGGCCCAGGCCCGCCACTACCGTAACCGGTGGCGATCCTCCGGGGGTTCAGGGGTCCCCATGGACGCGGGTCCCCTGAAAGAGACAGAACCCGCTGGGGCAGCCTGGTGATGGACTGAGGCAAGGGGTGCTGCCCACTTCTTAGGGGCAGCATCAGGGCCAGGTTGTTTGGGTGGGAGAAGAGCGGAAGCCGTACCGTTAATAAAGACAACCGTTTAGTAACGTTTAAGTATGTGCCTCCCGATGTGGGAAGATTGAAAAATGCTTGTTTTTACATGTTTTACCGTTTTCTAGTTTTGCAGTTAAACAAAAATAAAACCGGTGATGGACTGGCAGCCCGCGGACGGTCTGCATTTTACTAAGAGGGAATGTGGTGCCCTGGACAAGCCAGGTCGTCACAGAACTACACCAACACACCCCACACCCCGGCTAGGCACACCGAAGCCAAACACAAAATCCTTGTTGCCTTCCTCCAGGGGCTGATGTCCACACCAGGGGGTGGGCCAGGCGGTTGGTCCCACCCACCGAGGAGTTCACAGTCCTGGAGGCGGGAAAAGGGATGAGATTAGAGTTCAGTTTTGAAGTGAGAGGAATTAAAGTGGTAGAGGAGCAGTCTGACGGCGTCCCGGTGTGTGGCCCTCACGGAAAAGCAAGGTTGGCAGACGGTAGTGACCGTCTGCAGGAGATGCTGATTGGAGCGAACCGTACGGACTGTGGACAGGCGGTGGCCCGGCGGTACCGGATCGGAGAGTAAAGAGAAGCCAACACCATCCGGCAGGGCTTACGGACCCCGACCAGGCTAGGAGTCGCCGTAAAACTGGTCAAATCCATTAGCGAAGGGAACCTCCGAGGTTTCCCAGCAGTCAAGACCCGATTGACTGCAACAGCTCAAACCGTAAAGGGAAACACAGTCACCGCCAAGGCTACAGTTCCCAGGGCCAGAGCCTGCGGGCAAAAGGGGCTCCCTCAGCATCCATCCAAGCTGGGGAGCGGGTTACCGGTGGGAAGCCATTGGAACTGTAAACACAACATAGGTGCAGGGAAAGGCAGTCACCATCAACCTGCCGGGAGGAGGAACACCGCAGCCATCTGTGGGACCCGTCCATCCAGCCATTTGTTTTAACAGAGACTTTGCATTCGTCATTGGCTGAGTGAGTACCACCGTGCCGTGCGGCACAGCGCTGCCCCCGTGACCCTGCACCTCACCAGGCCCCGTAACCCGCCTGCCATCCATCCCTACCCCTCACCGGGCCCCGGGACCCCCATACCCCCTACCCATGGAGGGGAGAACCAACAACCAAGCTGCTCCCTGTCATCGCTCCCGGGATCCCCGTTCAGAGCAGCGGTGGTGTCACCAACCTCACCACAACCGTGGGTGGCGTCACGGACAATATCCCTAAACCCAAACCACCCCCTTTCACTCACGGGCGAGGAACGCCGCTCGAGTCCCTGGGATTCGGCCCACCGCTCGAGCCACCACCGAGCAGCAGCAGCCGTACCCGAGCAGTGGGTGAACGCAGCGTCCCCTCGTCTGCCTGCGACAGTTCAACGCCAGGAAAGAGTGGTGATACATGACAGCTGATCGAAACAAAAGCATTACAGTTAGCAGGCAGAGTGAGCTGCCAGATGCAACAGAAGGTGGTGGAAATCAGTGTTCACCATTCTCCCGGGTTGTCCAAACCTGGGAGGAGTGGGGAGCTGTGCGTACTGCAATAATTAACAGTGACGCTCCCTGGGCCCACAGGAATATCCTCTAGTAATCCGGTGAGCCAGTCCGACTTTGATAGCACCTGTAGAAATATATTTACTTAGAAAATTGGTGATGTATTCAAAACTTAATTCATCCACTCTATATTCACATGAGTTACACAAGTTAGGACAGAAAATAGCACCATATCAAAAATATGTAAATAGACTACACCCCAAACATGCAATACTTGTAATGAGAGAACTAGGGGAAAACGTAGTCCTGGTCATATAATGACCAGAAACATCGAAAATACGTCAAATACAAACTCCTTGAAAAAATATAAAACATTTATTAGGTAATATAACAAGAAGCGACATACAAATTCATCAAAGCATCGAATCATATTTATCAGGTTTTTACAGGAAGTCCCTGAAGAAAAATCACAGAGGGCCAACAACCACATATGGCAGAATGTGTACAGCTGTTTCCATATTCATCAACCACACAGATATTCAATAATTTATGAATAGATGCAATGTACATGAAAAAAGTTGATGCAAGTGTGAAACAAATGGTAAAAAAGCAAAAAACAAAAAAAACACACTTGTCCTATATACAGATACAACTCACAGATTTAATTTCTCAATTACATCATCACTTTTCCTGCTGAAGTACAAAACTCCACTATATCAAGGTTTCCACATAGGAATTCCCACATATTATATTATTCCAAAACCTTTTAAAATCCATGAAATGATCCCATAATAGTATTCACTCACCCATAGTGATTAGATGCCCAAGATAAACGTGCCCCGACGTGAATGTTTCGATATCTTCCTCGGGGGGCCGTGGAAGATATCGAAACGTGGGCCGGCCCCCCGAAGAAGATATCGAAACGAATATCTGTGTGGTTGATGATTATGGAAACAGCTGTACACACTGTGAACATATGTGGTTGTTGGCCCTCTGTGATTTTTCTTCAGGGACTTCCTGCAAAAACCTGATAAATATGAATTGATGCTTTGATGAATTTGTATGTCACTTCTTGTTATATTACCTAATAAATGTTTTACATTTTCCCAAGGAGTTTGTATTTGACGTATTTTTGATGTACCTGGTCATTATATGACCAGGACTACGTTTTCCCTAGTTCTATATTCACATGGTAGTAACAAAAATAGCAAATATGTAAGTCAATGTATTTTTCAAATTTGTTTTCAACTCATTGTGAAATATAATATTCTTTGTTCCATAATTCCCCATAATTGCCTTGTATATTACCACTATTAATTTGTCATACAAAAATTATGGGTTCAGAATACAGATTTATTAAGAAAACAAATAAAATGGAAAGAAAAGAAAAGAAAGCAAAAAGACAACGATTAATAGAATAGAAAGAACTGTGTACTGGGAGGTTAACTTTAAAATGCCCCTGGTCATAAAGCACTATTTTAATTTATTTTTCTCTTCAATCAACACTTTTGTGCTTGGAAAATTTCCTTCGTGAAAAGAGAACTGTTTCCAGAAGGGGACTCGGCAAGCTTTCAATAAAGGATTTAAGCTTTGATTTGGACATTTTGTTGTAATCTCTCCCTTCCTCTTTACATTGGCTGGGCACTAGAAAGGGAAACAAGAGCCCTATTGCAATGTGTGTCTCACAGGCTGCTGAAGCGTGAGCTTTGCTTCCTTGTTGAAGTGGCAGTAGTCTGTTCACTGTTTATATTTCTCTCGCAAGCATGTTTTCATATTTGTAATGGCAAAACAAAAATGACTGTAAGAAACCAATGATGTCCCCAAGAAAATATAGCTAAAATATCATGCTACAAATAGAGTTTATTCTGAATTAACCAACTCAGTCCCAAGCCATTCATCATAAAAATATGAAGACATCCTTCAACATAGCCTTTTTTTTCCTAGTAGGTCTAATGAGGATTTGAAATACTTGAATATATGTATAGTGTACACTGGCATGAAAACTTAGGGCACCCCTGGTCAATAATACTGTTATGGTAAACAGTTAAACAAGTTGAAGATGAAATGATCTCTAAACGGCATAAAGTTAAAGTTGACACATTTCCTTTGTATTTTAGACGGCAAAAAAAACAATATTTTCATCTCTTATATTTTAAAATTACAAAAAGGACAATGGGCCAATTAAAAAGTTTGTCCACTCTTAAGGCCCAGTCACACTAAACAACTTACCAGCGATCCCAACAATGATCCAACCAGATAGGGATCGCTCATAAGTTGCTAGGAGGTTGCTGGTGTCACACTGCGACGCTCCAGAGATCCCACCAGCAACCTGCCCTGGCAGGGATCGCTGGAGCGTGGCTACACGAGTTGCTGGTGAGCTCACCAGCAACCAGTGTCCCAGCCCCCAGCCAGCAGCGCCGCGTGGAAGATGCTGCGCTTGGTAACTAAGGTAAATATCGGGTAACCAACCCGATATTTACCTTGGTTACCAGCGCACGCAGCTACACGTGCAGAGAGCAGGGAGCAGCGCACACCGCTTAGCGCTGGCTCCCTGCTCTCCTAGTTACAGCACACATCGGGTTAATTACCCAATGTGTGCTGTAGCTACATGTGCACAGAGCAGGGAGCAGTGCACAATGCTTAGCGCTGGCTCCCTGCTCTCCTAGCTACAGTACACATGGGGTTAATTACCGATGTGTACTCTGCTACACGTGCAAGAAGCAGGAGCGGCACTGACAGTGAGAGCGGAGGAGGCTGGTAACGAAGGTAAATATCGGGTAACCAAGGACAGGGCTTCTTGGTTACCCGATGTTTACCGTGGTTACCAGCCTCCGCAGAAGCCGGCTCCTGCTGCCTGCACATTTAGTTGTTGCTGTCTCGCTGTCACACACAGCGATCTGTGCTTCACAGCGGGAGAGCAACAACTAAAAAATGGCCCAGGACATTCAGCAACAACCAAGGACCTCACAGCAGGGGCCAGGTTGTTGCTGGATGTCACACTAAGCAACATCACTAGCAACATCGCTGTTACGTCACAAAAGTTGTTCGTTAGCAGCAATGTTGCTAGCGATGTTGCTTAGTGTAACGGGGCCTTTAGAGATTTGTCTGCTCAAATAACTTTGACTAAAGTTTCAGACCTTAATTAGGCTTTTAGGGTAATGGCTTGTACATGATCATTATTAGGAAAAGCCAGGTAATGCAAATTTCACAGTTTTATAAAAACCCAGCCTCCTCTAACCTTGTGGTAAAAAACAGCAGCCATGGGTTCTTCTGAGCAGCTGTCTAGCACTCTGAAAATGAAAATGGTGGAGGCTGACAAAGCAGGAGAAGGCTATAAGAAGATAGTAAAGTGTTTTCAAGTTTCTTCAGTTAGAAATGTAATTAAGACAATGCAGTTAACAGAAATATTGGAGGTCAAGATAAGATCTTTGCCCATATATTTGCAATAGGATTGAGATCAGAGCTTTGTGATGGCCACTTCAAACCATTGGCTTTATTTTTCTTAAGCCACATTGTAACCAGTTTGGCAGTATGGTTTGGGTCATTGTCTATTTGGAATACCCATTTCTGCCAAAGCTTCAAGTTCCTGGCTAATGTCTTGAGATGTTGCTTTAGTAGTGCCACATAATCTTCTTTGCTCATGACGCCATCTATTTTGTGAAGTGAACCAGTCCCTCCTGCAGCAAATCAACACCACAACATGATACTGCCACATCTGTGTTTTACACTTTGGATGATGTTCTTAGGCTTCAAAGCTTTTTTTTTTCCTCCAAATGTAACAATGGTCATTATGGTTCAATTTTAGTTTTGCCAGACCAAAAGACATATCTCCAAAAATTAAGGTATTTTTTACTGTGTGCATTTGTAAACATTAATCTGGTCATTTTATAATTCTATTGTAGAGGAAGAGTGGCTGTTTAGCCCATGTTGAAACAGTACTTGTTTCACTGTGAATAATGACACAATCTCACCAGCTTCCACCAGCATCTTAACAAGGCCTTTTGCATTTGTTTTTGGGTTGATCCGCACATGTCTGACTAAAGCACATTCATCTCTAGTACACAGAACCCGTCTCCTTCCTGAGTGGTATGACGGCTGTACATTCCCATCTTATCTGTACTTGCATATAATTGTTTATACAGATGAGGCACCTTCAGGTATTTGAAAATTGCACCCAGGGAGGAACCAGACTTGTGCAAGTCCACAATTCTCTTCCTGAGATCTTGGCTGATTTTTTTTGATCTTCCCATGATGCTACACAAAGAAGCAATATTTCAGGTGAGCATTAAAATACATCCACAGGTGTATCTCCAATTAACTCAGTTGTTGCCAGTTAGCCAATTAGAAGCTTCCAAAGACATGACATCATGAAATTGTTCACTATAACAGTATTATTAGCGTGTGTAAGCTTTTGACTTTGCAGAAAGTAATAAAAATGCATTAAAACATTCTCTCTCTCATTATTCTGACATTTGGCAAATATAAATAACTTTTTTTTAATCCTAATTGACCTAAACTGGCAAAGGTGTATTCTGATTTCATGTCAAATAGTGAGAAAAACATGCATATGTGTCTGTTTAGATAGCGTATGTAAACTTTGAGTTTCAACTGTATGTTCCTTTTATTGCCGTGTATTCCCATTCAAATCTTTCCACCCAAACAATGTAATGTGTCATCCTCTCCTCCACCCCATATCAACAGGTTTATGATGTAATCCTTGCTCTTAATTTTTCAATAGTTTGGATGATGCCTTAATACTTAATCTTTGGAGGCAGTATATTGTGAGCCTGCACTCACTGAATGTATTGGAGACACTTGTGTGGCGCCCTGGACTAGCCAGGTCGTCAGGGATAACATACAAACACCCCCACCCCCAATAGACAGTGACATCAATAACAAGTCAAATCCAAATGTGACCGGAACCCCAGTGGTTTCTTAACAACCAAAGACCCAATAGAAGGAAATCGCCCACACTGTGAGGGTATACAGCTACCGCCTAAGGCTAGAGACCCAAGTGCCAGCGCCTGCGGGCAAACGGGCTCCTCCGGCATCCATACACCGGGGAGCGGACTACCATTGGGGATCCATAGTAGTCAAACGAGAACATCAAGGTTCAGGGAAAGACAGCCGCCATCACCTGTCCAGGGAGAGACACTGCAGTCGGCTGCGGGACCCATCCATCAAGCCGTTTGGTTTACCGAGGACTTTGTGCATCTCTTACTGAGTGAGTACACCCGTGCCACCCGGCACCGCGCCGCGCTGTCCCTGCAACCCTGCACCTCACAAACCCTGCCTCCCCGTCACATCATCGGGCCCTGGGACCACCGACCCCTACCTACGGAGGGGGAAAACAACATCCCAGCTGCTCCCTACCATCGCTCCCGGGATACCCGTCACCAGCAGCGGTGGTGCCCATCTTCACCACGACCCGTGGGTGGCGTCACTGACTAAATCCCCCAAACCAACCGCCCCTTTCACTCACGGGCGAGAAGCGCCGCTCGAGTCCCCGAATCCGGCCCACCGCTCGAGCCACCGAGCAGCAGCAGTTGCAGCAGCGCCGGACCCGAGCGTTGGCGAGCGCGCAGCTGCGGCGGCGTCCTCCCCGCCCGCGACACTTGCTTGGCTGCTTGACTTGAGGAACACTAGAATGGTTTCTATTTGAATAGTCCAGGCATTTTATTTAAGGCACACTTTAACTGCTTTCCATCACGTAACAAAGCCTTCCTTGGCTATATAGAAAGTTAAATGTAAAACAGTCTGTTTCATTTGCTAGTATGCCAACATGGCATTAGATACAACCTTGCAATGGTATCCAAGTGGAAGTATCGCACTTTCCACTCACTGACCTCAGTAAGTGCACAACCCCTTGTGTGAGGTTACTTTTCGGGAGTTTGAACAGGGCTCCAATGGACACTTAGGAAGACTGCCTCACTGGTATCCCCAGCCAGGAACTGTGACTTGCTTTCAGACAATGTCACCTGCCAGTCCAGATCCTCAGATGGACTCCAGCTTCCTAATCACAGAGCAACCACAAGATCCATACACCTGGCCTCCTTGCTAGTTTGTCTTCACAAAAATTCTGCTGCTGGCTCTCACTCACATAGTCTGAACGCAGGGTGGCTCCAGGAAGTGAACTGCTTCCAAGAACACAGATAAAACCATGTGACCAAACAAAGAGTCACTTATGTCAGACCAGACACACCCATGGATGGAGGTATGTGAATGGCCAGATCCATCCAGCACTCTGGCTATCCTTAACGGGAACCTGACACTTAATACATTATGAATACTTGTGGAATTACAGGTCCCATAGTTAAATTTTCAGGTTTCAATCCAAAAAAAATCCAGAGAATCATATTGTATGATTTTTAAATAATTAATTTGTATTTTATTGCATGAAATAAGTATTGATACAAAAGAAAAACACAACTTAATATTTGGTACAGATAACTTTGTAATTGGAGAAGTAAGATGTTTCCTGTAGTTCTTGACCAAGTTTGATCACACTGCAACAGGGATTTTGGCACACTCATCCACACAGATCTTCTCCAGATCTTTCAGGATTTGGGGCTGTCACTGGGCAACATTGAGTTTCAGCTACCTACACAGATTTTCCTTTTGGGTTAGCAGAGGTTTATCGCGGGGATGGGGCTGTGGGGGGAGAGGATGGGGAGGGGAAAGTATCTATAGACACAGTATGAGGGAGAGAGGATAGAGAGGGGAAGTATCTGTGGACATAGTATAGGGAGAGCGGGTGAGGGGTGATGTATATAGACACAATATGGAGAGTGAGGGTAATGGTATTCTATACAGACATAGTATGGGGAGCGAAGGTGAGGGGGAATGAATGAAAACATAGTATGGGAAGCAAACAGGGGAAAAACATTTTGAGGACACAGAATAAAGAGCGACAAGGCAATGGGAAGCATTTAAGGAAATGAGGTGGCATTTAAGGACAAGGCATGAGGAGCATTTAGGCAGGATGTGTGTGGACACAGTATGGGGAGCCAGGGGGAAATGTATACGGATATAGTATGGGGAATGAGGAGGGCTGAGTAGGGACGTAGTGAAGAGATGGTATGGGATTAGAAAAATATGAGGGGGCTCAGAATAGAGACTAGGTAGTGGGGGTTGGTATGAAAAGTGGGTAGGTAGCATGAAGGGACAGTGTGAAGCCATAGCGAGGATAGGGAATGTGATGAGGGGGCATAGTAATATGACTGGGCAGTATAAGGGGATACAGTGTGTTAGGACAATGTGAAGAGTGTACTCAGTATGGAAAGGAGATGGCAGTGTGGAGTGCTTGTACCATAAGAGGGACAGTGTGTGTCATATTTTGTGCAAAGAACTGAGATGCAATTACTTATTCTGGGGCACAGCATAGGGCAGATATTTTTATATAGGAATAATCTAATCATTCTGCTATTTTTAAGGGTATCGTGCCAGAATGTGCTGAAGAAGACCAGAGAGGAATGAAGTCTGCAGTGATGAGCTGTGAATGTGAAAAGTAATTATTGCGTCTGTACAAGTTGAAAAAAAGAGAGAAACGACTCATATCAGAGGCAATGACAGCTTAAAGGTACCTGAATGTAAATATTTATTTGAGATATTGACTAATTCTCAACAGTAGGCCTTGATCTCACTTGCACATTGCTTCTGATGTGAGAGCATCGGATGCTATATGATAATGACCCTCGGCTCCCTCTCTGCTGCGAGCATGAGCCAAGTGTCATGCAACTGTGATATGATCTTGCAATCGGATCACAGCTGAGGAGAAGAGAGAGCAGGTATTTTGTCCCTCTTCTCTGTAGTCTCTGAGTACATTGCACTGCACTCTGATCACATCCAAGTGCAGTTCAATATTTTACACTCTCCTATAGACTTGTACTGTATGGGTGTGTGTGAGCCAAGACTCGCTGCCAAATGCAGCATGTGGTGACTTTTTTCATGCCAATATGGCATGAGAAATTAATCGCAGATGGACACATAGTTTACACTGGTGCAAGTACAAATCGATGTTTTATCGGATTGCACTCGTCCATGCAAAACACAAATGGAACTGAGAACTTACTGTTATTCCTGTATTTTCTGCAGTCTTATGACTATTGATCAATTCAATAGCTAAATTTCTCTTTATTCATATGTTCATGGCAGTAATGCAGGTTCCATTTTTCACATTTTTATTCTTACATACAGCTAGTGGAATTTTCATGTCAGTATTCACACAGCAGTTTCTGCTATTACATGTATTCCCCTTACATAGTCACTGGTGTGCATACCTTTTCTCCACATATTATGATGACTGATAACTAGAGTTGAGCGCGGTTCGTGGTTCGTGGTTCTCCAGTTCGCGGTTCGAGTGATTTTGGGGGGTGTTCTAGATAGAACTAGAACTTGAGCTTTTTGCTAAAAGCTCGATAGTTCTAGTTACGTTCGAGAACGGTTCTAGCAGCAAAAAGCCAAGCTAATTAGTAGCTGTCTTTTCGCTGTAATAGTGTAAGTCACTCTGTGACTCACAGTGTTAAGAAATTTCAGCTTATAGTGTGCGGGGACTGCGCGTTCAGACAACTGCTGCTGGGATAATGGCGATCACCATTTTTTTTTTCTTGTCTTCCTTCCCTAAGCGCGCGCGTGTAGTGGGGTGGGCCAGCATGTCAGCCAATCCTAGACACACACACAGCTAAGTAGACTTTTTGCCAGAGAAGCAACGGCATGTGTGATAGGATGTCCATGTCACATGTCCCTGCATTATAAATACGGGCATCTGCCCGTCTGGACGCCACTATCTGCCTTCTGCGTCTGGGTGTCAGTCACCGCTGGCGCAGCTCCTGTCTCCGACACTGCTGTGTACGCTCTACACACAGCGCTATACAGAATAGGGTTAGAAATTTCTTTCAGCCCTTGTAAGGGCTAATTACAGCAGGCTCAGAGCCATAGGTAACAGTCAAGTCCGTGGAAACAGATTTTAACAGCTACAGATAACAGCGTCTGTGTAGCTAAGGTCAGGGACTTCATCGCTGAATTTCACCATTAGGAGGGATAGAAAGTGAGGCTTCCTTTCCTCTACACTGACCCACAACCCGGCCACGGTACCCTCCTGCCCTTTGCACACTCAAGCTCATTGTTACTAAGCCATTATACTAGCATACACTGAGGAAACTTAGTGGCATCCTAAAAGTGGCTGTTGGACTTCCATTAGTGTCCCACTGGTGCAAATATATTTGCAGCACCTCTGCATTGCACACTCAAACTCATTTTTAATAAGCTATTATACAAGCAAACACTGAGGAAACTTAGTGGCATCCAAAAAGTGGCTGTTGGACTTCATTAGTGTCCCACTGGTGCAAAGATATTTGCAACACCTCTCTCTGCATTGCTTACTCAAGCTCATTGTTACAAAGCCATTATACTAGCAAACACTGAGGAAACTTAGTGGCATCCTAAAAGTGGCTGTTGGATTTCATTAGTGTCCCACTGGTGCAAAGATATTTGCAGCAGCTCTGCATTGCACACTCAAGCTCATTGTTACAAAGCCATTATACTAGCAAACACTGAGGAAACTTAGTGGCATCCTAAAAGTGGCTGTTGGACTTCATTAGTGTCCCACTGGTGCAAAGATATTTGCAGCACCTCTGTATTGCACACTCAAACTCATTGTTACAAAGCCATTATACTAGCAAACACTGAGGAAACTTAGTGGCATCCTAAAAGTGGCTGTTGGACTTCATTAGTGTCGCACTGGTGCAAAGATATTTCCAGCACCTCTGCATTGCACACTCAAACTCATTTTTACTAAGCTATTATACTAGCAAACACTGAGGAAACTTAGTGGCATCCTAAAAGTGGCTGTTGGACTTCATTAGTGTCCCACTGGTGCAAAGATATTTGCAGCACCTCTGCATTGCACACTCAAGCTCATTGTTACAAAGCCATTATAATAGCAAACACTGAGGAAACTTAGTGGCATCCTAAAAGTGGCTGTTGGACTTCATTAGTGTCCCACTGGTGCAAAGATATTTGCAGCACCTCTGCATTGCACACTTAAGCTCATTGTTACAAAGCCATTATAATAGCAAACACTGAGGAAACTTAGTGGCATCCTAAAAGTGGCTGTTGGACTTCATTAGTGTCCCACTGGTGCAAAGATATTTGCAGCACCTCTGCATTGCACACTAAAGCTCATTGTTACAAAGCCATTATACTAGCAAACACTGAAGAAACTTAGTGGCATCCTAAAAGTGGCTGTTGGACTTCATTAGTGTCCTACTGGTGCAAATCTATTTGCAGCACCTCTGCATTGCACACTCAAGCTCATTGTTACAAAGCCATTATACTAGCAAACACTGAGGAAAGTTAGTGGCATCCTAAAAGTGGCTGTTGGACTTCATTAGTGTCCCACTGGTGCAAAGATATTTGCAGCACCTCTGCATTGCACACTAAAGCTCATTGTTACAAAGCCATTATACTAGCAAACACTGAGGAAACTTAGTGGCATCCTAAAAGTGGCTGTTGGACTTCATTAGTGTCACACTGGTGCAAAGATATTTGCAGCACATCTGCATTGCACACTCAAACTCATTTTTACTAAGATATTAGAATAGCAAACTGTGCTGCCAGTTTAAGGGTCATAGTTGCATTGTCCGGGATAGTTATTGTTGTTTATTCTGCTGTCAATAAAGGTAGACCAACGCTGCAATCTACACCACCTCTCAATTTTTACTAACACATCTTAAGTGCAAAATCTTGTTGCAATATAAATGAGTGGCAAAATGACAGATGTTGGTGGAAAGGGGAACAGGCGTGTTGGAAAAGGAAAAAAGGTTTGTGTCCATGGGGAAGGTGGCAAAGCTCCATTAACATCTGCTGAAGAGAGGCCATCTTCCAGCAAAAGTAAGATGTCTACTACTTTCCGTGGACAATCAGATGTGCTCCCTTTTTTACGAACACGAACAACTGGAACAAAGGTAGGTGATGGCCAAAAAAGGAAAATGCTTGAATGGATCTCAAGTGGTCTAACAAGTGCCCTCTCCGCCACCTCAACTACCGCATCCAAAAAACACCAGTCCTCTGAGTTGTCAGACCAATCACACTTGCATTTTCCCAGCTCTCAAGTCTCCATCCGCCATGCACAGTTTGGTGGAACAGAGATGGCTGAGTCTGCAGAGCTGTTCAGTCACACTATAGCCTGGGAATCAGAGGTGTGCTCCCAAGATACAGTGAGTACAGACCAGGAAATGGTCTGCAGTGATGCCCAGAACCTTTGTGACTCAGATTCAGGCCGTGATGACCAAGTTTCTGAGCATAATGTTGACCCTTATTCACAAACTGAAACACCTGTTATAATAGACAATGAGGAACATACTGATGACGATGAGACGCAGATACCAGATTGGGATGACAACTTATATATTCGTTCAGGGCAGGAAGAGGCTCGGTCTGACGGTGAGGGGAGTGCAAACACAACGCTTGATGAGGAACTTCTAGATCCCACCTACTGTCAACCCACAGTCAGGCACTCGAGGAGGTCAACAGAGGCGGTGGAGGAGGATGCTACTGAGACGAAGTTACCTTGCGCCTTCCTGGACAGAGTCGGAGTACTGGTAGCACGTCTACAACTGCATCCTCAGCCACCACTCTGCCTCTGAGCACTAGTCGGGGGAGCTCATCAGGTCGCATGCCCTCTAAGCTTTGCCTAGGCTGGTCCTTTTTTGACCTTGCAAAGGATCGCCCAAATTATGTGATCTGTAAAATTTGTCGGGAATCTGTTAGTAGAGGCAAAAACATCAGCAGTTTGACAACTTCTTCCATGAATCGTCACATGAATAAATATCATATGTCCCAGTGGGAAGCTCACCATGTTGAAATGCGGCCTAGTGGAGCGGACCATCCACCGCCTGCCCCTTCCAGTGCATCTGCGCACTCTTCATCTTCTAGGACTGTGGGGACAGCTGTCACACCTGGTTTTCCACGCACAACTTCCACCACTGTAACCGCAACAGGCAGTTTGCTTGGTAGGTCGTCAGTTGGTTTGGAAGGGGAAACAAGTGCGTGTGTACAGCTCTCTCAGACATCGATAGCACCAACGTTGGATGAAGGCAACATCATGTCTACGCCTGCACTTTCCTCACAAACCTGCATTTTTCCGGGGACACCCTACTCAACACCGTCTACACACAGCAGCCAGATCTCTGTCCCTCAGATGTGGACAAATAAAAGGCCATTTCCTGTGACCCATGACAAAGCTAAGAGGTTGACTTTATCCCTCTGTAAGCTCTTGGCTACCAAAATGCTGCCTTTCCGCCTGGTGGACACACAGGATTTTAGAGACCTTATGTCTGTCGCTGTGCCCCAGTACCAGATGCCCAGTCGCCACTACTTCTCTAAGAAAGGTGTGCCCGCGCTACACCAGCATGCCGCACACAACATCACCGCTTCCTTGAGAAACTCTGTGTGTCAATGGGTGCATTTCACCACCGATACTTGGACCAGTAAGCATGGACAGGGACGTTACATGTCGCTGACTGGGCACTGGGTAACTATGGTGATAGATGGTGAATGGTCTGCTGCACAAGTCTTGCCGTCCCCACGACTTGTGTGTCAATCCTCTGTCTGTCCAAGTTCCGCCACTGCTTCTGCCTCCTCCACCTCATCTGGGTCCTCCACCTCCGCCCCAAGCCTGCCTGGTCAGGCCACCAGCGTTGTCACTGCGCAGAAGGAATCACGCACCCCTCATTACTATGCTGGCAGCAGAGCACAACGGCATCAGGCGGTCTTTAGCTTAACATGTCTTGGAAATAGGAGTCACACAGTGGCTGAGTTGTGGGCAGCTCTGGAGACTGAGTTTAATAAATGGTTGTCTCCACTCAACCTGCAGCCTGGTAAGGCCATGTGCGACAAGGCTGCAAACCTGGGTGCGGCCCTTCGCCTGGGCAAGGTGACACACGTGCCTTGTATGGCTCACGTGTTGAACCTTGTTGTCCAGCAATTTTTAACACACTATCCCGGCCCAGATGGCCTTCTGACCAGGGCACGAAAACTGTCTGCTCACTTCCGCCGTTCAACCGCCGCAGCTGAGCGACTTGCATCGCTCCAGAAGTCTTTCGGCCTGCCGGTTCATTGCCTGAAATGCGATGTACCGACACGCTGGAATTCGACTCTCCACATGTTACAGCGACTGTGGCAGCACTGCCGAGCCCTGGTGCAATACGTCATGACGTATAGCCTGGGCCAACGAGATGCAAAGGTGGGGCAGATCACCCTGATGGAGTGGGCTCAGATCAAGGACCTATGCACCCTTCTGCACAGTTTCGACATGGCGACAAATATGTTTAGCGCTGAGAATGCCATTATCAGCATGACAATTCCAGTCATTTACATGCTGGAGCACACGCTAAACACTATTCGGAGTCAGGGGGTGGGACAACAGGAAGGTGAAGAACTACAGGAGGATTCATATGCGCAAGACACAACAACATCACCAAGGTCCAGACGTTCATCATCACCAACGCGGCAGGCATTGGAGCATGGGGGACAGGGATCAACAAGGGCGCATGGTAGCAGACGAAATGTTGAGGAAGGTGCAGGAGAACATGAAGAAATGGAGGACGAACTGTCCATGGACATGGAAGACTCAGAGGATGAGGGAGACCTTGGTCAAATTTCAGTTGAAAGAGGTTGGGGGGCGATGTCAGAGGAAGAAAGAACGGTTAGCACCCCTATGCCACAAACACAGCGTGGACTTGGTCCACATGGCTGCGCAAGACACATGAGCGCCTTCTTGCTGCACTACCTCCAACATGACACTCGTATTGTCAAAATTAGAAGTGATGATGACTACTGGCTTGCCACACTATTAGATCCCCGGTACAAGTCCAAATTTTGTGACATAATTCCAGCTATAGAAAGGGACGCACGTATGCAGGAGTATCAGCAGAAGCTGTTACTCGATCATAGCTCGGCTTTTCAACCAAACAACCGTGCAGGTGCAGGGAGTGAATCTCCCAGTTGTAACTTGACAAACATGGGACGGTCTCGTCATCTTCAACAGTCTACCCGTACCAGTAGCACCGTATCTGGTGCTGGTAACAGCAATTTATTGAATCTTTTCATAATTTTTTAGACCGTCCTTTGCAAGGCCACCAGAGACAATAAGTCTGACACATAGTCAACAGCTGGAGAGGATGATACAGGAGTATCTCCAAATGAACATCGATGCCATGACTTTGCAAATGGAGCCTTGCTCATTTTGGGCTTCAAATCTTGAAAAATGGCCAGAGCTCTCAACTTACGCCTTGGAGATTTTGTCGTGTCCAGCTGCCAGCGTTGTCTCTGAATGTGTCTTCAGTGCTGCTGGGTGTGTGCTGACAGATAAGAGCACGCGTCTGTCCAGTGACAATGTGGACAGACTAACGTTCATCAAAATGAACAAGTCATGGATCCACAAGGAATTTACTACCCCTGTGTCATCCTGGGGAGAGTAAATGCTTGTGGATTTGGAATGTGCTTGATGCAAATCAAAACATCCTGTTTGCAACTAGGGCACAAGTGTTGCCACTGATGGGGTGTCTGTGTGGCCCAATTTTTGGAAAAAAGGGAGACTCCGCTTGGAGTAACCCTTGCTTACATTGTTTTTAAAAATGATCCAAGATGAACAGATCTGGGATCAGGAAAGACTTTGCTACCTACCCCGGTGTCATCCTGGGGACGGTTAAGTATGGCGTATTTTTGATTGTGCTTGATGCAAATCTAGCTGTGAAGTGTACAACTGGGGCACAAGTGCTGCCACTGAAGGAGTGAGTGCCTGTGTGGCCCAATTTTTGGAAAAAAGGGAGACTCCACTTGGAGTAACCCTTGCTTGCTGTGTTTTTTAAAAGGAGGCAAGATGAACAAATCTTGGTTTAGCAAAGACTTAGCTACCTACCCCGGTGTCCTCCTAGGGACGGTTAAGTATGGCGTATTTTTGAATGTGCTTGATGCAAATCTAGCTGTGAAGTGTACAACTGGGGCACAAGTGCTGCCACTGAAGGGGTGAGTGTCTGTGTGGCCCAATTTTTGGAAAAAAGGGAGACTCCGCTTGGAGTAACCCTTGCTCACATTGTTTTTAAAAATGATCCAAGATGAACAGGTCTGGGATCAGGAAAGACTTTGCTACCTACCCCGGGGTCATCTTGGAAACGGTTAAGTATGGCGTATTTTTGAATGTGCTTGATGCAAATCTAGCTGTGAAGTGTACAACTGGGGCACAAGGGCTGCCACTGAAGGGGTGAGTGCCTGTGTGGCCCAATTTTTGGTAAAAAGGGAGACTCCGCTTGGAGTAACCCTTGCTTGCTGTGTTTTATAAAAGGAGCCAAGATGAACAAGTCATGGTTCAGCAAAGACTTAGCTACCTACCCCGGTGTCCTCCTAGGGACGGTTAAGTATGAAGTATTTTTGAATGTGCTTGATGCAAATCTAGCTGTGAAGTGTACAACTGGGGCACAAGTGCTGCCACTGAAGGGGTGAGTGACTGTGTGGCCCAATTTTTGGAAAAAAGGGATACTCCGCTTGGAGTAACACTTGCTTACATTGTTTTTAAAAATGATCCAAGATGAACAGGTCTGGGATCAGGAAAGACTTTGCTACCTACCCCGGGGTCATCCTGGAAATGGTTAAGTATGGCGTATTTTTGAATGTGCTTGATGCAAGTCTAGCTGTGAAGTGTACAACTGGGGCACAAGTGCTGCCACTGAAGGGGTGAGTGTTTGTGTGGCCCAATTTTTGGAAAAAAGGGAGACTCCGCTTGGAGTCACCTTGCGGTGTTTTACATGATTTTAGAAGGGCGTGCCATGCCTATATCTGTGTCTCCTCTTTTTCCTTGTTCTGCTCTTTTTTTTTTTCGCATGAGTATATGTCCTTGTCACTTTCCCATGTGTTTGTGTTGTGTTGTGAGTTGTTTGTCACCTTTTGGACACCTTTGAGGGTGTTTTCTAGGTATTTTTATGTGTTTGTGATTGCCTGCCATTTTTTCCTATGCGGTTCGAGTTCGGTTCGTCGAACGTTTGCCGAACCGAACTCGAACAGGACCCCTATTCGACGAACCGAACTCAAGCCGAACCACGGCCGGTTCGCTCATCTCTAGTTTTAAGCTGTGTTTCTTGAGTTTGTACTCATCCTTCTTTCTCTAAACATGGCGAGTGGAGTTAATACCAAAAAGTTCTATTTTGGTCTCACCTGACCACATATCTCCTCTGGATCATCCAGATGGTCCTTGTCAAAATTCAAATAGGCTTTGACATGTGCTGGTGTGATCAGGAAGACCTTGCGTGCCCTGTAGGATTTTAATCCATGATGGCTTAGTGTATTACTAACTTTGAAACTGTGGTCCAAGCTCTATTAATGTCATTGATCAGGTGCTCCTGTGTAGTTTTGGGATGATTCCTGACTTTTCTCAGAATCATCCTTACCCCACGAGATGAGACCTTGAATGGAATCCCAGACTGAGTAAGATTGACAGTGATCTTGAGTTTCTTCTATTTTCTATTAATTGTGCGAATAGTTGTTCCCTTCTCACCAAGCTGCTTGCCTATTGTCCTTGTTCTACCATTTTGTCCCTAGTGTACTTAAACAGCTCTTTGGTCTAGGCCATGTTAGAGAGGTTGGAGTGTGATTGAGTGATTGTGTGGACATGTGTCTTTTATACAGTTAACAGGTCCAAACAGGTGCAATTAATACAGGTAAACAGTGCAGAGCAGGAAGGCATCTTAAATAAAAATAACAGGTATGTGAGAGCTAGAATTGTTGCTGGTTGATAGGTGATCAAATACTTATTTCATGCAATGAAATGCAAATTATTAATTAAAAAATGATGCAATCTGATTTTCTGGATTTTTTTTTATTCTGCGTGTCACAGTTGAGATACCAACAAAAATAATTACAGACCTCTCCATTCTTTGTAAACAGGAAAACATGCAAAATCGGCAGGGTATAAAATACTTATTTTTCTCACTTTAAATGTATACACCCAACTGGTAAATGTAGGAGTCCCACTCCTTAATAATTTGAAAAACAATGTTTTCTGAGGCCTATCTCTATGTCTATATCAAGTGGGTCTTGGAGTGACTCCTATTTTTGGACAGCCTTTACACATATTGGATGTGCTTTAATAGTCTAAGATTCCCACTCCTTCCAAATGGGGGAAAAAATGCTCTACGTCTCCAGGGTGTTTCAGAGTGCCTCCTTTAAATATTTTTTAGGCCTTCCACTAAGTACATTGGCTTTAGCAGTGCAGCATACCCAAACTTCTTTATTCAGACATGAGTCTCTGAGAAAATGGCTATAGACAGTGACTTATCATGCACTTCCTGAGGGCGTTGGTCCTCATCTTTCAGGTGCCGGTCCACTGACGCGTTACCAGTCACTCTCTTCAGTTGAACTGCTCTGACTCTCTGCTTTTTACTAGTTACAGTAAATGCGGCATTCTCCATCCCATCGTTGTTTTATATTGTTTCTTTCATTTTCAATGCAATACTGGTGGTAAGATGTTTACTACCCACTTAGTCTTCACTATTCAAAATACTGTTATACTGTTTTGTTCCATTAAAGTGAAATTCTTGCTTTTTCACATCTTGTTTTTTTCTTGTTGTCTCATATGAGTATCATGTTTTGGAAATGAGTGTTCATTTTAGTCACATAAATATCGTCCACAGTCCTAGACCATTATGACTTCTTTCCATTCATTCATTGAAACATTCTGTCCATTTGTAAAATCTGTTTAGGATTTAAAAATACAAATATTTTTACAGTTTAAAAGAAACAATATTTTGACAATTGTCAAATAATTTATTATGAAGCCTTCATACTCATGTCTTCCAGGGAGTATAGCATTCCCTCCTTTTAATTTCTGGCAACCCTTGTACTTAGTGCATAGGCTTTATGAGTAGGCTTTATTATTGTAAGGCTAGCAGCTGGAGAAGGGATAGTTTTCCATTATAATTATATTGACAATATTTCTTTCCTTACAGCCCTTGCTGCTGCAATCTGAAACCAAAAGACCTTTTCCAGGCTACATGCATTAACTCCTATTCCATACTAATACCTCTGTTAGCTGCATACTGTATGTAACTTAATATGTGCAAGGCTTGTGGTAAGGGAATCAGAAGTGAACACGCTGCTAATGGTGCAAGCACAGACCGAGGATGTGGGCCATGTGTCACTGCTTGTTGCATGAGCACAACAAACATGCTCATCCATGAGACCAAGCTTACTGTCCCACTTTGTAGAGGGGAATGACAAAACACCTCCTGAAGGCTGAACAGTGCAAATAGGTTGTTGGTTGGATGACAGATACAATCTCGGAGTCAGTACATTTTTAAAATTGTACCAGAATTGAATCAAAGTCCCCAGTCTATGTCTCTTCCAGGATATACTGCAATGCCTCCTTGTAATTTTAGCTAGGCCTTGCACCAAGTGCATAATCTTTCCCAGTTTCAGAGTCAGAATGTTTTTAAAATTGTACCAGAATGGATCACAAGCCCTCTTCTATGTTTCTTCTAGAGTACACTGCAATGTCTCCTTGAAATTTTAGCTAGGCCTCACACTAAGTGCATAGGCTTTAACAGTTTTGGAATCAAAATGTTTTTTTTTAAAGTGTACCAGAGTTAAATCACAATCCCTCCTCTACACATCTTCCAGGGGGTATTGCCGTGCCTCCTAATTTTTGGCAGCCTTTGCACTTAGTGCATATGTGGAGCCCCTGAGGCTTCAGTTGCCACAGGGTACTGCGCCTCACCAAAGATGCAGTATTAATCCCAGGTACGGAGGAGGTCATTGCCGGTAACTACCACCAATCCATACAACACACAGTTAGTCTCCCTCCCACTGGGACTGGGTTAGGGTAGGGTCACGGGGATGGTCACCACAAGGTATGGGACCTCCCACCCACTAGAGTAAGGCGACACACACTCACAAACTGTTAGTTAGAGACAGACAAGTAACAAGTGAGACATGGGGAGAACATGGTCGCTGAGGAGAGAGCTGTGCCATAGCTCCCTCAGGGCTGAATGCATAGAGAAGGGTGCAGAACCATAGGCTGGGTGGGTATTTCAAGTCCCACCAACAGAATCTGCTGGGCAGAGGATTTTAAGTCTTCTGGCCCACACAAAGTGCCCGGGGCACAGCAGCATACTAGAGCCAAGAGCTGTGACACAAAACTGGCACCAGTAAAGGACTTGTTCTGCCTGCCATACAGGACAGGAATGGAGCCAATACAAGGACTCGGGTCCCAGCGTAGCTTCAAGCCGCAGGGACTCACACAACACAGTGCAAATAGGAAGGACTCACAGAGAGAAGCACCAGTTCTGACCTCCGAACTATCCGGGATCGGCTGGAGCCCATGACAGCGGAGTCCGCCACTCCAGAGGTGGTGACATCTCAGTGAGTAAAGAACTTTAACTGCAACCTCTGTGTCGTCCAATCCTTCCCGCGCACTACCCTCGCCATAGCTGCATGGCAGCAGGAGACTACTACTCCCAACCTCCCTGGGGCCTGAGCTGTGCCTGTGGACAGCTGCAGCAACTGAGCTTTGCTACCATCTGCCCCAGAGGATACCTCCCGCAGCGGCATCTCCTATATTAGCCGCAAACCACAGGTGGTGCCACGGATACAAACTCTATCCTTCCCTGTAAATAATCCGTCCATCTTTATTATCACCGCCAGGGTCACAAAACCGGGCCAGGCCGCTATGACATCCCAAATCTCCCTACATCGGCATGGTGACGAATAATGCCCCAGACCCCTGTGGGCGCGTCACATAGGCTTTATGAGCGTAAAAGTTCCTCTCCTTCCAAATTGGGCAAAATTGTTTTCTGAGGCCCTTGTGTAGGTCTCTTCCAGGGTGTAGCAGAGTACCTCCTTCTATTTTTGTCAGTCCTTGTATGTAGTGTATTGGTTTTACCAGGCTAAGAGGCTAACTCTTTCTAAATTGGAAAAAATGTTTTCTGGTTCCCTCCTCTATGTCTCTTCCAGGTTGTACTGCAATCCCTACTTTAAATTTTTGCTTGGTCTTGCACTAAGTTAATGGGATTTAGCAGTGTAGGAGTCCCAATAGTTTTAAACTTCTCTCTCTGGATGTTAGTCTCTGAGAAAATGGCCACAGACAGTGGAAAGGGACTCACAATGCTTTTTATAGAGACATAGTTGCACGTCTTTTAAGTGCCAGTCCACTGAAACGCACCCAGTCCATTTCTTTAACTGAACTGCTCTGACCCATTGCTCTTCACTTGTTATGGTGAATGCGGCCTTCTCCATCCCATCGTTATTTTGTGTTCTATCTTTAATTTTTAATCAGGCAATGGTAAGATCTTTATTTTCAAAATAGTCTTCTCTAGGCACGTCAACAAGTTCTTGTTTTTTCACATCTTGTCAAATGATGAAATGAGTGTTCACATAAATCTCTTCCACATTCCACAATGTGAAAGATTCTTTCCATTAATTCTTGGACAAATTCAGGCAGTTCATCGTCATATGTGGACAGACATTCCAAAAAGAACGCCAAATGTACTGATTTAACAAGCCATTCTCAGTTTCACTGTACCATCCGTGTGTACATGGTTTAAAGCCGGCATTCCTGCTGGTAGAGTAGGGATGCCGACATACTCACAACCCCGACCTCCCAGCTGAGTCTCCAGCTTCTGACCTCCATGGCCACCCAGTTGTGTCCCCTGCCTGCTACCACTACAGCCACCCTGCTTCCTCCTCTGATGCCGCCGCGTTCTTTAACCCCCACGGCTTGAACCTGTGGATTCCTTAGCTGAGCAATTATAGCACGCATGTACGCTCCATGCCTCTTTCATTGAGCCTCTCACTGGAATTTAAGGCACCTGTTCCTTTTCGGAGGTGCCTATGCTTGCTTGTCTAGTAGCCTATGTGCTATGTGGCTACTGCATGTTGTCTGGACCCTGGAACCTGTACCTGCCTGCAAACCTGTACTTGCCCGCATACCTGTACCTGCCCTGTTCCTGAACACATTAAGCTGATATCCCAGTGTAAGTCCTGCCTGTCTTCCTGGATCCAAACAGCAGATATTCCAGTCCCCTTCCATGGCTGGATGATTTCCTTAGTACACATAACATCGGTTATAGACGATTTAGTGGCAAAAATGTATAATTGTTGGAGGAAAGTTGAACTAGTTGGCCTACATCTCTTTTCAACCTATATGACTATGTAGTTATGCAACAACAAGGAGGTAGGTACCAACTATCTGCCTGTTAGTACCTAGACACATTTTTTTTTTAACAATGTCTCAGTTATCCTCTTTAAAACAGATGCAACTGAGATGCCTTCTGATCTGTGCTGTTACAGACAGATGCCAGCTATGTATAACAGCCAAAATCTGCTCGGTATGGAGTGGACTAAGCTCGTGAACCCTCTACATACAAGTGTACTCTTATGGTGACATAGTTACATCAAGTGCAGGAAAGGGTTAATTTCATTTGTCTTTTCCTAAACATGGAAAGATAAATGGAAATCCCTAACACAAATGTGAATGAGGGCTTATAGATTTAGTAGTTGTGTGCTAAATATGCAAAAGTTACACATACAACACAATAAAATATTTCATACACGCATCTAAAAAAATGTAGACAACTCCAGAAAGACGGACATGTAAACATACAGTACAGAGATGTATACACATATACAGACTTGCACATATAAGCAAGTGGAAACGGATCCAGCATCACCTCCGGAATAAAAACAATGCTTTATTTCATATATTTAAAAAATCCAATAAAAAAACCCAAATAATTCTTACTTATGTGATCTGATGGGTCGCTTACACGTTTCGAACCTGATGTTCTTAATCATAGCATACCAACTTGCACTTACAGAATTCAGAAATGTACACATACACAAACATATACAGAGACATATACAGATGCAGGCATATATATATATATTTGAAGACATATACAGAAACATATAGATATACACATACATAAATAGATGTAAGCAATCATATATACAAACACAGACATACATACATATTAGGGTGCTTTTACTTAAGACGATCAGGGGCAACACATTTTCTGGCTTGTCTCTTTGACAGTCGGTTTCATCAGAAAGCAGGCAGAGCAGAGTGGACTCAGCCATGTGTAATATACATGCATCAAGTTGTGGGCGGCCTTCTACAGCTGTTATGGCCCTAGTTAGGAGGAAAATATACCCCTCTGTCCCCGGCCCAGCCAGCTCCTGCTGTGTATATATACATATGTGTGTTATGACAATATAGTGAATATTGAGCATTTGATTTGTTTCGTTGAGTTAACATTATTGAATAATACATGGAGCTGTATCGTGTTCTATTCTACCAAGAACTACCCCACTCCCCAAAAAAACCCCAAAAAACATAGAATTATTCTACTACTGCAGAAGAGAAGGATCTATCTAGAGGATGTTAAACATGTTGAAAAAATATGCAAATTCCAACATACCCCATTAAAAGCAATGGGCCTTATCAGTGCCATTTTGGATCAAATTGATCTATCAGGAAACAAATCTTTACAATGTAATTTACTAACAATTTAATTTTAATTCTCAAAAATTAAGAATTTAAGACTGAGTCAAAATGTTTTTTAAAGCACAAAAAATATTTGTCTATTTCTAGTTGAAGAAAACATAGATTTACCTAGATTTTATCTAGTGTTTAAAAAAATAGAATTCACCAGTGCTTTTATATATTTCCATAATCCCATGATTATGCCACAAAATTTGGTAAGCATTTTAAATAAACCAGGAGTCGTGTGTAATGCTTGTTTGTAAAGCATACACATGGATCATTTGTTTGGATAGCTTTTGCAACGTGATACGACAGTCATATTTTGCACTTTCAATAATTTTGGATGATACATTTTGGCTTGAGGGAGACGTGAGTTTCGTTCCAAAAAAAGTTTTTTTGACCTATCTTGTTTTTTTTTTTTTTTTTAATTCTGGGACTATATCCAGAGTGTGATTAACATTTTAAAATCACATTTGCCAATTTTACCCCTGTCTAAATATCTTTGATATATAAGCTTTGACAAAAACTTGTTGAACTTCATTAACTGTTTAGAAGGGAAATGAGGTGTTCAGTATTTGACCACTTTAACCATTTATAACTCGTTAAGGTAATTAAAGCTGAATACTCAATTCAAATGAAAGGATACCTATTTTTTTTCTTCTAAATTTAAATAGTAAACATGCTTAAAAATGACATTGGCTGCTCTCATAGCAATACAGTATGGCATAAATGTTTGCTACAACTGTATGACAATAACTTAGAGAAGTTGATCACATTATCTTAGTTTTAGTAAATTGTGTTAGGTGCCTGATTTTGTGGTGCTTACCGATATATACAGCAAGTAGAGTATTAGAAGTGTTCTTTTTACATTGTTACTAGTGATGGGTGAACCCGAACTGTAAAGTTCGGGGTTCGTACCAAACACATAGTGCTCGTGCACATGATCCCGAACACAAGCTTTCCTGGGAAGCTCGTGTTACAGTTCGAGTCCAGTTTGGGTCCATGGCTTTAAAAAAAAGCACATTATTAAAAAACATTCTGATTATACTTACAGGTTCCACAACGTGTCCTGCAGACCCACTCAGCTGCTGTCTCCCAGCCGCTTCTGCTTCTGCATCCGATCTTTGCTGTGTCCCCGGGTAACCACCACTGACTAAAGGACCTTCCATGACATCATAGCCACATGACCAGTCTGGTGTGAATGTTTTACATACATTGGCTTACAGACTGGTCACATGGCTATGATGTCATCAAAGCTCCTATTAACTTCCGGAGGTATTCATTGCACTGCTCGTCACTCGGAAGTCTTCGGCTGTTCTTGGCTGTGTTTGCGGTGACGTCAGGGTTCACCCAAGTCCATGACTCATGGACTCAATTGAACTTTGACTGTCATTTTGTGAGGGTCGCATCGCATCACCCGGTATGATGCACACTCTCCCAACAGGAGTGGGTCGGCTGCATTTATTTCCATGCAACTGAGCCGCCCATCAGGAGAGTGTCATACCATGCGGGGTGATGCAATGTGAGAATGCATGAGTCATACGCAAGTGGAATCATACCCTCAATGTCAGCCTGCTTCTCACACTGTACAGAGCGATGAAGTAGAGCTGACATGGCTCTCTCTCCTTCTCGCTCAGTATATGTCTGTACAGAGCGATGAAGCAGAGCTGACATGGCTCTCCCTGCTTCTCTCTCTGTAGAGACACTTATCTTTACAGAGTGATGAAGCAGAGCTGACATGGCTCTCCCTGCTTCTCTCTCTATAGAGACACTTATCTTTACAGAGTGATGAAGCAGAGCTGACATGGCTCTCCCTGCTTCTCGCTCTGTAGAGAAACTTATCTGTACAGAATGATGAAGCAGAGCTAACATTGCTCTCTCTGCTTCTCGCTCTGTGGAGTCACTTGTCTATAAAGAGCGATGAAACAGAGCTGACATTGCTCTACCTGTGGACTATGTCGGACTAAGAATTTTTTTATAATAAAGATGGAGTCTCTGTTTTTTTTGTATAATTTCTAATAAAATATTTTTTTCATTGTGTTGTGTTTTTTTTATTTACTAGAAAATCATAGTGGCCATGTTTAAATTGGCATGACATCATGAATTTCGTGCTTAGTACCAGCTGAAAATACAAAGCTGGTATTAACCCTTTTATTACCCAGCATGCCACTGCCATCGGGGCCAGGTGAAGAACCTGGAAATGGCACTAAGAAACAATGCGCCATTTCCAGGGGTGGCTGCGGACTGTGATTTTTCACATGGGGGCCCAGAACACTTGGGCCTTACCACACAGAGAATCCCAGCCTCCAGCTATCTGGCTTTACCTGACTGGCACTCAAAATACGGTGGGAGCTCATGCATTTTATTTTTTAAATAATTAACAACAAAAGTATGGGCTATGACGTTATGGAAGGTCCTGTACATTCTAGATGTTAGAATGTATGGACTGGTTTCAGTTTACTCCAGCATCCAATCACAGACACCCACTCTATGACAGCGTCTGTGATTGTCTGTTATCTAAATAGTAAAATATAACAGCAACACAGAGAAAAAATATTTTATTAGAAATTAAACAGAAGATATTTAGGACTCCATCTTTATTACTCAAAAAAACCACTCCGATGTAGTCCAAAGATGGGTGAGCATCTTCAGCTCTGCTACATCTAACTTACAGGGCCTTCCATGACGTCATAGCCATGTGACCAATCTGGTGTGAATGTTGATACCTTGTGGGTTACAGGACCTTCCGTGACATCATAACCATGTGACCAGTCTGTAACCCAATGTCTGTACATTATTCACACCAGACTGGTTACATGGCTATGACGTCATGGAAGGTCCTGTAAGTTAGATGTAGCAGAGCTGAAGATGCTCACCTGAAGCTTCAGAGCTGAAGACGCAGAAGCGGCCGGGAGACAGAGTCTGCAGGACGCATCGCGGGAGCGTTAATTATAATGACAATGTTTAATATTAACTATATTCTTTATTTTACAGACCCCCCCATGCTCCATCCCATAACTGTAAAGTCCAAGTTCGGTGTTCGGACGCAAGTTCGTGTTATCTCAGATCCCGAACTCGATCTTTCCAAAACATTTGGGAGAGGCTCCTGAATGTGAACATCGGGGGGTTCACCCATCACTACTTGTTACCCTTGCCTTCTTTATAAATTACAGGAAACTCATGTACCAAAAATGTCTCCTAGTGAAAAAGCATGTAACCAGTCCATTCAGCTTCCACCAATTGAAAAACAGATTTTCCATGAGGTGTTTTTCAATTGACTAAGGATGATGGACCAATCTGACGACATGCTTTTTCATCAGCAGCCATTTTGTGGACCTGAGAGCCATGTAGTCTGTGAGAAAGAGTATACTAACAATTACAGGAAGAGAACTTGTAACCTTAACCTTTGTTAAATCACCACTTGAGCATTTTGTCTTTATTGCACCACTGGAACGTTGCTATAAATCTAAAGGGTGCTTTACACGCTGCGACATCGCTACCGATATATCATCAGGGTCACGTTGTTAGTGACCCACATCCGGCGCCGGTAGCGACATCGCAGCGTGTGACACAAATGAAAGATGATCAACAAGCACAAAAACGTGAAAAATCGTTGCTCATTGACACGTCGTTCATTTCCTTAATATCGTTGCAGGTACGATGTTGTTCATCGTTCCTGCGGCATCACACATCACTATGTGTGACACCGCAGCAACAAGGAACCTCACCTTACCTTTTTCCACCGGCAATGAGGAAGGAAGGAGGTGGGCGGGATCTTCCGGCTGCTCATCTCCGCCCCTCCTCTGCTATTGGCCAGCCGCTTAGTGATGCCGCAGTGACGTCGCTATGACGCCGAACACACCTCCCCCATGAAGGATGGATCATTCGGCGGTCACAGCAACGTCGCTGACCAGGTATGTACATGTGACACTGCCGTAGCCATAATGTTCGCTACGGCAGCGATCACCAAATGTTGCACGAGCGACGGGGGCGGTTGCTATCGCACACGACATCGCTAGCTATCGCTAGCAATGTCGCAGCATGTAAAGCACCCTTAAGTCCTCTGCCCCCTGTTATAAACTCACTGTTACGAACCGGCGCCGCCATAGCCGCAAGCAGCCTGCTGCGGTTCCTGTTGCGCCCAGGCGCCGGCTGCCGTTCTTGGCCGTGCCTCGGGTCGTCCAGTTGGCTGTTCCTTCCACCACGTCTAAGTGTGGAGAGGCGGCTAGTGCGCATGCGTGCGCCGATTTACCCCAGCCAGAGTTTAAGCCCGGTGTTTTGCCTAGTGAGCATGCTCAGCCTGATTGTGTTATGTCTGAGACTAAGTCCTCAGTTCAGGCTACTGAGCATGCTCCCACAATTAACCCTAACAGCCTCTTTGCACAGGTACTTGGACTTCGTGCTGTGTCTAAGTGCTGGGATGTGCCTACTGAGCATGCTCAAACTGATAGTCTGCTTTCTGAGCCTGTTGCTCAGGCTACTGGGCATGCTCAGGCACTTAGTGCACCAGAGGCTAGGTCCGGTAAGGACCTCACTGAGCATGTCCGTGAGGTGGCAGGCCCTGATAGGGCAGAGGGTGTCAGGTGTCCTGATGATGTGACAACTCCGGACTGGCTCGCAGAGGCCCGCCCCTATGATCTGGCACCTCAGTATTGGTCGTCAGACGATGACTGGTGAAGTGTTGTGTGCAGTCTTAACTTTTGCTCAGTCAGAGCACACCTCCATGTTAGAGCCTCATTGCGACATAAGCCTATGTTGAGAAGCGGTAGGTAGGGTTAGGCGAACGGTGCCTGTCACGCCAAGATTCGTGGCTCGGCACATCAGGGTCAGGCGCCGTGCTTCCCTCCTGCCATTCCAGTCTTGCTATAGCAGCCCAGTGGCTTTAACTGGGCTGCGGCTGCTGTGCTTCCTGTCTGATTGTGCCCCCTACGCACACGAACAACGCACCTGCTGCGCCACCTGTCCGATTGTGCCTCCTACGCACACGGACAACGCACCTGCTGCACCACCTGTCCGATTGTGCCCCCTACGCACACGGACAATGCACCTGCTGCGCCACCTGTCCGGTTGTGCCCCCTACGCACACGGACAGCATACCCCAGGACCCCTGTGGAGTTAACAGGGTGTTCCTTATCCTCCTCGTCTTCCCGGTCAACGCTACTGGTGTACCCATCTGGCCTGACATGTCCTACACACACGTGGCCAGTCGAGAGGTGGCCAGAAACGCTAATCGGAGGACCGCTCGGCCTGACGTGTCCTACACACGTGGCCAACAGGGCGCTTTCGTGGCGGTCTTCCGGTCAACGCTACCTGGTTACCACCTGGCCTGACGTGTTTCCTGCACACGTGGTTGGTGTAGTGCTAGGTGCACCAAAACGCTAATTGGGTTGTCGTCCGCTCTGACGTGTCCCAACACACGTGACCGGTTCCCAGAGTTCCTGGGTTATCTCAGAGCCATCCAGCTCTATAGTCTCCGCCTAACCCTCAGGTGCCAGCAGCTCCTTTGTCATCTGGAGCACGGTGGGCCCCGACTGGCGATTAGGATATACACCCCCTGGTCCTAATCTGCCGGTCCCCCCGTAACACTCACCTTCTGGTAGCTTTATCTTATATCATAACTACTTTGTATGGTCTCCTGCGATTTATGATCTACCGGCAATGTAAGTGTTTCATGGAGCGTGCCAGAACTCACAAATCACTACAGCTCTATGAGCCTCATTCTGGCCTCATTCTGGCTCTCATAGATTTGTATTGAGAGGTTGTGATGTAACTTCTGATTCCCGGACAGTTAAAAGTTACAGTCAAAATTGTAAAATTGAAGCCACTGGAAGGTGGGTATAATACAGGGCGCTTAAATTTAAAGCACCACTTCAGAGGTGATAAAGAAACCTCAAGAGTGGAGCTTTAAAATATAGATAAAGTGACCAATCCATTGATTGATGTCATGTCAATATGATTGGGATAATATCATATGAATATGGTTGCTTATGTAAGTCTAGCAAATAAAAGAGACATTTCTGATTCAAGCTGCATAAAAATATAGAACTATTTTGCTAATAGGATACAAAAAAATATAGGGTGTTTTCATAATTATACATTCCATTTAGTGCTCCCTCTGCCCCCCTCCCACTGCCTGCCCTAACCCTGCACAGTAATTGATGGTTATATGCTATTAAAGTCGGTGCACAAAAGCATGTCATACACTCTTGAGAAATGTGCAGAGAGGTCTGGGGAAGTCTACTTTATTCCTTAACCTCTTCATGACATCCGTCGTACATATACAATGCTGTGGGAGGTACGTCCCCATTACCCGCCGTATATGTACGGTGATACGATAGTACCTGCTCACGTACAGCACTGGAGAGATGTTTGTCAGGTGTTAGATATGTACCTAGCACTTATCGCGAGTATGTAAACCCCCCTGATGCTGCTGTCAATAGTGACAGTGGGATTGATTGGCTTGTAGAGGGAGGGGCTCCCTCTTTGCTCTGATGAGTACAACGCGATTGTGATTGCTTTATGCCTATGGTATCTATGGTAATCATAAGCCTACTAATGGTCACGGAGCCACCCAGGTACGGAGGCTTGTGAGTTCCTGCCTTGAGCAGGGCCTTACACACCACCTGCTTTTGTTCCAGTCCTGATGCCCTGTGGGCTAGCACCAATATGAATTATTATCTCCAATATGCTGGCTTGTTAATAATGTAATATGGGCTTACTCCTGATATTAATTATCAGATTTGCCTAACAATAATTAATATATCATGTAACATACATGGTTCACACTTAACACTATCTATTCCTTTGCTGATTGACTATATATAACCGGCAACTAACTGAGACGAAACTGTGTACTAATTAACTGTATTTATTAAATACACCTAAAAGTCAACAGTATATACAGCATATATTGCTACTCAATATTACACAAAAAGCACAATGCCTTAATAATACAAAATCCCACTATAATCTAATGAATAATTCCCACCCACACTTCACACTCACTCAAGATGTTAGCCCACCCTCCTATACTCTCTTTCCCTCTCAATATAAAGGGGTTAATACAGCAATGTAGGGGGAACACAGCAATGCAATCTGGAGGGAGTAAAGCAAAGATTAATGATTAAAGCTGATCAAACTGGCCAAAAACCAGGACCGGCGGATCACCGGCAGATTAAAAAAAAAGTCCAATCTGTTCCGGAATCCGGTGCTCATATAAGTCAATAGGGACCAGAATCCGGAGATTAAAAACTTTGGTGGAATGAATAGGGGGGTAGGAGCGCACGCAGTATACTCACCCAGGCAGTGTCATGGCGGCAAACTCCTTCCGGGCAACATTTTTCCCTTCAGGAGCCGACAATTCAATATTCATTGTTTTGCCCGTGCGTGTAATTGGTTGCAGTTAGACGCGCCCCCACCCTGAGTGGCAGCGTGTCAGCTGACTGCAACCAATCACAGGCGGTAGGACGGCTGGTGAGCTGGGAAAGCAGTGCAAGTGTCTGCGGGTCAGTATGGTGAGCGTTTCTTTTTATTATTTGAATAAATAATTTTAAAAGAACCCAACGTTTTCCAGAACACTCTATGGTAAAACTCATGGTTTTATTCAAAAGTACAACTCGTCCCGCAACAAATAAGCCATCATATGGCAAGATTGAAAGAAAAATAAAAAAGCTACGGCTCTCAGGAAGAAGGAGAGGAACACCTCCCCCCCCCCGAAAAAGTAAAATCACCCCGGTGGTAAAGGGATTGGAAGGGTTACCTACTACTGTACAACCCATTCTTATTTGCTAGTGTGCCCACATAAAATTTTAAAAATTACTTCTATCATAATAATCATTACCTACTAAAGAGAATCTAGTAAAAAAAAAAAACACTCACCTGTTGTATAAATATGGTTCCCAGATATCAGTGGTGTGATTCCTGGCATTCACGTGACATCATTGTGTAAAGTAAGCACTGCAGCCCATCGCAGTAGCTAACAGGCTGCAGTGCTCACAGGGACAAAATATTGCCAAGCCACATAGCCAACATCACTAGAATGGTGCCAGTCTGGGAAGTGAGAGTACTTTTTTTCTATTTTATGTGGGTTACACTAGCACTTAAGAAGGTTCTATTCAGCAGTAAAAAGCCACTTTGATACTGTAATAATAAATATAATGGATATGTCCAACAATATAATTCAGCGTATTAACATGTACGTTTCCTGCTTACAGGTAAATCAGGTCATGTATATGTGTGCGCTATTTTTGTTACACAATATATGTAAGTAACATTTTGATTATTACGTTTTTAGGCTTTGTCTTCTATAAAGATACTTCAATGAGATGTGTATTGTGATAAATATTTCATATGTCTATCATTTCCGCAGAAAGATGGAGTTGTTCTATTATTAGAAGTAACATAGTCTTTCTCACTGAGGAAATAATCAGTGATTTATGTATCAATTGTTTTCTTAAAAGAGCAGAGGACTATGTATTTTGTAGCTGGCTCTAAGGTATTTGAGAGCCCCAGAAGTTCACGGTTTTTCCGGTATTCTAAGTTCTGCTTATGGCTTTTCCTGTATATGACACTCAACACCACCTCTGTGGTCTTGAAGGCCATTCTCTTCTTTACTTTCTTTAGTCACAAATCATTCTGAGGCATCCCTTAAGTGCATTTGTATTGTTAAGTGCACTGGCTTGATTTGGTGTTAATTCAATTGGAGTGCCCTTAATAACTTGTGGGACTGATGCAATGCATTCAGCCTTCACCTTGTTAAAGCAGGTTTCTGGTCTGCAGGAGAGAAGAGCACCTATCCCACAGCAATTTACCAAAGTTGCTGATAAAATTTTCATAAGAGAACCTTTTTAGATTTGACCCTATTGTGTTATCTTACCCTTAAAAATGTAGCTGCTGAAGCTAGCTTTTGGTGACACCCATACCACGAACAAGACCTTTTTGGTTTCCTCCGTTTTTGAATATTGGACAATATAACTAGATGTCAGTGTCACTCCAATTTTTAGGAATAACTCAATATGTGTTATGTATTTACTGACACTTGTAAATATTAATGTTCAAATGGAAATATTTTATCCTAAATGCATTAATTAATTTGTAAGAATTACAATAAAAAGTGATGATATTTAGCTTGATTTTATTTAGGTCTGGGCTACACTGTGACTTATTGTAGTGCTGCTGATTGATTTTAACTATTTAGCTACAGCTGCAGTCTAAAGCAGTACGTTCAGTTGTATAAAATTGGGTGGAATGCAGCTGTCATTTAAAGTGTCAGTAGGGTCAAGCCTTCTAAGCTGTGTATATGGGCATGTAGGTTAAAGAAAGCTGAATAAAATCATACCTTGCTATCTGCAAACCGATGTGACACGCCCACTCCAGGACTGGGGGTACTCGGAATCGGGCCGGACTAGTCCGTGACCCTGGCGGTGTCTTTTGATAAATAAAGGGGAGATGATGATGGGAGTTATAGTCAATATTAAATAAAGTACTTGACGCCACTTGCAGTGTGCGGCTATCAGAGGGAGCCGTCGCTGTGTAGTCTCTCACGGCTGGAGCTGTTGGTATTGAGCAGCTCAGATATTAGGGCCCTCAGCAAGTAAAGCAAAGCCCCAAGGAAGAATGATGATGGTTGCAGTATAATGAAAGTTAGTGTTGCAGAGGTGCGGAAAGAATTCAGACAACACAGGGACTGAGGTTAAACTTGTTCTTTACTCCCTGGTTCTGTGGTACCGCCACCCACCTGGTGCTTGTATCTGTCAATGTGGGTCTCAGGTGATCCTGTGTTCCTTTGATCCCGATGCTGGTGTTTTGACCTGGTGAGCTCTTCCTCCATGGACCTTTCTGTAATTGGTGGGTCCCCATGGCCTAAAGCGTTTTGGGGTCCCCTCCTATTCTCACAGTCCTGGCCCGTATGGCAGGCAGCTTGAACCTCTCAATCGGTTGTATCTCTGTCCTAGTTCCCAGGTTCCCTCTTTGCTGCTGTGCCCCGGACTCTAAAGTCGAGGAGGAACCTTGATGATCCCTTCACCTGGCAGATTTAACAGGTGAGCCTAAAGCGTCCTCCTGAACTAGGACTCTGCACCCCGCCTGTCCCGTGAGTACTGACACTGTACTCTCCCCGGCGACCTTACTCCTTTAACCCACCGATGTCACTCCTCGTGTTTCTCACTGGACCTGAGTCTCCTCACACCCTCCCTGACTCAACGTCAACTCCTGACTGAGTTTCAAATGTCCCTGTCAACTGTCAACTGTTTAGACTAGCCTCTCCCCCTCCTGGGTTTCTGACAAGTGGGATTGGATAAGTCCTGACCAATAGATGACCATCCATCAGATCCGTCCCTAGCTTGTTACCCAGTGTGGAAAAAGGGCAAAAAAATGTGTGTGTTTTAAATGGTGTTGTTTGGTGTTTACCGCCACTGGTCTCCCAGGAACCCAGGATAAGTACTGCACCTGTAACTAGATACTGTACCCTGTGGCACCTGATGCCTCAGGGGTGCCACAGATGTCTTATTCCAGGGTAATTTACATTTTTCAGATATGTAAATTACTTAGATCTCCAGGAGAATCTGTCTCCAAAGCTAATTTTAAATGAAAGACGCCATTACGAATGTGAGACATGTAACGACTAACAGTCTGCTTTCCTGATCTACTGTCTCCCAATGATGACTTTCCCTTTCATTTAAAATATGCTCTGGAGGCAGATTCTCAGGGAGATCTGTGTCTGGTCCATAGATCTTAATTGCATTTATACATATTAAGACAAATGTGAATTTCTTGAATATAGGACATTGAATAGCAAATATCACGTTATCATTTTATTCAACTTTCTACAAGCCCATATAGGCAACTTAATTGGGTTGATCCTCAGGACTTACTGGTATGTCCTAATTGGGGTAATCACTGTTGGCTGCTGTGGTGAGCCAGTGGTGATCCATGCACATATTTGCTGATTTGAACAGCAGATATATGGATCCACCCGCGCCTGTTAACAACTGTCAAAAAGTGACAGCGGAATAAAAATGGCCACTTTGGGAAAGGCGCCGTTCCATGGCGCCACTGGAGGCCCTGTGATGCAATCAGGGAGACAATGGTTGCCATGGTAGCAACGGGTCATGGGATGACTCCTTTCACTATCATGACATTTTTCCTGTTATATTCAAACAAAACTGTGGAAAAAAGAAGCGCAAATAGGGTCTTATCTGATATACAGATGGGTGTAAAAAGTAACACAGGTACTCACCTGTTTGAGTTGTGACAGGCACAACTCCCTTGTAGGCATAAAGCAAAATAAATGCAGAGAGTGGTCAGCCGCAGCCCCTATGATGCAGTAAAAATCGCAGGGTGGGTAGAGAAAGTCGGATTAGATGCTGCGCTAGAAACCACAAATCCAGGAGATGTAATGAATTCTTTCCTTTATTAACACAGGTCAACGCGTTTCAAAGGCATCTCCGCCTTCTTCATCTTTGTCCTGATGAAGAAGGCGGAGATGCCTTTGAAACGCGTTGACCTGTGTTAATAAAGGAAAGAATTCATTACATCTCCTGGATTTGTGGTTTCTAGCGCAGCATCTAACCCGACTTTCTCTACCCATCCTGTTATATTCAACAGAGCTCCGGCTCTAACAGGAATGCTGCATTTCTGCGGATCAGAGCTGTGCAGCTCTGATCAACAGAAATGAACAAGCAATCAGACTGCTGATCTTTTTGTCCCCTAGGGGTATAATATAATAAAAAAAGTAAAAATGTTTTTAAAAAAATTAAAAAAACAAAAGACACCTAAAAGTTCAAATCACCGCCATTCGCCCCATTGAAAATTAAGCAATAAAAAAATTAAAAATGTACACACATTGGTATCTCCAAGTTCAGAAATGCCCGTTCTATGAAAAAATAAAATAAATTAACCTGATCGGTAAACGGCATAGCGGCAAAAAAATTCCAAATGCCAAAATTAAGTTTTTTGGTCATTGCAAATTTTGTGCAAAATGCAATACCAGGCAATTAAAATAGTGCATCTGTGCAAAAATGGTACCATTAAAAACGACAGCTCGAGATGGAAAAATAAAGCATTACTTAAGGCTGCTTTCCACGCAACTCGTGAAAGCACCCGCCCCCGTCGTTTGTGCGTCACGGGCAAATCGCTGCCCGTGGTGCACAATAACGCTAGGACGCGTCACACATACTTACCTACCTAGAGACGCCGCTGTAGGCAGCGAACAACCTCTTTTTAAGGGGGAGGTTTGTGCGCTGTCACAGCGACGTCACACAGCGGCCCACCAACAAAAGCGGATGGGTGGAGACCAGCCGCATTAAAGACACGCCCACCTCGTTGCCGGCAGGACGCAGGTACGATGTTGTTTGTCGTTCCCGGGGTGTCACATGTAGCGAAGTGTGCTGCCTCAGGATTGACGAACAACCTGCGTCCAGCACCAGCAACGATATTTGGGAAATGAACGAGGTGTCAACGATCAACGATTAGGTGAGTATTTTTGATCGTTAGTGGTCGTTCGTAGGTGTCACATGCAACAACATCGCTAATGAGGCCGGATGTGCGTCACGAATTCTGTGACCCCAATGATATCTCGTTAGCGATGTCGTTGCGTGTAACGGGGCCTTTGGCCTTATATTCTGAAAAATAAGAACACTATGGGTCACGGAAAATGGCAGAAAAAGTGCGCCACTTTTTTTGGACAAACTTCTAAATTTGTTTTTCACCCCTTAGATAAAAGTAAACCTATATATGTTTGGTATTTGCAAACATATACTGACGTGAGGCATCATACTAAGACATCAGTTTTACCACATAGTTAACATGGTGAATAAAATATCCCAAAATAATCGTGAAGTCGCACTTGTTTTGCAATTTTTTCGCACTTGGAATTTTTTGGCCATTTTCCAGTAAACGATATGGTAAAACTCATGGTTTAATTTAAAAGTACACCTCGTCCCACAAAAAACAAGCTCTCATATGGCAAGATTGACGGAAAAATAAAAAAGTTACAGCTCTCGTAAGAAGGAGAGCAAAAAGAAAAGACGATAAACGAAAAAATCCTTGGTCATGGAGTGGTTAAAGGGGTGGTTCACCCATATTTTTTATTGTCTAGATCGATATTATATTGAGAAACAATGTTTCTCTCAAATACCTTGTGTTGTCAATAGTGCCTGTGAGAGGCGCTATTGCAGACCGCTGTTCCCCGTCCAGTGACGTACCCGTCAAATGCTGCCACGTCACATCCGTGCGGCCAGCTACAGTCTTCCAGACTCTGAGCTGTGAGCGGTGTTTCACTGCTGTCACAGCCCATTTGCTCCCCCCTCCTCCTCCCTCCTAGCACGGCGCATCTCCTGCTCCCCGCTCACTCCTCCCTCCTAGCACGGCGCGTCTCCTGCTCCCCCCTCCCTCCTCCCTCCTAGCACAGCGCGTCTCCTGCTCCCCCATCCCTCCTCCCTCCTCGCAGAACACTGCAAGCAAGAGACGTGCTGTGAGGGAGGAGGGAGGAGGAGCAGGGAGCATGTCGCGGGCGGAGGAGGGGACGCCGCGCTCTCCCTCTGCTGCTCGGGTCCGGCCGCCGCGGCTGCTGCGGCTTGCTGCTGCTCGGTGGCTCGAGCGATGAGCCGGATCCCGGGGACTCTAGCGGCGCTCCTCGCCCGTGAGTGAAAGGGGGTAGTTGGGTGTGGGGATGGTTTATTGTCCGTGACGCCACCCATGGTTGTGGTGATTTGTAGCACCACCGCTGCTCTGTACGGGGATCCCGGGAAGGATGGTATGGAGCAGCCAGCTGTTGTGTTGCCCCTCCGTGGGTAGGGGTTGGTGATCCCGGGCCCCAGTGATGAGATGGGAGATGCAGGGCCTGGTGGGCGCAGGGACGCGGGCGCAGCGCTGTGCCTTGCGGCACTGTGGTACTCACTCAGCCTGAGACGTTGACACAGTTTTACGGTAAACCACACGGCTGGAAAGACGGTTCCCATGGACGGCTGCACTTGCTCTCCCAGTAGGTAACGGTGATGTCCCTCTTACCTGCACCTAGTGTTTCTGTGTTGGTAGCGATGGGTTCCCACTGGTAACCCACTCCCCGGCTTGGATATGGGGCCAGAGGAGCCCTACTTTGCCCGCAGACGCTGGCCCCGAGGAACTGGTGCCCTGGCGGTGGCGGTGTTCCTCCTTAATGGTTGTACTTTTGCCTTCAGTCGGGACTTGGTTGTTGGGGGATCGACGTCCCTTTCACTGACGGATTTGGCAAATTATGACGACTCCTAGCCTTGCCGGGGTCCGAGAGGCCCCTGCCCTGGTGCTGATTGTCCTTCGTATACTGCTCCAGACCGCCGGGCCACTACCCATCCGCGGTCCTTCCAGCAACCTCCGATCAGTCCCCCTCCAGACGATCACCGCTGTTGCTGACCTTGCTGACACTGTCCTGCACTTAGCCGGACCAACTTCAGGTCTTTCTACGCTCACTTTTACTCTTTTCTTCTTTTCTCCACTACTACTTCACTTTCACTTAGCTCCTCTACCACTTCCTTCTACTTTGAACTTCCACTTCTATCTGCCTGGTTCTTCCCGCCTCCAGGGCTGTGTACTCCTCGGTGGGTGGAGCCAACCGCCTGGCCCACCCCCTGGTGTGAACATCAGCCCCTGGAGGAAGGCAACAAGGATTTTAGTAGCTTTGGTGTTCCTAACTGGGATGTAGGGTGTGGTGGTGTGATGACCTGTGACCCCTGGCTTGCCCAGGGCGTCACATTCCCCCTTAGCAAACTGCAGACCGTCCGCGGGCTGCCCGTCCAACACCGGTTTTATTTTCTGTAAATGTAAAAAGGTAACATGTAAAGCATAACATCATCCCACAACGGGAGGCACATTTCTTAAACGTTACTAAACGGTTTTACGGGTACGGTTTCCGCTCTCTCCCACCCAAGCAACCTGGCCCTGATGCTGCCGCTAAAACCCAGGCAGCACCCCTTGACCCACAGTCCAGCACAAGTTACCCAGCGGGATCTGTCCTTTCCCTCCAAAGGTTAGCCACCGGTTCCTTTGGTGGCTGGGCCCCAGCCTGCTCTGCTGAGGGCCCTCCCTCCAACCTGCCTCTCCGGAGGCGGCAACTGCGGAAAACGGTATGGTAAAACAACATATTTACAAGCCACTTAACGTTTGTGGTTGCCCTGCAAGTTCACGGGCTTGTCCATGGATAGTTCCCATGCTAACTTTTTAAACGGTCCCCACGGGGACAACGGTGCCGGCTTCGGCCGGTTCAATCACTGTTAATCAGGTGAAGTACACGGTAATCATTTTGCTTATCATCTCTCAAGTTTTTCAAACTTAAACTCAGTGGTGGTCCCAACGGGGACTGCTGCAGCGGTGCTCCGCTGCCTTTTGCGGCTTAACAGTCCATTCTCACTCGTGGGGCTCTAGTGCCACCTTCACATGGTGCACCGCTCTGGACCCCAATGGTAGCTCGCTGCAGGCGATCTTCTTCCATATACATGCGGGCATGCACATGCGCTCTACACCCCTCTCGGGCATCGATCTCCCTGCGTAGCTGCTGTTGCCGCCGCTCCCAGCCGGGAGTACTTTCTGTTTGCTCCGGTTCAGCGTGTGTGGGGGATGAACCCAGCCAGAGTCCCTCCGTGTCGGCTACGACCGGCACCTTCAGTAATGAGGGACCCCGCTGTGACATGTCCTCCTCTGCCTCCTGGCAGCTGCATCCCCGCCGTGCCTCCGGTGCATCTTTGCTGACGGGCTCAGCCTTTGGCTTCTTCCATAGAAGCGGTTCAGGGTGGTCATGAGCTTCTGCTGCAGGTCGGTCCGCCGGGGCGGATTGGCAGGGTACCGCTACCGGTGGTGGTGGTAGCGGGCCTAGTGGCGGGGCAGTAGCAGCTAACGCGGGTAGCGGGAGAGGCAGCAGGGTGAACGGGTATAGGCCGGGCCCCTCAGCCGCAGCAGCCGATCCCTCGGGAATACAGGGACGTGGGTCTCTTACCCGTTCCTCCAAATCTTCCTCCACCTCGCATCTCCACATAGCAGCCACCACTTCCACCATGTCGGCCTCCCACTCCTCCAGGAGGAGCTGCATGCGGACCTGCAGACGGCTGCTTAACTGGGCGGTCCGGACTTCCACCCACGCCGCCATGCCGGGCGCGGGGACCACGGTGTTGTTGGTCGGACTCAGCATCTTTAGCAGCGGCCTCTTCCAGGAACCAATAAATGGCCGCAGGGTCCTGGCGTCCCTGCTTCCACAGCCGCGCTCACATGCGGCCAGCCGCTATTTCGTCCCCCTTAGCTTCTTTCCGGCCCCTCCTTTATTGGGGCGGAGTTTTGGCCTTCGCGCCTCTGCTACTCAAGAAGACGCTCGAGCGGGAACTTTTCGCGCCAAAGATGGCGACTTCTGGAAATTTTCAGTCGGATACCTCCGGTGGTTACAAGGCGCACCTCTACCCAACGGCAGAGCGGTAAGATCCTGTTCGTGACGCAAGTTGTCGCGGGCGGAGGAGGGGACGCCGCGCTCTCCCTCTGCTGCTCGGGTCCGGCCGCCGCGGCTGCTGCGGCCTGCTGCTGCTCGGTGGCTCGAGCGATGAGCCGGATCCCGGGGACTCTAGCGGCGCTCCTCGCCCGTGAGTGAAAAGGTGGTTGTTGGGTGTGGGGATGGTTTATTGTCCGTGACGCCACCCACGGTTGTGGTGATTTGGTTGACACCACCGCTGCTCTGTATGGGGATCCCGGGAAGGATGGTATGGAGCAGCCAGCTGTTGTGTTGCCCCTCCATGGGTAGGGGTTGGTGATCCCGGGGCCCAGTGATGAGATGGGCTATGGAGGGCCTGGTGGGCGCAGGGACGCGGGGGCAGCGCTGTGCCTTGCGGCACTGTGGTACTCACTCAGCCTGAGACGTTGACACAGTTTTACGGTAAACCACACGGCTGGAAAGACGGTTCCCACGGACGGCTGCACTTGCTCTCCCAGTAGGTAACGGTGATGTCCCTCTGACCTGCACCTAGTGTTTCTGTGTTGGTAGCGATGGGTTCCCACCGGTAACCCGCTCTCCGGCTTGGATATGGGCCGGAGGAGCCCTACTTTGCCGGCAGACGCTGGCCCCGAGGAACTGGTGCCCTGGCGGTGGCGGTGTTCCTCCTTAATGGTTGTACTTTTTCCTTCAGTCGGGACTTGGTTGTTGGGGGATCGACGTCCCTTTCACTGACGGATTTGGCAAATTATGGCGACTCCTAGCCTTGCCGGGGTCCGAGAGGCCCCTGCCCTGGTGCTGATTGTCCTTCGTATACTGCTCCAGACCGCCGGGCCACTACCCGTCCGCGGTCCTTCCAGCAACCTCCGAGCAGTCCCCCTCCAGACGATCACCGCTGTTGCTGACCTTGCTGACACTGTCCTGCACTTAGCCGGACCAACTTCAGGTCTTTCTACGCTCACTTTTACTCTTTTCTTCTTTTCTCCACTACTACTTCACTTTCACTTAGCTCCTCTACCACTTCCTTCTACTTTGAACTTCCACTTCTATCTGCCTGGTTCTTCCCGCCTCCAGGGCTGTGTACTCCTCGGTGGGCGGAGCCAACCGCCTGGCCCACCCCCTGGTGTGAACATCAGCCCCTGGAGGAAGGCAACAAGGATTTTAGTAGCTTTGGTGTTCCTAACTGGGATGTAGGGTGTGGTGGTGTGATGACCTGTGACCCCTGGCTTGCCCAGGGCGTCACAAGCGGATGGGCTCAGAATGTAGCCGGCTGCACGGATGTGACGAGGCAACATTGGACGGGTATGTCACTGGACGGGGAGCAGCGGTCTGCAATAGCGCCTCTCACAGGCACTATTGACAACACAAGGTATTTGAGAGAAACATTGTTTCTCAATATTATATCGATCTAGACAATAAAAAATATGGGTGAACCACCCCTTTAAGGCATTGTTCACAAAATACGTTTTTGCCGCGTTTTTCCTGCATGTTAATTTCTGTGCATTTTTGCAGTATTTTATTGTACTAGCAAAGTGAATGAGATTTTTTATATCTAATGCAAATATTGCTTATTTTTTCTTTGTAAATTTGAAGCCGCTTCAAATCTGCAGTATAACAGTTGTTTCAACATTTTTTCAGCATTTTTCATTTATTCTTATGAATAGGAAAGATAACAAGAAATTGCATAAAAAATACAGCATAAGGCCCCCTTCACACGTCTGTGATTCTGGTACGTATGTGCTTTTTTTTATAGGTACCAGAATCACTGACATATGCAGACCCATTATAATCAATGGGTCTGCTCACACATCAGTGATTTTTCACTGAACGTGTCTCGTATACCCGTGTCCATGATTCTGCGTGGAGACAAGTCAGTTTTTTTCTGGCATCACTGATGACCCACGGACCACACTATGGTGTGATCCGTGTGTGATCCGTGAAACACGTACCAGAAAACCACAGACATATTAAATATTAAATATTTTCAACTTACCTTTCCAGGGATTCGCTGTGCAGCCTTCACTCTCTGCAGCTTCTGCCCGGCTCATGAATATTCATGAAAGCAGGAACAGCAGACCCGGAAGTAGCTGCAGAGAGTGGTGGGCGGACGCTGCAGAGCCGAGGAGTTCAGCACCATGGACAGCAGGAGCAAAGGCAGGTGAGTAATGTCCATTTGCAATCACGGATCACGGATGACGGATTGCACATGGACAACCCATGTGTGCCGTGAATCACGGAACACGGAGGGACATGTGCGTGTTTTACACGTGTGAAACAGTCATAAATGCTCTAATTTAACATACCATTTTTCCTGCCAAGAGACATGTTTTTGATGTAGAAATGTCGACAGCAAGTACTTAACCTGTGCAAATACTCTAATAGTTAAAAATTAGTTAAAAATAAATCAGTAGTGCTACAAAAAAAATCACAGTGTGGCACAAGCCTTATTATGCATGTACATATTGAAAAATAGGATAACTATTTTAAAATAATCACTATGACACAAAAAAGCTATCTTATTTTTTTATGATGTTGTCCTTTATTATTATACAGTATGACTTCAATCTTCTTGACTCAATGATCATTTAAAATGCGGTAACGACATCAGAAGTTAATAGAAGAATAGCTATTTGCAAATCAACAATAAAGCCACTGGACAGGAGCTTCGAATGAAGGAACATTTTACTGGTGAGGAAGACAAAGCTCGTACATTGTCTGGTCTGTGCTGTGGTAACATACAGATTTGAAACCTGGACAATAAAGAAACAAGACAGAAGAAAAATTGACAATTTTGAAATGTGGTGCTGGAGAAGGATGTTATCAATACCATGGATGGCAAGAAGAACAAACAAATCAAATTTAGAACAAACAAGCCAGACATGTCACTCAAACGAACAATCTCCAAGCTACAACTTGCCTAGTTTGGACGCATTATGCAAAGAGAACAATCACTGAAGAAGGACATAATGGTTGGAAGTATAAAAGTACCAACGTGAAGAGGAAGACCAGCAACCCGATGGCTTGATGCAATAAAAATAACAGCAAGAAGAGCCTGGTGGACCTCGACTTGCACAAGATTAATCTTCCCACAGTTTGTTGATTCAAGTCACCATAATTTGAGATTGAGCAGAAACCCGTTAAAGAAAAAACACAATGAACATGTAATAGTAATAGAAGAAAAAACATCAGTTAATGATACGCTATATAAACAGTAAAAGATCATTTAGATGAGCCAAATATTACCATTAAATTACCAATACAAGCTGATTCTTGAACCTTCTTTAGCTTGTTTATACAGGCTAACCATGAATATTCTGGTCACACAGAATATAATTGTGATCAGCAGCACATCTTCTGCTTACACGGGACAATGTGCTGCAGAGAATGATGATTTTAATGATGACATGAACGATCCAACTACTTGACGAGCAACCATTTTGGGTCTTTGATATACATGCCATAAAAGTGACCAGTATGTGTGTTAGGCCCCTTTCACATGTCAGTGATTCTGGTACGTTTGTGCTTTTTTTTAGCCGTACCAGAATCACTGACATACGCAGACCCATTATACTCAATGGGTCTGCTCACACATCAGTGATTTTTCACTGCACATGTCTCCGTGCAGCGTGTACCCGTGTCCGTGATTGCTGCACGGAGACATGTCCATTTTTTTCTGGCATCACGGATGTCCCACGGACCACACTATGGTGTAATCCGTGAAACACGTGCCAGAAAAAAACGTGCTTCTAAAATAAAAAGCATTTTAATTCACCCGGCTCCAGCGACGCTCTGTGCAGCCTGTTCTCCCTGCTGCTTCTGAGCCGGCTTATTACTGTCGCGCATATTCATGATGCACGACACAGCCGACCCGGAAATAGCTGCTGCGGGGGTCAGCGCCGGCCGGATGCTGCACCGCGGGAGCGATCAGCACCATGGAGAGCGGGAGCACGCACAGGTGAGTTGATTTCTAAATGCAATCACGGGCCACTGAGAACGGACCCCGGATTGCACTTAGACAACCCACGTGTGATGTGAATTACGGCACACGGAGGGACATGGGCGTGTTTTACACGTCAGTGAAGAACGGCAGTATTTATCACTGACGTGTGAAATGGGCCTAAGGATGTAGATTTAGTGCTGTCATGTTCCTTCCTTTGAAGATACCAATCGAGTTATTGAATTGCATTGCAGTGTAATGTGAATTGTGTTCTGCATCTTTTGTAAATTTTGTTCTATGTCAACTGTGATAATGTGATATATTCTGAGGTGTTCCTGTACAATGTACAGCAAGATTATATGTGTTAATGTTTAATACATAATGCACAACAGTATATATCAAGTTACCAGACTATAGGGTAAGAGATACTTACATGTTGAGTCCAGCCCACAATGAAAGGGGTTAGTACATAGGGAAAGGACAGTTTCTTCTAGAAAACTAGTGAAGACACAGTGCGTTTCTTGAAAATGTGCCTTATTATCTGACGCAGCACTTTATTTATATATTTATTGACTTTATACTTTTGGCTGCTTAACACTAGAAGTTCCAGAAATTTCGAGCTCCCCCCTGAAGTCCCGAAAGAGGTTCAAATGACCCTTATGCGGGCATCACACGAGACGATATATCGTGCGATATGTCGGCGGGGGTCACGTCGTAAGTGACCCACATCCGACATCGCTTGATATATCGTAGCATGTGACAGCTATAAGCGAGCAGAAATACTCACCTTCTCGTTCATCGCTGACACTTCGCTCATTTTCTAAAAATCGCACGTCCAGTTGTTCATCATTCCCAGGGCAGCACACATCGCTCTGTGTGACACCCCGGGATTGATGACCACAGCTTACCTGTGTCCGCCGGCATTGCTGAAGGAAGGAGGTGGGCGGGATGTTTACGTCCCGCTCATCTCCACCCCTCCGCTTCTATTGGCCGGCTGCTGTGTGACATCGCTGTGATGCCAAACGTCCCTCCCCCTTCAGGAAGTGGATGTTCGCCGCCCACAGCAATGTCGCTCAGCAGGTAAGTACGTGTGACGGGGGTTTAACGACTTTGTGTGCCACGGGCAACTAATTGCTCGTGACGCACAAACGACGGGAGCGGGTACGATTGCTCGTGCGATCGCGCGATAGATCGTATCGTGTGACGCCCGCATTAGTCCAAACTGAATAGAACTAACTAGAAACTAAATGGCAAAACTCAATGGAAAACAACAACCTCCTGTGGTGCGACAGTAATGGCCTTAATTACAGAACAAAAGACGGTGATTATAGGATGTTAGCTAAAATCCTTCAGGTCATTCCACCCGTCTCTGTGTTCCAAAGGTAGAAATGTTAAATGACCCCCCTCTGGGACTTCTAGTGTTAACCTTGCCAGGACTGCTGAATCAGGTTGAGGGTTTAATACCCTAAGGTTTTCTTTTGCCTTTAATAAACTTGTGCACTCCAGGTCTCATCTATAGTATGCAGTCACATTATCTAACCATTGAAAACAATTCTTGTTCCCATAATTGGTCTGTATTGTAACATTGGTGCTTCATCCATTGTAGCTATTTATCCAGCACATGGGCAGTTAAAACAGGTTCAGGGTACCAAAAAACAAAAAAAAACCTAAATAATCTTTAATTTATCTACATATCTGTGCAATTCAGATTTTATCTACACCTTGTCATAGAAGTAACCTTTTTGCTTCCATTACTTGTCTCAACCATCACTGCTCCAATTATTGCAGCCAGTCATTCAGCACATGAGCAGTTCAGTAATATCTATTCTTTATTTTTCGATCTCCCCATGTTGATTGGCTGTCTAAGAACCGTGAAACATGCGAGATAGAAACTTGAGCATGGCACTCAAGCACACGCAATACGTGATCGAGTAATGAACGTCCCCGAGCACACCGATGCTTGATCAAGTATAGAGCTGTGGAGAGTATGCTCGCTAATCACTACATATGACAGCCTTGATGTAGCATAGATTTCAGCTACAATGTTCCCCAATTTTCTGGCATTCACCACAGAAACTTGTTGTGTGGTCATACCCTCTATTGCTCAGACCAATCTTCTTTATGAAAAAAGCCGGAACTGATGGAGAGGGACAAAAAATAACAACATTTTGTGCAAAATACCAGTTTTGACAATTTTTGCAACTCTTTGATACCATTTTTTCTGGCATAGAGGGATAATAAGTGTATCATTCATTAATTTCATTAATATAAATTACATTTTTCTAAACTTAAATTTAGATGAAACACCACTTTAAAATGAAGAAGCAAATGTATGAATGTAAATTGGATTAAATCACTGAGAGTAAGAAAATGTAATGCAACCTAAACAGTTGTATGGCCGAAATACAGTTATCTTGCAGCAGCTTTCATGTGAAATCTTCCTTTAGACGAAAAGATAGAATATTGTTTTCTGACAGCCTTTAAAATGTACTTGAGAATATGTGAAGATAATCAATTAAATAATCAATTTAAAGCTATATTGATTCTTTGAGGGAGAAAGCTAGTCCACTTGCTAAAAATGAGAATTTAAATGAGTCATTTTTTGTGAAGAAAATTAGCTGTATGCAATGAGCTATGAAGTCGTAAGCAATCAACCATGAAAATCACTAAATTATTGTCACTGTGAAAGTAAGGGAAATTGGAAAAAAGAGGATAGTACTTGACATAGGGTCTGTTATGAACAATGCTCATCAGCACACTAAGCTGAACAGAGCTGTTTCCAGACTAAGGCGGGCTTTGCACACTACGACATCGCAGGCCGATGCTGCGATGCCGAGTGCGATAGTGCCCGCCCCCGTCGCAGCAGCGATATGTGGTGATAGCTGGCGTAGCGAAAGTTATCGCTACGCCAGCTTCACACACACACTCACCTGCCGTGCGACGTCCCTGTGGCCGGCGACCCGCCTCCTTGTTAAGGGGACGGGTCGTGCGGCGTCACTGCGACGTCACACGGCAGGCGGCCAATCAGAGCGGAGGGGCGGAGATGAGCAGGATGTAAACATCCTGCCCACCTCCTTCCTTCCGCATATCCTACGGAAGCCGCAGTGAGGCCGGTAGGAGACGTTCCTCGCTCCTGCGACTTCACACACAGCGATGTGTGCGGCCGCAGGAGCGAGGAACAACATCGGACCATTGCGTCAGCGTAATTATGAATTACGCCGACGCTGTACCGATGATACGATTACGACGCTTTTGCGCTCGTTAATCGTATCATCCAGCCTTTACACACTGCGATGTCGCATGCGATGCCGGAAGTGCGTCATTTTCAATTTGACCCCACCGACATCGCACCTGCGATGTCGCAGTGTGCAAAGTGCCCCTTACAGTATGTAGAAAATAGTTGTGTTCCGTGTTATATTTTATATACTTTGCTGGAAATAGATGATTTTCTATAATTAGGATATAAAACATTTAATGATTCAATTCCATATATTTCAATGTTTTACATATTTTATTATATAGTGTGTATTAAATTAGGTTATTTTGACTTTTATAATTGTCAGCATAGTTAGGCCTTTCTTCTTCTGAGTCAAAATTACTGCCTTAGCCTTATATCAAAATTCCTTTACAAACGAGAGTGTGCAGAAGTCTTTTCTGACATCCAATATCCATGGAATGTGCATTATCTGCCTCCTCTTCCTATCTCGCCGTCCTCCCAGGTATACCGCTACTTTATTCTCTCCTTAGAGGTGTATTTACTAGTGGTGAGTGAGCCCTAGGGATGAGTGAGCATGCTCACCGCTACTCGGTGCTCGTCCGAGCATCTCAGTGCTCGGTATACTCGGCGAGCTCTAACTACCAGCAAGATGCTCGGGCAGATGCTCGGCTCCCCCTCCCTGCATGTGGACGCTGTTTACAGAGGCAGCCCACATGCATGGATTGGCTGTCACACACTGTAATGCCACAATCAACATGGCTGTGACATTACAGTGATTGGTTGGCACAGCGTCATCAGTTCTATATGACACCTGATGGCGCTGTGCTCGGCAGTGTGATCCACAGTCAGCTAGTGTAGGGGGAGGTGCTGCTGAGTCAGAGACAGATTTACTGTGTTCTTAGGTAGTGTAAATACTAGGAGACGTAACATCACCGCTGTCACTGTTGCCATAGTAACCTACCCAGTGGGTCACTATAGCATCGGTGATCTCCGATCACCTGATTACTGGGGCCTCTATGCACCGGCTCCTGCAGGAGCCACAGGAGTTAGCTCCCTGTTTACCTGTTCAGCGGCTTATGCAGGAGCCACTGAAGACTGGCTCCAGAAATTAGCTGATCGGAGATCACCGTTGCTGTAGTAACCCACTCATAGGTTACTATAGCAACGGTGGCACCGCCTACCAAACCTCCGCAGGCTCAACTCGATTATACAGCATGGAGAGGAGCAGCGTTCTTCCCCCTGTGCTGTAGGATATAGCAGAGCTGCATGTTTTGAAGAAAACAGAAGACCAGGACCATGGAAGGGTGAGAGGGAGTAATAAACATGGAGTCCCTAAGTGTGTCTGTGCATTTATTTCTAGTAAAGTATTTCTTCTCTGTGTGGTGGTTTTTTTATTGGAGATTCTTAATGGCTGGGTCAAACTTGGCATGACATTAAGAATCTCGGGCTTTATACCAGCATGTATTAACCCCTTATTACCTAGTGTGCCACTCGGAACCAGAGCCGCTGGAAGAGTTGCATACAGTGCCAGAAGATGGTGCTTCTATGAAAGCGCAATTTTCTGTGGCGGTTGCAGACTGTAATTTGCATTAAATAAAAAATTCATAATGAAATTCATGAAATAATTACAAATTGGGTGAAGCCCATGTGTTTTTTTTTTTAATTATTTCATGAAATTATTAAAAAAGGACTTCCCTATATTTTTGGTTCGCAGCTGGGTACAAATAGGTAGCTGGGGGCAGCCCGTTTCTGCCTGCTGTACCCGGCTAGCACACAAAAATATGGCAAAGCCCACGTCATTTTTTTTTTTTAGTTTTTTGGAAAAAAATTTTTAAAAAACGGCTTTCCTGGATTTTCCATTGCCAGTGAAGATAACACCAAGCAGTGGGGGTTAACAGCCAGTAGCTGCTTGGGTTACCCTTAGCTAGCAATAGAAATTGCAGCGGAAGCCTACGCATTGTTTTATTTTACCCCTAAAATTTGAGTTAGGGTTATGCGTTTGTTTTTTTTTATTTTATTATTTAAGGATTTAAATAAAAAAATCGACATGGGTTTTGCCATATTTTTGTGTGCCAGCTAGGTACAGCAGGCTTGTACGGACTGCCCCCAACCTCCAGCTGCCTATTTGTACCCAAATAAGGAATAACGTTTGGAACACCATTCCAAGTCTGAACTGGGTGCAAAAACCCAAAAAAACATCACTATGGGGAGATAAGGCATGCACACCAGTGACCATGCAAGGGGAATACATGAAATAGCAGAAACTGCTGTGTGAACACTGACCCGAAAAATCCAATAGCTATATGTAAGAGTGAAAATGTGAAAAATGGAATCTGCATTACTGCCACGAACACATGAATCAAGAGAAATTTAGCTACTGAATTGATCAATGCAATAAAGCCCCAACACTACGCCAAAGTATTTATCTACGTTGGGGTCCCTAGCTTGTGTGTGTCCTCTCATGCAGTTAAAAAACTTACCGTGTATGGGAAGCTGAGACCCAGGCTATTTATGCGTATGATATGGATTGGCAATAGGTGTGGTTGGGGAGGGTTCACAAACGAAAAACTACTAACAAATAAGGAATAACGTTTGGAACACCATTCCAAATCTATTGCATTGATCAATTCAGTAGCTAAATTTCTCTTGATTCATGTGTTCGTGGCAGTAATGCAGATTCTATTTTTCACATTTTCACTCTTACATGTAGCTATTGGATTTTTCGGGTCAGTGTTCACACAGCAGTTTCTGCTATTTCATGTATTCCCCTTACATAGTCACTAGTGTGCATGCCTTATCTCCCCATAGTGATTTTTTTTGGGTTTTTGCACCCAGTTCAGACTTGGAATGGTGTTCCAAACGTTATTCCTTATTTGTTAGTAGTTTTTCGTTTGTGAACCCTCCCCATACACACCTATTGCCAATCTATATCATACGCATAAATAGCCTGGGTCTCAGCTTCCCATACACGGTAAGTTTTTTAACTGCATGAAAGGACACACACAAGCTAGGGACCCCAACGTAGAGAAAAACTTTGGCGTAGTGTTGGGGCTCTATTGCATTGATCAATTCAGTAGCTAAATTTCTCTTGATTCATGTGTTCGTGGCAGTAATGCAGATTCCATTTTTCACATTTTCACTCTTACATGTAGCTATTGGATTTTTCGGGTCAGTGTTCACACAGCAGTTTCTGCTATTTCATGTATTCCCCTTGCATGGTCACTGGTGTGCATGCCTTATCTCCCCATAGTGATGTTTTTTGGGGTTTTTACACCCAGTTCAGACTTGGAATGGTGTTCCAAACGTTATTCCTTATTTGTTAGTAGTTTTTCGTTTGTGAACCCTCCCCAACCACACCTATTGCCAATCCATATCATACGCATAAATAGCCTGGGTCTCAGCTTCCCATACACGGTAAGTTTTTTAACTGCATGAGAGGACACACACAAGCTAGGGACCCCAACGTAGAGAAAAACTTTGGCGTAGTGTTGGGGCTCTATTGCATTGATCAATTCAGTAGCTAAATTTCTCTTGATTCATGTGTTCGTGGCAGTAATGCAGATTCCATTTTTCACATTTTCACTCTTACATGTAGCTATTGGATTTTTCGGGTCAGTGTTCACACAGCAGTTTCTGCTATTTCATGTATTCCCCTTGCATGGTCACTGGTGTGCATGCCTTATCTCCCCATAGTGATGTTTTTTGGGGTTTTTGCACCCAGTTCAGACTTGGAATGGTGTTCCATACGTTATTCCTTATTTGTTAGTAGTTTTTCGTTTGTGAACCCTCCCCAACCACACCTATTGCCAATCCATATCATACGCATAAATAGCCTGGGTCTCAGCTTCCCATACACGGTAAGTTTTTTAACTGCATGAGAGGACACACACAAGCTAGGGACCCCAACGTAGAGAAATACTTTGGCGTAGTGTTGGGGCTCTATTGCATTGATCAATTCAGTAGCTAAATTTCTCTTGATTCATGTGTTCGTGGCAGTAATGCAGATTCCATTTTTCACATTTTCACTCTTACATGTAGCTATTGGATTTTTCGGGTCAGTGTTCACACAGCAGTTTCTGCTATTTCATGTATTCCCCTTGCATGGTCACTGGTGTGCATGCCTTATCTCCCCATAGCCTATTTGTACCCAGGTAGGAACCAAAAATATAGTGAAGCCCTTTTTTTTTAATTATTTCATGAATTTCATAAAAATAAAAAAAAAACGATGTGAGCTTTGCCCAATTTTTTTGTCCAGCCAGGTACAACTAGGCACCTGGGGATTGTAATCCGCAGCACATGTTAGCCCAAGCTTTCTGGGTCCCCCTGCTGTGAACTGCAGTCCGCAGCAGCCCCATAAAATGTCACGTTCACAGAACTGCTATCTTCTGGCGCTCTATCCATGGTGCAAGGTGGCTTGCTGGGTAATAATAGGGTTAGGACTAGCTGTGTATTATCAGCTAGCCCTATGCTCGAAATTCATGGTGTCAAGCCAATATTAGTCATGGCCACCATGAATTTCTAGTCAAGATAAAAAAAAACACAACATAGTGAAAAATATTTTTTTTAGAAATAAAACACAACACAATTAGTGACTCCATCTTTATTGAACTAAAGAACCCCCCTCCACCGTAGTCCTCGGTCGAGGGTCCCACGATGTCCAATCCGAACCCAATATCATCTGCTTGGTTTGATGGAAGGCAAAGCGATCAGATGATGTGTCAGGTTCAAGGGCCTGAATCACATGACACAGCAGCTGATTGTATAAACGTCAGATGACCGCATCAGCTGATCATCGCCAGGTTTGAAAGAGAGAGAGAGAGAGAGAGAAAGAAGAGAGAGAAGAGAGAGAGAAAAAAGAGGGAGAAATGAGAGAAAAAAGAGAGAGAAGGTTTACCGGAAGGCAAAGCGATCAGATGTATCAGGTTCAAGGACCTGAATCACATCACACATCAGCTGATTGTTTAAAAGGCGTTTACACAATCAGCTGATGCATCAGTAGAAAAAAAAACTATACAACTTTGTGCAGGCTCCCGGCCGATCGCTCCAGGACCCACCGGAAATCAGCTGATGCGGTCCCCTGACGGCATCAGCTGATCGTTTAAACCGGCCGGGTGGTAAAAAGCCGGCCTCACCGCTGGACTTATACGATTAGCTGATGCTGTCAGGTGACCGCATCAGCTGATCACCGTCAGGTCCTGGAGCGATCGGAAGAGTCCCGGGAGTCTGCAGATAGGTGAATATGATATTATTTTTTTTTTCTACTGTTCACTTTTGGTTTCGCTTAGCAGCGAATGTATAGGCAGAGAGAAGCTGACGCACATACGCTACAAAGCGAAAGTGCATATCACACATGTCACATGGGAGGAGGAACACAGGATTCTTTGTCCCCCTAATAGTCAGACAACATTGCTCACAACAGTGACCTGGGAGCCAGAAATGCTTATATGGGTCTTCCCTGTGCTGCTTCCATGTCATTTGAGCACTGTTGTTATACTTTTGTGACATTTTTGAGCTTCCTCCAGACCGCTGGGGGTGCTGCCGGGAAAATGCTCGGGTATCCCATAGACTAACATTGGGCTCGGTGCTTGGGTCGCGCACCCGAGAATTTCAATATGCTCGACCCGAGCACCGAGCACCTGAGCATTTTTCTGTTCGCTCATCTCTATTGAGCACTATTATGCTTGGTTGTCTGGTACTCGTACTGAGCAGTTGAATGCTCGAATAAGCGCGACACATGTACCGAGTATAATGTAAGTCAATAGGAAACTTTAGGAAAAATGCTCGAGTACCCTATTGACTTCTATTATACTCCACACATGAGTCGAGCTCGTCAGAGCATCCAACTGCTCATTACGAGAACTGAGCTCACTCATCACTAATAACTATAGTCACTCCTCTAACACAAATAGTCATGACATGTTTAGTAAAAGGATGACAACATATAGGAAGTAAAAATGTTCTAAATTTCCTTAGTGTAGAAAAACAATGATCAAAAATAGCAACAAGAAGAGGAGATAAAAACTCCCCCAAAAAAGTATTATAAAATGTACTCACAGCAAAAAAGGGCAACCAGTCCAGTTAGCCCAGGCCAAGACATCTAATGCACAAACAGGATGCAGACAAGCCTCTCAACATGATGGACACTTCACAGGTGCAAGGTAAATTGCACACTAGTGGCGCGCATAGGGCACTGTTCACACTTGTATGCACATGGTGTCCAGCCAGCAACCTATTACCACGCCCTTACTATTAGATTAGGCGGGTTACTCCGACACTACTCACTACAGCACGTAAGGGACAGAAATTCCACTATGCACGGCCGTATTAAGAGGCCCGGCTGCACCCCGCATAATCAAAGTGCAATAAAATACATATAAAATATATGTGAGGTATTAGTTTGTAAATTGGCCAATGTACATAAGCCCACAATCCTCATCACGGATCCTCACGGGCGTGGTAATAGGTTGCTGGCTGGACACCATGCGCATACAAGTGTGAACAGTGCCCTATGCGCGCCACTAGTGTGCAATTTACCTTGCACCTGTGAAGTGTTCATCATGTTGAGAGGCTTGTCTGCATCCTGTTTGTGCATTAGATGTGTTGGCCTGGGCTAACTGGACTGGTTGCCCTTTTTTGCTGTGAGTACATTTTATAATACATTTTTGGGGGAGTTTTTATCTCCTCTTCTTGTTGCTATTTTTGATATTTATCAGTGTAGGCACCCGCAAGCGTGAGGATCCGTGATGAGGATTGTGGGTTTACGTACATTGGCCAATTTACAAACTAATACCTCACATATATTTTATATGTATTTTTTTGCACTTTGATTATGCGGGGTGCAGCCGGGCCTCTTAATACGGCCGTGCATAGTGGAATTTCTGTCCCTTACGTGCTGCAGTGAGTAGTGTCCGAGTAACCCGCCTAATCTAATAGTAAGGGCGTGGTAATAGGTTGCTGGCTGGATACCATGCGCATACAAGTGTGAACAGTGCCCTATGCGCGCCACTAGTGTGCAATTTACCTTGCACCTGTGAAGTGTCCATCATGTTGAGAGGCTTGTCTGCATCCTGTTTGTGCATTAGATGTGTTGGCCTGGGCTAACTGGACTGGTTGCCCTTTTTTGCTGTGAGTAAAAAACAATGATGCAATATCTTCCAATAATGTGCCCAAATTCCTATACAGTGCCTAAATAACATTGCTGTAAAAGGTCAATATATAACTGCCAGTCATCTAATAATATTGCCCAATCAACAAACTTAATAAAAGGGAATCTGTCAACAGGATTTCTCCCCCCAAACTATTTAGCACGCATACTTCTGTTTGAACGGCAAGTCCAGCAATACCTTTATGTGGCCAGACTGTTCCTGAGAAATCAGTTTTTTAATTGTTATGCAAACGAGGCTGTACCTTTGAACCCTCTGTCACTCCAGCTCTATTTACTCCTCAGCACAACTTCCACCTGCTTGACTGACAGCATAGATGCTGTGTTACTACATGCAAAGGAGCCATCAGTCTAACAGGAGACGGGTAAAAGAGTTGGAGTGATGGAATCTTCAGATCTACATACAGTTCTTCAGCTCATTTGCATTGAATATTCAGGAACAGAGGAACGGACTGGCCATGTAATTGTATTGCTGGACTTGTCTATGAAAGAACTACATACGCATATAGCTTGGCGTGTAATATCCTGCTAACAGATTCCATTTCAGTTGCATCTCCCTACTATGTATACCCCTTTTCTCATGTAAATCTCCATGGAATAAATGATGTAATAATAATAATAATAATAATAATAATAATAATAATAAATGCAGCTGCCTTGGTGCAAGTTAGGTATATAATAATGAGTATAAGCTCTAGTCATTAGTGTCAATGGTGCCCACTTTAGTAGTAAAATATAATGTGCCAGGTGTGACAATTCAGGTGGTTTACATGTAATGCTGACCTATATCCATATATGCGAGTTACTCCTATTATTTATGATGAGATCTAAATGCATACACATCAAATATAAAATAATACATCCTTATACACTGAGAGCAGAGACTTATTCAAATATCATGCAAATGACAAAAACATATAATCAGCATTGGGATAATTATTTTTCATGCACTGGACTATCCTAAACCTTTAGGCAAGTTTTAGGTTTCCAAATTACCTATTTGCTATGGACACAACAGCAGAACCCAACATTTTATTAACTCAAACTTAGATCACAATAGAGTTGTTTAAGTTCAGTTCAACAGTGCAGGATCCTGGTAAATAATCTGGACATTAAAACTTTCATAACCCTGGTTTAGTATTATATAGTTTAGACCTTTCATCACTGCCCATCCTAAATTTTATAAAAGCTAAAACTGTACAGAATGGTACAAAACATGAATAGGACTAAAAAAAACCCCAACTGTTCAACAAGGTATATTATATTTTTTAGCATTTCGTAAATAAAAATAAAAACTTAACAGTTTAATAAGCATTTCATTTTACTTTTACAAAGTTCAAAAAGGGAAAAAACTTTTCTAAAATAACAGAAATTTAGTCCATGCTTCATTTATGGTGAATGGAATAAAAAGCCATAAGGGAAAGATCACCTCATCCTTTGCCTTGCAAATACTCTTCAAGATCAAGGGCTGTTGGGTTCATCTATTATATATTCCACTGAAACAGTGTTCTTTTGACCAGAGCCTACACCTCTCTCTTGCCTTAAGCTCTAACCAATATTTCATTGGGCAATTGAAGTCAAAGATACATATAGCTTCATATTCTCTTTTTTCTCTTTCACAGACTATTTGGTACGGCCCTGTGCTTAGACTTTAAAAATATTCAACGTAGATAGGTGAAAAGTAACAGCATACAGCACATCAAATTGTTCAATCAACGCCCGACTTGCAGAGAAGAAAGATCCAAAACCTGGGCTTTATATATTTGCATTTTAGAGCTTTTTCAGAAAAATCACGTATGCATGTGCTCTTTTAATTATACACGAAACAGCCATAGCATTAAAACCACTGATAGATGAAGAGAATAATATTGATCATGTTGTTTCAATGGCACCTACCAAGAAAAGGGTTATATTAGTTAGCAAGCGACCAGTTAATTTTTGAAGTTAATGTGAGAAAAGTGTAATCACCTAAAAACTTTAACAAAAGGCCACATCTGGATCATAATATTTCCAAACTGCAGATCTAATGAGGTATTTCAAGGGAATGTATTAGTAAGATCAACCTTCTAAGCTGTCTAGATGAGCATGTAGGTCATAGAAAGTTGAATTAAGTGATACCTTGATATTATTATTATTATTATTTATTATTATAGCGCCATTTATTCCATGGCGCTTTACAAGTGAAAGAGGGTATACGTACAACAATCATTACCAGTACAAGACAGACTGGTATAGGAGGAGAGAGGACCCTGCCCGCGAGGGCTCACAGTCTACAGGGAATGGGTGATGGTACAATAGGTGAGGACAGAGCTGGTTGTGCAGTGGTCTACTGGACTGAGGGCTATTGTAGGTTGTAGGCTTGTTGGAAGAGGTGGGTCTTGAGGTTCCTCTTGAAGCTTTCGATGGTAGTGGAGAGTCTGATGTGCTGAGGTAGAGCGTTCCAGAGTATGGGGGATGCGCGGGAGAAATCTTGTACATGATTGTGGGAAGAGGAGATAAGAGAGGAGCAGAGAAGGAGATCTTGTGAGGATCTAAGGTTGCGTGCAGGTAGGTACCGGGAGACTAGGTCACAGATGTAAGGAGGAGACAGGTTGTGGATGGCTTTTTATGTCATGGTTAATGTTTTGAACTGGAGTCGTTGGGCGATGGGAAGCCAGTGAAGGGATTGGCAGAGTGGCAAGGCTGGGGAGTAGCGAGGGGAGAGGTGGATTAAGCGGGCTGCAGAGTTTAGGATAGATTGGAGGGGTGCAAGAGTGTTGGAAGGTAGGCCAGAGAGCAGGAGGTTGCAGTAGTCGAGGCGGGAGATGATGAGAGCATGCACTAATGTTTTTGCAGATTCTTGGTTAAGGAAAGCACGGATCCGGGAGATATTTTTGAGTTGTAATTGGCATGAGTTGAAGAGGGCTTCGATGTGTGGCTTGAAGGATAAAGCAGAGTCGAGGGTCACTCCAAGGCAACGAGCTTGTGAGACTGGGGTGAGTGAGCAACCATCGAGTTTGATGGAAAGGCTTGTTGGAGGAGGTGAGTGAGAAGGAGGAAAGACAATAAACTCTGTTTTGTCCATGTTAAGTGTTAGGAATCGTGCAGAGAAGGATGAAATAGCATGATATGTGCGATATTTGTCTTATTTCAAAGAAATCCCCATGTTCTTAACATATAAATGAGCTTTTAAGATCTATGGGCTGCTCACAGCTCTCCCTGAAAATCTGCCTGCAGAGCTTATGTTAAATGAAAGGGGGAGGTACCACTATGAGACATGTAATAACTGACAGTCAGCTTTTATGAGCTACCTGTTTCTCAGTGTATCATTTAAAATAACTTTTACAGGCAGATTCCCAAGGAGATGTGTGTACGGTTCATAGATCCTAATAGCTAATGTACATATTAAGGAAAGCATGGTTTTCTCGGGATTAAGATATCGGATTGCATTTATCAAGATATTATTTCATTCAACATTCTATGACCTACATACACATATACACAACTAAGGAAGGATAATTCTGCTGACAGATTCCATTTCAGGTTTGACGTGGGTAGTGTCTATGAAAAGTGGTCCATTTTAGGAGCACCATGAACTTATAACAGGATGTCTCACTTACCTAGTGAAAAGGTGCCACCAGAATGAACCATGGGAAGAAGGCAAGTCAGCAGAAGCTGCGTATTGATCTGAACAAAATTTTCCGGAGAACCCTCTGGTCCTGGCATTCATGTGGATGTCTCTTTGACACATATCACTTATCTTATCATTGTTGAAGACCAAATACATTCATGAATATTATATTCTGCAGTGGCCTCTTTCAGCAAGATAATGGATGCAAAAAATGTTCAAGAATCAGTTAGGAAAAATACAGAGTTCATAGAGTTGACATAGCATTCAAAGTTACCAAATTTCCATTAAATCGAGCATCTATTATATTATATATATATATACATCGCATATATTGCGAATACAAATTATTCCATGGAGTACTTTCTTACCACTGACAGGACTTGAAAACTCTGCTGCTAACATCTCAGTACCATTTACCACAGGACACCTTGTGAAGCCTATGCCTCAGTGGGTCAGAGTTGTTTTGGCAGGGGATCAACAGAAATGTTGGCAATATTTAGTTTTAATGGTATGGCTGATTGATATACAGTATATATACTTGTTATTTATATGGAAGATTATTTTGTATTCTGTTTAAATAAAGTTGCTGCCTTGGTTTAAGGAAAGGTTAAAAATTTAAAAATAATATTTAGTGAGATGGTTATTAGAATTTGTTTTAGAACTTCTGCTGTTGAAATGCTGAAAAGACAGATAGTATTTCTATCATCAGTAGAGATGAAGAGTGTCATGAAAGCCAAAATAAAAGGATTATGGGCTGGTACAGTTTCCTGATATTTTATGAAAACATTAACTGCAGATTTTAAGAATACAATAAAAAAAAAAAAAAAAAAGTTTTTCTGGAAAATATTTACTTTTGTATTCAGTTTGGCTGATATCTTATTATTAAGTTATATTAAATGGTATAGTAGATCTTATGACAGATGTCATACACACATGGAATACACAGTATAATATATTTAAATCACAATATTTCATAAAATCACTGATGATTTCGGAATTTTGTTTTCAACATCCAAACCTACAAAACATGCTGATAAGCTAACTAACTTTTGTTGAAATTTCCCTGGTGACTATCTGTGCGAAAAGGCAGAAGAGAATAAAGTGGTTGTCCTACAAACAAAGTTCATTTTAAATTATACATCTTGGAATAATCTTGGAATAATAATAAGTTCCACAATCCAGCATTCTTGGGCATTTTCTTTGCCTCTGATTCCCCTGTGTTGGGTTCAGTGGACGTTTTTTTCCGGCACTCAGGCTCCTCTATGACGATTCTAATAAGGTAGAACAGAAGAACTTCGTCACGTTCATAAATGAAGATAATGTGATACAATAAACCTCTGAAATTGATTTTTTTAGAAGGCAAAAAAAGTTTTTCTTTCAAAAATTAACCAAAAGTTTTTCTTTCAAAAATTAACTGACGTTTCAGCTCATAGAGCTTTTATCAAGGTTATGCTAGTAAAGGGGTATAAAGGCATAAACCATATGCAATATGAATCACAACGTGGTTGTGGAATTTGCCTATCACTGCAATAACACACATAAACGTAAAGGCCGCTTTATACGCAACGACATCGCTAATGTGATATCGTTGGGGTCACGAATTTGTGATGCACATCCGGCTTCGTTAGTGACGTCGTTGCATGTGACACCCACGAGCGACCGCTAACAATCAGAAATACTCACCAAATCGTTGATCGTTGACCCGTCATTCATTTCCCAAATATCGTTGCTCATTTGGGATGAAGGTTGTAATTAAAGAGAGGGATGCACAGCCTAAAATAAGCAAAAGAGTGCTGCCCTATGTGTGGAAACGGAATATGCACAACAAGAGAAAAAGAGCACACATAATTTGGGTGCACATCAAAAATAATGTTGAAAATTGTATTATATATAATATATTTTATTGGATCAAATAGAAGAACACACAATTAAAATCCTTTAAAAAAGACATACAGTTGCAAAGACGGCCTCAAGATATACAGTTAGGTCCAGAAATATTTGGACAGTGACACAATTTTCGCGAGTTGGGCTCTGCATGCCACCACATTGGATTTGAAATGAAACCTCTACAACAGAATTCAAGTGCAGATTGTAACGTTTAATTTGAAGGTTTGAACAAAAATATCTGATAGAAATTGTAGGAATTGTACACATTTCTTTACAAACACTCCACATTTTAGGAGGTCAAAAGTAATTGGACAAATAAACCAAACCCAAAAAAAAATTTTTAGTTTCAATATTTTGTTGCGAATCCTTTGGAGGCAATCACTGCCTTAAGTCTGGAACCCATGGACATCACCAAACGCTGGGTTTCCTCCTTCTTAATGCTTTGCCAGGCCTTTACAGCCGCAGCCTTCAGGTCTTGCTTGTTTGTGGGTCTTTCCGTCTTAAGTCTGGATTTGAGCAAGTGAAATGCATGCTCAATTGGGTTAAGATCTGGTGATTGACTTGGCCATTGCAGAATGTTCCACTTTTTTGCACTCATGAACTCCTGGGTAGCTTTGGCTGTATGCTTGGGGTCATTGTCCATCTGTACTATGAAGCGCCGTCCGATCAACTTTGCGGCATTTGGCTGAATCTGGGCTGAAAGTATATCCCGGTACACTTCAGAATTCATCCGGCTACTCTTGTCTGCTGTTATGTCATCAATAAACACAAGTGACCCAGTGCCATTGAAAGCCATGCATGCCCATGCCATCACGTTGCCTCCACCATGTTTTACAGAGGATGTGGTGTGCCTTGGATCATGTGCCGTTCCCTTTCTTCTCCAAACTTTTTTCTTCCCATCATTCTGGTACAGGTTGATCTTTGTCTCATCTGTCCATAGAATACTTTTCCAGAACTGAGCTGGCTTCATGAGGTGTTTTTCAGCAAATTTAACTCTGGCCTGTCTATTTTTGGAATTGATGAATGGTTTGTATCTAGATGTGAACCCTTTGTATTTACTTTCATGGAGTCTTCTCTTTACTGTTGACTTAGAGACAGATACACCTACTTCACTGAGAGTGTCCTGGACTTCAGTTGATGTTGTGAACGGGTTCTTCTTCACCAAAGAAAGTATGTGGCGATCATCCGCCACTGTTGTCATCCGTGGACGCCCCGGCCTTTTTGAGTTCCCAAGCTCACCAGTCAATTCCTTTTTTCTCAGAATGTACCCGACTGTTGATTTTGCTACTACAAGCATGTCTGCTATCTCTCTGATGGATTTTTTCTTTTTTTTCAGCCTCAGGATGTTCTGCTTCACCTCAATTGAGAGTTCCTTAGACTGCATGTTGTCTGGTCACAGCAACAGCTTCCAAATGCAAAACCACACACCTGTAATCAACCCCAGACCTTTTAACTACTTCATTGATTACAGGTTAACGAGGGAGACGCCTTCAGAGTTAATTGCAGCCCTTAGAGTCCCTTGTCCAATTACTTTTGGTCCCTTTAAAAGAGGAGGCTATGCATTACAGAGCTATGATTCCTAAACCCTTTCTCCGATTTGGGTGTGAAAACTCTCATATTGCAGCTGGGAGTGTGCACTTTCAGCCCATATTATATATATATAATTGTATTTCTGAACATGTTTTTGTAAACAGCTAAAATAACAAAACTTGTGTCACTGTTCAAATATTTCTGGACCTAACTGTAATTCACTGGCTCCAGGATAATATACCAATTGATACAATAATATGAGATGAAAACCAATAGTTTCAAAAAATATCAAAAAAATGTATCAACAAATTCTCCAAATATAACTGACATAGACATCCGGCCTCGTTAGCGACGTCATTGCATGTGACACCCACGAGCGTCCGCTAACGATCAGAAATACTCACCAAGTTGTTGATCGTTGACACGTCGTTCATTTCCCAAATATCGTTGCTCATTTAGGATGAAGGTTGTTCATCGTTCCTGAGGCAACACACATCGCTACGTGTAACACCCCGGGGACGACGAACAACAGCGTTCCTGCGTCCTCCGGCAACGAGGTGGGAGTGATGTTCATGTGGCTGCTCTCCGCTCCTCCGCTTCTATTGGTGGCCCGCTGATTGACGTCACTGTGACGCCGCACAAACTGCCCCCTTATAAAAGAGGTTGTTCACCGCCCACAGCGACATCGCTAGGAAGGTAAGTACGTGTGACATGTCCTAGCAAAATTGTTTGCTACGGGCAGCGATTTGCCCGTGACGAAAAAACGACGGGGGCGGGTGCGATCGCTAGCGACATTGTTAGCGATGTCACAGCATGTAAAGCGGCCATTAGAAAGGAAAGGTGATGCCTATATGTTGGGGCACAACAAAATGCTGTGCTTGACAGTAATCCCAGCTGGGAAAGTGAAGTGGCGTAATGACGAAAATGCCTAATTCGCCGAGGCATCACAAGCAGTACTACATATGGGACGTCAATACTTGCCTAGTGTGGCAAGGGTCCAGTAGAAATCCTAGTGGTAAATATTGGCAATTATATGAGAAAAAATTGCCAGGTTTTTATGAACCATATAATAGATATCAGGACCCCACACTCAGATCAGGCTGCTTTGTGCTTGGAAATAGCCATAGGAGTAACCTAGATGGGAGGTCATATGATGAATGGGCATGTACGTCTTAGATGCCAGGGGACAGTAGGAGACAGAGTCAGAGTGACTGTGGATGTGTGCCTGTTCCAGACCTGAGTGTGGGTAATTAGTTGTGGTTATCCACAAAAAAAAATTAAACTGAAGGTACCTTCTCTTAAGTTGGGTCCACGTTTCATTGGTCCATTCAAATTATTTGCCATTATCAATCCACTGGCCTATCAGTTAGCTTTGCCAGTGTTGTAAAAGATCCACAATGTGTTCCATAAATCCCTTTTAAAGAGATTTGTGGGTCTGGGAACCCTGTCTCCCGCCCATCTTTCTCCTGTTTTAGTTGATTCTCAGGTTGTCTTTCCTTCAATATCTGGTGCACTTGTGGGGCTATGGTCCAGTGGAGAGAACTTGGGTGTCAGCATCTGATGTCCATGTGGATTGTCTAGTCAGTGCTTTCCATGGAAGATGTCTGGAGAGACCTAGGTCAGTTGGGGCTGAGGATCCAGATGCCCCTTGTAGAGGGAGGGGTACTGTTATGCAGTCTTCAGGTCCACTCTCGCAGGGTGCTTCGGCAGCTGTGGACTCTGTTCATATTGCAGAGTCTGACAGGCAACCTTATCTCTCCTAGTTGCTCAGTCTCACCTGGGCATCGGTTGAGACTTTTTCGCTGATTTCCAGTCCTGCAGTAGTTAATTCCTGTGGAGTGGTGTGTGACTCCTAGAAACTCAGATTGCTAATTTCTATTCACCTGCCTTCTCCCTATTTAAGGTTTGGGACTCTGTTTGTTGCTGCAGATAATAGCTTCAGGTTATACGCCTGTGATTCCACTCTTTGTGGCGAACCTATTCTTGGTGACCAGCAGTTTGCTGTTTGAGTGGTGTAGAAGTTTCCCTGTTGTGCTTTTACTTCCTTAATTATACTTTATTCCTTCCCATACATGTATAGGAGGGAATTCTCTCTCCTTTGTGTTCGTGTGCAGCGTGTATAAGTTTTGTCTTTTCTTCTGTCCGTGTCATTTTGTGGGGTTTGTTACGGTGTGTCCAGCCTGCCTCCAGGGTGGGGGAGAGGGGGAGTAATAACAGTGCTCGGACAGGATTAGGGTCATGCTGGGAGTTCAGACCTCGCTATCATCAAACATACCTCTGAGATAGGGGACAGCATAGGGACCCCAGTCTGAGGGCCAGTATACAGTAGGTGTCCCTATTTAATAATTTCATACCCCGTGATAATTAGATTAAGCTTCTCAATTTCTAAAGATTTGGAAGCCATTGCTTCAGGGTTCAGATGTTTAAGACACCTGCAAATTAATATACCTGTGTCATTTTCCACCTGGCCTCCTCATTAAATGTCTGACTTATAATCCTACGGTTTCTATAATATAGTACCACATTGTCCTTTATTATACATTTCCCATGTTGTTCAAATAATTTCTGTATTACCGGTACCAACCTTTTTTTATTAAAAGAGATTCTAAAAATATATTTAACATCTAAAATTATAACTATGCCTAGAAATCTTTGTTTCTTGTTTCATTTCCATTACTTTTAAGTATACAACCCATGTGGTCAAAATCATCACTTGAGGCTGATGCAAGTTGAATGACAATTTAATGTTGGGCCATAAATATGTGGTAAATTATATCAAAATATGTAATTATGATGAAAACATTGCTGACAAAAATCAACGAACACATTTTTATGCTGTTAACATCAAATAAGAAATGGCAATGCTTACAAATTGGAGGAGTAGGCCAAAGAGTTGAATTTCCTTTGTGAACAATAGATTTATATAGTCGTGAAACTAGATACTGCAGTGAGAAGGTTGTTGGACTCAAGTTTTAAAGTCTAATGGTTCATGGTCAGTGCAAATTCCTTTTCATTTGGTTGAATTGTGGTTTTTCCCTCTTTGCTCGGAAATTGCACTGCAACAACTGAACCTGAACGTGCATATGACACAAATACAAGTCGAAAAGTAAGAGTAGCCAATGTCCAAATACGGTCCATCATGTTTCAAAGTTCTCTGACAAATTCTATTTTACGGCAATATCAATTGTTTCCTAACATGATTTGGTCACATTTACTATGTGAAGTCATTTAGAAAAACATTCCAAAGAGCCAATAAAAAGAGAAAAAAGTGTCCTTATTACTTAATGTGTAGCAATACTTTACCTTTCAGCCAGAATCATCCAACAAATATGTATCATGGCCAACAGTTTATAAATGATGCTTATAAAGATTGTTTAGTTACTTAAAAAATGACATCTCAAATATGTTCTACTGTGGTCTTGTCAAATAGACCATGGAAATGCTTCGGCCAGACCAGACAAAGTTGGTGTCTGGGCCTGACCATGGACAGTAAGTAGTAATGAACGAGCACTAAAATACTCAATTGTGGAGCGTTTGGTACATGAAGCGAGTAGGTCACACTCTCGGATGGGCTCAACTCGAGTACCGAGTAATGGAAGTAAATGGGAAACTCAAGCTTTTTTCTGGAAGTCCCTACCAGGAGGGCCAGGAAGCAGTGGTGTACCGTCAACAGAGGCAGACCATGCCACTGCTATGGGGCCCGTAAGCTGGAGGCAGGAGGGGGGGGGCCGCAGCTGACAGCCCAGGCCCCCCCTTTCATCCCTAAGCTCACCAGGCCCAAGGGGGCGGGGCGGCCATCAGGGCAATGAGGGGGCCCGAGTCGCTCATAGAGAGCTGCCGTCTCTCCTACTCTGCACTGATCTATGTGATCGGTGGAGGACAGGAAATGTACTATGGAGGCTGCAGTGAAGAAGTTGTCATCTAACTAATCATTTGCCTGATCACATGACCAGTGAACATGCAGGTCCTGTTATTCAGCTGCTGCAGCCTCCGTGCAAGTCCCCGTGGTTTCTCTCCTGCTCTTCACTGATCAGAAACTGCAAGATGAGGTAATGTATAGTGTGTGTAACTGTGCATGTAGTCTGTGTGTCTGGATATCTCTGTCTGTCTCTTTCCCTGCAGTATGTCTCTTTCCTTGTCTCTCTCTCCTTCCCTGGCTCTATCATTCCCTGTCTCTCTCTCATTCCCTGTCTGTCTCTCATTCCCTGTCTCTCTCATTCCCTGTGTCTCTCATTCCCTGTGTCTCTCTCATTCCCTGTCTCTCTCTCATTCCCTGTCTCTCTCTCATTCCCTGTCTGTCTGTCTCTGTCTCTCTGTCTCTCTCATTCCCTGGCTGTCTCTCTCTCTCTCTCTCATTCCCTATCTGTCTGTCTCTGTCTCTCTCTCTCTCTCATTCCCTGTCTGTCTGTCTGTTTCTCTGTCTCTCTTATTCCCTATCTGTCTGTCTCTGTCTCTCTCTCTCATTCCCTGTCTGTCTGTCTGTCTCTGTCTCACTCTCATTCCTTGTCTGTCTCTCTCTCTCATTCCCTGTCTGTCTGTCTCTATCCGTCTCTCCACCGATATCATATTACCTCACACAGAAGCTTTTCACACTAACAATGTCCTTTGTTGCCTATAATAACCAATCAGAGCTCATATTAATGACCTGTACCTCCTAGCTCCATTGACTTTAATGTAAGGAATGTTTTTGGAGAGTAACTGTAAGGCTTAAGACACACGGCATGAAAATCGGAGCGAGTGGGATGCGATAAAACATTGCATTCCACTCTGACTAATATTAGCCTATGTGCCAGCACACATGAGCAAATTTTTTCTCGGCCCCAATCAGACCGAGAAAACAATCGCAGCATGCTGTGATTGTTATGTGAGACTTTTTCTCTCGCAGCCATTCAAGTGTATGGGGCGAGAGAAAAATTGCACTATACTCACATTACACTGGTGTACCACGAGTGCTGTGCGAGAATGGCAATAGCCGGCTACGGAGGAGAGAGGGAGATAAATCTCACCCCTCCACAGCGCCGGCCCTCCCCTCCTGAGTGCCGGCCCGTACCCCGCAGCTGAGGTCCGATCGCATGATCGGACCTCAGTCGCAGTGACGCTCGTATGACACTCGGCTCCTGCTGTGCTCCCAGCATGAGCCGAGTGTCATGCGAGGATCGCACTAGTGCCCTGTGTGGCCCCAGCCTAAAGCGTGGGGTTAAATTTTCCCCTCAAAACATAGTCCATGACACTCCCTGAGTCACATGAAGCGTCTGTGCAAAATATCATGATTGTAAATGAGACGGTGTGAATTCCTATAGCGGACACACATACAGTATACAGTATCTGTGGTGAAATGCACCCTGTCACACACAGAGTTTCTCAAGGAATCGGTGAGGTTGTGTGCGACCTAGTGTGGTAGCGCGGGCACGCCTTTCTTGGAGAAGGAGTGACGACTGGCCATCGGCTCTTGGGGCACTGCAATGGGCATAAGGTTTCGAAAATCCTCGGTCTCAAAAGGGTGTAAAGGCAGCCTTTCTGTTGCCAACAAGTTGCAGATGATAAAACTCAACCTCTTAGGCATGTCATGCACTTCGAAAATCATGTAAAACACAGCGAGGGGACTCCAACCACAGTCTCCCTCGTTTCCACTAATTGGGCCACACACACCCCACTTGACTGGCATCACTTGATCCCCCTTTTCAAAATGAAACAGATGCTTTGCATGAAGCACTCTCAAAAATACGCGTGCCTTTCCCATCCCCTGGATGACCCAGGGGAAGAAAAGTCCTCTGAGAGCCATGACTTGTTCATCTTGGTTCTTTTAGAAACACAGCGAGGGGACTCCAGCCACAGTCTCCCTCGTTGCCACTAATTGGGCCACACACACCCCACTTGACTGGCATCAGTTGACCCCCCTTTTGAAAAAGAAAAAGATGCTTTGCATGAAGCACTCTCAAAAATACGCGTGCCTTTCCCGTCCCCTGGCTGACCCAAGGGAAGAAAAGTCCTCTGAGAGCCATGACTTGTTCATCTTGGTTCTTTTAGAAACACAGCGAGGGGACTCCAACCACAGTCTCCCTCGTTGCCACTAATTGGGCCACACACACCCCACTTGACTGTCATCAGTTGACCCCCCTTTTGAAAAAGAAAAAGATGCTTTGCATGAAGCACTCTCAAAAATACGCATGCCTTTCCCATCCCCTGGATGACCCAGGGGAAGAAAAGTCCTCTGAGAGCCATGTCCACATTGTCAGTGGACAGACACGTGTGCTTATCTGCCAGCAGACCCCCAGCAGCACTGAAGACAGGTTCCGAGAGAACGCTGGCTGCAGGACACAACAAGATCCCCAAGGCGTACGTGGCAATCTCAGGCAATTTATCCAGATTGGAAGCCTAAAATGAGCAGGGCTCAAGTTGCACAGTAATGGCATCGATGTTTCCTTGCATATACTCATATATCTGTGTCTCCTCCTCTTTTTCCTTGTCCAGCTCTTTTGTTTTCGCATGAGTATATGTCCTTGTCACTTTCCCATGTGTTTGTGTTGTGTTGTGAGTTGTTTGTCACCTTTTGGACACCTTTGAGGGTGTTTTCTAGGTGTTTTTATGTGTTTGTGAATGCCTGCCATTGTTACCTATGCAGTTCGAGTTCGGTTCGTCGAACGTTCGACGAACCGAACTCGAACGGGAGCTCCGTTCGGCGAACCGACCTCGAGCCGAACCGCGACAGGTTCGCTCATCTCTAGTTATTACATATGCAGACTATCACATCCTGGGGTTAGACACATGGATCAGTGTATAACACAAGATGGGATTACATGTGTAGCCCTGCTCCATACACTTCAATAGGAGCATTGGTGTAATGGGTGACTCTGCATCATCTATTTCTTTAGGAGTGGTAGTGTAATATGACCCCTATGCAAGCAGTGGTGCAATGTGTGAGAATGGTATCACAGATGATGGATTAGATACATGGCTGGAGATGTCACCTGGACAGCTGGGCATGCACATGTCACAGCTGGACATGCGCAGGTCACCACTGGGTCTCCTTTTAGTGTGTTGCTAGTAGTGGAAGGGGTCTCTGAGTACCAGGCCTACAGTTAAAATTGATGCATCACTTGCTACTCAATGCTTAAGGTAGAAATGCTGGGTCAGACTCTGGTGCAGGCTTTGGCACATGCATCCAGTGCACGATTATACTCTTTGTACTTTGGAGCAATTAATGCCACTTTAGCAGTGTCTGCCCCTAAAGTTTTGAAATGTGGAGACTCCAAGTTGGGTGTCCAAGTTGTGTGTTGTATGTAGTGGTGTGGGTCTCCCAGCACCAGACCTACATCTGTCACTCATACACCTCCTAATTTTAACTTAATTTGAAAGCTGTAAATGCTGGCACAGACCCTGTCTCATGCATGGCCCATGTCTGACTGCTGCAAAAATACAACGATATGTCGCGGGCGGGGAGGAGGGTGTCAGCACACCGCGCTCACCCCTTCTGCTCGGGTCCGGCAGCTGCTCCTGGTGGCTCGAGCCGTGGGCCGGATCCCGGGGTGTCTCGAGCGACACTCCTCGCCCGTGAGTGAAAGGGGGTGTTTGTTGGGGTGATGGGATTGTTATAGTTCGTGACGCCACCCACGGTTGTGGTGATTTCACCACCGCTGCTCAGTGTGGGGGTCCCGGGGATGGTGATGCGGAGCAGCCAGGTGTTGTGTTGCCCCTCCGTGGGTAGGGGTTGGTGATCCCGGGGCCCGGTGATGAGATGCGAAGTGTAGGGCCTGAAGGGCGCAGGGACGCGGGGGCAGCGCTGTGCCTTGCGGCACTATGGTACTCACTCAGCCTGACACACGGACACAGTTTGTACGGTAAACCAACGGCTGGTAGGACGGTCCCACAGACGGCTGCACCTGCACTCCCGGTAGGTGACGGTGACGTTTCTCTTCCTTGCACCTATGTTGTCTGGTGGTAGCGGTGGATTCCCTCCGGTTACCCGCTCCCCGACTGCAATCTGGGCCGGAGGAGCTCTACACTTTGCCCGCAGGCGCTGGCCCTGGGGAAACTGGTGCCCTGGCGGTGGCGGTGTCTCCCCGGTAATGGTCGGGCTGTTGCCGTCAATCGGGACTTGGTTGCTGGGGGATCTGCGTCCCCGTCACTGATGGATTTGGCAAATTTGGCGACTCCTAGCCTTGCCGGGGTCCGAGAGGCCCCTGCCCTGGTGCTGACTGTCCTTCGGAACACTGCTCCAGACCACCGGGCACACAGCCAACGGGGTCCTTCCAGGAACTTCCAAACGGTCCCCCTCCAAACAGTCACCGCCGTCGCTGACCTTGCTGTTCTGGCCCTACACAAAGCTGGGCTCTCAGGCTTTCTTTTCTTCTGTCACTTTACTGGCTTCTCTCCTTTACACTTCTCTACTTTCACCACTTTCACTTCTCTGTTTACTCTAGCCCTCAGCTAGACTTCACTCTTCCCCTGCCCGGGGCTATCTGCTGTTCACTCTTTCATGTCCCTAGCTGGACTCTATCTGCCCAGTTACTTCCTGCCTCCAGAGTTGTGAGCTCCTTGGTGGGCGGAGCCAACCGCCTGGCCCACCCCCTGGTGTGCATCATCAACCTCTGGAGGAAGGCAACAAGGATTTCTGGTTAGCAGGTGTGCCTACCTGGAGTGTGGGGTGTGGTGGTGTTGTGACCTGTGTCCCCTGGCTTGCCCAGGGCGACACATTCCCCCTTAGCAAAATGCAGACCGTCCGCGGGCTGCCGTCCTACACCGGTTTTATTTTTCTGTAAAAAGGGGTAACAAGGGTTAAACAAAAACATAAATAACATTTTTAATCATAAACTCTTCCCAAGACGGGAGGCACATTTTCTTAAATGTTGCAACGGTATACGGTCACGGTTTCCGCTCTCTCCCACCCAAGCAACCTGGCCCTGATGCTGCCCCTAAAACCCAGGCAGCACCCCTTGACCCACAGTCCAGCACAAGTTACCCGAGCGGGATCTGTCCTTCCCCTCCAGAGGGTGGCCACCGGTTCCTTTGGTGGCTGGGCCCTGGCCTGCTCTGCTCAGGGCCCTCCCTCCAACCTGCCTCTCCGGAGGCGGCATTGCGGAAACGGTAACGGTACCCAACATATTTACAAGCCACTTAACGTTTGTGGTGCCCTGCAAGTTCACGGGCTTGTCCATGGATAGTTCCCATGCAAATAAACTTAAACGGTCCCCACGGGGACAACGGTGCCGGCTCCAGCCGGTTGCTAATCAACACACAAATCAGGTGAAGTACTCGGTCATTTTCATTTTCATCATTTCAAACTTTCAAACTTAACAAACACACAACACTCTTTACATTTGCGGACCTCTTTCATTCATAGAACGGTCTCCCTGTACCTAAGTGGGGGTCTACCTAGGTTGGAACGGGTGGACCTTCGGGGCCCGGTGTCAGTGGTACTAGACAGTGGGGTAGAGGGAACAATCGGTTCCTCCTCCCGGCTATAGTGTGGATAAGGCGGAGGTGCAGGGGGGCTGGGTACAGGTTCATCCCTGGGCACTGGCACGGGTTCTGGCTCACGGTTAACCGCTTCCACTACTTCTTCATCCACGGGTTGTGGGAACAGTATCACTGGAAGTATCACCGCGCCGTTCTGTGTAGGCCAGTTTGCGGGGAAGTCACCCATTACAGTGTGGATTACCTCTGCTGCCTTTTCCACTGGTGGAGAAACCGGTACTTCAGCTTCTGCTTTCAATACTGGGGGGCATTTTTTTAGATGGTCCCGAGAAACTGTGGCCAGGGTGCCCCCTTGGTCACGACTGATCTGGTAGGTTTTCCCATTGTCCCACTCGGTGGGTTGTACGACGTAAGGGACTTGCTCCCACTGGTCATCCAGTTTGTGGGCCTTTCTCTTCCGTTTCAGCACCACATCTCCTGGCTGGAAAGGACTTGCAGGCGCCTTCTGGTTGAACCGGTGCTCTTGCTGTTCTCGACTTCGACTGAGGTTTTTCTCTACATACTCCTGGATTTGCCGGTACTGGGGCCTCCTCCGACTCTCCCACTCTGCCGTCGAAGGGAGTGCTTCCGGAGCTTCCAACCCCATCTCCAGATCCACCGGCAGGCGGCCAGGCCGAGCCCTCATCAGATACGCTGGGGTGCACTTTGTCGAGCTGGTTGGGATATTATTGTACATGTCGACCAAGTCGGGTAACTTTTCCGGCCACATGTTCCGTTCTTCCAGCGGTAGCGTCTTGAGGAGCCCCAGGACCAAGTGATTCATTTTCTCGCACATGCCGTTGGTTTGGGCGTGGTACGGAGTGGTCCGGATCTTCTTGCAGCCGTACAACTGGCAGAATTCGTGAAACACCTCTGCTTCAAAAGCCGGGCCTTGGTCAGTCAGCACCTTCTCGGGGTCCCCATGAGGTCGGCAGAAATAAGCCTGGAATGCACGAGCAGCAGTTCGACCAGTCAGGTCCTTGACGGGGACTACCACCATAAATCTTGAGTTGTGGTCTACCATGGTCAATGCGTAGGTGTACCCACTTCGGCTAGGGGTGAGCTTAACATGGTCCAGGGCGACCAGTTCCAGTGGCTGATGGGTGACGATGGGATGTAACGGTGCCCTCTGGCTAGTCTCGTCCTTTCTCCTCAGCGTACAAGGACCGCACTCTCGGCACCAGGCTTCCACCGATTCACGCATCCCACTCCAATAGAACCGCTCCCTCAACAGCATCTCCAGCTTCTTCCACCCGAAGTGGCCAGCACCATCATGGTATGCCCGCAGTACAGTAGCGACATCAGCCTGAGGAACGATCAACTGGCATATTTTCTCATGGGTCTTCGGGTTGATCAGCTCACGGTACAGCCTCCCTTGGTGTAGGTAAAGCCGTTTCCGTTCTTTCCACAAGCGTTGGGCTTCGGCTGGAGCGCTAGGGTCCATTCCCATGGCGCCTTGTTCCACCAGAGTCTTGACAAGGCGGACAGCCGGCGCTTGGTCCTGGGCGTCCTGCCACTCTTGACTGGGCCGCGGGTCCAGATCCACCCTTTGCTGACACACCTGTACCCTCTCAGTAGGCGGCTGGTGAAACGCAGACAGCTCAATCTCCTCGAGGTCGTCGTCCTCACACCCCTCTTCTGACAAATGGGGCATCCGGGAGAGTGCATCTGCATTGATGTTGACACGACCAGCTCGGTACTTTATGGTGAAATCATAGTTGGCTAACCGGGCTACCCACCGCTGCTCCAGCGCGCCCAACTTGGCCGTGTTCAGGTGAGTTAACGGATTGTTGTCCGTAAACGCGGTGAATTTTGCTGCCGCCAGGTAGTGGCGGAACCGCTCTGTGATAGCCCACACCAACGCCAATAGCTCGAGCTTGAAGGAGCTATAGTTCTCAGGGTTCCTTTCGGTTGGCCGGAGTTTTCGGCTGGCGTAGGCAATCACCTTCTCCTTTCCATCCTGGACCTGGGACAAGACCGCTCCTAGCCCCACGTTACTGGCGTCCGTGTGGAGAATGAACGGGCGCCCATAGTCAGGGTACGCCAAGACCTCTTCTCCGGTCAAGGCCGCCTTCACCTGGCCAAAGGACTCCTCATGCTTGTCCTCCCACAACAGTGGGGCTCCAATGGGTCTACCACCTTTGGTCTGTCCCACGAGGAGATCTTGCATGGGGGCAGCCATCTTCGTGTACCCCTTTATAAAACGCCGATAGTACCCTACCAGACCCAGGAACTGCCTTACTTCCCTCACTGTGGTTGGTCTCGGCCAGCCCTGGATGGAAGTGATCTTCTCAGGGTCAGGAGCAACACCATCCGCACTCACCACATGTCCTAGATACTGCACCCTGGGTTTCAGCAGATGGCACTTCGAGGGCTTCAACTTCATCCCGAACTTGGCAAGGGACGCGAACACCTCGGCCAGGTGCTCCAGATGGGCTTCATACGTCTGGGAATAAACAATCACATCATCCAAATACAGCAGGACGGTCTCGAAGTTTAAATGTCCCAAACAGCACTCCATCAACCGTTGGAAGGTCCCGGGGGCATTGCACAGCCCAAACGGCATGCTATTGAATTCGCAGAGCCCCATCGGGGTGGTGAAGGCGGTCTTCTCCCGGTCCTCGGGGGCCACGGCCACTTGCCAGTATCCGTTGGTGAGGTCAAGGGTCGAGAAGTAGTTTGCAGTCCTCAGTGCAGCCAAAGATTCTTCAATACGGGGCAATGGATAGGCATCTTTATGGGTGATCTGGTTGATCTTCCGGTAGTCCACACACATCCGCATGGTACCATCCTTCTTCTTGACCAGTACCAACGGAGCGGCCCAGGGACTACAACTGTCCCGAATAACCCCTGCCTCCTTCATATTCTTCAACATATCTTTGGCACACTGGTAATGTGCAGGGGGAATAGGTCTATACCTCTCTTTGATAGGGGGATGTTCACCCGTGGGAATGTGGTGTTGGACCCCCTTGATCTGCCCAAAGTCTAGGGGGTGCTTACTGAAAATCTGTTCGTACTCCTGCACTACCCTGTGTACCCCTGCCCTGTGATGTGTAGGGGTGTCGTCAGTGCCCACATGTAGCTGTTGGTGCCACTCCTTGGTGTCCCCCTGGGGTGGGGAAGTGCTGGTGGTAGGTGGGCGTGTGGATGGACGGGCTTCCTGGATAGTGTGAGGGTCCAGGGTGAGAAGCTTGGCAATGGTGGCATACCGGGGGGAGCCTGACTTCTTCCTCCCCACAGTTCAACACTCTCACAGGCACTCTCCCTTTCTTCACATCTACCACCCCTCGGGCGGCCACTACAGTGGGCCAGTGCTCGGAAGGCATGGGCTCCATCATCGCAGGGTAGTCACGCCCCTGAGGCCCTACTGCTGCCCTACACCAGATCATCATCTCACTCCTAGGGGGCACAGTTAATGGAGCAACATCCATCACTCGCACTCCACCAATCTCCCCTCCGGTTGAGCTTACATGCTGGCGGTACATCAGGGCGCGGATCTCACGCTGCACAGCCCTCTGCCGGCTCCCCGCCGCCGTGGCGGCTAGCCGTTGCAAAAGGTTCAACACATCAGCCATGCAGTGTTCCATCACATTGGTTCCCAGCACTATTTTCGGGTTATGATCACTGGGTTCATTCATGATCACAATCATGCCCTGATGTTGCAGTTCAGCTTGCCCCACTGTCATAGCCACTTCTTTATACCCCACCTGGGTCAATGGAAGTCCATTAGCGGCAATCAAATTTATACTAGGGTCTGGAGGCGCCAGCTCGTCTGTGGCCCAATACTGCTGATACAACGTGTACGGTATGGTAGTTACCTGTGATCCAGTGTCCAAGAGAGCCATCACTGGTATGCCGTCCACAGCCACGGGGATGATAGGGCGGGCCCCGACATATCGGTCTCGCCAGTCCGGGGGGCCACGGTGTTCTACTCCTGAGGATTGGCCCGGGGCCCCAGGGGTTGCTCGTTTAACGGGCACTGTCGGTAATAATGGCCCGGCTCACGGCACTTGTAGCAGATTGGAGGTCTGCTCCGCGGGTTGTTAACGCTTCTCCGCTGCATCCAGGGTACATCTTCAGGGCTGTCAGCGAGCTGTATCTGCGCTGGAGGCTGGGATCTGGTCAGAGGTTGCAGTGCAGCAAGGATTTTGGCAAGGTCTCCGTCCAGGCGATGGACCTGGGCGGCCAACTCTTCGACGGTGCTGCTCGGGGCTGCAGGCATTACAGAGGTTGGTTTGGCTGAGGCCGCCATAACAGGAGCCGTCTCGACGGGCCACGGGACGGGTTCCAGAACTTCAGCAGCTAGGGGCTGTAGTGCTTTAATAGCCCGCTCCTTTAACACAGCGAAGTCCACATCAGGGTGTTCTAGGGCCCACAGCCGGAGTTGTTTACGATCCTCAGGGGACCTCATCCACTGCGCAAATTGCTCCACTAACATCTTGTTGCTATCCGCCTCATTAATAGAGTTCACCCGCTTCAGCGTGCGGAGGGCGGTCTGCAGACGTAGAGCATAGTCCCGAATGCTATCCCCAGCTCGTTGCCGGCACTGGTAAAACTGCATCCTCAGCTCAGCTTCGGTCCGGGTCTCGAAGGCAGTCTGTAGCCTCTCGAAGATGGCGGCTACAGAGAGCCGGTCCCCCTCGGCCCAGGTCTCCGCTTCCTGCTCCGCCGCACCCGTTAACTGGCCTAGCACTATCGCCGCACGTTGCTTATCAGTCAGGGGATACAGCTCTAGCAACGGATTAAGCTTCTTCCGGAAAGCCTGTAGGGCATCCGGTTTCCCGTCATACTGCGGTAGCCAGGCAGCTCCGGGTGCATAGGGCAAGGAAAACGGCATGACCTGAGCAAGCGCGGGGGCCGCGGCACCTCCCGCCGGTACAACCGGGACTTGGGCAGGCCCATTCCCATCCGCGTGTGCCGCTGCGGCTGCGACCACCGCTCCTCCAGCGGCTCCGTCGGGCGCAGACATCTTGTTTCCGTCCCCCTTAGCTCTTTCCGGCCCCTCCTCTCTCGGGGCGTGGTTTTGGCCTTCGCGCTTCTACTGCTCGAGAAGACGCTCGAGCGGGAACTTTTCGCGCCAAAGATGGCGGCTTCTGAAATTTTTCTGCCGGATGCCTCCGGCGGTAACAAGGCGCACCTCTACCTGACGGCAGAGCGGTAAGATCCTGTTCGTGACGCCAAGTTGTCGCGGGCGGGGAGGAGGGTGTCAGCACACCGCGCTCACCCCTTCTGCTCGGGTCCGGCAGCTGCTCCTGGTGGCTCGAGCCGTGGGCCGGATCCCGGGGTGTCTCGAGCGACACTCCTCGCCCGTGAGTGAAAGGGGGTGTTTGTTGGGGTGATGGGATTGTTATAGTTTGTGACGCCACCCACGGTTGTGGTGATTTCACCACCGCTGCTCAGTGTGGGGGTCCCGGGGATGGTGATGCGGAGCAGCCAGGTGTTGTGTTGCCCCTCCGTGGGTAGGGGTTGGTGATCCCGGGGCCCGGTGATGAGATGCGAAGTGTAGGGCCTGGAGGGCGCAGGGACGCGGGGGCAGCGCTGTGCCTTGCGGCACTATGGTACTCACTCAGCCTGACACACGGACACAGTTTGTACGGTAAACCAACGGCTGGTAGGACGGTCCCACAGACGGCTGCACCTGCACTCCCGGTAGGTGACGGTGACGTTTCTCTTCCTTGCACCTATGTTGTCTGGTGGTAGCGGTGGATTCCCTCCGGTTACCTGCTCCCCGACTGCAATCTGGGCCGGAGGAGCTCTACACTTTGCCCGCAGGCGCTGGCCCTGGGGAAACTGGTGCCCTGGCGGTGGCGGTGTCTCCCCGGTAATGGTCGGGCTGTTGCCGTCAATCGGGACTTGGTTGCTGGGGGATCTGCGTCCTCGTCACTGACGGATTTGGCAAATTTGGCGACTCCTAGCCTTGCCGGGGTCCGAGAGGCCCCTGCCCTGGTGCTGACTGTCCTTCGGAACACTGCTCCAGACCACCGGGCACACAGCCAACGGGGTCCTTCCAGGAACTTCCAAACGGTCCCCCTCCAAACAGTCACCGCCGTCGCTGACCTTGCTGTTCTGGCCCTACACAAAGCTGGGCTCTCAGGCTTTCTTTTCTTCTGTCACTTTACTGGCTTCTCTCCTTTACACTTCTCTACTTTCACCACTTTCACTTCTCTGTTTACTCTAGCCCTCAGCTAGACTTCACTCTTCCCCTGCCCGGGGCTATCTGCTGTTCACTCTTTCATGTCCCTAGCTGGACTCTATCTGCCCGGTTACTTCCTGCCTCCAGAGTTGTGAGCTCCTTGGTGGGCGGAGCCAACCGCCTGGCCCACCCCCTGGTGTGCATCATCAACCTCTGGAGGAAGGCAACAAGGATTTCTGGTTAGCAGGTGTGCCTACCTGGAGTGTGGGGTGTGGTGGTGTTGTGACCTGTGTCCCCTGGCTTGCCCAGGGCGACACAGATACATATTTGTAATCTGGGGCAATGGATACCACTTTTCTAGTGTTTGTCACTAATTTTAGGAAATGGAAAGGAGAACTCATAGTTGGGTCTCCTTGTTGTGTGTTGCCTGTAGCAGTAGAGCTCCCAGGCTGGCAGGTATGCAGTTACTTTTCATTCATCTAGCTCTTACTATCTGTTAATGTGTCTAGCAATAACAGTCTATGATGCTAATATTGGTGCTACCTTAGTGTGGCTGAGCAGAAATGCAGTTTGAGCTGTTGTATGAGGTATGAGGGCTCCTTGCCCACCAGGCCTACACCTGTCACTCATCCACCTCAATATTTCTTATGTTAATAGTCTAGGAAGCTAATAGTTGTGTCACAAGAATGTGGCTCCACTGTAAAACTGTTTGAGATGTTTTGACAGGTTTTGGCCACCCCTAAACGTGTTGTCTATGCCTTTGTATTTCCCTCCTGTTGAATTAATTGGGGTTTGGATATGTTCGACGAACTGTTCGGTGAACACAGGTAAGTTCGACGAACAGGGACCAACCCGAACCTTGGGAAGTTCGCTCATGTCTAGACGTGACATCACAGCTGCAGCCAAAGCACTGAGATAGAAGAGCTTGAACTAGAGAGGGTGGGTACTATCTCATTTTTTATTTTTGATCTAGTTCTGTCATTTGGGGACTTTTTTTAAATATAAAACCCCATTAGGCCCTGTGCGCACGCTGCAGATTTACCGCAGATTTTGCCACGGATTTGCCGCAGATTTGCTGCAGAAAATTTGTCTAATATTGCTGCAGTCATTCCGCAGCAAATCCTATGGGTTTTAAAAAATGCTGTGCGCAAACTGCGTTTTTTATACCCGCGGATTTACTTGCGGATTTTCCGCTGCGGAATTAATGAGCATGTCACTTCTTTTCCGCAGGTACTTGCGGTTTTTGCCATAGATAATGGTAAAAATCCGCGGAGACCAGCTTGCGAAAAATCCGCGATAAATTTGCAGTAAATCCGCGGAAAATCCATGGTTTTGGTGCGGTTTTTTTACCATAAGTGCGGGATTCTTTAAGAGGGTCCGGATTTTTCTTAAGAAAAAGGCACTTTCTAGAGCCTTAAGAGTGTTTGAGAATACAAGAAAATGTATGTAATAAAGCCTAAAACTGACTAAATGTTCCATATTCTCCAGTTTTATTCAATGTCTTCATCACTATGATTATAACAATGGACATATCACACAAATGGATCACTGAAAATCCTTGTAATATATGATTCTACAGTGTGTCTTCAACTCAAATATGGATTCAATTTCAACTCTTCAACTTTACTTTTACAGCTTGTGACTTTGATCTTATGTTGTTGCTCGTGAACCTTCACCTACACGTAGTTAGAGTTTACAAGTTCATGTCCTTGTAAATTAAAAAATATAATAAAATATTGACCCCACTATGGCCCCTGCCATTATTCTACCTACACAGCCCATTTTATTCTTTGTTCAGCATTGTGACCTTTCACGTTCTTCTATGTCTGTGTAGTTATTTCAGTATCTGTAACCCATGGCCTTTTGCTCTATATATTGGCTCATTAAGAAACTGTGTGACTTTCTTCCCTTTGTAATTGATTTTGTCTTCCATGTTTGATCACTGCTCTGTTTTTCTTAAAGATCCATGTTCATCACCCATTTCAGTAGCATTTTTTTCTTGTTTCTGTCTAGAATTCTCTAAACTTCTAAACTCTCAACTAAAATGTAATTTTCTTGATACCCTGTGTGCTATATTATGTCTACTTTCCGGTTTGTGATCTCATCAGTAATCTGTTTATTTTCACTATATAGTCTGAATCTGTCATTCCGTCCAAAGCCTGGATGGAAAAAGGAGGCACTCCAGGTACTGATTGGCTTCAGCATGCAAAGAGGACAGGTCCGCAGCTACTGATTGGCTTCAGCAGTGCTTAGGAGACCTGTTCCGTTCAGTCACATGCCACACCTCTTTACTATTGCAGAACTAAGCTGCTGAGGTAAAGTGAAAGCTGAGCTCTGATTGATTGCTATGGACAACAAGACCCTTATAAATCACTAGAAGGTGGCCCGATTCTACGCATCGGGTATTCTAGAATTTACGTATTGTGTAGTTCATGTATGATTTTTGTTTTATATATATATATATATATATATATATATATATATATATATATATAGATGTTGTTGTGTGTAGTTACCAAGTGTTTGTGTAGGGCGCTGTACATGTTCTGGGTGTTGTCTGGGTGTGGCGGGGGGTGAGAGCGTTGTTGTTTGTGTGTTGCGTTGTTTGTGGAGCGCAGTGTATCTGTAGCGTTGTGTGTGTGTTGCGCGTTTTGTGTGTGTGGTGTGTTTTGGGGGGAGGTATGTTTTGTGCAATGTGTGTGTTGTGCGGTATGTGCGTATATTTGTGTGTGCAGCGTTGTCTGTGTGTGGGTGTCTGTGTAGGGCAGTTGTTTGTGGTTCCCAGTGTGTGTGTGTGTGTGTGGTGTGTTGTGCAGTGCGCGCGCGTGTGTGTGTGTGTTGGGGGGAGGTGTGCACTCCCCATCGTGCTCCATCCCCTATGCTGCGCACCCCCCATCGTGCTACATCTCCCATCCTGCGCACTCCCAAACGTGCTCCATCCGCCATGCTGCGCACTCCCAAACGTGCTCCATCCGCTATGCTGCGCACTCCCAAACGTGCTCCATGCGCCATGCTGCGCACTCCCCATCGTGCTCCATCCCCCATGCTGCGCACTCCCAAACGTGCTCCATCCACCACGCTGCGCACTCCCCATCGTGCTCCATCTCCCATGCTGCGCACTCCCAAACGTGCTCCATCCGCCATGCTGCGCACTCCCAAACGTGCTCCATCCACCATGCTGCGCACTCCCAAACGTGCTCCATCCGCCATACTCCGCACTCCCCATCGTGCTCCATCCCCCATGCAGCGCACTCCCCATCGTGCTCTATCCCCTATGCTGCACCCCCCCCCCATCGTGCTCCATCTCCCATGCTGCGCACTCCCAAACGTGCTCCATCCGCCATGCTGCGCACTCCCAAACGTGGTCCATCCGCCATGCTGCGCACTCCCAAACGTGGTCCATCCGCCATACTCCGCACTCCTCATCGTGCTGCATCCCCCATGCTGCGCACTTCCAAACGTGCTCCATCCGCCATGCTGCGCACTCCCAAACGTGCTCCATCCGCCATACTCCGCACTCCCCATCGTGCTCCATCCCCCATGCAGCGCACTCCTCATCGTGCTGCATCCCCCATGCTGCGCACTTCCAAACGTGCTCCATCCGCCATGCTGCGCACTCCCAAACGTGCTCCATCCGCCATGCTGCGCACTCCCAAACGTGCTCCATCCGCCATGCTGCGCACTCCCCATCGTGCTCCATCTCCCATGCTGCACACTCCCAAACGTGTTCCATCCGCCATGCTGCGCACTCCCAAACGTGCTCCATCCGCCATGCTGCGCACTCCCAAACGTGCTCCATCCGCCATACTCCGCACTCCCCATCGTGCTCCATCCCCCATGCAGCGCACTCCCCATCGTGCTCCATCCCCTATGCTGCGCACCCCCCATCGTGCTCCATCTCCCATGCTGCGCACTCCCAAACGTGCTCCATCCGCCATGCTGCGCACTCCCAAACGTGCTCCATCCGCCATGCTGCGCACTCCCAAACGTGCTCCATCCGCCATACTCCGCACTCCCCATCGTGCTCCATCCCCCATGTAGCGCACTCCCCATCGTGCTCCATCCCCTATGCTGCGCACCCCCCATCGTGCTCCATCTCCCATGCTGCGCACTCCCAAACGTGCTCCATCCGCCATTCTGCGCACTCCCAAACGTGGTCCATCCGCCATGCTGCACACTCCCAAACATGCTCCATCCGCCATACTCCGCACTCCCCATCGTGCTGCATCCCCCATGCTGCGCACTCCCAAACGTGCTCCATCCGCCATGCTGCGCACTCCCAAACGTGCTCCAACCAAACGTGCTCCATCCGCCATGCTGCGCACTCCCAAACGTGCTCCATCCGCCATGCTGCGCACTCCCAAACGTGCTCCATCCGCCATGCTGCGCCAGCATCAGCCTCTCTACCCGCAGCATCAGCCTCTCTGCCCGCAGCATCAGCCTCTCTCCTCCCAGCATCAGCCTCTCTGTCCCCAGCATCAGCTTCTCTGTCCCCAGCATCAGCCTCTCTGTCCCAAGCATCAGCCTCTCTGTCCCCAGCATCAGCCTCTCTGCCCGCAGCATCAGCCTCTCTCCTCCCAGCATCAGCCTCTCTGTCCCCAGCATCAGCCTCTCTGTCCCCAGCATCAGCCTCTCTGTCCCCAGCATCAGCCTCTCTCCTCCCAGCATCAGCCTCTCTGTCCCCAGCATCAGCTTCCCTGTCCCCAGCATCAGCCTCTCTCATCTCAGCATCAGCCTCTCTGTCCCCAGCATCAGCCTCTCTGTCCCCAGCATCAGCCTCTCTGTCCCCAGCATCAGCCTCTCTCATCCCAGCATCAGCCTCTCTGTCCCCAGCATCAGCCTCTCCATCCCAGCCTTCCCCAGGATCAGCCTCTCTCCTCCCAGCCTCCTCCAGCACGCCGTGCTCCTCTGCCGACACTCACACACCCGATCGCATACACTCACACACACCCACACACACCCGATCGCATACACTCACATTGACGATATTGCACATACACGCTCATACTCACAACATCCAGAGATACCACATGCTTCTGGCCATGTGATCCTCCGACAGGTCCTGGAAGGTCACAACAGCACAGTATCGAGGCCGAGAAGCAAGCGATATCGCCGGATGCTGTGAGTGTGTGGATGCGATGTGATGTATGTGTGAGGTGTGTGTGAGAGTGAGTGTGAGCCGGTGTACACTGTTAACTATGATACACATCGGGTAACCAAGGGACCTTAGTTACCCGATGTGTATAATGGTTAACAGCATTCACGGGCTCCGTGAAGATCCCAGCATCGCAAGGTTATGTCTGGCGCTGCTGGGATCGTGACGGAGCCGGTGTAGAAGCAAGCGATATCACAGGATGTTGTGAGTGTGTGGATGTGATGTGTGAGGTGTATGTAAGAGTGAGTGTGATCTGATGTGTGTGTGTGTACTCACCTGGGAGTCGGAGCTACGTGTCAGTTGGGCAAGAGCGAGCGTGCATTGCGTGAGGGGGGTGGGGCCTGCAGAGAGCCGGGGCGAGAGGCCAATCCGTGTGGGTGGGCGGGGCCATGGCGAGCCCAGCGGCCAATCAGCTTTGTGTCACCGTAAGGACACAATTTTGGAGCATGACAGACAGACAGACAGAATAAGGCAATTATATATATATAGATAATTACGGATGAGCGAGTAGTGAAATACTCAAACTCGCTATACTTGTAACGAATAGGTCCTAATACTCGGGTACTCGTTACGAGTAGCGAATCCAATGCAAGTCAAGGAAAAGGTGAGTAATTGTCTGGGGGATGTAAAATAAAGAATACAGTTAATAATAAACATTGTCATTATACTTACAGGTCCCGCGACATGTCCTGCAGCCTCTTTCTTCCGCTCCTGCTTCCGAGTCCGTTTATCGCTGTGCCGCACGGTAAACAAGGACCTTTCCGTGACGTCATAGCATGTGACCAGTCACGTGTGAATATTCTATTATCTCATTGGCCACAGACCGGTCACAAGGCTTTGACATCACGCTAGGTCCTGTCACTGCATCTCGCCGGTACACGGGGCTCACCCAAGCATCTCAGTACTCAGTATACTCGGCAAGCGCCGTGTACTGGCGAGATGCTCAGGCACACGCTCGGCTCCCCCTCCCTAAATGTTGGCGCTCTTTACAGAGTCAGTCCACATGAAGGTAACAATTGATTGGAGATCACCATTGCTATAGTAACCCGCTCTTTAGGTTACTAAGGCAACGGTGACAGCGATGACATCACTGCTTACCAACCCACAGCCTTTAATGAGTTAGAAAAGAAAAGACGGTTCTGCACCGCCGCAACCAGCCTGACAATTGTCCTGGGGGGAATGGACATCTCACGGAAACCCCATTTCACTCACCGGTCCTGGGTGCATGTTGAAAGGATAAGGAGCCTCAATAGTCAATGTAGGAAGAATGAAACAACCGCACAATCCAGCTCAGATCCGGTAAAAAACTTCTTCTTTATTTTACGAATATGTGCATATAAAATGCAGGGTGAAGACCGCGTGCAGGTCCTACCAGGATGACAGCTGTTTCGTGTATAATCACGCTTCCACAGATTCACTCTAGTGGACCTGTGGAAGCATGATTATACGCAAAACGGCTGTCGTCTTGGTAGGACGTGCACCCATCTTCACCCTGCGTTTTATATGCACCTATTCGTAAAATAAAGAAGACATTTTTTACCGGATCTGAGCTGTATTGTGCAGTTGTTTCATTCTCCCTACATTGACTATCCAACCCGCAGCCTTTTCTCACTCATTGAGTTATTAGACTGCATGGGGAGGAGCAGCATCTTCCTCCCAGTGCATTGTGATATAGCAGAGCTAGATGAGTTGAAGAAGACAGAAGACCAGGATCGTGGAGGGATGAGAGGGAGTAATAAACATGGAGTCCCTAAGTGTGTCTGTGTATTTATTTCTAATAAATTATTTTTTCTCTGTGTGGTATCTTTTTTATAACCCTTTATTGGAGATTCTTAATGGCTGGGTCAAACTTGGCCTGACATTAAGAATCTCAGGCTTTATACCAGCTGGTAAAATAAAGCTGGTATTAATCCCTTATTACCCAGCGTGCCACCCGGAGTAGTTGCATACAGCGCCAAAAGATGGCGCTTCTATGAAAGCAACATTTTCTGGGGCAACTGCAGACTGCAATTTGCAGAGGGGGGGGGCAGAAAGCTTGGGCCACCCTGCGCTGCGGATAGAAGTCCCCAGCTGCCTAGTTGTACCTGGCTTGAAAATTGGGCGAAGCTCATGTGTTTTTTTTTCATTATTTCATGAAATAATTAAAAAAAAGGGCTTCCATATATTTTTGGTTCCCAGCCGGGTACAAATAGGCAGCTGGGGGTTGCCCGTACCCTCCTGCTGTACATGGCTAGCATCCAAAAATATGGCGAAGCCCATGTCATTTTTTTTTTTAAGCTTTTTGGAAAAAAAAGGGCTTACCTGGATCTTCTATTGCCAGTGAAGGTAACACAAAGCACTGGGGGTTAGCAGCCAGTAGCTGCTTGGATTACCCTTAGCTAGCAATAGAAAATGCAGCGGGAGCCCACATATTTTTTTTTAATTTTTTTTTAAAATAATTAACACAAATAAAAAATGAGCTTTCCTGTATGTTGATTGCCAGCCAACGTAAAGCAAGGCAGATGGGGGTGCCAGCCCGTAATCGTCCACTTTATGTGCACTGAGAATCAAAAATACAGCGAAGCACTATGTCATTTTTTTTAATTATTCATTTATTTTTACAAAAATAGCCACTGGATAGGGTATACGGGATTGAATAATCAAATAGCAGGTAACCCAGCAAAGGAATAAATTAACGCCTAAAAATTTACTTTTAATAGGTATATGGTTAAAAACAACAAACAACATATAAATGCGCAAAAGACGTCATAAAATAGGTGTTGATCTTTGTGTTGCTTCTAAAAATAAACACAGGAACACCAATAGATTAGCAGCAGCAAAATTCCATTTAAAAGGATATCAAACATCCAGGGAATTGAATGAAAGGAACAATCTCACCAGTCTTCAACTCAGTATAAATGTGCGTCCCTTATCAAACTAATGTGACCAATATTAGATCCCCTGGTCCTCCCAAGTATTCACATAGGATCCAACAGAAAAGCCACAGAAGACCTTCATATCTGGACTCCACTCTCGACGCGTTTCCACATCCTCAGGAGAGTAAATAGTATGTCCAATAATCAGTCAGTGTCCAGAGAGGGACCGGCACCAAGCTGCTGTGTATAAGAAAAATGTCTTATTTACCATCACAAAGTCAAACCAATTAAACTGCGGTCAGTATAGATGCACGCAGTGTACTTACCAAGGTCCCGACACATGGTGCGCATGAACGCTGCACATCCGTGCCACTATCAAACACCACTCATTTAAACCACAACGCATTACTGCCATGGCGTGTGATGTAACATCCGCGTTGCAAGTGCCTGCCCCATTCTTCGGGCCGCTCGCTGCTGAGACGCACACGTAATTACAGGGACGTAGCCGAGGAAAGCATTAAACTGCGAATGCGCAGAAAAGACGTTCACTAGTATATCCAGACAACATTGTTAAACTACAGTAATGCCAGAAGCTTAGGAGGATTTGTTTATCTGATATACATAATCACGGGGGACAAGTCCCACAGTTATTGTATAAGATCAGATCCCTGCTACAAATACAAATCCAGATTAGAATATAGCTATATTACTTTGGGACAGGACAAATTAAAATTAATTAGAGCACTGTTCAAAATGCAAAAGGGGGTCTCCAAGTACTGATGGATCTCTGACAGAATCATATAAACCCTGAGATTTTTATATGTACTCTGGGCCTCCAAAATTAGAATGAAAAAGAAGAAAACCACCACCGAGCTGACCTAAAAATGCAAAGCTAGCACTAACACGCTAACCTTGCCTATCATGTGGGGGCCAGCACCCTAAAAAGAATGGTGAGTGGTACCCCCACTCGGCCGTCGAGTATCCCTTCTATCATATCCTAGCATAAAAACTACACAAAGGGTGCAAAAGATATTGTTTTATTAAGGCCCAGAGGTTTTACTGTTCTAAGCCAAATAAATCCATTTAGTCTCCTGCCTAAGTATCCTGTTGTCCCAATCTCCTCCTCTCGCAGGTGGAAGCACTACATTAATGCCCTGAAAAAAGACTGCATTAGGGTCACCATTGTGCTTTTCATTAATTTCTTGTGCCAACGAATATTGTCCTGTCCCGAAGTAATATAGCTATATTCTAATCTGGATTTTTTGTATTTGAAGCAGGGATGTGCGCATATACAATAATTGTGGGACTTGCCCCCCATGATTATGTATATCAGATAAACGAATCCTCCTAAGCTTCTGGCATTAGTTTAACAATGTTATCTGGATATACTAGTGAACATCTTTTCTGCACTTGCGCAGTTTAATGCGTTCCATGGCTACGTCCCTGTCATTACATGTGCGTCTCAGCAGCGGGCGGCCCGAAGAATGGGGCGGGCACTTGCGACGCCGATGTTACGTCACACGCCATGGCGTGTGCTGGTGCTGTGCAGTGGCCGTTGTTGTAGTGGTGTCGTGACAGTGGGGCAGTGCGGCCTGGAGCCTTGGGGTCTTTGCCTTGCAGCATGGGTGCTGTGAGGCACCGGGTCGCCTGCCCTGCTGGTGCTTTGTCGCTGCAGCAGTGGTTGGTGCACAGTGCCACACCACAAAGGCTTAGGATAGGGACCCACTCTAGAGGTTCGCCGTGACGTGGCAGTGGGCTTAATACAGTCTGATCAGAATGGTAACTAAGAACCTCACGTTCTATTTAAAATTTTGCCTAGCGGCTTTAGATCAATGTATTTTTGGGATGTGCGATCCATGTCTTTTTCTCCAATTGGCATAAAGATATTGTTTTATTAAGGCCCAGAGGTTTTACTGTTCTAAGCCAAATAAATCCATTTAGTCTCCTGCCTAAGTATCCTGTTGTCCCAATCTCCTCCTCTCGCAGGTGGAAGCACTATATTAATGCCCTGAAAAAAGACTGCATTAGGGTTACCATTGTGCTTTTCATTAATGTCTTGTGCCAACGAATATTGTCCTGTCCCGAAGTAATATAACTATATTCTAATCTGGATTTTTTGTATTTGTAGCAGGGATGTGCGCATATACAATAATTGTGGGACTTGCCCCCCATGATTATGTATATCAGATAAACGAATCCTCCTAAGCTTCTGGCATTAGTTTAACAATGTTATCTGGATATACTAGTGAACATCTTTTCTGCGCATGCGCAGTTTAATGCGTTCCATGGCTACGTCCCTGTCATTACGTGTGCTTCTCAGCAGCGGGCGGCCCGAAGAATGGGGCGGGCACTTGCGACGCGGATGTTACATCACACGCCATGGCGGTAATGCGATGTGGTTTAAATGAGCGGTGTTTGATAGTGGCACGGATGTGCAGCGTTCATGCGCACCACGTATCGGGACCTTGGTAAGTACACTGCCTGCATCTATACTGACCGTAGTTTAATTTGTTTGACTTTGTGATGATAAATAAGACATTTTCCTTATACACAGTGGCTTGGTTCCGGTCCCTCTCTGGACAGTGACTGATTATTGGACATACTATTTACTCTCCTGAGGATGTTGAAACGCGTTGAGAGTGGAGTCCAGATATGAAGGTCTTCTGTGGCTGTTCTGTTGGATCCTATTTGAATACTTGGGAGGACCGGGGGATCGAATATTGGTTACATTAGTTTGATAAGGGACGCACATTTATACCGAAGAAGACTAGTGAGATCGTTCCTTTTATTTAATTCCCTGGATGTTGGATATCCTTTTTGAATGAAATTTTGCTGCTGCTAATCTATTGGTGTTCCTGTGTTTATTTTTAGAAGCAACACCTATTTTATGGCGTCTTTTATGCATTTACTGTATATGTTGTTTGTTGGTTTTAACCATATAACTATTAAAAGTTAATTTTTAGGCGTTAATTTATTCCTTTGCTGGGTTACCTGCTATTTGATTCATTTATTTTTATACAACTATATATTGTGTACATATATATATACATACAGCTCTGGCAAAAATTAAGAGACCTCTGCAAACTCTTTTCTGATTTTTCACTATATTTTTGAGTGAAATGTAAATTGTTCTTTTAATCTATAAACTACTGACAACGTCTCTGAATTTTCAAGCAATAAATTTTGTATTTCTTTTCTGACAATACTAGTTTATAGAATAAAAGAGCAATTTACATTTCAAATCAAAAATATACTATAAAGAGAAAAATCAGAAAAAGTTACAATTTTTCAGTGGTCTCTTAATTTTGTCTAGAACTGTGTATATGTATGTATATATATATATATATATATATATATATATATATATATACACACACACACACACACACACTATATAGTTGTATAAAAATAAATAAATAAATAATGATGTAGCGCTCCGCTGCATTTTTGAATCTTAGTGCAGATAAAGCGGGCGTCTTCGGGCTGTCACCCCCACCCCCATCTGCCTTGCTTTACCTTGGCTGGCAATCAAAGTACAGGGAAGCCCATTAATTTTTTTTTTTATTTAAAAAAATAATACAAAAATGCGTTGGCTCCCGCCGTAATTTGATCGCCAGTCAGGCAAAGCCAGGCAGCTTGGGGCTGGGATTCTCTGCAGCCCGCAGCCACCCCTGGAAATGGCACATTGTTTCTTAACGCCATTTCCAGGCGCTTTACCCAGCTCGTCCAGTGGCCCTGAAGGTGGTGGCACGCTGGGTAATAAAGGGGTTCATACCAGCTTTGTATTCTCAGATGGTACTAAGCCCGAAATTCATGGTGTCACGCCAAATTAGACATGGCCACCATGCATTTCTAGCAAACAGTAAAAGAAAAACACAACACAGAGAATATTTTTTTTATTAGCAATGAAACAAAAAAACATTTAGAAACTCCAGCTATATTATAAAAGGTACAGCAATGTCACATCTGCTTCATCACTCTGTACAGACAGTCTATACAGTGTGAGAAGCACAGAGGGCTATACAGAGTGAGATGCAGGCTGACACTGAGGCCAGAGTTCCAGAGTTCCACTTACGTATAACTCGTGTAGTCTCACTTGGGCACCTCCACGAACGGACTGACGCTCCCCAGACACGACACCTGTCAAGGGAGTGTGCGGCCGTACCAGGTTATGCTGATGCGACACTAGCACAGTAACTGTCAAAGTTCAGTTACCAGGACCCTTGAGACGTCATAGTCATGTGACCAGTTTGTATCCAATGAAGTAATACAGCATTCAGACGTGACTGGGTCAAATGGCTATGACATCATTGAAGGTCCTTTTGTAGTCAGTGCTGGTTACCAGGCGGCACAGCAATGATCGGACGAACGCGGAAGGAGAAGTGCTGGGAGGCAGAGTCTACAGGATGCATCGCGAGATCTGTAAGTATGATCAGAATGTTTTTTAATAATGTGATTTATCTATCTTTATAGTTTGGGATCGCCCATCCCTACTCACTACTTCTAATAAGTAATCACAAGGAAACTGGCGGAGTAACGAGTAGCCCAAATACCGTACTACTTGGCGAGTACCGAGTAGTAACAAGTATACTCGCTCATCCCTAATCATAATCAATAATTATGGAATCTTAGAGTAGGATGCCCACGCAGCAGGAGGTGGAGGAGCTGCTAAAGCAGGTACAGCAGTGTGGGGGCCAGCCGAGGTCACTGTTATCTGCCATTACACACACACACACACACTCATGCACAAACACTCATAGACATACACACACACACACACACACATATGCAGCCAATTTACTGACATAACTGTGCTGACCACAAGGGTGCATGCTGCTGCTCACTGTTATTTGCCAATACACACATGCATACACTCATGCACAATATAATAATAATATTTATTCATCTATATAGCACTGTTAATTCCACAGCGCTTTACATACATTGGCAATCATACACATACACTCATACACACACTCATACATACACAGATATAACGTCATCTGCACCAACTACCGCACGCTACTGCACTCTGTTATCTGCCAATACACACACACACGCATATATATATTGATAAAAAAAATAAAGGGAACACTCAAATAACAACATCCTAGATCTGAATGAATGAAATATTCTCATTGACTACTATGTTCTGTATAAAGTTGAATGTGCTGACAACAAAAATCATCAATGGAAATAAAATATTTTAATCAATGGAGGGCTGGATTTGAAGACACACAAAATGAAAGTGGAAACAAGTCAAAATGAAAATCAAAACAAGACAAAACAAGTCAAAATGAAAGTGAAAACAAGTCAAAATGAGGCTCAGTATTGTGTGTGGCCTCCACGTGCCTGTATGACCTCCCTACAATGCCTGGGCATACTCCTGATGAGATTGCGGATGGTCTTCTGAGGAATCTTTGTTGTAAATACATTTTCCAGTTTGGGGCTCCCTCTTGTGGTCAGTGCTGGCGGGGCAGTTGATTTGTAGAATGAAAGCCACACACCTGTGGAGGATTGGCAATCCCGCATTTCTGATAGGACCATATAACTGAGCAGTTTCCTCCTGTTACTTGCCGGTGCTCAATGGATATCCTGTGTGTTAAGGAGGACATTCTGAAATCAGCTCTGCTCACTACCAGAACTCCTCTCAGATAAGTGGTCTTGTGCTTCTGCTTATTGTTTCACGTTTCTTGTTGTTTTTCTGCTTTGATACTATGCTTGATTCCTATTTTGTCTGTGTGGAGTTCTTGGTGGAATTGGGTCATTCCTTGCTGGGAGTGTCTATATACTAAGCTCCATGATCCTGCAATGTCTTTTGTCATGCTTGGTATTAATTCAGTCCCTAATCTATATTAGTGTTTTTGGATCCCAGTAACATCTGAGTGCTGATACAGTGGGAGAGAGGCTGTATGGCCTCAGGGTTTTTCCATATCAGTCGTGCTGGTATTTATTAGGGTTTTTACGGCTGCAGATAGTGCTCCTTCCTATCCTTTCCTATAAAGATAGTTTTAGCCTCACCTTTGCTGAATCTCTTTTTCTAGCTTTGTATTGTGTTTTCCTATATCATCGTAGTCTTTACATGTGTGGGGGGCTAGCTATATCTTTGGGGATTGCTCCAAGGCAGATTAGCTTTCTTATATCTATCTGTAAGAATATTTAGTTCTCTGGTTGTGTCGAGATGACTAGGTCATCGTAGGCTCGTCCCACGGCTACTTCTAGTTGTGTGTAAGGATTAGGTCTGCAGTCCGTTCCAGTTCCAACCACTCTGTTACCTTTTGGGTTTCTGCATTTTTTGATCCTCCTTGGTCCCTGAATCATAACAGATCTCCTCCCAGACCTGGACTAAAGCATCCGCCAACTCCTGGACAGTTTGTGATGCAATGTGACGTTGTGGGATGGAGCGAGACATAATGTCCCAAATGTGCTCAATCGGATTTAGGTCTAGAGAACAGGCGGACCAGTCCATAGCTTCAATGCCTTCATCTTGCAGGAGCTGCTGATACACTACAGCAGGGGTGGGGAACCTCCGGCCCGCGGGCCGTATGCGGCCCGCAATGACCTTTTCTGTGGCCCCCAGGGCACTGGAGCAGATTCCCAGTGGCTGCAGTGCTCGGGCAGCCGCTCATCTTGTCTATTGCCGGCAGACAGCACTGGGGGTGGGACTTCCTCCCTCTGGCTCCTACATGCTCCCTGTGAGATTGCAGCTAGAATCAGAGAGATGGGGGAGGGGCCTGCACGGGATATAGAAGGCTGTATAGTGCCGTGCGTTCTACCTCTCACACTCCCATTCTGTGCTCGGCTGTTCATGGCTAGGAGGTCTTTTCTTGGAGAGAAAAGACGAGAATGAAGCCAGCCCTTGAGCTGAGCTGCTGCATCCATCACTTGTGCTGCACCTGATCTTACAGGGCAACTAAGCAGCAGGTACTTATATCTGCGCTAAGTGTGTTTATATCTAATATATACCACCATATATCAAATGTATTTGTCACTTAAGTGTCCAGCGTCTGTTGTGTATACGACATGTGCGTGTGCTGTGTATACGGCGTGTGTGCTGTGCGTGTGCTGTGTATACGGCGTGTGTGCTGTTTATGTGCTGTGTATACAGCGTGTGTGCTGTGTATGTGCTGTGTATACAGCGTGTGTGCTGTGTGTGTGCTGTGTATACGGCGTGTGCGCTGTGTATATGGCGTGTGTGCTGTGCGTGTGCTGTGTATACGGCGTGTGTGCTGTTTATGTGCTGTGTATACAGCGTGTGTGCTGTTTATGTGCTGTGTATACAGCGTGTGTGCTGTGTATGTGCTGTGTATACAGCGTGTGTGCTGTGTGTGTGCTGTGTATACGGTGTGTGCGCTGTGTATACGGCGTGTGTGTGTGCTGTGTGTGTGCTGTGTATACGGCGTGTGTGCTGTGTGTGTGCTGTGTATACGGCGTGTGTGCTGTATATACGGCATGTGTGCTGTGTATGTGCTGTGTATACGGCATGTGTGCTGTGTATGTGCTGTGTATACGGCGTGTGTGCTGTGTATACGGCGTGTGTGCGCTGTGTATATGGCGTGTGCGCTGTGTATATGGCGTGTGTGCTGTGTATACGGCGTGTGTGCTGTGTGTGCGCTGTGTATACGGCGTGTGTGCTATGTATACGGCATGTGTGCTGTGTATGTGCTGTGTATACGGCGTGTGTGCTGTGTGTGCGCTGTGTATACGGCATGTGTGCGCTGTGTATACGGCATGTGTGCGCTGTGTATACGGCATGTGTGCGCTGTGTATACGGCATGTGTGCTGTGTATACGGCGTGTGTGCTGTGTGTGTGCTGTGTATACGGCGTGTGTGCTGTGTATACGGCATGTGTGCTGTGTATGTGCTGTGTATACGGCGTGTGTGCTGTGTGTGTGCTGTGTATACGGCGTGTGTGTGCTGTGTATACGGCGTGTGTGTGCTGTGTATACGGCGTGTGTGTGCTGTGTATACGGCGTGTGTGTGCTGTGTATACGGCGTGTGTGCGCTGTGTATACGGCGTGTGTGTGCTGTGTATACGGCGTGTGTGCGCTGTGTATACGGCATGTGTGCGCTGTGTATACGGCGTGTGTGCGCTGTGTATATGGCGTGTGTGCGCTGTGTATACGGCGTGTGTGCTGTGTATATGGCGTGTGTGCTGTGTATACGGCGTGTGTGCTGTGTATACGGCGTGTGCGCTGTGTATACGGCGTGTGTGCTGTGTATACGGCGTGTGTGAGCTGTGTGTGTGCTGTGTATACGGCGTGTGTGAGCTGTGTGTGTGCTGTGTATACGGCGTGTGTGTGCTGTGTATACGGCGTGTGTGCTGTGTGTGCGCTGTGTATACGGCGTGTGTGCTGTGTGTGTGCTGTGTATACGGCGTGTGTGAGCTGTGTGTGTGCTGTGTATACAGCGTGTGTGTGTTCTGTGTATATGGCGTGTGTGCTGTGTGTGTGCTGTGTATATGGCGTGTGTGCTGTGTATATGGCGTGTGTGCTGTGTATATGGCGTGTGTGCTGTGTATATGGCGTGTGTGCTGTGTATATGGCGTGTGTGCTGTGTATACGGCGTGTGTGCGCTGTGTATATGGCGTGTGCGCTGTGTATACGGCGTGTGTGCGCTGTGTATACGGCGTGTGTGCTGTGTATACGGCGTGTGCGCTGTGTATACGGCGTGTGTGCTGTGTATACGGCGTGTGTGAGCTGTGTGTGTGCTGTGTATACGGCGTGTGTGAGCTGTGTGTGTGCTGTGTATACGGCGTGTGTGTGCTGTGTATACGGCGTGTGTGCTGTGTGTGCTCTGTGTATACGGCGTGTGTGCTGTGTGTGTGCTGTGTATACGGCGTGTGTGAGCTGTGTGTGTGCTGTGTATACAGCGTGTGTGTGTGCTGTGTATATGGCGTGTGTGCTGTGTGTGTGCTGTGTATATGGCGTGTGTGCTGTGTGTGTGCTGTGTATATGGCGTGTGTGCTGTGTGTGCTGTTTATATGGCGTGTGTGCTGTGTGTGCTGTGTATATGGCGTGTGTGCTGTGTGTGCGCTGTGTATATGGCGTGTGTGCTGTGTGTGCGCTGTGTATACAGCGTGTGTGCTGTGTGTGTGCTGTGTATACGGCATGTGTGTGCTGTGTGTTTGCTGTGTATACGGCGTGTGTGTGTGTGCTGTGTTTGGCACTTAATAAAGTTTCATATTGTAAGGTTTATTGGTATATCTAATTCCTGGTGTGCACATGTTTACATGCAGAACTTTTTGGCTTGTTGAGTGCTGTGTATGGCTTATGTGTGTGCGGTATACGGCATGTGAGTGCTGTGTGCAGTATACAGTATCTCCTGTGCATGTGTACTATATATGGCCAGTGTGTGTCATGGGTAGTGTACAATATGACAACTCTGTCAAGGCTGTGTGCAGTATACGGGCAGTGTGTCAGAGCGGTGTGTGTATGTACAGTGTCTCCTGTGTAATATATATGATTTACCAATCTGCGCTTCAAACAAAGAAAAACCTGGAAAAGCAGTTGTGAGACGCAAACATCACAGCGCACCAAAGAGAATCAGCTCTGGCCGCCACAGTAGGGGTATAGGGGTGAGTTAATTAATTGTTTGACCAATTATAGCCGGGTCATTTTCAAGTTGATGATTTTGTGCGGCCCCCGAAGGTTGGTAGAATTTTCCAAATGGCCCCCGGCAGTAAAAAGGTTCCCCACCCCTGCACTACAGCTACATGAGGTCTGGCATTGTCCTGCATTAGAAGGAACCCAGGGCCAACTGCACCAGCATATGGTGTCACAAAGGGTCTGACGATCTCATCTCGGTACCTAATGGCAGTCAGGCTTCCTCTGGCGAGCACATGGAGGGCTGTGCGGCCCTCCAAATAAATGCATCCCACACCATTACTGACCCACTGCCAAACCGGTCATGCTGAAGGATGTTGCAGGCAGCAGGTCGCTCTCCACGATGTCTCCAGACTCTGTCACGTCTCTCACATGTGCTCAGTGTGCACCTGCTTTCATCTGTGAGGAGCACAGGGCACTAATGGTGAATTTACCAATCCTGGTGTTCTGTGGCAAATGCCAAGTGTCCTGCATGGTGTTGGGCAGTGAGCAAAACCCCCATCTGTGGATGTCGGGCCCACATGCCATCCTCATGGAGTTGGTTTCTAACTGTTTGTGTAGACACATGCACATTTGTGGCCTGCTGGAGATCATTTTGCAGGGCTCTGGCAGAGCTCCTCCTGTTCCTCCTTGTACAAAGGCAGAGGTAGCTATCCAGTTGCTGAGTTGTTGCCCTTCTATGGCCCCTTTTACGTGTCTTGGTTTGCTGGCCTGTCTCCTGGTAGCGCCTCAATCCTCTGGACACTACGCTGACAGACACAGCAAACCTTCTTGCCACAGCTCGCATTGATGTGCTATCCTGGATCAGTTGCACTACCTGTGCCACTTGTGTGGGTTGTAGAGTCTGTCTAATGCTACTGTGGCGCCCTGGACTAGCCAGGTAGCCACAGACAAAACACACCCCCACCCCCACCCCGGGACAGTAACATTAGTCAGACACAAAAACCCTTGTTGCCTCCCTCCACGGTCTGATGTCCACACCAGGTGGGGCGGAGCCAGGCGGTTGGCCCCACCCACCGAGGAGTTCACAGGCCTGGAGGCGGGAAAAGCAGTCAGTTAGAGTTTGGAGTAGCTCAGTTCAGGAGGTGAAAGTGAGAGGTTACAAAACTGCAAGTGTCTGGGTTGAAGCCCAGGCACTGAGAGCAAGGTTGGCAGACGGTGGTGGCCGTCTGCAGGAGTTGGTGGAACTCCGCAGAGCCGTAAGGACCAGGGCTGGGTGGTGGCCCACCGATACCGGACCGGGAAATGGAGTGAAGCTAAGCACACAGGCAGGGCCATCGGACCCCGACCAGGCTTGGAACCGCCATCAATAGTCAAATCAGAATGTGACAGGAACCCCCGGGGTTCTCTAACAACCAAGTCCCGATTGAAGGCAATTGCTCACACCGTGAGGATATACAGCCACTGCCACCGGCTAGAAATCCAATGGCCAGTGCCTGCAGGCAAAACGGGCTCCTCCGGTATCTATACACCGGGGAGCGGACTACCGATGGGAAGCCATTGGAGTCAACTCAGTACACAAAGGTGCAGGGAGAGACAGCCGCCATCACCTGTCCAGGGAGAGACACTGCAGCCAGCTGTGGGACCCGTCCATCCAGCCGTTTGGTTTACCGGAGACTTTGTGCATCTTTTGCTGAGTGAGTACACCCGTGCCATCCGGCACCGTGCTGCGCCCTTCCCTGCAACCCTGCACCTCACCGACCCTGCCTCCCCGTCACACCACCGGGCCCCGGGACCACCAACCCCTACCCACGGAGGGGGAAAACAAAATCCCAGCTGCTCTCTACCATTGCTCCCGGGATCCCCGTCACCAGCAGCGGTGGTGCCCATCTTCACCACAACCCGTGGGTGGCGTCACGGACTAAATCCCTAAACAAACCACCCCCTTTTCACTCACGGGCGAGGAGCGCCGCTCGAGTCCCCGGATCCGGCCCACCGCTCGAGCCACAGCACAGCACAGCAGCAGCAGCTGAGCGTTAGCAAGCGCAGTGCCCCGCCGCCCGCGACACTACCATGAGTGACCAAAACATCAGCCAGAAAGCATTGGTACTGAGATGTGGTCTGTGGCCCCCATCTGCATAAGCACTCCTTTATTGAGTGTGTCTTGATAATTGCCAATAATTTCTATCTGATGTCTATTTCATTTGCACAACAGCATGTGAAATTGATTGTCAATCAGTGTTGCTTCCTAAGTGTATACACTGCCATTTTTTGAGCAGTGTATACACCGTGTGCAGAATTATTAGGCAAGTTGTATTTTAGAGGATTTTTTTATTATTGATCAACAACTATGTTCTCAATCAACCCAAAAGACTCATAAATATCAAAGCTTAATATTTTTGGAAGTTGGAGTCGTTTTTTTTTTCAGATTTGGCTATCTTAGGAGGATATCTGTTTGTGCAGGTAACTATTACTATGCAGAATTATTAGGCAACGTAATAAAACCCAAATATATTTCCATCTCACTTGCTTATTTTTACCAGATGAACAAATATAACTGCACGAAATTTAGAAATAAACATTTCTGACATGCAAAAACAAAACCCAAAAAAATTAGTGACCAATATAGCCACCTTTCTTTATGATGACACTCAACAGCCTACCATCCATAGATTCTGTCAGTTGCTTGATCTGTTTATGATCAACATTGCATGCAGCAGCCACCACAGCCTCCCAGACTGTTCTGAGAGGTGTACTGTTTTCCCTCCCTGTAGATCTTACATTTTATGAGGAACCACAGGTTCTCTATGGGGTTCAGATCAGGTGAACAAGGGGGCCATGTCATTATTTTTTCATCTTTTAGACCTTTACTGGCCAGCCACGCTGTGGAGTAGTTTGATGCATGTGATGGATCATTGTCCTGCATGTAAATCATGTTTTTCTTGAATGATACCGAATTCTTTCTGTACCACTGCTTGAAGAAGTTGTCTTCCAGAAACTGGCAGTAGGTCTGGGAGTTGAGCTTCACTCCATCCTCAACCCGAAAAGGCCCCACAAGTTCATCTTTGATGATACCAGCCCATACCAGTACCCCACCTCTACCTTGCTGGCATTTGTGTCGGAGTCTAGCTCTCTGCCCTTTACTGATCCAGACTCTGGCCCATCCATCTAGCCCGTCAAGAGTTACTCTCATTTCATCAGTCCATAGAACCTTTGAAAAATCAGTCTTAAGATATTTCTTGGCCCAGTCTTGACGTTTTATCTTATGTTTCTTGTTCAAAGGTGGTTGTTTTTCACCCTTCCTTACCTTGGCCATATCCCTGAGTATGGCACACCTTGTGCTTTTTGATACTCCAGTAACGTTGCAGGTCTGAAATATGGCAAAACTGGTGGCAAATGGCATCTTGGCAGCTTCACGCTTGATTTTCCTCAATTCATGGGCAGTTATTTTGCGCCTTTTTGCCCAACACGCTTCTTATGAACCTGTTGGCTATTTGCCATGAAACGCTTGATTGTTCAGTAATCACGCTTCAAAAGTTTGGCAATTTCAACACTGCCGCATCCCTCTTCAAGGCATCTCACAATTTTGGAATTTTCAGAGCCCGTCAAATGTCTCTTCTGACCCATTTTGCCAAAGGAAAGGAAGTTGCCTAAAAATTAAGCACACCTTATATAGGGTGTTGATGTCATTACACCATACCCCTCCTCATTACAGAGATGGCCATCACCTGATTTACTTAATTGGTAGTTGGCTCTAAAGCCTATACAGGACAACATGTATAAAAAGTACCATGTGATCAAACTACTCATTTGCCTAATAATTCTGCACACAGTGTATATATTGGTCAAAAAGCACAAAGTAAGCCTTGCTAATGATGCTTATACAGTTTATCATAAAAGTGACTACCCCCTTCACATTTTTGTAAATATTTCATGATATTTCATTGAACAACACTGAAGATATGACACTTTGATACAATGTAAAGTAGTCAATAGCTTAACACACAGCCATTAATGTTAAATTCACTGGCAACAAAAGTGATACACCCTAATTAAAATGGCCAATTAGCCATTTCCCTTCCCTGTGTCATGTGATTCATTAATGTTACAAGGTCTCAGGTGTGAATGGGAAGCAGGTGTGTTAAACCTAGTGTTATCACTCACACACTCTCTCATGCTGGCCACTGGAAATTCAACATGGCACCTTATGGTAAAGAAGCTCAGTGATGTCATCATGGAGGAGTGGAAGAGGATTCCAGTGGCTTCTATGAAGCTCTAGTGAACTCTATGCCGAGAGTTAGAGCAGTTCTTGAAAATAATGGTGGCCACACAAAATATTGACACTTCGGCCATTTTCACTTAGGGGTGTACTCAGATTGCCAGCGGTTTAGACATTAATGGCTGTGGGCTGAGTTATTTAGAATGCACACCAAATGTACACTGTTATACAAGCTGTGCACTGACTACTTTACATTGTATCAGTGTTATATCTTTAGTGTTGCTCCAAGAAAAGCTATAATAAAATACTGTATGTATAAAACGGTGAGGGGTGTACTCACTTTTGTGTCGTACTATCTATGGAGCAGTAAGGGCAGCCACAGATTCATATAAATTACTCATTACTTCTAGAGATCATCAAATCTTATAAAATTCAGTTTCACCGAGGTTCAGCAATTTTTTTAAAAAATTTGATTTGCAACAAATATATTTTGAAGCGAATCGCGATTATTCCAATAAAGATTCGTTCAAATCTTTATGCAAAGAATGGTCAGACTTTAATCAACGTTCACTAACAGGATCATTTACAGTGTTCTATGCTACAGAATGGTAATTCATCAATAAAAATACGCACAGCATACGGATGGTCTTCATGACGTTTGTTTTTTTCTTGCACCTATTGACTAGCATATTACGCAGCCATACGCATCATGCTGTGATTTTTTCCTCAAACCAAAACCAGCTAATGAAAAAAATTGCAGATTAGCACAGTCATATTGTTTAATATCAGTGCCAGTGAAATCAGATGTGAGCAGTGTGTGTAACATTCTGCGGTCCCTCAGTAGTGTATCCAATCTGTTTTATTTGTTTATGAGAAAGAGAGGGATGTGGGGGAGAGAAAGGGAAGGTCAGGGTGAAATTAAAATAGAGGGTGTATTGTATCCCTCAGTACCCCCAGTACATGACCTGACACTGGTTTTAGGATTTTGCATTACAAATTATTTCACTGATTTTTGCTGCAAGAAGGATACAGCAGGATACCAAACAACCAAATCATTAATTACACTGGAACCTCTGCCACCTGCCCTATCTTTATTCTCCTTCTCTCTTCCTGTTTATTGCATCTGTATACCAGATTCTTGAAGTTATTCTACATATCACTTACGCAAATATTTTTTCAATGGTTTAGAGATTTCTCTTCCTACCTCTATTGCTGAATTTTGAGCTCTAATGTCCCCAAAAATATCCAAAAGGGCTCCTGCAGTCCTTTCTTAGGTTTTTATACAGGCAATGATAATTTTAATTGCCTGCAATTTACGATATGATGTGATACTGTGTTTTTCCAAAAATAAGGCCCCTTTCACATTGCGTTTTTCTCTACGTCCACAGGTCCCGTCGGGGCATCCGTCCGGACCGCCCCTCCCCCACTCTGCAAAACGTGCTCCGGACGCATGCGCCTGACAGGGCCATTCACTGTTATGGAGCGCACTGCGTTAGCGTGTGCTCTGTTTTGTGCAATTTTGTGCACATATACGTTTCTGCAGACGGACACCCGAACGTAGGTGGTCTACATTCGGGTGTCCGTCTGCAGAAATGTATATGTGCACAAAATTGCACAAAACAGAGCACACTCTAACGCAGTGCGCTCCATAACAGTGAATGGCCCTGTCGGGCGCATGCATCCGGAGCACGTTTTGCAGAGTGGGGGAGGGGTGGTCCGGACGGATGCCCCGACGGGACCTGTGGACGTAGAGAAAAACGCAATGTGAAAGGGGCCTAAGAGACTGTCTTATATTTATTTTGCCCCCAAAAAGCACTAGGGCTTATTTTTGGAGGAGGTCTTATTCTTGGAGAAACACAAGTCACACCCAGAGATATGGGGTACTCGGTTCTGGGCAGAGTCCCTATTGGGAATGTCACAGTGGTGGCCGTTACCCGGTTCCGTGCCCTGGGCCCTTTTTGTAATGGGGATATCTACAGGGGATTGGTGAATAAAGTTTATTCGTGACGCCACTTACGGTGTTGTGGCTATATGTAGGGAGCCGCCGCTACAAAATGTCTCTACTGGGGCTTGTAGAATTAACAGCTATATGGTAATCCCTCCGGAAGTAGGCTATTGGCCCAGCGGGTGTATGGTGCGGTGAGCGTTGGAAGAAGGGGTCCAGACAAGTATTCCGTGCAACTGGTTTACTCACTGCTGAGATGTTAACTGGTTGCCCGAGGCCAGCTGGTTTCACCTCCAGGTCCCCGTCGTCCCAGTGCTTGTCTGGTTCTCTGGTACCTTCTTCCCCTGCACCTGTCTCTGGTAAGTGGGTCCCCGTGGTATAGAACCCTGGGGGTCCCCAGTCTATGGTTTGTCCACTTCTGTCCACCTGACGGTAGCATGAACCCTGTGGAGTTGGAGTCTCTGGTCCTGTCCACGGTTCTCACTTTGCTACTGAGTCTTTGGCTTCTTTAGGGTCAGCAAGGTCCTTGATGGTCCCCTTGCTGTGCAGGTGTTAACAGGTCGGCTTGAAGCTCTTTCCTGTCCTAGGGTCCTGTACCCCGTCGGTGCATAGTACCGGGAGTACTCCACCGGCAACCACCTCTCCTGGGTACCAGGTCACTGTTAACCTGAGTAATGATGTCTCTTCAGTCACACCTTTACACTTTTACAGTCACTACTCAACTCTCTATTCTACTGTCACTGCAGTTCAGACTTAGACTGACTACTGACTGCTCTGTCTCACTGCAGTCTTCCTTCTGACTTCCTGCTTTCTGTATTCCCGACAACTCTCCACAGTCTGCCCCTCCCACCTGGTCAACTAGTGGACTGGAGTGGCTCCACCTCTAGGCGGCCATCTATTGGTCCCACCCTAGCTGGGTACCATTGTATGGGGGATTTGTTGGGGAAAACTGGCATTATCTGGGTTTTTAGTGGTACGTGCACTGGGGTTCTGGATCCCTAAGGGGGTAGGCCCTGCATCCTGGTGGGAAAACGTGCATGATTTTCACGGACGTGTGAAAGATGTCTTAAATAGCTTTTTTGACTGATCGTTCAGCTATCTTGCTCAACTGTCTAGGAGCCCTTACTAGGTTCTCTGTGATCAGATTTAATTTCAGAAACATCTGGCAACAGGTTATCCATTATAAGATAAAAGTCATAAATAGGTAGTCATAAATAGGACATGCAAGATCCTTAACAAGCCTGACATCATTTGTTGAGGGCCCCATATGCATCAGCTGAACCCTTCAGTATTGGCTGGGTGTGACGATTTTTAGCTAATATGTATGGTGCCCACAGCATGCTCAGCCTGTCCCTGCTAGACAGTAATGATAAGTTGCAAAAGCTTGAAAATACACTTATGTAAAAAATGGGTCAGTATAAATTAGGAACTATTAAGATAATAAATGAAAGCTATACATGTTCAGATCTTTAGAAATGTCAATCAAAGATATAACCAAAGCGACATTCAATGACTTGAAATAATTACACCCAGTCACGATGTCACAAATGTCTGTAAATGCTACGCTTAACCGCCTGGAAACAGAAGACAGGAATAATAGGTAACAGAAGTATCATGGGCAGTTCTGACAAGTCTCTTCTCGTTAAAAGGTCAACACAAAATTCAATTCATTTGGTTATAGTGACGGTAAACTAAACTATTATAGATAAAAAAAACGTTTCCCACTGCAATTACAATTATTAGCTTACGGTAAATTCTTAAACCCTGTTAAATACACTGAAGGCAGATGTAGAGTAGCATGAAAAGTAATTGCTTCCATTAGGTGCCCCTTTATTATGAATTCTGATTTTTTTCAAACAAAAATGTAATTTTAGATAAAGATAATCTGAAAAATACATAACATAGGTAAAGTCCTAAAACTGTCACTCGTTTTAACATTGCTTATTGGCTTATAGCTTTTAGTTTTCACCTGAAAGCTTTATCCTGTATTTGAAAACTTATAGTGGAAGAGAAAGTATTTTCCAGATACCACCTAGTTTTATATATTGTAACATAAAATAGATATAACCGAGACTTCTCACCCCGCCAGATAGCTCCCGTCCTGTACTCCAGATGGGTACTGTTTGATTTGACTCTGGTGTGACTAAATTTCCACTGCTTAAGACTTTTTTAAGGGTAAGACATTAACTTACAGAGTAGTTACCTTCAATAATTGTCACTACAGGAATAATTTTCTTATTTCTGAGAGATAAAAAAATTGCAAACGTTTTCTCATGAGGCGTTGCCAGTAAGACTCCATACCAATGGGCAGTATGTGTTAGGTCCAGGTGGTAGTGGATCCTCTGGGCCGTGTACGGGACTCCCCCAGTGAAGTAACCCGGAACTAACCCCTATACAGGGACTGTCCAGTCACCCCACCAGAAGGTCTAGGTACACGGTGGCCGGAGTACTAACGGGGAAAGTCAATGTCCTTCAGGAGACGAGTAGAACGGGGTCCCAGGAGCCACGGGGTTTCAAACGGAGATGACTTGAGGGTGGTACCGGTGCCGGGATTGGACCGTGGGCGGGATCCAGGTGAAGCTGGTGTGACGGTATCGATAGCCGGACGGGACCGGGACCCGAGAAGGAGACCGGGAGGTGTATCGATAAGGATCTTCGTCGGTAGTCACAGGAGGACCTTTTGGTAATCCCGGATGCAGCGCCCGATCACGGAGGCAGGACGGGTACTAGAAAGAAGACAGGGTTAATGTCTGTACAGCACAAAAGGACCTGGACTTCTAGCTACTGAAACTCGCCGAACAGGCAACGCCCCCACAGCAGGAAGACCCCTATGTACCCTACACCTGATTTAAGCGATATCCTGTTTCCGGACGCTGGCCCTTTAAGAGGAGGTCAATGACCGTGCACGCGCCCTAATGCGCATGCGCAATGCCCGAGTGCCAGAGACCAGCACAGGAAGCGGTGCAGAGGATGCAGGGGAGCCCGTGTGAGTGTCCGGGGTCGCAGATGTACGCCGGGAGCGGGGAGCAGGGAGCCTGGAAGGTGCAGAGGAGGCAGAGCGGGCTGAGCAGCCGCGGGCTGAAGAAACGGGGACCGGAGCGGTGAGTGGAGGATGGGGTCTGGGCCTGGAAAGCGTCACAGTACCCCCCCCCCATGCCCCTCTCCCCGCAACCGGGACAAGAAGTTACATACCAAAGGAGTGCCAACATCCTCCCGGGGTTCCCAGGACCTGTCCTCGGGACCATAGCCTGCCAAGTCAACCAGGAAGAATTGCTTACCCCTCACGGTTTTCATGGCGATAATATCCCTTACCGCATAGACGTCATCGTCAGCAATAGGAGGAGGATGATCGCTAGCGGAGAAGGAACTGAGGACCACAGGCTTGAGCAGGGAGACGTGAAAGGAATTGGGTATCCTCATCGTGGCCGGAAGCTGTAGCTTATAAGAGACGTCGTTGATCCTCCTGATGACCTTGAACGGGCTGATGTACCGAGGACCCAATTTGTACGATGGCATCTTCAGGCAGATGTATTTGGAGGCAAGCCAGACTGAGTCCCCTGGGGAAAAACAGGGCGGATCAAGGCGTTTCTTGTCCGCGTGTCTCTTCATCCATGTGGAGGCTCGTTCAAGGGAGTCTTTGACGGAGGCCCATATGGCAGAGAAGTCTCTGGCTAGGGCGTCTGCAGCGGGAACGTCGGAAGCCGAGGACACCAGTAGCGGGACGGAAGGTTGGAGCCCATAGACAACATGGAAGGGAGAGCTGGAGGTGGACTCTCTGACATGGTGGTTATGAGAGAACTCTGCCCAAGGAAGCAATGTAGACCAATCGTCATGATGGACATTGACATAGTGGCGTAGGAAGGAGGTTAGGATCTGATTGACCCGTTCCACTTCGCCATTTGACTGGGGGTGGTAGGCTGAGGAAAAGTCCAGAGACACTCCCAGATGTTCACAGAGAGCCTTCCAGAAGCGTGAGGTGAACTGAGAACCTCGGTCGGGCACAATGTGTGCGGGAAAGCCGTGCAACCGGAAGACATGCTGTATGAAGGCGTCAGCAAGCTCTGAGGCTGATGGGAGGCCGACCATGGGAACGAAATGCGCCATCTTTGAGAACCGGTCCACCACCACCCAGATGACTGTATGACCAGAGGACAAGGGTAAGTCCGTGACAAAGTCCATAGCGATGTGTTGCCACGGGACTGAAGGGATTGGCAGCGGCAGAAGACGACCATAGGGCAGATGCTTGGGCGTCTTGTTCCGAGCACAGGAGGAACAAGTGGAGACGAAGGATGTGACGTCCTTACGGAGGGAGGGCCACCAGTAGTGCCGGGCGATGGCGCCCCAGGTCTTTTTCTGACTGGCGTGACCAGCCACTTTCGAGGAATGTCCCCACAGAAGGACCTTGGGTCTGTCGGTTTCCGGAACGAAGGTCTTCCCAGGGGGTATCTGTGCCAGGGAGACGGGAGCAACTGGAACGAGTTTACCTGGACAGATGATGGACTGAGTTGATTCCTCCTTTTGCTCCACCGGGACAAAGGATCGGGACAGGGCATCAGCCCACACATTCTTGTCCGCGGGCCGGAAGTGCAGTTGGAAGTCAAACCGGGCAAAGAAAAGAGACCAGCGGGCTTGGCGCGGATTCAGTCTTTGAGCGGACTGCAGATACTCCAGATTCTTGTGGTCGGTGTAAATGATTACTGGATAAACTGCCCCCTCCAGGAGGTAGCGCCATTCCTCTAATGCCATCTTGACGGCCAGAAGCTCTCGATCGCCAATGGTGTAGTTGCGTTCTGGTGCAGAGAAGGTTTTGGAAAAAAATCTGCAGGTAACCATCCTCCCGGTAGAGGATTTTTGCATAAGAACAGCCCCAGCCCCTGAGGAGGAGGCATCCACCTCCAAGGTGAATTGGTGATTCATCTCGGGTCGGTGAAGAACGGAAGCGGAAGCAAAGGCCTGCTTCAGGGAACAGAATGCGGCTTCAGTCTCAGGTGACAAGTCCTTCGGGTTGGCCCCTTTCTTGGTCAAGGCGGAGAGAGGTGCAGTCAGAGCGGAGAAGTGGGGGATGAACTGACGGCAGTAGTTGGCAAAGCCGAGGAAGCGCTGAACGGCCTTCAGACCTGAAGGAGGGGGCCAGTTGAGGATAGCCGAGACCTTCTTGGGATCCATCTGCAGGCCGGTATCGGAGATTACGTAACCCAGGAAGGGAAGAGACGATTGTTCGAAAACACATTTCTCGTACTTGGCGTATAACCGGTTGTCCCTCAACCGTTGCAACACGAGCTGCACGTTTTCTCTGTGGGTCTGTAGGTCCGGGGAATGGATCAGGATGTCGTCCAAGTATACGACCACACAGACGTAGAGGAGGTCCTGGAACACGTCATTTACCAGCTCCTGGAAGACGGCCGGGGCGTTGCAAAGACCAAAGGGCATCACGCAATACTCATAATGCCCATCACGGGGGTTGAAGGCGGTCTTCCATTCATCCCCTGAGCGGATACGAACCAGGTTGTAAGCTCCACGGAGATCCAACTTGGTGAATACACGGGCCCCCCTGAGCCGATCGAACAGTTCCGGGATGAGAGGCAGAGGATATTTATTCTTCACGGTGATCTGGTTCAGACCCCGATAATCGATACAGGGGCGTAAGTCGCCTTCCTTCTTCTTGACGAAGAAGAAACTGGCTCCAGCCGGAGAGGAGGACCTCCAAATGAACCCCCTTGCCAGGTTCTTGGTGATGTATTCAGACATGGCCCGGGTCTCAGCAGGGGACAACGGGTATATCCGTCCGCGAGGAGGAGTGGTTCCGGGCAGTAGGTCGATAGCACAGTCATAGGGTCGATGTGGCGGCAATAACTCTGACTCCTTTCTATCGAACACGTCCACGAAGGGCCAGTAGGCAGGCGGTAGCCCTGGTAGGGAGTCCGGGGCCGGAGGTCGACGGACGGGCTGGATGGACTGCAGACACTTCTCGTGGCAGGACAGACCCCATCGGGTAATCTCCCCTGTGCGCCAGCTGACTGTCGGCTCATGTACCCGTAACCAGGGTAAACCCAGCAGGAGAGGATGGGACATGTGTGGTAGTACATAGAGAGTCATTTCCTCTGTGTGCAGCGCACCGATATGAAGTCCCAATGGTATAGTGACAAACCGGACGGTGTCAGACAGGGGTTTTCCATCCAAAGACGCAATCACAAAGGGATTCTTAAGCGGAACAGTAGGCACCTGGTACTTGTCCACCGTAGCCTGCTGGATGAAGTTACCTGCCGCCCCGGAATCGAGGTATGCCTCTGCCGTAAAACAGGTATTCTCCGTCGTCACCTGGACTGTCCATGTAACAGAGTCCGAGAGCTTACCGGTACCTAGGGTGGCCTCTCCTACCATGCCTAGGCTTTGGGGTTTCACGGTTTCTCGGGACAGGAACGCAGCAGGTGTGTACCGTCTCCGCAGTAGAAGCAGAGTCCCTTAGCGAGCCGTTCCGCTCGACGTTGTTCGGACTGCCTTAGTCGGTCTACTTGCATGGGCTCATGGGTGGAGGTGCAAAAGGGCACAGGCGGAGGGACGGTAGGCTTCAACGGTGGAGAAGAGTGCCTTAACGGGGGTCGTTCATGGGACAGCTCCTTGGACCGTTCTTGAAATGGGAGGTCCACTCGGGTAGCCAGAGCAATCAGGGCATCCAGGGTAGAGGGGACGTCGCGTCCTGCCAACTCGTCCTTGATGCGGGCGGAAAGCCCCTCCCAGAAGGTGGCAGTCATGGCCTCGTTATTCCACCCTAACTCGGATGCCAGTGTACGGAATCAGATGGCATACTGACCAACCGTCAAAGTCCCTTGGCGTAGCCTGAGGAGAGATGAGGCGGCCGAGGAGGCGCGTCCGGGTTCATCAAACGCGGTACGGAAGGTTTGCAGGAAGTCCCGGATGTTGGTGGTTACTGGATCCTCCTTCTCCCATAAAGGCTTCACCCTCCAAATGTGACATTACAAAGGCTACCTTAACTTGGTTGGAAGCGAAGAGGTGCGGGAGTAGTTTGAAGTGCAGCGAGCACTGGTTCAAGAACCCCCGGCAGTTCTTGGGGTCTCTGGCATACCGAGGCGGAGAGGCTAGTCGGAGTTGTGAGGTTGCAGAAGAGGCCCCTACGGGAGTCGTGGAGGTGGCGGAAGTGAATAGAGACGTGGCTGTGGATTGCAGTGTATTCAGGCGAGTGTCCACTGATGTCATGAAGGCCAGCATACGGGATTGGGTTTCTCGCTGGCGTACCAGCTCCTGCTGCAATCCGGCTAGTTGGGACGCTAGTGCTTCGGCGGGATCCATTGCCTGTTCGTTCTGTTAGGTCCAGGTGGTAGTGGATCCTCTGGGCCGTGTATGGGACTCCCCCAGTGAGGTAACCTGGAGCTAACCCCTATACAGGGACTGTCCAGTCACCCCACTAGAAGGCCTAGGTACACGGTGGCCGGAGTACTATCGGGCAAAGTCAATGTCCTTCAGGAGACGAGTAGAACGGGGTCCCAGGAGCCACGGGGTTTCAAACGGAGATGACTTGAGGGTGGTACCGGTGCCGGGAATGGACCGTGGGTGGGATCCAGGTGAAGCTGGTGTGACGGTATCGATAGCCGGATGGGACCGGGACCCGAGAAGGAGACCGAGAGGTGTATCGATAAGGATCTTCTCCGCCGGTAGTCACAGGAGGACCTTTTGGTAATCCCGGATGCAGGGCCCGATCACGGAGCCAGGACGGGTACTAGAAAGAAGACAGGGTTAATGTCTGTACAGCACAAGAGGACCTGGACTTCTAGCTACTGAAACTCGACGAACAGGCAACGCCCCCACGGCAGGAAGACCCCTATATACCCTACACCTGATTTAAGCGATATCCTGTTTCTGGACGCTGGCCCTTTAAGAGGAGGTCAATGACTGCGCGCGCCCTAATGCGCATGCGCGATGCCCGAGTGCTGGAGACCAGTGCAGGAAGAGTTGCAGAGGATGCAGGGGAGCCCGTGTGAGTGTCCGGGGTCGCAGATGTACGCCGGAAGCGGGGAGCAGGGAGCCTGGAAGGTGCAGAGGAGGCAGAGCAGGCTGAGTAGCCGCGGGCTGAAGAAACGGGACCGGAGCGGTGAGTGGAGGATGGGGTCTGGGCCTGGGCCTGGGCAGCGTGACAGTATGGTGGCTTATTGGGGTCCATGGTTCAAATCCCAACTAGGACATCATCTGTAAGGAGATTTTATGTTCTCCACATATTTGCGTAGGCTTCCTTTGGGTTCTCTGATTTCCTCCCACACTCTAAAGACATACTGATAGGGAATTTTGATTGTGAACCCCAATGGGGACAGAGATGATGATGCGTGTAAAGTGCTGTGGAAAATGATGGGTGCTGTGAAATGAGTAAACAAAAAAATATAAGTTTGGTCTCTTCAATCTGACCATTTTGCCATGATACTAGTTTTGAAGAATGCAGAGGATTAGATACAATAAGGAAAATAAGTATTTGATACACTGCTGATTTTGCAGGTTTTTAACCTACAAAGAATGGAGAGGTCTGTAATTTTAATCTTGGGTACACTTCAACTGTGACAGACAGAATCGAAAAATAATCTAGAAAATCGCATTGTATTATTATGTTAATAATTGTATTTTCTTGCATGAAATAAGTATTTGATCACCTACCAACCAGCAAGAATTCTGGCTCTCACAGACCTGTTATTTTTTTATTTAAGAAGCCCTCCTACTCTGCACTCATTAACTGTATTAATTTCAGCTGCTGGAACCCGTTACCTGTATAAGGCTAAGTTCACATTTCCGCTAAAATCTATCAGTCACAATCCGCTGCTCTTGTAAACAGCGGAATCCGTTTAGCGGATTCCGCTGCTCCCATAGACTTGTATGAGCAGCGGATTGTGACTGATGATGCTGCGTTGCACCCTCCGCCCGACTGATCAGTCGTGGAACGACTGACCGCCGGGCGGGAGGAACGCAGCATGTAACGTTTTTTGAGCAGCGAGATCCGTCGGATTTCGCTGCGCATGCTCTCTGGCTCCCTGCACACGTCACCAGCTTTGGTTGGTTACCCGATATTTACCCTGGTTACGGTGCAAGGAGCCAGCGCTAAGCGGTGTAGGCCCGTAACCAAGGTAAATATCGGGTAACCAAGGTAAACATCGGGTGCTTTGCTGTTACCCGATGTTTAGGCTGGTTACGTGTGCAGGGAGGCCGACACTTCCCCGCTCGGCCCCGCCCCCTCCCGCACTCCGCACATGTATGTACACACACACACACCTGTCCCCAGCCATGCAGACAAGCACTGACACCCTCGTCTGGCCCCGCCCCCTGCTCGGCTCCGCCCCCTCCCACACTTTGCATGTGCACACACACACATACATACATACATACATGCACATACACACACTCACTCACACATACACTCACCTGTCCCCAGCCATGCAGACCGCAGCACTTCTACTGACATCCTCAGCGCCTGGCCCCGCCCCCCGCTCGGCTCCGCCCCCTCCTGCACTTTGCATGTGCACACACATACATACATACATACATACATACATACATGCACATACACACACTCACTCACTCACAGATACACTCACCTGTCCCCAGCCATGCAGACCGCAGCACTTCCACTGACATCCTCAGCGCCTGGCCCCGCCCCCCGCTCGGCTCCGCCCCCTCCCGCACTTTGCATGTGCACACACATACATACATACATACATACATACATACATGCACATACACACACTCACTCACTCACAGATACACTCACCTGTCCCCAGCCATGCAGACCGCAGCACTTCCACTGACATCCTCAGCGCCTGGCCCCGCCCCCCGCTCGGCTCTGCCCCCGAACTCCGCCCCCCGCACACAACGGAATCCGACAAAGAATTCTGTTCTTTGTCATCTGTTGTACAGCGTTGAACAGCGCATCAGTCACATGCGTCAAGCGACGCATGTGACTGATACAAATCAACGGAAATGTGAACTTAGCCTAAAAGACACCTGCCCACACACTCATTCAATCACATTCCAACCTGTCCACCATGGCCAAGACCAAAGAGATGCTTAAGGAGACTAAAGCGGGCTTTACACGCTGCGACATCGCTAATGCGGAGTCGTTGGGGTCACGGATTTTGTGATGCACATCCGGCCGCATTAGCGATGCCGTTGCGTGTGACACCGATAAGCGATTTTGCATCGTTGCAAAAACGTGCAAAATCGCTAATCGGCGACATGGGGGTCCATTCTTAAAAATCGTTACTGCAGCAGTAACGAAGTTGTTCCTCGTTCCTGCGGCAGCACACATCGCTCCGTGTGACACCACAGGAACGAGGAAGCTCCCCTTACCTGCCTGCCGGCCGCTATGAGGAAGGAAGGAGGTGGTGGGGATGTTACGTCCCGCTCATCTCCGCCCCTCCGCTGCTATTGGGCGGCGGTTCAGTGACGCTTCAGTGACGTCGCTGTGACGCCGCACGGACCTCCCCCTTAGAAAGGAGGCGGTTCGCCCGTCACAGCGACGTCGCCGTACAGGTAAGTATGTGTGACGGCTGTTGTGCGGCACGGGAAGCGATTTGCCCGTGTCGCGCAACAGATGGGGGTGGGTACCCACACTAGCGATATCGGGACCGATATCGCAGTGTGTAAAGTAGCCTTAAGGACAAAATTGTAGACCATTTACAAGGTGGGATCAGCTACAGGACAAGAGGCAAGCAGGTTAGTAAGGAGGCAACAAATGCTGGCATAATTATTAGAAAATTAATGAAACTCAAGAAAACTTTCAATCTTACTTGATTTGGGGTTCTATGCAAGATCTCACCTCGTAGGGTAAGGATAATTCTGAAAGAGATCATGAATCAGCCCAGAACTACATAGGAGAACCTGGTCAATGACCTGAAGAAAGTTGGAACCACAGTCTTAAAAATTACAGTTAGTACCACACTATACCATGATGGATTAAAATCCTGGAATGAAAGCAAGGTCCCTCTGCTCAAGCCAGCACATATGAAGGCCCGTTTGAAATTCACCAATGACCATCTGGATGATACAGATGAGGCATGTGGTCAGATGAGACCAAAATAGAACTTTTTGATATCAACTCCATTCACAATGTTTAGAGGAAAAAGAAGGATGAGTACAACCTCAAGAACACTGTCCCAACCGTGAAGAATGGTGTTACGGTTGCTGTGGCACTGGAGACTATGTTCGGATTTCTTGCTACTGCACATGTGCGAGCACTGGAGACTTCTAAGCTGATTGGCCGCTGGTCATGTGCTTGTGACACGTGGTCACATGTCTGACACTTTCTATGCCGATTGGTCGCAGGTCATGTGCTTGTGACGCTTTGCTCGGTGATAGGCCAGCGTGACGTCATTGCTGTCATTCTGGCAGTGGATTGGCTCTGGTGTCCTCCATCTTGGATGAGGCACAGAGTCTATATAAGACCCTGACGCATGCCGCCCGGCATAGGAGTAGACGCTCTGTGCATGTCCCTTGCGGCACCTATTCTATCTAGGTGAGCGTTATTGGTAGGGTAACGCTCTTGTACCTTGCAGCTTATGCTGTGGTCCGTATCCTCGCACCTTAGTGGAGCGGACATAGGCAGGTGCTTGCTGCACATGGTCTGACTGGGGTTTGTGGTTCTACTCTGAGGTGAGCGCTATCGGTAGGGTAGCGCTCCTGTACCTTTCAGCCGTACTGTTGTCCGTGTCATCACACCTTAGTGGAGCGGACATAGGTAGGTTAGGTGGTCGTTGCCTTCTAGGGTAACACTCCACTACGCTGCCTCCTGCAGCAGTCCGTATCCTCGCACACTAGGGGAGCGGTCATAGGCAGGAGTTTCAAGCTAGCAGCCTTGCTGCTGTCCGTATCCTTGCACCACAAGTGGAGCGGACATAGGTAGGTGCCATATTGCACACACTACACCTAGTCTCTGTGACTGTTAACTGAGACAGTGCTTTCACCCTCACAGACTGTGAGACTTCTATGCACTTTTATGTGGTATTCCTCACTCTTTTGCATTTCCACTCCTATGTTATTCTAATAAGGTAGTCGCTGTGACTTAAACAGTATACGCCTCTATTGGTCTTGGTGGCACTGTGACTCAACAGTGTCAGTACCGCTTTGGTGGTACAGGTTTCCCCTATCCTCTGCCATACTCTGCAGCAGAGCTCTGCACGGTGGACCCTGACTGTCGGATAGCCTTCCATTCCCTTATTATCCGACAGCCCCCGTAACAAATGGGGGTGTAAATATCATACTTTGGGGGTGTTTTTTTATTATTGGTGCAGGACGACTGCATCGTATTTAAAGGAGGATGGATGAGCTCATGGATCGCAATATTTTAGCCAACAACTTTCTTCTCTCACAAAGAGCATTGAAGATGAGTCATGGCTGGGTCTTCCAGCATGATAATGACCCGAAACACACAGACAGGGCAACTAAAGAGTGTCTCTGTAAGAAGCATTTCAAGGTTTTGGACTGGCCTAGGCTGTCTCGAGACCTGAACCCAATAGAAAATCTTTGGAGGGAACTGAAACGAAATGTTACCCATTGACAGCCCCTCAACCTGAAAGATCTGGAGAAGATCTGTATGGGGAAGTGGGCCATAATCCCTACTGCAGTGTGTGCAAACTCGGTCATGAACTACAGGAAACATCTGACCTCTGTAATTGCAAACAAAAGTTACTGCACCGAATATTAAGTGCTGTGTTTCTATTGTATCAAATACTTATTTTATGCAATAAAATGCAAATTAATTATTTAAAAATACATCCAATACAATGTGATTTTCTGGATTTTTGGGGAGTTTCTGTCCATCACAGTTGAAGTGAACCTACAATAAAAATTTCAGAACTATCCATTTTCTGTAGGTGAGAAATTGCAAAATTGGCATTGTATCAAATATTTATTTTCCTCACTGTATATTGCTGAACAGCTTCTATAATTTGTGCGTATTAGTGTTTCTAAATACTGTCTCTGTTTCATTGCAAAGCAGATTCACTCGTTTAACAATGCTCATAAGTAAAACAACAGAAAAAAAATTGTCTTTGACATGGTATAAAAAATACTATCATGTTAGAAAGAAGTGTCCCTTGTTGGTAAAGCCAAAAATGTTATTGGTATTTTAGGATGTCATTGAACTTGAATGAATCTTGCAGACGGGACTTCTGTCTATGAAGCGCAGAATTAAATTGGTCTAACACCGACAAAGGAAGTCCAACCATGACTGCATTCTGAATTATGGCTTCACAAACCCAAAGAGACTTCTTAATCAAGTTTCTTCTCACAAATCTTAATCTCTCTTAAAAGAAAACCAAATGAGATAAGTAAGAAAAAATATATATGTGAGCCATCATTATTGCTCTACTGACCTGGCTTGTTAAGAAAAATAAGGAGTCTGGTTAATTAAGCTTGATTATAATCGACCATCGGCAAGTGAAAAAAGAATTGATTGTTCTGGTCTTTCTAATTTAAGTGCCCTCTCTGATTCTCTCCATAATGTCTCACTTTCCTCCTCAATTTGTACTTAGTACAGCTTAATTCAAAGACATCTGATACTACCACAACCACAAGCACTACAAACTGATTATATGTTTTTTATATATATATATATATATATATATATATATATATATATATATATATATATATATATATATATATATATATATATAAAAATATATATATATAGTCACTTATATTTTTCCAAGGTTATCTTTATTTTTTATCATAAATAGTCCTACAAGTTGTATATAGTGTACAGTGGTAATCTCTAGATTTCATTAAAAGAGTGGTATTGTGATTAACCCCATGAGGACCAGGCAACTTAGTTATTCCCTCCCCTTATTCCAAGAGCCAAAATGTTTGTATTTTTCCGTTGATATAGTCGTGTGAAGGCTTCTTTTTCAAGAGGTGAATTCTACTTTTCAGTAACATCATCCATTTTATCATATGATGCAATCATAAGCAAGAAAAAAATTCCAAGTGGAGAGATATCACAAAAAAGTGAACTCCATTTGTTATATTTTTTTTTTTACCATAAAACTGGACTGGCAGTGTAATTTTCCAGCCCAACTATATTGATATTAAACATGTATAGATAGCTTTATTTAAAGCGGGCTTTACACGAGACGATATATCATGCGATATGTCGTCGGGGTCACGGTTTTCGTGACGCACATCAGGCATAGCGCACGACGTCGTCTCGTGTGACACCTCTGAGCGACGCAGTATCACTCACAAATCTTGAGTTGTGTACTCGTCGTTAACTTTCATAATATCGTTTATTTTCATGGGTGCATGTTGTTCATCGTTTCCGTAGCATCACACGTTGCTCCATGTGACACCACGGGAACGATGAATACAGCGTACCTGCATCCCACGGCACCCGCCGGCTTAATGGAAGGAAGGAGGTGGGAAGGATGTTTACATCCCGCTCATCTCCGCCCCTCTGCTTCTATTGGCCGGCTGCCGTGTGACGTCACTGTGACGCCGAATGTCCCTCCTACTTCAGGAAGTGGAAGTTCGTCACCCATATCGAGGTCGTCCGGAAGGTAAGTACGTGTGACGGGGGTTAAACGAGTTTGTGCGCCACGGGCAACGATTTGCCCGTGACGCAAAAACGACAGGGGCGGGTACGATCACTCGTGCTATCGCACAATTGATCAACTCGTGTAAAGCAGGCTTAAGTGGTGAAAAAAATTGCAAACTTTTGAAAAAAACAACAAATCTTACTTGTGTCATTACTTTAAAAGAGCCGTAACATTTTCAATTTTGGGGATATGGAACTTTGTTGTTGTTTTTATTGCTATTATTTTGATGTATATACAATGTTCTGATCACCTGTTATTACATTTTTTTTCTTTTGTTGTGGGGGACAAAGCAGTGTACACCTTCAGACAAACTGTAGAGGAAGCTCATATATACATACTAAGAATGTATATCTGCCCAGAAGCTTAAAATGTAACTTTCCTTTTAATTTTTATCTACTAATAATTTAGCAAAGTGATTTTAAGAAACTATCAAATAAATATGAAATCAGGAAGTAAACCATTCAAGAACCTCCTGGAAGATGTTCCCCTAGGCTATTTCTGAACCAGACAGAAGCTGGTTTTCAGGGAAAATCCGTCTTCAGCTCTATACGCACTGAGTATTTCCTTCTGAAGGTGGGGCAAAGCCTACACAGTGTATGGGCTCCTGGCAGCAGCGTCAGTGTCAGTTTGCCTCAAGCTATGGTACAGTGCTGAGCTCTGTCAGGGTATCAGCACAAGCTGCTCTGCCCTTCCATACACAAGGTGATCTGATCTGTCTTCCTGCTCTGCTTTGGCTGTGACTTCGCAGTGCTCAGTCAACTACTGTTTTGTCACACAGCCTCCCTGTACTGTGCACACAGCCTCCCTGTACTGTGCACACAGCCTCCCTGTACTGTGCACACAGCCTCCTCCCCTCTGCCTTGTGCCCAAGCTCCTCTGATGTCATCTAACTCCTGCTCTGCTCAGTACCATGGTACTTCTCAGCTGCTGTCTCCTGTATTGATTGACTGTAACTGTGATACAATGTCAGCCAATGCCTCAGCACACTAAATATATCATGCACTACACACTAAAACTCTGTCCAGCAGTCCACACTCAGCTAACATTAGAGGCAGATTTAACTTAGATAGATATCTTTACACATATCTATGGATATCTGTGTTATCTATCATATCTACAGTATAATCTGTTTATGCACCTATTGATCTACTGTACATCTTTTTCTGTCTGTAGGTCTATTATAGCAATCTATTATATATCTCATCTATCTGAGACATAGATAAAATATAGATATAGAGAGAAATAGTGATAGATATATAGAAATATACGATATGTACAGTATATAGAGAGATATAGAGAGATGGATATGTAGCGCCCCTGAGACTGATCACTACAGGGTATCTCATTATATCCTCCCCAGGCAGGGAGAGGTTGGCCCAGTAAGTTTACACACACCTCATATCACCATACAGCAGGGAGAAGCAGTCACTAGGAAAGGGTTAACAATGTTTCTACACACACATTTCACTTTACCTCAGAACAGCTTGGACTCGAGACAGAGCAGACGCACAGTGTGTAGCTCCCCGAGTGAGGGCTGCCAGGCCCCTCGGGGAGGCAGAACAGAGCTGTCTTGATATATCACCGTACAGACAGCAAAGCCAAGTCGGGGCCAGTAACACCTAGAGAAAAGGGACCTGGCACCTGTAATCGAGGACTTAAAGAGAGTAGTCACCAGAGCATGGGATTGAGCACAAGAGAGGTACAGAGCCCTAGTTCTGGTGGCCGCGGCATGGCAGCAGAGAGGGAGCCTGGAAGCTGGAAGATGGGAAAGAGGTCCGACCCACGAGAGGCCCAGGCTGTCGGCCTGTACGGGCCAGGACCGGGGGAGAGTACAGAGTTGTGCATGGAGGAGAAAGGCCACAGATTACCAAACCGGACCCAGCCTCTGACCTGCCCGGGATTGACCGGAGTCTCTGACGACGAGGACCAGCACCTCGGGTGCGATACCACCTGAGCCAGTAAATAAAGTGACTGGAACTCACACCTGGTGACTCTGTGAGTAACTGCCGCCGCTCTGTACTCATGTGCTCCCGTGGACTGCCTCCCCCATTCTCACCAACCTGCCAGGGTTCTCCGCTCCGCTCGTGGGGAGCGACACCATCCCGGCTTCACCTAACACCTGCCCCAGAGAGAGACTGTGCAGCGGTGGCTAATTCCTGGCCGCATACCACGGGTAGAGCTGCGAAGCATCCCCATTCCCCATCCAGTACTGCTGCTGGGAGAAGACTAGTCACAGGAAGGGTCGGCGGCAGAGGAGGCCGAGATCCCAGTCATCGCTGCAACCAGTAATATGCTTCCCAGGGGCCCATCACCCTCCTTCCATTCCAATATGTACTGGACACTTGTTTGTTGTTTGTTTTTCATGTAGCTGACAGGGTCACGGAATCAGGTCAGGCCAGTCACAGCTATCTCAAGGAACCACTGGCCCGGTGACGAGTACCCCAAGGCCCCGTGGTATGCTACATTTTGGCACTGTGAGCAGGGTGATTGTGCCCGCAACCACGGGTACTGCGTGCCTTAAAGAACTTTCCATCTGGTGGCACAAACCGAAGTTTAATGTTGTGTGCTTTATGGACTGTACAAGAACTGTTTGCCCACCATTGACCATCTTGGCGCAGCAGGAAGAGGGGGCATGCCATAGTGGGTGGAGCCCAGAAAGGGCGCGAGAGAGAGCCCCACTGCCAGAAAGACTTGTCGTTCTAAAATGTTTAAGAACTTGTTTACAAAGTTGCTTGATAGATGCAAATGGTTCTTTTTCCTTTCTTTTCTTCTCCTGCTTCTTCTTCTTTTACATCCTGCTTCTTTCTTTCCTTTACTTGGTCCCGGTAAAAGTGGACATGTTAATTGTTTATATATGAAAATTTTGCGGTGTCATTTTCTTTGCAGCCCCGGAGTGCTGCGTTTCGCTCTGGGGGAATGCAGCGCCCCTGAGACTGGTCACTACAGGGTATATCATTATGTCCTCCCCAAGCAGGGAGTGGTTAGCCTGGTAAGTTTACACACACCTCATACCACCATACAGCAGGGAGAAGCAGTCACTAGGAAAGGGTTAACAATGTTTCTACACACACAGTTCCTGGCAGACGCCTGGTGGCCTCCACTAATTAGAACAAGAGTGGTTGCCATAGCAACTTGCAAAGGTGGGGGTAAGAGCAGTTAGGAGTAGAAAACTAAGCAGTTTCACTTTACCTCAGAACAGCTTGGACTCGAGACAGAGCAGACGCACAGTGTGTAGCTCCCCAAGTGAGGGCTGCCAGGTCCCTTGGGGAGGCAGAACAGAGCTGTCTGGATGTAACACCATACAGACAGCACAGCCAAGTCAGGGCCAGTAACACCTAGAGAGACGGAACCTTGCACCTGTAATCATGGGCTTAAAGAGAGTAGTCACCAGAGCATGGGATTGAGCACAAGAGAGGTACAGAGCCCTAGTTCTGGTGGCCACAGTGCGGCAGCAAAGAGGGAGCCTGGGAGATGGGAGAGAGGTCTGACCCACGAGAGGCCCAGGCTGCGGGCCTGTACGGGCCAGGACCGGGGGAAAGTAGAGAGTTGTACATGGTGGAGAAAGGCCACAGATTACCAAACCGGATCCAGCCTCTGACCTGCCCAGAATCGACCAGAGTCTCTCCCGACGAGGCCCAGCACCCCGGGTGCGATACCACCTGAGCCAGTAAATAAGGTGACTGGAACCCACACCTGGTGACTCTGTGAGTAACTGCCGCCGCCCTGCACTCCGGTGCTCCCGTGGACTGCCTCCCCCTTTCTCACCAACCTGCCGGGGTTCCCCGCTCCGCCCGTGGGAAGCGACACCATCCTGACTGCACCTAACACCTGCCCCAGAGAGAGACTGTGCAGCGGCGGCTAATTCCTGGCCACATACCAAGGGTGGAGCTGCGAAGCATCCCCGTTCCCCATCCAGTACTGCCCCTGGGAGAGGACTAGTCACAGGAAGGGTTAGCAGCAGAGGAAACCGAGACCCCAGTCACCGCTGCAACCGGTGATACGCTTCCCAGGGGCCCATCACCCTCCTTCCATCCCAATATGTATTGACACTTGTTTGTTGTTTGTTTTTCATGTAGCCGATGGGGTCACAGAACCGGGTCAGGCCAGTCACACCTACCCCAAGGAACGACTGGCCCGGTGACGAGTACCCTATGGCCCCGTGGTACACTACAGATACATAGATATAAGTATTCGGTTTGGTTACTAGATTTTCCGGTGCCGACCTTTCTTCCAAACTAAGTCTGGCACCCCTCTCTAATACCCTGCGACCGGGTCTCCGACTCTTCTGGTCCCAGACCACCGTCTGCGACCTAGCCAACGTCTCCCAAAGAGATCCAACTCCCTCCAGCTCCTCACTCTCTGACTACTACAACTCAACTGACTATGTCCCTCCCACCAGCCTATCTGACCCCTAGGCTGGTGGCCCTTTTCCAGCCAGACCACCCACTGGTGTACCTGACAGGGTGTGGTGTGAGGTGTGGCTAGGATTTGAATGCTGATGGAACACTACCAAAGGTTAGGATCCCAGAACAATGGAGGATGAGTTCTGCACCGTACGGGAAAGGAGTGCAGTTCTCTGTGAGACCCTGACTAGTCCAGGGGCGTCAACCCCCTGCAGATTTAGCAGGTTTGATAAGATGCAAATAAGTTAGAGCCTGCAAACTTCAAACAAGAACAGGATTTATTAACAGATGCATACATCTTACAAACCAACAAGTTATGTTGCTCAGTTAAATTTTAATAAATTTTCAACATAAAAGTGTGGGTCAATTATTATTCAACCCCTAGGTTTAATATTTTGTGGAATAACCCTTGTTTGCAATTACAGCTAACAATCGTCTTTTATGAGACCTGATCAGGCCAGCACAGGTCTCTGGAGTTATCTTGGCCCACTCCTCCATGCAGATCTTCTCCAAGTTATCTAGGTTCTTTGGGTGTCTCATGTGGACTTTAATCTTGACCTCCTTCCACAAGTTTTCAATTGGGTTAAGGTCAGGAGACTGACTAGGCCACTGCAACACCTTGATTTTTTCCCTCTTGAACCAGGCCTTGGTTTTCTTGGCTGTGTGCTTTGGGTCGTTGTCTTGTTGGAAGATGAAATGATGACCCATCTTAAGATCCTTGATGGAGGAGCGGAGGTTCTTGGCCAAAATTTCCAGGTAGGCCGTGCTATCCATCTTCCCATGGATGCGGACCAGATGGCCAGGCCCCTTGGCTGAGAAACAGCCCCACAGCATGATGCTGCCACCACCATGCTTGACTGTAGGGATGGTATTTTTGGGGTCGTATGCAGTGCCATCCAGTCTCCAAACGTCACATGTGTGGTTGGCACCAAAGATCTCGATCTTGGTCTCATCAGACCAGAGAACCTTGAACCAGTCTGTCTCAGAGTCCTCCAAGTGATCATGAGCAAACTGTAGACGAGCCTTGACATGACGCTTTGAAAGTAAAGGTACCTTACGGGCTCGTCTGGAACGGAGACCATTGCGGTGGAGTACGTTACTTATGGTATTGACTGAAACCAATGTCCCCACTGCCATGAGATCTTCCCGGAGCTCCTTCCTTGTTGTCCTTGGGTTAGCCTTGACTCTTCGGACAAGCCTGGCCTCGGCACGGGTGGAAACTTTCAAAGGCTGTCCAGGCCGTGGAAGGCTAACAGTAGTTCCATAAGCCTTCCACTTCCGGATGATGCTCCCAACAGTGGAGACAGGTAGGCCCAACTCCTTTGAAAGGGTTTTGTACCCCTTGCCAGCCTTGTGACCCTCCACGATCTTGTCTCTGATGGCCTTGGAATGCTCCTTTGTCTTTCCCATGTTGACCAAGTATGAGTGCTGTTCACAAGTTTGGGGAGGGTCTTAATTAGTCAGAAAAGGCTGAAAAAAGAGATAATTAATCCAAACATGTGAAGCTCATTGTTCTTTGTGCCTGAAATACTTCTTAATACTTTAGGGGAACCAAACAGAATTCTTGTGGTTTGAGGGGTTGAATAATAAATGACCCTCTGAATAAACTTTTCACAATTTAAAAAAAAAAATAAAAAAAGAAATAACATTCTTTTTTGCTGCAGTGCATTTAACACTTCCAGACTGATCTACATTCTAAATGTCACAATGCCAAGTTAATTCCGAATGTGTAAACCTGCTAAATTTGCAGGGGGTTGAATACTACTTGTAGGCACTGTATATATATATATATATATATATATATATATATATATATATATATATATATATATTTCCCTCCTAGGCTCATATATTATATATGTCCCCAACCTGGTAACTTTGGCTTTGTTCTATTGCTATTGCAAAACAAATAAAAAAATAATTTTACTTACTCTCCCCAGCTCCCACGTCTTGTGGCATCCACTCTCTGCCGCAATTGATTTCAGATAGTTGTGTGCTTCGAACACAGATCCAGTTGAAGCAGGAGCTGAGGTTGGTGGGCCCCTTCACTACTATGTAATCATTCCAGCCCTGTCTTCAGCTCCTCTATGGAGCGCTTACTATTCCCCATCAGCTGCCGCATCCTTGCCACGTCTGTGGCTCTGTATTGCACGCAGCAGTGTGATGAGGTTGCAGCGTGATGATATCATCACGTTGCTGCATGCTGGGATATGGGATGACATGCTCTGCTCTGTCCCGCTGCCTCTGGTGCCAACACACTACATGTCTAATTTTCATTCCATGTGCCTGAAGCACATCACATACAAATTAGCCTACTCAGCTATAGTGACCAAAGAAGCAACATTCCCGGCCACTTCTGCTGTGTCATACTTTTTACAGGCTGTTTGTGACTTGGGCCTGGCCAGAGTTCAATAAAGCAAAGTAATTACCCCGTCAGGGCCCAGGCCTCCCTCTTCACCAGGCCCCATACACCAGTAAGGGCAAAAAAGCTCTGATTATGGCCCTGTCCACGGTACCCCACCTGTGATCGCAGGTAAACTCACCACAGGTGAACCCATTGAACTCAATGAGACCTGCATCTCTTGGCAGAAATCTGCATTTTTTTGCCAAGAGATGCAGATTTGGTGCTAGATTTACATCAAATTCCTACATTAATACTGTATCTCCGGGCAAAAACCGCATCAAAACGCGGTATTGATACAATTTTGATGCCCTTGTTTTTTTTTCCAGGAGATGCAGATTTAATGTAGGAACTAGTGATGAGCGAGTACTAAAAAGCTCGGGTGCTCGAAGCTCGGGCCGAGCCTCCCAAGATACTCGTGTACTCGGCCCGAGCAACGAGCCCAATGTTATCCTATGGGAGACCCGAGTATTTTTGTGAAATGACCTCCCGGCAGCATGGAGAAACCCTAAAAATGGCACAAAAGTCTCAGAAGAGTGCTCAAATGACATGGCAACAGCATGGGGAAGACCCCTTGAAGCATTTATCACTCAAAAGTCACAGCTGTGAACAATTTTGTCCGCGTTTTACGCCATTTTTACGGACTCACCAGAAAACCTTCCAAAATGACCCCAAAATGATTTTTCATGGCAGAAATGTTAAGGGCACATGCCCAATAGTGAGATAGAGCTGGTGTATGTTACTTTTTGAGATTAATACATGAAAGATTTTACGTGAAAACATTGTGTGGCACTCCGATGTCCCTGAGAAGAGACGTACATGAAGGCCTCTTGAGTCTAATGTGCCCATTTTGAGGAAGTGAGTCTTTGTAGTATTTTCCTTTGCCAGGGCAGTCCAAAATTGTGAGGTTCACCAATGTCCCTGGATAGAGACGTGCATGATGGCCTGTAAACCTGAAGTGCCCATTGTAAGGAAGTGGGTCTATTTTAGTATAGCCCTTTGCCAGGGCAGCCAAAAATTGGGAGGCTCCACATTGTCCCTGGATAGAGACGTGCATGATGGCCTGTAAACCTGAAGTGCCCATTGTAAGGAAGTGGGTCTATTTCAGTATAGCCCTTTGCCAGGGCAGCCAAAAATTGGGAGGCTCCACATTGTCCCTGGATAGAGACGTGCATGATGGCCTGTAAACCTGAAGTGCCCATTGTAAGGAAGTGGGTCTATTTCAGTATAGCCCTTTGCCAGGGCAGCCAAAAATTGGGAGGCTCCACATTGTCCCTGGATAGAGACGTGCATGATGGCCTGTAAACCTGAAGTGCCCATTGTAAGGAAGTGGGTCTATTTCAGTATAGCCCTTTGCCAGGGCAGCCAAAAATTGGGAGGCTCCACATTGTCCCTGGATAGAGACGTGCATGATGGCCTGTAAACCTGAAGTGCCCATTGTAAGGAAGTGGGTCTATTTCAGTATAGCCCTTTGCCAGGGCAGCCAAAAATTGGGAGGCTCCACATTGTCCCTGGATAGAGACGTGCATGATGGCCTGTAAACCTGAAGTGCCCATTGTAAGGAAGTGGGTCTATTTCAGTATAGCCCTTTGCCAGGGCAGCCAAAAATTGGGAGGCTCCACATTGTCCCTGGATAGAGACGTGCATGATGGCCTGTAAACCTGAAGTGCCCATTGTAAGGAAGTGGGTCTATTTCAGTATAGCCCTTTGCCAGGGCAGCCAAAAATTGGGAGGCTCCACATTGTCCCTGGATAGAGACGTGCATGATGGCCTGTAAACCTGAAGTGCCCATTGTAAGGAAGTGGGTCTATTTCAGTATAGCCCTTTGCCAGGGCAGCCAAAAATTGGGAGGCTCCACATTGTCCCTGGATAGAGACGTGCATGATGGCCTGTAAACCTGAAGTGCCCATTGTAAGGAAGTGGGTCTATTTCAGTATAGCCCTTTGCCAGGGCAGCCAAAAATTGGGAGGCTCCACATTGTCCCTGGATAGAGACGTGCATGATGGCCTGTAAACCTGAAGTGCCCATTGTAAGGAAGTGGGTCTATTTCAGTATAGCCCTTTGCCAGGGCAGCCAAAAATTGGGAGGCTCCACATTGTCCCTGGATAGAGACGTGCATGATGGCCTGTAAACCTGAAGTGCCCATTGTAAGGAAGTGGGTCTATTTCAGTATAGCCCTTTGCCAGGGCAGCCAAAAATTGGGAGGCTCCACATTGTCCCTGGATAGAGACGTGCATGATGGCCTGTAAACCTGAAGTGCCCATTGTAAGGAAGTGGGTCTATTTCAGTATAGCCCTTTGCCAGGGCAGCCAAAAATTGGGAGGCTCCACATTGTCCCTGGATAGAGACGTGCATGATGGCCTGTAAACCTGAAGTGCCCATTGTAAGGAAGTGGGTCTATTTCAGTATAGCCCTTTGCCAGGGCAGCCAAAAATTGGGAGGCTCCACATTGTCCCTGGATAGAGACGTGCATGATGGCCTGTAAACCTGAAGTGCCCATTGTAAGGAAGTGGGTCTATTTCAGTATAGCCCTTTGCCAGGGCAGCCAAAAATTGGGAGGCTCCACATTGTCCCTGGATAGAGACGTGCATGATGGCCTGTAAACCTGAAGTGCCCATTGTAAGGAAGTGGGTCTATTTCAGTATAGCCCTTTGCCAGGGCAGCCAAAAATTGGGAGGCTCCACATTGTCCCTGGATAGAGACGTGCATGATGGCCTGTAAACCTGAAGTGCCCATTGTAAGGAAGTGGGTGTATTTCAGTATAGCCCTTTGCCAGGGCAGCCAAAAATTGGGAGGCTCCACATTGTCCCTGGATAGAGACGTGCATGATGGCCTGTAAACCTGAAGTGCCCATTGTAAGGAAGTGGGTGTATTTCAGTATAGCCCTTTGCCAGGGCAGCCAAAAATTGGGAGGCTCCACATTGTCCCTGGGTAGAGACGTGCATGATGGCCTCAAAACATTAAGTGTCCATTTTAAGGAAGTGGGTCTATTTCAGTATAGCCCTTTGCCAGGGCAGCCAAAAATTGGGAGGCTCCACATTGTCCCTGGATAGAGACGTGCATGATGGCCTGTAAACCTGAAGTGCCCATTGTAAGGAAGTGGGTCTATTTTAGTATAGCCCTTTGCCAGGGCAGCCAAAAATTGGGAGGCTCCACATTGTCCCTGGATAGAGACGTGCATGATGGCCTGTAAACCTGAAGTGCCCATTGTAAGGAAGTGGGTGTATTTCAGTATAGCCCTTAGGCAGGGCAGCCAAAAATTGGGAGGCTCCACGTTGTCCCTGGGTAGAGACGTGCATGAGGGCCTCAAAACATTGTTCCCATTGCAAAGGAGCGGGTCTCCTGTCGTTGTAATGTCCATTCTGCAAAGAATGGGCGAAAAAATTTACCACTGGGGGTATACCTGAAACAAAGACCTAACTATTGTAACGGTCATCATGATGGCGCATGAGGAGAAGGAGGAGCAGTCCAGCGATTATCCAAAGTCGAGAAGTGTACCCATGGGTGAGTGGAGGTACATGGCAAACTTTAAACTCCGCTCTCATTTGCTGGTGGTGTGGTGAAGTCTGGCCCAATCCAACCCTTGTTCATCTTTATCAGAGTCAGCCTGTCAGCATTTTCAGTTGACAGGCGGGTGCGTTTATCTGTAATGATTCCACCTGCGGCACTAAAAACACGCTCTGACAAAACGCTAGCAGCAGGGCAGGCCAGGACTTCCAAGGCGTAGAGAGCCAATTCATGCCACGTGTCCAGCTTGGATACCCAATAATTGTAAGGCACAGAGGAATGTCGGAGTACAGTTGTTCGATCTGCAAGGTACTCCTTCAGCATCTGGGCAAACTTAGGATTTCTTGTGGCACTACCCCGCACCTCAGGGGCTGTGGTACGTGAGGGGCTGAGAAAACTGTCCCACATCTTAAAGACTGTTCCCCTACCTCTGGCGGATTGGACTTGTGCCTCTCTCGGCTGTACGCCTCGGTTGTCCACTGATTCCTGACCTATGCCGCTAGCGTTTTGTGAGGGGAATGCTTTGCCTACTTCCGTGAGTATGGCCTTCCGAAACTGCTGCATTTTGGTTGACCTCTCCTCCACGGGAATAAGAGACAAAAAGTTCTCCTTGTAGCGTGGGTCTAACAGTGTTACCAACCAGTAATGATTGTCGGCCAAGATGTTCTTAACGCGAGGGTCACGAGACAGGCAGCTTACCATAAAGTCAGCCATGTGCGCCAGACTCTTAACAGCCAGGACTTCAGTAGCCTGACCAACAAGATGACTGAACATGCTGTCCTCCTCCTCCTCCTCCTCCTCCTCATCTACCCTGTCCTCTGGCCAGCCACGCTGAATCGAGGATATGACTGGTGTGCATGTCATATCCTCAATTTGGCCGGAGAGTTGCTCCATGTCTTCATCCTCCTCCTCGTCATAGTCCTCCACTGCACGTTGTGATGAGACGAGGCTGGGCTGTGTGTTATCACCCACACCCACTACTGTTTCTTGCTGCAACTCATCGCGCTCCGCCTGCAATGCATCATGTTTGTTTTTCAGCAGGGACCGTTTTAGAAGGCAGAGTAGCGGTATGGTGACGCTAATAATGGCGTCATCACCACTCACCATCTTGGTGGAGTCCTCAAAGTTTTGGAGGATGGTACATAGGTCTGACATCCATCTCCACTCCTCAGGTGTTATGTGTGGAGTTTGACCCATTTCCCGACGGCTTAGGTGATGCAGGTACTCAACAACTGCCCTCTTCTGCTCACATATCCTGACCAACATGTGCAGAGTTGAATTCCAACGCGTGGGGACATCACACACCAGTCTGTGAGCCGGAAGATGCAAACGGCGCTGAAAGCCGGCAAGGCCGGCTGAAGCAGTAGGTGACTTTCGAAAATGTGCAGACAGGCGGCGAACTTTTACCAGCAGATCAGACAGCTCTGGGTATGACTTTATAAACCGCTGAACCACGAGGTTGAGCACATGGGCCACGCATGGAACATGTGTCAGCTGGCCTCGCCTCAAAGCCGCCACCAGGTTCCGGCCATTGTCACAAACGACCTTTCCTGGCTTTAGGTTCAGAGGTGTGAGCCAGTGATCTGCCTGCTGTTTCAGAGCTGTCCACAGCTCTTCTGCATTGTGGGGTTTGTCACCTATGCAGATTAGCTTCAGCACAGCCTGTTGCCGCTTCGCCGAGGCAGTGCTGCAGTGCTTCCAGCTTGTGACTGGTGTGGAGGGCACAGTGGATGAGGATGCGCAGGAGGAGGAGGAGGCTGAAGAGCATGACATTCCGGAGCTGTAGAGTGTGGGTGAAACACTGACTGAGGTAGGGCCTGCAAACCTTGGTGTGGGAAGGACGTGTTGCGTCCCTCGCTCAGACTGGGTCCCAGCTTCCACAATATTAACCCAGTGTGCCGTCAACGAGATGTAGCGGCCTTGCCCACAAGCACTTGTCCACGTGTCTGTGGTTAGGTGGACCTTGGGTGAAACAGCGTTGTTCAGGGCACGTGTGATGTTTTGTGACACGTGGTTATGCAACGCGGGGACGGCACACCGGGAGAAATAGTGGCGGCTGGGGACCGAGTAACGTGGGACAGCTGCCGCCATCAGGTCACGGAATGCTTCTGTCTCCACCAGCCTAAAAGGCAACATTTCCAGCGCAAGCAGTCGCGAAATGTTAGCATTTAGAACTGTGGCATGTGGGGTGTTGGCAGTGTATTTGCGCCTGCGTTCAAAGGTTTGCTGAATGGATAACTGAACGCTGCGCTGGGACAAGGACGTGCTTGATGATGGTGTTCTTTCTGCGTAGGCAACTGCAGGTGCAGGAGTGGAGGAGGCTTGTTCGCAGGCAGCATGGACAGAGGATTGGCTCGCATGCACAACCAGCGAAGACGTAGCAGTGACATCAGCAAGCACTGCTCCTCGACTCTGTTGTACTTCCCACAAAGTCGGGTGCTTGGCTGACATGTGCCTGATCATGCTGGTGGTGGTCAGGCTGCTAGTTTTGGTACCCCTGCTGATGCTGGCACGGCAGGTGTTGCAAATGGCCTTTTTTGAATCATCTGGATCCAACTTAAAAAACTGCCAGACTCGTGAAGACCTAACATTTGTACAGGCACCTTGTGTCGTCGTGTTGTTCCGGGGAACGGTTGCCTGACTTCTGCCTGGGGCCACCACCCTGCTTCTTACTGCCTGTTGTGATGCTACGCCTCCCTCCCCCTGTGCACTGCTGTCCTCGCTCTGCATATCCTCCTGCCAGGTTGGGTCAGTTACTGGATCATCCACCACGTCGTCTTCCTCTTCCGCACCCTGCTCCTCCTCCTGACTTGCTGACAATTGTGTCTCATCATCGTCCACCACTTGTTGAGACACGTTGCCAACTTCGTGAGAACGTGGCTGCTCAAATATTTGGCCATCTGTACAGACGATCTCCTCATGACCCACTTCAATATGAGCTGGCGAGAGGCCAGAATGTGTGAATGGAAACGTGAACAGCTCTTCCGAGTGTCCAAGTGTGGGATCATTAATGTCCGAGGAGGACGTGTACTCAGCCTGGTGGTAGGAAGGAGGATCAGGTTCAGAAATGTGCGGTGCAGTATCACGGCTACTGACACTTGACCGTGTGGAAGACAGAGTGTTTGTGGTGGTGCCAATCTGACTGGAAGCATTATCCGCTATCCAACTAACAACCTGTTGACACTGGTCTTGGTTCAAGAGCGGTGTACTGCTGCGGTCCCCAAGAATTTGGGACAGGACGTGCGAGCGACTAGATGTGGCCCTTTGTTGTGGCGAAATTAGAGCTTGCCCACGACCTCGGCCTCTGCCTGCACCACCATCACGTCCACTTCCTTGTTCCTTGCCAATGCCCTTGCGCATTTTGCAATGCTGTGCACTGCTGACGTGTATATTCACTACTTGTGCGTTATATCAAAGTTTCTGGAAATTGCACACAAGTGCACCTGTACGCTGCCACCGACAGGCACACACGTGCGGTTTTTAAATGCAAGCACGGACGCAATAATAACCTAACACAGGTTTTAGGAGCAAAAATTAAGAACTCTGACACTATCAGCCACTGCTGACTGACGTGTATTATACACTACACTTGTGCGTTATATAATAGTTTGGTAAACGCACACCAGTGCACCTGTACGCTGCCACCAACAGGCACACACGTGCGGTTTTAAAAACCAAGCACGGACGCAATAATAACCTAACACAGGTTTTAGGAGCAAAAATTAAGAACTCTGACACTATCAGCCACTGCTGACTGACGTGTATTATACACTACACTTGTGCGTTATATAATAGTTTGGTAAACGCACACCAGTGCACCTGTACGCTGCCACCAACAGGCACACACGTGCGGTTTTAAAAACCAAGCACGGACGCAATAATAACCTAACACAGGTTTTAGGAGCAAAAATTAAGAACTCTGACACTATCAGCCACTGCTGACTGACGTGTATTATACACTACACTTGTGCGTTATATAATAGTTTGGTAAACGCACACCAGTGCACCTGTACGCTGCCACCAACAGGCACACACGTGCGGTTTTAAAAACCAAGCACGGACGCAATAATAACCTAACACAGGTTTTAGGAGCAAAAATTAAGAACTCTGACACTATCAGCCACTGCTGACTGACGTGTATTATACACTACACTTGTGCGTTATATAATAGTTTGGTAAACGCACACCAGTGCACCTGTACGCTGCCACCAACAGGCACACACGTGCGGTTTTAAAAACCAAGCACGGACGCAATAATAACCTAACACAGGTTTTAGGAGCAAAAATTAAGAACTCTGACACTATCAGCCACTGCTGACTGACGTGTATTATACACTACACTTGTGCGTTATATAATAGTTTGGTAAATGCACACCAGTGCACCTGTACGCTGCCACCAACAGGCACACACGTGCGGTTTTAAAAACCAAGCACGGACGCAATAATAACCTAACACAGGTTTTAGGAGCAAAAATTAAGAACTCTGACACTATCAGCCACTGCTGACTGACGTGTATTATACACTACACTTGTGCGTTATATAATAGTTTGGTAAACGCACACCAGTGCACCTGTACGCTGCCACCAACAGGCACACACGTGCGGTTTTAAAAACCAAGCACGGACGCAATAATAACCTAACACAGGTTTTAGGAGCAAAAATTAAGAACTCTGACACTATCAGCCACTGCTGACTGACGTGTATTATACACTACACTTGTGCGTTATATAATAGTTTGGTAAACGCACACCAGTGCACCTGTACGCTGCCACCAACAGGCACACACGTGCGGTTTTAAAAACCAAGCACGGACGCAATAATAACCTAACACAGGTTTTAGGAGCAAAAATTAAGAACTCTGACACTATCAGCCACTGCTGACTGACGTGTATTATACACTACACTTGTGCGTTATATAATAGTTTGGTAAACGCACACCAGTGCACCTGTACGCTGCCACCAACAGGCACACACGTGCGGTTTTAAAAACCAAGCACGGACGCAATAATAACCTAACACAGGTTTTAGGAGCAAAAATTAAGAACTCTGACACTATCAGCCACTGCTGACTGACGTGTATTATACACTACACTTGTGCGTTATATAATAGTTTGGTAAACGCACACCAGTGCACCTGTACGCTGCCACCAACAGGCACACACGTGCGGTTTTAAAAACCAAGCACGGACGCAATAATAACCTAACACAGGTTTTAGGAGCAAAAATTAAGAACTCTGACACTATCAGCCACTGCTGACTGACGTGTATTATACACTACACTTGTGCGTTATATAATAGTTTGGTAAACGCACACCAGTGCACCTGTACGCTGCCACCAACAGGCACACACGTGCGGTTTTAAAAACCAAGCACGGACGCAATAATAACCTAACACAGGTTTTAGGAGCAAAAATTAAGAACTCTGACACTATCAGCCACTGCTGACTGACGTGTATTATACACTACACTTGTGCGTTATATAATAGTTTGGTAAACGCACACCAGTGCACCTGTACGCTGCCACCAACAGGCACACACGTGCGGTTTTAAAAACCAAGCACGGACGCAATAATAACCTAACACAGGTTTTAGGAGCAAAAATTAAGAACTCTGACACTATCAGCCACTGCTGACTGACGTGTATTATACACTACACTTGTGCGTTATATAATAGTTTGGTAAACGCACACCAGTGCACCTGTACGCTGCCACCAACAGGCACACACGTGCGGTTTTAAAAACCAAGCACGGACGCAATAATAACCTAACAGGTTTTTTTGGGGAGCGACAATTACAGTACAGACAAGTCAGACACTATCTGGACTGTTTTACACTGTGTACACCAGCCCCAGATATGAAGGCTGGTATACGGTCACCACTACCCTGCCTGCCTGCCTGTATACTGCTACAATAGTCCTGACAAGGACTCTTTTGGTCACTAGCCTGTATTCAGACCTGGCTATACCCTGCCTGTATATAGCAACAATAGTCCTGAGAAGGACTCTGCTACTGTACGCCGACCTGGCTATACCCTGCCTGCCTGTATACAACTAGAATAGTCCTGAGAAGGACTTTTGGTCACACTGTTTGCAGCCCTGCAACTGAAAAAGCTATAAAGGGCCGCAAAGCTTTCCCTGAATCAGCGACACTCTCCCTACACTCACTGTCAGAATAGCTGTGAGCAGAGCACAGCGCGCCGGCCTATATAAAGGCTCGGTGACGCTGTGCAGGCCGGCCAATCACTGCAATTCCACAACTAACAGGGCTGTGGCATTGCAGTGGTCTGCCAGCCAATCCCTGCATGAGGGCTGGCTCTCAAAAGAGCGCCAACATGCAGAAATGAAGACCACGAGTAAAGCACGAGTATCGCGAGATTACTCGTTCCCCGCCGAGCAGCCCGAGTACAGTGATACTCGTGCGAGTACCGAGTAGTGACAAGCATGCTCGCTCATCACTAGTAGGAACTTAATATATAAATTCCAGCACCAAATCAGCACCTCCTAGCAGAAAACCACACAAAAAACATAGTTTTGATGTCGTTTCAGTGCGGTTTTCTGCTAGGAGATGCACATTTGGTGCAAATATTTATACACCAAATCTGCATCTCCTGGCAGAAAACTGCACTTAATCATTTTTTTTCCAGGTGATGCAGATTGGTGATGAAATTTATACACCATTTGGTGTATAAATTTATATACCAAATGGCAAAAAAAGCATGAAAACACGATGAACTGTCTGCACCAGATTTCAAATTTGCATCTCCTGGCAGAAAGCTGCACCAAAACCGAGTCAAAAGCTTGTTTTTCTGACAGGAGATGCAGATTTGGTGCAGGAATTTAGTGTATAAATTTCAGCACCAAATCTGTATTTCTTTAAAAAAAACATGGTTTTCTGCCAGGAGTTGCAGGTCTAATTGAACTCAATGAGCTCATCTGAGGTGGGGTCGCTAAGTTCAATGAGTTCAGCTCTAGGTTAATTTACCTGCTGTCACAGGTGGGATACCATAGGAATTTCTAGCTGTGACTGCAGGTAAACTCAGTGACATCACCATTTACTGCTGTGACTCAGTCAGTGTCTGCTTAAAGTCTCAGTGGCGATCATGTACTCTAATGTTGCCACGCGCTGTGACTTCAGTATGTAGCAGAGCTGGGAACATTGTGGGAGATCATTGTGTGCATTATGTTGGACTTGGTTGTTTTGTGGGTTAATAAATTGAAGAAAGATTTTTTTTATTTTTGTTATACAAGGATTTTGGTGAGTTTGTGTTTATTTCTTTTTACTTACAGGATTAGTACTAAGGGGTCCCATAGACCACTGCCCAATATTAATGCAGGATTTATTGTCAGCTGTAATTTTTTACTAATCACAGCTGTCACTAACCCCTTACAGTACCCCGATTGTCACCACACAAGGGCCATTGGGATGAACCTGGTAAAGTGCCGGAATTATCGCTTCTAATGGATTCAACAATTCTGGGCTGTGAGCTTTTATTTTTAGGCTGGGGGGGACCCAATAACCATGGGCCTCCACAGTCTGAGAATACTAGCCCCCAGCTGTCGACTTTCTCTTGGCTGAGCATCAAAATTACAGGAGAATACAAACTTTTTAAAAAATTATTTAATTAAATAATTAAAAAAAGCCACACGGGGTCCCTCGTATTTTGATACACACCCAAGATAATGCACATGGCTGGGGGCTGCAACCAATAGCCATCTGCTTTATTTGCACTGGTTATCAATATATGTGGGACCCTACATCAATGTTTACAATGTATTTATTTAATTTACACTTCATTAGGGGACCCTGACAACCTTTGTAAGGGCAGCCAGACGAACTAGCAAACCAGCAGTCTGACTGCAGCCAATCATACATGCTGTCATAGACAATGGGTAGGGGAAGCAGTAAATATGTTTGATATGTAATGACTGGACCCGGAAGCAGTGTGACAGCCTCGCACTTGGAGACTGGTAAGTATGTTCTGCTTTAACCATTTTGCTTCTTTTTTTTTCATTATTTGGGTGAACAAAACAGAACAGGAACCAGACATACAGGTAAAAATTTGTGTTCGAGTGTGGAACCTGAACACATGATGTTTGGTACGAACCCCGAATTTTACAGTTCAAGTTCACTCATTCCTACACATCACTACATTTATCTATATCTATGGTTTTATTTATTTGCCCCTGTGTGGATTGGGTGGGTTGTTACCGTACCTACAACTTATGAGAAATTGGTGTCAATTGCATCCTTATAAATATATTTATTTTGAAAATAGGTGACGTGTTAAATATTTTTCTCATCCATTATATGAGTTACATGCAGTTTATAAAGATTTATACTTGGAACAACACTAAATTCCTATACTTCTTATGCTTGCTGTACATATCACAGTGCAGTTTTTTATGAATAAGAATGGTGTCCTGGATCTGGTTTGTTACCTTAACTGTGCTGACTTTCCCTAGGTTTCCCGTTAACATGATGACATCAGTGTTCCTGCTCCTTGACTGCGTCTTAACCCCAGGGACGTCTATTTGTTAGTGCTAAATCTAATTGCCTCAGATTGTCAGCATGCACATTTGGACTTGGTTCAAGCTTTCATTATTTATTGAGAGGAGCTGTGGTATTGATTTTGGATGGCCAGCGGAATGCTGGGGATATTAGCAAGGAGTGGGGAGAACGCAACCTATAAACTTTTATGATATGATGTCAAACTGGATTGTACAGACATAAACGAAAGGAAAGAGGACTATGCAGTCTGCAGCATCTAACAGAAAATTCCAGTCACCAAATGTCTTTTTCTACAGAGCAGTTATGCATGAAACATACTAATCTTTTACTCAGATGATATAAAAAGGTAAACACAAGTTTACCTAAGAAAGTTGATTAAAAAGAAAAATTCTGTACATTTTAGCACAAAAGGTCCGACATGTTTCCAGAAGTGCACAAAATGATAGTTACTTTATTTAAAGATGTAGGTGAATAGAAAATGGGATTTATTTTAGGCTACATCACACAGCTGATATCAACTCAAACAAATAATACCCCGATTGTCTCTACACCGGGATAATCAGGAAGAGCCAGACAAAGCGCAAGATTTGGCACATCTAATGTGATGCGCAGATTCTGGGTCAGCTGGGGGTTTCATATTTTTAGGATGAGAAGAGGATAATAACTATGGACCTTCCAGGCCTGAAAATATTAGCCCCCAGCTGTCTGCTTTACCTTGTCCACTTATCAAAAACTGGGGGGGACGACAAGTCATTTGTTAAAATTAATTATTAATTTATTTAGTTCCCAGCCATGACCTTGGAGTTCAGGCATCTTCCCCATGCGCTATCAATTTCAGCAATTTTCCTGAACCCACAGCCCTTTTTTTTAGAATCTTCTGAAAAAACGCTTGAGATCCTGTCGCGGGCGGAGGGGCCGCACTCGCTACGCTCGGGTCCGGGGCCTCTGCTGCTGCCCGATGGCTCAAGCGGTGGGCCGGACCCGGGGACTCGAGCAGCGCTCCTCGCCCACGAGTGAAAAGGGGGTGGTTTGTTTGGGGAGATAGTTCATGACGCCACCCACGGGTCATGGTGATAATGGGCACCGCTGCTGGGGATGGGCATCCCGGGAGCTATGGCAGGGAGCAGCTAGGATGTTGGTTCCCCCTCCGTGGGTAGGGGTTGGTGATCCCGGGGCCTGGTGGTGGTACGGGGAGGCTGGATGGCCGGGGTGCAGGGTTGCAGGGGCAGCGCGGCGTGGTGCCGGATGGCACTGTTGTACTCGCTCAGGCACAAATTGACAGAGTCTCTGGTAAACTAGAAACTGCCGGAGTCCACAGCCTTCAGTACGGAGGGTGTTTAAGTCCCACACACGGTGCAGCAGCCCCTGTTCTTTCCCTGCAGCCAGGTGCCTCTTTCTCCACTCTTTCTCTTTCTTTCCTCCTCAGCCGGGAATGGGGAGTCCACTCCCCTGCACTGATCCGGGATCTGTTTCGATACCGGCGGGCCACTACCCTGCCCCGGTCACCTCAAGTCCCTTCCTCACTAACAGCCTGTCCCGGCCTTTTGGAGCACGCTTCTGTAGCAGCCCGGGAGCTACAACTCCAGGGTCCTCTCCTCTCCCTCTCCCCACACACTCTGCTCTCGCCCCTCTCCTCCTGCTCAGTTTAGCTCCTACACTGGGGGGGTGTCTGTCCTGCTGCACTGGTGTGGGATCAGGTTACCAAGGAGGAGAATGGCCTGCACTTTGCTGGATTTTAGCAGGCTCTGTGACACCCTGGTTTTGCCAGGGCGTTACAATCCACATTCCATTATAATTGTTACTTGAATCAAGCTTGTTGAAACATCCAACCTTCAATAATAAAGCGCTCAATCATTTTAGTGCTTGCTCATCACTAGTACAGATGTGGCACCCTTGAATACATCAGGGTGTCACAAATTACTGCATCCTTACCCAGGGTGCAGGGCCTACCCCCACATCTGCACCTCAAAATCCAATCACCTCACATTAGACACTGCAGACATACCAGTTGGTTGGTCTAGCTGGAAAAAGGGCCATCCACCTAGGGGTCAAGCAGACTGTAAGAGGGAGACAGAGAGTGAAGAAGTGAGCTCCAGAGAGTGAGGAGCTGGAAGAGTTAGCTCCTGTGGAGCTAAGGAGGACTAATTGGGTCGCAAGCAGTGATCCGGGTCCGAGTCGGGGACCGGTAGCAGGGAAGTTAGACAGGGGTGTGATGGACGTAGTCTTGGAGGGACTGTTGGCACCAGACGGGACCAATAGAACTGACCAGTACCGAGCATGATGGGGAACAGGACCCTAGGTCAGGAGCTGATTCAACGTCCTGACAATTCACCTGAGAGGGAGAGGATCTTCAAGGACTTGCCTACACGCTCAGAGATTGAGGGCCTCAGCACAATGAGGGGGACAGGTTTTTTCCAGACACAGCGACTCACTGAAGTCCCAAGTGGCAGCCCTTAAGAGCACATCTACACTACACATAGTGAGCATGGTCCCCAAAAGCTTCAAGCCACGGGGACCATCAATGGACAACAAATTGTGCAAGGAGGCAGGCTCCGAATCACTTAGTGACACCGGTGGTACCGGGTACTTGAACGGGTTCCCGGCAGCTGTACGCAGAGACTTTGGTTTACCTACAGTGTGTGTGTCTCCTTTCTCCACCTCATCCAACACCACAACTACCCACAGTGAGTACCCTGATCCCTGCACCCTGTCCTCCCAAATCTACGAAACCCCTGAGCCCGGGACCTTCCCTACCTGCGGAGGGACTGATACCTTGCTGCTTCATACCATCTGCCTCGGTCCTCCCTTTAGCAGTGGTGGTACTCCCATTACCGCAACCCACAGGTGGCGTCACAAACTTTTCCCCTGTAAATAACCCTTTTCACGGATCAGAGAGTCCGCCAAGCTGGGCCCGGACCCCTCGACCCACGACGATGCCGGATCCAAGCAGCCGGACTAACACCGGGGCGGTAGACAGACACAAAAAAATATAAAGATATAGCTAGATAGATGACAGAACTATGTTAGATAGGATAAACCTGTGCAGATATCTAATTTCCTAACCCACCTCATATCATACACTTGAACCCTTTAGTGCAATATGAAACTGTGTTTTTAGCCTTGTTTAACCTCATAAAGAGTGATCAGCAGATACTTGGATTTCAGATTCACCATATCAGCACAAACTAAATGTAAATTTGAGTTTTGACCCTGAACAACAAACCCCACACAAATCAATGGCGATGAGAAGTTAGGGGCTGTAAAATGGCTGTACAATGGTCATAGTAAGAGCTAAGGGTCAGCAAATGGAAGTTAAAAAGAGCAGAATAGTTATACATACAATGTGTTTCCCGGTGTTTTCCAGATAATCAGGCTGCAGTCAGACTTTTCTATGCCCGCTTATTAAAGTTCATCAAAATTCACTGCTTCTGTGGCGCCCTGGACAAGCCAGGACGTCACAAGCACTACACCAACACACCCCACACTCCCGGTCAGCCACACCTAAGTCAAACAAAAACCCTTGTTGCCTCCCTCCAGGGGCTGATGTTCACACCAGGGGGTGGGCCAGGCGGTTGGTCCCGCCCACCGAGGAGTTCACAGTCCTGGAGGCGGGAAAAGAGTTCAGATTAGTTTTGGAGTTGGAAGTGAAAGGAGTGAAGTGGCAGTTGAGGAGTCTGAAGTGGTCCGGGCGTGTGGCCCGGATGGAACAGCAAGGTTGGCAGACGGTGGTGACCGTCTGCAGGAGAGGCCTATTGGAGCTAGCCGTAAGGACCTTGGACGGGCGGTGGCCCGGCGGTACCGGACTGGTACGCAAAGAGAAGCCAGCACCATCCGGCAGGGGCTTACGGACCCCGACAAGGCTAGGAGTCGCCGTGCAATTTGTCAAATCCGTTAGCGAAGGGAACCTCCTGGGTTTCCCAGCAGCCAAGTCCCGACAGAAGGCAACCGTCCAACCGAGAAAGGGAAACACAGTCACCGCCAAGGCTAAAGTTCCCAGGGCCAGAGCCTGCGGGCAAAAGGGGCTCCTTCAGCACATATCCAAGCTGGGGAGCGGGTTACCGGTGGGAACCCATTGGAACCGTACACACTACACAGGTGCAGGGAAAGGCAGTCACCATCAACCTGCCGGGAGGAGAAACACCGCAGCCGTGGGACCCGTCCATCCAGCCGTTTGTTTTACCGGAGACTCTGTGTTCATCATCGGCTGAGTGAGTACCACCGTGCCGTGCGGCACAGCGCTGCCCCTGCGACCCTGCACTTCACCAGGCCCCGTAACCCGCCTGCCATCCATTCCTACCCCCTCACCGGGCCCCGGGACAACCAACCCCCTACCCACGGAGGGGAGAACTAACATCCAGGCTGCTCCCTGTCATCGCTCCCGGGATCCCCGTCCAGAGCAGCGGTGGTGTCACTAATCTCACCACAACCGTGGGTGGCGTCACGGACGATATCAAATCCCCACAATCAAATCCCCCCCTTTCACTCACGGGTGAGGAACGCCGCTCGAGTCCCCGGGATCCGGCCCACCGCTCGAGCCACCACCGAGCAGCAGCAGCAGCCGGACCCGAGCAGTGGGAGAGCGCAGCGTCCCCTCCTCTGCCCGCGACACTTCCACCACTCAATCTCTGTGCCAGTGTCTGTGATTGGTTGCAGACTGCTATACATGCCCCCCACCCTGTGTCTTTGCCTGTGACAGGCTGCAGTCTGTTTGCTGTAAAGTAGCGTAAAAAAAATAAATAATAATTTAAAAAAAATGATGTGTATCCCCGCCCTATTTTGATATCCAGCACGGGTTAAGCAATAAGTACAGGCTGCAGCCCATACCAGTGAGCTTTACTGTGCCTGGATATTAAAATATATAATTTAAAATAAGGGTGTAGGGTCCCTTCTATTTTTGATATCCAGCCACGGTAAAGCATACAGGTGGGGGCTGTTATTATCAGGATGGGTGGGGCCATAGATATTGGCCCCCCACAGCCTAAAAATACCAGCTCGCAGCTTTCCAGAATTGTTGCATCCATTTGATGAAAACAATTCTTGAGTTTTTCCTGGCTCATAACGATTGCCCTGATGTGGTGGAAATCGGGGTAATTTAAGGACTTTAATGATAGCTGTATGTGTCAGCTTCCATCAAGCCCTAGATTAGTAATAGGGAAGGGTCTATAAGAGCCTCACTATTATTTATCTTGTAAATCAAAAGAAATAACACACAAACACCCAAAAAATTAACCCCAAAATACTCTTGCAGATCCGATGCAATCTATTTGAAGTCCCACGACGATCCCGGGTCTGCTACATACTGAAGTCGCATCGCTCAGGCACATAAGAAAATGTGACTGTACTCTGCGGCTTCATCCAGACATTGACTGAGCCGCAGCTGTGAGCGATATGTTTACCTATGGTAACAGCTGGAAATTCCCATGTTCCCCCACCTGTGACCACAGGCAAACTCACCTCAGGTAAACTCATTGAACTCAGTGACTTCACCTCATGTAAACTCATTGAGTTCAATGAGACCTGCATCTCCTGGCAGAAAACCACAGAGTTTTTTGCCAAGAGATGCAGATTTGGTGCTGGAATTTATACACCAAATTTCTGCTCCAAATCTGCATCTTCTGCCAAAAAAAACATGTAAACGTGATGCGTTTTTTTTGCCAAGAGATGCAGATAGCTGTACTTCACTGCTATTTATAGTTGCCAGAGCAATATATTTGGATCGTAGACTATGACGGAACTTCCTGGGAACGTTTTTGATAAGAAATTGGTGAAAAAATATAGTATGGCGGAGTGTTTATTCAAATAAACAATTTTTTTCTGTGTATGTCTTTTTTTCATTTCACTTATTCGGTTAGTAATAAGGGTGTCTGATAAACACATCTCCAATACTAACACCTGGGCTTCATGTCAGCCGACATAAAGGCCCCTTTACACACTGAGACTTTCTAGCGATCCCACCAGCGATCCCGACCTGGCCGGAATCGCTACAAAGTCTCTGGTGAGTCGCTGGTGAGCTGTCAAACAGGCATACCTGGGAAACGATGCAACAGTGATACGGACCTGAAGAACGACCTAGCTAGTCATTGCAGACGTTGTAAAGCAGCTTTTTGAAAGGGAATTCGCTAACGAAGTCACTGTAAAGGCCCCTTTACACACTGAGACTTTCTAGCGATTATGCTGCACAGCGGGAAACAATGGACCAAAGAATGGTCCTGAGAGATGTGCAGGGCCCTCACAGCAGGGGCCAGGTCGCTGATGTGTTTCACACACTGCAATGTCGCTGGGGAGGTCGCTATTACGTCACAAAACTGGTGACGTTACAGCGATGTCGTTTGCGATGTTGCAGCTGTGTAAAGGAGCCTTTACACAGCTGACATCAACCCCCTAAAATATTACCCTGATTGCCACTAAACCAAGGCAATCAGAAAAAGTGCCAAAATTGGCTCAACTAATGGATGCACCAATTCTGGAGCAGATGCAGGCTGAAGGGCCAAATACCAGTGGTCCTTCCCAGCATGAGAATACCTGGCCATTTTTTTAAATTATTTATTTATTATGTTAAACTAGGCTAAAAACACCCTTTAGTGCTACATGAAAGGTGCTAAAGGTTGTTTTGCATATCTAGCCAAGGTAAAGCAGATAGCTGGGGGCTGATGTTCTCAGGAAGGGAAGGTAAATACTGTAAATATTGGCCCATTCTCAGCTTAAAAATACCAGCCTGAATCCACTCTAGAAGTTTCTTTGTTTCTCTCTTTTTATGTCTTTCATGTTCCCATTTGTGAACTATCTCAAAATTGGTTAACTAATTTGGATCTTCATAGTTTTTTCTTAATAAAATGGGGAACCAAGACAAGTGTCTGGGAGTGTTTTTTAAAATAGGTTATTTCTTTGAGTGTGCTCTTTGCTCTTTTTTCTTACTGAGTTAGTAATGGGAGTGTCTGATAGACGCCTCTCCATTGCTACCCCCTGTGCTCGATGTCAGCTGACATCAATTCCCAAAAATATTACTGTTATTGCCACTGCACAAGAGCGATTGGGAACAGCAAAGTGCCAAAGTTGACATATATAATTTGATAAGGCAATTCTGGGGTGGCTGCAGGCTGGTATTTTTAGGCTGGAATGGGCCAAAGGACCAAGGACCTTTTCAGCCTGATAATATCAGCACTCATCTGTCTGTTTTACCTTATCTGGTTATCAAAAATAGGGGGAAACCAACTCAATTACTTTAAATTATTTATTTATTAGATTAAACAAGGCTAAAACAACCTTTAAGGGCTACATGAAAGGGACTAAAGTGTGCAATTGTAGCAACTCTGCACTCTGAAATGCTAAGATATGTTAACAATGATTATAGGAATATGAACATGAATTACTGCTAAGAAAATACATATAAAAATTGAGATACTTAGCATATAGAAAGGGCCATTGTTAACATATTTCAGTTTGCAACTGTCTCATTATTCGTTATAATATATCTTATGTCTAGTATGCACCTGTTCACACTTGCATCTTAGGAAGCGCCATCAGTCTTTGTACTTAGATTATGGGGTCATGCCTTCTTATTGAGTACTCCTTCTCATCAGCCTTAGGTGATTTTAATTCCTTATTAGCACATTTCTACCCACCCAGAAATTAGAGGTTTTTTAACCCCAAGAAAGGCATTAGAGCAAATAGGTACCCAACATTAATAAATACACCTTATATGCTAAGTATCTCAATTTTTTTCCCTTACATAAACTACAGCACATAACATAGCCTTATACAAAATAAATCAGGGGTGAGAAAATAATTTACCTGAGGGGCCATTTAAATGTTGGGGAAGGTTGAATCTAAAGGTGAAAATTAATTCTGCTCAATATTAATATTAGAATCTTAATTATAATTATTATTTTATATTAATAATAGTTGTAGAATATTGAGTAGAATTAAGTATGCTGACATCCCCTGTATATTGAGTATGATCCCACACAAAGCACCACCTATATACAGTATGACCCCTCACATAGACCCTTATATACAGCATATGCAGTATGAGCCCTCACATAGACCCTTATATACTCTGGATCAACATGTTAGGCTACGGGTTGAACTAGATGGACTTAGGCGGGCTTTGCACGTTGCGACATTGCAAGCCGATGCTGCGATGTCGCACGCGATAGTCCCCGCCCCTGTCGCAGCAGCGATATCTTGTGATTCCTGGCGTAGCGAACATTATCGCTACGCCAGCTTCACATGCACTCACCTGTCCTGCGACGTCGCTCTGGCCGGCGTCCCGCCTCCTTCCTAAGGGGGCGGGTCATACAACGTCAGAGCGACGTCACACGGCAGGCGGCCAATCAAAGCGGAGGGGTGATGAGCAGGATGTAAACATCCCACCCCCCTTCTTCCTTCCGTACAGCCGCCGGCGGCAGGTAGATGTTCCTCGCTCCTGCGGCTTCATACACAGCGATGAGTGCTGCCGCAGGAACAACATCGTACCTGTCGCGGCAGCGTAAATTTGAAAAAGTCGGAGCCTACACCGATGATACAATAACGACGCTTTTGCGCTCGTTAATCGTATCATCTAGGATTTACACACTACGATGTCGAAAGTGACGCCGGATGTGTGTCACTTTCGATTTGACCCCACCGACATCGCACGTGCGATGTTGCAACGTGCAAAGCCGCCCTTAGAGTCTCCCTTCAACCTTAAAAGCTATGATACTATGATACTATGATACAGCATATACAACATGAGCACCCACATAGCCCCTAATGACAGTATAACCCCCATATAGCTTCTATATACACTTGGTGCAGTATTATATGGCAAATGAGTATTTTGATCAGATGATAATTTTTATACATGTTTTCCTACTCCAAGCTGTATAGGCTTGAGAGCCAACTACCAATAAGGTAAATCAGGTGATGTGCATCTCTGTAATGAGGATGGGTGTGCTGTAATGACATCAACACCCTATATAAGGTGTGCTTAATTATTAGGCAACTTCCTTTACTTTATAAAAAAAATAGCAACAAAAAGAGGAAAATATGCTCCAAAAATTAAGTATTAAGATGGGCTGCAGTGTGTACATCGCCCAGGCCAAAAGCTAGTATTCTATCAGGACACAGCTAAACCCCCACTAAAGTGGAAGCATCACAGGTGCAGGAGGAGCAAATCACACACGCATCTCCATGGAATGGAGGGGCGCAATTGCTAGATGATAAAACTGCACACTAGTGGCTTGCATATGTGATGCCCTGGACTAGTCAGGTCGTCCCAGGTAGTGCCGTGCACACACACACACACCCTCCCCTTAGAAAGGTGACAGCAGCCAAACTACAAACCTTTGTCACCACCCTCCGGGTTTGATGTTCCCACCAGGGGGGCGGAGCCAGGCAGTTGGCTCCACCCACCAAGGAGTTCACAGGCCCGGAGGCGGGAAACAGTGGAGATGAGTTTTAGCTTTGACAATGGAAGGAAGTGAGGAGAGTCAAGTTCAAGGGCAGGCCCGTGCTCAGGCCTGCCAAAGGCTACACTAGGTGTCTGGGTTGGAGCCCAGTCAGCTCTGGCAAAGAGGCAGACGGTGGCCGAACCGGGAAACCGATTGGAAACCGGAGCACCAGGAGGGGTACTCAGACCCAGTTCGAGGCCCAGAAACAACTAGGCTAAGTCGAATCAACTGATTGAGGACTGGACTTTAGGACCGTTCCCACACAAGACCCGACTGAAGACAACAGCCCAACCATTTGGGTAAAGCCACCGCCAAGACATAGAGACCCAAGGGGCCAGTGTCTGAGGGCACACAGGGCTCTCCCGATGTACAGCAAGCCGGGGAGCGGACTACCATTGCTTAGGCATAAGAGTCATAACGTTTACACTAAAGAGGTGCAGGAAAAAGGTGGACGCCACCAAGCTGTTAAGGGGAAGCTGCAGCTGGCTGCGGGCACCGTTCATCATCTTGTTTGGTTTACCAAAGACTCCAGCATTTTTTATCATAGTGAGTTCACCAGTGCCTTCGGGCCGCGCACTGCGCCGCACCGTACCAGCATCCCAGCACGCAGTCATCCCCTCGCCTCAGCACCTCCCTTGGGCCCCCGGGACCATCATCCCCCCTACCCACGGAAGGGGTCAACACCAAGCTGCGCAACACCGTCCCCGGGAGCCTAGTCAATGGCAGCGGTGGTGTCCATCAATTCACCACAACCTGTGGGTGGCGTCACGAACTTAAATCCCCCTGCAAACCACCGCGGCTCCGGCCGTGGACCTCCCCACCGAAGTCCCTATGTTTAGCGCCAATGTGGCGCCCCTGACCTGGTCAGGCACCACTGAGTACTGCACCCATGCTGGGGACAGTACAAAACAGGTAATCCAGAAGGCTGACCGAGGTGTGACTACACAGGCGCATAGTGATCAGGTCTCACACATTTACCTTTGAGAGGACCCCTGGGGATCCCAGGAGGGGGCGAAGCCTCCATCTCCACTCGAGGGGTGTGGTAGAGAGCCTGGTTGCTAGGTGACGTAGGCAAGAACAGGAGAGGAGGGAAGAGTGAGCCGAAGACAGTTGAGTGGTGAAGTTCAGGGAGGGCAGAAGCAGACCCTGTAGCTCTACACAATTCTGACAACGTACGCGCAGTGACTACCGACGGGGGAGAACGGTCACCTGGTAGTGCTGCCCGAAATCCACACACGGCTAAAGAGAGAGCAACGGAGTGGAAAGTAAGGAGACTGTCAGGGAGATACCAGGCCCAAACGGGTAACAGGTCCCGGGGCAGGGATAGATCCACCTGTCCTTTGCCAAACCTGCATGAGGGGGCACTTTACACCCCCAAGACAACACCACAGAGTCCGCAGCCACGTAGCAAAGTGAGGGCCCATAGCTCACAGGAGGCAAGCAGCCGGAGTGACCTGGTCCAGGCTACAAGCAAACGGGCCAAAAAAGAAGGGGAGAGAGGCACCAGCAACTTCCCTGGGCGACCCCAGCAGGGCTTCAAGCAGGGGTTACCCCAAAACACAACGGGCTAAGGAAGGCGAGTTGGTAGCCACCCTCATAAGTCAGCCTGAAGGACACCTGGTTCCAGCCTGGTTCATCCCAGCTACGCCCGGGTTACTCACCCTGCCATCATCAGTGAGTAAAATCCCTGAAAGACATCCTGCTTGTGCGTGTGAGTGATTCTGCGACTTGTAGTTCCACACACCTACACGGGACCCTGGGGCATGCCTCACTCTCAGGAGGCTATTACAACTGACTGCACCTACTATCAGCCCCAGGCACCCCTAACCTGCAGTGGCGGTCCCCACTGACCGCAATTCTGAGAGTGGCGTCACGACAATCAAAATAGAGGATTTCCTACCTGTGACAAGATCCAGCCGCGTGGAGTCCCTGAAGGTAATGCACCGCTGCACCGACACCGAGCCTCGGGGCCCCACACATCTGGCGTCACGAACAGGATAAGGACTAGACCTGTTCAGACAGGTGACCATGTGCCTGGGCGGTCCGCTTGGAAAATTGGAAGCGCCGCCATATTGCCACCATGAAAAGCGCGCTGAAAAACAACAGCAGCCCGCGCTGGGAGAAGTTACCGCCCACGAAGAGGTGTGGCTACCCAGAGATCCCCTGAAGGGTCCTGGTCTCGCAAGTGATGAGAGCGGAGGCGTTCAGAGACGTCGGGAAAGAAAGGGAGCCAGAAGCCTGCTACTAGGAGAAGGAGACGCAGAGGAAATGGCGTCTGAACGCAGAGACCCAGAACCAGGCTCCGCTGCCTGGTGGTATCGGGAACTTGCCCAGTTTTGCGACCAACTGGAGGCCAGGGTCGTATGGCAGATCAGCGAGGGACGTACGGAGCTTCTGGAGATGGCTGCAGCGGTTCAGGCCTATGAGAGGGGAACCGCACGACGAGTGCCAGACCGAGCGGCGACGACTCAGACCCCGATGATGTTACCGATGGGTGAGTCCTGTGTTGCCCCTGTCAGCGCGAGTGCCCCGACCCCTGCAGCCATGCCCGCGGTCCCTGGAGAGATGCCCGGCGCGGCGACGCTGAATCAGGCCACAGCCACGCCAGGTGCGGCCCGCCGAGCCCAGGCCGCCGCAACGATGCCCAGCCCGGCCCGCAAAGATCCGGCTGCCACCGCGACCCTCCTCCACGCCGCAGGTGCGGCCCGCCAAGGACCGGCTGCAGCTGCGACGCCAATCCAGGCCGCAGAAGCGCCCAGCCCGGCCCGCACAGATCCCATTGCAGCTGCGACGCCAATCCAGGCCGCAGAAGCGCCCAGCCCGGCCCGCACAGATCCCATCGCAGCTGCGACGCCAATCCAGGCCGCCGCAGCGATGCCCTGCTCGTCCCACCAAGACCAGGCCGCTGCCACGCCAGGCTCGGCCCGCCAAGACCAGGCCGCTGCCACGCCAGGCTCGGCCCGCCAAGACAAGACTGTACAATTATTTACCCCGGCCTGCCAGGTCAGAGCAGGCACCGCTCCCCAGCCCAAGGAAGTCCCTGCTAGGAAGTCCCTGCTGGGGGAGGACCCCGAATACTGGAAGCTGAAGGCTGATCTAGAGGCCCACTTCCCAAAGGAGATGGTGGACCGGTATCTGCTCCCTCCGCATACTCACAGGAAGACTCCTGCAACATTCATGCCAAAGGGTCCCCCGCCCTGGCCTGCTGATGAAAATCCATCCCTAGCGCTGCCACAAGAGGAGTGCCCAGAAGAACTAAGGGGGAGGGGAGGCCAGGAAGCTGAGAAGCTGACCCCAGAGCCATCAGCAGTGGATGCAGCACCAGTCCAAGAGCCAGAGATGCTGCCGTACTCCCGCTGGGATGAAGAGGGCCCGACATCCTCCGCTGAGGAAGATTTGTCCAGATACCTCACCTGGGAGCCTGCAAGCGGTGAGGTGGCAGCCAGGCAGGGCACAGCCCGCAGGACACGGCGCCGCAGCAGGACAAGGGATCCACCTGCACAGCAGTCTCCCGAGGAGAAGGACGAGGTCACGGCCAGAGACTTAGAGGAAAAGCGGTCCTTGAGAAGAGCCAAATCGCAGGTCAGAGGCCCACTTTGTCGAGGAGTTGTAGAAGACTTCAGTCTAAGGTCTGGATATGGCTTTATAGTAGCACCTGGTGTAAAAGAGGGCATCTTTGTGAACAGAAGGGATGTTAGAGCACATTTACCTAGAGGACATCCAGGAAGAAACCTACAGATAGGAGACCCAGTAGAATTTACAAAGCACCAAGGAGAACGCGGATGGTACGCACTAGATGTCACACCCTGCCCCAGAAATCCCTACAGTAAACCTGCTATCTCAACAACAGAAGATGAGGATACAGAAAAAGAAACAGACGACAGAAACATAGAAAATGTCAGGTGCCAAAGCCCAATAGGCAAAAGCCCTGGTGGAATGGAGTAGAGAAAAGTAAAGAAAACTACAGCAGTTTGAAAAGTTTTGCAACGTTCAAGTTTAAGCACGTGCCCACATGAACTTATGTGAGAAACCCTTTTGCACCTCGTGTATGGACCATAGGCTATGAACTGTCTATAGCCACAAACTCTCGCAGTGTTTATAGTTACCCCCGAGGTACAACCACTACCAGGGAGCACGCCTGTTTATGGGGCCTGGCTCTCCACCACAAAGAGGGTACCTGGTCAGCACCAACTGTGGAGGCCGCCTCTGCATCCTGCCAGAAGAGGCTGAAGGCGCGGCTCCACCAGGCCAGGTATACCCTGAAACCACCAGACCATGAAAGCCGCCTTTACATCCTGCCAGAAGTGGCTGAAGGCGCGGCCAACGGGAGAGGCAGATGGGAAGAAAGGTCTGGGGAAGCTGATGGCCCAGACCTGGTTACCAAAAGAAACCGGTGACCTGCCGCCTGAGAGGGTTTAGGGTGGGTTAACGGACTTGTGGGTGGAGGGTGGTGATGTATGGTACCTGATGGTTTTAAAACGTTTTACCATGTTTTACTGTTTTACGCATTTTAAAATGTTGTCTTGCAGCCCGAGGACGTGCTGGTGATAACTAATGGGGAATGTGGCGCCCCTGACCTGGTCAGGCACCACTGAGTACTGCACCCATGCTGGGGACAGTACAAAACAGGTAATCCAGAAGGCTGACCGAGGTGTGACTACACAGGCGCATAGTGATCAGGTCTCACACATTTACCTTTGAGAGGACCCCTGGGGATCCCAGGAGGGGGCGAAGCCTCCATCTCCACTCGAGGGGTGTGGTAGAGAGCCTGGTTGCTAGGTGACGTAGGCAAGAACAGGAGAGGAGGGAAGAGTGAGCCGAAGACAGTTGAGTGGTGAAGTTCAGGGAGGGCAGAAGCAGACCCTGTAGCTCTACACAATTCTGACAACGTACGCGCAGTGACTACCGACGGGGGAGAACGGTCACCTGGTAGTGCTGCCCGAAATCCACACACGGCTAAAGAGAGAGCAACGGAGTGGAAAGTAAGGAGACTGTCAGGGAGATACCAGGCCCAAACGGGTAACAGGTCCCGGGGCAGGGATAGATCCACCTGTCCTTTGCCAAACCTGCATGAGGGGGCACTTTACACCCCCAAGACAACACCACAGAGTCCGCAGCCACGTAGCAAAGTGAGGGCCCATAGCTCACAGGAGGCAAGCAGCCGGAGTGACCTGGTCCAGGCTACAAGCAAACGGGCCAAAAAGAAGGGGAGAGAGGCACCAGCAACTTCCCTGGGCGACCCCAGCAGGGCTTCAAGCAGGGGTTACCCCAAAACACAACGGGCTAAAGAAGGCGAGTTGGTAGCCACCCTCATAAGTCAGCCTGAAGGACACCTGGTTCCAGCCTGGTTCATCCCAGCTACGCCCGGGTTACTCACCCTGCCATCATCAGTGAGTAAAATCCCTGAAAGACATCCTGCTTGTGCGTGTGAGTGATTCTGCGACTTGTAGTTCCACACACCTACACGGGACCCTGGGGCATGCCTCACTCTCAGGAGGCTATTACAACTGACTGCACCTACTATCAGCCCCAGGCACCCCTAACCTGCAGTGGCGGTCCCCACTGACCGCAATTCTGAGAGTGGCGTCACGACAATCAAAATAGAGGATTTCCTACCTGTGACAAGATCCAGCCGCGTGGAGTCCCTGAAGGTAATGCACCGCTGCACCGACACCGAGCCTCGGGGCCCCACACCAACCCCCCCTTTCAGAGCGATGTGACCCCCGGGTAAGCCTACAACCCTCGTCACGGGACCTCATGCTTGTAGGTCCCTACTCTAAATATAAAAATAGCAACAAAAAGAGGAAAATATTCTCCAGAAATTAAGTATTACTTACAGCAAGATGGGCTGCAGTGTGTACATCGACCAGGCCAAAAACTAGTACTCTACCAGGCCACAGCTAAACTCCCACTAAAGTGGAAGCATCACAGGTGCAGGAAGAGCAAATCACACACACACACACACACACACACACACACGTAGGTTTACGTTTTATGGCCATAAATACCAACAAAAACCTCATATTTTTTTGTACAGGATACAGTCAGGCCCCTTTCGGTTAGGCCTTGCATTGTAGAGTATCTGTCCGTGCATGATACACAGGTGGGGTACGGCTTGGCAGCCCGCCTGATCTAATAGTATGGGTGTCACCTAATAGGCTGCAAGTTTGTGACTGTGTTATCTGCATGTTGAACAGCGCTCTATGCAAGCCACTAGTGTGCAGTTTTATCATCTAGCAATCACGCCCCTCCATTCCATGGAGATGTGTGTGTGATTTGCTCCTCCTGCATTTGAAGTGGGTCCACCGAACAATCAAGCGTTTCATGGCAAATAGCTAACAGGGTTGCAAGATGCATGTTGGGCAAAAAAGGCGCAAAATAAATGCCCATGAATTGAGGAAAATCAAGCGTGAAGCTGCCAAGATTGCCATTTGCCACCAGTTTGACCAGTTCAGAGCTGCAACATTACTGGAGTATCAAAAAGCACAAGGTGTGCCATACTCAGGGACATGGCCAAGGTAAGGAAGGCTAAAAAATGACCACCTTTGAACAAGAAACATAAGATAAAACATCAAGACTGGGCCAAGAAATATCTTAAGACTGATTTTTCAAAGGTTTTATGGACTGATGAAATGAGAGTGACTCTTGATTGGTCAGATGGATGGGCCAGAGACTGGATCAATAAAGGGCAGAGAGCGCCACTCTGACTCAGACGCCAGCAAGGTGGAGGTGGGGTACTGGTATCAGCTGGTATCATCAAAGATGAACTTGTGGGACCTTTTCGGGTTGAGGATGGAGGGAAGCTCAACTCCCAGACCTACTGCCAGTTTTTTGAAGACAACTTCTTCAAGCAGTGGTACAGGAAGAAGTCGGTATCGTTCAAGAGAAACATGATTTTCATGCAGGACAATGCTCCATCACATGCATCCAACTACTCCACAGCGTGGCTGGCCAGTAAAGGTGTAAAAGATGAAAAAATAATGACATGGCCCCCTTGTTCACCTGATCTGAACCTGTGGTCCCTCATAAAATGTAAGATCTACAGGGAGGGAAAACAGTACACCTCTAAGAACAGTATTTGGGAGGCTGTGGTGGGTGCTGCACGCAATGTTGATAAACAGATCAAGCAACTGACAGAATCTATGGATGCTAGGCTGTTGAGTTTCATCATAAAGAAAGGTGGCTATATTGGTCACTAATTTTTTTAGGTTTGTTTTTGCATGTCAGAAATGTTTATTTCTAAATTTTGTGCAGTTATATTGGTTTACCTGGTGAAAATAAACAAGTGAGATGGGAATATATTTGGTTTTTATTAAGTTACCTAATAATTCTGCACAGTAATAGTTACCTGCACATACAGATATTCTCCAAAGATAGCCAAATATAAAAAAAAACCACTCCAACGTCCAAAAGTATTAAGCTTTGATATTTATGAGTCTTTTGGTTGATTGAGAACATAGTTGTTGATCAATAATAAAAAAATCCTCTAAAATACAATGTGCCTAATAATTCTGCACACAATGTATATGTATTAACCCACAAACAGGCGCTCTATATACATCTACCTCCACATGGCCCCTGTTCATGAGCCCCTACATAGCTTCCTCTTTACAGGAGAAGCTTCTACATAGCCTTCTGAATACAGTATGAGCCCCACAGATTGCCTCATACATATAAGCCCCTCACAGGCTCCTATATACATGAGCCCCTCACAGCCTCCTATATACAGTATAAACTTCCACACATCCTTCTATATACAGTATGAGCTCCCACGTTGCACCTATATACAACATGAACCTCCACATGGTTTCCTATAAACAGCAAGCACCCAACATCCCCTGCTATATATATTAGGAGCCCCATATGGCTTCCTAAATACAACATCACCCCCACATAGCTTCCTATATGCAGCATAATCTCCCACATAGCCCCTATGCATGAGCCATCATACATCTTCCTATATACAGCATGAGCCCCCATATAGCTTCTTATAGACATAATGAGCCCCCACATAGCCTCCTATATACAGTATGAGCCCACACACATGCCCATGTATACAGAATGAGCACCCTCATAGCCTCCTGTATAAAGCATGAGCCCAAATATAGCCTCCTATATACAGCATGAGACCGCATACAACCTTCTATATACAACATGTGCCCCCACATATCCTTCTATATACACCTGGAGCTCTCACAAAGTAGTTCCATGAAGTAGCTGCCTGCAGATATGCGGTGGAACTGGAGAGAGGTGAGTATCTGTTTCCACACAAAACATTATAATGAGGGCAATCTGGCGATGAGCCCCCCAGGGCTTTGGGCCCAGGGTGGTAGTTCAGCCATGATAAAGCCTGACAGCTGGGAGCTGGTATTCTCAGACTGGGGATGCCTGTGTTGATTGGGCCCCATAGCCTAAAAATAGCAGCTGCCCAAGATTCACATCCATTAGATGCGACGATCCCGGCACTTTACGATAGACCCTTGTGCGGTGTCAGTCGGAGTAATAAAGAGTTCATCACTGCTCACAGCTGCCAGTAAGCCATTGATTAGTGATGGATAGGGGTCTATGAGTCCACCCCCATTGATAATACATATTGTAAATGAAAATAAGTAAACACAAACACACAGAAAAGTTCTTTATTTAAAAAAAAACACCCTTTTTCACCAATTTAACTCCCAAAACACCCAGGTCTGACGTAATCCACATGAAGTTCCATGACGGTTTCAGCTCTGCTACATCTGAGCTAGCAGTGTGCCGCCATAAAACAATGACCACCTGCTGTGAGCTTCAGGCAGAGACCGAGCAGCGCTCAGTGTTGATGTCACTCAGGTTAGCTGCAGTTACAGCTAAAGGTCCCCATGTCACTTTACCTGTGACCGCAGGTAACCTGACCTCACAGGACCTCAATGAACTCAGTCACCTCAGCTCAGAAGGTTCTCTGAGGTTAGGTTAGCTGCAGTCACAGGTGAAGGGCTGTGGCAACCTCCAGATGTGACCGCAACTAACCTGAGTGACGTCACCACTGATCCCTGAGGCTCAGCCTCTACCTGAAGTTCACAGCAGGTGGTCATTGTTCTATGGTCGCATGCTGCTAGTTCAGATGAACTAGAGCTGGAATTGTCATAAGACCTCTTGTGGATTATGTCGGACCTAGGTCTTTTGGGGTTAACAAATTAGTGAAAGAGGGTGGTTTCTTTGTATTTTATTTCAAATAAAAGATTTTTTTTTCAGTGTTTGTGTTTTTTTCTTTTCAGTTTGTTTAGCTACTGGACAGTATTCACTTTATAGAGAAGGGTAAATAGCGATGTGAATAAGAAACATTAAACACCTAAAATGTACCTTTTAATATCAATGCATTAAAAAGGTTGCAAGGACCCTAGAGTAAAAACAGACAGACAAACAACATGCAATATGAACCATAGCGGGTTGAAACCAGCACTATATAGCAATTAGATTCAAGATCAGCCGGTCACCTCGCATTAGATGCCCCTAAATGGACATGTAGGACCAACCTGCTGCCAAAAGAAACAGCTCAAAAATCCAACAAGTGTAGAGGCAACGGTCTTACCCAATCCACCGTATTAGCCCCTCTTAATGTGATCAGAGTACCACTGCTGAATGATGCAGTTTAATCAGAAACAGATAGCCTGGTCTTCCTCCCAGTGACTCAGGATCCTCAAAGACCATTTAATCAGTCCATACAGTACGTACCCCCTCCCAACGCGTTTCCAAAATTCATCAGGGGAGAATGAGGTAATTAATTATGGTCAGATAAGACCTCTATACATGGCACACACTGTAAACAGAAAGTAAAAAAACATGTGGAAATCCTGTCAAGGATCTGTTTTTAACACAACATAAGCAACCGCCTAGTAAGAAAGCCCAAAACTTACTTTCATAAACCGCAGGTATATCCTGGGCAGAGCGCATCCATTACATCCATTGCCTTGTAAGGCATCTGACGTCACATCCGCCTGCCGCGTGTGACCCGCCTCTGGATCACATGATCGCGGTCGGAGAGGGTACGTAATGAAATGTGACATCTCAGTGTGCGCAGTGCGCCTGCGCAATCACTGATGTAATGTCAAAACAAATCGCTGCTTATAGTGCCGTAATCCAGGCACAGAAGCACCGCAAAAAGACCATTATAAACAAGGGTCACATATAACCGCACCTTCAGGTGCGGGTAGTCCAGATGGTAATGGCAAGTAATGTAACACTAGCAACGGAATAAAGAGTATATGAACAAGCGGGTGACCAGAAAAGTAAATCCCAAAGGGGAGCGGGGGTGGGGGTGGGGGTGTTGAGAATTGAGGAATACTAACAACCCAATGGCTAATTAAGTTACATATCCAATATCAACAGTTATGAGGTGCAATGTGCACAAATGGATCTGGAGAAGCAGAAAGACTATACTAGGAGGGACATCTCGTAAAGAGATTGGGAAAAAATACCAAAACCCCTATCCACTCAGACTAATTGAGGAAAGATGTAGAAAGAAAGGACCACCACCGATGTCTTAAAAAATAGAAAAGTGGCCCTATTAACCCAGAATAGCCCTACCTGGCTGTGGAGGTCGGCACCCTAGGACAGAACGGTGGATGGTGTCCCCAGTCGGCCGGCGACTAGCCCTCCTAAATGTCCCTACATCAATTCTCCAAAAAGGGTGTAAAGGAGAGAACGTCATTAAGACTAGAGATGAGCGAACCGGTCCCGGTTCGGCTCGAGGCGGTTCGCCGAACGGGGGGTCTGGCTCGAGTTCGGCTCGTCGAACGTTCGACGAACCGAACTCGAGCCCATAGGAAACAATGGCAGGCAATCACAAACACAGTAAAACACCTAGAAAACACCCTCAAAGGTGTCCAAAAGGTGACAAACAACTCACAACACAACACAAACACATGGGAAAGTGACAAGGACATGTACTCATGCGAAAACAAAACAGCTGGACAAGGAAAAAGAGGAGGACACACAGATATAGGCATGGCACGCCCTTCTAAAGTCATGTAAAACACCGCAAGGTGACTCCAAGCGGAGTCTCCCTTTTTTCCAAAAATTGGGCCCCACACACCCACCCCTTCAGTGGCAGCAGTTGTGCCCCAGTTGTACACTTCACAGCTAGATTTGCATCAAGCACATTCAAAAATACGCCATTCTTATCCGTCCCCAGGATGACACCGGGGTAGGTAGCAAAGTCTTTCCTGATCCCAGCTCTGTTCATCTTGGCTTCTTTTAAAAACACAGCAAGCAAGGGTTACTCCAAGCGGAGTCTCCCTTTTTTCCAAAAATTGGGCCCCACACACACCCACCCCTTCAGTGGCAGCACTTGGGCCCCAGTTGTACACTTCACAGCTAGATTTGCATCAAGCACATTCAAAAATACGCTATTCTTAACCGTCCCCAGGATGACACCGGGGTAGGTAGCAAAGTCTTTCCTGATCCCAGCTCTGTTCATCTTGGCTTCTTTTAAAAACACAGCAAGCAAGGGTTACTCCAAGCGGAGTCTCCCTTTTTTCCAAAAATTGGGCCACACAGACACCCACCCCATCAGTGGCAGCACTTGGGCCCTAGTTGCAAACAGGATGTTTTGATTTGCATCAAGCACATTCAAAAATACGCTATTCTTAGCCGTCCCCAGGATGACACCGGGGTAGGTAGCAAAGTCTTTCCTGATCCCAGCTCTGTTCATCTTGGCTTCTTTTAAAAACACAGCAAGCAAGGGTTACTCCAAGCGGAGTCTCCCTTTTTTCCAAAAATTGGGCCACACAGACACCCACCCCATCAGTGGCAGCACTTGGGCCCTAGTTGCAAACAGGATGTTTTGATTTGCATCAAGCACATTCAAAAATACGCTATTCTTAGCCGTCCCCAGGATGACACCGGGGTAGGTAGCAAAGTCTTTGCTGACCCATGACTTGTTCATCTTGGCTTCTTTTAAAAACAATGTAAGCAAAAGTTACTCCAAGCGGAGTCTCCCTTTTTTCCAAAAATTGGGCCACACAGACACCCACCCCATCAGTGGCAGCACTTGGGCCCTAGTTGCAAACAGGATGTTTTGATTTGCATCAAGCACATTCAAAAATACGCTATTCTTAGCCGTCCACAGGATGACACCGGGGTAGGTAGCAAAGTCTTTCCTGATCCCAGCTCTGTTCATCTTGGCTTCTTTTAAAAACACAGCAAGCAAGGGTTACTCCAAGCGGAGTCTCCCTTTTTTCCAAAAATTGGGCCACACAGACACCCACCCCATCAGTGGCAGCACTTGGGCCCTAGTTGCAAACAGGATGTTTTGATTTGCATCAAGCACATTCAAAAATACGCTATTCTTAGCCGTCCCCAGGATGACACTGGGGTAGGTAGCAAAGTCTTTGCTGACCCATGACTTGTTCATCTTGGCTTCTTTTAAAAACAATGTAAGCAAGGGTTACTCCAAGCGGAGTCTCCCCTTTTTTCCAAAAATTGGGCCCCACACACACCCACCCATTCAGTGGCAGCAGTTGTGCCCCAGTTGTACACTTCACAGCTAGATTTGCATCAAGCACATTCAAAAATACGCCATTCTTATCCGTCCCCAGGATGACACCGGGGTAGGTAGCAAAGTCTTTCCTGATCCCAGCTCTGTTCATCTTGGCTTCTTTTAAAAACACAGCAAGCAAGGGTTACTCCAAGCGGAGTCTCCCTTTTTTCCAAAAATTGGGCCCCACACACACCCACCCCTTCAGTGGCAGCAGTTGTGCCCCAGTTGTACACTTCACAGCTAGATTTGCATCAAGCACATTCAAAAATACGCTATTCTTAACCGTCCCCAGGATGACACCGGGGTAGGTAGCAAAGTCTTTCCTGATCCCAGCTCTGTTCATCTTGGCTTCTTTTAAAAACACAGCAAGCAAGGGTTACTCCAAGCGGAGTCTCCCTTTTTTCCAAAAATTGGGCCACACAGACACCCACCCCATCAGTGGCAGCACTTGGGCCCTAGTTGCAAACAGGATGTTTTGATTTGCATCAAGCACATTCAAAAATACGCTATTCTTAGCCGTCCCCAGGATGACACTGGGGTAGGTAGCAAAGTCTTTGCTGACCCATGACTTGTTCATCTTGGCTTCTTTTAAAAACAATGTAAGCAAGGGTTACTCCAAGCGGAGTCTCCCCTTTTTTCCAAAAATTGGGCCCCACACACACCCACCCATTCAGTGGCAGCAGTTGTGCCCCAGTTGTACACTTCACAGCTAGATTTGCATCAAGCACATTCAAAAATACGCCATTCTTATCCGTCCCCAGGATGACACCGGGGTAGGTAGCAAAGTCTTTCCTGATCCCAGCTCTGTTCATCTTGGCTTCTTTTAAAAACACAGCAAGCAAGGGTTACTACAAGCGGAGTCTCCCTTTTTTCCAAAAATTGGGCCACACAGACACCCACCCCATCAGTGGCAGCACTTGGGCCCTAGTTGCAAACAGGATGTTTTGATTTGCATCAAGCACATTCAAAAATACGCTATTCTTAGCCGTCCCCAGGATGACACCGGGGTAGGTAGCAAAGTCTTTCCTGATCCCAGCTCTGTTCATCTTGGCTTCTTTTAAAAACACAGCAAGCAAGGGTTACTCCAAGCGGAGTCTCCCTTTTTTCCAAAAATTGGGCCACACAGACACCCACCCCATCAGTGGCAGCACTTGGGCCCTAGTTGCAAACAGGATGTTTTGATTTGCATCAAGCACATTCAAAAATACGCTATTCTTAGCCGTCCCCAGGATGACACCGGGGTAGGTAGCAAAGTCTTTCCTGATCCCAGCTCTGTTCATCTTGGCTTCTTTTAAAAACACAGCAAGCAAGGGTTACTCCAAGCGGAGTCTCCCTTTTTTCCAAAAATTGGGCCACACAGACACCCACCCCATCAGTGGCAGCACTTGGGCCCTAGTTGCAAACAGGATGTTTTGATTTGCATCAAGCACATTCAAAAATACGCTATTCTTAGCCGTCCCCAGGATGACACCGGGGTAGGTAGCAAAGTCTTTCCTGATCCCAGCTCTGTTCATCTTGGCTTCTTTTAAAAACACAGCAAGCAAGGGTTACTCCAAGCGGAGTCTCCCTTTTTTCCAAAAATTGGGCCACACAGACACCCACCCCATCAGTGGCAGCACTTGGGCCCTAGTTGCAAACAGGATGTTTTGATTTGCATCAAGCACATTCCAAATCCACAAGCATTTACTCTCCCCAGGATGACACAGGGGTAGTAAATTCCTTCTGGATCCATGACTTGTTCATTTTGATGAACGTCAGTCTGTCCACATTGTCACTGGACAGACGCGTGCGCTTATCTGTCAGCACACACCCAGCAGCACTGAATACACGTTCAGAGACAACGCTGGCAGCTGGACACGACAAAATCTCCAAGGCGTAAGTTGCGAGCTCTGGCCATTTTTGTAGGTTTGAAGCCCAAAAGGAGCAAGGCTCCAGTTGCACAGTCATGGCATCGATGTTCATTTGGAGATACTCCTGTATCATCCTCTCCAGCCGTTGACTATGTGTCAGACTTGTTGTCTCTGGTGGCCTTGCAAAAGAGGGTCTAAAAAAATTATGAAAAGATTCCATAAAATTGCTGTTACCGGCACCAGAAAAGGTCCTACTGGTACGGGTAGACTGTTGAAGATGACGAGACCGTCCCATGTTTGTCAAGTTACAACTGGGAGATTCACTCCCTGCACCTGCACGGTTGTTTGGTGGAAAAGCCGAGCTAAGATCTAGTAACAGCTTCTGCTGATACTCCTGCATACGTGCGTCCCTTTCTATGGCTGGAATTATGTCACAAAATTTGGACTTGTACCGGGGATCTAATAGTGTGGCAATCCAGTAGTCATCATCACTTCTAATTTTGACAATACGACTGTCATGTTGGAGGTAGTGCAACAAAAAGGCACTCATGTGTCTTGCGCAGCCATGCGGACCAAGTCCATGCTGTGTTTGTGGCATAGAGGTGCTACCCGTTCTTTCTTCCTCTGACATCTGACCCCAACCTCTTTCAACTGAAATTTGACCAAGGTCTCCCTCATCCGCTGAGTCTTCCATGTCCATGGACAGTTCGTCCTCCATTTCTTCATGTTCTCCTGCACCTTGCTCAACATTTCGCCTGCTACTATGCGCCCTTGTCGATCCCTGTCCCCCATGGTCCCATGCCTGCTGCGTTGGTGATGATGAACGTCTGGACCTTCGTGATGTTGTTGTCCCTTGCGCATATGAATCCTCCTGTAGTTCCTCCCCTTCATGTTGTCCCACCCCCTGACTCCGAATAGTGTTTAGCGTGTGCTCCAGCATGTAAATGACTGGAATCGTCATGCTGATAATGGCATTGTCAGAGCTAAACATATTCGTCGCCATGTCGAAACTGTGCAGAAGGGTGCATAGGTCCTTGATCTGAGACCACTCCATCAGGGTGATCTGCCCCACCTCTGCATCTCGTTGGCCCAGGCTATACGTCATGACGTATTGCACCAGGGCTCTGCGGTGCTGCCACAGTCGCTGTAACATGTGGAGAGTTGAATTCCAGCGTGTCGCCACATCGCATTTCAGGCGATGAACCGGCAGGCCGAAAGACTTCTGGAGCGATGCAAGTCGCTCTGCTGCGGCGCTTGAACGGCGGAAGTGAGCTGACAGTTTTCGTGCCCTGTTCAGAAGGCCATCTAGGCCGGGATAGTGTGTTAAAAATTGCTGCACGACAAGGTTCAACACGTGAGCCATACAAGGTACGTGTGTCACCTTGCCCAGGCGAAGTGCCGCACCCAGGTTTGCAGCATTGTCGCACACGGCCTTACCAGGCTGCAGTTTGAGTGGAGACAACCATTTATTAAACTCGGACCGCAAAGCTGACCACAACTCCTCAGCTGTGTGACTCTTATTACCAAGACATGTCAAGCTAAAGACCGCCTGATGCCGTTGCGCTCTGCTGCCAGCATAGTAATGAGGGGTGCGTGATTCCTTCTGCGCAGTGAGAACGCTGGTGGCCTGACCAGGCAGGCTTGGGGCGGAGGTGGAGGACCCAGATGAGGTGGAGGATGCAGAAGCAGTGGCGGAACTTGGACAGACAGAGGATTGACACACAAGTCGTGGGGACGGCAAGACTTGTGCAGCAGACCCTTCACCATCTATCACCATAGTTACCCAGTGCCCAGTCAGCGACATGTAACGTCCCTGTCCATGCTTACTGGTCCAAGTATCGGTGGTGAAATGCACCCGTTCACACACAGAGTTTCTCAAGGAAGCGGTGATGTTGTGTGCGACATGCTGGTGTAGCGCGGGCACACCTTTCTTAGAGAAGTAGTGGCGACTAGGCATCTGGTACTGGGGCACAGCGACAGACATAAGGTCTCTAAAATCCTGTGTGTCCACTAGGCGGAAAGGCAGCATTTCGGTAGCCAACAGCTTACAGAGGGATAGAGTCAACCTCTTAGCTTTGTCATGGGTCGGAGGAAGTGGCCTTTTATTTGACCACATCTGAGGGACAGAGATCTGGCTGCTGTGTGTAGACGGTGTTGAGTAGGGTGTCCCTTGAAAAATGCAGGTTTGTGAGGAAAGTGCAGGCGGAGACATGATGTTGCCTTCATCCAACGTTGGTGCTATCGATGTCTGAGAGAGCTGTACACACTCACTTGTTTCCCCTTCCAAACCAACTGACGACCTTACAAGCAAACTGCCTGTTGCGGTTACAGTGGTGGAAGTTTTGCGTGGAAAAACAGGTGTGGCAGCTGTCCCCACAGTCCTAGAAGATGAAGAGCGCGCGGATGCAGTGGAAGGGGCGGGCGGTGGATGGTTCGCTCCACTAGGCCGCATTGCAGCACGGTGAGCTTCCCACCGGGACTTATGATATTTAGTCATGTGACGATTCATGGAAGAAGTTGTCAAACTGCTGAGGTTTTGACCTCTACTAACAGAATCATGACAAATGTTACATATCACATGAGTTGGGCGATCTTTTTCGATGTGAAAAAAGGACCAGGCTAGGCAAGGCTTAGAGGCCATGCGACCTGTTGATCCACCCCGAATAATGCTCATAGGCAGAGTGGTGGCTGAGGATGCAGTTGTAGACGTGCTACCAGTGCTCCGACTCTGTCCAGGAAGGCGCAAGGTAACTTCGTCGTCGGTTGCATCCTCCTCCACCGCCTCTGTTGACCTCCTCGAGTGCCTGACTGGGGGTTGACAGTAGGTGGGATCTAGAACGTCATCATCAATTGTTGTGTTTGCACTCCCCTCCCCCTCAGACCGAGCCTCTTCTTGCCCTGACGGAATATTTAAGTTGTCATCCCAATCGGGTATCTGCGTCTCATCTTCATCAGTATGTTCCTCATTGTCTATAACCACAGGTGTTACAGTTTGTGACAAAGGGTCAACATTATGCTCAGAAACTTGGTCCTCACGGCCTGAATCTGAGTCACAAAGGTTCTGGGCATCACTGCAGACCATTTCCTGTTCTGTACTCACTGTAGCTTGGGAGCAGACCTCTGATTCCCAGGCTATAGTGTGACTGAACAGCTCTGCAGACTCAGCCATCTCAGTTCCACCATACTGTGCAGGGCTGATGGAGACTTCAGAGCTGGGAGAAAGCAAGTTTGATTGGGATGACAACTCAGAGGACTGGTGTTTTTTGGATGCGGTACTTGAAGTGGCAGAGAGGGCACTTGTTGGACCACTTGAGATCCATTCAAGCATTTTCCTTTTTTGCCCATCATCTACCTTTGTTCCTGTTGTTCGTGTCCGTAACAAAGGGAGCACATCGGATTGTCCACGGTAAGTAGTAGACATCTTACTTTTGCTGGTAGATGGTCTATCTTCAGCAGATGATAATGGAGCTTTGCCACCTTCCCCACGGACAAAACCTTTTTTGCCTTTTCCACCACGCCTCTTCCCCTTTCCACCAGCATCTGTCATTTTGCCACTCATGTTGATTGCGACAAGATTGTGGACTGAAAATGTGGTAGTAAAAATTGAGAGGTGGTGAAGATTGCAGTGGTGGTCTAGCTTTATTAACAGCAGAATAATAAAGAATAAATATCCCTGACAATGCAACTTAGTTATAATTAGTTGGAGTGTGCAACGCAGGCAGACGTGCTGCAAATGTCTTTGCACTAGTGGGACTATAGCAAAGTCCAATAGCCACGTATAGGATGCCACTAGGTACACTGAGTGTTTGCTAGTATAATGGCTTGGTTAGAATGAGTTGTAGTGTGCAACGCAGGCAGACGCGCTCTGCAAATGTCTTTGCACTAGTGGGACTATAGCAAAGTCCAATAGCCACGTATAGGATGCCACTAGGTACACTGAGTGTTTGCTAGTATAATGGCTTGGTTAGAATGAGTTGTAGTGTGCAACGCAGGCAGACGCGCTCTGCAAATGTCTTTGCACTAGTGGGACTATAGCAAAGTCCAATAGCCACGTATAGGATGCCACTAGGTACACTGAGTGTTTGCTAGTATAATGGCTTGGTTAGAATGAGTTGTAGTGTGCAACGCAGGCAGACGCGCTCTGCAAATGTCTTTGCACTAGTGGGACTATAGCAAAGTCCAATAGCCACGTATAGGATGCCACTAGGTACACTGAGTGTTTGCTAGTATAATGGCTTGGTTAGAATGAGTTGTAGTGTGCAACGCAGGCAGACGCGCTCTGCAAATGTCTTTGCACTAGTGGGACTATAGCAAAGTCCAATAGCCACGTATAGGATGCCACTAGGTACACTGAGTGTTTGCTAGTATAATGGCTTGGTTAGAATGAGTTGTAGTGTGCAACGCAGGCAGACGCGCTCTGCAAATGTCTTTGCACTAGTGGGACTATAGCAAAGTCCAATAGCCACGTATAGGATGCCACTAGGTACACTGAGTGTTTGCTAGTATAATGGCTTGGTTAGAATGAGTTGTAGTGTGCAACGCAGGCAGACGCGCTCTGCAAATGTCTTTGCACTAGTGGGACTATAGCAAAGTCCAATAGCCACGTATAGGATGCCACTAGGTACACTGAGTGTTTGCTAGTATAATGGCTTGGTTAGAATGAGTTGTAGTGTGCAACGCAGGCAGACGCGCTCTGCAAATGTCTTTGCACTAGTGGGACTATAGCAAAGTCCAATAGCCACGTATAGGATGCCACTAGGTACACTGAGTGTTTGCTAGTATAATGGCTTGGTTAGAATGAGTTGTAGTGTGCAACGCAGGCAGACGCGCTCTGCAAATGTCTTTGCACTAGTGGGACTATAGCAAAGTCCAATAGCCACGTATAGGATGCCACTAGGTACACTGAGTGTTTGCTAGTATAATGGCTTGGTTAGAATGAGTTGTAGTGTGCAACGCAGGCAGACGCGCTCTGCAAATGTCTTTGCACTAGTGGGACTATAGCAAAGTCCAATAGCCACGTATAGGATGCCACTAGGTACACTGAGTGTTTGCTAGTATAATGGCTTGGTTAGAATGAGTTGTAGTGTGCAACGCAGGCAGACGCGCTCTGCAAATGTCTTTGCACTAGTGGGACTATAGCAAAGTCCAATAGCCACGTATAGGATGCCACTAGGTACACTGAGTGTTTGCTAGTATAATGGCTTGGTTAGAATGAGTTGTAGTGTGCAACGCAGGCAGACGCGCTCTGCAAATGTCTTTGCACTAGTGGGACTATAGCAAAGTCCAATAGCCACGTATAGGATGCCACTAGGTACACTGAGTGTTTGCTAGTATAATGGCTTGGTTAGAATGAGTTGTAGTGTGCAACGCAGGCAGACGCGCTCTGCAAATGTCTTTGCACTAGTGGGACTATAGCAAAGTCCAATAGCCACGTATAGGATGCCACTAGGTACACTGAGTGTTTGCTAGTATAATGGCTTGGTTAGAATGAGTTGTAGTGTGCAACGCAGGCAGACGCGCTCTGCAAATGTCTTTGCACTAGTGGGACTATAGCAAAGTCCAATAGCCACGTATAGGATGCCACTAGGTACACTGAGTGTTTGCTAGTATAATGGCTTGGTTAGAATGAGTTGTAGTGTGCAACGCAGGCAGACGCGCTCTGCAAATGTCTTTGCACTAGTGGGACTATAGCAAAGTCCAATAGCCACGTATAGGATGCCACTAGGTACACTGAGTGTTTGCTAGTATAATGGCTTGGTTAGAATGAGTTGTAGTGTGCAACGCAGGCAGACACGCTCTGCAAATGTCTTTGCACTAGTGGGACTATAGCAAAGTCCAATAGCCACGTATAGGATGCCACTAGGTACACTGAGTGTTTGCTAGTATAATGGCTTGGTTAGAATGAGTTGTAGTGTGCAACGCAGGCAGACGCGCTCTGCAAATGTCTTTGCACTAGTGGGACTATAGCAAAGTCCAATAGCCACGTATAGGATGCCACTAGGTACACTGAGTGTTTGCTAGTATAATGGCTTGGTTAGAATGAGTTGTAGTGTGCAACGCAGGCAGACGCGCTCTGCAAATGTCTTTGCACTAGTGGGACTATAGCAAAGTCCAATAGCCACGTATAGGATGCCACTAGGTACACTGAGTGTTTGCTAGTATAATGGCTTGGTTAGAATGAGTTGTAGTGTGCAATGCAGGCAGACGCGCTCTGCAAATGTCTTTGCACTAGTGGGACTATAGCAAAGTCCAATAGCCACGTATAGGATGCCACTAGGTACACTGAGTGTTTGCTAGTATAATGGCTTAGTTATCAGTTGGAGTGTGCAGAGGACAAGAGGGTACAGTGGCAGGATTGTGGTGCTCTGGGTAGAGGAATGGAAGACTGCCTTTCTATTCCCTCCTAATGGTGAAATGCAGGTAGGAAATCCCTGACCTGGGCTACACAGACGCTGTTGCTGTTTGCAGGACCTGTCACCTATGGCTCTCTGACCCTGCCGGTTGGAGCCCTTAAAAGGACTGCTATAAAGTGCTCTCCCTAAGCTGTCTAACGCTGTGTATGCAGCGCATACAGCTGTATCGGCTATAGGACTCAGGAAGACGGAGCTGCGACAGTGATGTCTGACACCAAAGACGCAGAAGGCAGATAATGGCGTCCGTGAAGAAAATGTCCGGTTTTATAATGCAGGGACATGTGACATGCAGATCCTATCACACATGCCGTTGCTTCTCTGGCTCAAAGTCCACTTAGCTGTGTGTGTGTCTGGGATTGGCTGACATGCTGGCCCGCCCCACAAGACGCGCGCGCTTAGGGAAGGAAGACAAGAAAAAAAAAAAAAAAAAATGGCGATCGCCATTATAGAAACAGCAGTGATCTGAAGGCGCTGTTCACGCACACTATACACTGAAATGTGATAATAGTTTGATTCACAGAGTGACTTACACTATTACAGCAGAAACCAAGCTATGATTTAGCTGTTTTTTGGCTGCTAGAACCGTTCTCGAACGTTTCTAGAACTACCGAGCTTTTGCAAAAAGCTCGAGTTCTAGTTCGATCTAGAACATGCCCCAAAATCACTCGAGCCGCGAACTGGAGAACCACGAACCACGAACCGCGCTCAACTCTAATTAAGACACTGTGGTTTGACCGTCTTAAGCCAAAATATCCATTTTGTCTCTTGTCTGAGGATCTTGTTGTCCCAATCCCCACCTCTAAAAGAAGGGGTGACAACATCAATGCCTTGAAAGCTATTTAAACTAGGGTCCCCTGCATGGTTCTCCAGAACATGTCGAGCAAGGGGAGTATCATTCCCCAGGCGAATGTCACGGAGGTGCTCACCAATCCTCCTCCTGAGCTCCCTCTTGGTCTTTCCAACATACTCCTTAAGGCAGATGCAAGTGGCCTTATAGATGACTCCTTTTGTCCTGCAGTTTACAAAGGACCGAATTTCATACCGTCTGCCTGTAACATGTGATTGAAAAAACCTACCTGTCTTCAGAGACCCATAGGCTATACAGCCTCTACACCTGAAGCAACCCTTAATGTTGCTGGTAAGCCAGGTCCTGTTATTGGTAGAGCTCGAAAAATGGCTATGGACCAATCTATCCTTGATCGAGCAAGCCTTGCGATACGTCACCGCAGGTGTCTTAGGATGAAATTTGGAAATATCTCCATCCATTTTGAGGATAGGCCAGTGTTTTTCAAGAATTTTTCTAACTTCTCCAGATCCATTGCTGTAAGTTGTAATAAATCGGGTGATCTCATCGTCTGTTGTAGGTCAGGCCGGTGGGTGCCATAATTCATCCCTAATTCTCAACTGGGTTTCATCAAAAGCCAATGCCATTACCATCTGGACCACCCGCACCTGAAGGTGCGGTTATACGTGACCCTTGTTTACAATGGTCTTTTTGCCGTGCTTCTGTGCCTGGATTACGGCACTATAAGCAGCAATTTGTTTTGACATTACATCAGTGATTGCGCAGGCGCACTGCGCACACTGAGATGTCACATTTCATTACGTACCCGCTCCAACCGCGATCATGTGATCCAGAGGCGGGTCACACGCGGCAGGCAGATGGGACGTCAGATGCCTTACAAGGCAACCGGCACATTTAAAACTATAGCCCGCGGTGTAATGGATGCGCTCTGCCCAGGATATACCTGCGGTTTATAAAAGTAAGTTTTGGGTTTCTTACTAGGCGGTTGCTTATGTTGTGTTAAAAACAGATCCTTGACAGGATTTCCACATGTTTTTTACTTTCTGTTTACAGTGTGTGCCATGTATAGAGGTTTTATCTGACCATAATTAATTACCTCATTCTCCCCTGATGAATTTTGGAAACACGTTGGGAGGGGGTATGTACTGTATGGACTGATGAAATGGTCTTTGAGGATCCTGAGTCACTGGGAGGAAGACCAGGCTATCTGTTTCTGATTAAACTGCATCATCCAGCAGTGGTACTCTGATCACATTAAGAGGGGCTAATACGGCGGATTGGGTAAGACCGTTGCCTCTACACTTGTTGGATTTTTGAGCTGTTTCTTTTGGCAGCAGGTTGGTCCTACATGTCCATTTAGGGGCATCTAATGCGAGGTGACCGGCTGATCTTGAATCTAATTGCTATATAGTGCTGGTTTCAACCCGCTATGGTTCATATTGCATGTTGTTTGTCTGTCTGTTTTTACTCTAGGGTCCTTGCAACCTTTTTAATGCATTGATATTAAAAGGTACATTTTAGGTGTTCAATGTTTCTTATTCACATCGCTATTTACCATATTTTTCTTTTCACTTACAGATTAGTAATGGAGGGGGTCTCAAAGGTGCCTCCCAGAATAGTAATGTTTCCTTAGTTGTGTGTTTGGCATCATTGTCTTGCTGAAATGTGCACCCTCATTTCATCTTAATGATCCTGATAGATGGCAGCAGATTTTTATCAAGAATGTCTCAATACAGTTGTCCATTCATCCTTCGTTCTTATAAAGATGAAGTTTGCCAGTGCTGTAGGCTGAAAAACAGCCCCATACTATGAGGTTCCTACCCCCAAATTTCACTGTTGGCATGGTGTTTTTGAGATTATATGCACTGCTATTTGGCCTCCAAACAAGGCGTGTATTATGGCATCCAAAGAGTTCAATTTTGGTCTCATCTGACCAAATTATATTTTCCTAGTATTTTTCAGGCTTGTCTAAATGTTGTGTAGAAAACTTTAACTGTGCTTGAGCATTCTTTTTTTCAGCACTGGAGTCTTGCATGGTGAGCCTGCATATAGGCAATGGATGTTGAGTGCATTAGTTATTTTTTTCTTTAAAACAATTGCACCTGCTCATTCCAGGTCTTTTGGAGCTCTCCTTTAGGGTTTAAAAAAATGTTAAGTACTCGTATCAGGCCACCCCTTTTTCTAAATACACACGGAGCAAATTCCAAATAATCTGTATTTTGGAGAATACACATTGTTGTAATATTCAAGTAGAATTCAATTCATCTTGAATCAATTTGCACATTTCTACTAAACTCCAAATACAAAAATAATTTGTATCCCCCTGGTTTTTGTGCCTTGTTTTTAAATTGTTCTTGTTTGTTTATTTTAATTTTTAGATACATTTACTCTCCCTTTTTGCTGGCACCCTATTGGAACTGATCTCGTTTGGCACCGCTGATGGACATGGACATACTATTGATTCACCATTTTCTTCTGTGTGCCATATCTGGGACAACTGAATGCGATAATGAAAATTCTGCGCTGTTTTATGATTTGTGTTCTCCCATTTGTGCCACACTGTTTGTATTGTTCTTCACCTGCCCCTCTGTCTTTGTGCTCGCTCCCGCTTCTCCTCCCCCTGTCGCGCGCGATTGGATCAATGGCCTGCTGGCCCGGCTCTGTCGGCGTCATTTTCGCCTGCGCACATGCGCGGTTTCCGGGTGACGTGTCCCCGTTTTCCACGCATGCGCGCTACCATTTTGGGGCATTGAAGGCTGACAGCAGCGGGAACCAGCCGCGATTGGTCCATTTGTGGTGACGTTGTGGGGGCGGAGCAGCTGGAGCGTCCGAGCGCCAGGTTTAAAAGCACTGGCTGCTACATGCTGTTCCACCTCTCCCCCTGATGAAATGATCCTATTATCTTGATCGTGAAACGTATGCGTCGGGGCTCTTCCTCCAGGGGGTCCTCCTCGCTGCTTCTTGGGCCTGTTGTGTAACCTTCATGGGTATGTTTATTTAACTGTTTGGGTCTGGCTGCTTTAACTGGGGTTCCTCATTACTATTGTTCTTTACTTGGCACCACCCTGTGGATATTCTCTGTACCTTTATTTAAACATGCTTGTGCAGCTTTAGTGTTATTTTGCCACTTGGAGTCTTTATATCCCTTTGTACCATTATCCCTGTGAATTGCAATTCTGTGATCCTTGTGATATTATGTCTCTATGTATGGAACATTAACTTAGAGTATGCAATTCTACTATTACGATATACTCAGTACCGGTTTGTATGACTCTTTGTGCACACTAATTGACTTGCAAACCCTTGTATTCATGATTTCTATATCCGGGGTGCCTCCATTTCAATTATTTTACATGACTTATGTAGGACCCAGACTGTCAGCCTCCACCCCTGTGTATATTAACTTGTAATCTGTATTTTACAACTATTTTCTACACAACCGGCTCAAATTGCTGCTGATCTCCTCCATGCCAACTGTTCCTTAATAATATAATAAAATATTATTTGCACTTTACTCTTCTTGTTCTCCTGCTTTTTGCTATGCCTTAAGTGTGCTATACAGGGGCCATGTTTTGGTTTTCTTGTTTATTTACTTTTTGGTCAATTTCTGTACTAATATACTCCTTAAGGCAGATGCAAGTGGCCATATAGATGACTCCTTTTGTCCTGCAGTTGACAAAGGACCGAATTTCATACCGTCTGCCTGTAACATGTGATTGAAAAAACCTACCTATCTTCAGAGACCCATAAGCTATACAGCCGCTACACCTGAAGCAACCCTTAATGTTGCTGGTAAGCCAGGTCCTGTTATTGGTAGAGCTCGAAAAATGGCTATGGACCAATCTATCCTTGATGGAGCGAGCCTTACGATACGTCACGGCAGGTGTCTTAGGATGAAATTTGAAAATCTCTCCATCCATTTTGAGGATAGGCCAGTGTTTTTCAAGAATTTTTCTAACTTCTCCAGATCCATTGCTGTAAGTGGTAAAAAATCGGGTGATCTCATCGTCTGTTGTTGGTCAGGCCGGTGGGTGTCATAATTCATCCCTAATTCTCAACAGGGTTTCATCAAAAGCCAATGCCATTACCATCTGGACCACCCGCACCTGAAGGTGCGGTTATACGTGACCCTTGTTTATAATGGTCTTTTTGCGGTGCTTCTGTGCCTGGATTACGGCACTATAAGCAGCGATTTGTTTTGACATTACATCAGTGATTGCGCAGGCGCACTGCGCACACTGATATGTCACATTTCATTACGTACCCGCTCCGACCGCGATCATGTGATCCAGAGGCGGGTCACACGCGGCAGGCGGATGTGACGTCAGACGCCTTACAAGGCAACCGGCACATTTAAAACTATAGCCCGCGGTGTAATGGATGCGCTCTGCCCAGGATATACCTGCGGTTTATGAAAGTAAGTTTTGGGTTTCTTACTAGTCGGTTGCTTATGTTGTGTTAAAAACAGATACTTGACAGGATTTCCACATGTTTTTTTACTTTCTGTTTACAGTGTGTGCCATGTATAGAGGTCTTATCTGACCATAATTAATTACCTCATTCTCCCCTGATGAATTTTGGAAACGCGTTGGGAGGGGGTACGTACTGTATGGACTGATTAAATGGTCTTTGAGGATCCTGAGTCACTGGGAGGCAGACCAGGCTATCTGTTTCTGATTAAACTGCATCATCCAGCAGTGGTACTCTGATCACATTAAGAGGGGCTAATACGGCGGATTGGGTAAGACCGTTGCCTCTACACTTGTTGGATTTTTGAGCTGTTTCTTTTGGCAGCAGGTTGGTCCTACATGTCCATTTAGGGGCATCTAATGCGAGGTGACCGGCTGATCTTGAATCTAATTGCTCTATATTGCTGGTTTCAACCCGCTATGGTTCATATTGCATGTTGTTTGTCTGTCTGTTTTTACTCTAGGGTCCTTGCAACCTTTTTAATGCATTGATATTAAAAGGTACATTTTAGGCGTTCAATGTTTCTTATTCACATCGCTATTTACCATATTTTTCTTTTCACTTACAGATTAGTAATGGAGGGGGTCTCAAAGGTGCCTCCCAGAATAGTAATGTTTCCTTAGTTGTGTGTTTGGCATCATTGTCTTGCTGAAATGTGCACCCTCATTTCATCTTAATGATCCTGATAGATGGCAGCAGATTTTTATCAAGAATGTCTCAATACAGTTGTCCATTCATCCTTCATTCTTATAAAGATGAAGTTTGCCAGTGCTGTAGGCTGAAAAACAGCCCCATACTATGAGGTTCCTACCCCCAAATTTCACTGTTGGCATGGTGTTTTTGAGATTATATGCACTGCTATTTGGCCTCCAAACAAGGCGTGTATTATGGCATCCAAAGAGTTCAATTTTGGTCTCATCTGACCAAATTATATTTTCCTAGTATTTTTCAGGCTTGTCTAAATGTTGTGTAGAAAACTTTAACTGTGCTTGAGCATTCTTTTTTTCAGCACTGGAGTCTTGCATGGTGAGCCTGCATATAGGCAATGGATGTTGAGTGCATTAGTTATTTTTTTCTTTAAAACAATTGCACCTGCTCATTCCAGGTCTTTTGGAGCTCTCCTTTAGGGTTTAAAAAAATGTTAAGTACTCGTATCAGGCCACCCTTTTTTCTAAATACACATGGAGCAAATTCCAAATAATCTGTATTTTGGAGAATACACATTGTTGTAATATTCAAGTAGAATTCAATTCATCTTGAATCAATTTGCACATTTCTACTAAACTCCAAATACAAAAATAATGTGTATCCCTCTGGTTTTTGTGCCTTGTTTTTAAATTGTTCTTGTTTGTTTATTTTAATTTTTAGATACATTTAGTCTCCCTTTTTGCTGGCACCCTATTGGAACTGATCTCGTTTTGGCACCACTGATGGACATGGACATACTATTGATTCACCATTTTCTTCTGTGTGCCATATCTGGGACAACTGGATGCGATAATGAAAATTCTGCGCTGTTTTATGATTTGTGTTCTCCCATTTGTGCCACACTGTTTGTATTGTTCTTCACCTGCCCCTCTGTCTTTGTGCTCGCTCCCGCTTCTCCTCCCCCTGTCGCACGCGATTGGATCAATGGCCTGCTGGCCCGGCTCTGTCGGCGTCATTTTCGCCTGCGCGCATGCGCGGTTTCCGGGTGACGTGTCCCCGTTTTCCACGCATGCGCGCTACCATTTTGGGGCATTGAAGGCTGACAGCGCTTGGAACCAGCCGCGATTGGTCCATTTGCGGTGACGTTGTGGGGGCGGAGCAGCTGGAGCGTCCGAGCGCCAGGTTTAAAAGCACTGGCTGCTACATGCTGTTCCACCTCTCCCCCTGATGAAATGATCCTATTATCTTGATCGTGAAACGTATGCGTCGGGGCTCTTCCTCCAGGGGGTCCTCCTCGCTGCTTCTTGGGACTGTTGTGTAACCCTCATGGGTATGTTTATTTAACTGTTTGGGTCTGGCTGCTTTAACTGGGGTTCCTCATTACTATTGTTCTTTAATTGGCACCACCCTGTGGATGTTCTCTGTACCTTTATTTAAACATGCTTGTGCAGCTTTAGTGTTATTTTGCCACTTGGAGTCTTTATATCCCTTTGTACCATTATCCCTGTGAATTGCAATTCTGTGATCCTTGTGATATTATGTCTCTATGTATGGAACATTAACTTAGAGTATGCAATTCTACTATTACGATATACTCAGTACCAGTTTGTATGACTCTTTGTGCACACTAATTGACTTGCAAACCCTTGTATTCATGATTTCTATATCCGGGGTGCCTCCATTTCAATTATTTTACATGACTTATGTAGGACCCAGACTGTCAGCCTCCACCCCTGAGTATATTAACTTGTAATCTGTATTTTACAACTATTTTCTACACAACTGACTCAAATTACTGCTGATCTCCTCCATGCCAACTGTTCCTTAACCCCTTCAGCCCCCGGGCACTTTCCGTTTTTGCGTTTTTGTTTTTTGCTCCCCTTCTTCCGAGAGGCGTAACTTTTTTATTTTTCCATCAATCTTGCCATATGAGGGCTTGTTTTTTGCGCGACAAGTTGTACTTTTAAATGAAACCATAAGTTTTACCATATAGTGTACTGGAAAACGGCAAAAAAATTCCAAGTGCGGAAAAATTGCAAAAAAAGTGGGATTGTACAATAGTTTTTGGGATATTTTATTCACCGTGTTCACTATATGGTAAAACTGATGTGTGGGTATGATGCCACAGGTCGGTGCGAGTTTATAGACACCAAACATGTATAGGTTTACTTGTATCTAAGGGGTTAAAAAAAATTCACAAGCTTGTCCGAAAAACGTGGCGCACGTTTTGCGCCATTTTCCAAAACCCGTAGCGTTCTCATTTTTCAGGATCTGAGGCTCAGTGATGGCTTATTTTTTGCGTCTCGACCTGACGTTCTTAACGGTATGATTTTTGCGCAGATGCTACGTTTTGATCGCCTGTTATTGCATTTTGCGCAAAATTTGTGGCGACCAAAAAACGTAATTTTGGCGTTTGGAATTTTTTTGCCACTACGCCATTTACTGATCAGATTCATTGATTTTATATTTTGATAGATCGGGCATTTCTGAACGTGGCGATACCAAATATGTGTGTATTTTTTATTTTTTTAACCCTTTAATTTTCAATGGGGTGAAAGGAGGGTGATTTGAACTTTTAGGTTTTTTTATTTTTTTTTAATTTTTTAAAACTTTTTTTTTTACTTTTTTTTTTTATTTTACTAGTCCCCCTAGGGGGCTATTGCGATCAGCAATCCGATCGCTCTGCACTATCTGCAGATCTCAGCTACAGAGCTGAGAACTGCAGATTTGCTGCTTCACTTTCAATGCCGGCTGTATTCCCGCATTGAGAGGAAGTGACTCATGTTAGCCACAGGCGTCATTACATGACCCTGTGCTACCATGGCAACCGCCGAAAGTCACGTGATCATGTCACGTGACTTCCGGCGGGGGCGGGGTAAGTCACTGTCATGGCGGCGCCCATATACATATCGCTGCCAAGACTTTGGCAGCGAAATGTAAGGGGTTAATGGCTGCGGGTGGAAGTGATTCCACACGCGGCTAGCAGGCACACATATCAGCTGTTGATAACAGCTGATATGTGCGCGTCTCGCCGCCGCCGACCGGCGGCAGGGGGCGGGGCTTACCGGCACACGATCCATGACGTATCTAGTACGTCATGGGTCGTTAAGGGGTTAATAATATAATAAAATATTATTTGCACTTTACTCTTCTTGTTCTCCTGCTTTTTGCTATGCTTTGAGTGTGCTATACAGGGGCCATGTTTTGGTTTTCTTGTTTATTTACTTTTTGGTCAATTTCTGTACAAATATACTCCTTAAGGCAGATGCAAGTGGCCTTATAGATGACTCCTTTTGTCCTGCAGTTGACAAAGGACCGAATTTCATACCGTCTGCCTGTAACATGTGATTGAAAAAACCTACCTATCTTCAGAGACCCATAGGCTATACAGCCGCTACACCTGAAGCAACCCTTAATGTTGCTGGTAAGCCAGGTCCTGTTATTGGTAGAGCTCGAAAAATGGCTATGGACCAATCTATCCTTGATGGAGCGAGCCTTACGATATGTCACCGCAGGTGTCTTAGGAAGAAATTTGAAAATATCTCCATCCATTTTGAGGATAGGCCAGTGTTTTTCAAGAATTTTTCTAACTTCTCCAGATCCATTGCTGTAAGTGGTAATAAATCGGGTGATCTCATCGTCTGTTGTAGGTCTGGCCGGTGGGTGTCATAATTCATCCCTAATTCTCAACAGGGTTTCATCAAAAGCCAATGCCATTACCATCTGGACCACCCACACCTGAAGGTGCGGTTATACGTGACCCTTGTTTATAATGGTCTTTTTGCGGTGCTTCTGTGCCTGGATTACGGCACTATAAGCAGCGATTTGTTTTGACATTACATCAGTGATTGCGCAGGTGCACTGCGCACACTGAGATGTCACATTTCATTACGTACCCGCTCCGACCGCGATCATGTGATCCAGAGGCGGGTCACACGCGGCAGGCGGATGTGATGTCAGACGCCTTACAAGGCAACCGGCACATTTAAAACTATAGCCCGTGATGTAATGGACGCTCTCTGCCCAGGATATACCTGCGGTTTATGAAAGTAAGTTTTGGGTTTCTTACTAGGCGGTTGCTTATGTTGTGTTAAAAACAGATCCTTGACAGGATTTCTGTTGTAGGTCTGGCCGGTGGGTGTCATAATTCATCCCTAATTCTCAACAGGGTTTCATCAAAAGCCAATGCCATTACCATCTGGACCACCCGCACCTGAAGGTGCGGTTATACGTGACCCTTGTTTATAATGGTCTTTTTTTGGTGCTTCTGTGCCTGGATTACGGCACTATAAGCAGCGATTTGTTTTGACATTACATCAGTGATTGCGCAGGCGCACCGCGCACACTGAGATGTCACATTTCATTACGTACCCGCTCCGACCGCGATCATGTGATCCAGAGGCGGGTCACACGCGGCAGGCGGATGTGATGTCAGACGCCTTACAAGGCAACCGACACATTTAAAACTATAGCCCGTGATGTAATGGACGCTCTCTGCCCAGGATATACCTGCGGTTTATGAAAGTAAGTTTTGGGTTTCTTACTAGGCGGTTGCTTATGTTGTGTTGAAAACAGATCCTTGACAGGATTTCCACATGTTTTTTTACTTTCTGTTTACAGTGTGTGCCATGTATAGAGGTCTTATCTGACCATAATTAATTACCTCATTCTCCCCTGATGAATTTTGGAAACGCGTTGGGAGGGGGTACGTACTGTATGGACTGATTAAATGGTCTTTGAGGATCCTGAGTCACTGGGAGGCAGACCAGGCTATCTGTTTCTGATTAAACTGCATCATCCAGCAGTGGTACTCTGATCACATTAAGAGGGGCTAATACGGCGGATTGGGTAAGACCGTTGCCTCTACACTTGTTGGATTTTTGAGCTGTTTCTTTTGGCAGCAGGTTGGTCCTACATGTCCATTTAGGGGCATCTAATGCGAGGTGACCGGCTGATCTTGAATCTAATTGCTATATAGTGCTGGTTTCAACCCGCTATGGTTCATATTGCATGTTGTTTGTCTGTCTGTTTTTACTCTAGGGTCCTTGCAACCTTTTTAATGCATTGATATTAAAAGGTACATTTTAGGTGTTTAATGTTTCTTATTCACATCGCTATTTACCATATTTTTCTTTTCACTTACAGATTAGTAATGGAGGGGGTCTCATAGGTGCCTCCCAGAATAGTAATGTTTCCTTAGTTGTGTGTTTGGCATCATTGTCTTGCTGAAATGTGCACCCTCATTTCATCTTAATGATCCTGATAGATGGCAGCAGATTTTTATCAAGAATGTCTCAATACAGTTGTCCATTCATCCTTCGTTCTTAAAAAGATGAAGTTTGCCAGTGCTGTAGGCTGAAAAACAGCCCCATACTATGAGGTTCCTACCCCCAAATGTCACTGTTAGCATGGTGTTTTTGAGATTATATGCACTGCTATTTGGCCTCCAAACAAGGTGTGTATTATGGCATCCAAAGAGTTCAATTTTGGTCTCATCTGACCAAATTATATTTTCCTAGTATTTTTCAGGCTTGTCTAAATGTTGTGTAGAAAACTTTAACTGTGCTTGAACATTCTTTTTTTCAGCACTGGAGTCTTGCATGGTGAGCCTGCATATAGGCAATGGATGTTGAGTGCATTAGTTATTTTTTTCTTTAAAACAATTGCACCTGCTCATTCCAGGTCTTTTGGAGCTCTCCTTTAGGGTTTAAAAAAATGTTAAGTACTCGTATCAGGCCACCCTTTTTTCTAAATACACACGGAGCAAATTCCAAATAATCTGTATTTTGGAGAATACACATTGTTGTAATATTCAAGTAGAATTCAATTCATCTTGAATCAATTTGCACATTTCTACTAAACTCCAAATACAAAAATAATTTTTATCAAAAAAATAATACATTACAAAAGGCCTGTAAACTTGTCTATATTTTGTTTATTGTATTGTTTAACCCCTTCAGCCTTCGGGCATTTTGTGTTTTTCCGTTTTGTTTTTTTCCTCTCTTTCTTCCGAGAGGCGTAACTTTTTTATTTTTCCATCAATCTTGCCATATGAGGGCTTGTTTTTTGCGGGACGAGTTGTACTTTTAAATTAAACCATAAGTTTTACCATATAGTACACCGGAAAATGGCAAAAAAATTCCAAGTGCGGGAAAAATTGCAAAAAAAGTGTGATCATACAATATTTTTTGGGATATTTTATTCACCGTGTTCACTATATGGTAAAACTGATGTATCTATGTGATGCCAGAGGTCAGTGCAAGTTTGTACCAAACATGAATAAATTTACTTGTATTTAAGGGGTAAAAAAAAATTTCACAAGTTTCTCCAAAAAAAGTGGCGCACGTTTTGCGCCATTTTCGAAAACCCATAGCGTTCTCATTTTTTAGGATCTATGGCTCAGTGATGGCTTTTTTTTTGCGTCTTGAGTTGACGTTTTTTTATTGGTAGCATTTTTGCGCAGATGCTACATTTTAATCGCCATGTTATTGCATTTTGCGCAAAACCAAAAATCGTAATTTTGACGTTTGGAATTTTTTTCCCACTACGCCGTTTACTGATCAGATTAATTCTTTTTATATTTTGATAGATCGAGCATTTCTGAACGCGGTGATACCAAATATGTGTATATTTTTGTTTTTTAACCATTTAATTTTCAATGGGGTGAAAGGGGGGTGATATGAACGTTTAGGTTTTTTTATTTTTTTTTAATTTTTTAAAACTTTTTTTAACTTTTTTTTTTTATTATTTTACTAGTCCTCCTAGGGGGCTATAGCGATCAGCTTCCCTATCTGCAGATCACAGCTACAGAGCTGAGAACTGCAGATTTCGTGCTTTACATTCAATGCCGGCTGTATTCCGGCATTGAGAGGAAGTGACTCATGTTAGCTACAGACGTCATCACATGACCCTGTGCTACAATGGCAACCAACGAAAGTCACGTGATCATGTCACGTGACTTCCGATGGGGGCGGGGTAAGTCACTGTCATGGCGGTGCGCATATACATCTAACCACCAGAATTTGGCAGCTAGATGTAAGGGGTTAATGGCCGCGGGTGGAAGAGATTCCACTCACGACTAGCAGGCACACATGTCAGCTGTTGAAAACAGCTGATATGTGCGCGGATCGCCGCCTGCCTATGGCAGGGGGTGGGTATTAACTGCACACGATCCATGACGTACCCAGTACGTCATGGGTCGTTAAGGGGTTAAATGGAAATTCTTATCTCCAGGAAGCTGAGCTTGATGCACAAGGTAGATCCATGTAAATGTGGCACCCCTGACCTGGTCAGGCACCACTGAATACTGCACCCACGCTGGGTGAGTGCAAGCAGGTAATCCTGATGGATGGAATGGGGTGTGAACACACAGACACATGGTGACTAGGTCTCACACATACTTTGAAGAGACCCCTGGGCAGACCCAGGAGGGGGCATGGCCTCCACCTCCATTCAAGAAGCTGGTTGCTAGCCTGCAGAGGCAGGCACAGAGGGGAGGCAGTAGTGAGCCAGTCTGAAGTGAGGAAGCGCAGTGTGCAGTCACAGAAGGAGGATGTGCGCGGTGTAACTAGTCAGACCCTGCACGTGTAGTGGCTGTCGGCGGGGGAGTTCGGTTGCCACACAGTCAGCCTGAAAGACACCTCAGGAAGGAGCGAGGTGATTGAGTATGGGGACTCCTGGTAGACCAGGCCCGCACGGGAAAACAGGTCCTTAGAGCAGCAATCCAATTATTCGGTCTGCTAAACCTGTCAGTGAGGGTGCTGGATGTACCCAACAACCAACACCGAGTCCGCAGCATCAGCAGCAACGAGGGGGCCCATAAGTGAGATAGGGCAAGAAGCTATCTTTACTTGGTCCATGCTGACTGCAAACGGGCCAGAAAGGGGAGAAAAGGCAGATGCGACTTCCCTGGATGAATCCCATGTACTTCAAGTCAGGGGTTATCCAAATCAAGAAGGGCTAGGAAGGTGAGTTGACAGTCACCCCTGGACCAGCCTGAAAGTATACCTGGTTCTCTCTGCAGTCTATCTCAGCATCGCCCGGGCATCTCACAGAAGACAACTGAACATGAGTAAAAACCGTGAAAGACATTCTGGACTGTGTGTGAGTTCTTCTGCGACCTATGGTTCTCCACACATACACCCGAGCCCCTGGGGCCAGCTTCACTCTTGGGAGGCCACACCATCTAACTGCACATACCATCAGCCCCAGACGCTCGCTAAACTACAGTGGCGGTCACCCCTTATCCTGACCGCAATTACCGGGAGTGGCGTCATGACTAGATATAAAGAAAACCTGACTGACCTGTGGCTAAAAGTACCAACAAGGTGGGTCCCCGCGGTGTCCCTGCAAGTGGACAGATGTCCTGGGGAGTGGTGGGCGACACATATATAGAGCCTCTGTGGCCCACAGATTTCCTATATTTATGAAATTTATTTATGGTATCAGGTTCAGCACCCCATACAGTTAACATTTCTTCACATAACAAATTGCTTTGTGTCATACCGTGTCTCAGAAAGGTATCATGATGCAGAAAACCATTACTGGGTTCAACACAGCAAATGCAAATGAGCATGTTAACTTAAGTGTCAAATTACACTTTCTGTACGATGATAGCTTGCAACATCATGGTTTGTGTGGTAGGATAAGAAATGCTATATTGCCTCTATAGGACTTTGGATTCTTTCCTAGGATTAATAAATGGAGAGGCCCAAGAAATGTTGTATTACAAGTGGCCAATGCAAATTAATGCAATACATGGGAGTACAGGTAGTTGGACCCGTTGAGATCCCTTCCAACCTTACTATTCTATTATTCACATATAGCTGAAATGATGTAAGAAACCCTGCACTTGAAGGGAGTTGGACCCATTGGCCCTTGAGATTCCTTCCTACTTTACCATTTTATGATTCTATACAAATAGCTGGAATGATCTAGGAAAACCTGCACTTGAAGGTAGTTGGACCCAATAGCCTTTGAGATCCCTTCCTACTTCATTATTTTATGATTCTATATATATTGCTGGAATGATCTAGGAAACCCTGCACTTGAAGGGAGTTGGACCGATGGCCCTTGAGATCCCTTCCAACTTTATCATTCTATGATTCTATACATATAGCTGGAATGAGCTAGGAAAACCTGCACTTGAAGGGAGTTGGACCCGATGGCCCTTGAGAGCCCTTCCAACTTAACCGATCTGTGATTCTATACTTATAACTAGAATGATCTAGGAAAACCTGCACTTGAAGGGAGTTGGACCCGATGGCCCTTGAGAGCCCTTCCAACTTTACTGATCTGTGATTCTATACTTATAACTGGAATGATCTAGGAAAACCTGCACTTGAAGGGAGTTGGACCCGATGGCCCTTGAGATCCCTTCCAAATTTACCATTCTATGATTCTATACATATAACTGGAATGATCTAGGAAAACCTGCACTTGAAGGGAGTTGGACCCGATGGCCCTTGAGATCCCTTCCAAATTTACCATTCTAGGTTAGTATTCTCTGCACATTTGTCCTGAGGAAGAGGACGGATATGTCCTTGAAACGCGTAGACCTGTGAAAATAAAGAAAAGAGTTTTACTATCTTCACCTGGACTCTTGTGGTTTGGCGCGGTATTCTAATCCTGCTTTTCTCCTGCTGATTTAAATTTACCATTCTATGATTCTATACATATAGCTGGGATGATTTAAGAAAACCTGCAGTTGAAGGGAGTTGGACCCATTGGCCCTTGAGATTCCTTCCTACTTTACCATTTTATGATTCTATACAAATAGCTGGAATGATCTAGGAAAACCTGCACTTGAAGGTAGTTGGACCTGATAGCCTTTGAGATCCCTTCCTACTTCATTATTTTAAGATTCTATATATATATAGCTGGAATGATCTAGGAAACCCTGCACTTGAAAGGAGTTGGACCCAATGGCCCTTGAGATCCCTTCCAACTTTATCATTTTATGATTCTATACATATAGCTGAAATGATCTAGGAAAAACTGCCCTTGAAGGGAATTACGATACGATACAATACGATACACTTTATTGATCCCGTGGGAAATTATGGTATCACAGCAGCACAACTTAAATCATAACATGAATTACTTAATTGACAAGACGGTAGAGTTGACAGAAGAACATTATACTATAGATTAGGATATACACAGCGGGTGAACTGAAAGTAGAAGAAATAAAGTAGACATTCACCTTGATGATTTAACACTAATGTTATTGTTGTACATTCCCATAGCAATTGGCACAAATGATTTCCTATATTTTTCCTTCTTACACCTCAGAAGGATTAGCCGGTTACTGAAGGTGCTCTTCTGTCTCATGAATAGCTCATATAATGGATGTGCATTACTATTCATAATCGCCATACACTTTTTCAGAGTTCTTCTCTCCACTACCTCCTCAAAAGAGTCCAGATTGCAGCAAACAGCAGAGCTTGCCTTCTTGATAAGCTTATTCAGAGTTGGACCGATTGGCCCTTGAGAGCCCTTCCAACTTTACCGATCTGTGATTCTATACTTATAACTGGAATGATCTAGGAAAACCTGCACTTGAAGGGAGTTGGACCCGATGGCCCTTGAGATCCCTTCCAAATTTACCATTCTATGATTCTATACATATAACTGGAATGATCTAGGAAAACCTGTGCTTGAAGGGAGTTGGACCCGATGGCCCTTGAGAGCCCTTCCAACTTTAGCGATCTGTGATTCTATACTTATAACTGGAATGATCTAGGAAAACCTGCACTTGAAGGGAGTTGGACCCGATGGCCCTTGAGATCCCTTCCAAATTTACCATTCTATGATTCTATACATATAACTGGAATGATCTAGGAAAACCTGCACTTGAAGGGAGTTGGACCCGATGGCCCTTGAGATCCCTTCCAAATTTACCATTCTATGATTCTATACTTACAACTTGAATGATCTAGGAAATCCTGCACTTGAAGGGAGTTGAACCAGATGGCCCTTGAGGGCCCTTACAATGAATTATCCATAATGGGACCTACTTCTTGTAATGGTTTTCCACTGTGACTCATAGCAAGTAACTCTTAAGGCGGCTATACATGGTAGCGAAATCGGAACCGATATCGCTAGCGTGCGTACCCACCCCCCTCATTTGTGCGACACGGGCAAATTGCTGCCTGTCGCGCACAAAATAGCGCTCCCCCATCACATGGCTTACCTGCCCTGCGACGTCGCTCTGGCCGGCGATCCGCCTCCTTTCTAAGGGGGCGGGTCGTGCGGCGTCACAGCGACATCACACGGCAGGCGGCCTATAGAAGCGGAGGGGCGGAGATGAGCGGGACGTAAACATCCCTCCCACCTACTCCTTCCGCATTGCCGATGGAGGCAGGTAAGGAGATGTTCCTCGCTCCTGCAGTGTCACACACAGCGATGTGTTGTGCCGCAGGAACGAGGAACAACATTGCTAATGAGAGGAAAACGATTTTTTGTTTTAGGATCACCTCTCTGCAGCAAACGATTTTGGCCGCTTTTGTGATCGTTTTAGGTCGCACATAAGTGTCACACGCTGCGATATTGTTAATGACGCCGGATGTGCGTCACTAACAACGTGACCCCAACGACAAAACATTAACGATATCGTAGCATGTAAAGCCCCCTTAAGCACATGAACAACCTCAATCATGAATTCATGAATGCTCTAATAATAATAATAATAATAATAATAATAATAATAATAATAATAATTTCTCCTGATTAGACAAGCATACAATTTCCAGATACTGATTATGCATAGTAATCAAATCTGAAAATAGATGAGACATGGTTAGGATGATTTGATTCGTTGTTATGCTTTTTTTTATTTCATCTGTTATCCCTACTATTTGTTTCATATATGGAATTTTTATTGCTTTTATTTTATTCTTGGAAGTGATAATACTCTACAAATTTTCTGCAATTTTCTCTTAAGTGTCACACTCTTTAAAATGACTTCCAGATACCTCCTGACTGAGCAATCTGAAATACAGCAAACATATTTTCCCTTTGTTTCACATAAAAGAACAGTGAATAGCAGTCAAGTGACCATTCTCCGCATTCATCAGTGCATTCACATCCTAGTAGCTGTGTACAATTTGTGTTTTATGCTCTGTCACCTTGAGCTTGGTCCCCTGACAACACTCCTGCCACAGGCTTGCTTTAAGACACAGCGCCTGCAGGATGCACGTTTGTATAACAAAATGTATGTTTTGACATCCTGGTCGAACTTAACAGTGTTCATAGGTGTCAACTGCCATGCAATATATTTTTTTTCTTTGGTAGATTAAATTATCTGGAGACTAGAATCCTTTTTCACATTTATGGTTTGGGTCTTTAGGTCACCTTGTAGTTCTTAACAGATGTGATTAAGTGCAGAGTTGTACGTTCTAGGAACCTCACCCTGTCACTGAGGGTTGTTCTTTGTATACTTGTTATACAGTCTCTTGAGAATATGTGCTTCTTGTTTGCTTTTGTTTGCAGTCTTGTGTTTTTACAGATCATTGCATAGTATGTCTGTAATCATATCCCTAAACAATATATTTAACAGCTTTAATAACTGAAGACGTTCAGTGACTCTCAGGTAGTAATAGTTACATTTCTGTTTACAGTCACTTCTTCCAGGCTGTCGATTGAGACAAGTGGGAAAAATATTATTTTACCCCCAAATGGTCACGTATTTCAGGATTTAATACATTAATATTTATGAAAACAATTTGTTTTGGCATTTGTAATAAATAAACTTTCAAATTTACCTATTTAGTAATTCTATAAGGGAAAAAAAACCCCTAAAATTATGGTAATTAACGAGAAACCATGATCAATTATTGGACAATATCATAATATAAATTCATGACCATAGATACAGTAAATTTTATTTACAGCATTGCAGAGATATGATATTGCAGCTACCAATGGAAATTGTACATTTCTTTAAAGGGAACCTGTCAAGTGCAATATGCACCCAGAACCACCGGCAGTTCTGGGTGCATATTACTATTCCCTGCCTAACCGTCCCCGTATACACTAGCATAGATAAATAGATCTTTAGAAAAACTATTTATAAAGATCTTTTATCTTATGCTAATGAGTGTGGGGACTGGTCCCCTTGGCGTTAGTTCCATTGCTAGTCGACCCATTAGCATGTTAGTACATCTCTGTGGATGTGCTATCATGCTAATGAATACACAGCATCACAGGATGACCTCAATCACCTCTCTGCCGCCATCGCGTCCTACAATTATTTTCGGATCAGTGCGCATGACCCCAGAGTTTGGGTCATGCGCACTACTTCAGTTTGAAGCCAGGACACGTACACCCGGCTTCTTAGTGTGCATGACCCAAACTCCGGGGTCATGCGCACTGAGCCGAAATCCCCAAACGGACGCAATGGCAGCGGAGAAGTGAGTGAGATCATCCTGTGATGCTGCGCATTCATTAGCATATTAGCACACCCACAGAGGCGTACTAACATGCTAATGGGGCGACTGGCAAGGAAACTAATGCCCAGGGGACTAGTCCCCATGCTTATTAGCATATGATAATAAAATCTTTAGAAATACTTTTTCTAAAGATCTCTTTATCTATGCTAGTGTATACAAGGACGGTTAGGCAGGGATTAGCAATATACACCCAGAACTGCTCGTGGTTCTGGCTGCATATTACACCTGACAGGTTCCCTTTAAAATTGAATATACTGTAACTAATGTTTTGTAGTTGCAATCAGGACAGATTAAATGTGACTTATATATTGTGGAATTGCCCCTTTTCCAAGGATTTGTGGATATGTTTCCTACTGGTAGATAGGAAAATTTACCCAGTTAAAATATATAGATAAAAGCTGTAACCTAAAATAAAGCACTTAGAAATTACACCAGCTAAGCAAGGCACACATAAGAAAGCTAAACGTTGTCCAAATTGCAGTACCATACAACATTCAAGAAGTTGTGTTCAAATCATAGTGCTATTAGATCAAAAGAGTGGTTTTAATTTAAAGCACCACTCCAACACGTTGTTGTTTCAGTGCTGGAGTGGTGTTTTAACACTTAAGGGCCCTTTACAAGCTGCGACATCGCTAGCATGGTCGCTAGTGATCGCACCAATCCCCGTCGTTTGTGCGTCACGGGCAAATCGTTGCCTGTGGCGAACAATATCGCGAGGACGCGTCACACATACGTACCTTCCTAGCGACGTCGCTGAGGGCGGCGAACAACCTCTTTTTTAAGGGGGAGGTTCGTGCGCCATCACAACGACGTCACACAGCGGCCCGCCAATAGAAGCTGAGGGACGGAGACCAGCCGCATTAACGGCACGCCCACCTCGTTGCCGGAGGACGCAGGAACGCTGTTGTTCGTCATTCCCGGGGTGTCACACATAGCGATGTGTGCTGCCTCAGGAACGACGAACAACCTGCGTCCAGCACCAGCAATCATATTTTGGAAATGAACGAAATGTCAACGATCAACGATTAGGTGAGTATTTTTGATCGTTAGCGGATGCTCGTAGGTGTCACACGCAATAACGTCGCTAACGAGGCCGGATTTGCGTCACGAATTCCGTGACCCCAACGATATTTCGTTAGCGATGTCATTATGTGTAAAGCGGCCTTTAGTTTTCTGCTATATGGCTTATATTCACATGCTTCCATCTTCATTTGTTTCCAGAATCACTCTCATTGGTCTCTGACGATTTTTGACCTGCTGGCAGCTTGAGCGTTTCATGTAGTACGTCGGAGGTCACAACTTTATGTATCTCTATGATAACCTCGTTCTGGCTCTCAAAGACTTGCACTGAGAGCTAGTGGCGTAACTTCTTTCGTCCGGCAATTCAGAAATTAAGGTCACAAGAAGGCGTCGCAGTACCAGAATGACGCCGAAAAATAAAGGGTGAATATAAAAACTTGGGCAGGTTAGTTAAATTTAAGTCATCTCTCCAGTGCTAAAAAAAAAATGCTGGAGTCATGTTTTAAAGAAATCTGTCACAAAGATTTTGCTACCTCATCTGAGAGCAGCAAGATGTAGGGGAAGAGACACTAATTCAATTGATGAAACAGTTCCTGAGCTATTTGTTGTAGTGTTAAAGATGACACATTTCCTTTGTATTTTAGGCAAAAAAAAAACTTTTACATTTTAAAATTAACAAAAAAGAAAATGGGCCCATGCAACAGTTTGGGCACCCTACATGGTTAGTACCAAGTAGAAGGGGTGGGATTCAAATTTTTAACAACAGGTTTTCTGGAAACCTCGCCCATTTGAAAACCACACCCATTATGTAACCACACCCATTTTGTTAGCAACACCCATTTTCACGCACTTTCCTCAACTAAAAAATCCAAGTAATTTAAAGTATAATCTCTTTCCCCTTCTTCCCCTCCTCTACCGTCAATCTCCTGTCCAGTATCAGTTGTTCCAGTCACTTTCAGTCTTATTGTATTAAACGTGTTTTCTACAATTTTTAAAAATTATTACTAAGGGAGCCCTGCTAAAATTGGAACGGACGACCTTCCCCATACAGATCTCATCTCATGTGGCTGCTTTCCCCCTACAGATCCCATCCCATGTGGTCTCTCCCCCCCTGCAGATCCCATCCCATATGGTCTCTCCCCCCTGCATGTCCCATCCCATTTGGTCTCTCCCCCCCTGCAGATCCCATCCCATGTGGTCTCTCCCCACCTGCAGATCCCATTCCATGTGGTTTCTCCCCCCCTGCAGATCCCATCCCATTATGGCCTCTTTCCCCCTGCAGATCCCATCCCATTATGGCCTCTTTCCCCTGCAGATGCAATCCCATTATAGCCTCTTTCCCCTGCAAAATCCATCCCATTATGGCCTCTTTCCCCAGCAGATCTCATCCCATGTGCTCCTTTTCCACTGAAGATCCTGTCCCATATGACTTCTTTTCCCATATAGCTCCCATCTTATGTGGCTCTTGACCCCATATAGCTCCCATCATAATGCGGCCTCCTCTCCCTATATAGCTCCCATCTTATGTGGTCTCCTCTCCCCATATAGATCCCATCTTATGTGGCTCCTCTCCCCATATAGCTCCCATGTTATGCGGCCTCCTCTTCCCATATAGCTGCCATCTTATGTTGTCTCCTCTCCCCATATAGCTCCCATCATATGTGGTCTCCTTTCCTTTTATAGCTCCCATCTTATGTGGCCCCTGTCCCCATATAGCTGCCATCTTATGTGGCCCCTCTCCCCATATAGCTCCCATCTTATGTGGTCTCCTTTCCCCATATAGCTCCCATCTTATGTGGCCCCTCTCCCCATATAGCTCCCATCTTATGTGGTCTCCTTTCCCCATATAGCTCCCATCTTATGGGGTCTCCTCTCCCCATATAGCTCCCATCTTATGTGGTCTCCTTTCGCCATATAGCTGCCATCTTATGTGGTCTCCTTTCCCCATATAGCTGCCATCTTATGTGGTCTGCTTTCCCCATATAGCTCCCATCTTTGTGGTCTCCTTTCCCCATATAGATCCCATCTTATGTGGTCCACTTTCCCCATATAGCTCCCATCTTATGTGGTCTCCTTTCCCCATATGGCTCCCATCTTATGGCGTCTCTTTTCCCCATATGGCTCCCATCTTATGTGGCCCCTCTATCCATATAGCTGCCATCTTATGTGGTCATCTTTCCCCATATAGCTCCCATCTTATATGGTCTCCTTTCCCCATTTGGCTCCCATCTTATGTGGTCTCCTCTCCCCATATAGCTCCCATCTTATGTGGTCTCCTTTCGCCATATAGCTCCCATCTTATGTGGTCTACTTTCCCCATATAGCTCCCATCTTATTTGGTCTCCTTTCCCCATATAGCTGCCATATTATGTGGTCTCCTTTCCCCATATAGCTCACATCTTATGTGGCCCCTCTCCCCATATAGCTGCCATCTATTGTGGTCTCCTCTCCCCATATAGCTCCCATCTTATGTGGTCTCCTCTCCCCATATGGCTCCCATCTTATGTGGTCTCCTTTGCCCATATGGCCCCCATCTTATGGCGTCTCTTTTCCCCATATGGCTCCCATCTTATGTGGCCCCTCTACCCATATAGCTGCCATCTTATGTGGTCTCCTCACCCCATATAGCTCCCATCTTATGTAGTCATCTTTCCCCATATGGCTCCCATCTTGTGTGGTCTCTTTTCCCCATATAGCTGCCATCTTATGTGTCCCCTCTCCTCATATAGCTCCCATCTTATGTGGTTTCCTTTCCCCATATAGCTCCCATCTTATGAGGTCTCCTTTCCCCATATAGCTCCCATCTTATGTGGTCTCCTTTCCCCATATAGCTGCCATCTTATGTGGTCATCTTTCCCCATATAGCTCCCATCTTATATGGTCTCCTTTCCCCATGTGGCTCCCATCTTATGTGGTCTCTTTTCCCCATATAGCTGCCATCTTATGTGGCCCCTCTCCCCATATAGCTGCCATCTTATGTGGTCTCCTCACCCCATATAGCTCCCATCTTATGGGCTCTTCTTTCCCCATATAGCTCCAATCTTATGTGGTCTCCTTTCCCCATATAGCTGCCATCTTATGTGGTCTCCTTTCCCCATATAGCTCCCATCTTATGTGTCCCCTCTCCCCATATAGCTCCCATCTTATGTGGTCTCCTTTCCCCATATAGCTCCCATCTTATGTGGTCTCCTTTCCCCATATAGCTGCCATCTTATGTGAACTCCTCTCCCCATGTAGTTTCTATCTTATGTGGTCTCCTTTCCCCATATGGCTCCCATCTTATGTGGTCACCTCTCCCCATATTGCTCCCATCTTATGTGGTCTCCTTTCCCCATATAGCACCCATCTTATGTGGCCTCCTCTCCGCATATATCTCGCATCTTATGTGGTCTCCTTTCCCCATATAGCTGCCATCTTATGTGGTCTCCTTTCCCCATATAGCTCCCATCTTATGTGATCTCCTTTCCCCATATGGCTCCCATCTTATGTGGTCTTTTTTCCCCAAATTGCTCCCATGTTATGTGGCCCCTCTCCCGATATAGCTGCCATCTTATGTGGTCTCCTCGCCCCATATAGCTCCCATCTTATGTGGTCTCCTCTCCCCATATAGCTCCCATCTTATGTGGTCTCCTTTCCCCATATGGCTCCCATCTTATGTGGTCTCTTTTACTCATATAGCTGCCATTTTATGTGGTATCTTTTCCTCATATAGCTGCCATTTTATGTGGCCTCCTTTCCCCATATAGCTCCCATCTTATGTGTTCCCTCTCCATAAATAGCTCCCATCTTGTGTGGTCTCCTTTCCCCATATAGCTCCCATCTTATGTGGTCTCCTCTCCCCATATAGCTCCCATCTTATGTGGTCTCCTTTCCCCATATAGCTGCCATCTTATGTGGTTTCCTCTTTCCATGTAGTTCCCATCTTATGTGCTCTCCCTTCCCCATATGGCTCCCATCTTATGTGGTCACCTCTCCTCATATAGCTCCCATCTTATGTGGTCTCCTTTCCCCATATAGCTCCCATCTTATGTAGCCCTTTCCCCATATAGCTCCCATCTTATGTGGTCTCCTTTACCCATATAGCTCCCATCTTATGTGGTCTCCTTTCCCCATATAGCTCCCATCTTATGTGGTCTCCTTTCCCCATATAACTGCCATCTTATGTGGCCCCTCTCCCTGCATCTTCGGTCCACTGAGCACTTACCTGCCCCAAGCAACGGCGGCCTCTCCTCTGTCTTCCGTCCTCCTCCGCTGCTCTCTGCACACTGACGCTGGCAGACGGCAGTAGGAGGAGCTACCTCCTCACACTGCCGTGACCTCTGCAGCGTCAGCGCGTCGCTGCATTCCGGGTCAGGGAGCATACAGGCTCCACTGAACCCAGAAGTGTGGCGCGGAGGTACAGGGATTTATTTGTGCTAGTGTCTTAAAGACACTAACACAAGTGAATACAGGGAACCGGATCACCGGAGGTGTTTCTTGCCGGTTCAGGCAACCGGCTGCTATTTTAACAACCGGTTCTTCCGAACCAGACAGAACTGGCTGAATCCCACCCCTGCCTAGTAGCACCCACTTTGACAAGTATCCAGCTTGGAAATGCTTTTCGTAGCCAGCTAAGAGTCTTTCAATTCTTGGTTGAGGGCTTTCCATTAAGTGTTCCTAGGAACAGTCTTCCAGTTCTGTGAGACACCTTAATTTTTTCCAGAGCAATACATATATATATATATATATATATATATATATATATATATATATACGGTCATATGAAAAGTTTGGGCCCCGCTATTAATGTTAACCTTTTTTCTTTACAACAATTTGGGTTTTTGCAACGGCTATTTCAGTTTCATATATCTAATAAATGATGGACTCAGCAGTATTTCTGGATTGAAGTGAGGTTTATTGTACTAACAGAAAATGTGCAATCTGCATTTAAACAAAATTTGACCGGTGGAAAAGTATGGGCACCCTTATCAATTTCTTGAATTGAACACTCCTAACTACTTTTTACTGACTTACTAAAGCACTAAATTGATTTTGTAACCTCATTGAGCTTTGAACTTCATAGGCAGGTGTATCCAATCATGAGAAAAGGTATTTAAGGTGGTCACTTGCAAATAGTTCTCCTATTTGAATCTCCTATGAAGAGTGGCATCATGGGCTCCTCAAAACAACTCTCAAATGATCTGAAAACAAAGATTATTCAACATAGTTGTTTAGGGGAAAGATATAAAAAATTATCTCAGAGATTTAAACTGTCAGTTTCCACTGTGAGGAACATAGTAAGGAAATGGAAGAACACTGGTACAGTTCTTGTTAAGTCCGGAAGTGGCAGGCCAAGAAAAATATCAGAAAGGCAGAGAAGAAGAATGGTGAGAACAGTCAAGGACAATCAACAGACCACCTACAAAGACCTGCAGCATCATCTTGCTGCAGATGGTGTCAATGTGCATCGGTCAACAATACAGCGCACTTTGCACAACGAGAAGCTGTATGGGAGAGTGATGAAAAAGAAGCCGTTTCTGCAAGCACACCACAAACAGAGTCGCCTGAGGTATGCAAAAGCACATTTGGACAAGCCAGTTACATTTTGGAAGAAGGTCCTGTGGACTGATGAAACTAAGATTGAGTTGTTTGGTTATACAAAAAGGCGTTATGCATGGAGGCAAAAAAACGGCATTCCAAGAAAAGCACTTGCTACCCACAGTAAAATTTGGTGGAGGTTCCATCATGCTTTGGGGCTGTGTGGCCAATGCCGGCACCGGGAATCTTGTTAAAGTTGAGTGTCGCATGGATTCAACTCAGTATCAACAGATTCTTGACAATAATGTGCAAGAATCAGTGAAGAAGTTGAAGTTACGTAGGGGATGGATATTTCAGCAAGACAATGATCCAAAACACCGCTCTAAATCTACTCAAGCATTCATGCAGAGGAACAATTACAATGTCCTGGAATGGCCATCCCAGTCCCCAGACCTGAATATCATTGAACATCTGTGGGATGATTTGAAGCGTGCTGTCAATGCTCGGCGACCATCAAACAACTGAACTGGAATTGTTTTGTAAACAGGAATGGTCAAATTTACCTTCATCCAGGATCCAGGAACTCATTAAAAGCTACAGGAAGCGACTTGAGGCTGTTATTTTTGCAAAAGGAGGATCTATAACATATTAATGTCACTTTTATGTTGAGGTGCCCATACTTTTGCACCGGTCAAATTTTGTTTAAATGCGGATTGCACATTTTCTGTTAGTACAATAAACCTCATTTCAATCCAGAAATATTACTCAGTCCATCGGTCATTAGATATATGAAACTGAAATAGCTGTTGCAAAAACCCAAATTGTTATAAAGAAAAAAGGTTAACATTAATAGGGGTGCCCAAACCTTTTCATATGACTATATATATGTATATATATATATATATATATATATATGCATAAAATAAATAATTTTAAAAAATTACGTGGCGCTCCACAGTATTTTTGATTCTCAGCGCAGATAAAGCTGACGACTACGGGCTGCCACCCCCGTCTGTCTCGCTTTATCTACCTGACGATCAAAATACAGGAAAGCCCATTATTTTTTTTTTTCATATTTAAAAAAATAATTTAAAAAAAATGCGTGGGCTCCCGCCGCATTTTGACCGCCAATCAGGTAAAGCCAGACAGCCGCCCCCGGAAATGGCGCTTTGTTTCTTAGCGCTATTTCCAGGTGCTTTACCCGACTCATCAAGCGGCCCTGATGGCGGTGGCACACTGTGTAATAAAGGGTTTAATACCAGCTTTGTATTCTCAGATGGTACTAAGCCCGAAATTCATGGTGTCATGCCAAATTAGACATAGCCACCATGATATTCTAGTAAACAGTAAAAAAAAACACAACACAGAGAATTTTTTTTATTAGAAATAAAACAATAAAAACATTTAGAGACTCCACCTTTATTATAAAAAAAATCCTTTGTCCGATGTAATCCACAGGTCGAGCATTGTCAGCATCATCACTGTGCACAGATACAGTCTATACACAGTGAGAAGCACAGAGACCCATGTCAGCTCTGCTACATCACTCTCTACAGAGCAAGAAGCAGCCTGACAGTGAGGGGATGATTGTAATTGCGTCTCGTATCACCCCGCACAGTCTGACAATCTCTGGACAGGAGCGCATCAGCTGCAGGAAATACATGCAGCCAACCGCTCATGTGGGGAGATTGTGTGCCGTGATCCGACACTCGCACACTGAAAATGAAAGTTCAGTTACCAGGACCTTCCATGACGTCATAGTCATGTCACTAGTCTGTAAGCCAATCAACATTCACACCAGATGGTCACATGCTATGACGTCTTGAAGGTCCTGCAAGTCACTGCTGGTTGCCGGTGACACAGCAATGATCGGACTCAGAAGCAGGAGCATCCGGGAGTCTGGAGGACGCGTTGTGGGACCTTCAAGTATAATGATAATGTTTTTTAATAATGTGCTTTTTTTTTACAGCCCATGAACCGATCTGGACCTGATCTCGACCCGATCTGTAACACGAGCTTCCCAGGAAAGCTTGTAGTTGGGATCATGTACACGATCACTATGTGATTGGTACATTCCTTGATCTTTACATATCGCGATCGCCCATCCCTACCCACTATAGCTTCTTATACAGCCACATCAGATCTCATACTTTTTACTGATGAGGGGCAATCACTCCGAAACATTGTGTCTGCAAATTGAGGTTCTGATCTGGCATAATTCATAAGTCATATGAAAAGGCTCATTAAAAAGCCACTTTTGACTTTTAGGATTGCTACTTCCAATAGGTGGCACTAGAGTTCGTCTCCTTCATCCCTGAAGAGACAATTTGAAAAGTCTGTCTAAATGTTTTTCTAACCATTGACTCTTAGCAATGTATCAGTTAAAAAAGATAAACTAGGATGGCACTCATTAAGCATAAAAAGTAAGTTTTGCCAGATTCATCCGTTTCTCATGGATCCTCATAGACTTAAAGGAAACCTGTCAGGTGCAATATGAACCCATAACCATGAGCAGTTCTGGGTGCATATTGCTAATCCCTGCCTAACCGTCTCTGTATACACTAGCATGGATAAAGAGATCTTTAGAAAAAGTATTTCTAAAGATCCTTTAAGATATGTTAATGAGTGCTGGGACTAGTCGGAAGGGAATTAGTTCCTGCACTCATTCCGCCCTCTTAGCATGTTAGCATGCCTGCAGGGGCATGATAACATGCTATTCAATGCCCATTGCCTAGTATCATTAGCGGTGACGAGTGTACCAGTGTCCATTGTTACCGCATCAAGCGTCGGGCTGCGCACATGATCAGAAGTCCGGACACTTCTGGTCATGCACACTAGACCCCTCTGAAGCTCCGAAGCCGTGAAGCGTACACCAGACTTCATAGTTCGCTTGACCAGAAAGGCGTTGACTTCTGATCAGGTGCACTGCCCAGCGTCTGATGCGGTACAACTGACACAGGTACTCGTATCACCGCTGATGATGCTAGGCAATGGGTATTGAATAGCATGTTAGCATGACTCTGTGGGCTTGTTAACATGCTAAGAGGGCAGAATGAGCGCAGGAACTAAGGCCCTTGTGACTAGTCCCTGCACTCATTAGCTAACTAACGCCTTTGCGTTGGCCCAGTCATTGGCCTCATTAGCATATCATATAGGATCTTTAGAAATATGTTTTCTGAAGATCTCTTTATGTATGCAACTACATGCAGGGACAGTTAGGCAGGAACTAGCAATATGCACCGAGAACTGCTCATTATTTTGGGTGCATAGTGCACCTAACAGATTCAATTTAAATGGCTGAATCAAATCTGCAAAAATGATGAGAAGAGATTGCACTGTCATGAACCAGAGACAGGGATGAGGGTTTTAACCTGATGAAAGAAAAAAAATAAAATGGACAGCATTAGGATGTGCTACATTGATGCATGACTGCAACCTTTAAGGGAATCTGTCAGTAGATTTTTGCTACCTCATCTGAGAGCAGCATGATGTAGGCAAAGAGATCCTGAATCCAATAATATGTCACTTAGAATACTATCTGCAGCCGTTCTTACACAATTTGAATTTTTAGATTTAGCCATTTAGAAGAGTTCAGAGGGCTGTCCCACCCCTACACACGGCTCATAATAGAGATTGTACATTGACAGGGAGGTGTCAATCAGAGGATAGGGCTTACTGGACATTATAATCTCAGCTGCTTAACCAAACATAGCAAATAAACAACAGATCAGACTGTGACAAGACAGGCAGCCCTGAATTCTCTGTGTTAACCCTTGCAGCATGCTGTCTTCACCTTACATAGCAAAAACCTCCTGACAGAGTCAATATAAAAGAATTATTGCTACATGTCTATATCTATACAATATGATTTTTATTTTACTCTCCTAAATACTTGCATCAGTTAACATAATCTCAAGAAAAGACAACAACTTTACTATAAATCCAGAAGATCACATAAAAAGCATGCCCACAACAAACTCCTATGAAAGTTAATGAGGTATTTTCAGTTCACAGCAGCAAATTAGGCAAGATTACGTCCCCTGCAAAAATTAAAAATAAAAAAGAGGTAAAAATATACATGGTAAAACATACTTTTCTTGTTTTTTATATATTTTTTTTAGAATTAATAAAAATATTATGATACATTGCATTCCCTTTCAATACTTATACTTACATTTGTTAGGTAGAAATCCAGACACTGATAATATAATAAACTGTTAGCCATGTCAGACTGAAATAGAAGGTAGATTTCATTATGTGTTGAAAAGTCACAGAATGACAAGGTTATAATAAAATAAATGAGATAATGGAAGATAATATTGAATCTTTAGAACGTAACCCATTATTTTCAGGATTCTGGCCTTATAAATAAGTACCGGTAGGTTTCAGTAAAATTATTATAAAAAAGAGTTGGTACTATGCACATATCTTCACTAATGATACACGATTGACTCTTACAAGGAACTTTGCATTTTTGCATAGTTTTTTTTTTCATCTTTAGAGGGTCATAAAATTACTTTTAAAAAGATTCTGGGGAACAGCTCCATCTTTTGTGTTTAACCAGCTTCTGCTCCCGCAAGAGAAATGTAATATTTTTCCTGGAAAGAACCCTAAGTATTTAAGCTGCAAAATAAATTACTTTGGAGAATTAGTCAGCTGCTGTGGAGGATATAAAGGGATCGCCAGGGAATGAGATACTACTATCATTTTATGAAAGGTCAACAATGGGTAATGTGCAAGCGGGGAAAAATGAATATCACTATTTAGATAAGAAAAGTAAAAGCACGTTAATTTATGATTTTTTTTTCCCTTTAAAACGTATAACAGGGATTAAAAAGATAACGCATGCTGATTGCCGGAAACTGCTACTCTCTTCTAATTATTCATGATAAGATAATAATTGCTGGTGATTATGGGATATTATTTTATTTTCATTGCGTTTAATTTAAAGAAATTAACACAGTAAAGATAAAGGACAAAAGTGCCAGACTCTGTAACTTGGATAACATAAAAAAGTGTTCATGCTGAGATCTATGTATCAAAGAAAGATGTACTGGTAGGAAAACCAAATAGTATGGTACTATACAGCATTGCAAGTGGGAGAAAAGGAAAATAAGGTATAACAAAAAAGTGCAGAATTATACAGTATAAGATGTAGGGAAAAATATATACAGCACACTGCAATTAATGGATATGTCAACTCCACTACTGCTCTACATGTAAAAATATGAGAAATTAATTTAAAAAAAAATAACAAAATGCATGAAAGTCATCCAACTATAACTAGATTTACCGCATATAGATAGCCCTTAACTCTAAGGGCTCATGTGCACGTTGCGTAATAGCATGCATTTACGCTGCATTTAGCACTGCAGCGTAAATACATGCGTCCTGTATCCCCAGCACAATCTATGTAGCTTGTGCATAATCCGTGCGCACAATGCTTTTTTGAACGCAGCTATTTGGATGCTGAAATTTTTACCCAAATCCGTGCATTCAAAAATGCAGCATGTCACTTATTTTGTGCACTTTGGATGCAGCTCCCACTCTGTCTATGGCCTGAAACACACATTCGTGAAACACGTGCGTGTTTAGTCCGTTTCCGTACATACTGGAGACACGGCCATACGTGCACCAATGTTATGCAATGTTTGAGGACATACAGTTAGGTCCAGAAATATTTGGACAGTGACACAAGTTTTGTTATTTTAGCTGTTTACAAAAACATGTTCAGAAATACAATTATATATATAATATGGGCTGAAAGTGCACACTCCCAGCTGCAATATGAGAGTTTTCACATCCAAATCGGAGAAAGGGTTTAGGAATCATAGCTCTGTAATGCATAGCCTCCTCTTTTTCAAGGGACCGAAAGTAATTGGACAAGGGACTCTAAGGGCTGCAATTAACTCTGAAGGCGTCTCCCTCGTTAACCTGTAATCAATGAAGTAGTTAAAAGGTCTGGGGTTGATTACAGGTGTGTGGTTTTGCATTTGGAAGCTGTTGCTGTGACCAGACAACATGCGGTCTAAGGAACTCTCAATTGAGGTGAAGCAGAACATCCTGAGGCTGAAAAAAAAGAAAAAAACCATCAGAGAGATAGCAGACATGCTTGGAGTAGCAAAATCAACAGTCGGGTACATTCTGAGAAAAAAGGAATTGACTGGTGAGCTTGGGAACTCAAAAAGGCCTGGGCGTCCACGGAGGACAACAGTGGTGGATGATCGCCGCATACTTTCTTTGGTGAAAAAGAACCCGTTCACAACATCAACTGAAGTCCAGAACACTTTCAGTGAAGTAGGTGTATCTGTCTCTAAAGTCAACAGTAAAGAGAAGACTCCATTAAAGTAAATACAAAGGGTTCACATCTAGATGCAAATCATTCATCAATTCCAAAAATAGACAGGCCAGAGTTAAATTTGCTGAAAAACACCTCATGAAGCCAGTTCAGTTCTGGAAAAGTATTCTATGTACAGATGAGACAAAGATCAACCTGTACCAGAATGATGGGAAGAAAAAAGTTTGGAGAAGAAAGGGAACGGCACATGATCCAAGGCACACCACATCCTCTGTAAAACATGGTGGAGGCAACGTGATGGCATGGGCATGCATGGCTTTCAATGGCACTGGGTCACTTGTGCTTATTGATGACATAACAGCAGACAAGAGTAGCCGGATGAATTCTGAAGTGTACCGGGATATACTTTCAGCCCAGATTCAGCCAAATGCCGCAAAGTTGATCGGACGGCGCTTCATAGTACAGATGGACAATGACCCCAAGCATACAGCCAAAGCTACCCAGGAGTTCATGAGTGCAAAAAAGTGGAACATTCTGCAATGGCCAAGTCAATCACCAGATCTTAACCCAATTGAGCATGCATTTCACTTGCTCAAATCCAGACTTAAGACGGAAAGACCCACAAACAAGCAAGACCTGAAGGCTGCGGCTGTAAAGGCCTGGCAAAGCATTAAGAAGGAGGAAACCCAGCGTTTGGTGATGTCCATGGGTTCCAGACTTAAGGCAGTGATTGCCTCCAAAGGATTCGCAACAAAATATTGAAAATAAAAATATTTTGTTTGGGTTTGGTTTATTTGTCCAATTACTTTTGACCTCCTAAAATGTGGAGTGTTTGTAAAGAAATGTGTACAATTCCTACAATTTCTATCAGATATTTTTGTTCAAACCTTCAAATTAAACGTTACAATCTGCACTTGAATTCTGTTGTAGAGGTTTCATTTCAAATCCAATGTGGTGGCATGCAGAGCCCAACTCGCGAAAATTGTGTCACTGTCCAAATATTTCTGGACCTAACTGTATGTGCATTTTTCATTAAGGTCCGTGTGTCCGTGTGCGTGCTACGTTTGTGTCTCCATTTTGCACGGAAGCATGTCCGTTTTCAGCACGCAACACGCACGCATGGACCCAATGAAATTCAATGGGTCTGTGCGCACGCCCGTATGACACGGACGCATCTCTGTTTACTCCGTGTACGTTTTGTGCTTTTTTCATATGATGTCGGTCATTTTCTTTATTTCTGTGTCGGTCTCTCTGTCTTTTCTGTCCCTCTCTCAGTCCGTAGGTCATTTCCCCCCTCTCTCATACTTACCGTTCCCCGATCTCCGGCGCGGTGCTGCACGGCTGTTATAAAAACTCCGGTGGAGTTTTACTATTTTGAAAAAGCCGGCCGCTCATTAAACAATCTCGTATTCCCTGCTTTACCCGCCCACAGGCACCTGTGATTGGTTGCAGTCACACACGCCCACCACGTGAGTGACAGCTGTGTCACTACACCCAATCACAGCAGCCGGTGGGCATGTCTATACTGTGCAGTAAAATAAATAAATAAATAATTTAAAAAAACGGCGTACGGTCCCCCCCCCATTTTAATACCAGCCAGATAAAGCCATACGGCCGAAGGCTGGTATTCTCAAGATGGGGAGCCCCACGTTATGGGGAGCCCCCCAGCCTAACAATATCAGTCAGCAGCTGCCCAGAATTGCTGCATACCTTATATGCGACAGTTCTGGGACTGTACCCGGCTCTTCCCGATTTGCCCTGGTGCATTGGCAATCGGGTTAATAAGGAGTTAATGGCAGCCCATAGCTGCCACTAAATCCTAGATTAATCATGTCAGGCGTCTCCCCAAGATAATTTCCATGATTAATCTGTAAGTTACAGTAAATAAACACACACACCAGAAAAAATCCTTTATTTGCAATAAAAAACACTAACAAATACCCTCGTTCACCACTTTATTAAGCCCGAAAAAACCCTCCATGCCCGGTGTAATCCACAGAGGTCCAGCGTGTCAAATCTTCTGAAATCTATGGTTTCACTTGAATTCAAACATTCTGCAGTTCATAAAAAGAAAATAAGCTTGCCTGGCACCATTTCCCCTACACTGCTGAAAGCAGGCAAACATTATTATGCATTTCAGCGTGGGTTTCCTCCTAATGTCCTGCAGCTATGAAATCTTACAGATTATCATACCTGGCACAGTGTTGGTAAGTTCCTTTGCCATCATGGATCAGCAGTTCCAGTAAAACACATTTCATATGGCAGTGTTGTTCTCCATCTCCAGAGTCATGTTTGGATGTATTAGGCCAGGAAAGGGTTAACTGCTAATTTGGCACATTCACAAGCAGAGAAATAAAGATGGTATTGGTTAAAGGTATAGGTCACATGGGATAGACATAGGTCAGGATTGGGTAGGAGGTTAGGCGGGTAGCTTAGGTTTTTTTTTTATAAAAAAAGAACTCAATGTCTTCTACTCAAGATTCAGTACTAGAGAACATCCCACCCATCCAATATTTATTTATGTCTTTTGCTGGCAATGAACAAATTTCAGTGAAGGTGTGAAGATTTTTGAAGTATACTATAATTATGCCATAGCAGCTGGAGGTGAGGAAGTCAAGGATGACCTTGGTTAATGTGGTTGGGGTCACATCGGAGGTAAGCACACTCTTCATTGCTAAGTGTGGATAGTAACCGTTGACACGGTTCCCATTGAACAGGAAAATACTTGTGAGGGCAATGCCATCACAGTTTGCAACCTTGAGTTGGAGCACTGGGCTGGGATGTGGTTTTTTTTTTTTGTAATGTTCAGTGTTGGTGGGAGATCCAGAATTTCCTTTGAAAAGTAATCATATTTAGTTTTGTTTTATATATACACTGACAAACAGAAAAGGGTAACAATGTTTTCAACTTTTGAATTTCAGGCTCAATATCTCACCATCAACTACAGCTTTGAGTATGAGACTACCTTCATTTTATAAACAATCATGTTGGCTATCTCCTACATAAATTTGACTATTTAGTATATGATTAATTGAGTAGGTTCTTGTCATGTCACTGCATTGTTACTGTTTTGCTTCTAAAAATCTAAATTTTATTTTGTATTATTTTGTTAGGATTTTGTAAATCCACCTTTGGCTTTCAACACTGCCTAAACCCTTCTGGGCATGATTGTGATCAGCTTCAAGCAAGTCTCGATCAAAATCTGATCACAGACTCTTCTAAATGTTCCCAATGTTGGTGCACACTGGTCGCACACTTTGCTATGTACACTAGAGTTCAAAAGTTTGGGGTCACTTAGATATTTCCTTATTTTTGAAAGAAAAGGACATTTTTTTTAATGAAGCTAACATTAAATTAAACAGAAATACACTCTCTACATTGTTAATGTGGTACATGACTATTCTAGCTTCAAACGTTTGTTTTTTAATGCAATATCTACATAGGTGTATAGTGGCCCATTTCCAACAACCAGTGTTCTAATGGTACATTGTGTCTGCTCACTCTGTTAAAAGGCTAATGGATGTTTAGAAATCCCTTGAAAACTCTTGTGCAAGTATGTTAGCGCGGCTGAAAACAGTTTTGCTGATTAGAGAAGCTGTAAAACTGACCTTCCTTTGAGCTAGTTGAGAATCTGAAGCATTACATTTGTTGGTTCCATTAAACTCTCAAAATGGCCAGAAAAAGAGAACCTTCATGTGAAACTCAACAGTCTATTCTTGTTATTACAAATGAAGGATATTCTATGCGAGAAATTGCCAAGAAACTGAAGATTTCCTACAACGGTGTGTAGTACTGCCTTCAGAGGAGAGCACGAACAGGCTCTAACCAGAGTAGAAAGAGAAGTGGGAGACCCCACTGCACAACTGAGCAACAAAACAAGTACATTAGAGTCTCTAGTTTGAGAATTCGACGCCTCACAGGTCCTCAACTGGCAGCTTCATTAAATAGTACCTGCAAAACGCCAGTATCAACGTCTACACCAATTTATTTAAGAAGCAGGCAGCTGGTATTCTATCTGTAATGGAATGACCAGCCCAGTCACCAGATCTCAACCCTATTGAGCTGTTGTGGGAGCAGCTTGACCGTATGGTATGCAAAAAGTGCCCATAAAGCCAATCCAATTTGTGGGAGGGGCTTCTGAAAACATGGAAGGAAATATCTCCAGATTACCTCATCAAATTAATAGCTAGAATGCCGAAGGTCTGCAAAGCAGTGATTGCTGCAAAGGAGCATTCTGTGACAAAAGTAAAGTTTGAAGGAGGAAATTATTATTTCAAGTAAAAATCATTATTTTTAACCTAGTCAATGTTTGGACTATATTTTCTATTCATTATGCAACTCATTTGATAAATAAAAGTATGATTTTTCATGGAAAAGACAAAATTGTCTGGGTGACCCCAAATTTTTGAACTGTAGTGTATGTAGCTTTTTCTTCAACTGTACTCACAAATGTTCGATTGGATTATGGTCTGGAGACTGTGGGGATTAGTCCAGCACCTCTAATTCATTTTGATTGAACCATTTTGTTGCCATTCTCAACATATGTTTTGGGTCATTGTCCTGCTGGAACACTATGTCATCTTTTTCATACCCATAGTACTTGAGTGTACAAAATAACTTGTCTTGTAGAATACTCACATATAGCTCAGCATTGAAACCATTATCTATCCTGGCCACGTATCAAATGCATTTTGCTATGAAACGACCACATATCATCAGGCTTCCTCCACTGAACCTGATAGTTCCTTTAATTTCCTTGTTTCTTCCAGACCCATTTGCACCCATCAGAGCCTAGTCTACCGACTTTCCTCTTATCGCTCCAAATCAACTATTTACAACTTTTCATACTTTTTGGCACACTCAAACTGATGATTCTTATGACAACCCTGAAGTCGAGACTTCTTCATCTTTTTGGGCATTCCAAACTTCCAAACTTGTTTAGGCTATGTGTGCACGTTGCGTAGTGTCCATGCTGAAAAATATGCAGCGATTTGGCAATGCATGTGCGCTTCAAATCACTGCAGAAACACCGCGTAATGGATGCAGTGTGTCTACAGAATAGATGCCGATTTCATGCGCTCTGGATGCTGCCTCTCCCATAGACAGAGTGGGAGCAGCATCCAAAGCACACAAAATAAGTGACATGTTGCTTTTTTGGGCAGCCCCTCTTCCACTGCAGCAGAGCTCCAGCAGGCTTGGTCACCTCAAGTCCCTGTGTGAACTAGAACAGTTTGTAGGATTCTGCCTCAAAATTGCCTCTATGGTCGAATCAGTGCCCAGAAGCCAGCACTAAACAAAAGGCAATTAAAAAACTATGGGGCATTTGCCAAGTCCCACAGCCTGCTAAACAGATGAATGCTGGAAAAGTGGCAGAAGGTGGTTTTCTCTGATGAATCTTCAGTTGAGTTACATCACAGCCACTGCAAATACTGCAGGAGACCTACTGGAGCCCGTATGGATCCAAAAAACAGTTAAGTTTGGTGGTGGAAAGATCATGGTCTGGGGTTACATTCAGTATGAGGGTGTGTGAAACATTTGCAAGGTGGAAGGCAATATCATAGCCTAAAATATCAAGAAGTATTAGCTACCTCTTACATTCCCAATCATAAAAGGGGTCCCATTCTGCAGCAGGATGGTGCTCCATCTTATACATCCATCTCTACAACAAAGTTCCTCCTGGCAAAGAAGATGAAGGTGCTCAAACACTGGCCAGACCAGTCACCAGACATGAACATCATTGAGCATGTTTGAGGTAGGATGAAAAAGGAAGCTTAGAAGACAAAACCAAAGAATCTAGATGAACTCTGGGAGGCATGTAAGACTGCATCCTTTGCTATTCCTGATAACTTTATCAATTGTATGAATCATTGTTGAACCGCATGGATGCAGTCCTTCAAGCTCATGGAAGTCACACAAAATATTAAATATGGCTCTAAAAGCACCACAACATCATTCACAAATGTTATGCAACTTACTGTATCTTTGTATTAGAAGTTATTATTTGTTTGAATTTCATATTACTTTCTATGGGCGACAAAACTTTTGTCTTGCCAAAATCTGACCTTTCTGTGTTCATTAAATGATCAATATTTCAGTTTTGCAGCAACTTTATTTTCATAACCTTAACCAAATTTGGGAGTGTTTCAGCTTTCAAAAGATAATTTATGAAACCAATGGATGAATTTAAAGTCAGGTTATAAGCTTTTATTTACATAACATGGTTAAGCAACAGAATTTCTGTCAGGGACTGTAGGTTTTGCTAGGGAATGACTGCAGAAATGTTAGAAACATTTTCTGCAGCAAATCCGCAGCAAATCCACTGTAAAATCCACGGTAAATCTGCAGTGTGTGCACATAGCTGTTTTGCACAAATGCCTTAGGGCGGCTTTGCACGTTGCAACATCGCACGTGCGATGTCGGTGAGGTCACTTTCGACATCGTTGTGTGTAAATTCTAGATTATACGATAAACGAGCGCAAAAGCGTCGTTATCGTATCATCGTTGCAAGCTCCGACTTTTCCATAATTTTGCTGCAGCGATGGTACGATGTTGTTCCTCATTCCTGCGGCAGCACACATCGCAGTGTGTTATGCCGCAGGAGCGAGGAACTTCACCTTACCTGCCACCGGCGGCTCTATGGAAGGAAGGAGGTGGGCGGGATGTTTACATCCTGCTCATCTCTGCCCCTCCGCCGCTATTGGCCGCCTGCCGTGTGATGTCGCTATGACGCCGCACGACCCGCCCCCTTAGGAAGGAGGCGGGTCGCCGGCCAGAGCAACGGTCGCAGGGCAGGTGAGTGCATGTAAAGCTGGCGTAGCGATAATTTTCGCTACGCCAGCTATCACAAGATATCGTACCTGCGACGGGGGCGGGGACTATCGCGTGCGACATCGCAGCATCGGCTTGCAATGTCGCAACGTGCAAAGCCCGCCTTAGAAAAGATCAAATAAATCACATCAGCTGCATGACCAAAATCAAATTTGGAGGTACCAGGGGTGTGTAACATGAAGTGGAATTCTTAACCATTTAAAAAAAATTACAGGAAACCTGGACCCTCATTTGCTTGTGTAAATTGAACCTATTTTTTGTAATAATCATGAAACATATGCACTCATATATATATATACAAAAAATTTAAATAAAAAATCATTGACTTAGATCTCATTCAAATATCTGTGATTTTTCATGTACGGAAAAAATGGGCAGAATAGTGTTTTTATCAGATGCTCATTAGTGCTTTGTCAATGGTTCAGTTTTTACCATCAGTGTCTCATAAGAGATTTTCACTGATGAAACGTACCGTATTTTTTGGATTAGAATACACAATTTTCCTTCCAAAACTTTGGGAGGAAAAAGAGAGGTGCATATTATAAATCAAATGTAGGTTACCAGGAGGTAGTAGAGAGGGGTAGCAGGAGGCACAGGCAATGCTAAGGGCTGTGGACGCTGCTGTGCTGGGGTTGCAGGCACTGCTCTGCTGGGGCTACGGGTACTGCTCTGCTGGGGTTGCGAGCATTTGTGATGAGTACTATGAGGACCTGTGAAGCAGCAGGGGCCATCCTGAAAATGTTGGCGGTGCGAGCTTCAAATAATGGAACCTGGAGTCGGCGCATGCACACATGGAGCTCTCAGCTCAAGATCTCATCTGCGCACGCACTGCCTCCGGAAGCCATTTCTTTCAAGCTCGTACTGCTGATAGTTTAGGAATGTTCCTGCATCACAGCGAGCATTGGAGACACCCGCTGCACCGCCTGCCAAACCACTCTACTCAACCACTGCCCCTGCCTCCTGTGACCTGCTCCCCACAACTGCCCCCCCCCCCCCCCGGAGAGACACAACCGGATTATATGATGCACCCCATTATTTTTTTTACCTCTTTTTCTCTAAATGTGGGATGCAGCTCATAATTCAGTGTGTCTTATAAACCAAAAACCGTAAATGAGTTCTAAAGCTTCTCCTATTCATTGCGTTGTTCATGACAAATACTACAGTTCAATATAAAAATATATACATTTAGCTTAAAAAATATCCTAAAAGGTGTCATTGTCTTATACATCTTAATTGGGATGAGTGAACCTGAATACCGAACTTTTGACTGTACATCTGGTTCCTGTTGGGCTTTGGTCACCTGAATAAAGCTTGTTGAGAGGCTGCAGTGCTGTGGCCACTTTTGGAGACATGACAGCCATGCGAAGTATTGGCATGGCTGTGACTGGCCAGGGAAATTACTGTAAAAAAAGGAAGCAAAATGGTTAAAGCATGACATACCTGTCTCTGTAGCATGGCTGTATCTCTGCTTCTGGATCTGCTCATTACATCTCATACATAGTCACTGCTTTCCCTGCCCACCGTCAGTGACAGCATCGTGATTAGCCCCAGTCAGAGTTCTGGTATGCCAGCATTTCTGATTGGTTGCCCTCAAAGAGTATATAGATATCCAGGACAGATAAAGCATATGGCAACAGGCTGCAACCCCCAGCTATGCACGATATCTTGGCTGTGTTTCAAAATAAGAGGATCCCCATGTGGCTTTCTTAGTTATTTAAATAAATAATTTTAAAAATGGTGTGTGGCCTCCACAATTTTTATACCCAGGCAGGATAAAGCTGACAGCTGGGGACTGGTGTTCTCAGCTTGGGGAGGCCCATGGTTATTGCTCTCCCTAGCCTAAAAAAATGCAGCCAACAGCAGCTCTGAATTGTCTTATTCATTAAATGCGACAATGCTGACGTTTTACTCAGCTCATCCTGATTGTCCTGGTGCAGTGGCAATAGGGGTAATATAAGGGATTAATGACAGCTGTGATTTATCAGCTGTCATCAACCCATAGATTAGTAACGGGAGGCGTCTATGAAATCCACATTACATATACTGGAAGTGAAAAGAAACAAAACGCAAACACTAAAATAAATAAAATAAAAACACTATCTTTCACCCCTTTATTACCCCAAATACACTTTTGCAGATCCGAAATAATCAATACAAAGTCCCACAATGAACTTGGCTCTGCTACATACTGAAGTGGCAGCGTGCAGGCACATTAGAAAATGTGACTGCGCTCTGCGGTTTCAGGCAGACATTAACTGATCTGCAGCTGTAAGCAGTGACATCACTGAGTTTACTTGTGGTCTCAGCTGGAGGTTCCCATAGTCCCCCACCTGTAACCACAAGTAAACACACCACAGGTGAACTTATTGAATTCAGTGACCTCACCTCAGGAAAACTCATTAAGATCAATGAGACCTGCATCTCCTTGTAGGCTTTTTATTTTGCAAAGAGATGCTGTCATGTGAGGTACGGAGCAAACGGCGAGAGGGAAGGGAAACCCTGTGTCTAGGCAAAGGGAAGATGGTGACCCCTGACCAACCTTACTGCTGATCCTTGAAGTCCCTCACCATCCTAGACAGGTTCCGCTATATGCCGAGCCGGATACCTGACCCTAGGTATCCCTAGTGATCAGGCTTAAATAGAGAACAGATTGGATGAGCTCTTTATCAACCCCACTAAAAACTATAGAAGACACAAGGAGGACACACAGGGGGAAAATGCATGAAGTACTCATCCACAGATGACTCAGGTAGGAGTTCAGCAAAGTTTAAAGCAACAATATCAGAAAGAAGTACAAGCCACCTGCTTGCAACCAAGGCTTTAATCAATTGAATAATATCACCAGTACCATCTCAAGGAAGAAAGGGGTATTTAAGCACCAAGAGAATGCTGATGATCAGCAGCTGGGAGGAAGGCGAGCTCATGCTGGGTCCAAAAGGGGGAGAGCTGAAAATCCAACAGGAAAGCTACTTATTACAATGAATACTGACAGCAGGAACAATGGAAAGTCAGGGTGCATTTTGTGCAGCCAAAAGCTTTGACATTCTATTGCCAGAAACCACATGACTGTCTGTCACCCGTGACACACCTGTGACAGTACCCCCTTCTACGAGTGGTCTCTGGAAAGTCAGGACCAGGCCTATCTGGATGGGCAGCATGAAATGAATAAACAAATCTGTGGCATTCACATCCAACGCTGGGATCCACATCCTCTCCTCCAGTCCGTAATCTCTCCAGTGCACCAAGTATTGAAGGGAACGACATAGAAAATGAAAGTGAACAATTTTAGCTATTTGAAATGCCAAATTACCATGACCCTGGGTCCAGACCAGGTAAGCATTTTTTGTCAGCCATACAATGAGCATCAAATTACTCTGAACCTCTTGCCATACTGAAGAGAACGATGAGGCAAAATGCTCCTCCTCAGGAACTCCCAAAGCATCCCTACCACTAAAGTTACCACATTGTGGATGAAAACCGTATGCACCAAAGAATGGAGACTTGCCAGTAGATTTCTGGTGAAGATTATTTAAAGCAGATTCGGCCAATTTTATATATGATGCCCAATCCTACTGGTTCTTAGAGACAAAGCATCTAAGGTAAGTTAATGCCCATTCATCTGAGGATGGAAGGCAGAAGAAGAAGACAATTGCACCACTAGTTGAGCACAAAATGCTTTCTAAAATTTAGAAACAAATGGAGTTCCTCGATCTGAGACCACATCAGAAGGAACCCCGTGAAGCTTCACGATCTCATTGATGAACACCTGAGCCAGATTCTTGGCATTCGGAAGTGCCATCAACGCAATGAAATGCGTCATCTTCCTGAACCTATATCTACAACCACCAAAATCACAGTCTTTTCTGAAGATAAACGTAGGACATTAATGAAATCCATGGATAAATGCGTCCATAGTCTATACGGGTTAGCCAATGGCAGGAGAGATTCCGATGGACTGATACACATTATCTTGGAATGTGCGCAAATACTGCAAGCAGACACATAGTTAGCCACGTCCTGATGCAACCTGGGCCACCAAAAATGATGATATAGGAGATCCAAGGTTGCTTTTCTAACTAGATGATCCACAAGTACAGAATTGTGATGTTCCCCAATTAGTTTACAGCGCAAATTAGGTGGCACTAGCACCTTCAATGATGCCCCATCTCATACATCCATCTCTACAACAAAGTTCCTCCTGGCAAAGAAGATCAAGGTGCTCAAGGACTGGCCAGCCCAGTCACCAGACATGAACATCATTGAGCATGTTTGAGGTAGGATAAAAGAGGAACCTTGTAAGACAAAACCAAAGAATCTAGATGAACTCTGGGTGGCATGTAAGACTGCATTCTCTGCCCTTCCTGATGACCATCAATAAATTGTATGAATCATTGTTCAACCGCATGGATGCAGTCCTTCAAGCTTATGGAAGTCACACAAAATATTAAATATGGCTCTAATAGCACCACAACTTCATTCACCAATGTTATGCAACATACCTTTGTATTACAAGTTAATTATTTGTTTGAATTTCACATTACTTTCTGTGGGTGACGAAACCTAACCTTTCTATGTTCATTAAATGATCAATATTTCAGCTTTGCAGCAACTTTATTTTCATAACCTAAACCAAATTTGGGAGGGTTTCAGCTTTCAAAAGAGTAATTTATGAAACCAATGGATGAATTTAAAGTCAGGTTATAAGCTTTTATTTACATAACATGGATAAGCGACAGAACTTCTGTCAGGGACTGTATGGTGTTAGCATCTCCCACCATTTACCTCTAGGAGTGGAGGTATCCTTAATATCATGGATATCATCATTTTTGGTTGATAAGATCACTTCTCATTTACCAGCCCCTATCTGAGTTCACAAGGGGAGGTAAGTGAGAGTGGATTGTACCTGGTAAAAGCAGATTATAACTTGCGAGCCATTGTACAGTGCTGGGAGATACAGCTTTCTGTAAGGACTGTACCATTTTGTAAACAGAGTTTTACCCTTCATTTAACAAAAGATCTAGTAAACTTGTTTTGTTTACCCCTTTTATTTTTATATGACTGTAAATTCTGCATTGTCTTGTCCCCTTTTGTTACATCTTTTGAATATTTTTATAAACACTGCTGAATTGTTGGATTAAATAAATAAAATCTAATAGCTTAATTCCTCTTTCTGTATAAACTGCACCCCTGAAACTTCATGGGGCTCATTGTTGCCTGTATCGAGCATCCAATTGGACCCTAATTGATCTCAGCAGCTATTTTTTCTTTGGTTATTGCGAAGCTTGGCAGTGACCATACTGAAGTGTGTGTATGTATATATATATATATATATACGGTATATATATATATATATATATATATACACACTGTATATATGTATATATACTTCATGTGTAGAAATTGGCTGTGTATATACTCTGTATTCACTGGGAGAAAACCAATAAGTTTCCTAGCAGAAATAGTGGTCATTGCGTGATTGTCCTGACAATTGTTGGCAAGTGGAGTGCTGTATGACATTATAGACATTGCCAGAAAGAGAAGCTCTTCATGCCCTACTACCATTGGAATCCCTAAGTTTCCAAGGTCAGTATGGATTGCAGAATCTGTAACGCTCGAGAAAGAGAGGGGACTTCCCTGCCCATTCCTGTAAGTCCAATACATGAAAATCCTTCAAGGGACTGTCCAAGCAAAAAGTAACATGATTAACTGACTTTAAGTCACCTGACTGCTGCAACCAAACGAAAGCTGTAACAGTGCCGTGACTGGTTGAATGCTGACTCCTTTACCTCCTATCCCAATGCAGACCACAAAAAGGTTTATGCTGGAGTATGGTATTTTTATTAAAAAAATATAGCAAAAATATGAATATCACTAAATTTCTGCAACTGCCAGAACAATTTTGCCTTACTAGATATCAAATTATTCTGTAACAGAAATGGATAGTAATATGTAAATGGTAAGTAGGTGAGCATTGTGAATTTTTTTATGCTAATCCAAGGCCCTGGCAACAGTACCTTATGCTTGAACAATTCCTTTAGGGCATTTGAAACTGAACCACAGCCTGGAGGCTTTCTATTCTATAAATGTTCAGAAACACACCTAACAAATGTATGTAGCTATGACTGAAAGATGTCAAGTCACTTGATGTGTAAATTGCCCAACAATGCTGGAGCTTATACCAGTTTTTCGATTTTATACACAGTTTGTAATCCCATTTTAGCGCACATACTGAGTTTCATATTTGATGAAGTTATGTTTTCACACTAAAATACTCAAAGCATTAACTTGCTGAACCTAATGGAAGCAAATAATTCCATCTATTTCCTGCTTACAGAGTAATAACTAGAAGGTCTAGTCAACAAGCTCATGTCGTAAGATATTTACAAGCATGCATTACACTATTGAATTTTCCAATTGATAGTGTGATAGTTGACATAATGCACAATTATGAGCGTGGTAATGTGATTTTAATGGGACACGTGAAATTAACATTTTAGGACGCAGTCCCTTTTTCATGACATTGATTTCTTCCTTCTTCCCATTAAAATGGCACTTAACAGAAGTCATTACATTATTGCCATTCTCTCTACTTTAATTTGGTATTTTACGCCACTGCTACTTTCTATCAACAAGTTCTAAACTAATGAAGTCTTTCATTATGGCACCAACTGACCCTGGAATGTGTAGAGCACTTTCGTTGTGGCTTAATAGCATTGTTGGGCCATTTCTGACATTGCATCCTCAAGGTTTCCAATAATCATATTACAGTTTTTGTCATTTGGAAATGGTTTTATTATATTAATATTTCTATCTGAGTCCTGTCTTATTTGTATGTCTTATATATACTAAGCATCTGTATGAGCATTGTCATTATGCTATTCCTTAAAGGGGTTGTCAAAGATTATCAAGAAAGTTTGAAGTCAATCTATGTGATTTGTGAAGTCTCACATAGGGCATAGTGCTAACAGTGAGAAGAAGCAGTCATGTGACCACTAGTATATGATGTGTATACTTTCAGCCTTATTTCAACTAGACATGCACAGCCTTGCTCAATACAAGTGAATTGTGTGAGGCCACGAACGTCTAGTCAGAATGTGTCCAGGAGTAAGCATATTGCATATTTACAGTCACACGATCATCTAGTCTTGCCACCAGCACAGGAGAATCCAAATAGCGTGCACCGTGTGGTGCATGAGAATTCACAAGTCTGCAGTCACTTAGAAAGGCTGCAGACTTTTTTGATAAGCCTGGACAACCACTTTCATTCCAATTATTAAATATATGTTTACAAGTATCCCTTGTATAGAATTTTTGACTTTAAGGCTCCATATCTAACCAGCCACTGTAGCTTTGAGCATGTGACTACCTTCATTGTGTAGACAATCAACTTGTCAATATCATATATAAATTTGACTTGCAACGATTTAGCTTATGATTGGTTAAGCAGATTCTTGTCACGTTACTGCATTGTTAATGTTTTGCTTCTGGTGTTTGTAAAAAAATGTTCTTCCTGTATACTACAAATTACAACCTGTACTTACAAATCCCAGTTGAGTTTGTTATTCAGTTGATTCCCAAGTGTAAGGTCACTGGTTCAAATCAAGGAGCAGCCATGAAGATTTCCCAAGAAAAGAGAAACAGTATCATCCAACTCATCAATAGAGATCTTTTGGCCAAGAAAATTGCCAAACTACATTATGTAAGTGCCATAACAGTTGGAAAAACACAAAATTAAGTCTGTCAATCCTTTCAAAATCCAAGAGATGGTGATTCAGTCAACAATGGGTCAACAAGCCAGCTTATCACAATGTCTATTAGTTCTGGAGAGACAAACACGACAGTGGCAGTGGCTTGTATGCTTCATAATAGTGAAATCACAGACGTTCATGCAAACACCATGCAATGCAGGTTACATAAGTCTGGAATGGTAGCTCAAAAAAAGGTGAAGAAGCCTCAACTTCAATATCATAATAAGAAGCATCGGCTCAAGTTTGCAAAAAAATACTGCATGAAAAGTGGTCATTTGAAGATTGGAAATGGGTGATTTGGTGTGATGAGACAAAGACTACGCTTTGATGGATTCAAATGTATTTTCAAAAAACAAACAAACTGCGTGCCATAAAAAACTTTCCACCTGGCGGCACAAAACCGGATATTGTTGTGTGTGATTAATGGACTGTAAAAGAACTGTTTGCCCGCCATTAACCATCTTGGTGTGGGAAAAGAAGGGGCATGCCATCGTGGGTGGAATCCAAAAAGAGCGCGAAAGCGGGGGTGGAGCCCAGAAAGAGCGCGAAAGAGAGCCCCACTGCCAGACACTTACTGTAACCAAGGACTTGTTGTTAAGCTGCCCCCGTTGCTGATGCTGTGGCACCATCACTAGCTCCATGGTGCCGTATGTTATGCTATGCCTTCCGTGGGCTTCATGTCGCACTTTACAGGAGCATTATGGTTGCCGCAGAACACTGGTGAGTGTATAATCGGATTGACTTTACCAATGGACTGGACTGTTGATCTGTGGTCGCTGTGGAAAAACTGGACACTATACTGGAGGGAGTCACATAGTGTACAGAACCAGGGGAGACCGGGACTGGTCCTCTGGTACCACCAGCAGTGGCTCAGATGGTAACATGAAAGAAAAAAAATGCGTTGTAGATAATTAACTAATGCTGCAGTATAATGTGCAAAATGTTTTTTGTTGTTCTTTTTCTTTTTTTCTTTTTCTTTGCTTAACAAACTTGGCACCTGGGCCACCATGATATGTATGGCAGGACTGCACCTGAAAATAATTAGTAAGACCCAAAAACCTGTTGGCGTGCTGAAGAGGAGAAGACGGGTCCGGAATGCTCTGAGCACATCCAGAGCCTATGTTGGGGGTTAAGGGTAGGTCCCCCATACAATAGCTGCTATTATGTGAAATGATAAGTGAATGTTTTATATAGATAGGTTATGCATTTACAACGTCAACTGGTTTCATGTGACTTGTGAAATGTATGATAAGTTTGCAACGTTCAAGTGATCCTGCCTCCTATAAAGGGAAGAATGTTCATATTTTTGTATTTTTGCATAACAAAAAAATTGCGGTATACTCTTTATTTTGTTTTGCAGCCCAGGAGTGCTGCTATTCGCTGTGGGGGAATGTGGCGCCCCTGAGGCTCAGTCGACACAGGGAATTGCATCTGGTTTAAGTTGTAATTCTCTCCCCGTTGAGAAGAGGTTAATCACTGGTTTCTGCACTCACACAGAACATCCATCTAGCATGAGTGACCACATGCAGGAAGCCAGAATGCAGGTGGGCACAAAAGCAACGGGTAACCCCCAGCACTGCTGAGTTATTCCTGAGGTGGAGGCTGCTCTCAGTGAGTAAGAAACACACAGACAGTTTCACTTTGAGTGAGAGAAGAGCCCAGGACAGAGAACAGAGAAGACAGTCTTGAGGGAGCAACGTTTAACAGGCTGGCCCTGGGATGGGAGATAGGTGGAGATAGTCCCAGGGCCAGGGGCCACAACACTGCACTGAGTCTGCAGGAATGAGACTGAAAGAGGGCAAGAGACAGAGGCAGCCGGTGGAGATGTTGGACAAGAGGAGATGGTAGCTGAGGTCGAGCCTAATCATTCCCACAGTGCCAGCGTGTCAGGGTGCAGGACCCTCGATTGGGGCACCTTCACGGACTCTAACAAATCTGCAGGGGATGATGATTTTATGTCCTATCGTCCACTACCCACTACCCACTTCCCGAAGCACAGTGACATATAGGATCCGGGGTCAGGGCTACGGTCACTCCCCATGGCGAGGACCCACGTCACCTGCATATGGGATGGGACACTTAACACAGCGGGATCCCCAAATTACTTCAGGCTATAGGGAACCGTGTGTCAGTGCAAGGAGGAAGATCTCACACATTTCAACAGACATTGGTGATTGCCTCTTATTCACCCGGGACTGGCTGGAGTCCATCATGGCAATGGATAGTGTGGCACCCCTGACCCGGTCAGGCACCATTGAGTATTGCACCCATGCTGGGACAGTACATCCAGGTAATCCTAAGGGCCAGGACGAGGTGTGTACGCACAGACACATAGCAACCAGTTCTCCCACACCATTAGATGGGACCCTTGGGTAGTCTCCAGAGAGGGTCTAGCCTTCAAAGCTTATTAATGGGTGCAGCGGAGGAGATGAGAGCTAAAGTGCAGAGGTTGTCAGGAAAGGAGTGGAGCGAGCGAGTCTGATAGTGGTGAGCTTCGGTTGCTAGGGGATACGCGTGCTCACACTAGTCAGACCCTGCGTGGTGTAGTGACAGTTGGCGGGGAGAACGGTCAACGAGGAGTCAGAGTAAAGAGGTGCTCCTGGTGACTAGGCACATACGGGGACCGGTCCCTAGAGCAGACTCCAGTTTAACTATCTGCTAAACCTGCCGATGAGGGGAACTACAAGTACCTCACCAACCACACAGAGTCCGAGCCTCAGCAACAACGCAGGGTCCCATAAGGAGACAGAGCTTGAAGCCATCTAACCTGGTCCCCACTGCCAGCAAACGGTCTAAAAAGGGGAGAAAAGGCACTAGCGACTCCCTGGATAGACCCCCATGGTACTTCAAGTCAGTGGGTTATCCGAACACAGAAGTGCTAGGAAGGCGAGCTAACCTGTTACCCTCAGAGTGGCCTGAAGGAGCCCTTGGTCCTACCTGGTTCATCACAGCAACGCCCGGGTCAGCTCACCATAACATCAGTGTGAGTAAAAATCAGTTAAATGACTTTTGACTCTGTCTGAGTTATTCTGGACCCGTTATTCTACACACCTGAGCCCCTGGGGCCTGCCTCACTCACGGGAGGCCACGCCATCTGATTGCAGACCCCATTGACCCCAGACGCTTATAAAATCTGCAGTGGCGGTCATCCATATTCCTGACCGCAAGCCGTGAATGGCGTCACAACACATTTACAAAATCTGACATACCTTTTTGCCATATACAGAAGAAGACTATGTGGCGTCCCTGAAGCTGGATCGATGTTCCTGGGGCAACACAATAGCAGCACTTCCAGGACACCTTAAGAACTGTGAGTAAATGGAACTTTGAACTATAGCCCCCTGTGTCGTCCTTGTCATTGCCGACGCCATCAGCCGTCTCCATCGTCCTCATCCTCCCTGGGGCTCACACTACTTGTGGGGAGCTTGACTATCTGGGCTGCGCTAACATCAGCCACAGAGGAGAGAAACATCTCACAGTGGCTGCTAATCCCTGGCCGCACACCATGGGTGGCGCTGCAAAGCATCCCCTATTCCCATCCAACACTGCCCCTGGAAGAGGAAAAGTCACAGGAAGGGTCGGCGGCAGAGAAGGCCAAGACCCCAGTCACCGCTGCAACCAGTCGCACGCTTCCCAGGGACCCTTTGCCCTCTTTCCATCCCCCTCTATACTTTGCACTTGTTTGTTTGTCATTTACATGTAGCCAACAGGGCCACGGAGCTGGGTCAGGCCAGTCACAGCAACCCCACAAAACCACTGGCCCGGTAACCCCTTAGGCCCCATGGAGCACTAGATTTCCATATTACAGATAGGACAAAAGCTCTGCTAAAGTAATATGGCACCAAAAAATGAATCCAGCATTACTGTAGTGAAAGGACAACTTTTACACTGTGTGTTTCTTCAGAAGCAAGCATGAGCTTAGCATAATGTATGAACACTAATATGACATATTTGTAAATTTTATTCTCCATCATACAGTCAATGCTTTTTTCTGAAAAAACTCATGACACCAAAATAGTCATTGCACCCATAGATTAATGCATTGACAGGTATAATTTTCAAAACGTTTGGTGTTTTTCTGCTGTTTTGCCAAGTTGACGGCTTTGCAAATGGCACCCGCAAGGTAATTGGTTCACAGAAGAAGACAAACATTGATAAAAGTTTCATAGAAAAAATATGTCACAAATAGTGTATGTACCATAATAATGTAAGGGGTCAGAGAGTGGGGGATTGTTGAGGCATGAGAAGTGAGGTATGTTGAAAAATAGAAAGAAATGTTTCCTCTTATCCATCCCTGGTTCCACCATGACCTATTTACATAGCTATTCTCTTCCTCCCTGTCTTTCTTACTCCTTTATAGGCACATTGTTCAAATCACTATTTATGTAACATTCTTATGCGGGCGTCACACGGTACGATTTATCTGGTGATATGTCGTCGGGGTCATGTCGTTAGTGACGCACATCCGGCATCGTCAGAGATATCGTACCATGTGACACCTATGAACGAGCAGAAATACTCACCTTCTCGTTCATCGTTGACACGTCGCTCATTTTCATAAAGTTGTTCCTCCTTCTGTGCGCTGGTTGTTCGTCGTTCCCGAGGCAGCATACATCGCTCCGTGTGACAGCTTACCTTCGTCCCGCCAGCAATGCGGAAGGAAGGAGGTGGGTGGGATGTTTACGTCCCGCTCATCTCCACCCCTCCGCTTCTATTGGCCGGCTGCCGTGTGACGTCGCTGTGACGCCGAACGTCCCTCCCCCTTCAGGAAGAGGATGTTCGCTGCCCACAGCGACGTCGCCCGGGAGATAAGTACGTGTGACGTGGGAGTTAACGACTTTGTGCGCCACGGGCAACTAATTACCCGTGATGCGCAATTGACGGGGGTGGGTGCGATCGCTTATGCGATCGCACGATTTATCGTGCTGTGTGACACCCGCATTATTCTCCTGTTGAACCTCTTTCTACCCTTTAACTGTACTACCTACCTCACATCTCATTGCTCAACACAACCTTCCTGGCCCCGTCTTCCCCCTTACTTTCTTTTGTTCCATACACTATTTGTGCTTCTCTCAGCATCATGGCAATGCTATTTTACACCCCCAACAACACCAATAAACTCCTGGCCTCTGATATCATGGCCCTTTCCTCACGTTTTTTTTCAGCTACATCTATTCGCCTATATCCACATATCTTGAGCCAGGATGCGCCTTCTCTTCTCCATCTTGCACTGACCATGCCCCCTATATATGTCACCATGAATCGCTCACATACATACAGTACCCTACTGGAGCCATGTGCGCAACATCTTTGGCATGCCACTCCCATTCTCAGACATGTGGCAGGCATTTCCATGTACACATCTCCATCTTGGTAAACACACTTGCGGCATTACTGGTGTGCCTCCCCCCTTTAGTGACACATGGTGGTCCCCACATGATGCCATCAGAGTCTCTCCCGCCCAGACAATCTTTTAAACAGCTGACCTCCTGCTGCATAGCACCATTTCCAACTTGTACCCTACCAGGACAACTTTCAGGTTAGTGTCATTCTGCTTTATCCTATTTTGCACTTTATCCCATCATGTTAAATCTATTCCTGTATCCCACAGCAGTTTTGCCTTTCCTATTGCCTGTTCTCATACTGATGTACCTCATATACTGGTCCCATGTGGACTACTATAATTAATATTGTGCCTCTTTCCCTTCAGCTATATGTGCTCAGGTTATTCCTGCATGAAACTATATCTATATTCATATGTTACCCTAACCAGATGCTAATAAATGTAAACCCTGCATTGCTTTTGGCTCCCATACAGTATTATTATTATTATTATTGTTTATTATTATAACTCCATTTATTCCATGGCGCTTTACATATGAAAAGGATACACATAGTAGGGACAAGTACAATAATCATAAACAAAACAAGGCACATACTGGTACAGCAGGTGAGAGGACCTTACCCACGAGTGCTCACAGTCTTCAAGGGATGGTTGTACAGTAGGTGAGGGTACAGATGGTTGTGCGGCGCTATATCAGACTGAGAGTTACTGCAGGTTGTAGGCTTGTGAGAAGAGGTGGGTCTTCAGGTTCCTCTTGAAGCTTGTCAAGGTAGGCGAGAGTCTGATATGTTGTGGCAGAGCATTCCGGAGTATGGTGATGCATGGAAGAAATGTTGGATTCAATGGTGGGAAGAGGAGATTAGAGGGGAGTGGAGAAGGAGATCTTGTGAGGATCGAAGGTTACGGGCGGTTAAGTACCAGGAGACAAGGTCACAGATGTAGGGAGGAGACAGGTTGTGGATGGCATGGTTGGGGTTTTGAACTGGAGTTGTTGTGCAATGCAAAGCCAGTGAAGGGACTGGCAGAGAGGAGAGGTTGGGGATTAGCGGGGGGACAGGTGGATTAGTCGGGCAGCATAGTTTAGAATAGATTGTAGGGGTGCAAGACTGTTAGAAGGGAGGCCACAGAGCAGAAGGTTGCAATAGTCTAGGCGGGAGATAATAAGGGCATGCATTAGGGTTTATGCAGCTTCTTGGGAAAGGAATGTGCGAATCTGGGAAATATTTTTGAGTTGGAGGCGGCAGGTGAAGAGGGCTTGGATGTGTGGCTTAAAACAAAGATCAGAGTCTAGATTTACTCCCAAATCAAAAAAGGTCTGTGGAGCCTCTGTTAGGAGTCTTGACATGGAAAATAGCCAGATATCCCTCTGGGAAGGACCTAGCCATGGATTGGCTCTTTTTAGGGGACCACCATAACCACCATATTAAGTGGCTCTTTTAGTCAATATCCAGCTCTTGACGAGTTTAAAGATATGACAAGGGAATTAACAAGGCCAGGTATCCATCCACAGACAGCTGTTTTGGGGTATTGCCCCTCATCAGTGTGGAGTAGGCTTCTGGCCAGGTGGGAGCAATGCCTAGTAGACCAACAAGACAAAACAATCACTGATCTCTGGGAGACAAGCTTGAGCAAACAGTGCCGGCAGCCAGCGAAGGTGCTCAACACATTGAAATCCTTACCGGCGGGATATCTGGATATTTTCTGTGTCGAGACTCCTAATAGAGGCTCCTCTGACCTTTTTTGATTTGCATACTTCCCAGGGGGCAATGCACCTAGGATTTCACTGTGTTGAGCGCCTTCGCTGGCTGCCGGTAGTGTTTTCTCAGGCTGGTCTCCCAGAGATCAGTGATTGTTATGTCTTGTTAGAGTTAAGGCCCAGTTACATGCAACGACATCGCTAACGAGATGTCGTTGGGGTCACAGAATTTGTGATGCACATCCGGCCTCGTTAGCGACGTTGTTGTGTGTGACACATAAGAGCGACCGATAACTATGCCAAATACTCGCCAAATCGTTGATTGTTGACATGTCGTCCATTTCCCAAATATCGTTGCTGGTGCTGGACGCAGGTTGTTTGTCATTCCTGAGGCAGCACACATCGCTACATGTGACACCCCAGGAACGATGATCAACACCTTACCTGTGTCCTCCAGCAACGAGGTGGGTGTGACATTCATGCGGCTGCTCTCCGCCCCTCTGCTTCAATTGGATGTCTGCCGTGTGACGTCGCTGTGACGCCACACGAACCGCCCCCTTAGAAAAGAGGCTGTTCGCCGCCCACAGCGACGTCGCTAGGAAGGTAAGTATGTGGGATGGGTGTTAGCGACATTGTGCGCAACGGGCAGCGATTTGCCCGTGATGCACAAATGACGGGGGCGAGTGCTTTGACGAGCGACATCGCTAGCGATGTCGCTGCGTGTAGATCCCCTTTACTCCCAGGCAGCGAGCATGTGGGACTGGGGAAAGTGAGCAGCCATTCATTTTGATGGATAGGTCAGTTGGGGGCGTTGAGTGAGGAGGAGGTGGAAAGATAATGAATCTGTTTTGTCCATTTTCAGTTTTAGAAATCGAGCAGAGAAAAAGGATGGAATAGAAGACAGACACTGTAGAATTCTGGTTAGTAAGGAGGTGATGTAAGGTCCAGAAAGGTAGATTGGCGTATCAGCAGCATAGAGGTGATACTGAAGGCCGTGGGACTCTATGAGTTTTTCCAGGCCGAAGGTGTAGATGGAGAGTAGCAGTGGTCCTAAAACTGAACATTGGGGAATACCGATAGATAGGGGGTGACATGAGGAAGTGGTGTGAGACTGGGAGACGCTGAAAGTTCGGTCGGTTAGGTATGAGGCCCAGAGACAACGTGAGGAAAGGGCCATGATGCCCAGAGACAAGAACATTTTTAGTAAAAAGGAATGGTCTGCTGTGTCAAAGGCAGAGGACAGGTCTAGGAAGAGGAGGACAAAGTACACTCCTTGACAGAAGTTCTGTCGCTTATCCATGTTATGTAAATAAAAGCTTATAACCTGACTTTAAATTCATCCATTGGTTTCATAAATTACTCTTTTGAAGGTTGAAACCCTCCCAAATTTGGTTTAGGTTATGAAAATAAAGTTGCTGCAAAGCTGAAATATTGATCATTTAATAAACACAGAAAGGTCAGATTTTGGCAAGACAAAAGTTTTGTCGCCCACAGAAAGTAATGTGAAATCCAAACAAATAATTAACTTCTAATACAAATATATGTTGTGTAACATTGGTGAATGAAGTTGTGGTGCTATTAGAGCCATATTTAATATGTTGTGTGACTTCCGTGAACTTGAAGGACTGCATCCATGCGGTTCAACAATGATTCATACAATTTAATGATGAAGTCATCAGGAATAGCAAAGAATGCAGTCTTACATGCCTCCCAGAGTTCATCTAGATTCTTTGGTTTTGTCTTCCAAGCTTCCTCTTTCATCCTACCCCAAAAGTGCTCAATGAAATTCATGTCTGGTAACTGGGCTGGCCAGTCCTTGTGCACCTTGATCTTCTTTGCCAGGAGGAACTTTGTTGTAGAGATGGATGTATGAGATGGAGCACCATCCTGCTGCAGAATTTGTCCCCTTTATGATTGAGAATGTAAGAGGTAGCTAATACTTCTTGATATTTTAAGCTATTGATATTGCCTTCCATCTTGCAAATGTTTCGCACACCCCCATACTGAATGTAACCCCAGACCATGATCTTTCCATCACCAAACTTAACTGTTTTCTGGATCCATACGGGATCCAGTAGGTCTCCTGCAGTATTTGCAGTGGCTGTGGTGTAATTTAACTGAAGATTTATCAGAGAAATCCACCTTCTGCCACTTTTCCAGCATCCATCTGTTTAGCAGGCTGTGGGACTTGGCAAATGCCACACGGTTTTTAATTGCCTCTTGTTTAATACTGGCTTCTGGGCACTGATTCGACCATGGAGGCCATTTTGAGACAGAATCCTACAAACTGTTCTAGTTGACACAGGGACTTGAGTGGACAAGGCCTTTTGGAGCTCTGCTGCAGTGGAAGAGGGGTTGGCTTTGGATTTTCTAACTAACAACATTCCCCCTGAGCAGTTGTCTTGCAGGGTCTGCCGGACCTGGGCTTGTCAAAAACATATCCAGTCTCTTCAAATCTTTTTTTAATTCTTTGTACTTGACGGTGAGACACATTAAAGGTGCCAGCCACCTCTGCAGTGGATCTGGTCTTCAGCCTCTTGATAATTAAGGCTTTGGACGCAGGGTGGATTTTTGGCATGTTGTCAGAGGTCAAGTTGCAGTTCAAGTGAAGATCTGGGGTGCTGTGTTTCTTTTTATACACACCCACTAATTAACCGATCATTTAGTGAGCACAGGTGAGGATGTAAACTAGGATTGGGTGCATTATATGACAAGGCAACAAAACATTTGTCTTGCCAAAATCAGACCATTCTGTGTACATTAAATGAACAATAATTCAGCTTTGCAGCAACTTTATTTTCATAATCTAAACCAAATTTGGGAGAGTTTCAGCTTTCAAAAGAGTAATTTATGAAACCAATGGATGAATTTAAAGTCAGGTTATAAGCTTTTATTTACATAGCATAGATATGCGATAGAACTTCTGTCAGGGACTGTAGTGTCGCTTGGCTTTTGCTTGGTTAGTAGGTCATTGATGACTTTATTTAGGGCACTTTCAGTGGAATGATGCAGTTGGAAGCCAGATTGTAACCAGTCAAAGAGGGAGCAGGAAGAGAGGTGTGAGGACAGTTCAAGATGGACATGCTGGTTTAGTAGTTTTGAGGCATAGTGGAGAAGTGATATGGGGCAATAGTTTGACACAAAGGCTGGGTCAAAGGAGGGCTTTTTTAGGAAAAGTGTGATGGAGGCATGTTTAAAGCATGAGGGGGGTAAACCATTTGTTAGTGATAGGTTGAAGAGATGGGTTAGGGTTGGGATGAAGACTATGGTGAGTTTGGGGATGAGGTGGGATGGGAGTGGGTCAAGTGGACAAGTGTTGAGATGTGATCTTGAGAGTAGTGTCGAAAGACGATCTTCTGTCATGGTGGAAAAACTGGATTTGGTGAAAGGAGGATGAGTAGTTATGAGGAGGTGCTATGTGTGTGTGTGTGTTTTTTTTCTCTCCTCTCTGTTCATACTCTAGCAGGGATCAATTTACATTCATTATAATGGCATGACAACATTGTTGTAACTTGCTTCCATCAACATGCAGCATTGTGGGTAATGATCAGGGTCTGGAAACTTGGGTAGTAAAAGAAAAAAAAAGAAAAAAGAAAGAAAATAAGAAAAAAGCAGGCAAGCTATACTTACCGGTCTCTGGCAGGGATGTAACTGCTTCCGGGGCCGATCATTCTACTTCTGTTTCCACCCATGTACCTTCATAGATACTTACCGCTTCCCTAGCCCATCAGCAGTCCTGGTGTCTGTGATTATTTACGGTCAGATATACCCCCAGCCTGTGTGACAGCGTGGCTGACTGCTTGCAATCACAGACCCTGCAGCATTGTCTAAAAATACATTTAAAAAAAAAATGGCGTAGGATCCCCATTATGATACACAGCACAGATAAAGTGTATGGCTGCAGCCTCCAGCCGTGTGTGTTATCTGGGCTGTCTATCAAAATAAGAGGAACCGCATGCAGCTTTTTTTTTTTTTTTTATATTTAGTTAAATAATTTTTAAAAATGGAGTGCATCCCCCCCCTTAATTTTGATACCCTGATATAATAAAGCCCAACAGCTGGTTGCTGGAATTCACAGTCTGGGAAGACCCATGCTTATTGAGCCCTCCCAGCTTAAAAATATCAGCCTGCAGCTGCCTGGGATTGTTGCATCCATTAGACGTGAGAATCCCAGTACTTTACCCTGCTCATCTCAATTGCCCTGGTGCTGTGGCAATTGGGATAATAGGGGGTTAATAGCAGCTCATAGCTGCTGATAAGCCCTAGATTGGTAATGGGAGGTATCAATTAGACCAATCCCCCATTACTAATCTGTAAGTGAAAAGAAATAATCACAAACATAAAAAATCGTTTCTTTGAAATAAAATACAAAAAAACACCCTCGTTTCCACGTCCCGTGATATGAATGCATGGGCACCAATGAGATATCATGACAGCCGGGTTTCAGCTGATGAGCTCTGTGTCTTTTATGATGAACTTCCTTTGAATGCAGGCTGCATGCTGGCGTTCATGGGAAGCCATCATTCAGCAGTGTTTATGCACAAGTGATCGGTAGATCGCAGCTTCATGCACTCTAAGGAGACTAGTAAAAACAGTAAAAAGTGAGAAAAAATAAAAGTTTTTAAAAATATGAGAAAAATAAAAAAAATACCGTATTTTTCGCTTTATAAGACGCACTTTTGTTCCCCCAAATTTTGGGGGAAAGTAGGGGGTGTGTCTTATAAGCCGAATATACGGGGGGTGGGTATATATATATATATATATATATATATATATATATATATATAAATATATACACTGCAAGGTCCAGGGGAGGTGGGGGCGCTGCTGGGGGCAGGTGAACACTGCGGCGGCAGCGTTTGATCTCCTGCTCCCGCTCATATAATATGCACAGCCTCTGTCCATCTCCGGTGGTGCTGAAATTGCACCGCAGTGAGGGGCTGGGGCAGCGGTGCATATTATATGTCTCTGCGCCCCCCTGTGATGGCACATGCCCCCCCCTGTGTTAGATTTGGCCCCCAGGCTGCTGCTCATTCTAAAATGAAAAAGCTTTACTTACCCCCTCCAGCGTTTTTCCCCAGTGTCCCTGCTTCCACTGTGATCAGGCACGCAGAGATCTCAGTTTGCTGTGCCGATCACATGACAGGCACCAAGAACCAGGAAGTAGAAGAACAGAAGCACGGAGGGAGATCAGCGCTGGAGGAGGTAAGGAAAGAGTGTTTTATTTTACTATGGGCAGCAGCCTGGGGGTGATATCTAACACAGGGGGACTTGTGTGATCTATAGGGGCCATGGGCAGCACCATGGGGGCGATATCTAACACAGGGGGACTTGTGCGATCTATATAGGGGCCATGGGCAGCACCATGAGGGCGATATCTAACACAGGGGGACTTGTGTGATCTATATAGGAGCCATGCGCAGCACTATGGGGGCGATATCTAACACAGGGGGACTTGTGCGATCTATATAGGGGCCGTGGGCAGCACCATGGGGGCGATATCTAACACAGGGGGGACTTGTGTGATCTATAGGGGCCATGGGCAGCAGTATGGGGGCGCTATCTAACACAGGGGAATGTGTGCAATCCATAGGGGGTTATAGGCAGCACAGGGGAACATATGCAATCCATAGGGGACCATAGGCAACACAGGGGAACGTGTGAAATCCATAAGGGACCATAGGCTGCACAGGGGAATGTATGCAATCCATAGGGGGCCATAGGCAGCACAGGGGAACGTGTGCAATCCATAGGGGACCATAGGCAGCACATGGGAATGTATGCAATCAATATGTGGCCATAGGCAGCACAGGGGAACATGTGCCATCACAAGGGGGCTATATTCAATATAAGGGGGCCATATCCAGATTAAGTGGGCTAATTTTAGGATGGCGGGCTATGAGGAACATATACCCTATATAATTTGTTAGAGGGACACTGGCATTATAAGATGGACCCCATTTAACATTAAAAAAAAAATTCTCTTTTCCTTCACCAAATTTGGGGGTGCGTCTTATAATCAGGTGCGTCTTATAAAGCGAAAAATACGGTAAATGTTCAAATAATCCCCTTTTTGCCTCATTGAAAATAAAACAATAAAAAACACATATTTGGTATCACTGAATTATGAAATATCCGATCTATCAAAATATAAAATAAATTAATCTGATCGGTGAGCAGTGCAGTGAAAAAAAATTAAAATAGCCAGAATTATGTTTTTGTGGCCAATGCAACATTGCAATAAAAAGCAATAAGAGGTGATCAAAACATAGTATCTACACAAAAATTGTGGCGGTAAAAATGTAAGTTCAGCGAGCAAAAAATAACCATCACTGAGCCCCAGATTCTGAAAATGAGAACAGTATGGTTCTTTGAAAATGGAAACAAAAGTGATTTTTTTTTTTCTTTTTACAAATTTCTGATTTTTTTCACCAATTAAATAAAAACATATATGGTTGATATCTACATATTCATACTGAACTAAGGAATCATACTGCCAGATCAATTTTACCATATAGTGAATATGGCAAATTAAACAAAACAAAAATAATTGTGGAATTGCATTTTTTTTTTGCAATTTCTCCGCACTTGGAATTTTCTTCGAGTTTTCCAGTACACTGTATGGTAAAATTAATGGTTTCTTTTGAAAGTACAACTTGTCCCGCAAAAAGCAATCCCTAATACGGCTATGTTGACAGAAATTAAAAATGTTTTCTCTTGGAAGAATAGAAGGAAAAAAGATAACGAAAAAAGGAAAATTGCCATGTGGTGAAGTAGTTAAGGTCTATGACTACAACGCGCCCTTAGGATTTCCTCTTTTGCAATACCTCCTCTCTCTCCTGATTACGAGTCAATAATTTGATTTGTTGATGGTCGTGACATCATCACTCCATGCCAAATTGGCTGTGCCTGTCAGGTGATGTTACAAACAGTTGGCGACGGGCAATAGTGGAACATAAATGCCAAAGACTATAATTTATATTTTCCTGAAAACTCCTCTAATGAGCCAAAACGCCATCAAGGTTCTTATATTTCTTTTAAGGGCTATGTATTCAATGTGTAAGCTTTTAAATGAGATGTAATAAGGAGCTTTTCTTTCTGGCTCAGTCCAATACATTTAATGTGTTATAATATATGATATCATGCATTATTTTCCTTAGTATCTAAGCATGCTATGTAACATATGTTCAAAGAAAGAAGACAGAATTCGCTTAAGATTTCTCTGGCTAGATCTGTGTTTCTTTTAGTGACCTATCATTTTTCATTTTAGCCTCATCATTTTTTCCCCCTCTATTTTTTTAGCTATAATTTGTATGTGCGTCATGTGACTGAAATAAAAAATTTGCTTGAATAAAGCCTGAATGACGTCAAAGAAGACTTCACTAAAACTTGAAGTCAAGTTTCACACAAAACTCTACAAAACATTCAAGGTTTGTTTTAATCACTTGAGACATCATCCACGGGAAATACATAGCCAATGGGTCCCCAAAAATTCCAAATCATCTGCTACTATCTACCCCTGTGATGCAATTTTGGTTTGCCAATAGTTGACATGGCAGCCTGACCCCCAAATTAATTTTACAATGTAATGTACTGTAAAATTGGAACAAAATTGCAAAAAAGTGCAATTCTACAATTGTTTTTTCTTTTTTATTTTTTATACAATGTTCATCTTATAGAAAAACTGACAAGGCATTATGATTCCCCAGGTCGGTATGAGTTTTTAGATACCAAACATGTATAGTTTTTACTTGGTTGGTTAAAAAATCTTAAAAAACTTGTCAAAGACCCATAACATTCTCCATTTTCGGGATCTGGGTTATGTGAGGGCTTTTTTACTTTGTCCTGGACTGACATTTCTACAAATACAATTTTTTGTAGATGTAATGTTTTGGTTGCTTCTTGTTGCATTTTATTGTAATGTTTCAGAGAAAAAAACGTAATTCTGGGGTTTTGATTTTTTTCTTTTGTTACTCTGTTTATCAATTGAATTAATTTATTTTATACTTTTATAGATCAAACATTCCTGAATAGGAATATACCAAATAGGTGTATTTTTTATTTTTTTAATTGTATTATTTTCAATGAGGCAAAAGGGGGATGATTTGAACTTTTGTGTTTTATTTATTTTTTTCGTATTTATTGAAAACTTTTTTTCTACTTTTTATTGCATTTACTAGTCCCCTTAGGGGTCTTGAAGCTGCAATATTCCAATTGCTTGTGCTGTACAGAGCGGTGCATCAGCAGAAATGCTATTTTCCTATGAACTCTGGTGCTTTGCTGGCATTCACAGGATGATCGTCATGACAGACACAGGGGTCATCAGCTGACCCCTGGTTATCATGACAACCCATCGGTGTTCCGTGATCACAACACAGGTCAGCTAATGGGAGGGAAGATTGACAGCGGGATCTTACTAGTTAACAGCCCACCACTGTTAGTCTGGAATCACACTTGCGAGTGTAAAATCGGACCGAGTCTCATGCTAAAAAGTAGCATGAGCTCTGTCCGAGTGTTGATCCGTGTGAAATGCAACTGCAATGCGATTCTGTGATTTTTCTCATGATTGTAGTCCATGTGCAATCCGTGTGTGATCCGTATGTGATCCGTTTTTATTCTCAGCAGCTATGTCATCTGCCATTCAGCTCTGCTACATGGCCGCTGACAGTAGACACAGACAGAGCCACGCAATCAGAATGAAGTCGGATGAACTTCACCCGATTTCATTGTCATCCTGTGGCTCTGTCTGTGTGTCATGGCCTGATTTTCGGTCACCGGTGAAGGTCTCACCAGTGACCGCAAATCCCCTGAGTGACTTAAGTGATCTGTGCTATCAGCGGTGCTGTCACTCAGGTTACCCGCGGCCACAGCAGAAGTCCTCCCGCTGAGATCTATGGCCGCGGGTAACCTGAGTGACGTCATCGCTGATAGCGCGACTCACTTCAGTCGCTGCGGGGAGCTGACAGAGAGCGGTCTTGGTCTGTGGCCGCTCTCTGTCAGCTTCTGATGTAGCAGAGCTGAAAGCGTCATGGAACCTCTGTGGGACCTGGAGGGGTATTTGGGGGTTTAATAAAGTGGTGAAAGAGGGTGGTTTTTTGACATTTATTTCAAATAAAGGATTTTTTGGTGTATGTCTTTATCTTCTTTATCTTACAGGTAAATCATGGAAGGTTTCTCGGGGAGACGCCTGCCATGATTAACCTAGGACTTAGTGGCAGCTATGGGCTGCTCCCATTAACTTCTTATTACCTCGATTGCCACCGCACCAGGGCAATTCGGGATGAGCCGGGTACAGTCCTGGGACTGTCGCATCTAAAAGATGCAGCAATTCCGGGCGGCTGCTGGCTGATATTGTTAGGGTGGGGGGCTCCCCATAACATGGAGCTCCCCATCCTGACAATACCAGCCTCCTGCCGTATGGCTTTACCCTTGCTGGTATGAAAATTGGGGGGAACCGCATGTGTTTTTTTTTAAATTATTTATTTATTTAATTTACTGCACGATATAGACCCGGTCACCGGCAGCTGTGATTGGTTGCAGTGAGACAGCTGTCACTCAAAGTGGGGGCATGTCTGACTGCACCAATCATAGGCACCGGTGGGTGGGGGAAGCAGTGAATACTAGATGGAATAATGAGCGGCCGGCTTTTTCAAAAGAGGAAAAGCCGCTGGAGCTTTGTGACAGCCGTGCAGTGCCGCGCCTGTGATCGGGGATCACTGAGTATGAGAGAGGGGGTGGGTGAGACCGACAGAGAAAGAATAGAGACCGAAAGGGAGAGACCGACTGACAGAGATAGAGATTGACCGACATCGACAGACCTCACTCATTTCCAGTGTTTTCTGCAACATGTGATAAATCTATTTAGAAAAACACATGTCACTAGGATGATGTGTGTGCCGTCCATGTGACATCCGTTTTTTTTCACGCACCCATAGACTTTCATTGGAGTGACACATGAAACTCTACAAAACGCAGCATGCTGCGATTTTTTTCTCAGTCCGATATGGACTGAGAAAAAAAATAGCAGATCGGAGCTGCCTCATTGATTAACATTGGTCCGAGTGCAATGCGAGATTTTCTCGCATTGCACTCGTGCGAGTTAATCGCAAGTGTGACTCCAGCCTTAGAGGCACATGTCAGCTGATAAGATCATAACTTTTTTATTTTTCCATCAATCTTGCCATATAAGGGCTTGATTTTTTGTGGGACGAGTTGTAGTTTTAAATGAAACCATAAGTTTTACTATATAGTGTACTGAAAAACAGCGAAAAAATTCCAAGTGTGGAAAAACTGCTAAAAACGTGTGATTGCACAATAGTTTTTGGGATATTTTATTCACCGTGTTCACTATATGGTAAAAGTGAGGTGTCGCTGTGATGCCTGAGGTCAGTGCAAATTTGTAGACACCAAACATGAATAGGTTTACTTGTATCCAAGGGTTTAAAAAAAATCACAAGCTTGTCCAAAAAAAGTGGCGCACGTTTTATGCCATTTTCCGAAACCTGTAGTGTTCTTATTTTTTGGGATCAATGGCTCAGTAATGGCTTATTTTTTGCATCTCGAGCTGACATTTTTAATAGTACCTTTTTTGCGCAGATGCTACGTTTTGATCGCCTGTTATTGCATTTTCCGCAAAATTCGCGGCGACCGAAAGACGTAATTTGGCCGTTTGGAAATTTTTTTGTCGCTATGCCGTTTATCGATCAGATTAATTGATTTTATATTTTGATAGATTGGGCATTTATGAAAGCGGCGATATGTGTATATTTTTTTATTTTTTAATCCTTTAATTTTCAAAGGGGCAAAAAGGGGGGTGATTTGAACTATTAGGTTTTTATTTTTTTAATTTTTTTAAACTTTTTTTACCTTTTTTTATTTTATTTTTCTAGGTCCCTTAGGGGACTATAAGGATCAGCAATCTGATCACTCTTCCATATCTTCAGATCACAGCTACAGAGCTGAGATCTGCAGATATGCTGCTTTAGGGTACCGTCACACTTTAGCGACGCAGCAGCGATCCCACCAGCGATCTGACCTGGTCAGGATCGCTGCTGCGTCGCTACATGGTTGCTGGTGAGCTGTCAAACAGGCAGATCTCACCAGCGACCAGTGACCAGCCCGCAGCCAGCAGCGACGTGCAAGCGACGCTGCGCTTGCACGGAGCCGGCGTCTGGAAGCTGCGGACACTGGTAACTAAGGTAAACATCGGGTATGGTTACCCGATGTTTACCTTAGTTACCAGCGCACACCGCTTAGCTTAGCGTGTGCAGGGAGCAGGAGCCGGCACTGGCAGCGTGAGAGCTGCGGAGGCTGGTAACGAAGGTAAATATCGGGTAACCACCTTGGTTACCCGATGTTTACCTTGGTTACAGCTTACTGCAGGCTGTCAGACGCCGGCTCCTGCTCCCTGCATATTCAGGATTGTTGCTCTCTCGCTGTCACACACAGCGATGTGTGCTTATCAGCGGGAGAGCAACAATAAAAAAACGAACCAGGGCTGTGTGTAACGAGCAGCGATCTCACAGCAGGGGCCAGATCGCTGCTCAGTGTCACACACAGCGAGATCGCTAATGAGGTCACAAAAAACGTGACTCAGCAGCGATCTCAGTAGCGATCTCGCTGTGTGTGAAGTACCCCTTAGTCTCAATGCTGGCACTATGTCCGCACTGAGAGAAAATGACTCATGTTAGCTACAGGCATCATCAAATGACCCTGTGCTACCATGGCAACAACCGGAAGTTACGTGATCATGCAAGTGACTTCCGATGGTGGCAGGGTAAGTCAAAGTTATGGCTGCTCACATATACATCTCACTGCCAGATTTTGGCCGTGAGATGTAAGAGGTTAATAGTCGTGGGTGGAATGTGATTCCACTCGCAACTAGCAGGCACACATGTCAGCTGTTCAAATCAGCTGATATGTGTGCGGAGCGCCACGGACTGCCCACGGCAGCCTGCGGTGATCATAGTGACACGATCCATGACGTACCAAGTATGATATATCAATATATAAAATCAGTTTAACCATATGGTACACAGCAAAAAGAAAAAAGAGGAAAATGCAAAAATGGCTTTTTTCAGTCACTGCGCTCTCAACATAAAATTACAATTACAATATATTAAAATGTTATAGATGAACCAAAATGGTATCAATAAAAATGTAATCTTAGCAGTATAGATGAGATGATCGATTTGTTGGCAATCAAATTTGAGTCAAATTTGCAGTTCCATGGGAATTTGACCAATCTGCTATATTCTTCACGATAATTGGCAAATAAAAATCACTGCAACTAGAGATGAACAAACTTTTGAAAGTTCGGTTCATCGAGCCTTACCGAACAAATACTACATTCGCCGAACTGTTTGTTGAACTATTCAACAAACCTTTTCAAACCTCATTGGATTCAATTGGAGGCTTTGACAGAGAAAACACCTTTGGGTGGGTCAAAAAGTTTCCAAAACACCAAAGTACATTTTACAGCCCCACTGTTTGGCATAGCCAGTAGCTTCCTAGACTATTGACATAAGAAATATTAAGGTGGGTGAGAAACGGGTGTAGAGCTGGTGCCCACACCACTGACAGTACAGACAAGACACAATTGGAGACTCATCTTGGAGTCTTGAGTAGAGATGAGCGAACCGGTCGTGGAGTCTTGAGATTTAAAAATAAATTTTTCAGGCACACAGCATGACAGTGTTATCAATTGCCCCCCCATTTCCCCATAGTGTTTTTGCATATCAGGGAGGAGTTGCTCATGCAAAACACAGAATGCAACCACCGGGTTTGCACCTTTATCACACATGGCCTTCTCTGGCTCCAGGTTTAAGGGAGACAGCCTTTGATCAAACGCACCTGGATAGTGGTTCACAGCTCTGCAGCTGTGTTATTGCGTTCTCCAATGCATATTAATTTTGCACCGCCTGATTGACATTTCAATTTTAAAAATCAAGAGGTGCGTGAGTAACAGAATTAGGACTCTTGCTTCCACACCCCTACCAGTACAGACAAGGCACAATTGGAGACCCATCTTCGAGACTTGAGTAGAGATGAGCGAACCGGTCGCAGTTTGGCTCGAGCTCGGTCGCCGAACCGAGGTCTGGTTCTCGTTCGGTTCGGCAAACCACTCGAACCCATAGGAAACAATGGGAGGCAATCACAAACACATAAAAACGCATTATATATGTACACATACAGTTAATAAACATTGCCATAACACTTACCTGTCCCCAGGATGTGTCCTGCACTCTGTCTCCTGCAGCTTTTCCATCGGTAATCGCTGCGTCCTCCCGGTAATCAGCAGTGATGCAGGACCTATCGTGATGTCAAAATAGCCATGTGACCAGTCACGTGTCTATTATCTCATTGGCTACAGACTGGTCACATGACTATGACGCGTCATGCTAGGACCTGTTATTGCATCTCTCTGTTACACGGTGCACGTTTGTGTATCGCCGTGTACCAGTGACATGCTCTAGCACACGGTCGACTCCCCACTCTGCTTCCCCGTTCCCTTAAGGTACCGTCACACTAAGCGACGCTCCAGCGATCCCATCAGCAACCTGACCTGGCAGGGATCGCTGGAGCATCGCTACACGGGTTTCTGGTGAGCTGTCAAACAGGCAGATCTCACCAGCAACCAGTGACCAGCCCCCAGCCAGCAGCACGCGTGGAAGCGATGCTGCGCCTGGTAACTAAGGTAAATATCGGGTAACCAACCCGATATTTACCTTGGTTACCAGCGCACACCGCTTAGTGCTGGCTCCCTGCACTCCTAGCCAGAGTACACATCAGGTTAATTACCTGATGTGTTGTCTGGCTACGTGTGCAGGGAGCTGGCACTGGCAGCGTGAGAGCGGCGGATGCTGGTAACGAAGGCAAATATCGGGTAACCAAGGAAAGGGCTTCTTGGTTACCCAATGTTTACCGTAGTTACCAGCGTCCGCAGAAGCTGGCTCCTGTCAATAACGGAGATCACCATTGCCATAGCAACGCGCTTGGTAGCAGTGACGGTGACGTCCCGCTACCAGCACGCAGTGGCACCGGAATCACGTGATCGGAGCAGAGTTGCTATGGCAACCCGTGCCACCGCTTACAGCCGGGAGCCTGTGGTCACTCTCACAGAGTGATTTCTGCACGGAGCACAGCGTCTTCCCCCATGCAGCTGTGCTGTCTGATGTAGTAGAGCTGCATGTGTTGAAGGAGAAAGAAGACAGAAGAGCAGGATCGTGGAGAGGTGACAAGGGGTAATAAAGATGGAGTCTCTAATGTGTCTGTGTATTTATTTCTATAAAAGTGTTTTTTCTCTGTGTGGTGTTTTTTTTTAACCTTTTATTGGAGATTCTTAATGGCCGGGTCAAACGTGCCTGACATTAAAAATCTCTGACTTAATACTAGCTAAAAAAATTGTTTAAAAGAACAGAGAGTCCTCAGTGGTTGATACCTTTTAATGGCTAACTGAAAAGATGGTAATAATTGCAAGCTTTCGAGACTACTCAGGTCTCTTCATCAGGCATGGTATAACACAAAATCTGAAGAGTCACGTATTTATACACAACAGGACTTAGAATAGTGCAGTAAAAAAAAAAAAAAAAAAAAAAAAGAACAAGTTATATGAAACAGAACTATCTCTATGGCAGGGGGACAAGCTGTTCTAGCCATAAGAAACAATTTTTTTATCTCTACTGGCTAACACGGTACAAAGATATATTTTACTTAATACTAGCTAGTAAAACAAAGCTAGTATTAACTCATTATTACCCAGCAAGCCACCCGGCTTCAGAGCTGCTGGAAGAGTTGGATACAGAGCCAGATGATGGCGCTTCTATGAGAGCGCCAATTTTCTGGGGCGGCTGCGGACTGCAATTCGCAGCAGAGGGGCCCAGAAAGCTCAGGCTAACCTGTGCTGTGGATCCAATCCCCAGCTGCCTAGTTGTACCCGGCTGGACAGAAAAATGGGGCAAAGCTCACGTTGTTTTGTTTTTTTTAATTATTTCATAAAATTCATGAATTAAGTAAAAAAAGGGCTTCCCTATATTTGTAGTTCCCAGCCGGGTACAAATAGGCAGCTGGGGGTTGGGGGCAGCCGTACCTGCCTGCTGTATCTGGCTAGCATACAAAAACATGGCAAAGCTCACGTCATTTTTTTTGTAGTTTTTTGGCAAAAAAAACAAAAAATGCTTCTCTGGATTTTCCATTGCCAGTGAAGGTAACACCAAGCAGTGGGGGTTAGCAGCCAGTAGCTGCTTGGATTACCCTTAGCTAGCAATACAAAAAATGCAGCGGGAGCCCATATATATATTTTTTTAATTATTTATTTAAATAACTAAAAACAAAAGGGGCTTCCCTGTATTATGATTGCTGGACATCACAGTGCTGAAAAAATAAGTCTTTAAAAAAAATGACGTAGCGCTCCACGGTATTTTTGATTCTCAGCGCAGATAAAGCAGACAGCTATGGGTTGCCACCCCCATCTGCCTGGCGTTACCTTGGATAGCAATCAAAATACAGGGAAGCCCATTAATTTTTTTATTTAAAAAAATAGTTAAAAAAAAAAATGACGTTGGGTCCCTCCATTTTTGATAGCCAGCTAGGGTAAAGCAGACGGCTGTAGCCTGAAAACCACAGCTGGCAGCTTTACCGTGGTTGGGGATCCAATGTGGAGGTCAACCAAAGCTCTTTTTTTATAATTATTTTATAAATATTAATAATTACAAAAAAAAAGTAGGGACCCCCCCAAATTTGATCAACAGCCAAGGTAAAGCGGACAGCTGTGGTCTGGTATTCTCAGGGTGGGAAGGTCCATAGTTATTGCTCCTTCACAGCCTTAAAATAGCAGGCCACAGGCGCCCCAGAATTGGCGCATCCACTAGATGCGCCAATCCTGGCGCTTCACCCCAGCTCATCCCGTGCCCTGGTGCGGTGGCAAACGGGGTTATAAATGGGGTTGATACTAGCTGTAAAGTCACCTGACATCAAGCCCAGCAGTTTGTGATGTCATGGCGTCTATCAGATACCCGACATCACAAACTGTCAGCACTAACAAAACAAATAGACGAAAAAAAATGTATTTGAAAAAACACTCCCCAAAACATTCCCTCTTTCACCAATTTATTGTAAGGAAAAAAAATAAGGGGGTCCCACGATGACTTTGGACCGTCTAGAATATGGGGGGACACGATCAGGGAACGTATCCACCATTTTCTAGGAGTGCAGACCCTCCATATGAGGAGTGTGGGTTCAATGAATCTGCACCCACTCTCCCCGGGTCCACAGCAGCAGAGTCCATGTCATAACTGTTGCTTCCAAAGCTGCAATGTCCTGCTCATGAGGTAAGGGCATGCCTAATCAGGAAAACTATTCTACATTTCCAAATATTGGTATTTGCTGATATTATTGCTATTCCACCTACTATATATTGGGGATAGGATCTTGGAGATGGAATACCCCTTTAAGTTCAGTTATCCAGCTGAATGAATACTAAACAACAGAGCTCGCTATTTAGACATGTTTTCTTGTGGCGTATAATGGACTCTCATGTTTGGTAGTCGTTCAGCAGGGCAACAGAAATAGCAAATCCCTCCATTTGCAAATGTAGTATAGCTCTCCTGATCAACTATGTTCCTTACCTCATGAGCTGGGCATTGCAGTAGCTTACAGATGCATGGTTACTGCCACTCACTGTGTCTGGATAATAGTGCTAAAAAACAGAAGCGCTGATAGGGTTTTACCAGATAAGTACAGGTTAGTATATAGATAAATACATTCCCCAAAAATGGTTGTGAAGGGTCACAACCACCGTAGATAGCATAGGATAATGGCGGCTGCCGCGGCCCCACGTGCAGTAGTCTTCAGTGTAGGAGGAGAAAAAGGGGTTAAACCCGCGCAATCCGCTAAATAAGATGTAGAGATGTTGATAGTTTAACCACTCTTTTATTCCATAGGTTTACGCGTTTCAAGGTGCAGGGACCTCTTCCTCAGGACCAGAAAATCAACATTGCATGTGCAGAGAGCTAACACACTTATATACACATGGGATATAACAAAGGACAGCCTACTGGCACTTTGAAAGAAAAAAAAAATGTGTTTAAATGACACAGCATTTTCCAGCACCATAGCAAAACTTAGTCAGTTGTTCATATAGTGTTAAGATGCATCTATATGTATCAGTAATTGAGGAAAAGGAATGAAATTCAGAAAAGAAAAGGAGGAATTTAGAAAGAGAGTAATGAGCAATAAAGAAAAAAAAAAAAAAAAAAAAAAAGGGGGAAAAAAGACTAATAATCTGCAAGTATATATGTTCTTATAGGGGCTAGAACCCCAATTGCAGTGAATATATCAGTGAAATGGCAATAGCTCATCAGTGCTTCAGTGGTTGATGCGACCCAAGTTATTTGTATCAACGCTTTTAAATAAATAAATAAATAAATGGGTGAAGCATTAAAAGATGAAAAAATAATTTTAAAAGGACTATGTGTATCATATGTGCAAAGGGATATTGGGTAGACCAGGAAAAAATATATATATGAAAGATCAAATATATTTTTTTAAAAAATATGTAATCAAATTATATTTATTAAGATGAATAAAACATGAATTAAAAACAATAAGTGTATCTTATTAGGGAGGGGGCGAGTCAATTTCAACATGTAAAAATAGGTCTGATAACAAGCCAGAAGGACTTCACGGGTTATTAGGGTACAATAGCGTGAGAAAATTGTATGTGCGCATGCTCTAGGTCTCATCAGTAAAGCTGCATAGAGCAGCGGTATCAAGCAGTCACCAAAGTTCAAAGCGTGGGAAAAAAAGAAAAAAGAGAGGAAACACACATTAACTACAAGGGAAACACAGGTTCAAGAACCAAGTAGGAGCTTTTTAAACACCTTATTCAGAGCAACACATGATACATTGATACAAAAACGTTATATCTGACACAATGTGTGAATCTAAATATATATTATCACGGAAGAGGTTCCAAATGATATATTAATATCAGAGGCACAATATGTAAATCTAAATATATAATTCCACAGGCAAAAACAATAGTATACAATAATATAAACAAAGGATGATTATATTGGGACAACCAAAATCAAATCTATAAATATTAATAAATCATAAAATATATCATAAAAAACAGATTTAAGAACTATCTGCAGAAAATGTAGTAACAATAATAATATTATAAATACATATATATACACATACACATATACACACATATACATATATATATATATATATATATACATATACATATACATACATACACTGCATACATAAGGAATAAAAATCTTCAGTTTAATAGCTATATATCAGGTGGAATAATAAATATATTAAAAAGGAATAAAAAAATGAAACAAGAGATCTAGAAAGTAAAATCAACAAAAAAGGTCTGTCACTTCATTTAGTCCTATCGGTTTTAATGTGTTCAGTCTATAGATCCAAAAGGTCTCTTTTTTATTGAGAACCTCCAGTCTGTTCGGGATGTCAATTGGGATTTGCTCAATGGGTGTTATGGTAATGTCCGCCTTTTTCTCATGTATTATAGTACAATGTTGAGAAAGACCATGTAGGAGGAATCCTTTTTTGATGTTGTGTCTGTGGGAATTGAGTCTATTATGTAGGGCTTGTATCGTTCTCCCCACATATTGTTTCCCACATATACAATCATTAGATATACCACATAATCGGACTGGCATGTGAGATGACCCTTAATGATAAATTTCTCCGCTTCTCCAGCGGGGCCAAAAGTTTTCCTCTTATGTGCGATAGATTTGCAACATAGACAATTCCTACTAAAACATTTGGAGACACCCATTGGCAGATCCCTGGCTACAGCTTTAAAGGGAACTTTCAATCTACTAGGTGCAACAATGTTCCTTATAGTAGGAGCTCTTCTGAAAGTGACACCCGGGTGGGAAGATATTACATTTTTAAGGACAGGGTCACCCATTAAGATACCCCAATGTTTATTAAGTACCATTTTAATGACTGCATTGTCCTGGCTATAGGTTGTAATAAAATTTGAACTAAAATCAGGTAGATCAGCCAACGAGATTTCCTTTTTTGATGGTAAAACCAGATCATCTTGCCTCATATCTTTGGTTCCTCTAAAAGCATGTCTTAAAAGCTTCTTAAGGCCCCGTCACACTAAGCAACATCGCTAGCAACATCACTGCTAACGAACAACTTTTGTGACGTTGCTAGCGATGTTGCTGTGTGTGACATCCAGCAACAACCTGGCCCCTGCTGTGAGGTCGTTGGTTGTTGCTGAATATCCTGGGCCATTTTTTAGTTGTTGCTGTCCCGCTGTGAAGCACAGATCGCTGTGTGTGACAGCGAGACAGCAACAACTAAATGTGCAGGCAGCAGGAGCTGGCTTCTGCGGAGGCTGGTATCCACAGTAAACATCGGGTAACCAAGAAGCCCTGTCCTTGGTTACCCGATATTTACCTTCGATACCAGCCTCCGCCGCTCTCACTGTCAGTGCCGGCTCCTGCTCTGTGCACATGTAGCTAGCTGCAGTACACATCGGGTTAATTAACCCGATTTGTGCTGTAACTAGGAGAGCAGGGAGCCAGCGCTAAGCAGTGTGCACTGCTCCCTGCTCTGTGCACATTTAGCTGCAGCATACATCGGGTAATTAACCCGATGTGTGCTGTAGCTAGGAGAGCAAGGAGCCAGCGCTCAGTGTGCGCTGCTCCCTGCTCTCTGCACGTGTAGCTCCGTGCGGTGGTAACCAAGGTAAATATCGGGTTGGTTACCGATATTTACCTCTGTTACCAAGCGCAGCATCTTCCACGCGGCGCTGGGGGCTTGTCACTGGTTGCTGGTGAGCTCACCAGCAACTCGTGTAGCCACGCTCCAGCGATCCCTGCCAGGTCAGGTTGCTGGTGGGATCGCTGGAGCGTCGCAGTGTGACATCTCACCAGCAACCTCCTAGCAACTTACCAGCGATCCCTATCATTGTTGGGATCGCTGGTAAGTTGCTTAGTGTGACGGTACCTTTAGGGTAATCTTTTTCATTAAAACGGTCATATAAAACTTTTGCTTGTATCCTAAAATCATCATCAAGTGTGCAATTTTTTCTGATCCTTCTATACTGATTAATTGGGATATTAAGAAGCCATTTATTATAATGACCACTATTAAATTGTATATACCCATTGGTATCCACTTTCTTAAAAAAAGTTTTTGTAATGATATTGTTCCCCTTATGAGATAGAATAAGATCCAGAAAATCTATCGTAACATTATTTACGACCGGAGAAAAAATTAATCCCCAATTATTATCCTTGATATGTGTAATAAAATCCAACGTATTCTCATTTTTGTTGTCCCAAATAATAAATAAATCATCTATGTATCTTTTATAGAGTATAATATTGTTTTTATATATAGAATGCTGAACATAAATAGATTCAAAGACACCCATAAACAAATTTGCATAAGTTGGTGCTATCTTACTACCCATCGCGGTGCCAAGCGTTTGTTGATACAGTACATCCAAAAAGGTAAAATAGTTATTTTTCAAAATAAAACACATTCCTTCTAAAATAAAGTTCTTTTGTGGGGCAGGCAATCTTATGTCATTTTCTACAAATTGTGAGAAGCAATACAGCCCTATTTCATGGTCAATATTGGAATAAAGGGCAGATACATCCATTGTGATAAAACAGTAGGATTCCTTCCAATGAATATTTTTAGTCAAAGATATCAGGTGCGAGGAGTCCCTTAGATAACTATCTAGACCCAGTACATGAACATGCATGATGTCATCCAAATATGCAGCCAAATTAGATGTCAAAGAATCTATCCCTGAAATTATTGGTCTTCCTGGTGGATTCTCCAGGCTTTTATGAATCTTGGGAAGATGATATAGAAAGGCCATTTTGGGGTTTTTTACTGTTAAAATTTTTTTCTCATTATTGCTTAGGATGTTTTTCACGGCTGCATTAGAGATAAAATCATTATATATTAAGACCGCATTGTCATATTGTATTTTATTTATTTTACAATACTGTGATATATTGGAAAGGATGTTGAGGGCTTCCCCAATATAGTCATCTCTGTCCTGGATGACCACTCCACCCCCTTTGTCAGCGGAACGTATCACAATATTTGTGTTATTTTTCAGGGATATCAGAGCTGCTTTTTCTTCTTTGCTCAAATTAAACAATGTCCTGGTATTACCCGGATCCAGATTCTTAAAATCATCTAAAACCATGTTACAGAATGTTTTTATATAATGTCCCTGGCTGGTTATAGGATAAAAGTTTGATTTGATTTAATGTTAGCGTGGAGGAAAGGGTCAGCCTGTTCAGAACTACTGTTTATTCCCAACGTATTAGTGGTATGAGGGAGACCATCAGCAGTCATATTCACATTACCGCTGAAACTATCCTTATTTTTCATAGCAAAGTGTCTTTTAAGAGTGAGCTTCCTAATGAAGGTTTGGAGATCTAAAAATAGGTCAAAATCTTTGGAATGAAAGGTAGGACAAAAGGAGAGACCCCTGTTAAGGACTGCAGTTTCCTCTTCTGTAAGCACATATTTCAAGAGATTGAAAATATTGCTTGTTTTTAATTGGATCTGCCAATGGGTGTCTCCAAATGTTTTAGTAGGAATTGTCTATGTTGCAAATCTATCGCACATAAGAGGAAAACTTTTGGCCCCGCTGGAGAAGCGGAGAAATTTATCATTAAGGGTCATCTCACATGCCAGTCCGATTATGTGGTATATCTAATTGATTGTATATGTGGGAAACAATATGTGGGGAGAACGATACAAGCCCTACATAATAGACTCAATTCCCACAGACACAACATCAAAAAAGGATTCCTCCTACATGGTCTTTCTCGACATTGTACTATAATACATGAGAAAAAGGCGGACATTACCATAACACCCATTGAGCAAATCCCAATTGACATCCCAAACAGACTGGAGGTTCTCAATAAAAAAAGAGACCTTTTGGATCTATAGACTGAACACATTAAAACCGATAGGACTAAATGAAGTGACAGACCTTTTTTGTTGATTTTACTTTCCAGATCTCTTGTTTCATTTTTTTATTCCTTTTTAATATATTTATTATTCCACCTGATATATAGCTATTAAACTGAAGATTTGTATTCCTTATGTATGCAGTGTATGTATGTATATGTATATATATATATATATATATATATATATATATATGTATATGTGTATGTATTTATAATATTATTATTGTTACTACATTTTCTGCAGATAGTTCTTAAATCTGTTTTTTATGATATATTTTATGATTTATTAATATTTATAGATTTGATTTTGGTTGTCCCAATATAATCATCCTTTGTTTATATTATTGTATACTATTGTTTTTGCCTGTGGAATTATATATTTAGATTTACATATTGTGCCTCTGATATTAATATTTCATTTGGAACCTCTTCTGTGATAATATATATTTAGATTCACACATTGTGTCAGATATAACGTTTTTGTATCAATGTATCATGTGTTGCTCTGAATAAGGTGTTTAAAAATCTCCTACTTAGTTCTTGAACCTGTGTTTCCCTTGTAGCTAATGTGTGTTTCCTCTCTTTTTTTCCCACGCTTTGAACTTTGGTGACTGCTTGATACCGCTGCTCTATGCAGCTTTACTGATAAGACCTAGAGCATGCGCATATACAATTTTCTCACGCTATTGTACCCTAATAACCCGTGAAGTCCTTCTGGCTTGTTATCAGACCTATTTTTACATGTTGAAATTGACTCCCCCCTCCCTAATAAGATACACTTATTGTTTTTAATTCATGTTTTATTCATCTTAATAAATATAATTTGATTACATATTTTTTTAAAAAATATATTTGATCTTTTATATATATACTAGAAGGTGGCCCGATTCTACGCATCGGGTATTCTAGAATTTACGTATTGTGTAGTTAATGTATGATTTTTGTTATATATATATATAGATGTTGTTGTGTGTAGTTACCAAGTGTTTGTGTAGGGGCTGTACATGTTCTGGGTGTTGTCTGGGTGTAGCGGGGGGTGAGAGCGGTGTTGTTTGTGTGTTGCGTTGTGTGTCGTTATTTGTGGAGCGCTGTGTGTCTGTAGCATTGTGTGTGTGTGTGTTGCGCGGTTTGTGTGTGTGTGTGTGTTTTGGGGGGAGGTATGTTTTGTGCAATGTGTGTGTTGTGCGGTATGTGCGTATATTTGTGTGTGCCGCGGTGTTTGTGTGTTGGGTGTTGTGTGTCTGCGTCGTTGTCTGTGTGTGTGGGTGTCTGTGTAGGGCGGTGTTTGTGGTTCTCAGTGTGTGTGGTGTGTTGTGCAGTGCGTGTGTGGCAGTGTGTGTGTGTGTTTTGGGGGGAGGTGTGCACCCCCCATCGTGGTCCAACCCCCATCGTGCTCCATCCCCCATGCTGCGCACCCCCCATCGTGCTCCATCCCCCATGCTGCTAACCCCCCATCGTGCTCCATCCCCCATGCTGCGCACCCCCCATCGTGCTCCATCCCCACTCCCCATTGTGCTCCATCCTCCATGCTGCGCATTCCCCATCGTGCTCCATCCCCCATGCTGCGCATTCCCCATCGTGCTCCATCCCCCCATGCTGCGCACTCCCAAACGTGCTCCATCCCCCATGCTGCGCACTCCCCATCGTGCTCCATCCCCCATGCTGCGCACTTCCCCATCGTGCTCCATCCCCCATGCTGCGCACTCCCCATCGTGCTCCATCCCCCATGCTGCGCACTCCCCATCGTGCTCCATCCCCCATGCTGCGCACCCCCCATCGTGCTCCATCCCCCATGCTGCGCACACCCCATCGTGCTCCATCCCCCATGCTTCGCACTCCCCATCGTGCTCCATCCCCCATGCTGCGCACTCCCCATCGTGCTCCATCCCCCATGCTGCGCACTCCCCATCGTGCTCCATCCCCCATGCTGTGCACCCCCCATCGTGCTCCATCCCCCATGCTGCACCCCCCCATCGTGCTCCATCCCCCATGCTGTGCACCCCCCATCGTGCTCCACAGTCACACATCAGACAGTATGCATGCACACATCTGATCGCATACACTCACACACACACCCCACTTCTCCCTGTGCCCACCGGTGGGCGGTCCCAGCAGCTGTGCTGCACGCCGTGCTCCTCTGCCGACACTCAGAGATCCGATCGCATACACTCACACACACACACACTCACACATGCGCACCCCCCATCGTGCTCCATCCCCCATGCTGCTAACCCCCCATCGTGCTCCATCCCCCATGCTGCGCACCCCCCATCGTGCTCCATCCCCACTCCCCATTGTGCTCCATCCTCCATGCTGCGCATTCCCCATCGTGCTCCATCCCCCATGCTGCGCATTCCCCATCGTGCTCCATCCCCCATGCTGCGCACTCCCAAACGTGCTCCATCCCCCATGCTGCGCACTCCCCATCGTGCTCCATCCCCCATGCTGCGCACTCCCCATCGTGCTCCATCCCCCATGCTGCGCACTCCCCATCGTGCTCCATCCCCCATGCTGCGCACTCCCCATCGTGCTCCATCCCCCATGCTGCACACCCCCCATCGTGCTCCATCCCCCATGCTGCGCACACCCCATCGTGCTCCATCCCCCATGCTTCGCACTCCCCATCGTGCTCCATCCCCCATGCTGCGCACTCCCCATCGTGCTCCATCCCCCATGCTGCGCACTCCCCATCGTGCTCCATCCCCCATGCTGCGCACTCCCCATCGTGCTCCATCCCCCATGCTGCGCACTCCCCATCGTGCTCCATCCCCCATGCTGCGCACACCCCATCGTGCTCCATCCCCCATGCTTCGCACTCCCCATCGTGCTCCATCCCCCATGCTGCGCACTCCCCATCGTGCTCCATCCCCCATGCTGCACACCCCCCATCGTGCTCCATCCCCCATGCTGTGCACCCCCCATCGTGCTCCACAGTCACACATCAGACAGTATGCATGCACACATCTGATCGCATACACTCACACACACACCCCACTTCTCCCTGTGCCCACCGGTGGGCGGTCCCAGCAGCTGTGCTGCACGCCGTGCTCCTCTGCCGACACTCAGAGATCCGATCGCATACACTCACACACACACACACTCACACACATCCGATCGCATACACTCACACACACTCACACACATCCAATCACATACACTCACACACACACTCACACACATCCGATCGCATACACACACACACTGACGATATCGCACATACGCGCTGACACACTCACAACATCCGGAGATACCACATGCTTCTGGCCATGTGATCCTCCGGCAGGTCCTGGAAGATCACTGCACAGTATCGCTGCCGAGAAGCAAGCGATATCACGGGATGTTGTGAGTATGTGGATGCGATCTGATGTGTGTGTGAGGTGTGTGTGAGAGTGAGTGTAATCTGATGTGTGTGTGTGTGTGTGTGTGTCTGTTCTTATGTGTGTGTGAGGTGTGTGTGTTCCGCCGCTGCAGGACGTGGATGCGATCTGATGTGAGTGTGAAAGTGTGAGTGTGCGTGTGAGTGTGAGTCTGAGTGTGAGTCTGAGTGTGAGTCTGAGTGTGCGTGTGAGTCTGAGTGTGAGTCTGAGTGTGAGTATGAGTGTGAGTGTGAGTCTGAGTGTGAGTGTGCGTGTGAGTGTGCGTGTGAGTCTGAGTGTGAGTCTGAGTGTGCGTGTGAGTCTGAGTGTGCGTGTGAGTTTGCGTGTGAGTGTGCGTGTGAGTCTGACTGTGATTGTGCGTGTGAGTCTGAGTGTGAGTGTGCGTGTGAGTCTGAGTCTGAGTGTGAGTCTGAGTGTGAGTCTGAGTGTGAGTGTGCGTGTGAGTGTGCGTGTGAGTCTGAGTGTGAGTCTGAGTGTGAGTCTGAGAGTGAGTCTGAGTGTGAGTCTGAGTGTGCGTGTGAGTCTGAGTGTGAGTCTGAGTGTGAGTGTGAGTCTGAGTCTGAGTGTGAGTCTGAGTGTGAGTCTGAGGGTGAGTCTGAGTGTGAGTGTGCGTGTGAGTGTGCATGTGAGTCTGAGTGTGAGTCTGAGTGTGCGTGTGAGTTTGCGTGTGAGTGTGCGTGTGAGTCTGAGTGTGAGTCTGAGTGTGAGTCTGAGTGTGAGTCTGAGTGAGTCTGAGTGTGCGTGTGAGTCTGAGTGTGAGTGTGAGTGTGAGTATGCGTGTGCGTGTGAGTCTGAGTGTGAGTCTGAGTGTGAGTGTGCGTGTGAGTCTGAGTGTGAGTCTGAGTGTGAGTCTGCGTGTGAGTGTGCATGTGAGTGTGAGTGTGCGTGTGCGTGTGAGTGTGCGTGTGAGTCTGAGTGTGCGTGTGAGTCTGAGTGTGAGTCTGAGTGTGAGTCTGAGTGTGAGTGTGCGTGTGAGTCTGAGTGTGCGTGTGAGTGTGTGTCTGAGTCTCAGTGTGAGTGTGCGTGTGAGTCTGAGTCTGAGTGTGAGTCTGAGTCTGAGTGTGCGTGTGAGTCTGAGTGTGCGTGTGAGTCTGAGTGTGAGTCTGAGTGTGAGTCTAAGTCAGAGTGTGAGTCTGAGTGTGAGTCTGAGTGTGAGTGTGAGTCTGAGTGTGAGTCTGAGTGTGTGAGTCTGAGTGTGTGAGTCTGAGTGTGTGAGTGTGTGTGAAAGTGTGTGTCTGAGTGTGTGTGAAAGTGTGTGAGTCTGAGTGTGTGTGAAAGTGTGCGCAGCATGGCGGATGGACCACGTTTGGGAGTGCGCAGCATGGCGGATGGAGCAAGTTTGGGAGTGTGCAGCATGGCGGATGGACCACGTTTGGGAGTGCGCAGCATGGCGGATGGACCACGTTTGGGAGTGCGCAGCATGGCGGATGGAGCACGTTTGGGACTGCGCAGCATGGGAGATGGAGCACGATGGGGGGTGCGGAGCATAGGGGATGGAGCACGATGGGGAGTGCGCTGCATGGGGGATGGAGCACGATGGGGAGTGCGGAGTATGGCGGATGGAGCACGTTTGGGAGTGCGCAGCATGGCGGATGGAGCACGTTTGGGAGTGCGCAGCATGGCGGATGGAGCACGTTTGGGAGTGCGCACCTCCCCCCCAACACACACACACACACACGCGCGTGCGCACTGCACAACACACCACACCCACACTGGGAACCACAAACAACTGCCCTACACAGACACCCACACACACAGACAACGCTGCACACACACAACACCCAACACACAAACACCGCACGTGTGAGTTTGCGTGTGAGTGTGCGTGTGAGTCTGACTGTGATTGTGCGTGTGAGTCTGAGTGTGAGTGTGCGTGTGAGTCTGAGTCTGAGTGTGAGTCTGAGTGTGAGTCTGAGTGTGAGTGTGCGTGTGAGTGTGCGTGTGAGTCTGAGTGTGAGTCTGAGTGTGAGTCTGAGAGTGAGTCTGAGTGTGAGTCTGAGTGTGCGTGTGAGTCTGAGTGTGAGTCTGAGTGTGAGTGTGAGTCTGAGTCTGAGTGTGAGTCTGAGTGTGAGTCTGAGGGTGAGTCTGAGTGTGAGTGTGCGTGTGAGTGTGCATGTGAGTCTGAGTGTGAGTCTGAGTGTGCGTGTGAGTTTGCGTGTGAGTGTGCGTGTGAGTCTGAGTGTGAGTCTGAGTGTGAGTCTGAGTGTGAGTCTGAGTGAGTCTGAGTGTGCGTGTGAGTCTGAGTGTGAGTGTGAGTGTGAGTGTGCGTGTGCGTGTGAGTCTGAGTGTGAGTCTGAGTGTGAGTGTGCGTGTGAGTCTGAGTGTGAGTCTGAGTGTGAGTCTGAGTGTGAGTCTGCGTGTGAGTGTGCATGTGAGTGTGAGTGTGCGTGTGCGTGTGAGTGTGCGTGTGAGTCTGAGTGTGCGTGTGAGTCTGAGTGTGAGTCTGAGTGTGAGTCTGAGTGTGAGTGTGCGTGTGAGTCTGAGTGTGCGTGTGAGTGTGTGTCTGAGTCTCAGTGTGAGTGTGCGTGTGAGTCTGAGTCTGAGTGTGAGTCTGAGTGTGCGTGTGAGTCTGAGTGTGCGTGTGAGTCTGAGTGTGAGTCTGAGTGTGAGTCTAAGTCAGAGTGTGAGTCTGAGTGTGAGTCTGAGTGTGAGTGTGAGTCTGAGTGTGAGTCTGAGTGTGTGAGTCTGAGTGTGTGAGTCTGAGTGTGTGAGTAAGTGTGTGTGAAAGTGTGTGTCTGAGTGTGTGTGAAAGTGTGTGAGTCTGAGTGTGTGTGAAAGTGTGCGCAGCATGGCGGATGGACCACGTTTGGGAGTGCGCAGCATGGCGGATGGAGCAAGTTTGGGAGTGTGCAGCATGGCGGATGGACCACGTTTGGGAGTGCGCAGCATGGCGGATGGACCACGTTTGGGAGTGCGCAGCATGGCGGATGGAGCACGTTTGGGACTGCGCAGCATGGGAGATGGAGCACGATGGGGGGTGCGGAGCATAGGGGATGGAGCACGATGGGGAGTGCGCTGCATGGGGGATGGAGCACGATGGGGAGTGCGGAGTATGGCGGATGGAGCACGTTTGGGAGTGCGCAGCATGGCGGATGGAGCACGTTTGGGAGTGCGCAGCATGGCGGATGGAGCACGTTTGGGAGTGCGCACCTCCCCCCCAACACACACACACACACACGCGCGTGCGCACTGCACAACACACCACACCCACACTGGGAACCACAAACAACTGCCCTACACAGACACCCACACACACAGACAACGCTGCACACACACAACACCCAACACACAAACACCGCGGCACACACAAATATACGCACATACCGCACAACACACACATTGCACAAAACATACCTCCCCCCAAAACACACCACACACACACAAACTGCGCAACACACACACAACGCTACAGACACACAGCGCTCCACAAACAACACACATACAACACCGCTCTCACCCCCCGCCACACTCAGACAAGACCCAGAACATGTACAGCGCCTACACAAAAACTTGGTAACTACACACAACAACATCTATATATATATATATATATATATATATATATATATATATATATAAATGATGCAAATGAGAAAGCCGCGGAGACACCATCACATGTTTCTCAACGCTGGCAAGAAACTAGCCAGGTCTTTCACCGGGAAGGAACAACCACGGGAAGGGCAGTCTCCAGTCAAGGAGACCACCTATACCAAACATGGTATCCATCCACAGACAGCCGTTTCGGGGTATTTGCCCCTCATCAGTTTGGAGTAGGAATCTGGCTAGTGGGGGCAATGCCTAGTAAAAGACTTCTTAAGCAAGCATTGTTGACCTTAGGGAGATCAACATATCCACTGCGGAGACACCATCACGTGTTTCTCAACGCAGTGATTCTAGAGCAAAGCCCCCTGGGAAGTATGCAAATGAGAAAGCCGCGGAGACATCATCACATGTTTCTCAACGCTGGCAGGAAATATATATATATATATAAAACAAAAATTATACATGAACTACACAATACGTAAATTCTAGAATACCCGATGCGTAGAATCGGGCCACCTTCTAGTATGTATATAAGTGTCTTATCTCTCTGCACATGCAATGTTGATTTTCTGGTCCTGAGGAAGAGGTCCCTGCACCTTGAAACGCGTAGACCTATGGAATAAAAGAGTGATTAAACTATCAACATCTCTACATCTTATTTGGGGGATTGCGCGTGTTTAACCCCTTTTTTTCCTCCTACACTGAAGACTCACTGTGTCTGAACACAGGAAGCTGAGCTGACAGATGCTCTGTGCATGCGGCAGCGTCTATTGTGAAGGAGGGGGCTGCGGGGGATCAACGCTGCACAGGTACCGTGAGACACCGGGGAACACCGGTGGGGTTATAGGGGGTGACCTGGCAGGGCCTGGGGAGGAGTTTTCTGTCGCATGTGTCATGGCACATGCGACAAAAATCAGATGAGTAGGGTGAATGCGGCCGGCGTGCTGCTGTTCGTGTGCCCATCTTGGATTTTTGGGAGGGGGTCGGGGGGGGCACTTTGGCGACACCGGGGGACCGGAGGGGACCAGGGAGGAGATTTATCTCTCATCTGACATGTTTGTTCATGCCAGATGGGAGATAAATATTTTTTTTACCAGCGCTGTCATTTTTACTGTAACGTGATCATCGGTATACGGTGTATACTGGTGATCACGTGAGTGGGGACCGGAAAAACCATCCTGAATCATGATCTCCAGGGTCTCAGCTACCCCTAAAACCCCGGAGATTTTCTGATGCTGGGGGGGCACTATTCACTTACTTCTGCCTGCTGTTTATAAATGGCAGATTAGAATAAGGCTACATTCACACGACCGATCCGTTTTTGCGGTCCGCAAAAAACGGTCTGTTTCTTTCACGGGTGCATCCGTGTGGCATCCGTTTCCGTTCCGTATTGTTAGGTCCGAGTGGTGGATCCACTGGGCCGTGCACCCCACCGGAGGCCTGGGTGCACGTTAGCCGGAGCACTAGCGTGGCAGGGACTCCGTCCCACAGGGGACGGGTAGAACAGTCACTGCGGCTTCAGAGTTCCTGGAGACAGTGCAGGAATCTGGCACAGGTGCCGGGTAGGAATGTCAGGCAATAGTATTGATCACAGGACACGGCACAAGGGGGACCTGAGCACCTAGCTTTCAAGACAAGGCTTACAAGACACGTTGATCAGGCCCCGCCCACATGGCAAGGCCAGTCTTATATACCCAGCACAGCTTCATGTCATATCCTGGGGTCAGGACACAGTAAAGCACGAGCGGGAACGACAGCCGTGACCGGTGGACACGTGGACCAGATCAGTGGGTAAGGAGTGGTGCCATGCAGGTGCGACCGGATCAGTGGGTAAGAAGCGGTGCCGTGCAGGTGCGACCGGATCAGTGTATAAGGAGTGGTGCTGGGATGGTGCGACCGGATCAGTGTGTAAGGAGCGGTGCGAAGGCATCGGGAGCGTGACACGTATACGGTCCGTATGTCATCCGTTTGTCATCCGTGTGCCTTCCGTTTTTTTTGGCGTACTGCCAAAAAACTGAAGGAGGGAAAATACATAAATTTACCCAGGATCCATAGCTTCATCCTACATGAGGCGGACACATGTTCCCTCCAGTGCCATTTTCTACTGCTTTTCACAGCGTAGAGCTGTCTGGTGATTTTCTTGTGCTTGTACATTTCATATCAGTCACATAATGTCCCACTCTCCTGCATTTTGTAATTTTGCACCCTTTGGTGCCTTTCATGTGGCACTAAGGGGTGCTTAGCCTTGTATTTACCAAAATAAATAAATACATTTAAAAAAAAAATGACGTGGGGTTCCCCCTATTTTTGTAGCCAGCTAGAGTAAAGCAGACGGCTGCAGCCTGCATACCACAGCTGGCAGCTTCACCTTGGCTGGTAATCCAAAACTGAGGGCATCCCACGCTGTTATTTTAAATTAAATAAATAATTAAAAAAAAAAACACGTAGGGGTCCCCCCAAAATTGGACCACCAGCCAAGGTAAAGCAGACAGCTGGGGTCTGATATTCTCAGACTAGGGAGGTCCATGGTTATTGGACTCTCCCCAGCCTAAAAATAGCAGGCCGCAGCCGCCCCAGAAGTGACGCATCCATTAGATGTGCCAATCCTGGTGCTTCGCCTCAGCTCATCTCGTGCCCTGGTGCGGTGGCAAACGGGTTAATATATGGGGTTAATACCAGATGTGTAATGTCACCTGGCATCAAGCCCTGGGGTTCTTGATGTCACGTGTCTATCAGATACCTGACATCACCAACCCAGTCAGTAATGAAAAAAAATAGACGACAAACACATTTTTATTTGAAAAAACACTGCCCAATACATTCCCTCTTTCATCAATTTATTAGAAAGAAAAACAAAACCAGGTCTGCTGTAATCCAAGCGGTTACCATGACGATCCATACCATAGTCACTGTCCCAGCCAATGAAGAACAGAATGTTCCCCATTGGCTGGGAGAGCCGTGCAGTGACCTGAGCTAACATCAATAGGTCAGCCCAGGTCACTGCAGGACATGACAAGTGCTGCTGTCAGGAGCGAGGTACATTACCTGCGGTGATGATCTCCTGCACTGGTAATAGGAGTTCAATGACCTTTACAGCCAAGTATCGTGAGAGCCTGTGTTGGCCCTTTAAAGAATAATGAGTGTAAAATCATAGAAAGCGATATGAGAAAAGCAAATGTTTTAAATACTTTTTTCTCAACAGTGTTCACACAGGAAAAGCATATGCCACGGGAAATGCAGAGTTATCATGTAAACGCTTCATTAAGTATGACCTGCTTAACTCAGGAAGAAGTGCAGAACCGACTTAGTAACATTAAAATTGACAAATCACCAGGCCCTGATGGCATTCACCCTCGGGTATTAAGGGAGTTAAGTAATGTGATAGACAGGCCTCTATTCCTTATATTTAAAGACTCTATAGAAACTGGGTCTGTTCCACGGGATTGGCGGCTAGCAAATGTGGTACCAATATTCAAAAAAGGGTGTAAAAGGGAACCTGGAAACTATAGGCCAGTAAGCTTAACATCTGTTGTGGGTAAAATGTTTGAAGGGTTTTTAAGGGATACTATTATGGAATGTCTCAATGTTAATAATTGTTTAACTCCATATCAACATGGATTTATGAAGGTTCGCTCCTGTCAAACTAACCTGATCAGCTTCTATGAGGATCTAAGCTCTCACATGGACCGAGGAGAATCATTGGATGTCATTTATCTCGACTTCGGTAAAGCATTTGATACTGTCCCACATAAAAGACTGCTAAGTAAAATGAGAAAGCTTGGGCTCGGGGAAAATGTGTGTAGATGGGTAGGTAGCTGGCTTAGTGGTAGAAAACAAAGAGTGGTTATTAATGGCGCATACTCAGATTGGGCCAGGGTTACTAGTGGGGTGCCACAGGGGTCTGTATTGTGCCCCCTACTATTTAATATATTTATTAATGATCTGGTGGATGGTTTACAGAGTAAAATATCAGTATTTGCAGATGATACAAAACTATGTAAGGAAGTTAACACAAAGGAGGACAGTTTGCAACTACAGATGGATTTGAGTAAATTGGAGAATTGGGCTGAAAAATGGCAAATGAGGTTTTACACAGATAAGTGTAAGGTTATGCACATGGGAAGGAGAAACAGATGCTACGATTACTTACTAAATGGGAAACTGCTTGGGAAATCAGACATGGAAAAAGACTTAGGCATCTTAGTCAATAAGAATCTAAATTGGAGTGCCCAGTGTCAGGCAGCAGCCACCAAAGCAAATAGGGTGATGGGATGCATTAGAAGAGGTCTGGGGGCACGAGATGAAAACATCATTCTCCCTCTGTACAAATCACTCGTCAGACCACACTTGGAGTATTGTGTGCAATTTTGGGCGCCGGTGCTCAAGAAAGACATTACTGAACTTGAAAGGGTTCAGAGGCGGGCTACTAAAATAATAAATGGAGTGGGTGCATTACAATACATGGAAAGGTTATCAAAATTAGGTCTATTTACTCTAGAAAAGAGAAGACTTAGGGGAGACCTAATAAATATGTACAAATATATCAGAGGGCCATATAGAGATCTCTCCCATGATCTGTTTGTACCAAGGACTATGACAAGAAAGAGGGGGCATTCTCTTCGATTGGAGGAAAGAAAATTCCTACATCAGCATAGAAGAGGGTTCTTCACGGTAAGAGCAGTGAGGCTCTGGAACTCTCTTCCTGAGGAAGTGGTGATGGCCAATTCACTGAATGAATTTAAGAGAGGAATGGATGCTTTTCTTGATAGCAAAAGTATAGAAGGTTATAAATAGCATAATCTTACAGGTAGATAGAAGAGCAACCAAGATTATTAGAGGAATGGGTGGGCTGCAACACCAAGACAGGTTATTAAACTTTGGGTTATTTAGTTTGGAAAAACAAAGGCTTAGGGGGGATCTAATCACAATGTATAAACATATGAGAGGACAGTACAGAAACCTTTCCAAAGATCTCTTTACACCTAGGCCTGCGACTGGAACACGGGAGCATCCGCTATGTCTTGAGGAAAGAAGGTTTAATCATAATCACAGACGAGGATTCTTTACTGTACGAGTAGTGAGACTATGGAACTCTCTGCCGCATGATGTTGTAATGAGTGATTCACTACTAACATTTAAGCAGAGCCTGGATGCCTTTCTTGAAAAATATAATATTACCAGTTATGTATATTAGATTTTATGACAGGGTGTTGATCCAGGGAACTAGTCTGATTGCCGTATGTGGAGTCAGGAAGGATTTTTTTTCCCCATTGGAGCTTATTTGACACATTGGGGTTTTTTTGCCTTCCTCTGGATCAACATGTTAGGCTACGGGTTGAACTAGATGGACTTAGAGTCTCCCTTCAACCTTAAAAACTATGAAACAAAAACTATGAAACCGCTAGTGACAGTCTCGGGCCGCAGTGACAGATGTGAAGCGGCGGCCATGGAAGACAGTGTCAGTGCTGAGGTCAGGAGGGCGGGACTTCAACACCGAAGGTAAGCCGAGCGGGGTAATGCGTGTGGAGTGTGAGGTGGGCGGAGCCTAGCGGGGTAATGTGTCCAGAGTGCCAGGTGGGTGGAACCTAGTGGGGTAATGTGTGCAGAGTGCTAGGTGGGCGGAGCCTAGCAGGGTAATGCGTGCGGAGTGCAAGGTGGGTGGAGCCTAGCGCTCAACTCTAGACTTGAGATTTGAAAACCTTTCAGGCAGACAGAAGGAGAGTGGCATCAATTGCCACCCCAATTTCCCAATAGTGTCTTAGCACACCAGGATGGTATCATCCATGCAACACACATGATGTGGCCTGGTATTTCAATTTTAAAAATATAAAGGAGATGAGTGACTGGATTAGGCATCTTGCTCCCAAACCCATGCCTGTACAGACAAGACACAATGTGCAATGGGGGGGCAATTGATGCCACTGTCCTGCTGTCTGCCTTAAAGGTTTTTAAATCTCAAGATTCCAAGTTTGCCAGTTTGAGATTTGTGATGCAGGGGAAACAAGTGTAATTGGCGTGGCACCTCTGAGAAATAAACTGTGTGAGATGTTGAGGTACAGGAAAGGTCACTTGATGCAGCACTTGCCATCCACTCTAGCACATGCTGTTTATCACCCTCATTTCAAAGTTGAAGTGATGTGCAGCTGGCAATGAAATCTAGTGGAGTAGGCTGTCCAGTAACAGAAGTTGTTCTTATTTCTCTAGGAAATGATAATTCTGTGTTTGCGCACTAGAGTTTTGACTAACATTAGGACATCGCAAGTGTACACCTCGAACACTGACCTATTCACCCTTCCAGCATAACCTCGTCATGATTTAGCACTCATAGTTGATGTATCCTTTACCTCTCAAACATTTTTTGCAACCCTACGTCTACACCTGTCAGACACCTGCAACAAAAAATAAATTATTTATTTCTTGCCTGAGATTGCAATATTGTGAAGGCACTAACAAGTACAAATAACTAGAAATCTGGTTCACTGCGCAATTTGGAGCAGAGATTGAAAAGTGGCAAGACCTATTTAGCTAGTCACAAGCAAATTTACAGCACGCACTACTAACTAGCAATACATATAAATGTGTTTCACTGGCTAATTTGGAGCATGCAGCAATAAGTAGCAATACCTAGAAATGTTATTCAATGAGTAATTTGGAGCAGGTACGCCAAAGTGCCAAGACCTATTTAGCTAGTTCACTAGCCAATTTACAGCAGGCACTACAAGCTAACAATACCTAGATATGTGTTTCACTGGCTAACTTGGAGTCGACAATAATAAATAGCAACACCTATTTAGATTGTTCACTGGAAACTCTTTAGCAGGCACTCACAAGTCACAATCTCTATCATGAAATGCTTATTTGTGGCACACACTTTTCCCTATACCTCACATCCCTATTCTATTCTACACTATCACTCTCCTACCTATCTCAACTACCTATCATTAAACCCCTAGCTAACCTAACTGGCAAGCAACACCAGCAACAACACCTTCCCTAATTTTAACAGTCACAAAATGGCGCCAATGTACCATGTCCTCATTTTATATGCAGAGGGACATGTGACTTAGGCAGCCAATGACACAACCCTTGAGTCAGAACCTTGTGGATGTTTGCTGTGCTGTGATTGGCTGCAGGAACATCCACAAATAAAGTTGCGTGGAAAAAAAGGCTTCTCTCGAGTTCCCACCTCCTCCACTCATTAAATACATCCCGCTATTCATCATACAGCAGAACAATACTATCCAAAAGCATAACATGTTATTAGAAAAGCATTTTTGGAAAATGTGAGCAGCTGTCAAACAAAACTGAACATTGCCAACTTTTGGGCAAAGTGATTGTGTTACCGAGCCTGAGCTGAACACGCTAAGGCTTGTACCAAATTTTGAAATTGGTGAACCTTTATTGAACAGGTTTCCTTATCTCTAATCATGAACCTTTCCAAGACTTGTCCATTCTTTCTTCTTCAAATCATTCTGGTGTAGGTTGATCTAAGTTTCATCGGTCCAAAGAATGCTTTTTGGCATTTTTAAGGCTCACTAATGGTTTGCACTTTCTGGTGAACCCGTTGCATTTGCTCTCATGCAGTCCTCTCTATATGACAGATTTAGATACCCAAACACACACTTCCTGGAGAGTGTTCTTCACTTGAGTGTATGTTGTGAAGAAGTTTTTCTTAACTGTGGAAGGGATTCTGCGATCATCCACCACATACAGTGCTGGCCAAAAGTATTGGCACCCCTGCAACTCTGTCAGATAATACTCAGTTTATTCTTGAAAATGACTGCAATCACAAATTCTTTGGTATTATTAACTTCATTTATTTTGCTTGCAATGAAAAAACACAAAAGAGAATGAAACAAAAATGAAATCATTGATCATTTCACACAAAACTCCAAAAATGGGCCACAGAAAAGTATTGGCACCCTTAGCCTAATACTTGGTTGCACAACCTTTAGCCAAAATAACTGCGAACAACCGCTTCCGGTAACCATCAATGAGTTTCTTACAATGCTCTCCTGGAATGTTAGACCATTATCTCTTCGGCAAACTGCTCCAGGTCCCTGAGATTTGAAGGGTGCCTTCTCCAAACTGCCATTTTGAGATCTCTCCACAGGTGTTCTATGGGATTCAGGTCTGGACTCATTGCTGGCCACTTTAGTAGTCTCCAGTGTTTTCTCTCAAACCATTTTCTAGTGCTTTTTGATGTGTGTTTTGGGTCATTGTCCTGCTGGAAGACCCATGACCTCTGAGGAAGACCCATCTTTCTCACAATGGGCCCTACATTATGCTGCAAAATCTGTTGGTAGTCTTCAGACTTCATAATGCTATGCACACGGTCAAGCAGTCCAGTGCCAGAGGCAGCAAAGCAACCCCAAAACATCAGGGAACCTCTGCCATGTTTGACTGCAGGGACCGTGTTCTTTTCTTTGAATGCCTCTTTTTTTTCCTGTAAACTCTATGTTGATGGCTTTTCCCAAAAAGCTCTACTTTTGTCTCATCTGACCAGAGAACATTCTTCCAAAACGTTTTAGGCTTTCTCAGGTAAGTTTTGGCAAACTCCAACCTGGCTTTTTTATGTCTCGGGGTAAGAAGTGGGGTCTTCCTGGGTATCCTACCATACAGTCCCTTTTCATTCAGACGCCGACGGATAGTACGGGTTGACAATGTTGTACCCTCGGACTGCAGGGCAGCTTGAACTTGTTTGGATGTTAGTCGAGGTTCTTTATCCAAAAAGAACAAGCACAATCTTGCGTTGAAATCTCTCGTCAATTTTTCTTTTCCTTCCACATCTAGGGAGGTTAGCCACAGTACCATGGGCTTTAAACTTCTTGATGACACTGTGCACCGTAGACACAGGAACTTTCAGGTCTTTGGAGATGGACTTGTAGCCTTGAGATTGCTCATGCTTCCTCACAATTTGGATTCTCAAGTCCTCAGACAATTCTTTGGTCTTATTTCTTTCCTCCATGCTCAATGTGGTACACACAAGGACACAGGACAGAGGTTGAGTCAACTTTAATCCATGTCAACTGGCTGCAAGTGTGATTTAGTTATTGCCAACACCTGTTAGGTGCCACAGGTAAGATACAGGTGCTGTTAATTACACAAATTAGAGAAGCATCACATGATTTTTTAAACAGTGCCAATACTTTTGTCCACCCCCTTTTTTATGTTTGGTGTGGAATTATATCCAATTTGGCTTTATGGAAATTTTTTTTATTTTTTTTTCATTGAAGACAAATTAAATCAAGATGACAATACCAAAGAATTTGTGATTGCAATCATTTTCAAGAAGAAACTGAGTATTATCTGACAGAATTGCAGGGGTGCCAATACTTTTGGCCAGCACTGTATGTCGTCCGTGAATGTACAGGCCTTTTTAAGTTGCCAAGCTCACCATTGCGTTTTTTTTTTTGCATAATGTACAAAGCTGTTGATTCAGCCAACCTAGCATTTCTGATATGCTTTAGAATTTATTATTCATTTTCAGCCTTATGATTGTCTATTTCTCTTCCTTTGAGGGCTCCTTTGACTGTATATTGTGGGCTCACAGCAACAGCTTCCAAATGGAAATGCCACACATGGAATCAGCTCCAGACCTTTTACTTGCTTTATTGATGATGAATTAACAAGGGAATACAACATGCAGCCTATGAAAGAGCTTTTGAGATAATTGTCTGATTACTTTTGGCCCTTTGAAAAAGAGGCAGCTGCAAATTAAATAACTGTTAAGGTACTGTCACACATAACGAGATCGCTAGCGAGATCGCAGCTGAGTCACCGTTTTGGTGACGCAGTAGCGATCCCGTTAGCGATCTCATTATGTGTGACACTTACCAGCGATTAGGCCCCTGCTGTGAGATCTCTGGTCGTTGCTGAATGGTCCAGGTCATTTTCTTCAAAGGCGATGTCCTGCTGGGAAGGACACATCGCTGTGTTTGACACTGTGTGACAGGATCACAGTGACTGCTGAGATCGTTATACAGGTCGCTACTGCGACCTGTATTGTTCCTGCATCGCTGGTAAGATCTGACTGTGTGACATCTCACCTGCGACCTCCCAGCGACTTACCTGCGATCCCTATCAGGTCGCATCGTTTTCGGGATCGCTGGTAAGTCGTTGTGTGTGACTGGGCCTTAATTCATAAACCCCTACTTAAGATAGGATGTGAATATCCTGGAATTAAAGTTCAGAGTCTGCACATTAAGCCTGTATTGATGATAAATCGTATCTTAAATATGTTTTGGTAAGCATCTAAAATGCCAAAACTTGTGTCACTGTACAAATATCTAACTGTAAATATGCAACTTAGTCTTCAGTTTTCATTGATTTTTAGTTCACCAACACAGAACAGGATGCTGCTTTAATTTTCTTCCAGTAGGTTAATATAAAACACATTAGAAAAATACTTCCACAGTAAAACATTAGCACAATGCACAAAAATGGACTGGCACAGGTTCTTATTAATCATGTGCTGCTGATATTTAAAAGAAGAGGGAAAAGGTAAGAGCTTCTTTTTGTATATCATCATTAGAGTTGAGCGATGATTGATTCGAACGGTTTGCCAATTTCAAATTCGAGTGATTTTGGGTGGTGCTCGAGTTATTCGACGAACTCGAACGATTTGCTTCAAGTTCGGCAGTTCGAGTTACCGTTCGATAACGGTGCGATCACGAAAAGTGTGGCTTTTCACAGTAAGGCTATGTGCGCACGTTGTGTATCTGCATTCGTCCTGCGTCCCCAGCACAATCCCTCTCTCCTACTCATCGATCATGGGCGTGGCGCTGCACGGCTGTCACAAAACTCCAGCGGCTTTTCCTCTTTTGAAAATGGCTGCCGCTCATTATTCAATCTGGTATTCACTGCTTTCCTCGCCCACCGGCGCCCATGATTGGTTGCAGTCAAACACGCCCCCACGGTGAGTGACAGCTGTCTCACTGCAACAAATCACAGCCGCTGACGGGCGGGTCTATATCGTGCAGTAAAATAAATAAATAAATAATAATAATTTAAAAAAAAACCTGCGGTTCCCCCCAATTTTGAAACCAGCAAGGATAAAGCCACATGGCTGGAGGCTGCTATTGTCAGAATGGGGAGCACCACGTTATGGGGAGCCCACCATCCTAACAATATCACCCAGCAGCCGCCCGGAATTGCCGCATCCATTAGATGTGACAGTCCCGGGACTCTACCCGGCTCATCCCGAATTGCCCTGGTGCGGTGGCAATCGGGGTAATAATGAGTTAATCATGGCAGGCGTCTTCCCGAGATACCTTCCATGATTAACCTATAAGTGAAAGTAAATAAACACACACAACGAAAAATCCTTTATTTGGAATTAAAGACAAAAAAACACCCTCTTTCACCATTTTATTAAAATCCCCAAATACCCCTCCGGGTCCGACGTAATCCACAGAGGTCCCGCGACGCATCCAGCTCTGCTACATGAAGCTGACAGGGAGTGGCGTAGAACAGGAGTGCTCTGTGTCATATCCAAGCAGCAACTGAAGTGAGCTACGCTGTCAGCGGGGACGTCACTGAGCTAATGCCTGCGTGTGTGGTAAAGATGGGGGTTGTAGTGCCTGCGTGTGTGCGGTGATGAGTGCGGTAGTGCGGGTGTTTGCCTGTTTGCCCTCCCATCTATCCATCCCTCCATCCATTCATCCATCCCTCCATCCCTCCATCCATCCCTCTCTCCACCTCTCCATCCATTCATCCCTCCCTTCATCCCTCCATCCATCCCTCTATCTTTCACTCCATCCATCCATCCCTCCATCCATTCATCCCTCCCTCCATCCCTCTCTCCATCTCTCCATCCATTCATCCCTCCCTCCATCCATCCCTCCATCCATTCATCCATCCCTCTATCCCTCCCTCCATCCATCCCTCCATCCCTCCATCCATCCATCAATCCATCCATCATCCATCCCTCTATCCCTCCCTCCATCCATTCATCCCTCCCTCTATTCCACCCTCCATCCCTCCATCCATCCCTCTATCCCTCCATCCATCCCTCTCTCCATCCATCCATTCATCCCTCCATCCATCCTTGTAGCTGAATAATCTACTTCTGGATTCTCTACTAATCTAACCAAATCTTCCTATGCTTTTCATTACAGACAGTGGCTCAATGGGTAGAGCTACTACCTAAGAATTAGTTTACGAGTTCGAGTCCCGGCTGTCCCTGTAAAGAATTTAATTATTTTAAATTACAATTATTATTTATTTATAATTATAATTTCATTTAATTATGCACTGAGGGGAGGAGCCAGACATCAGCTGTGAGCCGCAGGACAAACCTCTAAAATCGGAGTATTTCACGGAATGAGGCTGCATTGCTCTCTCCTCTCTCTCTTTTCTCTCTCTCCTCTCTCTCTCTCCTCTCTCTCTCTCTTTCTCTCTCTCTTTCTCTCTCTCTTTCTCTCTTTCTCTCTTTCTCTCTTTCTCTCCCTTTCTCTCTTTCTCTCTCTTTCAATCTCTCTCTTTCTCTTTCTCTCTCTTTTTCTCTCTCTCTCTTTCTTTCTCTCTCTCTTTTTCTCACTTTCTCTATTTCTCTCTTTCTATTTCTCTCTCTTTTTCTCTCTTTCTCTCTCTTTCTCTCTCTTTTTCTCTCTCTCTCTTTCTCACTCTCTTTCTCTCTCTCTCTTTTTCTCTCTCTTTCTCTCTCTTTTTCTCCATTTTCTCTCTTATCTCTCTCTTTTCTCTCTTTTTTCTCTATCTCCCTCTCTCTCTCCCACTCTCTCCCCCTCTCTCCCACTCTCTCCCTCTCTCTCTCCCTCCCTCTCTCTCTCTCACCCTCCCTTTCTCCATCTCTCTCTCCCTCTTTCTCTTCTCGCCCTATCTCTTTTCTATCTTCTCTCTCTCTCTTTTCTCTCTCTTTTCTCTCTCTCAGACCTGGCGATGATCAGCTGATGCGGTCACCTGACGGAATCAGCTGACACTATAAGTCGAGTGGTGAGGCCGGCTTTTTACCGCCCGGCCGGCTAAACTATCAGCTGCTGCTGTCGGACAGGAGTCTGCACAGAAGTGTGTAGTTTGTTTGGGTTTTTTTTGCACTGATGCATCAGCTGATTGCATAAAAGCCGTTTATACAATCAGCTGCTGTGTCATGTGATTCAGGCCCTTGAACCTGACACATCATCTGATCGCTTTGCCTTCCAGCAAACTGATCAGATGATATTGGATACGGATTGGACGGCGCGGGACCCTTGACCTAGGATTACTGTGGAGGGGGGTTCTTTATTTCAGAACTACAAGGCTCAGCATACTCCATCCAGGACTGTATGCAGGAGTTTTTTGCCCACCAAAAAAATGACATGGGCTTCGCCATATTTTTGTATGCTAGCCAGGTAAAGCAGGCAGCTACGGCTGCCCCCAACTCCCAGCTGCCTATTTGAACCTCGCTGGGAACTAAAAATATAGGGAAGCCCTTTTTTTAATTATTTCATGAATTTCATGAAATAATTAAAAGAAAAAAAACACATGGGCTTCGCCCCATTTTTGTGTCCAGCCAGGTACAACTAGGCAGCTGGGGATTGGAATCCACAGCACAGGTTAGCCCAAACTTTCTGGGCCCCTCTGCTGAGAATTGCAGTCCGCAGCCGCCCCAGAAAATGGCACTTTCATAGAAGCGTCATCATCTGGCACTGTATTCAACTCTTCCAGCAGCCCTGAAGCTGGGTGGCTTGCTGGGTAATAATGGGTTAGTACTATCTTTGTTTTACTAGCTAGTATTAAGCCAGAGATTCTTAATGTCAGGCAAGTTTGACCCGGCCATTAAGAATCTCCAATAAAGGGTTAAAAAAAAGACACCACACAGAGAAAAAATACTTTAAGAGAAATAAATACAGACACACTTAGAGACTCCATGTTTATTACTCCCTGTCAGCCCTCCACGATCCTGGTCTTCTGTCTTCTTTCTCCTTCAACCCATGCAGCTCTGGTACATCAGGCAGCACTGCATGGGAGGAAGACGCTGCTGCTCCCGTGCAGTCTAATCACTCAGTGAGTGAGCAGAGGTTGCGGGTTGTAAGCAGTGACATCACCTCTGCCACCATTGCTAAAGTAGGGAAAGAGGGAAAGAGGTAGGAAAAAAGCACTCAACTCACCAGATAATAAACAATTATACCAAAAGATTTATTAATGAATAATTCAGTGCAAAATTTCATAAAAACATTTAAAACCAGGACACTCACTCCAAGGACCCAATAACATGATGCTAAAGCAGTGAAAATACATCAAATGCATAAGACCAACCATAAATACAGATTATAGCAATACAGGTCTATACAAAGCCCTAGAATATTAACCCTTGTTAGAGCCGGCAATCCGTAAAAAAACAAAAAATGTGGTATTAATACAGTATGGATAACAATGCCGGTCACCCAAACAAAAGAAAGCAAAATCTAGCACTGTAAGTCTGCATAAAGACCCAAAATACTAGGTCTAAGCAGAGCAAAGAGATGAACAGGCATCAACAGGCAAGGGAATAATAACCCAAGAGGGTCCGAGGAGAATATCACCTAAGTCAGGGCAAAATGGAAGCCATATGAGAGTGTCAGAATAAGAACACCGACCCTACGCGTGTCGCTCCAAAGAGCTTCATTTGGGTCTTTATGCAGACTTACAGTGCTAGATTTTGCTTGCTTTTGTTTGGGTGACCGGCATTGTTATCCATACTGTATTAATACCACATTTTTTGTTTTTTTACGGATTGCCGGCTCTAACAAGGGTTAATATTCTAGGGCTTTGTATAGACCTGTATTGCTATAATCTGTATTTATGGTTGGTCTTATGCATTTGATGTATTTGCACTGCTTTAGCATCATGTTATTGGGTCCTTGGAGTGAGTGTCCTGGTTTTAAATGTTTTTATGAAATTTTGCACTGAATTATTCATTAATAAATCTTTTGGTATAATTGTTTATTATCTGGTGAGTTGAGTGCTTTTTTCCTACCTCTTTCCCTCTTTCCCTACATACTGGTTGGTAGGATTGCACCCTCACTTTTTCATTATTTCTATTGTGACTGTAGCTGTGCAGCTCTGTCTCCTGCTTAGTACCATTGCTAAAGTAATCTGACAGGCGGGTTACTATAGCAACACTGATCTCCGTTATTCACCGGCTGTTGCATCCAGTCCTTGCATGTGGGCTGACTCTGTAAAGAGCGGCAAGCATGTGCCCAAGGATCTCACTGGTACACGGAGATGCTCAATCGAGCACCTCGTACCGGAGAGATGCACTGACAGTGTCGCGGGCGGCGGGGCGCCGCGCTCACCACACTCGGGTCCGGCGCTGCTGCTCGGTGGCTCAAGCGGTGGGCTGGATCCGGGGACTCGAGCGGCGCTCCTCGCCCGTGAGAGAAAGGGGTGGTTTGTTGGTGTTTGGGATGTCGGTTTGTGACGCCACCCATGGTGTGTGGTGAGGTTGGGGCACCAACGCTGCTCTGTACGGGGATCCCGGGAGCGATGACGGGGAGCAGCTGGGATGTTTCTCTCCCCTTCGTGGGTAGGGGGATTTTGGTAGTCCCGGGGCCCGGAGTTGTTGTCTGTTTGATGGATTGCGGGGCCTGGCCAGGTGCAGGGTCGCGGGGCAGCACATTGCCAGACGGCACGGTGGTACTTACTCAGCCAGTAATGCACACGGAGTCTCTGGTAAAACAAACGGCTGGATGGACGAGTCCCACAGACGGCTGCGACGGTCACTCCCGGTAGGTTGGCGGTAACTGTCTCTCGCTGCACCGGTGTTATGTTCTTGGCCCCGATGGCTTCCCACCGGTAACCCGCTCCCCAGCGGTATGTTGGCTAAGGGAGCCCCCTTTTGCCCGCAGGCTCTGGTCCTGGGAGCTCCCGCTCTGGCGGTAGCTTTATCTCCCTCACGGTTTGGACAGTTGCCTTCAGTCGGGTCTTTACTGCTGGGAAACCCCGGAGGCTCCCGTCTCTGACGGATTTGACCGGTGTAACGGCGACTCCTAGCCTGGTCGGGGTCCGTAGGCCCTGCCGGATGGTGCTGGCTTCTCTTCGCTCCCCGATCCGGTACCAGCGGGCCACCGCCCGTCCCCGGTCCTTATGGTTGTGCATTAATCGGCCTCTCCTGAAGACGGTCACCACCGTCTGTCAACCTTGCTCTCAGGTGCCCGGGCCACGTACCCGGACACGGTCAGTCTGCTCCTCTACTACCACTTCCCTAACTCACACTCTACACTCCTTTTCACTATCTGCCCTTCTTTCCCGCCTCCAGGACTGTGAACTCCTCGGTGGGAGGAGCCAACAGCCTGGCTCCGCCCCACCTGGTGTGGACATCAGGCCCTGGAGGGAGGCAACAAGGATTTGTGTCTGTCTTAGATGTTCCTAACCGGGGTGTGGGGTGTGTTGTTTCAGTACCTGTGACGTCCTGGCTTGTCCAAGGCACCACAACAGGACCTAACATGACGTCTAGCCATGTGACCAGTCTGTAGCCAATGAGATAATACACACCTGACTGGTCACATGCTATGACGATGTCACGGAAGGTCCTATCATCAGTGCTGGTTACCGGGAGAGCGCAGCGATGATCGAAATGAAAAGCGGCGGGAGACAGAGTGCAGGACGTGTCATGGGGACCTGTAAGTGTAATGGCAATGTTTATTAACTGTATGTGTATATGTATAATGTGTTTGTATCTGTTTGTGCTTGCCTTCCATTGTTTTCAATGGGGCTCGAAGGTGTTCGTCAAACGTTCGTCGAACGTTCGCCGAACTGAGCCACCGTTCAACGAACTCGAACACTAAGGGGGTGGCTCAACACTAATCATCATGTGGTAACTATTGGCTTTACAGCTGGATACTGAATCTGTCAAAGTAATGCAATACAATGAACCAAATGTGCTTATGTGTAAAAGAAGCAGGTGTAGAATAAGTATATACAGAAAATCTAGACATATATAAAATATACACTAAATACAATATAAACAAAATTAAAATATAAACAAACAGTACATAAAATAGCATAATTGAATATATACAAACATATATATTATATATAGCAGTTTATAAATAAGTACGAGTACTCTACATAGCTTAATCAGGGTATTGCTATATCTGTTTTTTAAAAAAATAAACACAAATAAATACATTTCTATGTTTAAAAATTGTGTAAGGAAAAAATAGACGACAGACTTGTTAGTCTAAACCCTTTTTATGGAACACATAAAAAGCACAAAAAATAAATGTCTTTTTTTTGTCTTTAGAGTCATATTTCTGCATGGAATTTGGCTGACAAGCTTCAACTGTCTTAAGAAATAAACGTTACTGTAGCAGAAAGATTTTATAATTGTTTACTGACAAAACTGTTGTAGCCAATGACCACTAACATGAACTACATTAATAATTATAATTGACTAGTATGATTTACTTAAAGGCATGTTATATATATTGGGGGAAACATTACTTCAACAGTACTTTAAAGTGACATGTAGTTTTTATGTTAACTCCACTTCATCCATCCAAAAAAAAAATATCTGCCTGATTTTAATAAGTTAAGGAAATTTGTTTGCCACATCCTGTCAAAACTTTATTTTGGGTAAGAAACAAATGTTAAACATCAAATATTATTAATATTATAAATAGCAAGCCTGAAAGAAGTGATTCACCCATATTTGTTTTCTAGATCAATATTATGTTGAGAAACAATGTTTCTCTCAAATACCTTATGATGGCAATAGTGCTTGTGAGAGGCGCTATTGCGGACCACTGTTCCACTCGCTTGACCCCTGGGCTCCGTGACCTCTGGGATCCGGTGATGTCACGTGAAGTTCCTGTTAACCTGACATCACCGCGGCCGGCCCCAGTCTTCCTGAGTCACTGGACTGTGGGTGGTGTTTGACAACTCGTCACAGCCCAGCATGTCTCCTGCTTGCAGCACTCTGCTGTGAGGGAGGAGGGAGAAGGTAGCTGATGGGCTGACATGCTGGGCTGTGCTGAGCGATGAAACACCGCCCACAGCCCATCACTGGACACTGCGGTCTGCCGCCGTAATGTCAGGTTAACAGGAACTTGACGTGACATCACCAGATCCCCGAGGTCATGGACCACGGGGGTCAGGCATGGGGAACAGCGGTCTGCAATAGCGCCTCTTACAGGCACTATTGCCAGCATAAGGTATTTGAGAGAAGCATTGTTTCTCAATATAATATCGATCATTTTGTTTTGCATTTGTGGGCCAAGAGATGCAAATTTGGTGATGACATTTTTACACCATATTCATGCACCCAATCTGTACATCCTGGGAAAAAAACCCACCAAAACCGCAAGAGTTAAAATACAATAGTGATGCAATTTTTTGCCATGAGGTGTAGAATGGATGCAGGAATATGGTGTAAAAATTTCAGCACCAAAATATGCATCTCTTGGCAAAAAAACTATGGTTTTCTGCCAGGAGATGCAGGTGAGTGCACTGAGTTTAATGAGGTCACTTTCATCTGAAAACAACACTTTGGAGCACTGAGTAACAGTCCAGTTCTTTTTCTCCTTGGCCCAGGTAAGATACTTCTGGCATTGTCTATTGGTCATGAGTAGGGCTGAGCGGATCCGGACTGTAAAAGTCCGTATCCGTGCAGTTTGAAAGATTTCCGGGTGCCGGATCCAGATCTGGGCTTCCGGGTGAATGACCCAGATCCAACACTGGTGAAAATAATTGAAGTATAAAGAAAAACAGAAATAAAACAGCATTTCATACTTACCGAGACTCGGTGTCATGGCGGCACACTGATATAGACTTTTGACATGTGCACTGTTAACAAACTGCATGTTCCGTCACAATATTAAGTCTGCAGAACATGGTTTCCATAAAGAATTTCAAATGTTATTTCATCTAACCACAGAACAGTTTTCCACTTTACCTCAGTCCATTATAAATTAGCTTTGGCCCATAGAAAATGGTAGTGATAGTTTTGATTTATGGCTTCTTCTTTCCATAATAGAGCATTCACTTGCATTTGTGGACTGCACAGCAATCTATGTTCACAGACAATGATTTCTGCAAATATTCTTGAGCCCATCCAGTGATTTTTATGGCCTGTTTTTAATTCAGTGCAGCCTGAGGATCGCACTTTTTGGCTGTCATCGTTACATTCTGTTAGGTATTACTTTCTTCCAGCTTTTTGATAACCCTGTCCCATTTTTTTAAATGTGATGATTTTGTCAATTCCTATCTTCTGATATATGTTCTAGGGTCTGTTATGAATAAAATATGGCTTTAAATTATTTCCAAATGCTTATTTCTTAGTTTCTTTATATTTTGCCTTTATACTTTGTCCTGACACTTTTTGGAACTGGGGTTGAATGGAGACCATGCCTAAAAAATGAGATTTCTCTATTTCTTAAAGTGATAACATATTGCTAAAATATAGCACTTACTGTACACTGCATGCTGAAAAAATAAAGGGGCCAATTCAAAGTTTTTCCAGACAACCCTTGTGCAAGGATTTACAGCACAGTTCCATTCCGTTGAATGGAGCAATGCTGCAGTTTCTTGCAGGGCTTGTGGCACTGTGCAGTGAAAAACTTTGAAAGATACAAGCACTAATGCAACACTACAGCTTTTGCATCCTGACGTCTGTGTGACAGTCATACCCCCAAATGATCAGAATCTAAAAACATATTCTTGCAGTATGCCATCACTTTGTGAAAAGAGAAGACCTCTCCAATGTTTTAAACTTAAATATAAATAAAAACATTACAAAAGAGAAAATAAAACATAAAAAAAGGAAAAAAACTTATAAAACTTGCATCACACCCCCAATTTTTAAACATTTTAGTATACAAGTTTGTATCTTTATGTGGTATCCCAGTACTCGTTCTACTGCTGACTTAAACAGTTGTTGTGTAGCAGTAGATCTGTTCCAGTGTGCCAGAAAGACTTTGGGCACTGTGAGTCAGGCTGTATGTGTAATGCATTGTGTTATGGTGTGCGTACCCTGGGAATTGTTAAATATACTTTGCTGCCATCTACTGGTCAATGTATATGTTTTTAAAAATTTGTATTTTATATACACACCAATAAAATGAAGTACATTTTATCAAGACTCCAGAAAAATCTTGGGACTGGAATAATTTTCTTGAAGGTGCTGGACCAAACTTCCTTCTTTGTCCAATGTATATGTGACACCCTGGACCCCCAGAGGTCACAGGTAACAACAACACCACACCACACACACACCCCCATCCCTAGTGAGGACACAACAGTCACCCGAAAGGGAGACCTGATGCCTCCCTCAGGGCAAGTAGGGCGCACCAGGTGGGCGGAGTAAGGCGGAAAGACACGCCCACCGAGGAGACTACTGCCCTGAGGCAGGAAACACAAACAGTTTGAGTTGAATATTGACAGTGACAGGAGGTGTAGAGGAGTAGAGCTGTCAGGGACCCGGGTAAGAGCCTGGGACCCTTGTAAAGTCAGGCAGGCAGACGGTGGTGGCCACCTGCAGGAGGACCGGTGTACGACCGGCGGAACCGTAGGGACCGGGCAGGGTTGGAGCTTGCCGGACCTGAACCGGGGAGTCAACCGTTTACCGGAGCACCAGAAACTGGGTACTCAGACCCCGTCCTAGCTTGGAAACCACTGAGTGTGGGCAAATTAACTGCAGTCTGGACCTCACGGGTTCATTCTCACCCCAAGACCCGAAAGAAGGCAAAAGCCCACCGAGACCGGGTGAGCGCCACCACCAAAGGCCAACCACCCGACGGGCCAGCGCCTGCGGGCAACAGAAGGCTCCTCCGGCAGCTGAATGCCAGGGAGCAGTCTACCACTGCCCAGGCAGGGGAGCTGAACACCAAGACCAGAGGTGCAGGGAAGAGGGACCATCACCAACCTCACCGGGGACATCAGCAGCCAGCCGCGGACACCGACCATCCTCAAACTTAGGTTTACCCGTGACTCTGAGTGTGATTAATCGTGAGTACACCAGTGCCATCCGGTCACTGCAGCGCGATGCCCTGCACCACATCACCATCGCATTCCCCATCGGGCCCCGGGATGCACCGCCCCTACCCACGGAGGGGTTAACACCGAGTCTGTGCCACCAACACTGATCCCGGGAATACCGCAGTGGTGGTGCATCCCGTCACCACAAATCGTGGGTGGCATCATGGCCCACCCGACACCCACCGTACGCCACCACCCCCACCGCTTCCCCTTAATGGAGTGACGTGGCCCCCGGTCCGGAGGCGCTCGAGCCACCGACAACCCGAGCCTGGACCCCGAGCGGCTCGGCCCGAGCAGCGGAGCAGCCGAGCCCTCTCAGGGAGGTACATATATGTATGACTGTTAGATGCTCATTCTCGTCACAACAAGCTGCCATAGAAAAGGCTGGGAGGAGCCTCCCACCTCATTGCTGACACGTCCATTAAACTGGATAAAACAGGTCTAGTCAGGAACAAGAAAAGAAACTCCTAGAATGCTGAATCCATGCTGAGGGGACATGTTTTTCATCATATAATCACCTGCACAAAGGAGTGAAGCTTCCTACAGCCAGGAGAGATAAAGTTGAACATGGGCCCTACTGCATACTATTTTTCTATTTGCTTCCAGCCAGAACCTCTGTAACGTGACTTCTATCCCACAAATTCTGTCTGTCCTACACCCTGCAATAGGGAACGGTAGTGCCAAAACCGTTAGTAGCTCAATACCAGTGGTGTGTCGCCACGGGGAGCCAACCCTTCAAAGTCCCTCCATCAGTGAAGCATTACCTAGACTAGGCAGAATATTACCTCCAACACCAACTGAGGAGAACTGTACTCCAGCTGCCCTGAGAGGCCCAAACTTGCTTGCTGCATAAGGCCTAAAACACACTTCCACATAAAAAACATACGTGTGACACGGTCCGTTTTTCAGGTCCGTGTTCCGTTTTTTATGGGTGTTTCTCCGGTACGTTTGTCATCCGTGTGATGGCGTATGCTATCCGTGTGTGCGTGTAAAATGTCCGTGTATGCGTGTATAATGTGCGTGTATGTGTATGTGGAATGACCGTGTGGAATGTCCGTCTGTGTGATGTAAAATGCCGTTGATACATGTCGGCTGACAGCAGACAGAGTTGCGCGATGAGAATGAACTTGGGTGAACTTCACCCGACTTCATTGTCATACCGTGGCTCTGTCTGTGTTGCGTACTGATTAGCGGTCACCCGTGAAGGACTCACCGGTGACCGCTAATCCCCTGAGTGACTGAATTGAGCAGCGCGATTAGTGCTGCTGTCACTCAGGTTACCCGCGGCTAGCTGGATCCTCCCCCTGAGACGGCAACTCACCTGTGACCTCATCGCTGTCTTTCGGGTGACTTGCTGTCACAGTTGGAGGATCCAGCGGTGGCCGCGATTAACCTGAGTGACAGCTCAGCTGATCGCGCTACTCACCTCAGTTGTTGTGTAGGTGACAGGAGCGGCGGTGTTCTTCTGCAGACCCTGTCACCTTCATGTAGCTGAGCTGGAAGCGACGCGGGACCTCCGTGGATTACGCCGGACATGGATGGGTATTTGGGGCATAATAAATTGGTGAACGAGGGTATTTGTTATTGTTTATTATTTCAAATGAAGGATTTTTTCACTGTGTGTGTTTATTAACTTTAACTTGCCGGTTAATCATTGGGGGTGTCTCATAGATGCCTGCAATGATTAATCTTGGACTTATTGGCAGCTATGGGCTGCCATTAACTCCTTATTACCCTGATTGCCAACACACCAGGGCAAATCGGGAAGAGCCGGGTAGAGTCCCAGAACTGTTGCATCTATTGTATGCGTCAATTCTGGGCGGCTGCTGGCTGATACTGTTAGGCTGGGGGGCTCCCCATAACGTGGGGCTCCCCATCCTGAGAATACCAGCCTTCAGCCTATGGCTTGATCTTGGCTGGAAAAAAAATTGGGGGAGACCGTACGCCGTTTTTTTTTAATTAATTATTTATTTATTTCACTGCACAGTATAGACCCGCCCACCGGCTGCTGTGATTGGTTGCAGTGAGACACCTGTCAATCAGCATGTGGGCGTGTCTCACTGCCACCAATCATAGGCGCTGGTAGGTGGGGGAAGCAGAGAATAGTAGATTGATTAATGAGCGGCCGGCATTTTCAAATGAATTGAAGCCGCGTATTTTCGGCACAGCTGTTTCTCGCTGCGCTGGTGATCGGGGATTGGTAAGTATGAGCCGTGGGAAGAAAAAGACCGAGCACCAATGTAAGTATGACTGAGAACAGCAGAAAAAAAGGTAAGTATACTGACTTTATTAAAAAAGAAAAAAAAAATAGATCGCTGGTTTAAAAACGCACACGGACAAAACGTGCTGAACACGGACATACTCCGTGTGCGGTCCGTGCAGGCACGGACCCATAGACTATAGCGGGTCCGTGCCTGCATGCTGCCGGCCAAAAACGGACATGTCGTCCGTGTAGAAAACCGCACACACGTACTTACGACACGGACACATGTTCCGTGTAATTTTACGTGTGTGTGCCATCACCCATTGAATAACATGCGTCTCCGTGTCTCCGGTACGTGCAAAAACGTACCAAACACGTACCGGAGGCACGGATGTGTGTTGCAGGCCTAAGGAGAAGACACCTTCTTTCATAGGCAAAATACTAAGTGTATCTGATAGAGTGAACTGCTGCCTCTTTGCCTTTAAGAAAGAGACTGTACCCTGTTTTCTCCTTCAGTGACATGTCTTTGCAAGTTCACCCATATGTCTGGCTGCTTCTAATTGCACAAACATCATGGCGCTCCAACACCTGCACCCAGACGCCACCCCTATAGGAGCGCCTCCAGGGGGTCCTATATCATCTCCGTAAGTGCCACCTATCACTATTGACAATTATTGTGGACATGAGGGAAGCAGTTAGGTGTCCAGCGACCCACTTCAGCTACTGTGACAGTACCATCTGCTGCCAGTGGAACTACATATCCCCTCTGCAACATCTGGCGCCTTCCCCGTGGGTCACCGCACTTAAAGGGGTATTCAGACTTCACTTACTTCGACTTCTGGCACTGGTAATATCATGTCTACTGATATATAATGGGTTGTGTTCGCAAGCAGCAGGTATTGTGCCCATATACTAATAAATAGTACAGGTGCAATATACCTGACACTTATGTACATGATCTGGCAGGTATCAAGAGAGATAATATCAACAGTTCCCCTTACCTTTCAACACACAATTGAGAGAAGACTCATTTAATCCCCTAAAACACAAATAAAGCACTATAACTTCATATTAAGCCAATTTAAACTATCAGTATTTTTTTTGAAGCACGCCTTTAGTGATAGGCCAACAGAACTGTGAGATAACAGTATTGTGACCATTATCTGGACACTAAAATGTATTCATATTACGGCCATCTAAAACTAGCCTCTTCTTTTTTGTTCAGTAGTAGCTTTAAAATTACAATAAAATAAAGCACTTAAAGGGAGGCAGATTTATGCTATGTAAACTGAAGCCAGCATGCTGCAAGGGTTAACACAGAAAACTCACGACTGCCTGTCTTGTCACAGTATGATCTGTTGTTTATTTGCTATGCTTGTTTAAGTAGCAGAACTTATCATTATAGGACTACAAAGGTAACACGCCTGATGTACAATCTCTATTGAGAGCCTGATGTGGGTGGGGACAGCTCTCTCAGCTCTGCTACATGGCTAAATCTAAAACTTCTGATTGTGTTAGAATGACTGCAGCCAGTAATCTAAGTAATATACTGTTGGATTCAGGATCTCTTTTCCTACATCATGCTGCTCTCAGATGAGATAGCAAAAACCTGCTGACAGGTTCTCTTTAGATATACCATATGACTGAATTTTTGGATATTATCTTATTCCCTATTCTTATACAATGGTAAAGTTTGTACTTCTGATTTATGGAACCACACTTTCCTTTATAGCAGATGTCACAGTTTATTTGTCCTTTATATACAAGTCATTTATCATCACATCAGTCATTATAGGCCATTTGTTAGTATAACAGCAGTAGTGTCTGAGAGAAAGTCTTTCATGTGCAGCAGGGAAAATGTGAACAAAGATGAACAAACCACATCCGAGTTAGAATCTGACTTTGAATTGCAGTGACCTCACTGACATCCTGTTTGGCAAACAAAAATGTCTGTTATAATGGAATCAAGAGTCTCTTGGGGGACTGATGTCAACTTTACCTGTTTCATGTTGGATAAAGTAGTCATGGCTACAATATTTATCCTGCACTACAAAGTTTCCAAAAATTGAACCAATTATGTCTTTTTCTTTTATAATTCTTCTTAAAAATTTAATTTTCTTTAACCCATATCATACATGAGCTCTTGAAATGTGACATCATAAAATTCAATATAGGCTCATGCAAATGACAATGTAGAATTGTATGCACTCCAAAAAGCAATGCGCTAGCGAAGAACACCTCCATAATTAGTCGTGCTATTCTGCATGATTTTTCACTCAATGTTACTATCAAGTGACACAGAGTTTCTCCTCATGAATTCTAAGTGAAGTCACAAAATACAGCATGAAATAAAAAATTGAAGACACACAGGTAAACACATACCCACATACACATACTCATGTGGAAAAAAATGCTGGCACTCTCCTGTTAAAATAGGAAAAACCCACAATGGTCACTGAAATTATATTGTTGGTTTTTCCTACATTAACAGAAGGGTATAACAAGTATAACAAAAATGTTGTTCTTTTGTATATAAATATACTGTATACAAATATGCAGTCCTGCTCATCATTATTGGCACCCATGAAGTTTTAGTATGTGGCGCCCCTGAGGGTCCAGTCGCCACAGAGATACTGCACCTCAGCCAGAGGTGTGATACCCCATCCCTGGTAAGGAGGAGGACACAGACCACAGTACACACACTTCATATAGCTACACTCCATCAGGCCGTGGTTAGGGTGCGATTGCTCCTTAGGGAGAGCACAGTCCCGGGAACCAGTCTGAAGGTGGTGTTGGTTAGTTAGTGGGTGGACACTTAGAACAGTGTGGAAAAAGGCAAGTGAAACTACAATCAGAACAGAAAGAATAGTGCAAGAGAATGAAGGCAAAGGATGTAAGGAGAAGAGAAGTCCTGAGGGCTGGAGCCGGCGAGCTCATCCTAGAACAAGGGAGAAAAAAAGAAAGGGAAAAGGGGTCCTAGAGCCATGGGACGTGAGAGATCCACTCGTGAGCTCACATCCACAGCCGAAATATTGGTAGGGAGGGACTAGGCCGCAAGGGGGAACCAGTCCCTAGACTAGTGGAGAACTATAAGATTCAGCTAGCAAACCAGAGCCTGAGGGATCTTTATGTGCCACAACCGCTACTGCACAATCAAAGGAAGGTGGAAGGTGACCAGATAGAACCAGGGGCAGAGCAAGAAGCCATCCGGAAAAGGGTCCGCGGGCACTGACTCAGGGCACTGTGTGTGAGGCGCGGGGCAGACGGGAGAGACCAGCACAGGAAGATGACCTGGGAAAGTTTTTACAGAAAGGAACAACGGTGCTGTGCCTCCGAAATACCTAGGGATCGACTGAATCTCATCACCGCAGAATTGTGAGAAAACACCTTGTGACTGCACCCTGCTGTGTCCTGGACTCATTGCCTGCGCCACTAACCCTACACCAGCGCCAGCGCGAACATTACTCTGAGTGTCATATATACACTCTCACCTACCCTGGGGTTAAGCGCTACCAGTGGAGAGCTGAACCATCTCTGCTGCATCACCACCGACCCCAGGGGAACTGAATGGCAGCAGTGGCCCATATCTTGCCGCATACCATGGGTGGCGCCCCGACTCATCCCATGTAAATATGCCCCGACTCATTTAAATGACACCGCCAGGGTCACGGAGTCGGGGCGTGACCTCTCAACAGAAACCAGCCAGGTTCCGAGTGCCCCACAGCCCTGATGGGCGTGTCGAGTACATAATGTGCAATATCTCCTGAAAAAATGGATCAAATGAAGCAGCTTTTTGTATATAGCACTCACATTAAATACAAAAGAGCAAATGATAAACAATAGTTTAAAACAAAAAACAATGGGAGGGAAAATAGAAAAACCTACAGCTTACTGTGACACTGGTATTGTCTCCCTTTACATTAAATTAGTAAGGAAACACATTTTGCCTTGCCTGTGATAAATCACAAATGAGAATCACCTGTGATAAACTGTGATTAACCACAAAATAATCTGTATAATATACAGATACAAGCAGCGCTAGAGTCCCTAAATATCTGTTGCTGCTGGATTGAGGGCAAAACTCCTCTATTGCCTGGTTAATTAATAAGAAAATAACTGGTACTAGTACTAGTAATTCATTCGCGCAAACAGATTTGTACTTTTGGGAAAAAGCCACCGTCTGGGGCAACCTTCAGTGTGCAATATTATTGCTTTAGTAATATCAATGTTCATTAATAATCTGTGTATGCATGTATTAATTTTTAATCCATAACCTACTGATGTTTTAAACCCTATTAATAAGTGTTATTCTATATGGTAGAAAAATAAAAAAAAATGTTCTTGAATAAATTTTTCCCAAAAGTACAAATCTGTTTGCGCGGATGAATTACTAATACCAGTTATTCACCTGTGATAAATTGTCAGTGCCCATGTGACATGAATGAGGCAATGAATTATGAGTTTAGTGCTTTAAAAAGCCACAAGGTAGGCCATGTTCCTTCACCAGAGTGGTGAAGAAAAAGGAGCTGTCTCAGGACATCAAAACTGCTATTATAAGCAAACATAAGATTTCTAAAGGGTATAAGGCCATCTTCAAAGACCTTGGTTTTCCAGTTTCAACAGTGCGCAATGTTATTAAGAAGTTTGCCAAGCATGGAACCGTCAAGAACCTTCCTGAACGTGGGGGAAAGAGAACAATTGACAAGAGATATCTTCAAATGTTGGTGCGAATGGTGGAAAAAAAATCCACGTCAAACATCCAAAGTTCTGAAGGTCAACCTGGAACAATTTGGGGTCATGGTTCCAACATGTACCATATGCAACACACTAAACCAATCAGAGTTTTATAGGGAAAAGCCAAATAAGAAACCATTGCCGAAGAAAAGACATAAAAAGGAAAGACTGAGCTTTGCCAAAGAGTACTTTTACAAATGACAATCCTTCTGGAACAATGCTCTGTGGACAGATGAAGCAAAAATAGACCTTTTTGGCACTGCAAATCAATAGTTTATTAACAGATGCCATATTAAAGTTTACAAGGAAGATAACAACCCACCAACAGTTAAGCATGGTGGAGGATCCATAATACTGGGGATTGTTTTGCTGTGTCTGGTACTACAGGCCTTGACAGTATCTCAGGAATCATGAAATCAGAGAATTAGCGCAAGTGGAGAGTGGATCTTTAAGGCTCCATTCTCGTCGGGTAAATTGTCAGGTTGCCTGAAGCTACTTCCTGACCTAGGGTCCACGTACCCCATCGTGCCCTGGTCCCAGCCCGGTGATGGTGCAAGGCTGTCGGCTGTCCCCCTCAACAGTTCTGTGCCCCTTGCCACGATCTCCTGTGACCGGGGGTTCAGCTCCTCTAGGCCCAGACCACTGTGTGCCACCTAGATAGCTTTCTAGGAGCCCTGCTCCTGACCTCCTCTCTCCTTCACTTCCAACACACTACTCTCTACTCCTGACACTCGTCCTGACCTCCCCTAACCAACCCCCCAAGTGGGCGACCCTATTCCACTCAGGCTGTCAACTGGTGTGCTTGTTGGGTGTGGTGCAGAGTGTACCTAGGATTTAATTAGCTGATGTAGGCAATACAAGTAGTTGGGGACCCATAACCAAGAAGGGCATGGATATAGCACGGAGGGCAGAGTGTGCAATACCCTGTGACGACCCGATAGTCCAGGGGCATCACATAAGCTCTTATGATCAGCAGGAATCTCTATCTCTTCTGAAGTGTGTAAGCTTCACAGTCAGCAGGGTTCTCCCTTTCTCAAGTTGAGAGTGTAAGCTATTGTGGTCAGTGGGGTCTTCTATCTCTTTTATGTAGTATTTAAGTTCTTATGGTCATAAGGATCTTGTCTGTTCTCTTGTGTGTCAGCTCCTTTGATCTGTATGAGCCTCTCTCTTTTATGTAGTGTGTATAAGCTCTTATAGTAAGCAGAATCCTTTCTCTCCCACAGAGTTTAAGCTCTTAAGGTGGTGTTACACACAGCGACGGCGACAACGACGTCGCTGCTACGTCACCATTTTCTGTGACGTAGCAGCGACATCCCATCACTGTCGCTGTGTGTGACATCCAGCAATGAGCTGGCCCCTGCTGTGAGGTCACCGCTCGTTGCTGAATGTCTTGCTTCATTTTTTGCTCATTGCTCTCCCGCTGTGAAGCACACATCGCTGTGTGTGACAGCGAGAGAGCAACGAACTGAAGTGAGCAGGGAGCAGGGAGCCAGCTTCTGGCAGCCTGCGATAAGCTGTAACCAAGGTAAACATCGGGTAACCAAGGGAAGCCCTTTCCTTGGTTACCCGATATTTACCTTCGTTACCAGCGTCCGCTGCTCTCACGCTGCCTGTGCCGGCTCCCTGCTCCCTGCACGCTAGAGTACACAGCGGGTAAATAAGCAAGGGTTTGCTTATTAACCCGATGTGTACTCTGGCGTGCAGGTAGCCAGCGCTAAGTGGTGTGCGCTGGTAACCAATGTAAATATCAGCTAACCCAGCCCTTAGTTACCCGATATTTACCTTAGTTACCAAGCGTAGCACCTCTTCCACGCGTCGCTGCTGGCTGGGGGCTGGTCACTGGTCGCTGGTGAGATCTGCCTGTTTGACAGCTCACCAGCGACCATGTAACAATGCAGCAGTGATCCTGATAAGGTCAGGTCACCCGTCGTGATCGCTGATGCGTCGCTATGTGTGAACCCAGCATTATGGTCAGTGGGTTTTCTCTCTCCCGCAGGCTTCTCTCTCTGCTATACAGTGTAAGATCTTGTGGTCAGTGTGGTCCTCTCTCTGTCCTGTGGAGTGTAAGCTTTTATGGTCAGTGGTGTTGTGGCGCCCTGGCCTAGCCAGGTCGTCACAGATAACATACAAACACCTTCCACCCCCATTAGACAGGGACACCAGCCAAACAAAAATCCTTGTTGCCTCTCTCCAGTGTCTGATGTCCACACCAGGTGGGGTGGAGCCAAGCGGTTGGCCCCACCCACCGAGGAGTTCACAGGCCTGGAGGCGGGAAAAGTGACAGTAGTCGAGTGTTGGAGTTTGAGGTGAGAGGAACAAGCACTTGGGTGTCTGGGTTTGTGGCCCAGGCACTGACAGCAAGGTTGGCAAACAGTGGTGGCCGTCTGCAGGAGTGGTGGAGTAACGCGGAACCGTAAGACCGGGGTCGGGTGACGGCCCGCCGGTACCGACCGGATAGCGAAGTGAAGCCAGCACACACAGGCAGGGCCATCGGACCCCGACAAGGCTTGGAGCCGCCGACAATAGTCAGATCCGAATGTGACTGGAACCCCAGGGGTTTTACAACAGCAAAAGTCCCGATTGAAGGCAACTGCCCACACCGTGAGGGTATACAGCTACCGCCTAAGGCTAGAGACTCAAGGGCCAGTGCCTGCGGGCAAACGGGCTCCTCCGGTACCCATACACCGGGGAGCGGACTACCGTTGGGAATCCATAGTAGTCAGAAGGAGAACATCAAGGTGCAGGGACAGACAGCCGCCATCACCTGTCCGGGAAGAAAACACTGCAGCCGGCTGCGGGACCCGTCCATCCAGCCGTTTGGTTTACCGAGGACTTTGTAACTTTCTTACTGAGAGAGTACACCCGTGCCATCCGGCACCGCGCCGCGCTGTCCCTGCAACCCTGCACCTCACCAACCCTGCCTCCCCGTCACAACATCACCGGGCCCCGGGACCACCGACCCCTACCTACAGAGGGGGAAAACAACATCCCAGCAGCTCCTTACCATCACACCCGGGATCCCCGTCATCAGCAGCGGTGGTGCCTACCTTCACCACGACCCGTGGGTGGCATCACGGACTAAATCCCCCAAACCAACCACCCCTTTCACTCACGAGCGAGGAGTGCCGCTCGAGTCCCCGGATCCGGCCCACCGCTCGAGCCACCGAGCAGCCATCGCAGCAGCGCCGGACCCGAGCGTTAGCGAGCGCAGCGCAGTGGCGTCCTTCCCGCCCGCGACAGTGTTCTCTCTCTTCTGTCATGTGTAAGTTGTTATGGTCTGTCATGTGTAAGTAGTTATGGTCAGCTGGGTCAACTCTCTCCCGTAGAGTGTAAACTCTTATGATCAGCAGGATCCTCTCTCTATTACCGAGTTTTTCCAAAAATAAGACACTATCTTATATTTATTTTGCCTCCTTATTTTTGGAGGAGGTCTTATTCTTGGAGAAACACGGTTGTGGGTAAGTTTACCCCCTAAAAAAACAGACCCCCCCCACTTCCCAGGAGACTCATACTCACGAGACCCGGACGTCTGCGTGGTTCCCAGGTCCTCCTGTGATCTCCGGTGGTTTCTGCATGCCGTTCTCCCCTGCTGCTGGCTGACATGCTGACATACACAGCAAATCACACACACAGCATGTCACACACACAGCAGATCACACACACAGCAGATCACACACACAGCAAATCACACACACAGCAGATCACACACACACACACACACACACACACACACAGCAAATCCCTCACACAGCAGATCACACATACACACACACACACAGCAAATCCCACACACAGCAGATCACACACACAGCAGATTACAAACAGTAGATCACACACACACACACACACACACAGCAAATTACACACACAGTAGATCACACACACAGCAGATCACACACAGCAAATCACACACACAGCCGATCACACACACACACACAGCAAATCACACACACACAGCCTATCGCAGGCACACACAGCCGATCACAGATACACACAGCCGATCGCAGGCACACACAGCCGATCACAGATACAGATGATCGCAGACACACACAGCAGATCACACACACACAGCCGATTGCAGTCACACACAGCCAATTGCAGTCACACACAGCCGATCACAGGCATACAGCCGATAACAGATACACACAGCCGATCACAGACACACACAGCCGATGCCAGACACACACAGCAGATCACTGACATACACAGCAGATCACTGACACACACAGCCATCGCACACACACACAGCCGATCCCAGACACACACAGCCGATCGCACACATCACATCACATCTAGCGCTTACGGACGCAGGGAATGATGAGAGCAAGTCAAGTGTCCCGCCGCAAGTCCTGTTCGTTGTGCTCCACTGCACTGCCTCTCAGGATTCTGCCAGCGAGAAGACATCGGTGTCGCTGGATGAGGTGAGTGTGTATGCGATCCGATGTATGTACGATCCGATGTTTGTGTGTGCGATCTGATTATGTGTGCGATCTGATTATGTGTGTGATCTGATTATGTGTGCGATCTGATTGTGTGTGCGATCTGACTGTGTGTGCAATCTGACTGTGTGCGATCCGATGTTTGTGTGTGAGATCTAGTGTGTGTGTGAGATCTGATTGTGTGTGTGTGTGTGGGTGTGTGTGTGTGAGAGAGCTGATGTATGCGGGTGTGTGATCACTGCAGGTCCTGCCGCTCAGGATCGGGTGAGTGTAATTGCCAGGTGCCGCTGTCTATAATGAAGTGTCCTGCAGTATTTGTAACCTTTTTTAGCTGCACGGACACTTCATTATTGATCCGGGACTATGGCTTTTTTTCGGGGGATGGCTTATATTTAAGCCTTGCTCCAAAAATGCTGAAAATCCCTGCTAGGGCTTATTTTTGGGGGACGGCTTATTTTTTGGAAAAACACGGTATGTAGCATGTAAGTTAAATAGTTACATAGTTACATAGGTTGAAAAAAGACCTAGGTCCATCTAGTTCAACCTTCCTTCACAAATTACATATTTTGTCATTAAATCATTTTTAACCAACAATGTTGTGTGTACTGAGGAAATCATCCAGCCCTATTTTAAAAGTTGATATACTGTCAGCCATTACTACCTCTTGTGGTAGGGCATTCCAGTCTGACTACTCTAACTGTAAATAAACCTTTCCTATTTAGCTGCCGGAATTGCTTTTCTTCCACTCGCAGTGAGTGACCACTGGTCCTTAGTATTCTCTTTGGAAGGAAAAAGTCATGTGCCAGTCCTTTATATTAACCACACATGTATTTATACATATAGATGAGATCTCCTCTGAGACATCTTTTTTCTAAGCTAACCAAATCCAACTTTTTCAACCTCTCATCATATGAGAGGCATTCCATTCCTTTCCATAATCTAGCTGCATGCTTTTGAACTGACTCTATCTTCTTAATATCCTTTTCAAAATGGGGAGCCCAAAGCTGGATCCCATATTCCAGATGTGACCTCACAAGTCACTTTTGGAGGGGTAACAATACGTTGGGATCATGGGGTCTAATCTCTCTTTTTTTACATTCTAAAATCTTGTTTGCTTTTCCAGCTACTGCCTCACATTGAGTGCTGCTGCTCAGCTAATTTGTAACCAGAATCCCCAAGTCTTTATCTTGTTCAGTAGTCCCGAGTTTATTTCCATTTAATGTATATGCAGAAATAGGATTACTCTGTCTTAGGTGCATTACTCTACATTTATGAACATTAAATCTCATTTGCCAAGTGTCTGCCCATTCCGACATCTTATTCACATCATTTTGGAATATTATACTATCAAGGTCCATTTGTAATATCCTACATAGTTTGGTGTCGTCAACAAAGACTGACACTTTCCTATCAATCCCATCAACTTGGTCATTAATAAAGAGATTCAAAAGAATTGGTCCTAGCAAAGATCCCTGTGGTACCCCACTGCTGACTATAGCCCATTTCGAGTAAGTACCAATTATGACGACTCTTTGTTTCCTATCTTTTAGCCAATTACTTACCCATATGCTTATAGTTTCTCCTAGTCCCTGCTTCTGGAGTATCATTACAAGATTGTTATGTGGTACAGTATCACATGCCTCTGCAAAGTCCAAATAAATCACATCAGCTGCATTACCAATATCCAGGTTTGCACTCCTCATAGAAGCCCAACATGTTGATTAGACATGACTTATCTTTCATGAATCCATGCTGGTTATCAGTTATATTATTCTCTCTATTATATTGTTGCATGTAATCTCTTAAAATGCCCTCAAAAACCTTGCACAGCACTGATGTCAGACTTACTGGACAGTAGTTACCTGGATCCACCCTCTTACCTTTTTAAATATCGGTACCATGTCAGCTATTCTTCAAACCTGAGGTACCAACCCTGTTACAAGAGAGTCTAGGAATATTAAATACAGTGGTCTGTCAATTACTGAGCTCAATTCCCTCAATATCCGTGGATAAATGCCATCTGGCTCGGGAGATTTGTCAATGTTTAATTTACTCAGATGCAGGCGTACTTCTTATTGTCTTAAATTTAGGGATGATCGAATACCTCAAATATTCGGCTATAGGTCGCCACTATTCGCGAATATTCGATGCGCAATGTAAGTCTATGGGAAACCTGAATAACAACTATTCGGAACAATTCGGGCTTCCCATAGACTTACATTGCGCATCAAATATTCACATAGCGGCGACCTATTCGTCGGATATTCGTGAAGCCAAATATTTGAGGTATTCGATCGACCCTAGTTAAATTAGTTATATTAGAGGAAGGACTTTGATTTTTTTTCCTTGTTGAATGACCCCTGGAACAGTCAGTTCCTTAGTGAACACGGATGAAAAGTGCCTATATAATATCTCAGCCTTTTCTATATCCTGTATAATTATATTGTTACAATCTTTTATGGGACCGATACCATCCTTTTTTTTTTCCTTTTGGCATTGATGTAATTATAAAAAATGTGGGGGTTTATTTTAATGTATTTGGAGATTTTTGTTTCAGTAGCTAGTTTTGCATGTTTGATTCATTTTTTACATTTCCTAGTGAGATCTTTATACTCCTGAAATGCTATTTCTGTATTCTCAGACTTCAAGATTTTAAACGCCCTTTGTTTTTGTTTTATTATACTTTGTACTGTCTTGTTTATCTATAGTGGCTTCTTTTTATTCCAGGACATTTTATTACTAGAGGGTATAAGTTTTTTTACAGGACTCTAGTAGTATAATCTTAAACTTGCTCCATTTATGTTTGGTATCCCCAGTTACCATAAAATTGTCCCAGTCTACATGATTGAGCTTTTCCCTTAATTTGTTGAAATCAACTAAAATTCCAGGGTTTAGCATTTCCCCTTTCAAATGTTCTATTAAATATTACATTGCATCTTACCACTAGAGATGAGCGAACCGGTCGCGGTTCGGCTCGAGGTTGGTTCGCCGAACGGACCTCCCGTTCGAGTTCGGTTCGTCGAACGTTCGACGAACCGAACTCGAACTGCATAGGAAACAATGGCAGGCAATCACAAACACAGAAAAACACCTAGAAAACACCCTCAAAGGTGTCCAAAAGGTCACAAACAACTCACAACACATGGGAAAGTGACAAGGACATATACTCATGCGAAAACAAAAGAGCTGGACAAGGAAAAAGAGGAGGACACACAGATATATGAGTATATGCAAGGAAACATCGATTCCATTAATGTGCAACTTGAGCCCTGCTCATTCTTGGCTTCCAATCTTGATAAATTGCCTGAGCTCGCCACGTACGTCTTGGGGATCTTGTCGTGTCCTGCAGCCAGCGTTCTCTCGGAACCTGTCTTCAGTGCTGCTGTGGGTCTGCTGGCAGATAAGCACACGTGTCTGTCCACTGACAATGTGGACATGGCTCTCAGAGGACTTTTCTTCCCCTGGGTCAGCCAGGGGACGGGAAAGGCACGCGTATTTTTGAGAGTGCTTCATGCAAAGCATCTTTTTCTTTTTCAAAAGGGAGCTCAACCGATGCCAGTCAAGTGGGGTGTGTGTGGCCCAGTGAGTGGCAACCAGGGAGACTGTGGTTGGAGTCCCCTCGCTGTGTCTCTAAAAGAACCAAGATGAACAAGTCATGGCTCTCAGAGGACTTTTCTTCCCCTGGGTCAGCCAGGGGACGGGAAAGGCACGCGTATTTTTGAGAGTGCTTCATGCAAAGCATCTTTTTCTTTTTCAAAAGGGAGCTCAACCGATGCCAGTCAAGTGGGGTGTGTGTGGCCCAGTGAGTGGAAACCAGGGAGACTGTGGTTGGAGTCCCCTCGCTGTGTCTCTAAAAGAACCAAGATGAACAAGTCATGGCTCTCAGAGGACTTTTCTTCCCCTGGGTCAGCCAGGGGACGGGAAAGGCACGCGTATTTTTGAGAGTGCTTCATGCAAAGCATCTTTTTCTTTTTCAAAAGGGAGCTCAACCGATGCCAGTCAAGTGGGGTGTGTGTGGCCCAGTGAGTGGAAACGAGGGAGACTGTGGTTGGAGTCCCCTCGCTGTGTCTCTAAAAGAACCAAGATGAACAAGTCATGGCTCTCAGAGGACTTTTCTTCCCCTGGGTCAGCCAGGGGACGGGAAAGGCACGCGTATTTTTGAGAGTGCTTCATGCAAAGCATCTTTTTCTTTTTCAAAAGGGAGCTCAACCGATGCCAGTCAAGTGGGGTGTGTGTGGCCCAGTGAGTGGCAACGAGGGAGACTGTGGTTGGAGTCCCCTCGCTGTGTCTCTAAAAGAACCAAGATGAACAAGTCATGGCTCTCAGAGGACTTTTCTTCCCCTGGGTCAGCCAGGGGACGGGAAAGGCACGCGTATTTTTGAGAGTGCTTCATGCAAAGCATCTTTTTCTTTTTCAAAAGGGAGCTCAACCGATGCCAGTCAAGTGGGGTGTGTGTGGCCCAGTGAGTGGAAACGAGGGAGACTGTGGTTGGAGTCCCCTCGCTGTGTCTCTAAAAGAACCAAGATGAACAAGTCATGGCTCTCAGAGGACTTTTCTTCCCCTGGGTCAGCCAGGGGACGGGAAAGGCACGCGTATTTTTGAGAGTGCTTCATGCAAAGCATCTTTTTCTTTTTCAAAAGGGGGCTCAACCGATGCCAGTCAAGTGGGGTGTGTGTGGCCCAGTTAGTGGCAACGAAGGAGACTGTGGTTGGAGTCCCCTCGCTGTGTTTCTAAAAGACCCAAAATGAACAAATCATGGCTCTCAGAGGACTTTTCTTCCCCTGGGTCAGCCAGGGGACGGGAAAGGCACGCGTATTTTTGAGAGTGCTTCATGCAAAGCATCTTTTTCTTTTTCAAAAGGGAGCTCAACCGATGCCAGTCAAGTGGGGTGTGTGTGGCCCAGTGAGTGGCAACCAGGGAGACTGTGGTTGGAGTCCCCTCGCTGTGTCTCTAAAAGAACCAAGATGAACAAGTCATGGCTCTCAGAGGACTTTTCTTCCCCTGGGTCAGCCAGGGGACGGGAAAGGCACGCGTATTTTTGAGAGTGCTTCATGCAAAGCATCTTTTTCTTTTTCAAAAGGGAGCTCAACCGATGCCAGTCAAGTGGGGTGTGTGTGGCCCAGTGAGTGGCAACGAGGGAGACTGTGGTTGGAGTCCCCTCGCTGTGTCTCTAAAAGAACCAAGATGAACAAGTCATGGCTCTCAGAGGACTTCTCTTCCCCTGGGTCAGCCAGGGGACGGGAAAGGCACGCGTATTTTTGAGAGTGCTTCATGCAAAGCATCTTTTTCTTTTTCAAAAGGGAGCTCAACCGATGCCAGTCAAGTGGGGTGTGTGTGGCCCAGTGAGTGGAAACGAGGGAGACTGTGGTTGGAGTCCCCTCGCTGTGTCTCTAAAAGAACCAAGATGAACAAGTCATGGCTCTCAGAGGACTTTTCTTCCCCTGGGTCAGCCAGGGGACGGGAAAGGCACGCGTATTTTTGAGAGTGCTTCATGCAAAGCATCTTTTTCTTTTTCAAAAGGGAGCTCAACCGATGCCAGTCAAGTGGGGTGTGTGTGGCCCAGTGAGTGGAAACGAGGGAGACTGTGGTTGGAGTCCCCTCGCTGTGTCTCTAAAAGAACCAAGATGAACAAGTCATGGCTCTCAGAGGACTTTTCTTCCCCTGGGTCAGCCAGGGGACGGGAAAGGCACGCGTATTTTTGAGAGTGCTTCATGCAAAGCATCTTTTTCTTTTTCAAAAGGGAGCTCAACCGATGCCAGTCAAGTGGGGTGTGTGTGGCCCAGTGAGTGGCAACCAGGGAGACTGTGGTTGGAGTCCCCTCGCTGTGTCTCTAAAAGAACCAAGATGAACAAGTCATGGCTCTCAGAGGACTTTTCTTCCCCTGGGTCAGCCAGGGGACGGGAAAGGCACGCGTATTTTTGAGAGTGCTTCATGCAAAGCATCTTTTTCTTTTTCAAAAGGGAGCTCAACCGATGCCAGTCAAGTGGGGTGTGTGTGGCCCAGTGAGTGGAAACGAGGGAGACTGTGGTTGGAGTCCCCTCGCTGTGTCTCTAAAAGAACCAAGATGAACAAGTCATGGCTCTCAGAGGACTTTTCTTCCCCTGGGTCAGCCAGGGGACGGGAAAGGCACGCGTATTTTTGAGAGTGCTTCATGCAAAGCATCTTTTTCTTTTTCAAAAGGGAGCTCAACCGATGCCAGTCAAGTGGGGTGTGTGTGGCCCAGTGAGTGGAAACGAGGGAGACTGTGGTTGGAGTCCCCTCGCTGTGTCTCTAAAAGAACCAAGATGAACAAGTCATGGCTCTCAGAGGACTTTTCTTCCCCTGGGTCAGCCAGGGGACGGGAAAGGCACGCGTATTTTTGAGAGTGCTTCATGCAAAGCATCTTTTTCTTTTTCAAAAGGGAGCTCAACCGATGCCAGTCAAGTGGGGTGTGTGTGGCCCAGTGAGTGGCAACCAGGGAGACTGTGGTTGGAGTCCCCTCGCTGTGTCTCTAAAAGAACCAAGATGAACAAGTCATGGCTCTCAGAGGACTTTTCTTCCCCTGGGTCAGCCAGGGGACGGGAAAGGCACGCGTATTTTTGAGAGTGCTTCATGCAAAGCATCTTTTTCTTTTTCAAAAGGGAGCTCAACCGATGCCAGCCAAGTGGGGTGTGTGTGGCCCAGTGAGTGGCAACGAAGGAGACTGTGGTTGGAGTCCCCTCGCTGTGTTTCTAAAAGACCCAAAATGAACAAATCATGGCTCTCAGAGGACTTTTCTTCCCCTGGGTCAGCCAGGGGACGGGAAAGGCACGCGTATTTTTGAGAGTGCTTCATGCAAAGCATCTTTTTCTTTTTCAAAAGGGGGCTCAACCGATGCCTGTCAAGTGGGGTGTGTGTGGCCCAGTTAGTGGAAACGAGGGAGACTGTGGTTGGAGTCCCCTCGCTGTGTCTCTAAAAGAACCAAGATGAACAAGTCATGGCTCTCAGAGGACTTTTCTTCCCCTGGGTCAGCCAGGGGACGGGAAAGGCACGCGTATTTTTGAGAGTGCTTCATGCAAAGCATCTTTTTCTTTTTCAAAAGGGAGCTCAACCGATGCCAGTCAAGTGGGGTGTGTGTGGCCCAGTGAGTGGAAACGAGGGAGACTGTGGTTGGAGTCCCCTCGCTGTGTCTCTAAAAGAACCAAGATGAACAAGTCATGGCTCTCAGAGGACTTTTCTTCCCCTGGGTCAGCCAGGGGACGGGAAAGGCATGCGTATTTTTGAGAGTGCTTCATGCAAAGCATCTTTTTCTTTTTCAAAAGGGGGCTCAACCGATGCCAGTCAAGTGGGGTGTGTGTGGCCCAGTTAGTGGAAACGAGGGAGACTGTGGTTGGAGTCCCCTCGCTGTGTCTCTAAAAGAACCAAGATGAACAAGTCATGGCTCTCAGAGGACTTTTCTTCCCCTGGGTCAGCCAGGGGACGGGAAAGGCACGCGTATTTTTGAGAGTGCTTCATGCAAAGCATCTTTTTCTTTTTCAAAAGGGCGCTCAACCGATGCCAGTCAAGTGGGGTGTGTGTGGCCCAGTTAGTGGAAACGAGGGAGACTGTGGTTGGAGTCCCCTCGCTGTGTCTCTAAAAGAACCAAGATGAACAAGTCATGGCTCTCAGAGGACTTTTCTTCCCCTGGGTCAGCCAGGGGACGGGAAAGGCACGCGTATTTTTGAGAGTGCTTCATGCAAAGCATCTTTTTCTTTTTCAAAAGGGGGCTCAACCGATGCCAGTCAAGTGGGGTGTGTGTGGCCCAGTTAGTGGAAACGAGGGAGACTGTGGTTGGAGTCCCCTCGCTGTGTCTCTAAAAGAACCAAGATGAACAAGTCATGGCTCTCAGAGGACTTTTCTTCCCCTGGGTCAGCCAGGGGACGGGAAAGGCACGCGTATTTTTGAGAGTGCTTCATGCAAAGCATCTTTTTCTTTTTCAAAAGGGAGCTCAACCGATGCCAGTCAAGTGGGGTGTGTGTGGCCCAGTGAGTGGAAACGAGGGAGACTGTGGTTGGAGTCCCCTCGCTGTGTTATACATGCTTTTAGAAGGGCATGACATGGCTTGGAGGTTGACTTTCATAAAATGCAAACTGTTGGCTACCAAAATGCTGCCTTTCCAACAACTGTGGTTATAGGCAATGAGGAACATACTGATGAAGATGAGACGCAGATACCCGATTGGGATGACAACTTAAATATTCGGTCAGGGCAAGAAGAGGCTCGGTCTGAGGGGGAGGGGAGTGCAAACACAACAATTGATGATGAAGTTCTAGATCCCACCTACTGTCAACCCCCAGTCAGGCACTCGAGGAGGTCAACAGAGGCGGTGGAGGAGGATGCAACCGACGACGAAATTACCTTGCGCCTTCCTGGACAGAGTCGGAGCACTGGTAGCACGTCTACAACTGCATCCTCAGCCACCACTCTGCCTATGAGCATTATTCGGGGTGCATCAACAGGTCGCATGGCCTCTAAGCCTTGCCTAGCCTGTTCCTTTTTTGACATAGAAAAAGATCGCCCAAATCATGTGATATGTAAAATTTGTCATGATTCTCTTAGTAGAGGTCAAAACCTCAGCAGTTTGACAACTTCTTCCATGAATCGTCACATGAATAAATATCATAGGTCACGGTGGGAAGCTCACTGTGCTGCAATGCGGCCTAGCGGAGCGAACCATCCACCGCCCGCCCCTTGCAGTGCATCCGCGCGCTCTTCATCTTCTAGGACTGTGGGGACAGCTGTCACACCTGTTTTTCCACGCAAAACTTCCACCACTGTAACCGCAACAGGCAGTTTGCTTGGTAGGTCGTCAGTTGGTTTGGAAGGGGAAACAAGTGAGTGTGTACAGCTCTCTCAGACATCGATAGCACCTACGTTGGATGAAGGCAACATCATGTCTCCGCCTGCACTTTCCTCACAAACCTGCATTTTTCCAGGGACACCCTACTCAACACCGTCTACACACAGCAGCCAGATCTCTGTCCCTCAGATGTGGTCAAATAAAAGGCCACTTCCTCCGACCCATGACAAAGCTAAGAGGTTGACTCTATCCCTCTGTAAGCTGTTGGCTACCGAAATGCTGCCTTTCCGCCTAGTGGACACACAGGATTTTAGAGACCTTATGTCTGTCGCTGTGCCCCAGTACCAGATGCCTAGTCGCCACTACTTCTCTAAGAAAGGTGTGCCCGCGCTACACCAGCATGTCGCACACAACATCACCGCTTCCTTGAGAAACTCTGTGTGTGAACGGGTGCATTTCACCACCGATACTTGGACCAGTAAGCATGGACAGGGACGTTACATGTCGCTGACTGGGCACTGGGTAACTATGTTGATAGATGGTGAAGGGTCTGCTGCACAAGTCTTGCCGTCCCCACGACTTGTGTGTCAATCCTCTGTCTGTCCAAGTTCCGCCACTGCTTCTGCATCCTCCACCTCATCTGGGTCCTCCACCTCCGCCCCAAGCCTGCCTGGTCAGGCCACCAGCGTTCTCACTGCGCAGAAGGAATCACGCACCCCTCATTACTATGCTGGCAGCAGAGCGCAACGGCATCAGGCGGTCTTTAGCTTGACGTGTCTTGGGAATAAGAGTCACACAGCTGAGGAGTTGTGGTCAGCTCTGCGGTCCGAGTTTAATAAATGGTTGTCTCCACCCAACCTGCAGCCTGGTAAGGCCGTGTGCGACAATGCTGCAAACCTGGGTGCGGCCCTTCGCCTGGGCAAGGTGACACACGTGCCTTGTATGGCTCACGTGTTGAACCTTGTTGTCCAGCAATTTTTAACACACTATCCCGGCCTAGATGGCCTTCTGACCAGGGCACGTAAACTGTCTGCAGTGCTCACTTCCGCCGTTCAACCGCCGCAGCTGAGCGACTTGCATCGCTCCAGAAGTCTTTCGGCCTGCCGGTTCATCGCCTGAAATGCGATGTGGCGACACGCTGGAATTCAACTCTCCACATGTTACAGCGACTGTGGCAGCACCGGCGAGCCCTGGTGCAATACGTCATGATGTATAGCCTGGGCCAACGAGATGCAGAAGTGGGGCAGATCACCCTGATGGAGTGATCTCAGATCAAGGACCTATGCACCGTTCTGCACAGTTTCGACATGGCGACGAATATGTTTAGCGCTGACAATGCCATTATCAGCATGACGATTACAGTCATTTACATGCTGGAGCACACGCTAAACACTATTCGGAGTCAGGGGGTGGGACAACAGGAAGGGGAGGAACTACAGGAGGATTCATATGCGCAAGACACAACAACATCACCAAGGTCCAGACGTTCATCATCACCAACGCGGCAGGCATGGGACCATGGGGGACAGGGATCAACAAGGGCGCATGGCAGCAGGCGAGATGTTGAGGAAGGTGCAGGAGGACATGAAGATATGGAGGACGAACTGTCCATGGACATGGAAGACTCAGCGGATGAGGGAGACCTTGGTCAAAATTCAGTTGAAAGAGGTTGGGGGGAGATGTCAGAGGAAGAAAGAACGGTTAGCACCTCTATGCCACAAACACAGCGTGGACTTGGTCCGCATGGCTGCGCAAGACACATGAGTGCCTTCTTGTTGCACTACCTCCAACATGACCCTCGGATTGTCAAAATTAGAAGTGATGATGACTACTGGCTTGCCACACTATTAGATCCCCGGGACAAGTCCAAATTTTGTGACATAATTCCACCCATAGAAAGGGACGCACGTATGCTGGAGTATCAGCATAAGCTGTTACTCGATCTTAGCTCGGCTTTTACACCAAACAACCGTGCAGGTGAAGGGAGTGATTCTCCCAGTTGTAACTTGACAAACATGGGACGGCATCGTCATCTTCAACAGTCTACCCGTACCAGTAGGACCGTATCTGGTGCTGGTAACAGCAATTTTATGGAATATTTTCATAATTTTTTTAGACCCTCCTTTGCAAGGCCACCAGAGACAACAAGTCTGACACATAGTCAACGGATGGAGAGGATGATACAGGAGTATCTCCAAATGAACATCGATGCAATGACTTTGCAAATGGAGCCTTGCTCCTTTTGGGCTTCAAATCTAGAAAAATTGACAGAGCTCTCCAGTTACGCCTTGGAGATTTTGTCGTCTGCAGCTGCCAGCGTTGTCTCTGAACGTGTCTTCTTCAGTGCTGCTGGGTGTGTGCTGACAGATAAGCGCACGCGTCTGTCCAGTGACAATGTGGACACACTGACGTTCATCAAAATGAACAAGTCATGGATCCAGAAGGAATTTACTACCCCTGTGTCATCCTGGGGAGAGTAAATGCTTGTGGATTTGGAATGTGCTTGATGCAAATCAAAACATCCTGTTTGCAACTAGGGCACAAGTGCTGCCACTGATGGGGTGTCTGTGTGCCCAATGTTGGGAAAAAAGGTAGACTCCGCTTGGAGTAACCCTTGCTTGATGTGTTTTTTAAAAATGATACAAGATGAACAGATCTGAAGGCAAGATGAAGGCAACATCATGTCTCCGCCTGCACTTTTCTCACAAACCTGCATTTTTCCAGGGACACCCTACTCAACACCGTCTACAGACAGCAGCCAGATCTCTTTCCCTCAGATGTGGTCAAATAAAAGGCCACTTACTGCGACCCATGACAAAGCTAAGTGGTTGACTCTATCCCTCTGTAAGCTGTTGGCTACCGAAATGCTGCCTTTACGCGTAGTGGACACACAGGATTTTACAGACCTTATGTCTGTCGCTGTGCCCCAGTACCACATGCCCAATCACCACTGCTTCTCCAAGAAAAGCATGCCCGCGCTACACCAGCATGTCGCACACAACATCACCACTTCCTTGAGAAAATCTGTGTGCGACAGGGTGCATTTCAACACAGATACTTGGACCAGTAAGCATAGACAGGGTCATTACATGTCACTGACTGGGCACTGGCAAACTATGGTGAGAGATGGAGAAGGGTCTGCTGTACAAGTCTTGCCGTCCCCACGAGTTGTTTCAATCCTTGTTCTGTATGTAGAAGTTAATACACTGCTTCTGCCTCTTCAACCTCGTGTGGGTCCTCTACCTTGGCGCAAACCCTGTGTGGTCAGGCCACCCTTCCTTGCAACTGCGCACAAGGACTACCACACACCTCCTTACTATGCTGGCAGCAGAGCTCAATGCCATCAGGCGGTCAAAGCTTTACTTTGAAATGTATGGGAAATGTGAGTCACACCGCTATTACAGAGAATAGTAGTCAGGCAGGGTCAAAACATTAATTGAGGAACAGGAACAGAATGGGACGGCCAGGAAAGAATCAGAAAACAAGCAGAGTTGAAATGCGTATCGGCCAACAAGGTACATAAACAGCAAGCAGGAAAAGTAGTCAGGTAACAAGCACACAAAATCATAAAACTGAACTGGGGGTAAAATTAACCAGAGGTTCATAGCTATGTCTGGCAGTGGTCTGCAGACAGGATGGGCATAAAAAAGGGTGTGGTGTCTTCCCATTGGTTGTAGCTGAATGATGGTATTTCATCTGTGAGATACCCACCAGCTACATTCAGCCAGAGATTCTGCATCTGTCAAGGTAATGCAGCCCAGTGGGTGAGCATAACCTGCGTCCACCTGCGCCGCTGGCATCGACTACTCTCACATCATCAGCACTATTCATGAAAGGAACACGTTGTCACCTGGCAACCGGAGTACAAATTGACGGAGCGGACTACGTTGGTGACTTAACAGCCGTGTGCGGCAATGATGCAAACCTGGCTGCGGGCCATCCTCAGGGCAATGTGACACACGTGCCTTTTAGGGCTCACGTGTTGAACCGAATTCGCCAGCAATTTTTAAAACACCATCACGGCCTACATGGCCTTGTGCAGTGGGCACGCTCGCTATGTGCTCACTTCCATCGTGCGCACACAGCAGCTCAACAACTTTCATCACTCCGGAAGTCTTAGGGTCTGGCAGTTAAACGCCGTAAATGCGATGTTTCGACACGCAGGAATTGGAATCTGCACATGTTGCAGCGTGTGTGGCAGCACCGCAGAGCCCTGCTGAAATACGGTAAGACATATAGCCTGGGATAACTTGATCCAGAGGTGGTGCAGATCACGCTGCTGGAGTGGTGTCAGATCAAGGACCTATGCACCCTGCTACACAGTTTTGAAATGTCGACGAAGATGTTTAGCACTGGCAATGTCATTCTCAGCGTGACAATTCTGGTCATCTACATGATGGAGCACACTGTAATTATTATTCTGAGTCAGGTGTTGGGACAAGAGGAAGGGGAGGAAGTACAGGAGGAGTCATATGCGGAAGGGATAACAAGATCTACGAGGTCCAGATGGTCAGCGGCACCTATGCGGCATTCATGGTGAGGGAGAGGGATTAACAAGGGCGCATAGTATCAGCAAAAAGTGTTGATGAAAGTGCAGGAGCCCATGAAGAAATGGAGGACGAACTGGCGATGGGCATGGAAGACTCAGCAGATGAGTGAGAGCTTGCTCACATTTCGGTTGTGCGAGGTTGTGGGTAGAGGGCAGAGGAAGGATGCACGATTCTCACCTCTCTGCCACCAACACACCAAGGACTTGGTCCTCCTGGATGCACAAGACACATGAGCGCCTTCTTGCTGCACTACCTACATGACCCTCGGATTGTATGAATTTGAACTTATCCTTAATACTGGGTTGCCACACTGTTAGATCCCCGGTACAAGACAAAATTTGGCGAACTAATTCCTGCCATAGAAATAGACGCACGTATACAGGAGTATCTGCAGAATGTGGTACGCAATCTTAGATCTACTTGTCCACTAAACACCAGTGCTGCACAGAGTGAATCTCAACGCTTTGTCATGGATAGGATGAAATGGTCTTTTACTTGTCCACATCGGAGGGACCGAGGGATGGCTGCTGTGCTGAGATGGCGTTGAGTACGGTGTCCCTGCACAGTTGCACTTTTGGTCATATCCCAAAATGAGTTGAAAAAGGACAGATGCTGTTGGAAAGGGGAACAGGTGTGTTGGAAAGGGGAAAAAAGTTTTGGTCCGTGGATTTGGTGGTTAAGCAACTGTAACATTTGCTGAAGAAACAACATCTGTTACAGTGGGACTGGCAGATTTGGATAAAGTGGTATATAATCTGTGACCGCTATATAACGAAAATTAATAAGAAAAGAAAGAGAAAGGTATATATCCCCATCAGCAGTCAGTGTCCACCGTGCTCCCAGTTGGAAAAGGAGAGGTTGGCAACTTGAAGGTTTGGTGGAGGATACAGAGCTGTGTGGCTATGAAACTAATAGTAGCCTGAACCGAGTTAGACGCCATTCGGATCTGGAGACTGTGAGCCCTGTTAGCGTCACAGGGTCCACATGCCCACCCAGCCCAGGAACTCCCTGTTAACAACACAGGGGCCATTGAGTACGCTGACCGTGTGCGTAGGGGCCACACCTGTGGACAGCAGGCGCATCAGCAGCAGCAGGCCTGTTAATGCCACTGGGCTGCACAAGCAGGACTGTTAGGACAGGAGCTGGTCTTAACCGTTCTGCGTTACCAACTGTGGTGGTGGCCTGCATCCACCACCCGATCCCTGCCTACCTCTGGCCTAAAGCCGCAATGGGTTCAACACATGGAGGTGTGCTCTTTCGGAGCATAATAGAAGACTGCGCACCTCCTTGTTGGCTCCAGCCCCTTTTATAACCTGGGTCCGCCCCAAACCAGGGTGAACCACAATGCACCTCCTGGAGACAAAAGTAGAGTGACACGTCATGAGTGGCATAACTAGCGTCCTATTTGGAAACGCAACTTCAATGATGACCTCATGGCTGCCATGACCCAAACACCTCACCAGTCATCGTCTGAGCATCAATAATGCGGTGACAAGTCATAGGTGTGGGCCTCTGCAAGCCATTTGGGAGGACACCTGATGCCCTGTGGTCTATATGGGACCCCCACATCAGGGCCAGGGCCAAAGAGTTCATTACCGGACCTAGTCTCTGATGCAGGAAGTGCCTGAGCATGCTCAATAGCATGAAATACAGTCTCTGAAAAAAGACTATCAGCTTTAGCATGGTGTCTATGCCCAAAACAGGACTTAGACCCGGCACGGAATGCAAGCACCTGTGCAAAGAGGCTTTTCACACTTAGTGTGGGAGCATGCGCTGTATCCCGAAATGAAAACTTAGCGTCAGGAATGGCACAGTCAGGCTGAGCATACTCACTAGGCGAAACACTGTAATTATGCTGCAGCTGGGGTACATCGGCACACGCATGCGCACTAGCTGCCTCTCCACACTTAGACGTGGAGGGGAAATTTGTCTTGGAGATGCTGTCTATGAACAGAAGGAAAAGCTAAAGGAAGCCTGACTTTCTATCCCTCCGAATTATGAAATGCAGCAATGAATTCCATGAGTTTGCTATAACATTAGCGTAGCAAAATGTGCATGAGGGTGTGATGTAGAGGTGCTAGAAATAGCTTGTCACCAGTGGGGCACTAATGGAATACAACAGCCAGTTCTATGATGCCACAAAATGGCAGTATTTAGTGCTATCATTATAGCTTATTAAAAACAGAGCACGAGGTTGTCATGCAGAGGTGCTGCACATAGATTTGCAGTAGTGTGAATTGACAAAAGTACAATAGCCACGTATAGGATGCCACTAGGTACACTGACTGTTTGCTAGTATAATGGCTGAGTTTAAAAAAGTTAGAGTGTGCAATGCAGGCAGACGTGCTGCAAATAACGTTCCAATACTGTGAATTGACAAAAGTACAATAGCCACGTTTAGGATGCCACTAGGTACACTGACTGTTTGCTAGTATAATGGCTGAGTTTAAAAAAGTTAGAGTGTGCAATGCAGGCAGACGTGCTGCAAATAACGTTCCAATACTGTGAATTGACAAAAGTACAATAGCCACGTTTAGGATGCCACTAGGTACACTGACTGTTTGGTAGTATAATGGCTGAGTTTAAAAAAGTTAGAGTGTGCAATGCAGGCAGACGTGCTGCAAATAACGTTCCAATACTGTGAATTGACAAAAGTACAATAGCCACGTTTAGGATGCCACTAGGTACACTGACTGTTTGGTAGTATAATGGCTGAGTTTAAAAAAGTTAGAGTGTGCAATGCAGGCAGACGTGCTGCAAATAACGTTCCAATACTGTGAATTGACAAAAGTACAATAGCCACGTTTAGGATACAACTAGGTACAGTGAGTGTTTGCTAGTATAATGGCTGAGTTTAAAAAAGTTAGAGTGTGCAATGCAGGCAGACGTGCTGCAAATAACGTTCCAGTACTGTGAATTGACAAAAGTACAATAGCCACGTTTAGGATGCCACTAGGTACACTGACTGTTTGCTAGTATAATGGCTGAGTTTAAAAAAGTTAGAGTGTGCAATGCAGGCAGACGTGCTGCAAATAACGTTCCAATACTGTGAATTGACAAAAGTACAATAGCCACGTTTAGGATGCCACTAGGTACACTGACTGTTTGGTAGTATAATGGCTGAGTTTAAAAAAGTTAGAGTGTGCAATGCAGGCAGACGTGCTGCAAATAACGTTCCAATACTGTGAATTGACAAAAGTACAATAGCCACGTTTAGGATGCCACTAGGTACACTGACTGTTTGGTAGTATAATGGCTGAGTTTAAAAAAGTTAGAGTGTGCAATGCAGGCAGACGTGCTGCAAATAACGTTCCAATACTGTGAATTGACAAAAGTACAATAGCCACGTTTAGGATACAACTAGGTACAGTGAGTGTTTGCTAGTATAATGGCTGAGTTTAAAAAAGTTAGAGTGTGCAATGCAGGCAGACGTGCTGCAAATAACGTTCCAATACTGTGAATTGACAAAAGTACAATAGCCACGTTTAGGATACAACTAGGTACAGTGAGTGTTTGCTAGTATAATGGCTGAGTTTAAAAAAGTTAGAGTGTGCAATGCAGGCAGACGTGCTGCAAATAACGTTCCAATACTGTGAATTGACAAAAGTACAATAGCCACGTTTAGGATGCCACTAGGTACAGTGAGTGTTTGCTAGTATAATGGCTGAGTTTAAAAAAGTTAGAGTGTGCAATGCAGGCAGACGTGCTGCAAATAACGTTCCAATACTGTGAATTGACAAAAGTACAATAGCCACGTTTAGGATGCCACTAGGTACACTGACTGTTTGCTAGTATAATGGCTGAGTTTAAAAAAGTTAGAGTGTGCAATGCAGGCAGACGTGCTGCAAATAACGTTCCAATACTGTGAATTGACAAAAGTACAATAGCCACGTTTAGGATGCCACTAGGTACACTGACTGTTTGCTAGTATAATGGCTGAGTTTAAAAAACTTGGAGTGTGCAATGCAGGCAGATGTGCTCTGCAAATGTCTTGGCACTAGTGGGACTATAGCAAAGTCCAATAGCCACGTATAGGATGCCACTAGGTACACTGAGTGTGTGCTAGTATAATGGCTTCGTTATAATTAGTTGGAGTGTGCAACGCAGGCAGATGCGCTCTGCAAATGTCTTGGCACTAGTGGGACTATAGCAAAGTCCAATAGCCACGTATAGGATGCCACTAGGTACACTGAGTGTTTGCTAGTATAATGGCTTCGTTATAATTAGTTGGAGTGTGCAACGCAGGCAGATGCGCTCTGCAAATGTCTTGGCCCTAGTGGGACTATAGCAAAGTCCAATAGCCACGTATAGGATGCCACTAGGTACACTGAGTGTTTGCTAGTATAATGGCTTAGTTATAATGAGTTGGAGTGTGCAACGCAGGCAGATGCGCTCTGCAAATGTCTTGGCACTAGTGGGACTATAGCAAAGTCCAATAGCCACGTATAGGATGCCACTAGGTACACTGAGTGTTTGCTAGTATAATGGCTTAGTTATAATGAGTTGGAGTGTGCAACGCAGGCAGATGCGCTCTGCAAATGTCTTGGCACTAGTGGGACTATAGCAAAGTCCAATAGCCACGTATAGGATGCCACTAGGTACACTGAGTGTTTGCTAGTATAATGGCTTCATTATAATTTGTTGGAGTGTGCAACGCAGGCAGATGTGCTCTGCAAATGTCTTTGCACTAGTGGGACTATAGCAAAGTCCAATAGCCACAGATAGGATGCCACTAGGTACACTGAGTGTTTGCTAGTATAATGGCTTACTCAGAATGAGTTGGAGTGTGCAGAGGACAAGAGGGTACAGTGGCAGGATTGTGGTGCTCTGGGTAGAGGAATGGAAGCCTGCCTTTCTATTCCCTCCTAATGGTGAAATGCAGGGAGGAAATCCCTGACCTGGGCTACACAGACGCTGTTGCTGTTTGCAGGACCTGTCACCTATGGCTCTCTGACCCTGCCGGTACGAGCCCTTAAAAGGACTGCTAGAATGTGCTCTCCCTAAGCTGTCTAACGCTGTGTATGCAGCGCATACAGCTGTATTGGCGATAGGACAAAGGACGGAACTGCGACAGTGATGTCTGACACCAAAGACGCAGAAGGCAGATAATGGCGATCGTGAAGAAAATGTCCGGTTTTATAATGCAGGGACATGTGACATGCAGATCCTATCACACATGCCGTTGCTTCTCTGCCTCAAAGTCCACTTAGGTGTGTGTGTGTCTGTGATTGGCTGACATGCTGGCCAGCCCCACAAGACGCGCGCGCTTAGGGAAGGAAGACAAGAAAAAAAAAAAAAATGGCGATCGCCATTATAGAAACAGCAGTGATCTGAAGGCGCTGTTCACGCACACTATACACTGAAATGTGATAATAGTTTGATTACACTATTACAGCAGAAACCAAGCTAAGATTTAGCTGTTTTTTTGCTGCTAGAACTGTTCTCGAACGTTTCTAGAACTATCGAGCTTTTGCAAAAAGCTCGAGTTCTAGTTCGATCTAGAACATGCCCCAAAATCACTCGAGCCTAGAACTGGAGAACCACGAACCACGAACCGCGCTCAACTCTACTTACCACGTTATGGTCATTGCTGCCCAAGCGTTCCCAGGCCTGTACATCTGAAATGATATCTGGTCTATTTGACAGGACCAAATCCAACATATTATCTCCCCTGGTTGGTTCATCTACCATTTGAGAGATGTAATTGTCTTGAATTGTAGGTAAGAACTTGCAGCTTTTAGCACAACCTGTAGACTCTGTGTCCCACTGAATGTCTTCTTGAATGCATCGTTGAAATTCCCCATAATAAGAACCCGATTATTATTATTTGCTGTCTTTAAGTTCTTGTGGTCAGCTGAGTCCTTCCTCTCCCATAGAGATTAAGCTCTGATGGTGAGTGTGGTCCTTTCTCTCTCTCTTCTTTAGGCCTTTGCCACACTCACGTGAAAATCATGCACATGCTGCGAGACACGTATTTTCCCTGCGTGTTGCGTGTAGGTAAGTATGTGTCTCTGGTACGTGCGGTCCACGTGTGTTCTCCGTGTGCTATCCGCGATAACACACGGAGAACCGGTAATTTACATACTCACGTGGTCCTTCTTGCTGTCCGTGGTGCTGAACTTCGGTCTCCAGCCCTGCCGACTCCCCGCTGCTGCTGCTGCCGGCCGCAGTGAAGTGAATATTAAATGAGCATAATGAGCGGCGGTCGGCAGCAAGTGACAGCAGCGGCAGAGACAAGAGGGCAGGAGAAGATGAGTACAGATTTGTTTTTTGTTTCTCTGACACGTGAGTTTTCTCCGACGCGTGTCACACGGGACCGCATCCACACTACATCCGTGTGGTAAGGGTGCGGGCCATGTGACACCCGTGCTGCCGGAGAAAACGTGGACATGTCAGCGTGAGAAACACACGGAGACCCGTAAGTACGGAATGGACACACGTTCCGTTCCAAAATACTTACGTGTGTCCAAACCATTATGAAATCATATGTCCACGTGTGTTCGTGCCTCCATTACATGAAAAAACTGGCAAACACGTACCGGAGGCACGAACGTGTGACAGAGGCCTTAGTATGTAAGCTTTTATGATGAGTGGGGTCCTTTCATTTTTTCACCTCTAAAATGTAAGCGCGTCTGCTCTGCTGGTTCTTGCTCATTTCTCTTCCCCACATGTATCTTCCAAGCATTTACTAGCTTTTCAGTATCAAGATTTGCGCAAATGATTAGTAACAAATTGAATTTTTGGGAAAAATTTGGCAAATTTTAATTTGTAAAGTATCACTCATATCTGCTAAATACTAATCTTTATGCAAGTAATTTTTTTTTTAAAATTTAACTTAATTGGCTTGTTATATGTAATTTCCATTCAAGTTTAAGAACTATTTGGCCAACTGTATTCCTTTAATCATGCGCCAAATGGCAACTGAAACTATGTACACATTACATTGTACTTGTGCATGTCATTTTTATTTCTAAATTATGCTCTGTGTAAGTCTATATGGCCAAATACAATAAACTATGACAAGTGAAAAATGTACGGAAAAATATGGTTGTTTCAACTCTAAATAAATCACTTTCATCCACAGACAGCAAAAGACCTATAGTTCATCCCCAAAAAAGCAAAGAAAACCATAACCAAACAAGATCTGACTTTCTGGTTAAAAAATTAGTTTCTTTAGTGTTTTATGGCATTCACTTACTATCATTACAAAAGGTATGAGCTGTGATGTTCTCTCTGTCTCCGAAATCACCAAATAAAATAAAGTATCTTTAAAGTCTCTAAATAAAATGCATTCTGCATTTTCAGCTCCTGATTTTACAAGGGCTATAATAGTCCTTCCTGTCTGGTTGTTCAATTGTAAGGACTTAGGAGGTGAACCAGCTATCACGTTTCCCCCCCTGAAGACACCAAGTATATTCAAGTAAATGTGTGCTACTTGATTTTATGTCTTAAAATATTTCCCAGTAGTTTGATCATGTTTCATCCTCTTTAGCTGGCAGGTCCCATTCAGGCAGGTTTCACAGGGTTAACTGGTGGTTGAAGAGAGTGAAACAGATGAATTGAACGGGTTCCTGGTAAAGAGTCAGTCATATTGCTAAGGGAAATAATGATGATGGAAAAGAGAGTGTTGAAAAAAAAGAAAGAAAAGGCAGTGTGTGTGTGTGTGTGTGTGTGTGTGTGTGTGTGTGTGTGCGTGTGTGTGTGTGCGTGTGCGTGTGCGTGTGCTTGTGTGTGTGTGTGTGTGTATGTGGTGAGCTTAAAGGGGCATGTACAGCTGAAGACCATCAGGTGCAACAGACTCTGAAGTAGGCGACTGAGATCTTTGAGGTGATCATCTGCAATTCATCATTAGTGAATTAGTGAGTAAAATCTGTGGCCAGCCTTCTATAGAAGATGGATCTGCAAAGGGACTAGTAGCTAGACTAATCAAGAGTATGGAGTTATCACTACAGCCGAAATGTTATTGCATAAACCATACTGGAAGCATGTGTCCTTACCTGTAGTGGATTCAAAAACCTGGCAAGCATACTAAAAATAAAAAATTAGTCAGAAGATTGAAGCCATATTACTAACCAAGGGTAGCACACCACAGCCCCCTGATGCCACTCCAATGCATGTCTCGGTGTTTGTTAGTCAGGGAGTGGACTAAAAGGGATTTAGTAGAGGGGAAGTAGCTGGTTTAAATAGAACATACACAACTGTAGGGATTAGCAATGACATCCCATTACTGGGCGCTGCTAACTGGAATGTGTATTGCATCAAAGCCCCCATCAGCAGTCGGAAGCACATTACTGGAGTGTGATTTGAGTCAAAGTTCATGACGTGACGCCATGACAGTCAACAGGAGAGTGAGCAAAGCAATTATCGACCTCACCGCCATATTAAGAATTGGAAACGTTCCTGATGAATCAGTGAGGTGCATGCATAAAGCAGCACTCGACAACCACATGGCCATATAATGAATCGGAAGCATGTCTCTGATGAATAGGAGCTTGTCAGAAAACTTCTAATCTGTTACATGGAGATTTTTACAAACTTAGCCAACTGTCATGGCGGCATTGGGTTTTGTTAGACTACAAATTCTGACACTCTACCCGATAACTTCTCTTTTGTCTGTAATGAAGGCAGGCACACTCCCGCGTCAATCTGCAGAGTAGTAATTCATAGGCAGGCTAGTAAGTGTTAATCTCTGCTAGTTTGCTTCTTAGTCTCCTTTGATCACAGGTGGTGGGGAGGCCAATCACATTTTCTCCCCTTTTATATATGTTGGCTAGTTAATTTCAACAACGCCAGCTTTAGCTTATCTTAGCTGGTCTGGTGAAGTGTTATGATCCAGATTATCTGGTGGTTCTTTTAATTGTGGTTGAATTTGTGGAGTTAAACCTTGTTGCCTTTTTGTTGTTACCTTACTGCTTTTACTTTTCTCTTGAGTCTCTCATTGTCTATTCCTGTGTGTGTACAGTGTGTCAGAGTTTTGATTTTTGTTTGCATTTATCTGGTTTTCATCACACTTTTGCCCCATTTTTCCATGGTGGTGGGGGGGGATTAGAGTAATACTAGTCAGAAGTATTGCCAGGAATGGGACTCAGGCATCTCCACCATCAGGAGTAACCCTGAGGTTAATGATATCCTAGGGTCCCCTAGTATGAAGGTCAGCATAGGAGCCCTTATCCCTGCTATCTGACAGTCACATTGTAACATTATAGCTGGCCCTAATTTTCATATTCCTGCATGGGCCCAGTATCACAAGGGACAGACAGTCCTGGGGGATCCGGCTACAGAGGTCATAGTGTTTGGCTGGACAAACTGCTCCCTGACCTACTATCATTCCTGCTTGGATTTCATCTCTTTCCCTCTAGGACCATGTGGTGTTGTTCAGCCTGTCAGCTGTTGTTCATCAGTACGTCCCTTGTCTTTATAAACCTTTACTTTCTATTACTCTATGCTGGTGATATTTGATACATGTTTATCAAGTCTTCAGTGCAAGCAGGGGGCTTGCATACATCTAGACAATCCTGGTGATTGTTTCAGTTTCTCTCCATGAGTAACTTGAGATAAGTTGTTTTTCCTTGTCTGTTATCCCTGTGTTTCCTTTAGCGCCTAGTGGGGTTGACAAAGAGCTCATCACATCTCCTCCCTAGATCAGATCAGGGTCAGCTTGGGGTCAGGTATCTGGCTTGAGGCATTATTGTGGAACCTATTGGGGCAAAGAGGGAACCCAGGGCCCAGCGGTTGTCTTAGTCAGGGGTAGTAATTGGCGGACCCAGACTGTAAAATTCCAGATCCGCGTGGTTTCAAAAGTGCCCAGGCGCCAGGCCCAAGCCCGGAGTTCCAGGGAACTCTAGGTAATGATCCGGATCTGGAAACTTGAGAAATACATAAAATAAAGGAAAAATAAAGAAAATAAGAGGAAAGCAAGTTAGTTATACTTACCGAGCTTCTGGCACAGCTGTAACTGCTTCTAGGGCCACTCATTCTACTTCCGGGGCTGCTTATTATCGCTCATCCCCATCCGTATGCATTGCTTTCCCCGCCCACCAACAGTCCTGGTGTCTGTGATTGGTTGCAGTTACACAGCGCCCCCAACCTGTGTGACAGCATGTCTAAAGGCTTGCAAATACAGGCCCTGTCTGTGGCTCTATCATGGTGTATTATGATATCCAGCACAGATAAAGCATATGGCTACAGGCTTCAGCCCCCAGCCATACACTTATCTTGGCTTCATATCAAAAGAATTAAAAAAACTGACATGCAGTCCACCCCAATTTTGATACTTAGTCATGATAAAGCCGCAGCTGGGAGCTGGTATTCTCAAGCTGAGGGGATCCATGCTTTTTGCTCCCCCCAGCCTAAAAATAACAGCCTTACCGATTGCCCTGGCATGGTGGCAATCAGAGTAATAAGGGGTTAATGGCAGCACACAGCTGCCACTAAGCCCTAGATTAGTAATCGGAGGAGTCTATGAGACCCCCCATGTAATATTATATGAAAAGACATGCTTTAAAAAATAGCAAAAGCACAAGTCATGCTGGTAATAGGTAGAGGATGATAGGCAAGGGTACTATCCAGTGGCTATGCATAATTTAAATAATAAGTCACAAGTGTCACATAGAGGAAAAGGAGGAGAAATGCAATATGGGTGAGGGGGAGATAGAAAGCTGAAAAAGATAGGGAAATGTCAGAGAGAAGGCTCACTGTAGTAAAAAGAGATATATACCTGGTTACATTGAGGACTCGTGCAGAATATGATTATGCATTCCTTTGTATGTTCTGTAAATGATGCATGCTGTTAAAGTGAACGTATCAGGTGCAATATGCACTCAGAACAATGAGTATTTCTGGGTGCATATTGCTAATCTCTGCCTAAAGAGATTTTTAGAAAATGTATTTCTAAAGATCCTTTTTTATATGCTAATGATTACTCTAACCTCTACTGCCACCCCTTGTTTTCGGCTCAGTGCACGTCATCAGAATGTCCCCGGACTTCCAGTCATGGGCACTACACTAGTTTAAAGCCAGGACACGTACACCCAGCTTCATAGTACGCATGACTGGAAGGTCGAGACTTCTGATCACGTGCACTGAGCCAAAATCCAGCGTCAGGCGTGGTGGCAGCAGTGAGAGAGAGCAGTGAGATCAACTATACCTCTGATGCTGTGCATTCATTAGCATGTTAGCATTCCCTCTGGGGTTTGCCTACATGCTAAGAGGGCCAACTAGAGAAGGGAAATAACGTCCTTGCGATAAAGGATCTTTAAAAATACTTTTTCCAAAGATCTCTTTATGTTTGCTACTAGATACAGGGATGGTTAGGCAGGGATTTGCAATCTGCACCCAAAACTGCTCATGGTTCTAGGTGCATATTGCACCTGACAGGTTCCCTTTAAAGAGAGTGTAAAGTGTAGGCAGACACCCGTGGAGTTGATGACATTTACCTCATTTAGACTTATGATGGGCACAGGGTCCTTTGTGTGCTTGGCAGAAAAAGGAGCTGTAGTTGCTCTAAGGTGATGCACCCCAGGGCTTTGGGATACTCGGTCCCGGGCTGTATATTACTGGAATAGTTTACTGGGTGGCCGTTGCCCGTTTCCGTGACCCTGGGGGTCACTTAAAAGGGGTTTTGTACAAAAGAGAAATAAAAATAAAGTGTTTTTTCGTGACGCCATTTGCGGTATGCGGCTATATGGGGAAAGCCACCTCTGCAAAGTCTCTCTCTGCTGGGGCTGGTGGTATTGAGCAGCTTAGGGGTGATGGCTCTCTGCAAGTAGAGCTAGGTCCCAGGAGAGGATGATGGTGGTAGTAGTATATAGATGCAGAGGTGTACGAAGAATTCAGACAACACAGGGGCTGCAATTTAACTTATGCTTTACTCACTGGGTTGGAGTTGCTGTAACCCAGCTAGTGCTGGTCTTTACCAATCCGGTATTCCCTTTGTTCCATTGCCGGTGTAGTAAACTGGTGAGCTTTACTTCCATGCACCCGTCTGTACTGGGACTGGTGATGCTGCAGCGTCCCCTGCTGGACACTTTACCACATCCAGAGCATACCAGCCCCGCTCCCCATAGTGCCAGGTGTATGAAACCACATCAGCTTGATGTAGGTTTCGCTCAGGGTGACCTTTTGGAAGGTGGGACTTCACATCCCGCCGGCAGACAAAGACCCCTTTTCCTAGGCCCGACTCTGCAATGAAGCCCAACCCCGTTGCAAGGTTTAACCGGTCCAAAACACCCTTGTACAACGGCCCTCGAGCGTTTTTACTTGCCCATCAGAGATGCTGCTTCTCCCGGAGGTTATGGGCCTCTACCTACGCCTTCTGGGCCTCTGCTGCTCCTGCTCCCGGGCCAGCTCGGTGATCATGGCCCGGCATGCATCCCGGGTTTCCTCATCGATTCCGACCCTCAGCTGGGCTACAATTTATCCTCTCTCCGGGTTTGGTCCGGAGGCCTCCGGTTCCGGAGCTGGACTTTCCCAATTCGGGTCGTCAAGGCTCCAGGTGACGTCCTCCTCTGTGGCTCATGGTGGCGTCGCGGTCTGGTCGGTCGCGACCTGGTCTTTCGGGGCCTGGTCTGTCACAGCCGGGTCTGTCACAGACGGGTCAGGCAGTGGTGCGGCCTGGTCCTTCACGGCCGGGTATGCAGGTAGTGAGGCGGCCTGGTTGAAGAAGGGTGCTGGCAGCCGGATCGGTGAGATCAGGGAGGACTTTGATGTTACATCCTCCCTCTTCAGCTCTGCAAGCGGTGCCCGATTCTCGTGGTCCCGCATAGCCGCCACCATCTCTATCATGCCCGCTCGTTACTCCTATATCTGCTGGAGCTGCTGCTCTCTCAGTGCCCAGCATAGCCACTGGACATCCACTTTCAGCATGTTCACAGTCCATAGCCTAGGGTGGCCTGGTTCATTTCCGCAATCCCCTGGGGCAGAAATTCTCCTTCTGCTTCTGGAAACATTCTGCAGCAGGTTTTCGGGTTCCCTGAACCAGTTTCATTTTCACATGGCTTGGTGACTCCCAGGGGGCAGGATTTTTTTTTGCGCCCTTTCCACCATCGTTCTCTGTGTGGTGCAGTAATTTTCTGTCACACAAAATGGTGGGCAAATCCAAAGTTCAATCACAAACACAATCCATAAGGCGCACATCATCCGTTGTTACCGGGTCTATTCCAATCCTGTTCACAGCGCCAAAAAGCTGACACAGCCCAGGGCTTTGGGATACTCGGCGCCGGGCTGTATATTACTGGGATATTTCAGAGGGTGACCGTTGCCCGCTTCCGTGACCCTGGTGGTCGCTTAAAAGGGGTTTTGTACAAGGGACAAATAAAAATAAAGTGTTTTTCGTGATGCCACTTGCGGTATGCGGCTATATGGGGAAAGCCGCCGCTGCAAAGTCTCTCTCTACTGTAACTGGTGATATTGGGCAACTTAGGTGGGATGACTCTCTGCAAGTAGAGCTAGGCCGCAGGGGAGGATGATGGTGGTTGTAGTATATAGATGAAGAGGTGTAGGAAGAATTCAGACAACACAGGGGCTGCGATTTAACTTGTGCTTTACTCACTGGTTTGAAGTTGCTGCAACCCGGCTGGTGCTGGTCTTTACCAATCTGGTATTCCCTTTGTTCCAGTGTCGGTGTAGTGAACTGGTGAGCTTTACTTCCATGCACCCATCTGTAGTTGGTGGGTCCCGTGGCCTGGAGTGTTTTAGGGTCCCCTCCTGTCGTCTCCGTCCTGGCCCGTGCGGCAGGCAGCTTGAACTTCTCTTTGGTCTGACCTCTGTCCCCATTCCCAGGTTCCCTCTATGCTGCTGTGCCCCAGACACTAACGTCGGTAAGGTCCTTGATGGTCCCCTCACCGGTCAGATTGTTATAAGTGAGCCTGAAGCGTCTTCCTCAACTAGGACTCTGTACCTCGTCGGTGCTCAGTCCAATGAGTACTTGCACCATACTCTCCCTGGCAGCTGTACTCCCTTTTACTCAGTAGTGACTTTACACTTTCCGTCAGCACGTTAAGTTCTGAAAGATCATCTGTCTGACTTTCCACTATCTATCTGACAAGATGTCCGTCTTCCTTCACCTCCACTGACTAGCCCCTCCTCCCAGGTTTCTGACTAGTGGATTGAATACGTCCCAATCCATAGGTGGCCATCCATCAGGTCCATCTCTAGCCTGTTACCCAGTGTGAGGAAAAGGGCATGGATTGTGTGTGTGTTGTGGTGTTTAGCAGCACTGGTCTTCCAGGAATCCGGGGTTAGATGTAGTACCCTGCGACACCTGACAATCAGGGGCACCACAAAAGGTATTAAGTAAATAGAAAACCTATATACAGTAGGACGGGGGTGGTACAGTTTTAAGGTAATGATTAGAGATGAGCGAACCGGCCGTGGTTCGGCTCGAATTCGGTTCGTCGAACGGAGGTCTCGTTCGAGTTCAGTTCGGCGAACGTTCGACGAACCGAACTCGAACCGCATAGGAAACAATGTCAGGCAATCACAAACACATAAAAACACCTAGAAAACACCCTCAAAGGTGTCCAAGAGGTGACAAACAACTCACAACACAACACAAACACATGGGAAAGTGACAAGGACATATACTCATGCGAAAACAAAAGAGCAGGACAAGGAAAAAGAGGAGGAGACACAGATATAGGCATGGCACGCCCTTCTAAAATCATGTAAAACACCACAAGGTGACTCCAAGCGGAGTTCTCCCTTTTTTCCAAAAATTGGGTCACACACACACACACACACCCCTTCAGTGGCAGCACTTGTGCCCCAGTTGTACACTTCACAGCTAGATTTGCATCAAGCACATTCAAAAATATGCCATACTTAACCGTCCCCAGGATGACTCCGGGGTAGGTAGCAAAGTCTTTGCTGATCCCAGCTCTGTTTATCTTGGCTCCTTTTAAAAAACACAGCAAGCAAGGGTTACTCCAAGCGGAGTCTCCCTTTTTTCCAAAAATTGGGCCACACACACACCCACCCCTTCAGTGGCAGCACTTGTGCCCCAGTTGTTCACTTCACAGGTACATTTGCATCAAGCACATTCAAAAATAGGCCATACTTAACCGTCCCCAGGATGACCCCGGGGTAGGTAGCAAAGTCTTTGCTAAACCATGACTTGTTCATCTTGGCTCTTTCTAAAAAACAGAGCAAGCAAGGGTTACTCCAAGCGGAGTCTCCCTTTTTTCCAAAAATTGGGCCACATAGACACTCACCCCTTCAGTGGCAGCACTTGTGCCCCAGTTGTACACTTCACAGCTAGATTTGCATCAAGCACATTCAAAAAAACGCCATACTTAACCGTCCCCAGGATGACCCTAGGGTAGCTAGCAAAGTCTTTCCTGATCCCAGCGCTGTGCATCTTGGATCATTTTTAAAAACAATGTAAGCAAGGGTTACTCCAAGCGGAGTCTCCCTTTTTTCCAAAAATTGGGCCCCACACACACCCACCCATTCAGTGGCAGCACTTGTGCCCCAGTTGTACACTTCACAGCTAGATTTGCATCAAGCACATTCAAAAATACGCCATACTTACCCGTTCCCAGGATAACCCCGGGGTAGGTAGCAAAGTCTTTGTTGAACCATGACTTGTTCATCTTTGTTCCTTTTAAAAAACAATGTAATCAAGGGTTACTCCAAGTGGAGTCTCCCTTTTTTCCAAAAATTGGGCCCCACACACACCCACCCATTCAGTGGCAGCACTTGTGCCCCAGTTGTACACTTCACAGCTAGATTTGCATCAAGCACATTCAAAAATACGCCATACTTAACCGTTCCCAGGATGACCCTGGGGTAGGTAGATAAAGTCTTTGCTGAACCATGACTTGTTCATCTTGGCTCCTTTTAAAAAACACAGCAAGCAAGGGTTACTCCAAGCGGAGTCTCCCTTTTTTTCCAAAAATTGGGCCGCACACACACCCACCCCTTCAGTGGCAGCACTTGTGCCCCAGTTGTACACTTCACAGCTAGATTTGCATCAAGCACATTCAAAAATACGCCAAACTTAACCGTCCCCAGGATGACCCCGGGGTAGGTAGCAAAGTCTTTCCTGATCCCAGCTCTGTTCATCTTAGCTCCTTTTAAAAAACACAGCAAGCAAGGGTTACTCCAAGTGGAGTCTCCCTTTTTTCCAAAAATTGGGCCACACACACACCCACCCCTTCAGTGGCAGCACTTGTGCCCCAGTTGTTCACTTCACAGGTACATTTGCATCAAGCACATTCAAAAATACGCCATACTTAACCGTCCCCAGGATGACACCGGGGTAGGTAGCAAAGTCTTTGCTGAACCATGACTTGTTCATCTTGGCTCTTTCTAAAGAACACAGCAAGCAAGGGTTACTCCAAGCAGAGTCTCCCTTTTTTTCCAAAAATTGGGCCCCACACACACCCATCCTTTCAGTGGCAGCACGTGTGCCCCAGTTGTACACTTCACAGCTAGATTTGCATCAAGCACATTCAAAATTCGCCATACTTAACCGTTCCCAGGATGACCCTGGGGTAGGTAGCAAAGTGTTTGCTGAACCATGACTTGTTCATCTTGGCTCCTTTTTAAAAACACTTCAAGCAAGGGTTACTCCAAGCAGAGTCTCCCTTTTTTACAAAAATTAGGCCACACAGACACACTTTCAGTGGTGGCAGCACTTGTGCCCCAGTTGTACACTTCACAGGAAGATTTGCATCAAGCACATTCAAAAATACGCCATACTTAACCGTTCCCAGGATGACCCTGGGGTAGGTAGCAAAGTCTTTGCTGAACCATGACTTGTTCATCTTGGCTCCTTTTAAAAAACACAGCAAGCAAGGGTTACTCCAAGCGGAGTCTCCCTTTTTTTTCCAAAAATTGGGCAACACAGACACCCCATCAGTGGCAGCACTTGTGCCCTAGTTGCAAACAGGATGATTTGATTTACATCAAGCACATTCCAAATCCACAAGCATTTACTCTCCCCATGATGACACAGGGGTAGTAAATTCCGTGTGGATCCATGACTTGTTCATTTTGATGAACGTTAGTCTGTCCACATTGTCACTGGACAGACGCGTGCGCTTATCTGTCAGCACATACCCAGCAGCACTGAAGACACGTTCAGAGACAACGCTGGCAGCTGGACACGACAAAATCTCCAAAGCGTAAGTTGAGAGCTCTGGCTATTTTTCAAGATTTTAAGCCCAAAATGAGCAAGGCTCCATTTGCAAAGTCATGGCATCAATGTTCATTTGGAGATACCCCTGTATCATCATCTCCAGCCGTTGACTATGTGTCAGATTTGTTGTCTCTGGTGGCCTTGCAAAGGACGGTCTTAAAAAAATTATGAAAAGATTCAATAAAATTGCTGTTACCAGCACCAGATACGGTGCTACTGGTACGGGTAGACTGTTGAAAATGACGAGACCGTCCCATGTTTGTCAAGTTACAACTGGGAGATTCACTCCCTGCACCTGCACGGTTGTTTGGTGGAAAAGCCGAGCTAAGATCGAGTAACAGCTTCTGCTGATACTCCTGCATACGTGCGTCCCTTTCTATGGCTGGAATTATGTCACAAAATTTGGACTTGTACCGGGGATCTAATAGTGTGGCAATCCAGTAGTCATCATCACTTCTAATTTTGACAATACGAGGGTCATGTTGGAGGTAGTGCAGCAAGAAGGCGCTCATGTGTCTTTCGCAGCCATGCGGACCAAGTCCACGCTGTGTTTGTGGCATAGAGGTGCTAACCGTTCTTTCTTCCTCTGACATCTCCCCCCAACCTCTTTCAACTGAAATTTGACCAAGGTCTCCCTCATCCGCTGAGTCTTCCATGTCCATGGACAGTTCGTCCTCCATTTCTTCATGTTGTCCTGCACCTTCCTCAACATTTCGCCTGCTACCATGCGCCCTTGTTGAACCATGTCCCCCATGGTCCCATGCCTGCCACGTTGGTGATGATGAACGTCTGGACCTTGGTGATGTTGTTGTGTCTTGTGCATATGAATCCTTCTGTAGTTCCTCCCCTTCCTGTTGTCCCACCCCCTGAGTCCGAATAGTGTTTAGCGTGTGCTCCAGCATGTAAATGACTGGAATTGTCATGCTGATAATGGCATTGTCAGCGCTAAACATATTCGCCGCCATGTCGAAACTGTGCAGAAGGGTGCATAGGTCCTTGATCTGAGACCACTCCATGAGGGTGATCTGCCCCACCTCTGCATCTCGTTGGCCCAGGCTATTCGTCATGACGTATTGCACCAGGGCTCGGCGGTGCTGCCACAGTCGCTGTAACATGTGGAGAGTCGAATTCCAGTGTGTCGGCAAATCGCATTTCAGGCTATGAACCGGCAGGCCGAAAGACTTCTGGAGCGATGCAAGTCGCTCAGCTGCGACGGTTGAACGGCGGAAGTGAGCAGACAGTTTTCGTGCCCTGGTCAGAAGGCCATCTAGGCCGGGATAGTGTGTTAAAAATTGCTGGACAACAAGGTTCAACACGTGAGCCATACAAGGCACGTGTGTCACCTTGCCCAGGCAAAGGGCCGCACCCAGGTTTGCAGCATTGTCGCACACGGCCTTACCAGGCTGCAGGTTGAGTGGAGACAACCATTTATTAAACTCAGTCTCCAGAGCTGCCCACAACTCAGCCGCTGTGTGACTCCTATTTCCAAAACATGTCAAGCTAAAGACCGCCTGATGCCGTTGCGCTCTGCTGCCAGCATAGTAATGAAGGGTGCGTGATTCCTTTTGCGCAGTGAGAACGCTGGTGGCCTGACCAGGCAGGCTTGGGCCGGAGGTGGAGGACCCAGATGAGGTGGAGGAGGCAGAAGCAGTGGCGGAACTTGGACAGACAGAGGATTGACACACAAGTCGTGGGGATGGCAAGACTTGTGCAGCAGACCCTTTACCATCTATCACCATAGTTACCCAGTGCCCAGTCAGCGACATGTAACGTCCCTGTCCATGCTTACTGGTCCAAGTATCGGTGGTGAAATGCACCCGTTGACACACAGAGTTTCTCAAGGAAGCGGTGATGTTGTGTGCGACATGCTGGTGTAGCGCGGGCACATCTTTCTTAGAGAAGTAGTGGCGACTGGGCATCTGGTACTGGGGCACAGCGACAGACATAAGGTCTCTAAAATCCTGTGTGTCCACCAGGCGGAAAGGCAGCATTTCGGTAGCCAAGAGCTTACAGAGGGATAAAGTCAACCTCTTAGCTTTGTCATAGGTCGCAGGAAATGGCCTTTTATTTGTCCACATCTGAGGGACAGAGATCTGGCTGCTGTGTGTAGACGATGTTGAGTAGGGTGTCCCTGGAAAAATGCAGCTATGTGAGGAAAGTGCAGGCGGAGACATGATGTTGCCTTCATCCAACGTTGGTGCTATCGATGTCTGAGAGCTGTACACACGCACTTGTTTCCCCTTCCAAACCAACTGACGACCTACCAGGCAAACTGCCTGTTGCGGTTACAGTGGTGGAAGTTGTGCATGGAAAACCAGGTGTGACAGCTGTCCCCACAGTCCTAGAAGATGAAGAGCGCGTGGATGCACTGAAAGGGGCAGGCGGTGGATGGCTCGCTCCGCTAGGCCGCATTGCAGCATGGTGAGCTTCCCACTGGGACATAGGATATTTATTCATGTGACAATTCATGGAAGAAGTTGTTAAACTGCTGAGGTTTTGCCCTCTACTAACAGAATCACGACAAATTTTACAGATCACATAATTTGGGCGATCTTTTGCTATGTCAAAAAAAGGACCAGGCTAGGCAAGGCTTAGAGGGCATGCGACCTGCTGAGCCCCGACTAGTGCTCAGAGGCAGAGTGGTGGCTGAGGATGCAGTTGTAGACATGATACCAGTGCTCCGACTCTGTCCAGGAAGGCGCAAGGTAACTTCGTCGTCGGTTGCATCCTCCTCCACCGCCTCTGTTGACCTCCTCGAGTGCCTGACTGTGGGTTGACAGTAGGTGGGATCTAGAACTTCCTCATCAATTGTTGTGTTTGCACTCCCCTCACCCTCAGACCGAGCCTCTTCTTGCCCTGACCGAATATTTAAGTTTTCATCCCAATCTGGTATCTGCGTCTCATCGTCATCAGTATGTTCCTCATTGTCTATAACAACAGGTGTTACAGTTTGTGAAAAAGGGTCAACATTATGCTCAGAAACTTGGTCCTCACAAACTGAATCAGAGTCACAAAGGTTCTGGGCATCACTGCAGACCATTTCCTGGTCTGTACTCACTGTAGCTTCGGAGCAGACCTCTGATTCCCAGGCTATAGTGTGACTGAACAGCTCTGCAGACTCACCCATCTCAGTTCCACCATACTGTGCAGGGCGGATGGAGACTTCAGAGCTGGGAGAAAGCAAGTTTGATTGGGATGACAACTCAGAGGACTGGTGTTTTTTGGATGCGGTAGTTGAGGTGGCGGAGAGGGCACTTGTTGGACCACTTGAGATCCATTCAAGCATTTTCCTTTTTTGGCCATCATCTACCTTTGTTCCAGTTGTTCGTGTCCGTAAAAAAGGGAGCACATTGGATTGTCCACGGTAAGTAGTAGACATCTTACTTTTGCTGGAAGATGGTCTATCTTCAGCAGATGTTAATGGAGCTTTGCCACCTTCCCCACGGACAAACCCTTTTTTTCCTTTTCCAACACGCCTCTTCCCCTTTCCACCAGCATCTGTCATTTTGCCACTCATTTTGATTGCGACAAGATTGTGCACTTAAAATGTGGTAGTAAAAATTGAGAGGTGGTGTAGATTTCAGCGGTGGTCTAGCTTTATTAACAGCAGAATAAACAACAATAATTATCCCTGACAATGCAACTATGGCCCTTAAACTGGCAGCATAGTTTGCTAGTATAATGGCTTAGTAACAATGAGTTTGAGTGTGCAATGCAGGCAGACGTGCTGCAAATATCTTTGCACTAGTGGGACAATACAGAAGTCCAACAGCCACTTTTAGGATGCCACTAAGTTTCCTCAGTGTTTGCTAGTATAATGGCTTAGTAACAAATGAGTTTGAGTGTGCAATGCAGGCAGACGTGCTGCAAATATCTTTGCACTAGTGGGACAATACAGAAGTCCAACAGCCACGTTTAGGATGCCACTATGTTTCCTCAGTGTTTGCTAGTATAATGGCTTAGTAACAATGAGTTTGAGTGTGCAATGCAGGCAGACGTGCTGCAAATATCTTTGCACTAGTGGGACAATACGGAAGTCCAACAGCCACGTTTAGGATGCTACTAAGTTTCCTCTGTGTTTGCTAGTATAATGGCTTAGTAACAATGAGTTTGAGTGTGCAAAGGGCAGGAGGGTACAGTGGCAGGGTTGTGGGTCTGGGTACAGGAAAGGAAGCCTCCCTTTCTATCTCTCCTAATGGGGAAATGCAGCGAGGAAATCCCTGACCTTAGCTACACAGACGCTGTCATCTTGTGTAGCTGTTAAAATCTGTTTTCACGGCCCTGACTGTCACCTATGGCTCTGACCCTGCCGGTATTAGCCCTTAAAAGGACCAATAGAAACTTCTATCCCTATTCTGTATAGCGCTGTGTATAGAGCGTACACAGCAGTATCGGAGACAGGAGCTACGCCAGCGGTGACTGACACCAAGACGCAGAAGGCAGATAATGGCGTGCTGGAGGAAAATGTCCGTTTTTATAATGCATGGACATGTGACATGGACATCCTATCACACATGCCGTTGCTTCTCTGGCTAAAAGTCCACTTAGCTGTGTGTGTGTGTCTGGGATTGGCTGACATGCTGGCCCGCCCCACTACACGCGCGCGCTTAGGGAAGGAAGACAAGGGAAAAAAAAAAATGGCGATCGCCATTATCCAAACAGCAGTGATCTGAATGCACTGTTCCCGCACACTATACACTGAAATTTCATAATAGTTTGAGTCACAGAGTGACTTACACTATTACAGCGGAAAGCCAGCTAGTAATTAGCTTGTCTTTTTGCTGCTAGAACCGTTCTCGAACGTATCTAGAACTATCGAGCTTTAGCAAAAAGCTCGAGTTCTAGTTCGATCTAGAACAACCCCCAAAATCACTCGAGCCGCGAACTGGAGAACCTCGAACCGCGAACCGCGCTCAACTCTAGTAATGATGACGGACTATAAATTACCTCCTGTGTGGGATGTCTATTGTGAATACATTTTCCAGTTTGGTTTCCAGCTCCCTCTTGTGGTCAGTGCTGGTGGTGCAGTTGATTTGTGTAATGAAAGCCACACACCTGTAGAGGACTGGCAATCAGGGTCAGATTAGGACTATATAACTGAGTAGTTTTCTCTTGTTACTTGCCGGTGCTCAATGATCTCCTGTGAGTTAAGGACATTCTGTAACCAGCTCTGTTCACTACCAGAACTCGTCTCAGATAAGTGGTCTTTGTACCTCTGATGTTTGTTTTCCACTTTATTGTTGTTTTTTCTGCTTTGATACTAATGCTTAATTCCTATTTTGTCTGTGTGGAGTTCTTGGTGAAACGGGATTCATTCCCTGCTGGGAGTGTCTGTATACTTAGCTCCATGATTCAGCAAGGTATTGTGTTTGTCATGCTTGGTATTAATTTAGTTCCTCATCTGTATTAGTGTTTTTGGATCCCAGTAACATCTGAGTGCTGATACAGTGGGGGAGAGGTTGTGTGACCGCAGGATTTTTCCATATTAGAAGTGCTGATATATTAGCGTTTTTTACGGTTTCAGACAGTTTCTCCTTCCTATCCTTTACTATGAAGATAGTTTGGGCCTCCCCTTTGAATCTGTCTTTTCTAGATTTGTATTTTGTTTTTCTATATCACCGTAGTCATTACATATGGGGGGCTATCTAGCTATCTTTGGGAACTGTTCTGAGGCAGATTAGCTTTCTTAAATCTCTATCTGTGAGAATATTTAGTTCTCCGGCTGTGTCAATACGACTAGGTAATCATAGGCTTGTCCCACGACTACTTCCAGTTGTGTGTCATGATTAGGTCTGCAATCTGTTAAGGTTACAGCCACTCTGTTATCATTTGCGATTCTGCATTTTTTGATCCTCCTTGGTCCCTGAATCATAACAGTAGCACTGACTTCACCTAGATTCCAGGGTACTCAAAAGAAGGAAAAAAAAAAGTGTCTCAGAATTTTTTTTTTCTTGTGTGTTTTTTCCTCTTTATCTCTGGGTGCTGTGGAGGATCTTGTACTGTTATGATTCAGCTTCTGTCAACGGCATTGAAAATATGAACATGAGACGTTGACATTTCATCCCATATAATAAGCTTAGTATCCCGAATCTCTCAGCAGACTGAGGTTCCTTCTTTACCTTGACAAGCTTCAAAAAGAACCTGAAGACCCACCTCTTCCGATAAGCCTACAACCTGCCGTAACCCTCAGTCTGATACAGCGCCGCACAATCAGCTCTACCCTAACCTACTGTATCCTCACCTATCCCTTGTAGACTGTGAGCCTTTGCGGGCAGGGACCTCTATCCTCCTGTACCTGTCTGTGTCTTGTATTGTTTATGAATATTGTACTTGTCCCTATTATGTATACTGCTTTCACATGTAAAGTGCCATGGAATTGATGGCGCTATAATAATAAATAATAATAATAATACTTGATACAGTTCTCTCATTCAAATGAATTGAAATTTCAAATCCGGAGTGGACTGTTTTACCACCTGCGTAAAACAAAAAAAATCTTCAATACAGACATCTTAAATTTACATTTTTCAGTATTCTGTAATTACCTTTTAGTAATGTAGTCGCCAAACCGGTAGGAGCAACTGTTTTTACAATGCCACCATTCCCAAGTATAGTAGATACACGAACGTCTTTACACAACCTCCTGCACCAAATAATAAAAATCATTTTTGTGACGTGGTTGCATTATTAACTGAATTCCTGATTGCTTCAAAGGCGCCTAGGTTCATCAGAAACTGCAGTTGGTCAGATTCATGTTTCTCCCTTTCCACATCAACAATGTCACACATTTGATACGCATCTGATGGGGAAGGTAGTCCACAACTTTTGCAATCTTTAGCAAACTTTCGTAAGTGGTCTTGGATATCGGCAAGTGTTTGCCGCTCGGCCATGCTGTGAGTCAGGAGGAAGTCTTCCATCATATTATTTTTATATTTGTTATATAAATCAAGTCCACTTGTGATGTTGGCGTGGTTCAGGATTGCAGCAAATAGCTGTCGAAGCTCACCGGGCATTCTAAATAAAGATGCTTCTTCCATGGTTTTGTCCCACTCTGCCCTTGCTGCCAGAATATAAGTTTCATATGTGTGTCCTTCCACTGTTCTCAGATCTTTGAATGATGTAGGACCTGTAAACAACATAAAGAAAATAATTAAAAAAAATAATTAAAAACTATAAAAAAAAAGTCAGGATGATCTAATAACGTACAATTAGATGAATATGACTTACCCTTGATATGCAGGAGTAGGCATAGGGAAAATCTTTCCATATCTTGAGTACATTCTTGGAAGGATCTTGTCAGCACCTCTTTTTCTTGTCTTCCTAAACTTATTTGTCCAGACATAATGGTAGGGGATTTCACAATATAAATACTGACGTGCTGACGGATTAGTGTGGTTTAGAACAAACCATTTGGTAAGTTTTGTGCCGTCACCCTGAGCTTTTTTCCAGAGAATCTCCGCTCCATCCTCAAAGTAAACTGATTGTTGAAAAGGTAGGTGTACCGGAAGTCTTTCTACAGCATGGGAACGTGCAGACATCTCACATTTTCTCTGTCGCCACATTGCTTCAGGAGATGCCAAATATTGTGTGTCGATGTAAGTCTAAAGCCTGCTTTACATGTTACGATTCTGCATACGATATCGTATGCGATCGTAACCGCCCCCATCGCACGTTCAATTTTGTTGAATGTGCCGCACAAACGATTAACCCCCGTCACACGTACTTACCCATCCATACGACCTCGATGTGGGTGGCGAACGTCCACTTCCTGGAGTGGGAGGGACGTTCGGCGTCACATCGACGTCACACGGCAGCCGGCCAATAGAAGCGGAGGGGCGGAGATGAGCAGGACGTAAACATCCCGCCCACCTCCTTCCTTTCGCAGTGCTGGCCGGGAGCTGCAGGACACAGGTAAGATCTGTTCATCGTTCCGGGGGTGTCACACACTGCGATGTGTGCTACCCCGGGTACGATGAACAACCTGACATTCAATTCATGAGGAATGAACGACGTGCGTGTGATGAACGTTTTACCGTTCATTCGCAATCGCACGTAGCTGTTACACACTACAATGTACCTTACGATGCCGGATGTGCGTCACTTACGATGTGATCCCGCCGACACATCGTAAGATATATTGTAGTGTGTAAAGCGGGCTTAAATCTCGTCCCAGAAGTAGGTGTCGGTGTTGCTGGCTTCGTTCACTTAAATGATGGCTGCATCATGTCCTTAGTACACGTACTTAAAAATATATTTGACAGTCTGGATAGAAGAGCAGATTTCCACATTTATGTGTGCGTTGTATTTCTGAGAGAGGTAGGGGATGTATGGTACAACCCAGCGGCTGTCAACTTCAACGTCACTAATCTTGAGCTTAATCCTATCTTTTCATCTGCGATATACTGGATATTCATCCACATTAATATTTATTTCTTCGCTGAAGTTTTTGGGAAACTTTTTGGAGCTTGTCCGGATTCCTTTTACATCTTCTATAAATGTTGGATTTCTATTGTGTTCTCCACAGGGCCCATGAATCATTCAGCTGGTGACAACATCGTAAAGCTTCTTGTTAATATCCGGGTCAGGAATTTCTGCACAAACAGCATTGTCACAATCGATAGATTCTCGAAACTTGTCTTCGTCGTCCAGAATTAAGAGCATATGGCAATGAGGAAGACCTGAAACAATAAATGGATGCATTAAATGTGCATTATTAATCATTCCATTCTAAGGGCGGCTTTGCACGTTGCGACATTGCACGTGCGATGTCGATGGGGTCAAATCGAAAGTGACGCACATCCGGTGTCGCAGTCGATATCGCAACGTGCAAATCCTTTTTGATACGATGAACGAGCGCAAAAGCGTCGTTATCGTATCATCGCTGCAGCCTCCGACATTTCCATAATGCCGGTGCAGCGACAGGTGCGATGTTGTTCCTCGCTCCTGCGGCAGCACACATCGCTGTGTGTAAAGCCGCAGGAGCAAGGAACTTCACCTTACCTGCCGCCGGCTGCAATGAGAAGGACGGAGGTGGGCGGGATGTTTACATCCTGCTCATCTCCGCCCCTCCACTTCAATTGGCCGCCTGCTGTGTGACGTCGCTGTGACGCCGCACGACCCGCCCCCTTAGGAAGGAGGCGGATCGCCGGCCAGAGGGACGTCGCACGGCAGGTATGTGCGTGTGAAACTGCCGTAGCGATAATAATCGCTACAGTAGCTTTCACTAGATATTGCACGTGCGACGGGGGCGGGACTATCGCTGCAGCATCGGTAACACATTGTTACCGATGTTGCAGCGTGCAAAGCCCGCCTTAGCATTGCTGTTACGAGCATTCAGATGAATCTATGTAATACCTCTTTTTTGAAATTCAATGATGTAGGGGAATGCCTTTACTTTTCCCATCACTCCTCCTTTTTTTGCCGTCAAGTCGTTTAGTAACTCTTGTAGCTTTAAGTGGAATATGGTATATACCAAATCTGGGTGGTCTATTTTTGTTTCATGTTGTAAAAGACCGGACTGAATTTCTTCCCACTTTGGGTTGCAAGTGAACGTAATAAATAAATCCGATTTTCCAAATTTTGCTACCAAAGTTATCGCATCTTGGTAATTCTGTGTCATGGCACGTTTTACATCGGTGAAAGAACAGGGAAGTATAACAATGTGACCCGATCTCAGATCTTGTTGTTCAGCCGTACTGTTGATATAATCCATAAGCCCAACATATAATTCTACTCTGAGTTTCTTTTGGTTTTGTCTGTTTCAGTCCAGTCGCTGCACTTCAACCTTTAGATAGCCATCAATTATGTATTGTTGTGTCAGCTTGCCGGAATGTAATAGCGGGTTGAAGGATTGTCAATCCTGAAGGTGGTACGCATAGAATTTCCTCATCGACACATTCCTGTTTTATTTTTCTTGTTCCCCTGCATCGTGACTGATATCTTCCTGTTCTTCATCGTCACCATCCTCCGTTCCATGACTTTTCCTTTTTGCAGTTCTCCCTTGCTTCTGTATTCCAGGTTGCCAGCCGTGCTCACCATATGGAAAGAGGAGTGGATATACCATTGAATCACAGTGTGGGCTATGGTACACAATATTCGGTAGTCCTCGCTGCCCAATGGGATGAATGGCAATGGCTCTTTTGATCGGCGGCTCTCCATCATCGGAGACAAACACGGCTGCAACTTCATTGGCTGTCGGCAAGTTGTATCGGCGAGGGTCGTGTTGTCTATCCTTTCTTATCCACATTTTGATTTTATGCTGGCCGTAGCCACGCTGATCAATCAAATCCTTCATCATCTTGAAAGTCTGAGCAAATGGCTTGATATCTCTGGGTAAACAGTCAATAGTATTCATTATATCCCTCTTGCATCCTTCATTTTGCTCATTATTTAATTGTTGTGTGGCGCCCTGGACTAGCCAGGTCGTCACAGGTACTGCAACACCCACCGCCACCCTGAGACAGGCACATCAGCCAGACACAAAATCCTTGTTGCCTCCCTCTAGGGGCTGATGTTCACACCAGGTGGGGTGGAGCCAGGTGGTTGGCCCCACCCACTGAGGAGTTCACAGTCCTGGAGGCGGGAAAAGGAAATCAGATCAGTTAGGGAAGTGGAGGAGAGAGGAGTGAAGTGAGGAGTGAGAAGTGTGGAGTAAACTGACTGTGTCCAGGTGTGTGGCCCGGGCACCAAGAGCAAGGTTGGCAGACGGTGGTGGCCGTCTGCAGGAGAGGCAGATCAACGCAGAAACGTAGGACCGGGGATGGGCGGTGGCCCACCGGTACCAAACCGTGGAGCGAAGTGAAGCCAGCACACACAGGCAGGGCCTGCGGACCCCGACCAGGCTTGGAGTCGCCATTAGAGGTCAAATCCGTCAGTGACCGGAACCCCAGGGGTTTCCTAACAGCCAAGACCCGATTGAAGGCAACCGTCCGACCAGCAAAAAGGAAATACAGCTACCGCCACAGCTAGAGTTCCAAGGGCCAGAGCCTGCGGGCAAAAGGGCTCCTCCGGCACATATACACGCTGGGGAGTGGGTTACCGGTGGGAATCCATCGGGACCGAACATACACAAAGGTGCAGGGAAAGGCAGCCACCACCAACCGACCGGGAGAAGTCACAGCAGCCGGCTGCGGGACCCGTCCATCCAGCCGTTTAGTTTACCAGAGACTTTGCGTACATTTGTGGCTGAGTGAGTATAACCGTGCCGTCCGGCACTGCGCTGCGCAGTCCAGACGACCCTGCACCTTGCCAACCCTGCCTCCCCGTCACCTCACTGGGCCCGGGGACCACCAACCCCTACCCATGGAGGGGGGAAACAACATCCCAGCTGCTCCCTACCATCGCTCCTGGGATCCCCGTCCCCAGCAGCGGTGGTGTCCAACCTCACCACAACCCGTGGGTGGCGTCATGGACCAAATCCCCAAACCAAACTACCCCCTTTCACTCACGGGCGAGGAGCGCCACTCGAGCCCCCGGATCCGGCCCACCGCTTGAGCCACCGAGCAGCCATCGCAGCAGCACCGGACCTGAGCGTTAGTGAGCGCAGCACAGCGGCGTCCTACCCGCCCGCGACAGTTGAATGTATGCATACTTAGGATCTAATATGTAGAGTTGTGAGCATGAAGGAGTATCAGATCTAAAGAAAGCACAAATATATTTTTAATTTTTAAAAAAGAGCAGGAATGAAATGTACATTTAATTGTATACTGGTCTTTTACCTCAGAGATTTGTTGATGTACGGTAGTACACTTGTCCGTGAATGACTAAAACGGGTGGGCCACCGGAAAATTTCATTGACGGAAATCCAAGGGATGCAAAGGCAAAAGCACTGTTGTATTTTCTGATGTTATTTCTAAAATGTTTTGCCTCGTTTGTATCTTCAGTTAACCACGCTTGAAACTGCTGAGGATATTCATTTAATTCACTTAAGTGTATGGTACCACTTTCGCAGCACGACACAAACTTTGCACTGCGTAATTTTTCTTTCCAAAAGTGAGATGCAGCCACTACACATAACGTCTCGCTTTCCCACGTGGTGTTCACTGGGTATATTCTCTGTATTTCTTGCTGCATACCTCGAAGGTGGTGGCAGTTTACGTCGATGGGCACTGTTGATTTCAGCTTCCGCAGATGTCACATTCATTCTTGGTTGATGCTGGGTATATGTCTCAGCTTCCCTTCTTTCTGTTGCTCGGTTGATAAAAACCTTGTGATATTTTTCTGTCCTTATCAATCTGCTCATGTGTTCGTTGTTGATAAGCAATCCTTGTGTCGATATTGTTGTTGTTGAGCAGCTACTGCATCGTTGTCCGGATTTTCCTGCGGCCTGTGAGATGGACGTGGCGACTCTTCTTGGCTCATTTTATTTGGGAGAATACGGATGCAATTAAATGTACATTTACCTTAGTTGAAGTGATTGAATTACATAAAAAGGAAGTGCCGCGTGTGGTAATTAGAGTTGAGCGATGTTCAATGTTCAAGGTTCGCCAATTTCATGTTGAAATGCTGAGCCTTGTAGGCTCAGCATGCTCCATTCACTAGTTTATGCAGGACAGCAGACAGCATTTGCAGAACTACAAGACTCAGCATACTCCATCCAGGGCTGTATGCAGGAGTTTTTTGCCCACCAAAAAAATGACGTGGGCTTCGCCATATTTTTGTATGCTAGCCAGGTACAGCAGGCAGGTACGGCTGACCCCAACCCCAGCTGCCTATTTGTACCCGGCTGGGAACAAAAAAATAGGGAAGCCTTTTTTTTATAATTATTTCATAAATTTCATGAAATAATTAAAAAAAAAATCAACATGAGCTTCGCCACATTTTTGTGTCCAGCCAGGAACAACTAGGCAGCTGGGGATTGGAATCCGCAGCACAGGTTGGCCTGAGCTTTCTGGGCCCCTCTGCTGAGAATTGCAGCCACCCCAGAAAATGGTGCTTTCATAGAAGCGCCATCATCTGGCGCTGTATCCAACTCTTCCAGCTGCCCTGAAGCCGGGTGGCTTGCTGTGTAATAATGAGTTAATACTAGCTTTCTTTTACTAGCTAGTATTAAGTCAGAGATTCTTAATGTCAGGCAAGTTTGACCCGGCCATTAAGAATCTCCAATACAGGGTTAAAAAAAAGACACCACACAGAGAAAAAATACTTTAATAGAAATAAATACACAGACACATTAGAGACTCCATGTTTATTAATCCCTCTCATTCCTCCACGATCCATGGTCTTCTGTCTTCTTTCTCCTTCAACCCATGCAGCTCTGCTACATCAGACAGTGCTGCATTGGAGGAAGGACGTTGCTGCTCCCCGTGCACTGCAGTCTATTCGCTCAGTCAGTGAGTAGCAGAGGCTGCAGGCTGTAAGCGGTGACGTCACCGCTGACAGGCGGGTTGCTTTAGCAACGGTGATCTCCGTTATTGACCAGATGTGGCAGCCGGTGAATAATGGAACGGGGAAGCAGAACGGGGAGTCGACCATGTGCCAGAGCATTTTGCCAGTACATGGAGATGCTGGAATGATCACCGCGTACCGGAGAGTGCAATGACAGGACCAAGCATGACGTCATAGTCATGTGACCAGTCTGTAGCCAATTAGATAATAGACACGTGACTGATCACATGCTTTTTGTGACATCACGGAAGGTCCTATCATCAGCGCTGGTTACCGAGAGAACGCAGAGATTATCGGAAGGGAAAGCGGCAGGAGACAGAGTGCAGGACACATCGCGGGGACCTGTAAGTGTTATGGCAATGTTTATTAACTGTATGTGTACATTTATAATGTGTTTTTATGTGTTTGCCTCCCATTGTTTTCAATGTGGTTCGAGAGGTCCGTCGAACGGTTTGCTAAACCAAACTCGAACGCGGCCTCCGTTCGACGAACTGAAACGAACTTGAGCCTTTAGAGGCTGGCTCATCTCTAGTGGTAATGTGCGGGGGACAGAGCCTTGTGTGGTAATGTGCGGGGGCGGAGCCTCGTGTGATAATATGTGGGAGCGGAGTCTTGGGTGGGGTAATGTGGGGGGATGGAGCCTCATGGGGGTGGAGCCGCGTGTGGGCGGTGGGGGGTTGTGTGTGGGCGGAGCTGCGTGTGGGCGGGGACACGCGTGTGTGAAACCATGTGTGGGTGGGGCCACATGTGGGCAGAGCTGTAAATGTGTGGGGGTGGAGCCTCATGTAGAGGTGGATCCACGTGTGGGTTGGGCCACGTGTGGGCGGGACCACATGTGGGCAGGACCGCGTGTGGGCATGGATGGGCGAGGCTGCACGTGGGTGTGACCACATGTGGGCGGGACAATGTGTGGGCATGTGCGGGGGGCAGAGCTAATGTGCGGGGCCAGGATTAGCGAATAATTACAATGGCTCTTATATATATAGACAACCTATTTATTTATTTTGTATTCAATTAATTTTTATGCACAGTGCAATTTATATATCAATTAATTCATACAGTAAAAACTTCCTCTCCATGATGCCACATCCACTCCTTATTATTAATCTTTTAACTTGTGTCATGTGTTCTATGTTTTTTATTGTATGTAATCAATAAAGTGATTTATTTTACATTATCACTCGTGATGAGTGAGCACTACCATGCTCGGGTGCTTCGTACTCGTAACCAGCAGTTGATGCACAGATGGGAGCAACCTGAGCACCCAAGTATAATGGAAGTCAATGGGGGACTTGAGCATCTTTATGGAAGATTTCCCAGAAAAAAGCTTGAGTCCCCAATTGACTTTGATTATACTTGACTACTCGAGTCAGGCGTATCCGAGCACCAACTGCTCATTACCGAGGAGAGAGCATGGTAGTGCTCCCTCATCACTAATTATCACCTGCTTTTTAATACTTTTATGTATTGTTGGTATTCTCGGGCAGAGATACATTTGGTATTTTGGTATCTCCTTCTTATGAAGGTTATCATATTAAAACTATGGTCTACTTCTAGTCATGGCAGCTTGAAAAAGCTCTAGTAACTCAGCAGTTACACAGATACAGTTTCTTATGGTGTAAAAGAATCTCATCACCTTAAATGTAATGTTGATAACTGTAAACAGATTATTTCTGTAACAAAAGCTAATTTTCAAGGGAGGGCAAAGATTAAAACAGACCCTTAATAATTGCAGCAGAGTCCAGTCAATGCAAGAACAGAATGTCCCTGCATGAGCCTGGAGGGTTTGTCTCAGCTGCCTCTATAGATTCAAGTCTGTTTAAGTAATGTATTTATCCCCTGGCAATGAATCTAGCTGTGAGACTGATCTACACTTGGCTTAGTCTTGCAAACTACCCTGTAAGCATAATATAGTGATTCTCTGTCCATTCAGATTGTGCTGTTAGTGAAAAGAGGTTAAGGTGAACCGTATAATAAGCAGTTAGGACAACAAGGCACAAAGGTGCACGCATGAGATGAATAAACTATGAAGGGCAGAAAAATACAAAGACACTGAGCAAAACACTTAATCTAGTAAAATGAACAATCAAATATCACAATGAGTCACTAGTGTAGCATATGGGGCAGTTGCACTTGGCGCTAAATTCTTTGGTGGTGCAAAATGTCACTCCCAACTTACTGCACAACTTCTTTTTGCATTGGCTTCAGGAAAAATGGGTGCTCACCTGATGGAGAGTGAGCTAAATGATCCATATCAGTCATCGCCACCTGTTCCTATGAATGGTAAAGCAGTTGAGATGTGTTTTTCATTGGCTTCTGCACTCTACAAAGCAGCATTTGAGATGACAAAGTGCTCAGTAAAATTAAGTGAGCGTTGTCATCTCAAGTGCTAACTATCAAGAGTGCAACAGATTAAGACAATAGCATCGTGACTGCCGAACTCCGAATAGTCATTGACCCAGATCAGAGAGGCTGGTAAGACAAAGCTGAATCATATGCTCTGCACATCTGCTCCACTGTGTTGTCTTGCAGCTCTCTGTAATGTTGTGAATGGGAAAATCTTTTGAGAGAGCTTTTCCAAAATTAAAAGTGTCCCCTTTGAAATAAGCAAAATATGCTGATATTATCATAAATGTTACTTTTTTACACACTTTTTTCAATAATAATTACAGTAAGGACTAGAAATAGTCCTACAGTTTGGGCTAGGGCTATAGCTAGCATTAAGACTAGGTCTAGGATGAGTGAAGTACCCAGAGTACCTTCATGTAATAATGTCTTCCGTCCTAGCTCTCCATATAATCATATCTCTAATCCTGGACAGAATCCTATAAAAAATGCCCTCCACCTGGGCCTTTTCCTAAAATAATATCCCCCTTTGGGGCTACATCCTGTATAAAATATCCATCATAACAGACTAATTCCTATTTTAATGTCCTCATTCTGGGCCACATCCTGTAAGAAATGTCTTCTATCCTGGTCCCCTTCCTATGGTAATGTACCACTCCTGGACCATATTCTGTACGAAATGTTCCCCATAGTAGACCTGCTCCTATAGTACTGAAGCACTCCTGGGCCGCATCCTGTAAGAAATATTCTCCATCCTGGTCACTCTCCTATTATAATATTCCTATCCTGGGCTGCATTCTGTAAAATAAGTTCTTCATCCTGGACTCCTTCCTATTATAATGTCTGCCATTCTGCTGCTTTTTACAACATATTTAAAAATAAAAAAAAAATATTCCTCTTACATTCCATCACTCCTACGATGTGCAGTGTCCACTCTAGCAGGCAGAGAGACCGGCAGCTGATCGGCTTCCCAGCCACTGGTAGCACATGACGTCACTGCCATGTGTAGCTTGTGATGGGCTCGTCAATGTCAGCTGCTGGCCTTTCACTGGCTGGCAGCTTGTATTGCAGTTCAGGGGCCTTTATTGGTTTTTGCAGCTAAATGTGTGTTGTCAGATGCACATCCAGCTGAAATAGGCACTTGGACCCTCTGCAACCATGATCGTTATGCCCCTGTCTACGAATGTGGTAGGAGTAAGGACAAAGACTAGGGTTAAGCGGGCTTTACATGCTACGATATATCAAACGATATGTCGTCGGGGTCACGTCGTAAGTGACGCACATCCGGCGCCGTTTGAAATATCGTAGAGTGTGACAGCTATGAGCGTCTGTTAACGAGCAAAAATACTCACCTTATCGTTGCTAGTTGACACGTCACTCATTTTCTAAATATCGCATGTCCTTCTCTGCGCCAGTTGTTCATCATTCCCGGGGCAGCACACATCACTCCGTGTGACACCCCGGGAACGCTGAACTGCGGCTTACCTGCGTCCCGCTGGCAATGCGGAAGGAAGGAGGTGGGCAGGATGTTTACGTCCCGCTCATCTCCGCCCCTCCGCTTCTATTGGCCGGCCGCTGTGTGACATCGCTGTGACGCCGAATGTCCCTCCCCCTTCAGGAAGTGGATGTTTGCCGCCCACAGCGAGTTCGTTTGGAAGGTAAGTACGTGTGACGGGGGGGTTACAATATTGTGTGACACGGGCAACAAATTGCCCGTGCCGCACAAACGATGGGGGTGGGTGCGATCGCAAATGCGATCGCACGATTAATTGCAGCGTTTAAAGCAGGCTTTAGGGCTCAGATTAGGGCTGAATTAATATACTACTTACATAAAAGAAACACAAAAATGTATTAAAGATCCCTCCCATTATATATATACTAGAAGGTGGCCCGATTCTACTCATCGGGTATTCTAGAATTTACGTATTGTGTAGTTCATGTATGATTTTTGTTATATATCTATATATATATCTATATATATATATATATATATATAGATGTTGTTGTGTGTAGTTACCAAGTGTTTGTGTAGGGCGCTGTACATGTTCTGGGTGTTGTCTGGGTGTGGCGGCGGGTGAGAGCGGTGTTGTATGTGTGTTGCGTGTGTTGCGTTGTTTGTGGAGCGCTGTGTGTCTGTTGCGTTGTGTGTGTGTGTGTTGCGCAGTTTGTGTGGGTGTGGTGTGTTTTGGGGGAGGTATGTTTTGTCCAATGTGTGTGTTGTGCGGTATGTGTGTATATTTATGTTTGCGCGGTGTTTGTGTGTTGGGTGTTGTGTGTGTGCGGCGTTGTCTGTGTGTGTGGGTGTCTGTGTAGGGCGGTGTTTGAGGTTCCAAGTGTGTGTGTGGTGTGTTGTGTGTGTGTGTGTTGGGGGGAGGTGTGCACCTCCCATCGTGCTCCATCCCCCATGCTGCGCATCCCCCATCGTGCCCAATCCCCCATGCTGCGCACCCCCCATCGTGCTCCATCCCCCATGCTGCCCAACACCCATCGTGCTCCATCCCCTATGCTGCGCATTCCCCATCGTGCTCCATCCCCGATGCTGCGCACCCCCCATCATGCTCCATCCCCCATGCTGCGCACTCCGCATCGTGCTCCATCCCCGATGCTGCGCACCCCCCATCGTGATCCATCCCCCATGCTGCGCACTCCACATCGTGCTCCATCCCCCATGCTGCGCACTCCCCATCGTGCTGCATCCTCCATGCTGCGCACTCCCCATCGTGCTCCATCCCCCATGCTGCGCACCCCCCATCGTGCTCCATCCCCCATGCTGCGCACCCCCCATCGTGCTCCATCCCCCATGCTGCACACCTCCCATCGTGCTCCATCCCCCATGCTGCGCACCCCCCATCGTGCTCCATCCCCCATGCTGCGCACCCCCCATCGTGCTCCATCCCCCATGCTATGCACTCCCCATTGTGCTCCATCCTCCATGCTGCGCACTCCCCATCGTGCTCCTTTTCCCATTTTGCGCACCCCCCATCGTGCTCCATCCCCCATGCTGCGCACCCCCCATCGTGCTCCATCCCCCATGTTGCGCACCCCCATCGTGCTCCATCCCCCATACTGCGCACCCCCCATCGTGCTCCATCCCCCATGCTGCATACTCCCCATCGTGCTCCATCCCCCATGCTGCGCACTCCCCATCGTGCTACATCCCCCATGCTGCGCACCCCCCATCGTGCTACATCCCCCATGCTGAGCACCCCATCGTGCTCCATCCCCCATGCTATAATAGTTTTCCTATTATACTCAGAGAGGAGTATATTAGGAGGACTATAATAGGAGGAGTAGTCCTGGGGGGAGAGGAGTATAATGCCGGCTCCCTGCACATGTTTACCGGGATCCGGTGTACGCTGGTATCTATGATACACATCGGGTAACTAATGGACCTTAGTTATCTGATATGTATAATGGTTACCAGCGTTCACCGGCTCCATCACGATCCCAGCATCACAAGGTTATGTCTGGCGCTGCTGGGATCGTGACGGAGGCGGTGTATACTGGTAACTATGATACACATCGGGTAACCAAGGGACCTTAGTTGCCCGATGTGTATAATGGTTACCAGCGTACACCGGCTCCGTCATGATCCCAGCAGCGCAAGGTTATGTCTGGCGATGCGTGCGGAGGGCCGAGGCGAGCGGGCAATCCATGCGGAGGGCGGGGCCAGGCCGAGGCGAGCGACCAATCCGTGGGGGGGCGGAGCCAAGGCGAGGCGAGCGGCCAATCCGTGTGGGGGGGCGGGGCCATGGCGAGCCAGCGGCCAATCAGCTTTGTGTCACCGTAAGGACAGAATTTTGGAGCAAGACAGACAGACAGACAGACAGACAGAATAAGGCAATTATATATATTAGATATATATATATATATATATATATATATATATATATATATATATATGTTTTTTTATAAATCTGTGTATATATGCAAGTAGTGTACTATGAGTAAATTAATATACTAGCCTACCGCTGCTCACTCTGGTGTCCACCACCATTCTTTTCCTTTTCTCAACGACGTCACCCCAATTCCAAATAGCTGGCTCACGCTAAGCTTGAGCTTAAAATCTTTTTTTTGCAATGAATGCCATAGAGCCTAGCTCTAATTCTCCATAGGGTTACATAATAAGGCCACTTTTGGGTCACGCAGCGCACAGTGTAACTCAGAAAGTCTGCAAAGAAGTGACGTCACTGAAAAGTGGAAAAGAATGGCGTTGGATGCCGAAGAGAGTGGCAGTAGATGAGTATATTAATACACTTACAGTGGCATGCAAAGGTTTAGGCACCCCTCATCAAAGTTACTGTTACTGTGATCAGTTAAGTAAGTTGAAGAGGAAATTATCTCTAAAAGGCATAAATAAAGTTAAATATTACACATTTCCTTTGTATTTTAGCTAAAAAAATACATATACAGTATTATCAACTTTTACATTTTAAAAATTACAAAAAGGAAAATGGACCAATGCAAAGTTTGGACACAATTGGAGATTTGTGTGCTCGGATAACTTTGATCACGGTTTCAGACCTTAATTAGCCTGATAGGGTTATGGCTTGTTCACTATCATAGTTAGGAAAAGCCAGATGATGCAAATTTCACAGCTTTATAAAAAATATAGCCTCCTCTAAACTTATTTAAAATAAACAGCAGCCATGAGTTTTCATAAGCTGAAAATGAAAAAGGTGGAGGCCCACAAAACAGGAGACAAAACAGGAGAAAGCCATAAGAAGATAGAAAAGTGTTTTCAAGTTGCCCTTTCCTCAGCTGAAAATGTAATTGAGATGCAATTAAGAAATGGCAGTTAAGAGGGACAAAAGCATCATTTCTGTGTGAGCTGCTCGTATGATTGCTAGAGAGACATATCAGAAACCCTGTCTGACTGCAAAAGACTTTCAGGAAGATTTATCAGACACTGGAGTTGTGGTACATTGTTCTACTGTTCAGAGACATCTGCACAAATATGGCTTTCATGAAAGAGTCATCAGAAAAAAACCCTCTCCTTTATCCTCACCATAAAATTCAGTGTCAGAAGTATGCAAACAAAATTTAAACAAGCCTGATGCATTTTGAAAAGAAGTCCGGTGGACTAATGAGGTTAAAATAGAAATTTTTGGCCACAAAGATCAAAAGTATATGTAGAGAAGGGCACAGAATTTCATGAAGAGAACACATCACCAACCATTAAGCATGGGGGTGGAATAATCAAGTTTTGGGGTTGTAATGCAGCCAATGGCACGGAGAACATTTCACAGGTAGTGGGAAGTATAGATTTAATAAAATTTTAAAAAATTCTTGACACAAACATAACATCATCTGTAAAAAAGCTGAAATTGAAAAGAAGATAGCTTCTACAAATGGATAATAGTTTTAAACACACTTCAGAATCCACAATAAACTACCTCAAAAGGCACAAATTGAAGGTTTTACAATGGCCCTCATAGTCCCCTGATCTGAACAGCGTTGAAAATCTGTGGGTAGACCTTAAAAGAGCAGTGCATGCAAGACGAGCCAGGAATCTCACAGAACTGGAAGACATTTCCAAGGAAGAATAGATGAAGATCCCTCAAACAAGAAGTGAAAGACTTTTGGCTGGTTACAACAAGAATTTACAAGCTGTGATACTTGCCAAAGAGGGTGCAACTAAGTACTAACCATTCAAGGCGCACAAACTTTTCGTTTTCCATTTTCTTTTCTTGTTCATTTAAAAATGTAAAATATGTTTTTTGTTTGTTTGTTTTGCCTAAAATAGAAAGGAAATGTGTCATCTTTAATTTTGGGCATTTTAGAGATTATTTTATCTTCAAATTGTTTAACTGTTCACAGTAATAGTAATTTAGATCAGGGGTGCCCAAACTTTTGCATGCCACTGTAAACTACACTACATACAAATATAAACACATTAAATGAAAAAAAAACATATAAATTAGAAGGCTTCTTTACTTAATAACGTAATAATTACTAGAATGTATTTTATTTTAAAATTCTTTGTCAGATTTCAATTGAAAAAAATGGAAACCCAAAGGACAAACTGTATTTACATTAGTATTTTCTAAAAAATACAATACATGTGCTTGGGGAATCAGGGGTTCAATACTGGAACAGTGGGAGGACTTACAGAGTGCTAATGAGCCAAAGGTTAGAGGTGACCTTGCCCCAGGCAGTGGCAACCCACAATATCCCACTGCAGTTAGTGGTGTCATAGAAGAGAGGCTGATAAACTCAGCTCTGTTACATCAGTATCATGTGATATGGATAAATAAGTATTTTTAGATTATGTAGAAATAGCATTTCTTAAAATGACAAATATTTCTTAAAGCAAGATATCCCAATGTAGAAAAGCATAACTTGACACAAGTGCAATTAATACCAATTTAGATTTTTTTTTTTTTACACTTAGGTAGAGAAAAAAAATCTGAATTTTTTTTTAAAAAACTTTTCGTGTAGCCATTTAACCAATAACATTTTATTTTCTCATTCATTGAGCTGGGTGAGGGCTTGTTTTTTGACGGTGTTTCTGATTTTTACTGATACCAGTTTCGCGGAAGCGCAATCTTGCTTATTTTTTAACGAGGATTGGTCACGGAAAAAACACTGTTCTTGCATTTTTATTTTCTTTTTACAGCGGCATTTACTGATAATTAATTATTTTTAGATTTACATTAATCAGCCTTTTATTAATGCATTAATGCTAAATATATTTTTTTTTAATTTATTTTTTATGTAATTTTTAATGGGAGATAAAAGGTGATTTGAACTGGCTTTTTTTTGCTTTTTTTTATTTAAATGGACCTTTAGATTGCTGATATTTTTCAACAATTTTGGGTCTCAAGTACTCAGACAGTTCTCTTATCCTCTTTCTGTTCTCTTTGCTTAGTGTGGCACACACAGACACAAAATTCCAAGAATAAATTGATTTCTCTTTTGATCTAGTTTCATGTGTGATTTTCATATTGCCCACACTTGTTATTTGCCACTGGTGAATTTGAAGCAGAATCACATGCTTCAAACAGTGTTTTTAACTCACAATTTTGGAAAGGTGTCAACAATTTTGTACAGTCAATATTTGGGGCTTTGTATGAAATTATGTCCAATTTGCTTTTATTTCTATGTTTTTATGTGTTGTTCCAATACACATAAATAAAATAAACATGTGTAATTGCAAGTATTTTCTGGGAGGAATACTTAATTTTCTGGAATAATTTCAAGGGTGCCAACTCTATCGTCTATAACTGTATGTCCCCAATCCTCTTTGTACGCCAAAAAAACGTTTTCTCCACTCACCTCTGGTCTTATTCAGTGCCTCTTCTCTTTTTGCAATCGCCATCCTCCTTCCCTGCTTCATGTGGATGATGCATCCTGCGTCATCCTCACAGTGTCCGCAATCGCACTGCTGTACAGGCCCTCTTCTCTCATTGTCTGACAGGGAAAATCAAAACTGAGCTAGCCTCCTGATGTCACCACTCATCACGCCCGTGGCCGCTCACATACTGCTGTGTGAGTATCTGCGGTGAGCTGGGCTTCCCTCATGAGGTAATTTCACTGCAGTACTTCTCAAAGCAGTGTATTAGCCTGCAGTCACTGCTCTCCCAGCCAATGGTAAATGTTCAGTTCTTCATTGACTTGGTTAAAGAGTATGGGATTATCATGAGACCCTCTTTTTGGATTACATTGGATGTGAATTGTGGATTTGCCAGGGAAATAAATTGGTGAAAGAAGGTGTCTTTTGTTTTTCTCTTTTTATGGCCCTCGGGAATGTCATGAGACATTGCTATGGATTACGTCAGACATTTTTTTTAAATTGTAATAAATAGGTGAATGAGCTCTGCAATCGTGGGGTGTTTGTCCAAAAAAAATTTTGGTGTTTTGTTTCACCTATTGAATTAGTAATAAGTAGAGTTGAGCGCGGTTCGCGGTTCGAGGTTCTCCAGTTCTAAGCTCGAGTGATTTTGGGGCCTGTTCTAGATCGAACTAGAACTCGAGCTTTTTGCAAAAGCTCGATAGTTCTAGAAACGTTCGAGAACGGTTCTAGCAGCAAAAAAACAGCTAATTCCTAGCTGGCTTTCCGCTGTAATAGTGTAAGTCACTCTGTGACTCACACTATTATGACATTTCAGTGTATAGTGTGCGGGAACAGCGCCTTCAGATCACTGCTGTTTGTATAATGGCGATCGCCATTTTTTTTTCCTTGTCTTCCTTCCCTAAGCGCGCGCGTCTTGTGGGGCGGGCCAGCATGTCAGCCAATCCCAGACACACACACAGCTAAGTGGACTTTTAGCCAGAGAAGCAACGGCATGTGTGATAGGATGTCCATGTCACATGTCCATGCATTATAAAAACGGACATTTTCCTCCAGCACGCCATTATCTGCCTTCTGCGTCTTGGTGTCAGTCACCGCTGGCGTAGCTCCTGTCTCCGATACTGCTGTGTACGCTCTATACACAGCGCTATACAGAATAGGGATAGAAGTTTCTATTGGTCCTTTTAAGGGCTAATACCAGCAGGGTCAGAGCCATAGGTGACAGTCAGGGCTGTGAAAACAGATTTTAACAGCTACACAAGATGACAGCGTCTGTGTAGCTAAGGTCAGGGATTTCCTCGCTGCATTTCCCCATTAGGAGAGATAGAAAGGGAGGCTTCCTTTCCTGTACCCAGACCCACAACCCTGCCACTGTACCCTCCTGCCCTTTGCACACTCAAACTCATTGTTACTAAGCCATTATACTAGCAAACACAGAGGAAACTTAGTGGCATCCTAAACGTGGCTGTTGGACTTCCGTATTGTCCCACTAGTGCAAAGATATTTTGCATTATAAAAACGAGTATCTGCCCATCCGGACGCCATTATCTCTTCTGCGTCATGGGTGTCAGACATCACTGTCGCAGCTCCGTCCTTTGTCCTATCACCAATACAGCTGTATGCGTTCCATACACAGCGCTAGACAGCTTAGGGAGAGCACTTTCTATCAGTCCTTTTAAGGGCTCAAACCGGCAGGGTCAGAGCCATAGGTGACAGGTCCTACAAACAGCGCCAGCGTCTGTGTAGCCAAGGTCAGGGATTTCGTCGCTGCATTTCCCCATTAGGAGGGAATAGAAAGGCAGGCTTCCATTCCTCTACCCAGAGCCCCACAATCCTGGCACTGTACCCTCCTGTCCTCTGCACACTCCAACTCTTTTTAACTAAGCCATTATACTAGCAAACAGTCAGTGTACCTAGTGGCATCCTAAACGTGGCTATTGGACTTTTGTGTAGTCACACTAGTGCAAAGATATTTGCAGCACGTCTGCCTGCATTGCACACTCCAACTCTTTTTAACTAAGCCATTATACTAGCAAACAGTCAGTGTACCTAGTGGCATCCTAAACGTGGCTATTGTACTTTTGTGTAGTCAAACTAGTGGAAAGATATTTGCAGCATGTCTGCCTGCATTGCACACTCCAACTCTTTTTAACTAAGCCATTATACTAGCAAACAGTCAGTGTACCTAGTGGCATCCTAAACGTGGCTATTGTACTTTTGTGTAGTCAAACTAGTGGAAAGATATTTGCAGCACGTCTGCCTGCATTGCACACTCAAACTCTTTTTAACTAAGCCATTATACTAGCAAACAGTCAGTGTACCTAGTGGCATCCTAAACGTGACTATTGTACTTTTGTGTAGTCACACTAGTGGAAAGATATTTGCAGCACGTCTGCCTGCATTGCACACTCCAACTCTTTTTAACTAAGCCATTATACTAGCAAACAGTCAGTGTACCTAGTGGCATCCTAAACGTGGCTATTGTACTTTTGTGTAGTCAAACTAGTGGAAAGATATTTGCAGCATGTCTGCCTGCATTGCACACTCCAACTCATTTTAACTAAGCCATTATACTAGCAAACAGTCAGTGTACCTAGTGGCATCCTAAACGTGACTATTGTACTTTTGTGTAGTCACACTAGTGGAAAGATATTTGCAGCACGTCTGCCTGCATTGCACACTCAAACTCTTTTTAACTAAGCCATTATACTAGCAAACAGTCAGTGTACCTAGTGGCATCCTAAACGTGGCTATTGTACTTTTGTGTAGTCAAACTTGTGGAAAGATATTTGCAGCATGTCTGCCTGCATTGCACACTCCAACTCTTTTTAAATAAGCCATTATACTAGCAAACAGTCAGTGTACCTAGTGGCATCCTAAACGTGACTATTATACTTTTGTGTAGTCACACTAGTGGAAAGATATTTGCAGCACGTCTGCCTGCATTGCACACTCAAACTCTTTTTAACTAAGCCATTATACTAGCAAACAGTCAGTGTACCTAGTGGCATCCTAAACGTGGCTATTGTACTTTAGTGTAGTCAAACTAGTGGAAAGATATTTGCAGCATGTCTGCCTGCATTGCACACTCCAACTCTTTTTAACTAAGCCATTATACTAGCAAACAGTCAGTGTACCTAGTGGCATCCTAAACGTGGCTATTGGACTTTTGTGTAGTCACACTAGTGGAAAGATATTTGCAGCACGTCTGCCTGCATTGCACACTCCAACTCTTTTTAACTAAGCCATTATACTAGCAAACAGTCAGTGTACCTAGTGGCATCCTAAACGTGGCTATTGGACTTTTGTGTAGTCACACTAGTGGAAAGATATTTGCAGCACGTCTGCCTGCATTGCACACTCCAACTCTTTTTAACTAAGCCATTATACTAGCAAACAGTCAGTGTACCTAGTGGCATCCTAAACGTGGCTATTGGACTTTTGTGTAGTCACACTAGTGGAAAGATATTTGCAGCACGTCTGCCTGCATTGCACACTCAAACTCTTTTTAACTAAGCCATTATACTAGCAAACAGTCAGTGTACCTAGTGGCATCCTAAACGTGACTATTGTGCTTTTGTGTAGTCACACTAGTGGAAAGATATTTGCAGCACGTCTGCCTGCATTGCACACTCAAACTCTTTTTAACTAAGCCATTATACTAGCAAACAGCCAGTGTACCTAGTGGCATCCTAAACGTGGCTATTGTACTTTTGTGTAGTCAAACTAGTGGAAAGATATTTGCAGCACGTCTGCCTGCATTGCACACTCAAACTTTTTTTAACTAAGCCATTATACTAGCAAACAGTCAGTGTACCTAGTGGCATCCTAAACGTGACTATTGTACTTTTGTGTAGTCACACTAGTGGAAAGATATTTGCAGCACCTCTGCCTGCATTGCACACTCCAACTCTTTTTAACTAAGCCATTATACTAGCAAACACTCAGTGTACCTAGTGGCATCCTAAACGTGGCTATTGTACTTTTGTGTAGTCAAACTAGTGGAAAGATATTTGCAGCATGTCTGCCTGCATTGCACACTCCAACTCTTTTTAACTAAGCCATTATACTAGGAAACAGTCAGTGTACCTAGTGGCATCCTAAACGTGGCTATTGGACTTTTGTGTAGTCACACTAGTGGAAAGATATTTGCAGCACCTCTGCCTGCATTGCACACTCAAACTCTTTTTAATTAAGCCATTATACTAGCAAACAGTCAGTGTACCTAGTGGCATCCTAAACGTGACTATTGTACTTTTGTGTAGTCACACTAGTGGAAAGATATTTGCAGCACGTCTGCCTGCATTGCACACTCAAACTCTTTTTAACTAAGCCATTATACTAGCAAACAGTCAGTGTACCTAGTGGCATCCTAAACGTGACTATTGTGCTTTTGTGTAGTCACACTAGTGGAAAGATATTTGCAGCACGTCTGCCTGCATTGCACAGTCAAACTCTTTTTAACTAAGCCATTATACTAGCAAACAGCCAGTGTACCTAGTGGCATCCTAAACGTGGCTATTGTACTTTTGTGTAGTCAAACTAGTGGAAAGATATTTGCAGCACGTCTGCCTGCATTGCACACTCAAACTTTTTTTAACTAAGCCATTATACTAGCAAACAGTCAGTGTACCTAGTGGCATCCTAAACGTGACTATTGTACTTTTGTGTAGTCACACTAGTGGAAAGATATTTGCAGCACCTCTGCCTGCATTGCACACTCCAACTCTTTTTAACTAAGCCATTATACTAGCAAACAGTCAGTGTACCTAGTGGCATCCTAAACGTGGCTATTGTACTTTTGTGTAGTCAAACTATTGGAAAGATATTTGCAGCATGTCTGCCTGCATTGCACACTCCAACTCTTTTTAACTAAGCCATTATACTAGCAAACAGTCAGTGTACCTAGTGGCATCCTAAACGTGGCTATTGTACTTTTGTGTAGTCAAACTAGTGGAAAGATATTTGCAGCATGTCTGCCTGCATTGCACACTCCAACTCTTTTTAACTAAGCCATTATACTAGCAAACAGTCAGTGTACCTAGTGGCATCCTAAACGTGACTATTGTACTTTTGTGTAGTCACACTAGTGGAAAGATATTTGCAGCATGTCTGCCTGCATTGCACACTCCAACTCTTTTTAACTAAGCCATTATACTAGCAAACAGTCAGTGTACCTAGTGGCATCCTAAACGTGGCTATTGGACTTTTGTGTAGTCACACTAGTGCAAAGATATTTGCAGCACGTCTGCCTGCATTGCACACTCAAACTTTTTTTAACTAAGCCATTATACTAGCAAACAGTCAGTGTACCTAGTGGCATCCTAAACGTGACTATTGTACTTTTGTGTAGTCACACTAGTGGAAAAATATTTGCAGCACGTCTGCCTGCATTGCACACTCAAACTCTTTTTAACTAAGCCATTATACTAGCAAACAGTCAGTGTACCTAGTGGCATCCTAAATGTGGCTATTGTACTTTTGTGTAGTCAAACTAGTGGAAAGATATTTGCAGCATGTCTGCCTGCATTGCACACTCCAACTCTTTTTAACTAAGCCATTATACTAGCAAACAGTCAGTGTACCTAGTGGCATCCTAAACGTGGCTATTGGACTTTTGTCTAGTCACACTAATGCAAATCTATGTGCAGCACCTGTGCATGACACCCTCCTGCTCTGTTTTTAATAAGCTATAATGATAGCAAAAAATACTGCCATTTAGTGGCATCATAGAACTGGCTGTTGTATTCCATTAGTGCCCCACTGGTGCCAAGCTATTTCTAGCACCTCTACATGACACCCTCATGCACATTTTGCTACGCTAATGTTATAGCAAACTCAGGGAATTCATTGCTGCATTTGATAATTTGGAGGGATAGAAAGTGAGGCTTCCTTTAGCTTTTCCTTCTGTTCATAGACAGCATCTCCAAGTTCACACCCGAAGAGCAATTTCTCCTCCACGTCTAAGTGTGGAGAGGCAGCTAGTGCGCATGCGTGTGCCGATTTACCCCAGCTGCAGCCTAACTACAGTGTTTCGCCTAGTGAGTATGCTCAGCCTGACTGTGCCATTCCTGACGCTAAGTCTTCATTTCGGGATACAGCGCATGCTCCCACACTAAGTGTCAAAAGCCTCTTTGCACAGGTACTTGCATTCCGTGCCGGGTCTAAGTCCTGTTTTGTGCCTAGACACCATGCTAAAGCTGATAGTCTTTTTTCAGAGACTGTATTTCATGCTACTGAGCATGCTCAGGCACTTACTGCATCAGAGACTAGCTCCGGTAATGAACTCTTTGGCCCTGCCCCTGATGTGGGGGTCCCATATAGACCACAGGGCATCAGGTGTCCTCCCAAATGGCTTGCAGAGGCCCACCCCTATGACTTGTCACCACATTATTGATGGTCAGACGATGACTGGTGAGGTGTTTGGGTCATGGCAGCCATGAGGTCATCATTGAAGTTGCGGTTCCAAATAGGACGCTAGTTATGCCACTCATGACGTGTCACTCTACTTTTGTCTCCAGGAGGTTCATTGTGGTTCACCCTGGTTTGGGGCGGACCCAGGTTATAAAAGGGGCTGGAGCCAACAAGGAGGTGCGCATTCTTCTATTATGCTCCGAAAGAGCACACCTCCATGTGTTGAACCCATTGCGGCTTTAGGCCAGAGGTAGGCAGGGATAGGGTGTCGATGCAGGCCACCACCACAGTTGGTAACGCAGAACGGTTAAGACCAGCTCCTGTCCTACCAGTCCTGCTTGTGCAGCCCAGTGGCATTAACAGAAAAAACAAAAAGCCAGCACCAAATGTGCACTACAGCACTAAACATTCCAAACTGTACTTATTATAAAAAAAAATTTTTTGAGATTTTTGGCAAAAAATTGCAATTTCTTGAGCTGCTTCGCCACGTCACGGCAAATCTCATTTGAAGCAGTCCTACACTAAAATATTTTTATAAAATGTGCCATACGGCCTCACATATGAATAGTAGAACTGCTCTTAGCAGCACTCACCTGGTCTATTTCAATCCCGTACCCATGACTGAGTCATGGCTGTGGGCGGGAAAGGTCCAAGCAAATGCTGCATGAAGTAAATAGCCAGTGGCATTAACAGGCCTGCTGCTGCTGATGCGCCTGCTGTCCACAGGTGTGGCCCCTACGCACACGGTCAGCATACTCAATGGCTCCTGTGTTGTTAACAGAGAGTTCCTGGGCTGGGTGGGCATGTGGACCCTGTGACGCTAACAGGGCTCCCAGTCTCCAGATCCGAATGGCGTCTAACTCGGTTCAGGCTACTATTAGTTTCATAGCCACACAGCTCTGTATCCTCCACCAAACCTTCCAGTTGCCAACCTCTCCTTTTCCAACTGGGAGCACGGTGGACACTGACTGCTGATGGGGATATATACCTTTCTCTTTCTTTTCTTATTAATTTTCGTTATATAGCGGTAACATAGTATATACCACCTTATCCAAATCTGCCAGTCTCACTGTAACAGATGGTGTTTCTTCATCAAATGTTACTTTTGCTTAACCACCAAATCCACGGACCAAAACTTTTTTCCCCTTTCCAACACACCTGTTCCCCTTTCCACCAGCATCTGTCCTTTTTCAACTCATTTTGGTATATGACCAAAAGTGCAACTCTGCAGGGACACCGTACTCAACGCCATCTCAGCACAGCAGCCATCCCTCGGTCCCTCCGATGTGGACAAGGAAAAGACCATTTCCTCCTATCCATGACAAAGCGTTGAGATTCACTCTGTGCAGCACTGGTGTTTAGTGGAAAAGCAGATCTAAGATTGCGTACCACATTCTGCAGATAGTCCTGTATACGTGCGTCCATTTCTATGGCAGGAATTATTTTGCCAAATTTTGTCTTGTACCGGGGATCTAACAGTGTGGCAACCCAGTATTCAGGATTACTTCTAATTCGTACAATCCGAGGGTCATGTAGGTAGTGCAGCAAGAAGGCGCTCATGTGTCTTGTGCATCCAGGAGGACCAAGTCCTTGGTGTGTTGGTGGCAGAGAGGTGAGAATCGTGCCTCCTTCCTCTGCCCTCTCCCTACAACCTCGCACAACCGAAATGTGAGCAAGCTCTCACTCATCTGCTGAGTCTTCCATGCCCATCGCCAGTTCGCCCTCCATTTCTTCATGGGCTCCTGCACTTTCCTCAACACTTTTTGCTGATACTATGCGCCCTTGTTAATCCCTCTCCCTCACCATGACTGCCGCATAGGTGCCGCTGACCATCTGGACCTCGTAGATCTTGTTATCCCTTCCGCATATGACTCCTCCTGTACTTCCTCCCCTTCCTCTTGTCCCAACACCTGACTCCGAATAATAATTACAGTGTGCTCCATCATGTAGATGACCAGAGTTGTGACGCTGAGAATGACATTGCCAGTGCTGAACATCTTCATCGACATTTGTAAACTTTGTAGCAGGGTGCATAGGTCCTTGATCTGACACCACTCCAGCAGCGTGATCTGCACCACCTCTGGATCAAGTTATCCCAGGCTATATGTCATACCGTATTTCAGCAGGGCTCTGCGGTGCTGCCACACACGCTGCAACATGTGCAGATTCCAATACCTGCGTGTCGGAACATCGCATTTCCGGCGTTTAACTGCCAGACCCTAAGACTTCCGGAGTGATGAAAGTTGTTGAGCTGCTGTGTGCGCACGATGGAAGTGAGCACATAGCGAGCGTGCCCGCTGCACAAGGCCATGTAGGCCGGGATGGTGTTTTAAAAATTGCTGGAGAATTAGGTTCAACATGTGAGCCATACAAGGCACGTGTGTCACATTGCCCTGACGATGGCCCTCAGCCAGGTTTGCATCATTGCCGCACACGGCTGTTAAATCACCAACGGAGTACGCTCCGTCAATTTGTACTCCGGTCGCCAAGTGACAACTTGTTCCTTTCATGCATAGTGCTGATGATGGGAGAGGAGTTGATGCCAGCGGCGCAGGTGGACGCAGGTTATGCTCACCCACTGGGCTGCATTACCTTGACAGATACAGAATCTCTGGCTGAATGTAGCTGGTTGGTATCTCACAGATGAAATACCATCATTCAGCTACAACCAACGGGAAGACACCACACCCTTTTTTATGCCCATCCTGTCTGCAGACCACTGCCAGACATAGCTGTGAACCTCTGGTTAATTTTACCCCCAGTTCAGTTTTATGATTTTGTGTGCTTGTTACCTGACTACTTTTCCTGCTTGCTGTTTATGTACCTTGTTGGCCGATCCGCATTTCACCTCTGCTTGTTTTCTGATTAAGTCCTGGCCGTCCCATTCTGTTCCTGTTCCTCAATTAATGTTTTGACCCTGCCTGACTACTATTGTCTGGAACTGCAGCCTTCCACAGGTATTAATCACCTTGGGCCCTGTGTAATTCCTAATCCCTGTATAGGGGCTAAAGGGTTTCAGGGTTCTAGGGGTCCTGCTTGGTGAGTGGCTTCCCTCTAGCCTATCATTTACAGCCCATCTGAGTGTGTGGATCAAGGAAGGCGTTACACCGTGCTCTCTGCAGAAGGCCATGTGGGCCAGGATAGTGCTTTAAAAATTGCTGGACAACCAGGTTCAACACGTGAACCACACAAGGCACGTGTGTCACATTGTCACAGCGAAGGGCCGCACCCATGTTTGCATCATTGTCGCACCCGGCCTTCCCTGGCTGCTGGTTGAGTGGAGACAACCATTGATGAAACTCGGTCTCCAGAGCTAACCGTCCACAACTTCTCAGCGGTGTGACTCACATTTCCCATACATTTCAAAGTAAACCTTTGACCGCCTGATGGCATTGAGCTCTGCTGCCAGCATAGTAAGGAGGTGTGTGGTAGTCCTTGTGCGCAGTTACAAGGAAGGGTGGCCTGACCACACAGGGTTTGCGCCAAGGTGGAGGACCCACACGAGGTTGAAGAGGCAGAAGCAGTGTATTAACTTCTACATACAGAAGAAGGATTGACACAACTCGTGGGGACGGCAAGACTTGTACAGCAGACCCTTCTCCATCTCTCCCCACAGTAACCCATTGCCCAGTCAGCGACATGTAACGCCCCTGTCCATGCTTACTGGGCCAATTATCTGTGGTGAAATGCACCCTGTCACACAGAGTTTCTCAAGGAATCAGTGATGTTTAGTGCGACATGTTGGTGTAGCGCGTGCACGCCTTTGTTGGAGAAGGAGTGGCGCCTGGGCATCGGCTCTTGGGGCACTGCGATGGGCATAAGGTCTCGAAAATCCTCGGTTAAAAAGGTTGGAAAGGCAGCATTTTGGTAGCCAACAGTTTCCAGATGCTGAAAGTCAACCTCTAAGCCATGTCATGCCCTTCTAAAAGCATGTAAAACACAGTAAGGGGACTCCAACCACAGTCTCCCTCGTTGCCACTAACTGGGCCACACACACCCCACTTGACTGGCATCAGTTGACCTTCCCTTTTGAAAAAGAAAAAGATGCTTGGCACGAGTCACTCTCAAAAATACGCGTGCCTTTCCCGTTCCCTGGCTGACCCAGGGGAAGAAAAGTCCTCTGAGAGCCATGACTTGTTCATCTTGGTTCTTTTAGAAACACAGCGAGGGGACTCCAACCACAGTCTCCCTCGTTGCCACTAACTGGGCCACACACACCCCACTTGACTGGCATCAGTTGACCTTCCCTTTTGAAAAAGAAAAAGATGCTTAGCATGAAGCACTCTCAAAAATACGCGTGCCTTTCCCGTTCCCTGGCTGACCCAGGGGAAGAAAAGTCCTCTGAGAGCCATGACTTGTTCATCTTGGTTCTTTTAGAAACACAGCAAGGGGACTCCAACCACAGTCTCCCTCGTTGCCACTAACTGGGCCACACACACCCCACTTGACTGGCATCAGTTGACCTTCCCTTTTGAAAAAGAAAAAGATGCTTGGCATGAAGCACTCTCAAAAATACGCGTGCCTTTCCCGTCCCCTGGCTGACCCAGGGGAAGAAAAGTCCTCTGAGAGCCATGACTTGTTCATCTTGGTTCTTTTAGAAACACAGCGAGGGGACTCCAACCACAGTCTCCCTCGTTGCCACTAACTGGGCCACACACACCCCACTTGACTGGCATCAGTTGACCTTCCCTTTTGAAAAAGAAAAAGATGCTTGGCATGAAGCACTCTCAAAAATACGCGTGCCTTTCCCGTTCCCTGGCTGACCCAGGGGAAGAAAAGTCCTCTGAGAGCCATGACTTGTTCATCTTGGTTCTTTTAGAAACACAGCGAGGGGACTCCAACCACAGTCTCCCTTGTTGCCACTAACTGGGCCACACACACCCCACTTGACTGGCATCAGTTGACCTTCCCGTTTGAAAAAGAAAAAGATGCTTGGCATGAAACACTCTCAAAAATACGCGTGCCTTTCCCGTTCCCTGGCTGACCCAGGGGAAGAAAAGTCCTCTGAGAGCCATGACTTGTTCATCTTGGTTCTTTTAGAAACACAGCGAGGGGACTCCAACCACAGTCTCCCTCGTTGCCACTAACTGGGCCACACACACCCCACTTGACTGGCATCAGTTGACCTTCCCTTTTGAAAAAGAAAAAGATGCTTGGCATGAAGCACTCTCAAAAATACGCGTGCCTTTCCCGTTCCCTGGCTGACCCAGGGGAAGAAAAGTCCTCTGAGAGCCATGACTTGTTCATCTTGGTTCTTTTAGAAACACAGCAAGGGGACTCCAACCACAGTCTCCCTCGTTGCCACTAACTGGGCCACACACACCCCACTTGACTGGCATCAGTTGACCTTCCCTTTTGAAAAAGAAAAAGATGCTTGGCATGAAGCACTCTCAAAAATACGCGTGCCTTTCCCGTCCCCTGGCTGACCCAGGGGAAGAAAAGTCCTCTGAGAGCCATGACTTGTTCATCTTGGTTCTTTTAGAAACACAGCGAGGGGACTCCAACCACAGTCTCCCTCGTTGCCACTAACTGGGCCACACACACCCCACTTGACTGGCATCAGTTGACCTTCCCTTTTGAAAAAGAAAAAGATGCTTGGCATGAAGCACTCTCAAAAATACGCGTGCCTTTCCCGTTCCCTGGCTGACCCAGGGGAAGAAAAGTCCTCTGAGAGCCATGACTTGTTCACCTTGGTTCCTTTAGAAACACAGCGAGGGGACTCCAACCACAGTCTCCCTTGTTGCCACTAACTGGGCCACACACACCCCACTTGACTGGCATCAGTTGACCTTCCCGTTTGAAAAAGAAAAAGATGCTTGGCATGAAGCACTCTCAAAAATACGCGTGCCTTTCCCGTTCCCTGGCTGACCCAGGGGAAGAAAAGTCCTCTGAGAGCCATGACTTGTTCATCTTGGTTCTTTTAGAAACACAGCGAGGGGACTCCAACCACAGTCTCCCTCGTTGCCACTAACTGGGCCACACACACCCCACTTGACTGGCATCAGTTGACCTTCCCTTTTGAAAAAGAAAAAGATGCTTGGCATGAAGCACTCTCAAAAATACGCGTGCCTTTCCCGTCCCCTGGCTGACCCAGGGGAAGAAAAGTCCTCTGAGAGCCATGACTTGTTCATCTTGGTTCTTTTAGAAACACAGCGAGGGGACTCCAACCACAGTCTCCCTCGTTGCCACTAACTGGGCCACACACACCCCACTTGACTGGCATCAGTTGACCTTCCCTTTTGAAAAAGAAAAAGATGCTTGGCATGAAGCACTCTCAAAAATACGCGTGCCTTTCCCGTTCCCTGGCTGACCCAGGGGAAGAAAAGTCCTCTGAGAGCCATGACTTGTTCATCTTGGTTCTTTTAGAAACACAGCGAGGGGACTCCAACCACAGTCTCCCTCGTTGCCACTAACTGGGCCACACACACCCCACTTGACTGGCATCAGTTGACCTTCCCGTTTGAAAAAGAAAAAGATGCTTGGCATGAAGCACTCTCAAAAATACGCGTGCCTTTCCGTTCCCTGGCTGACCCAGGGGAAGAAAAGTCCTCTGAGAGCCATGACTTGTTCATCTTGGTTCTTTTAGAAACACAGCGAGGGGACTCCAACCACAGTCTCCCTCGTTGCCACTAACTGGGCCACACACACCCCACTTGACTGGCATCAGTTGACCTTCCCTTTTGAAAAAGAAAAAGATGCTTGGCATGAAGCACTCTCAAAAATACGCGTGCCTTTCCCGTTCCCTGGCTGACCCAGGGGAAGAAAAGTCCTCTGAGAGCCATGACTTGTTCATCTTGGTTCTTTTAGAAACACAGCAAGGGGACTCCAACCACAGTCTCCCTTGTTGCCACTAACTGGGCCACACACACCCCACTTGACTGGCATCAGTTGACCTTCCCGTTTGAAAAAGAAAAAGATGCTTGGCATGAAGCACTCTCAAAAATACGCGTGCCTTTCCCGTTCCCTGGCTGACCCAGGGGAAGAAAAGTCCTCTGAGAGCCATGACTTGTTCATCTTGGTTCTTTTAGAAACACAGCGAGGGGACTCCAACCACAGTCTCCCTCGTTGCCACTAACTGGGCCACACACACCCCACTTGACTGGCATCAGTTGACCTTCCCTTTTGAAAAAGAAAAAGATGCTTGGCATGAAGCACTCTCAAAAATACGCGTGCCTTTCCCGTCCCCTGGCTGACCCAGGGGAAGAAAAGTCCTCTGAGAGCCATGACTTGTTCATCTTGGTTCTTTTAGAAACACAGCGAGGGGACTCCAACCACAGTCTCCCTCGTTGCCACTAACTGGGCCACACACACCCCACTTGACTGGCATCAGTTGACCTTCCCTTTTGAAAAAGAAAAAGATGCTTGGCATGAAGCACTCTCAAAAATACGCGTGCCTTTCCCGTTCCCTGGCTGACCCAGGGGAAGAAAAGTCCTCTGAGAGCCATGACTTGTTCATCTTGGTTCTTTTAGAAACACAGCGAGGGGACTCCAACCACAGTCTCCCTCGTTGCCACTAACTGGGCCACACACACCCCACTTGACTGGCATCAGTTGACCTTCCCTTTTGAAAAAGAAAAAGATGCTTGGCATGAAGCACTCTCAAAAATACGCGTGCCTTTCCGTTCCCTGGCTGACCCAGGGGAAGAAAAGTCCTCTGAGAGCCATGACTTGTTCATCTTGGTTCTTTTAGAAACACAGCGAGGGGACTCCAACCACAGTCTCCCTCGTTGCCACTAACTGGGCCACACACACCCCACTTGACTGGCATCAGTTGACCTTCCCTTTTGAAAAAGAAAAAGATGCTTGGCATGAAGCACTCTCAAAAATACGCGTGCCTTTCCCGTTCCCTGGCTGACCCAGGGGAAGAAAAGTCCTCTGAGAGCCATGACTTGTTCATCTTGGTTCTTTTAGAAACACAGCAAGGGGACTCCAACCACAGTCTCCCTTGTTGCCACTAACTGGGCCACACACACCCCACTTGACTGGCATCAGTTGACCTTCCCGTTTGAAAAAGAAAAAGATGCTTGGCATGAAGCACTCTCAAAAATACGCATGCCTTTCCCGTTCCCTGGCTGACCCAGGGGAAGAAAAGTCCTCTGAGAGCCATGACTTGTTCATCTTGGTTCTTTTAGAAACACAGCGAGGGGACTCCAACCACAGTCTCCCTCGTTGCCACTAACTGGGCCACACACACCCCACTTGACTGGCATCAGTTGACCTTCCCTTTTGAAAAAGAAAAAGATGCTTGGCATGAAGCACTCTCAAAAATACGCGTGCCTTTCCCGTCCCCTGGCTGACCCAGGGGAAGAAAAGTCCTCTGAGAGCCATGACTTGTTCATCTTGGTTCTTTTAGAAACACAGTGAGGGGACTCCAACCACAGTCTCCCTCGTTGCCACTAACTGGGCCACACACACCCCACTTGACTGGCATCAGTTGACCTTCCCTTTTGAAAAAGAAAAAGATGCTTGGCATGAAGCACTCTCAAAAATACGCGTGCCTTTCCCGTTCCCTGGCTGACCCAGGGGAAGAAAAGTCCTCTGAGAGCCATGACTTGTTCATCTTGGTTCTTTTAGAAACACAGCGAGGGGACTCCAACCACAGTCTCCCTCGTTGCCACTAACTGGGCCACACACACCCCACTTGACTGGCATCAGTTGACCTTCCCTTTTGAAAAAGAAAAAGATGCTTGGCATGAAGCACTCTCAAAAATACGCGTGCCTTTCCGTTCCCTGGCTGACCCAGGGGAAGAAAAGTCCTCTGAGAGCCATGACTTGTTCATCTTGGTTCTTTTAGAAACACAGCGAGGGGACTCCAACCACAGTCTCCCTCGTTGCCACTAACTGGGCCACACACACCCCACTTGACTGGCATCAGTTGACCTTCCCTTTTGAAAAAGAAAAAGATGCTTGGCATGAAGCACTCTCAAAAATACGCGTGCCTTTCCCGTTCCCTGGCTGACCTAGGGGAAGAAAAGTCCTCTGAGAGCCATGACTTGTTCATCTTGGTTCTTTTAGAAACACAGAGAGGGGACTCCAACCACAGTCTCCCTCGTTGCCAGTAACTGGGCCACACACACCCCACTTGACTGGCATCAGTTGACCTTCCCTTTTGAAAAAGAAAAAGATGCTTGGCATGAAGCACTCTCAAAAATACGCGTGCCTTTCCCATCCCCTGGCTGACCCAGGGGAAGAAAAGTCCTCTGAGAGCCATGACTTGTTCATCTTGGTTCTTTTAGAAACACAGCGAGGGGACTCCAACCACAGTCTCCCTCGTTGCCACTAACTGGGCCACACACACCCCACTTGACTGGCATCAGTTGACCTTCCCTTTTGAAAAAGAAAAAGATGCTTGGCATGAAGCACTCTCAAAAATACGCGTGCCTTTCCCGTTCCCTGGCTGACCCAGGGGAAGAAAAGTCCTCTGAGAGCCATGACTTGTTCATCTTGGTTCTTTTAGAAACACAGCGAGGGGACTCCAACCACAGTCTCCCTCGTTGCCACTAACTGGGCCACACACACCCCACTTGACTGGCATCAGTTGACCTTCCCTTTTGAAAAAGAAAAAGATGCTTGGCATGAAGCACTCTCAAAAATACGCGTGCCTTTCCCGTCCCCTGGCTGACCCAGGGGAAGAAAAGTCCTCTGAGAGCCATGACTTGTTCATCTTGGTTCTTTTAGAAACACAGCGAGGGGACTCCAACCACAGTCTCCCTCGTTGCCACTAACTGGGCCACACACACCCCACTTGACTGGCATAAGTTGACCTTCCCTTTTGAAAAAGAAAAAGATGCTTGGCATGAAGCACTCTCAAAAATACGCGTGCCTTTCCCGTCCCCTGGCTGACCCAGGGGAAGAAAAGTCCTCTGAGAGCCATGTCCACATTGTCAGTGGACAGACACATGTGCTTATCTGCCAGCAGACCCCCAGCAGCATTGAAGACAGGTTCCGAGAGAACGCTGGCTGCAGGACACGACAATATCCCCAAGGCGTACGTGGTGAGCTCAGGCAATTTATCAAGATTGGAAGCCTAAAATGAGCAGGGCTCAAGTTGCACAATAATGGAATCGATGTTTCCTTGCATATACTCATATATCTGTGTGTCCTCCTCTTTTTCCTTGTCCAGCTGTTTTGTTTTCGCATGAGTATATGTCCTTGTCACTTTCCCATGTGTTTGTGTTGTGTTGTGAGTTGTTTGTCACCTTTTGGACACCTTTGAGGGTGTTTTCTAGGTGTTTTTCTGTGTTTGTGATTGCCTGCCATTGTTTCCTATGCAGTTCGAGTTCGGTTCGTCGAACGTTCGACGAACCGAACTCGAACGGGACGTCCGTTCGGCGAACCGACCTCGAGCCGAACCGGGACCGGTTCGCTCATCTCTAGTAATAAGGGTGTCTGCTAGATGCCCACCCATCATTAATACCAGGGTTTGATGCTAACTGGCAAACCGGTGACCACAAAGATGCAGCATGTCAACGCTTTTTGCATTTTGTCCCTGCATTTCTCAATAGTGATGGGAGGACTCACAGATCAATGCTCGGCTAACTTGTGGTCGGCGGGGGATTGATCCCTGGTATCTAGCCAGATGCAGGTCCCCATATAATCTATGGGGACCAGAATCCAGCGGAAAGGAGTTAAAACAAGCGCTTCATACTTACCAAGCCATCAGAACGGTTGTAACTGCTCCCATAGCCAATTCTAGGGCCCCTCATTACCTTTACTGCATTTGTACTGCTACCCACTCCCACTGGCATCTGGCATTGGTTGCAGTCAGACATGCCCCCACAGTGATTGATAGTGTGTCTGACACTTCCAACACAGAAGCCGGTTAAATAAATAAATAAATAAATAAATTCTCATAGAGTCCTCACATATTATTTAACCAAGCACACATAAAGCCATGGCTACAGGCTGCAGCCCCCAGTCATGTGCTTATCTTGGCTGTGTATTGAAATAAGAGTAACCACATGCAGCTTTTTTTCTTTAATTATTTAAATAAATAATTAAAATAACTGACTTTCAGTCCCCCTCAATTTTGATACACGGTCATGATAAAGCCAACAGATATGGCCTGGTATTCTCAGGTTGGGGAGACCCATGTTTATTGGGCCCCCAGCCTGAAAATAACAGCCTGCAGCCACCCAGGATTGCCGCAAACATTTAGTGAGACAGTCCGGACACTGTATCTGAAACTTCCTGATTGCCCTGGTGTGGTTGCAATCAGGATAAAGAGTTAATGGCAGTTAACAGCTGCCTCTAAGCCCTAGATTAGTAATGGGAGGTGTCTATGAGACCCCCCTATCACTAATCCATAAGTGAAAAGAAATAATCACAATTACCCAAAATATCCTTTAATTGAAATACAATACAAAAAAACCCTCTTTCACCCCTTTATTAACCCCCAAACCACCCAGATTTGACATATTCTACATAAGGTCCCAAAATGATTCCACCTCTGATACATCTGAATTTACACCGTGTGACCATAGAACATGACCGCCTGCTATGAGATTCAGGCAAAGACTGAGTGAGCAGCGTGATCAGCAATGATGTCACTCACATTAGCTGCAGTCTCAGCTGGAGGTTCCCACGGCCTAACATCTGTGACTGCAGGTAACCTGACCTCAGGGGAACTCAATAAACTTAGATGAGGTCACTGAAGTCACCTGAGGTCGTTACCTGCAGTCACAGGTGGAGGACCATGGGAACCTCCAGCTGTAGCAGTGGCTAACCTGAGTGACATCACAGCTCATCACTGCTTAGTCTCTGCCTGAAGCTCACAGTGGGCAGTCATGTACCATGTACCATAATCGCACACTGTGACTTTAGATGTAGCAGAGCTAGAATCGTGTGGATTACGTCTCATAGATGTCACTCACTAATCTAATCTAAGGCTTTGTGGCAGCTGTGGGCTAAAATTAACTCTTTATTACCCTGATTGCCACAGCACCATGGGAATCGGGAAGAGCCAGGTAAAGTGTCGGGACTGTCGCATCTATTGGATGCTGCAATCCTGGGTGGCTGCAGGCTGCTATTTTTAGGCCGGAGTAGCTCAATAACCATGGATCTCCCCAGCCTGAGAATATCAGACCCCAGTTGTCGGGCTTTATCTTGGCTGGGTATCAAATTTGAGGGGGACAGCAAGCCAGTTTTTTAAATTATATATTTAAATAATTTAAAAAAGCTGCATGTGGTTCCTCTTATTTTGATAAGGGTATCAAAATTGGGGGGACCACATGCCGTTTTTTAAAATTATTTATTTAAATATTTTTTTAAAAAGCCCTACGTGGTTCCTCCTATTTTGATACACAGCCAAAATAACGGCAGCCTTTAGCTGAATGCTTTATTTGTGCTGGGTATCATAATATGGGGGGACCCTACGTCAATTTTTTTAAAAAAATATATATATATATTTTTAATGTACACTATAGACTCGCCTACGGGGTCTGTGATTTGAAGTGTCAGACACGCTATCACTCAGTGTGGAGATATGTCTGACTGCAACCAGACACCGATGGGCGGGGGAAGGTAATTTGCATTGAAGGTAATGTACAGCCAGGGAAGTGAATGAGAGGCTGCGGGAAAAGTTAGAACCACCTTGGTGACTCAGTAAGTATAGTGCGCTTGTTTTATTATTTTTTTCTTTATGATTCATGGTAAATTGAGCAAATTTGTTTGAACATTTGACGATTTAGATTCTATTTATACTAAAATCACACCTACAATTTATATCTTTTCTGGATACTTTTACAACCCAATAAGGACAACTGATCATGGAAAACTATGTTGAAAGATTAAATTTGAAATCTTTTTGCTTACTTACTTTTTTCAATAAAGCACACTAAATTAAACAGACACACTCTATACATTGTGTGAGGTAGCGTGGTCGGCTGCGCAGCAGAAGACACGGGATCCAGGCATTAAGGTTCACAGCACACGGTTTTAATGTCCAAACAAAAGTCCATAACAAAATACATGTGCCTCTCCAGCAGAGAACTCAGGGAGTTCTGTTCACTCCCTCACACCCGGCACACCTGCCCTTGTTTCTGTTTCCATTTAACCCTTCCTTCAGCCTGTAGGGAAACAGCATTAACCCTAGAGTGGATTTACTTTCTATCATGGAGTGAGCACAACCGGGGCGAGACATACCGGCCGTCATAGATAACCCCGGTCACAGTCTCACATACCCCCTCCTCAGTTCAAGCGTGCGGGGTTGAACTCCCGCCATCAAACACGGGCCACGGGACAAGGCATCGGCGTTGCCCTGCAACCCACCGGCCCTATGTTCAACCGTAAACCGGAAGTTCTGCAGAGAAAGGAACCACCGGGTAACCCGGGCATTCCGTTCCTTGGCGGACCTCATCCAGACCAGTGGAGAGTGATCCGTCACCAAGCAAAACTGCCGTCCCAGCAGGTAATAGCGTAGGGACTCCAAGGCCCACTTGATCGCCAGGCACTCCTTCTCCACTACGCTATAATTCCGCTCGGGAGGGGTGAGCTTCCTACTTAAGAAGGTGACGGGGTGTTCCTCCCCCTGAACCACCTGAGACAGCACTGCCCCCAGGCCGACCTCTGAGGCGTCAGTCTGTACTATGAACTCCTTCCGGAAATCAGGGTGTACAAGAACGGGCTGTCCGCACAGGACCTCCTTCAGGGCCCGGAAGGAGTCCTCGGCCTGCGGAGTCCAGCGCACCATGACGGACTTCTTGCCTTTGAGAAGGTCCGTCAAGGGGGCTGATAGTCCCGCAAAATCCTTTACAAACCTCCTGTAGTACCGCACGATACCCAGGAAGGCCCTAACCTGCTTCGTGGTCAGGGGTCTGGGCCACTTCTGGATCGCCTCAACCTTGTTAATTTGGGGCTTAATCACTCCTTGGCCTATCACGTAGCCCAAGTAGCGGGCTTCCGTGAGTCCCAATGCACATTTCTTGGGATTGGCTGTCAATCCGGCTGTTCGAAGCGCGTCCACCACCGCTTGTACCTGTTCCAAGTGGGTCTGCCAATCGGAGCTGTAAATAATGATGTCATCAAGGTACGCTGATGCATACGCCTGGTGGGGTTCCAGCACTAAGTCCATCAACCTCTGGAACATGGCCGGAGCGCCATGTAACCCAAAAGGCAAGACAACATAGTGGAAGAGACCCTCCGGCGTAACAAAAGCGGTTTTCTCCTTGGCGGACTCCGTCAGTGGCACCTGCCAGTACCCCTTGGTCAGGTCGAGCGTGTTAAAATATCGCGCCTGTCCCAGCCTATCAATCAGCTCATCCACCCGGGGCATGGGGTAGAGATCGAACTTGGATATTTCGTTCAATCTCCTAAAGTCATTGCAGAACCTTAAGGAGCCATCGGGTTTTGGTATTAGGACAATCGGACTAGCCCATTCACTCCGGGATTTTTCGATGACCCCCAGGCGTAACATTGTCTTTACTTCCTCCGATATGGCTTGTCGTCGAGCCTCTGGTACCCGGTATGACTTCAGGCGTACCTTCAGGTGGGGCTCGGTGACAATATCATGTCGTATCAGACTGGTCCTACCGGGCAGCTCGGAGAAGACATCGGGGTTCTGCTGAACCAGCCGTCTGGCCTCTCGCCTCTGAGTCTTGGTGAGGGCTTCTCCAATCCTTACTTCCGGTTCGTCCTCTCCGGAGGTCGCTGGAGCCGGATGTGAACGACCCGAAGAGGAGGGAGATGGGGAAAAAACAGCCATCAGGCTTTCCCGTTCCTGCCAAGGTTTTAATAGGTTGACATGGTATATTTGTTCAGGTTTCCGCCTACCGAGCTGCAATACTTTATAGTTAACCACCCCGACTCTTTCCTTTATCTCGTAGGGGCCTTGCCACTGAGCCAGGAATTTACTCTCCACAGTGGGGATTAATACCAACACCCGATCCCCGGGTTTAAAGGTCCGCACGGTGGCTTGTCTATTGTAGCGACCGCTTTGCGCGGCCTGAGCCTCCTGTAAATGCTCCTTCACAATTGGCATGACCGCGCTTATGCGGTTCTGCATACCCAAAATGTGTTCAATCACACTTTTATGGGGGGTGGGCTCTTGCTCCCATGTTTCCTTTGCCAGGTCCAACAATCCCCGGGGATGTCGCCCGTATAACAATTCAAAGGGCGAAAACCCCGTGGATGCCTGTGGCACCTCACGGATGGCAAACATCAAATAGGGAAGCATCATATCCCAGTCTTTCCCGTCTTTTGAAATCACCCTTTTTAGCATGGTTTTCAGGGTTTTATTGAACCGCTCGACTAAACCGTCCGTTTGAGGATGATACACAGACGTACGCAACTGCTTGATCTGGAGTAGCCGGCACAGCTCTTTGGTCACTTTAGACATGAATGGGGTCCCCTGATCCGTAAGGATCTCTTTAGGCAACCCCACCCGGCAGAACACAGCAAACAACTCCCGAGCTATAAGCTTTGCTGCAGTATGTCTGAGAGGTATCGCCTCGGGATACCGGGTGACATAGTCAACGATCACTAGGATGTGTTGGTGCCCTCGAGCGGACTTTACGGGGGGCCCCACCAGATCCATCCCTATCCATTCAAAAGGGACTTCTATAATGGGTAACGGTACCAACGGACTGCGAAAATGGGTCACGGGTGCGGTAAGCTGACACTCCGGGCAGGTTTCGCAGAACCGTTTTACCTCCCCAAAGACCCCGGGCCAATAGAACCTTTGCAATATTCGCTCCTGCGTTTTCTTGACCCCTAGGTGGCCACTCATCAGGTGTTTATGAGCTAAGTCGAGGACCCGCCGGCGATACGGCTGGGGCACCACCAACTGTTCTACCCCCACGCTCCGTATTTCATCTACCCGGTAGAGTAAATCTTGCTTAAGAGCGAAATGGGGGTACCTTACCTGGGCACCGGGCAGCTGTGCCACCCCGTCAACTACTGTCACCCGACTCCGGGCATGTATTAACGTAGGGTCCTGGAGTTGGGCTGTCCCAAACGTATCCGGGGACGCCTCCAACTCCGGGATAGGCTCGACCATCTCAGCCTCTCCTGCCAATACCTCTAGGGGTGACCTATCGGGTTCACACTCTGTCCCTATCATGGTGACCCCTACGGCAGGCGTCCCGGATTCAGGATTGTAGGGCTCAGGTCCCGGACTGATCAATATCTGAGGGGACTTAGGGCGTCCCCTCCATAAAGTCCAAAAATAGGGCAGATCCCTTCCTAGGATCACGTCATAAGGAAGAGTGTTAAGAAGTCCCACCTCATGTTGCACCTGACCGCAAGGTGCTGTGATGGTGACAATCCCCGTGGGATAGTCTCGGCGGTCCCCATGTATGCAAACCACCCCCACGGTACGTCCGGTGGCCTTTACTTTAGCCCTTAGGATTGATCGCACAAGGGTCACTAAGCTTCCGGAATCCAACAATCCTGTAACCGGACATCCATTCACCTGTATTTGGCACAAGTGGGGCTCCGTCTCTGGGGAGACCAGGTCAGCGGTACACACCACCTGAGCATACATTGAACCTCGCCGAGTAACCCCACAATCCATGGGCTCCGTGGTGAGTGGACACTGGGCTTCCATATGTCCCACCCGCTGGCATCGCCAACATCTAATGGGGACGGAAACCCCCTTGACGGGTTGTCGTTTAGGGTACAGAACCTTCCGGACCTCAGGAATGGCGGGCGCGGCCTCAGACGGGACGGTAGGGGACTCCTGTACCGTTTGTCAGCGGTGGGTCTTTGGCCCTAGGCTTGGAGGGGCCGGACCGACGGGCGGTACGCAAAGTCTCAGTGTCCCGTATCAAGTCCTGCGTAGCCACATGCCGCTCTACCAGGGACACTAATTGGTCGAGGGTACTCGGGTCACCCTGCCCTACCCACCGTTGAACGGTGACGGGTAAAGTGCGCACAAAACGATCCACTACTACCCTTTCCACCATTTGCGCCGGGCTCAGAGTGTCAGGCTGCAACCACTTTTTCACAAGATGCAACAAGTCATAGGCCTGGGAGCGTACGGGTTTGGCTTCCTCATAGAACCACTGATTTACCCGCTGAGCCCGTACATAGGTATTCACCCCCAACCGAGCCAGTATTTCGGCTTTCAGGGTCACATAGTCAATGGCGTCCTCGGTACAGAGGTCCAGGTACGCTTTTTGGGGTTCCCCCGTCAGATAGGGCGACAATACCTCAGCCCACTGGGGGGTCGGCAGCTTTTCCCGCTCGGCCACCCGCTCAAACACCGCCAGGAACGCTTCCACATCATCCCCCGGGGTCATCTGTTGCAACGCTTGTCTCACCGCTTTCCGGACGCTGCCGTCGTCACCCGGTCCCGGGGTTGTTGCTGCCGGTCCGGCATGGATCGACTTGGCCAGGAGGACCATCTGTTCTTGGTGCCTCTGTTCCTGCAATTTCAAGGATTGCTGGTGCTGTTGCTGCTGATGATCCAACGTCCGGATCAGGTGTGTATTCATCTGTTGTTGCTGTGCAGTAGCCTGAGCCAGCTGCTTTAGAATGTCCTCCATGGCGTTGCCGGGTTTGGGCTGTAGTATAGCCGCTTGAATCCAGGACATGTGCTACCGGTTCACCAGAAATGGAAGCTACAACTCACCGGGCTGGCATGCCCGCATTCTCCACCATATGTGAGGTAGCGTGGTCGGCTGCGCAGCAGAAGACACGGGATCCAGGCATTAAGGTTCACAGCACACGGTTTAATGTCCAAACAAAAATCCACAACAATATACATGTGCCTCTCCAGCAGAGAACTCAGGGAGTTCTGTTCACTCCCTCACACCCGGCACACCTGCCCTTGTTCCTGTTTCCATTTAACCCTTCCTTCAGCCTGTAGGGAAACAGCATTAACCCTAGAGTGGATTTACTTTCTATCATGGAGTGAGCACAACCGGGGCGAGACATACCGGCCGTCATAGATAACCCCGGTCACAGTCTCACAATTGTTAATGTTAATGTGCTAAATAGCTATTCTAGCTTCAAATGTCTGTTTTTTTAATGCAATATCTACATAGGTCCAACAAAGAAAGATTGGCAGCACTCATCGGTGAAAGAAAATTTTAATCGTGCTTCATGCAGACAGGTGAGACAACGGCAAAGGCGCGAGGTATAGGGGAGGGAACACATAGGATGACGGTACCGTTTCGCACCTCTAGGGGTGCTTTCACGAGTCCACACAGAAACATGAGTGTTAGCCTCTTTTATATAGGGTCCAAAGGTAGAAAAAAAGCGGCAGCTCACTCGGGAGATGGCAACAAATTCATTATTCTGCTATAGCAGACATAATCACGTAAACAGTGGGGAGAGGGGAGGGTGTGGGGAAAGGGGAGGGTGTGGGGACGGGAGACGGACAACAGCCGTCCGGACTTGTCAAAGTGCTATTCACAGCGTGAAACGGCTGTTGTCCGTCTCCCGTCCCCACACCCTCCCTCTCCCTACTGTTTACGTGATTATGTCTGCTATAGCAGAATAAAGAATTTGTTGCCATCTCCCGAGTGAGCTGCCGCTTCTTTTCTACCTTTGGATTTTGGAATCTTGACCACGCTGACAGCAGAGCACCACCCAGTACGGCGATACTAGCTTTGGAACAGCTAAGTCCTGGAACAACTGACCGTTGTTAAACTGTGAGTACGGCTCCACAAAACAGCTTTGCGCTGCAGTGCCCGACTTTGTCTTTTATATAGGGCATATCTAACTTCACGTCTTACAGATAAAAGCAATTAAAAACATTCACAGTAACACTAAACTGGATACGGATGTCATCAGCACGAAAGGCTACGAATTTAAAATTGCCACATTGGCAGAAAAGGAAATTAGTCTATTATGAACAATTCAGTCACTTACTTTATACAAAGCTTCTGATCAAGTCCCCAGGGGCTTGAAGGTCATGAAAAATATCTCCTTCTATCAGCATGACCCGCTATTTAAAGAAAAATGGGAACAAGTATAAAAAGAGAGTTCTATGTGTTTTTTAAATGGGGTGTTAGATAAGAACATAGAAGAACATGAAATAGTAACACATAAACTAATTAGACTGAGAAAAGAACTAGAATCATGGTTCTCTAAAGAGCAATGGACACTTTTTCTTAAGAATCTCGACAAAAAACTCATTCCCTTTCCGACAGTCATAAAAGAAGAGAAAAAAGAAAAATTATCAGAGATAAACTTGATTACCAATCCAATATGGTATTTAAGTGTAATAAAAACTCCACTATAGGATCACCGATTAAAAAGTCAAGATTCCGGAAAAAGTTCCCTAAATCTTTTCGTAAAACAAAAAGAGGAGCATGGACCACCGATTCGGGCTCTAGTGGAACAGATGAGCCCCCTCCCCACAAAAAAAGATCTAGTGGGGAAGACACAAAGGGGCCATCTGGTGTAGTCCCTTTAGGAAACGCAGACAAAGAGGCGGGAGGCAACAAAGACGAGACAGATGTCAGAAAAATGAAACAGGTGTCATGGAGAAAATAACAGAACAAGTGACCAGCAAAATTTATAATTTATCCCATCAGGAACTGAATAAAGATATGGTATCAGCATTGGAAAAGGGACTTAACTTCTGTGTACCAGAAACTTTCAATTTTACAGACTTCCAAATCAATCTATATAAGTCATGTCGAAAAATACATCTTAAAAAATTCTATGCAGATAGTAAACCCTCACAAAAAGAATCAGCAATAGCAGAAAAACCTTGCAGTATAGGTCATTTGGGTTTCAGTTTTAAAGGGTCAGCTTTTGGTGAGGTACGACAGGATGCCTTGGTGCTCCTGGGGCTAACCGAACAAATAGACTCTGAGAGACAAATGTCATCTGATAATAATATCCCTATTTTTCAGGGTGGAGTTAAATCAGATTTTTTTCCCCCCAGTAGCCCCGGGCAACTGTGTAGACCTATTCCAGAAGCTAGTACTACGAGACATGGAGTGTCTTAAAAATCCCATTATGACGCCCAATTTATCACAGGTGGAAATATTAGCTGTAAAAACATTAGAATTCTGGAAGGACGTAATAATACGCAAAGCTGATAAAGGGGGTGCTATAGTGCTATTAACTACAGAAAACTATCTGCAAGAAGCACATAGACAACTAGCATATCCGACAGTATATAACAAATTAAAATTAAAAGAAGACCCCATGGCAAAAATTAAAGAAAAACTACAAAGTTTTCTAAACAAACAGGTAGCACTAGGGATAATATCTAATAAAAAAGCAGAAAGTCTGCTACCTACCCACCCTAATAAACAACACTGGTATTTTGCACCAAAAATCCACAAGTCAGTGGAGAATCCACCAGGATTACCCATAGTTTCAGGGGTGGGTTCAGTGACAGAACCATTGTCCAGTTATTTACACTGGTTACTCAATCCACTCCTGAAGAAAATCCCGACTTATGTACGTGACTCAGAAGATTGCTTAGCTATTCACTAGTGTGTTCGGCAGTACTTCTTTGGAATTTCTAGACATCAAATTAGCAATACATGAGAACTCGTTAATAACTGAAATGTACAGAAAACCCACATCAGTCAACACATTGTTACGACACGATAGTGCACATCCAGATCACATAAAAAAAATCAGTGCCATATAGTAAATTTTTGAGAATCAAAAGACTAAATAGTAGCAAGGAAAGATTTATAGAACAAACTGAAGTTTTTAAAAAATGCCTGCTGGAGAGAGGGTATCTGATAGATTTAATATCGAAAGCACTAGAAAGATCTAAACATAATACATCAATTCAGGTAGTGAATAAAAATAACAATTGGAAATCCCCTAATGTGGACAGATTTAGATTTAACTTCAAATACGGACCCATGGATAGAGAAATAAGATCAGTAATTAATAGGCATTGGCATGTTATCGAAATTGACAGAGAACTGCAAGCAATAGCAGCAAATAAACCTCAAATCACATATAAAAGGTGTAAAAACCTGGAAGATATGTTGATAAAAAGGAGATTTGTCCCAGAAAAAGCATGGCTTGAAAAAGCAGCTCCTACGGGAAATTATAAATGTGGCAATTGTCCCAATTGTAGTTACCACATTACGGGTAAAACTCTAAAAATTGGAGACAGATGGCATACACTGAAAGATTTAATGACTTGAAGAACTAAGTGGGTTGTATATCTTATCTTCTGCCCATGTGGTTTCTACTATATAGGGAAAACCTTTAGACCCCTTTTCATAAGAATCAGAGAACATTTCCATTCCATAATTCAGGAAAAGGAGTGACAAGCCTAATTACACACATGCATGAGGTCCATGATGGCAATCAAAAACTGCTACAGTTTGCAGGTCTAGAAAAAATGACCCCCATCTCCAGCAGGAGGTAACACACATAAACATCTTCTAAGAAGAGAGGCACGATGGATCATGGACAGTAAAGCCTTGGGACCAATCGGGTTCAACGATAAAAATGACTTAGTCATTTTTCTATGATTATTGTAAGTAGAATTACAGCTATCAATATAATTAGAGGAATGATAAGACAATTCTGTCCTGTCCTATTACGGTATTAGAGTAACGATTATTCCTCATAATTTTTGTAGAAAAATTATTGCATATGTTAAATAGATACTGTAGCTATTTCTAATTTTTCTTTTCCGCTAGTAAATAAGCCTATTGTAATGGATATGACAAAACTGATATAATGCCAGTTATATGTGCTGTCATTCTGTGAATGTTTTTAATTGTTTTTATCTGTAACATATGAAGTTAGATATGCCCTATATAAAAGAGGCTAACACTCACGTTTCTGTGTGGACCCGTGAAAGCACCTCTAGAGTTGTGAAACGGTACCATCGTCCTACATGCTCCCTCCCCCATACCTTCCTCTTTTGCCATTGTTTCACCTGTCTGCAGGAAGCACGATTAAAGTTTTCTTTCACCGCTGAGTGCTGCCAATCTGTTTTTGTTGGATAGACGTTTTCTAATCTTTGAGAACAGCGCCTCAGGATCTGTCAGATTTCCTTTACCCAGGTTAACAAAGGTGAAGACTCACAGACCACGCTACAGAATTGCATAAGTTAATGTGGTCTTCCTATACAGGAAGGACCTGATCCAGAAGTCGTTACTCACAATTGCATGGTAAGCAGTGTCCAGCATTTTTCCTTCTATTTTTCACTGTCCGAATATCTACATAGGTGTATAGAGGCCCATTTCCAACAACCACCATTCCAGGGTTCTAATGGTACATTGTGTTTGCTAACTGTGTTAGAAGACTAATGGATAATTTGAAATCTCTTGAAAATCCTTGTGCAGGATAGCTGAAAACAGTTTTACTGATTAGAGAAGCTATAAAACTGATGTTCTTTTGAGCTAGTTAAGAATCAGGAGCATTATCTTTGTTGGTTCCATTAAACTCTCAAAATGGCCAGAAAAAGAGAACGTTCATGTGAAACTCGACAGTCTATTCTTGTTCTTAGAAATGAAGGATTTCCATGTGAGAAATTGCCAAGAAACTAAACATTTCCAACAACGGTGTGTACTACTCCCTTTAGGGTAAAGCACAAACAGGCTCTAACCAGAGTAGAAAGAGAAGTGGGAGGCCCCACTGCAAAACTGAGCAACAAGAAAAGTACATTTGATTCTTTAGTTTTAGAAATCGACACCTCACAGGTCCTCAACTGGCAGCTTCATTAAATAGTACCCGCAAAACGCCAGTGTCAATGTCTACAGTGAAAAAGCGACTCCGGGATGCTGGCCTTCAGGGCAGAGTGGCAAAGAAAAAAACTTATCTGGGTCTGGCTAATAAAAGGAAAAGATTAATATAGGCAAAAGAACACAGACATTGGACAGAGAAAGATTGGAAAAAAGTGTTATGGACAGATGAATTGAAGTCTGAGGTGTTTGGATCGCACAGAAGAATATTTGTGAGACGCAGAAAAACTGAAAGGATGATGGAAGAGTGCCTGATGCCATCTGTCAAGCATGGTGGAGGTAATGTGATGGTCTGGGGTTGCTTTGGTGCTAGTAAAGTAAAAGATTTGTAGAAGGTAAAAGGGATTTTGATTAAGGAAGGCTATCACTCCATTTTGCATCGCCATGCCATACTCTGTGGACAGCGCTTGATTGGAGCCAATTTCATACTACAACAGGACAATGACCCAAACCACACCTCCAAATTATGTATGAACTATTTAGGGGTGAAGCAGGCAGATGGTATTATATTTGTAATGGAGTGGCCAGCCCAGTCACCAGATCTCAACCCTATTGAGCTGTTGTGGGAGACGCTTGACCGTATGGTATGCAAAAAGTGCCCATCAAGCCAATCCAACTTATGGGAGGGGCTTCTGGAAGCATGGGGTGAAATATCTCCAGATTACCTCCGCAAATTAACAGCTAGAATGCCAAAGGTCTGCAAAGCTGGAATTGCTGCAAAGAAACATTCTGTGACGAAAGCAAAGTTTAAAGGAGAAAAATATTATTTCAAGTAAAAATCATTATTTCTAACCTAGTCAATGTCTGGTCTATATTTTCTATTGATTATGCAACTCATTTGATAAATAAAAGTATGATTTTTCATGGAAAAGACAAAATTGTCTGGGTGACCCCAAACTTTTGAACTGTAGAGTATATACAGTATACTGCATATTTTCATCTGTGCTTTCGAACCGTGTGACTATCAATCATCTTTCAATTCATAATTAAATAATTCTACCTACGCAAATTCTGACAGAATCCTTTTCATATTCTCTATTGTGGCATGAGGGTTATAATTTATAAAGTCAGGAACAAAAGTAAAACAATATGTCACAAAAGATATAAGCACTTCTGTGAACATACTCTCTGAATTCCTTGGTTGAAGGTTTCGAAGTGTGTATGCAGAAAGATATATTTTAGCATTTTAAAGAAAGTATATTACAGTTTAAAGGTTTTTTCCAAATTCTGCATACATCCTTGGAGTGCAGATCTGTTTCTCCAAGCTATTGTATTTTAAATTCCATATATCAGTGTTATAGACAAAAGGGGTTAAACTCAATTCGCATGAATCATACAAATAATTCATTATATAAAAATGTTATTTTTCTCTGTGTGCAACCAAAAACTCTGATTACGATAAACAACCCCTATACTGAACAGATTCTGTCTGAAACAATGCAATAACAGAAAATTGCAGTTTGTTCCTCATATCACAATCTCATAGCATAATGCTTCAAGAAGCATGACCTACTGAAGAAAACTGGCTAGATAAATATAGAGCTCCAGCAGAGGGAGCCACAGATCATTATGTCTCGCATGCAACAGCAAAGCTTGTAGTATACAAATTGTGTGTATGCACTGTTGAAGCTACGTGTATGTGTGTGTATATATATAAATATATATATATATATATATATATATATATATATACATATATATACTGTATATGTGTATATATATATATATATAAATATATATATATATATATATATATATATATATATATATATATATATATATATACACTGTATGTATAAAAATATACTGTATATGTATATATAGAATATTTGGCTTTCTGATGGACTCTCAGGATGATTCTAAGTTAATCCACTCTAACTTTTTTGGTGACCTTAATGTGACCTTCTCTAAACTTCTGAATGCACGTGTCCAACTGTTAAACTTTTCAGTACTTTTTGCTCAATATTCTGCTCTCTAACTAGGCGCTTAATGGCAAAATTTACAACAGGTGTTTGATCCATAAATCACCCTATAAATTGTGGGGTTTAATTAGAATTGGTATTGTCCTCCTCATCATGCTGTTCCCATTTTAACATCATGAGACCAAGATGGCACCTAACAATTGATCAGCAGTGCCTCACCATTGCAAAGCTTTAAGCAGGGAGTTCTCAGACAGTAGTGAGCTTAGAGTATCATAGAGTGTCGTTAGCGAGTTTACAGCCATCCTGTCAGATCCTCTCTGCCCTTCAGCAGCATTCACACACACACACACACACACACACACACACACATATATATTACTGTAGAAGGTGGCCCGATTCTAACGTATCGGGTAGTCTAGAATGTGTATGTAGGTTAGCAGATTGAATAATAAGGTAATGAATGGACTGGATGGGTTAGGTTTAATTTAGTATTCTTATAATTGTTTATTGGTTTTAAAATGACAAACAACAGAAGGAACAGTTTTAATAGATGAGTCTAATGTTTAATGATGTCCATGGCTTGTAATGAAAGAAGGCCATGAACAGTGTAAAGTTAAGTAAAAATATGCTGATGCTATGATGTGGCCCAATGCTGGTATGTGCCCCCATCGTGGTACAGCCACCATCCTGACGTGTGCCCCCATCCTGCGGGGTAAGGCACTTTCACACTTGCGTTCAGCGCAATCCGCCGCTATGGAGAATAGCGCAGTTCGTTAACGCACTGCACTATTTTCCATAGCCTTGTATTGACGATGCACTGTAACGCAAGTGTCTGCGTTTCATCCGCTGGACGACCCTGAGTCGTTATTTTGACACAGCGTCGGGCGAAGGGAACGCTACATGTAGCGTTTTTTGGGTCGTTAAAATAGCGCACCTTGCAGATTCCGTTGAAATCCACCAAGGTGTCTAATGATTGTCTATGGTGGCAGATTCCGCCGCTATGCAGCGGAATCCGCTGACAAATTCTATCACGTTCTATTGAGCATGCTCAGCATGTCCAGCAGAACGATCTAAATCGTTTAAACTCACTCCTGGTCTCTCTCTCCCCTCTCCCCCCCTCTCTCATACTCACCGATCACGGGCGTGACGCTGCACAGCTGTCACAAAGTTCCGGCGGCTTTTCCTCTTTTGGAAATGCCGGCCGCTCATTATTCAATCTCGTATTCCCTGCTTCCCCAGCCCACCGGTGCCTATGATTGGTTGCAGTCAGACCCGCCCCCACGCTGAGTGACAGCTGTCTCACTGCAACCAATCACAGCCGCCGGTGGGCGGGTCTATATCGCGCAGTAAAATAAATAATTTAAAAAAAATGATGTGCGGTCCCCCCAAATTTTGATACCAGTCAAGATAAAGCCACACGGCTGAAGGCTGGTATTCTCAGGATGTAGAGCTTCATGTTATGGAGAGCCCCCCAGCCTAACAATATCAGCCAGCAGCCACCTGGAATTGCTGCATCCATTAGATGTGACAGTCCCGGGACTCTACCCGGCTCATCCCGAATTGCCCTGGTGTGGTGGCAATCGAGGTAATAAGGAGTTAATGGCAGCAGCCCATAGCTGCCAGTAAGTCCTAGGTTAATCATGGCAGGCATCTTCCCGAGATACCTTCCATGATTAATCTGTACGTTAAAGAAAATAAACACATACACCCAATAAATCCTTTAGTTGGAATAAAAGACAACCCCCCCTCATTTACCACTTTATTAAACTCCCAAATACCCCTCCAGGTCCGACGTAATCCACAGAGATCCAACGACGCTTTCAGCTCTGCTACATGAAGCTGACAGAAGAGGTCAGAGACCAGACCACTCTCTATCAGCTCCACGCAGCAACTGAAGTGAGCCGCGCGATCAGCTGTGCCCTCATTCAGGTGACCCGTGGACACAGCTCTCGGGTGGAGGAATGCAGCTGTGGCCGCGGGTCACCTGAGTGATGGCACAGCTGATCGCGCGGCTCACTGCAGTCACTCAGGGGATTTGTGGTTACCCCTGTCTCTCTCTCTCTCTCATCCCGACCGCAAATCTCCCAAATCTCCTTTTCCCGGTGAAGCATTAAAAAAAACCCCAAAACGTTCTTTTACAGGAATCCGTTACTTTATTAGCTTACTATTTGCAACGCATCCGTCACATGCGTCACACAACGCACTGTGATTGATGCCTCACAACGCAAGTGTGAAAGCAGCCTAATGTGTGCGTGGGGCGGAGTCCGGGGTGGGTGGAGCCGAGCGGAGCCATGGCGCTGAGAATGTCAGTGGCAGTGCCGTGGACTGCATGGCTGGGGACAGGTGACTATCCAGGTGCGTGTGTGTGTGTGTTTGTTCAGTGTATACAGGCGGAGGGAAAAGGGGGTGGAGCCGAGTGCGGTAATGTGTGTGTAGGGTGGAGGGGGTGGAGCCGAGTGCAGTAATGTGTGTGTAGGGCAGAGAGAGTGGAGCCGAGTGCAGTAATGTGTGTGTACAGCGGAAGGGGTTGAGCAGAGTGCGGTAATGTGTGTGTAGGGCAGAGGGTGGAGGGGGTGGAGCCGAGTGCAGTAATGTGTGTGTAGGGTGGAGCCGAGTGCAGTAATGTGTGTGTAGGGTGGAGGGAGTGGAGCCGAGTGTGTTAATGTGTGTGTAGGGGGGACGGGGTGGAGCCGACTGCGGTAATGTGTGTGTAAGGTGGAGGGGGTGGAGCCGAGTGCGGTAATGGGTGTGTAAGGCTCAGGATGGAGGGGGTGGAGCCGAGTGCGGTAATGTGTGTGTAGGGTGTAGGGCGGAAGGGGTGGAGCTGAGTGTGGTAATTTGTGTGTAGGGCGAAGGGGGTGGAGCCGAGTGCGGTAATGTGTGCGGGGGGGCAGAGGCGAGCGGTGGGTATGTGTCCGCTGGGTTCCCGGTGTGTGCTCCCGGCGGTGCAGCACTCACCAGAAAGTCGGGGCTCCATGTGGGTGCAGGGAAAAGTGTTGGGAGGTAATGTGTGCAGGGGGCAGAGGCGAGCGGTGGGTATGTGTCGGCTGGGTTCCCGGTGTGGGCTCCCGGGTGTGCAGCACTCACCGGGAAGTCGGGACTCCATGTGGGTGCGGGAAAAAGTATCGGGCATTGTCCTGTCGGCCCGTAGTTCGGCCTGTTCGGTTATCTGAGCCGTTGGTTGCAGGCTCTTTAGTGAGTGCGGTGTGGCGACGGTTGGGTTGCCACTGTAATTTTGGAGCAAGTCAGACAGACAGAATAAGGCAATTATATATGTAGATATATATCTATATGAGCCATTGTGATTACTCGCTAATCCCGCCCCCGCACATTACCATATGTGGCTCCGCTCCCCCATGCTCAATAGCACACGCAGCTCAGGCCCCGCTCCATTACCACACGAGGCTCCGCCCCACTGCGTCCATTACCATATAGTGGCTATGTCTCCCCACCCATTACCCCACGCAACTCTGCCCCCCGCACATTACACTCACAGCTCTGCTACATCCACACTCTATATCCCTCCTGACCCCACACATAAACCTCATCCAGCACCATGACAACAGCACAGCAGAGTCCTGCATACCCTGTGGAGCTGATCATGTGACCCTTGACTCCTCCCCTCCAGGTGCAGTGTAGTATCACGGTGATTAACCTGTCACAATGATTAACCCTTACACTGCCAGCCCGCCGGGAAATCCACCAATATTCAAGGCTGCAGTGGAGTGTCACAGTGATTAACCTTTACACTGCCAGCCAGCCGGGAAACCCAATATTCAAGGCTGCAGTGTAGTGCGACGGTGATTAACCCTTACACCACCAACCCGCCGGGAAACCCGCCAATATTCAACTTTGCAGTGTAGTGCCATGGTGATTAACCCTTACACCCTCAGCTGTATACAGCTAGCTGTATACAGATCGGGGGGCTTTATACCCTTGAGGGGAGCTGTATACCCTTTGGAGGGAAGGACAGCTGTATATAATTGGGGGGAGGGGAGCTGAATAACCTTGTGGGGAGAGCTGTATACCTTTGAGAGGGAAGAGAGCTGTATACCCTTGGGGGGAGAGATGTATACCCTTGGGGGAGAGCTGTATACCCTTGGGGAGGAGAGCTGTATACCCTTGGGGAGGAGAGCTGTATACCCTTGAAGGGACAGCTGTATACCAAAGCGGTAGTTCCAGCAACCGGGTCCAGAAATTAAAATTATTTAATAAAAATATGATTTTATTAAATAATTATCATTAAAAAAAGTCCATGTAGGTCACAAGTAAGTCCAAAACAGAGGATGCGTTTTGAACATCTAGTTCTTACTCAATCTATAAGCCATCTGGAAACAAGGACTCATTAACTTTTGGGGGAGCTATATACGAGGGAGGTGAGCTGTATACCCTTTGAGAGGAGAGCTGTATACCCTTGGAGAGGAGAGCTATATACCCTCGGGCAGGAGAGCTGTATACCCTTGGGGAATAGAGCTGTATACCCTTGGGGAGAATAGCTGTATACCCTTGGGGGGAGGGGAGCTGTATACCCTTGAGGAGGGGGGCTGTATACCCTTGGGGTAAGAGAGCTGTATACCCTTTGAGGGAAGGACAGCTGTATACCCTTGGGGGGAGAACAGCTGTATTCCTTTGGGGGAGCTATATACCACGGAGGTGAGCTGTATACCCTTGGGCGGAGATCTGTATACCCTTGGGGGGAGGAGAGTTGTATACCCTTGAGGGGGACAGCTGCATACCTTTGGGGGGGAGCTATGTACCAGGGAGAAGAGCTGTAAACCTTTGGGGAGAAGAGCTGTATACCCTTGGGGTAAAGCTGTATACCCTTAGGAGGGGAGCTGTATTCCAACAGCAGAGTCCTGCATACACTGAGGAGGTGATCATAATGGGCATGCCAAGCGTTAGCTGGCTGGAAATAGGTAGTTGTATGATATATAGTCTGGTACATATTTATATTTAGGAGCACAGTATGGGGGATTTTTTATTCAGAAGGTAAATATATGTATACAATATATGTGACTTTGTTATTTTCATGGCTGCAGTGATCAATGTAACAAGAAGAGTAGTGGCTTTAAGATGGCAACATGAAGGTCTGATCAGATGGAGAAGAAACAACAGAAAATAACTTACCAAATGAGACGTCAGCGGTAAGTAACTTTCTGAAAACATTTATTCTGTACTGTATGACTTGGAGTATTGCTGTTATTTGTAAAATCCATTAGGCCACATTATCACATTTGTGTGACATTATCATGTGTTGCCAGACATTTTTTATCAGACGGCACGCGGACCCCTAGAGTTTCATAGATCCATTCACATATCTGTGAAAATCACAGCTCTGAGAATGAGATCTGCGAGACTCAGAGCATGTGCTGTTCTGATCTGAATATGAGGAATAGGACAAACTAGGGGTCTGTGCACTGTCCGAGAAAAAAAAGACAGGCAGCACACCGACTCTGCACACGCATGCAGGATGCAACCTCATTATTTTGTGTACTCACTATGTAAAGCAGCGTCCTTAAGTACATCGTTTCTCCTTTTATTATGTATAACTTTGTCCCTTATTAGCATCCTCGCTAGTTATGTATGGTGCTGTCCTTTATTATATAGTGTCCTCTCTTTTCTGTATAGCACCGTTTCTTAAATAGCATTTTCTAGTTTTTTTTGTAATTCACAGCTCCCTCTCTTTATTATATAATCATCTCCTGTTAGATATAAAATGACTGCTGATGGAACAGCATCTGACCAGAAGACCAGTCCATCAGCAAAGAAGCTTTTTACCATGTTCCATTAGCAGTCATGTCATTTTATATCTAACAAGAGAGGACACTATGAAATAAAGACAGAGCTCTATAAATAACAAAAATAAGAATCCAATGTGTAAGGGATGGTGCACTAAAAAGAGGGCACTATGTTATATATGTATATTCATATAAATCTGCAGCTTTGTCACAATAAAAAAAGGGAGGCCCAGGCACAATTTCTTGCACAGGGGCCCCAAGCTGTCCGTGCTTGCTCCTGTGCTGGAGGCAGGGGCAGAGCAGGGCTTAGCTTGCATCAGTGTGATGAGGTCATCACACTGCTGCAGGAAAGCAGAGCCGTGGAGGTGGCCAGGACTCGGCAGCCGGTGAGGACAGGTAATCGCTCTGTGAGCTGAAGACAGGAGCGGGACTATCGTCGGGGGTGGTGGAGGGGCCCGCTGACCCCAATCCCTGCATTGATTCAGCAGGATGTGCGTTGGAGGCGCATATGCAGCTGAAATGCATACCTCCCAACCGTCCCGGATACAGCAGGACTATCACGATTTACATTGTTTGTCCTGTTGCCCCGGGCGGGAGGTCCGTATCCCGTGGCTCCGCCCACCCACTCTCTCCCCGCCTCGCTGCTTTTCCCTCCTACCCTCCTAACACGTGACGTGGCATAACAGAGCGGAGCGCGCTACGGAAACTAGTCTCTGTCTGCTCTGTGGTCTGTGCTGCTGCTAAGGTATGAAAACTGAATCTCCCCAGTGCTGATTCCCCTCCCCCCGCCCCCGGCCGGAGCGTGAGAGCCTCTAGCTGTTTCTCTGACTCCCTGAGTCCTTATCTATCGTGTGTGCCTGCCCTGCAGCATTGAGAATCAAACAGTGTTTGCTTCTCAATGCTGCAAGCACACCACGGTAGATCAGGACATTGGGGAGAGGACAGTGTACTTACCACTTGTGTCCTCTCCTGCAGGTGCACAGCACTGGCCGGTAATATGCAAAGATAGAAGCATTTGCAATGCTTCTATCAGCTACCGACCACATGATCCCCTGCCTGGCAGAGCTGCTTTCACACATCAGTTTTTTCCAATCAGGGACAATCTGGTTTGTGCCTGATGCAACGGATCCGTCTCAGATTGTGAAAAAACTGATACGACAGATCCGTTTTTTTTTGTTTTTTTTTTAATGCTGAGAGAGAGAGACCACACACGCAGGCACTACCGCGCACGCATCATCACCGCACACACCGGCACTACCCAGCACGCATCATCACCGCAGATGCAGGCGCTACCCAGCACGTATCATCACCGCACACGCAGGCACTACCCAGCACGCATCATCACCGCACACGCCGGCACTACCCAGCACGCATCATCACCGCACATGCCGGCACTACCCAGCACGCATCATCACCGCACACGCAGGCACTACCCAGCACGCATCATCACCACACACGCAGGCACTACCTCGGAGGCATCATCACCGCACACGCCGGCACTACCCAGCACGCATCATCACCGTACACGCCAGCACTACCCAGCATGCATCATCACCGCACACGCAGCCACTACCCAGCACGCATCATCACCGCACACCCCTGCACTACTGCACGCATCATCACCGCACACCCCTGCACTACCGCACGCATCATCATCTTTGCACACCCCTGCACTACCGCACGCATCATCACCGCACACCCCTGCACTACCGCACGCATCATCACCACACACCCCTGCACTACCGCACGCATCATCACCGCACACGCAGGCAATACCCTGCACGCATCTTCACCGCACACCCCTGCACTACCCAGCACGCATCATCACCGCACACAACCCGACATTACCTCAGTGACGTCACCGCTGACAGCGCAACTCCCTTCAGTTGCTGCGTGGAGCTGATAGAGAGAGGCGGTGTTCTACTGCCATTCCTGTCAGCTTCATGTAGTAGAGCTGAGAGCGTCGCGGAACCTCTTTGGATTACGTCGGACCTGGAGGGGTATTTGGGGATTTTAATAAAATGGTGAAAGAGGGTGTTTTTTTTGTCTTTTATTCCAAATAAAGGATTTTTTTGGGTGTATGTGTTTATTTACTTGCACTTACAGGTTAATCATTGGGGGTGTCTCATAGACGCCTGCCATGATTAACGCCTTATTACCCCGATTGCCACCGCACCAGGGCAATTCCTGAAGAGCCGGGTAGAGTCCTGGGACTGTCGCATCTAATGGATGCGGCAATTCCGGGTGGCTGCTGGCTGATATTTTTAGGCTGGGGGACTACTAACGTAGAGCTCCCCATCCTGAGAATACCAGCCTTCAGCCGTGTGGCTTTATCTTGGCTGGTATGAAACTTGGGGGGACCGCATGCCGTTTTTCTTTTAGTTATTTATTTATTTTACTGCACAATATAGACCCGCCCACCAGCGGCTGTGATTGGTTGCAGTGAGACAGCTGTCACTCAGCGTGGGGGTGTGTCTGACTGCAACTAATCATAGGCGCTGGTGTGAATATGAGATTGAATAATGGGCGGCCGGCATTTTGAAATCAGGAGAAGCCGCCGGAGCAGTGTGACAGCCATGCAGCCCCGCACCGGTGATCGGTGAGTGGGTGAGAGTGAGTGAATGAGTCAGTGAGTCAGTCAGTGAGTGAGAGAGAGTGAGTGATTTATTGATTTTCTGACAAGCAATGAATTTATATCACTTCTGTGCATGCTCAGAAGTAAAAATCGGATACGGTACATGCTTCCGGCGTTTGAAGCATGACACCATATCCGGCTCGCATAGACTTTCATTATGCACCATGCCGCACAGCGCCGCACCCGGCGCTATGCATTTTTGCCGCTGGCAAAAAACGTTCCTCTCTGCATCCTGTGCGGCCGCCAGAGTGACGATTATTGCCGCATCCGGCAAAAACCGGATCAAACGTAACTACATGCGGCACAATCCGGCGCTAATAAAAGTCTATGAGGAAAAACCGCACCCGGCAGCAAAAAAAACAGATGCGTTTTTCCCGCAAAGCGCCGGATTGTGCCGCACAGCAAAAACCTGATGTGTGAACATACCCTTAGCTGCACACCATGTTCAGCTCTCCTCTTAGGTCCTAGCTGCCTGCACACACTGTTCAGCTCTCCTCCTGGGTACTAGCTGCCTGCACACCCTGTTCAGCTCTCCTCCTGGGTCCTAGCTGCCTGCACACCCTGTTCAGCTCTTCTTCTAGGTCCTAGCTGCCTGCACACCCTGTTCAGCCCTCTTCCTTGGTCCTAGCTGCCTGCACACCCTGTTCAGCTCTCCTCCTGGGTCCTAGCTGCCTGCACACCCAGTTCAGCTCTCCTCCTGGGTCCTAGCTGCCTGCACACCCTGTTCAGCTCTCCTCCTGGGTCCTAGCTGCCTGCACACCCTGTTCAGCTCTCCTCCTGGGTCCTAGCTGCCTGCACACCCTGTTCAGCTCTCCTCCTGGGTCCTAGCTGCTTGCACACCCTGTTCACCTCTCCTCCTGGGTCCTAGCTGCCTGCACACCCTCTGCAGCTCTCCTCCTGGGTCCTAGCTGCCTGTACACCCTGTTCAGCTCTCCTCCTGGGTCCTAGCTGCCTGCACACCCTGTTCAGCTCTCCTCCTTGGTCCTAGCTACCTGCACACCCTGTTCAGCTCTCCTCCTGGGTCCTAGCTGCCTGCACACCCTGTTCAGCTCTCCTCCTGGGTCCTAGCTGCCTGCACACCCTGTTCAGCTCTCCTCCTGGGTCCTAGCTGCCTGCACACCCTGTTCAGCTCTCCTCCTGGGTCCTAGCTGCCTGCACACCCAGTTCAGCTCTCCTCCTGCCTGGGTCCTAGCTGCCTGCACACCCTGTTCAGCTCTTTTCCTAGGTCCTAGCTGCCTGCACACCCACTTCAGCCCTCCTCCTGGGTCCTAGCTGCCTGCACACTCTGTTCAGCTCTCCTCCTGGGTCCTAGCTGCCTGCACACCCTGTTCATCTCTTCTCCTGGGTCCAAACTGCCTGCACACCCTGTTCAGCTCTCCTCCTGGGTCCTAGCTGCCTGCACACCCAGTTCAGCTTTCCTCCTGGGTCCTAGCCGCCTGCACACCCTGTAGTTAACTCCTTGCCTGTTCTGCACATTGCTGATCTGTGGCGGCTCAGAGCGATCACGGACAACTTCTGCAGTTTCAGTTTGTTGGATGGGTGTAGATGGGGAGTGGATATGGGTGTGGCCGTTTGTAAAATGGGTGTGGTTAGAGGGCGTGGCCTAAAATTGCTAACTTTGTCCCTCTTTCCCTTCTTTAAAAGTTGGGAGGTATGGAAATGCATTGTGGCTGAGAGAGGACGCCGTAAAACGTGGGAGCTGGGGAGGTTGCTGGGGAGGTTGAGTAAAATGTTTTTTTTTTTTATATTTTTTTTGCGGCAAATATGCCAGGAGGGACTCAGAAAGGGGACAGAAACCAGGATAAATACATATATACTAGAATGTGCCCAGGAGGGGGATATATATATATACCTGGAGGCCCCCAGAATGGACCATATATTCCAGGTTGGGGACAAATAAACCAGGATGGGGACATATATACCAGGAGCATCCCAGGGAGGGGACATATATAACAGGAGGAGGACATATGTGCTAGGAAGGGGACAAATAAATCAGAATAGGCCCAGGAGGCGGACATATATACCAGAAAGGGGACATGCATACCAGGAAGGGCCCAGGATGGGGACATACAGGTGCATCTCAGTAAATTAGAATATCATCTGTAAGCCTTAATCATTAACAGAAGTAAATACTTGAAATAGATCACTGTGTGGAATGACTCTATATAATATATGCATTAAACTTTTTGTATTACATTACTGAAATTAAACTTTTTGGTTATATTCTAATTTATTGAGATGAACCTGTATATGCCAAGATAGGCAGTGTGTGTGTGAAGGATAGTATACATAGCGGTGGTGTGTGGGGGCGATATACAGAGGGGAGTGTGTGTGGTAGGATATTATAAAGAGGGGCAGCTTGTGTGGGTGGATAGTATACAGAGGGGCAGCGTATGTGAGGGATATTATATCGAGGGGCAGTGTGTGTGGGTGATATTATATAGAGAAGCAGTGTGTGTGGAAGCGATATTCTTCACTGGGGTAGAGTATATGTGGGGATATTATACATAGGAGCAGTGTGTGAGAGATATAATAGAGAGAGGCAGTGTAGAGGGTGTATTATGGGAAGGGCAGGTGTAGAAGGTGTGTTATGGAGTGGGGCGGTGTAGAGGGTGTATTATGTAGAGGGGCAGTGTAGAAGGTGTATTATGGAGAGGGGTGGTGTAGGGGGTGTATTATGTAGAAGGGCAGTGTAGAAGGTTTCATGTGAAAGCCGCCGCTCTGTCGCCTCTCACAGGAAATATGTCATGGTCGCATCAGGGGTCACCACATGACCACGAGCTACCATGACAACCATTGGCTCCCTGTGATCACATCATGGGGCCTCCGATGGTGGCGGGGAACGGCGCAAGCCGTATCGTAGCCATTTAAATCATGCTCTCACATTTTGACAGTGTGATCTAAGTGGCAAGCAGGCATGGGTGGTTTGCGGATCCACCCTCGCCTGTTAGCCCCATGTTTCCTGTACAAATCAGCAGACTTATGTGGGGATCACCACCAGCTCATTGCAGCAGCCGGCGGTGATCACCGATGACGTACCAGTATGTCTTTGGTCGTGAAGGGGTTAATTCTTCAGGACACACTTGTTTTTCAAGAATCTCATAAGAACGGTTGTTCCAAACATATTGGAGAAATAACTACAAATCTTCTGTGGATGTAGGCTTGTGAAAATCCTTTTGTTTCTTTTTTAGTGATGGTCGAGCACTAAACTGCTTGGTTGCTTGTTACTCAAGTCAGTCAAATTGTAATGCTCGAGTGGTCATCTTGAGTAACGAGCATAGTGAATGTCAATGGGAAACTTAAACGTCTTTTGGGCAGTCCCAGGAGATCTGAGAAGGCAGAAAAAAAACGCTTACATGGCTGGAAGCAGTGCTCAAATAAAATGGTAACATCATGGGGAAAATGCCTGGACACATCTCTGACTCCGAGGTTTCTGCTGGGAACAATGTTGTCAGAGTATTATGCCACTTTTAAAGGCTGACAATAAAACATTCCAAACCGAAAATAACATAGATTTAACAGGAAAAAAATGTTAGGAAATTTAACTAGAGAGAAAACAAACCTCCTCCACTGCTTAGGTTATATTTACATGTAGCGTTTTAGTTGCGTTTTTGCACTCATTGCTTTCAATTATGAAAAAAATGCTAAAATGTGCTGAGAAAAACCCTGAAAGCATTGACATGCTCCTTCTTCAAAAAATGCAGCATTTCTCCATTGCAGTCAAGAAAAAAAGGAATTGTGTGCTTGAGATTTCTCCCTTTTTTTCTCATTTGTTAGGAGTAGGACTCCTAGAATGGTAAGTCTATCCGCTAAGTGCAAGACATATAAAAAAACCCCTTTCAGTAGGCATTGCAATACATCCTGGAATACACACAGAAGATGGCCTCAGAAAACATTGGAATGACTGCGACACCTAGATTGGAAAAGTGCATTTACTGTGCAAGGGCTGCCAAAATTATAAGGTTGAACTCCAATACACTCTGGAACAAACGTAGAATAGGGTCTCAGGAAACATTTATATTTAGGATGGGGACTTTATTGGCCTGCAACAAGGAGTCCCAGAGACCACTACTCAGAGCACAAGTGGAACAATAAGTACCTTCAGACATTTGACTCTGATTTTGCTCCAGCTAACGCTGTTTTCACATCAGCGTTTTCCTGCCGCACTCGCAGATCCGGCACAAGGACAGTACAGTACATTAAAGTTCACTGGCAAGCTCCGGGCACATGCGGTCATGTGACCGGAGCATGGGACAGCATGTGACCGGGGTTTGCCGCACTGTCTATGAACTGTATTGTACTGTACTGCCCTTATGCCAGATCCGGCAGTGCGGCAGAATACCGCTGATATGTTTGTGCCGTTAGATGGGCGGCAGTTCCTCCTGTGTCAGCTCAGGCTGTCAGGTAACCCCAGGCTTTAAGTGTATTCTAGCAGGGGTTTCCAATTTTTATTTTTATCTCATTCTAGACCTTTGCCAATGAAGATTCATGAACCATGTGGGAGAAACTTCTCCAAACCATATTGGAGGACAAGACACCACAAGTCCGTGTCCATTCATTCACACCATTTATTCACACAAGAGGTGCATTTTGGCCTTTCTCCCATTATATGAATGCATCTTTTTTTTTTTTTTTATACGCAGTTGAAGCAAATGTGAGGCTCGCACACCAAAGTTTTGGTTTATTTTATTCTGGTGAAATCTCACGGACCCCTTCCCACCCCAAAAAGGTATAAGGTTCATGGTTTAGTATATTTCTTCCTTCTACCCCTCCACCATATCAACAGAATTATCATATGCCCCTCGCTCCAAATTATTACAGGGACATCAATAAGCCCTTAAGCATAATTTTACTCTCCACAGACTTTAGCCAATCACAGTCTCACAGGTCAAATTCACAGCTTCCTCTATGCTTAAGTTTATTTTGTGGATTTTAAGTGCTGTCGGGGGCATAATAGCTTACAGGTGCATCCACCTGTGAATTGAAAACGTTAACAGGCTGACTGTTCTCAAAATGAACAAGGCTTAGATTGGCCCCGACTATTCAACCCCAGTGGATGACAACAGAGGAGTATAAAGTCAATTCAAATGTTTAAATGTTTTTTTCTGGTGTGTTACCATGCACCCCTTCAAACCCAAAAAGAGGGTATATGGTTCATGTTTTGTTTTGTTTTTTTCTTATCCTCCTCCTCCATGACCATATCCACAGAGTTATCATGCGGCACTCATTCATAATTTTTAGAGGGCCAGAAGCCAGCCCTGACTAATTATTTTTTGAGGGCCAACAGCCAGCGTCACTCATAATTTTTAGAGGGCCAGCAGCCAGCCCTCACTGATCATTTTTATAGGGCCAGCAGCTAGCTCTCATTCAGTTATTAGAAGGCAAACAGCCTGGCCTTATTCATATTTTTTAGAGGGCCAGCAGCTGGCCCTTATTCATAATTTCTACAGGACAAAAATCTGAACCCCAAAAATGTTGTCACTCAATTTTTTTTAGAGGGCCAGCAGGTGGCCTTCACTGATAATTTTAATAGGGCCAGCATACATAATTTTTAGAGGGCCAACATTCGGCCCTCATACATAATTTGTTGAGGGCCAGTAGTCAGTCCTCACTCATAATTGTTAGAGGACAATCAGCCGGCCTTCATTAAATTATTACAGGGCCAGCAGCAAGGCCTCATACATAATTTTTTTAGGGCCAGCAGCCCATTCAATTTTTAGACAGCAAACATCCGGGACTTTCTCATAAGTTTTAGGAGGTCAGCAGCCAGACCTCACACAATTTTTAGAAGGCCAGCAGTCAGCCATCACTCATAATTATTATAGGGCCAGCAGCCTGGCCCTCATTCGTAATTTTTAGAGGGTAAATAAGCAAGCCTCCCCAAAATTTTCTCATGCAATTTTTAGAGGGCCAGCAGCTGGCCCTCACTGATGATTTTTATAGAGCCAGCAGCCCGCTCTCTCTCATTGTAGAGAGCTAGCACACGACCCTCATTCATAATTTATAGAGGGCTAGCAGCCAGCCATCACTCTTAATTTTTAAAGAGCCAGTATGCAGCCCTCACACACAATTTTTTGGAGGGCCAACAAGTGGTACTCCCAAAAATTATCTTTTTCGGGGCTACATATTTTAACTTTTTGAAGGTGGGAGCACACCAAACATTGTTAACGTTATCCATGAGACCTAGCTTCCTGTCCCAGTTTGCAGGGGTGCGCGGACAACACTTCTGAAACCAGAACAGTGCCAACAGGTGGCCAGTTGGATTCCAGATAATGCTTTCACTCTGTTTCCCGGCATCACCCACTCTATTTTCCACATGGTCCAGTCTCAGTAGCTAAGTGTTACAAACCGGCGCCGCCATAGCCGCAAGAAGCCTGCTGCGATTCCTGTTGCACCCAGGCGCCGGCTGCCGTTCTTGGCCGTGCCTCGGGTCGTCCAGTTGGCTGTTCCTTCCACCACGTCTAAGTGTGGAGAGGCGGCTAGTGCGCATGCGTGCGCCGATTTACCCCAGCCAGAGTTTAAGCCCGGTGTTTTTCCTAGTGAGCATGCTCAGCCTGATTGTGTTATGTCTGAGACTAAGTCCTCAGTTCAGGCTACTGAGCATGCTCCCACAATTAACCCTAACAGCCTCTTTGCACAGGTACTTGGACTTCGTGCTGTGTCTAAGTTCTGGCATGTGCCTACTGAGCATGCTCAAACTGATAGTCTGCTTTCTGAGCCTGTTGCTCAGGCTACTGGGCATGCTCAGCCACTTAGTGCACCAGAGGCTAGGTCCGGTAAGGACCTCACTGAGCATGTCCGTGAGGTGGCAGGCCCTAATAGGGCAGAGGGTGTCAGGTGTCCTGATGACGTGGCAACTCCGGACTGGCTCGCAGAGGCCCGCCCCTATGATCTGGCACCTCAGTATTGGTTGTCAGACGATGACTAGTGAAGTGTTTGGGGCGTGGCTGCCATGAGGTCATCAATGACGTGGCGGTTCCGGATAGGTCGCATGTGACGTCACTGATGACATGGCACTGAATAGGATAACTGAAGTGAGCACTAATATATATATTATGAGTGCAAGCCAAAAATTACATACTATATACGGATAAGGCTGCACATCAAACTTAGATAATGGTATAATGCCTCAAGCATATGGACAAATATTGGAATATACAATGAAAAATGCTACTTGCTAATTTGAACATGTGAATAATGAATTGCATACCTGCCATGAATATTAGGAAAAAGGAGATATTTAGCAATCGCATTGATCAATGTAACTGAGCCCCAAGGCCTCGTCAAGGCATATCTCTATATTGGGGTCCCTAGCTCTGTGACCCTAACTGTGTGTCATCTCATTGCAATTAAAAACTGCTGTGGGTGGAGAGGGGTAACTAAGGACTTTCTTATATAGGAGATGGAAAAAAACATGGCCGAAAGGGGCGGAGCTGTGTTCACAGTGTGAACACAGCTCCGCCCCTTTCGGCCATGTTTTTTTCCATCTCCTATATAAGAAAGTCCTTAGTTACCCCTCTCCACCCACAGCAGTTTTTAATTGCAATGAGATGACACACAGTTAGGGTCACAGAGCTAGGGACCCCAATATAGAGATATGCCTTGACGAGGCCTTGGGGCTCAGTTACATTGATCAATGCGATTGCTAAATATCTCCTTTTTCCTAATATTCATGGCAGGTATGCAATTCATTATTCACATGTTCAAATTAGCAAGTAGCATTTTTCATTGTATATTCCAATATTTGTCCATATGCTTGAGGCATTATACCATTATCTAAGTTTGATGTGCAGCCTTATCCGTATATACTGATGACATGGCACTCTGCTATTGGACCTTGGTGGTTCCACCCTGGGTTTGGGGCGGACCCAGGTTATAAAAGGGGCTGGAGACAACATGGAGGTGCGCAGTCTTCACTTTTGCTCAGTCAGAGCACACCTCCATGTTAGAGCCTCATTGCGGCATAAGCCTATGTTGGGAAGCAGTAGGTAGGGTTAGGCGAACGGTGCCTGTCACGCCAAGATTCGTGGCTCGGCACATCAGGGTCAGGCGCCGTGCTTCCCTCCTGCCGTTCCAGTCTTGCTATAGCAGCCCAGTGGCGTTAACTGGGCTGCGGCTGCTGTGCTTCCTGTCCGATTGTGCTCCCTACACACACGGACAATGCACCCGCTGCGCCACCTGTCCGATTGTGCCCCCTATGCACACGGACAACGCACCTGCTGCGCCACCTGTCCGATTGTGCCCCCTACGCACACGGACAACACACCTGCTGCGCCACCTGTCCGGTTGTGCCCCCTACGCGCACGGACAGCGTACCCCAGGACCCCTGTGGAGTTAACAGGGTGTTCCTTATCCTCCTCGGCTTCCCGGTCAACGCTACTGGTGTACCCATCTGGCCTGACGTGTCCTACACACACGTGGCCAGTCGAGAGGTGGCCAGAAACGCTAATCAGAGGACTGCTCGGCGTGATATGTCCTACACACGTGGCCGACAGGGCGCTTTCGTGGCGGTCTTCCGGTCAACGCTACCTGGTTACCACCCGGCCTGACGTGTTTCCTGCATACGTGGTTGGTGTAGCGCTAGGTGCACCAAAACGCTAATCGGGTTGTCGTCCGGTCTGACGTGTCCCAACACACATGACCGGTTCCCAGAGTTCCTGGGTTATCTCAGAGCCATCCAGCTCTATAGTCTCCGCCTAACCCTCAGGTGCCAGCAGCTCCTTTGTCATCTGGAGCACGGTGGGCCCCGACTGGCGATTAGGATATATACCCCCTGGTCCTAATCTGCCGGTCCCCCCGTAACACTAAGAGTCTGGATCACATAATCCTAAACCTGATCCTCCTTCCTCTAACCATGGCTAGTCCCAGGAGACAAAAGATCCCAAGTTCGGACAGTCCAAGAAGCGAGTCCTAAAGTTTCCATTGATTGATTCTGGCTTCCCCCTGCATGTTTCAAGAAGGACATGAGGAGATTTTGTGCAGAGAAGCCCCAAAATTTGAGCAGCTATGGTCAGAGGAAGATGACAGTTTGCAATTGCAATTAGTGTCTCAATCGGTTGATGATGATGATACACAGTTGCCAACAAGTCAGGAGGAGGGCCAGAGTTCGGAAGTGTAAAGTGGGCTTTACACGCTACGATATTTCTAGCAATTGCTAGCGATATCGTACGCAAAAGCACTCGCCCTCGTCATACATGCGATATCGTGTGATCGCTGCCACAATGAACATTATCGCTATGGCAGCGTCACACGCACTTACCTGGTCGGCGGCGTCGCTGTGACTGCCGAACAATCCCTCCCTCAAGGGGAAGGTGCATTCAGCATCACTGCGACGTCGCTTCGACGTCACTAAGCAGCCAGCCAATCGAAGCGGAGGACCAGAGATGAGCGGGACGAATATCCCGCCCACCACCTTCCTTCCTCATTGCGGGCGGGACGCAGGTAAAGTAAGGTTCCTCGCTCCTGCGGTGTCACACACATCGATGTGTGATGCTGCAGGAACGAGGAACAACATCTATAAACAACCATTAACAATTTTTGGTTTTAGGATGACCTCTCCATGGTGTACGATTTTCACCACTTTGGAGGACGTTTAAGGTCGCTGGTAAGTGTTACACCCTGCAATACCGTTAATGATGCCGGATGTGCGTCACTAACGAAAATGACCCCGACGATAAAACATTAACGATATCGTAGAGTGTAAAGCCCCCTTAAGACAAGGGGGTGGACAATTAAGTCACTGACAGAACCTGGCAAGATGCCATTTAGAGCAAAGATAACAGTGCAAAAGTGGCAGGATCAGCAACACTACAACTGGCAGGAAGAGGCAGTGGGGTGGCCAGAAGGAGTGTTATATATTCTTACAACTCACAAAGGGATAAAGTTAACAAACTAAGAACTACAACTGACCCTGTCATTCCCTTACAGACCAGAGATCCCAATTCTGTAGTCCCTAGTGGTTCCTGCTGGAGTTGGAATAACCTTAACCACAAACTAAACAATTTCAACTTGGGCCTATGTTACCTGATCAGCCATCGAGCACTTCACGCTATTCCTAAGGAACCAAGAGAGAGAATAGTAGAGTACAAATTACTTACAGAAGTGAAGGTGTGCTGAAGTAGAAAGTGATCCCAGTTGAGTAAGACAAATACAAAATAACAGAGAAAGTGAGTCTTGCTAAAGAATACGCCGCCTACTTACTGACAACAAACAAGAGATATGTGCAGAGTGAAGAACAAAAAAGCAGAAAATTGTATTCCACTGACTATAATAAACTAACAGCAATATGTGACGTGGAATGTGATGGAATCACTAGGAACGGGGGAGCCTACATGGCCCTCAGGCTAGGAGAATCCTAGCTGACCCTAATCCCAAAGGTACATCTGAAGGTGACTATGTTTGGCCAGCTTCCCTGCCCTAGCTCGTGAACAACCCATGTGTAGTGGCCTCCTCCCTCCACCAAGGAGAATGCCAGAACAGGAGTGGGTAATCTCACACAAATAAACAGAAAGAGAAAAAACAAAAACTCAAACTAACAGCAATCACTCACAGAGATATAGACAATAAGTGATCAGGAAGAAATAATTAGACAACAAGAATATTTCCACAACAAACCAAACAGCTCACAGAAATTCACCATCAACTGGATAACAAAGCAAAAGGAGCAGGATCATATACAGCTACTGTATCATCGGCATAGGAGAACAGGCTCCATCATCTTAAAAATTGCAGAGGCGACTGTGATAGGTCTCCTGCAACATATAACAGAAGCAACAATCCACAGGCTTGCAAAAATAAACTGCTGCAAGGCCGATTGCTAACAAGAGCACCGATCGTCGACGCCCGAGCCTGTTTATGTAATTCAAAAGCAGCAACGTGTGTGTGAAGCCCCACAGGTGCTGTTGTGTCGGTGCATTACCTTCAGGGACTCCACGTGGATGGAACAGTCTGGTCACAGGTAAGATGTCTTCTTAGGATTGTCGTGACACCACTTTCAGTATTGCGGTCAGTGGGGACCGCCACTGCAGAATAAGGGGTGCCTGGGGCTGATGGTGGGTGCAGACAGTTGTAGTGGCCTCCCGAGAGTGAGGCAAGCCCCAGGACCCTGTGTAGGTGTGTGGAACCACAAGGCGCAGAATGACTCAGGCACAGTCCAAACAGTCTTTCATGGATTTTACTCACATTAGGTGGCAGGGTGAGTAACCCGGGCGTAGCTGGGATGAACCAGGCTGATACCAGGTGTCCTTCAGGCTGACTTGTGAGGATGGCTACTGACTCGCCTTCTCTAGCCCTTCTGTTGTTTGTGATAGCCCCGACTTGCAGTCCCTACGGGGGTCACCCAGGGAAGTTGCTGCTCCCCTCGTTTCGGCCCGTTTGCTTGTAGCCTGGACCAGGTCACTCCGACTGCTTGCCTCTTGTGAACTATGGGCCCTCTATTTGCTACGTGGCTGCGGACTCTGTGGTGTTTTCTTGGGGGTTTGAAGTGCCCCCTCAGGCAGGTTTGGCAGAAGAAAGGTGAATCTATCTCTGCACTGGGACCTGTTACCCGTGCGGGCCTGGTACCTCCCTGGCAGTCCCCTTACTTTGCCACCCCGTTGCTCTCTCTAGCCATGGGTGGATTTCGAGCGGCACTACCAGGTGACCGATCTCCCCCGTCAGTAGTCACTGCGCGTACGCTGTTAGATTGCAGCAGCTCCAGGGCCCTCCGTCTGCTCTCCCTGAGCTCCACACTAAACTGGCTCACTGCTCCTCTTCTCCTGTTCTTGCCTATGAAACCTAGCAACCAGGCTCTCCACCACACCCCTTGAGTGGAGATGGAGGCCACGCCCCCTCCTGGAAGCTCTCAGGAGTCCTCCCAAAGGTACATGTGTGAGACCTGATTACTATGCGCCTGTGTAGTCACACCTTGGTCAGCCTTCTGGATTATCTGTATTGTACTGCCCCCAGCATGGGTGCAGTACTCAGTGGTGCCTGACCAGGTCAGGGGCGCTACATGTGGAGTGTCCAACTCTAATGTGGGAACAGTGTCAGATGTAGTCCTGACATTCGGTGAGTTGTGAGCCATACACCATGTGACAATATGGCTGGACGTCAAATGAAGAATATCTTCAGCAGTTAATAGAAGCCGGAGGTACATACTTAAAGCCACACCCAAAAGGATATTGGGAAGGCAAATATGTAAATTAATACACCTGTTACCCTAATCAAACCTAAGCACGGATAACAGTAACTCAACACCCAAAGAAAAGGTCCAGTGGACAGAGGAGCCAACAACAGTGCACAGACTCAAGGGTTCAAATCCAGACAAAAGGGAGAAAGTGGATGACAGTTCCCTACAGCACCCACACGTGGCAAGTTTTTTTTCCACTGTATTCCAATGCACTCCTTCCTACCCACTGCACATGATCTGAAGTTGTCCGCACTTAAAGCCATGAGCACTACTCTGAAGCCCTGCGTATGTGTCCCAGCTTCAGAGAGGCATAGTGCTCATGGGTGGAAGTGTGGACAACTTCAAATCATGCACAATGAGCCTCTCTGAAGCCAGAATGCATACACCTCGAGTCAGAAAAGCTCAATGCTGAGGATTACACAGCCATGGGGATGAGTGGTTTTCTATCGTGCTGCCGATTATGCTGGCTGTTGTAAAGCATGTTACCACTCCCGCACGTTTTAGTGGGCCGACTAATTGGGGAACTACCACCCCTGTGACTAGTCACAGGCATAATTAGCATATCATAAACGGTCTTCAGAAATACCTTTTCTAATGATCTGTTTATGTATGCCACCACATGAAGGGACTGTTAGGCAGGGATTATAGATATGTGCACAGAACTTATTTTGATTCTTGGTGCACACGGCATCTGACAGGTTCCCTTTAATGACATCCAAAGAAGAGCAATGGAGATTGAAAAGGAGTGTTTTGCATACCTAATGTGGATCTTATATCTTAAGGGGAATAAAGATGCTCCCCTGCAGATTACCGAATGGTGCCCATAAGAACGTCTGTGCTTGTAGATAACTTTGACTGGGTGTGCAACACTTACTTTTCTCTTCAGAATGGTGTCCACCACGTTCCAGACAGTTATTGTCATAGGTGTAGAATTTATTTTTTCTGATAGACGTAGAATTGACACACACGACACTGGGATTTTCTGGGCAAACTAAACTTAAACTTTTTATTTTCATCTCTCAATTCTTTTCTATGGAGAGAAGCCAAACACATTTAGTCAGCAACTGACGGCAGGTATGCCAATCTGTAAGTGGCTACACCATTAATACCTGACTCCTGCACCACACCATGGAGTAACTGCAGACTTTTGGCCCGATTGTGGACAACACATTAAAGACAAAGTGCAGTATAATGTATAATTGGCATTTGGTTCATCTTAGGTTGGTGCAGACGAGCATATTTTCCATAAGAGCTGCATTCCACAAAACATCAGATTACACCCAGACCAATATTATGCTATGGGGTCATGCACATGTAACGCTATGTGCGCACGTTGCGTAATTGCATGCAGTTACGCTGCGATTTGCACCGCAGCATAACTGCATGCGTCCTGCGTCCCCAGCACAATCTATGTAGATTGTGCAGGAGACGTGCGCACGTGGCGTATTAGAGTGCAGCGCTACGGCTGCTGCCAGAAGCGCGCGTTCTAAGAAATGACATGTCACTTCTTTCATGCGCTCTGCATGAAGTCCCTGCTCTGTCTATGGGAGGGGCTAGGAGGGGCTACATTCAGAGCGCATGAAATCGGCTTTTGTTTCTGCAGCGATCTGAAGCGCACATGTGCTGTTCAAATCGCTGCAGAAATTTCTGCAGTGACAGTACACAACGTGCGCACATACCCTGAAAGTTTTTCCCCAGCTTCTATTCTAGGAAAAAAAATCACTGCATGCCAGAGTTTAATCCTATTTTCAAATTGCACATGGAAATGAAAGTCAATGACTTTGTGGCAAATATTGGACTGACATCTGCTTGCAGTCCAATTTCTGTGCGCTGACAGAATGGAGAAGATGGAGAATTTTTTTCTACATCTTCTGTTCATCCGAGAGAATTGGAGCACACTATACTAATGTGACGCCCCTGGACTATCAGGTCATCACAGGGTATTGTACAATCTGCCCTCCTGTGCAGTATCCACCTCCTTCTTAGTTATAGGTCCCCAACTACATGGTGTTACCTACATCAGCTAATTAAATCCTAGGTACACTCTGCACCACACCCACCTGACACACCTGTGGATGTCCTGAGTGGAATAGGGTCGCCCACTTGTGGGGTTGGCTAGGGGAGATCAGGAGTGTCAGGAGTAGGGAGAAGTGTGTTGGAAGTGAAGGAGAGAGGAGGTCAGGAGCAGGGCTCCTAGGAAGCTGTCTACGTAGCAGACGGTGGTCTGGGCCTAGAGGAGCTGGACCCCCGGTCGCAGGGGATCATGGCAAGGGGCACGGAACTGTCAAGGAAGACAGCTGGCAGCCTTGCACCATCACCGGGCTGAGACCAGGGCACGACGGGGTATGTGGACCCTAGGTCAGTGAGTAGCTTCAGTCAACCTGACAATTTACCTGACGAGAACGGAGTCTTCAAGATCCGCTCTTCTCCTCTCCAAAATCTGGGTACTAGTGCAAGGAGGGGGATAGGACTTTCCACTCCAAAATCAGGGTTCTTAACTCAACAAAGAAGATAGGACATTCCACAAAAACGGTCCAGAAAATCCCAAGCGTGAACCCTGAGAGCAAGCTCCCACACTTAGCCATAGTGGGGAACGGGACCCGGCAAGTTCCATATTACCGGGACCAAAAGAGAAGTAAACTTAGTTTCAGGAGGCAGGTCACAGATCACCAGGCAGCACCATTGGGGATGGGACACGAACTAGCGTCCCTCAGCGGCAGCAGTATCCAGAACTTTGGTTTATCAAGTTGTCGATGTCAGCTTAATGGACTGAGTGAGTATGCAAGTGATCCCCTTCACACCTGACGGCACTCCCCAAACACCATCACCGAGTCCCGGGGCATCCCCTCTACCTGTGGAGGGTCCTAACACCTGGTTGCCCCATTCCATCACCCCGAGGTACTCCCAACTGCAGCAGTGGTACTCCAAATTACCACATACCATGGGTGGCGTCACGAACTCTAAAAAAATCCCCTGTAAATACACCCTTCATTTGAGTGGCTGCACAACCCCCGGGTCCGGAGACCCCTCGAGCCACTGCGGTTCCAGATCCGAGCAGCTCAGCTGCTGACACGGGGGCGGCACACTAACACTCTGATCAAGCTTTGATCAGAGTTTGATGAGAGTGCTTTTTGCATAATTGATCTGATTCTCTCGGTTTAGAGGATATAAGGCCATCTGCCCCTGCAATTAGTGTGAGGGAACTAAAAAGCTTAATGTTGTGTTTGGGAAATACGAGATGCCTGTCATAATGCAGGTATAAAAAGCTTATTTCAAATGTCACAATTTTTAGCGCAGAATTGCTCCTTCTTCGAGTATGCATTAGATTTCGTTAACAAGAGGTGAGCGCACTACCTTATCTCTTTGATGTTTGCTATAAAAGTTCACATGAATTGCACCTTTTTTTCTTGTCTCCCTTTTACATGCTCTTGTGTAGCAGAGGTCGCTCTGCGGGAACAGCAGGAGAGACTTTTTCTCTTTCCAGAAGTTTTCTCAAGGGAATATATAAATAACATTAGAGGCCCAAGGATTCACAGATGAAACCTCTAGTATTTTATACAACTTGTGAATTACAGAAGAATAGTATTACAAGTTTTGCTGGGGATTATTCTAATATACCTGTACGTATCTCCTGTATGAGCAATATATTTTCCAGATGTTGACGGAAATTTCCAGCCCTGTGAAATATTTGGCACTGTTTGACCAAAATTTGCATGAAGAAGTTTGGAGTGCAACACATTAGCGCCATCTGAAAAAACTTAGGCAAACAGAACGTGTCATATCCCATTGTAACATGTATATCACTTAACACCTTTATACCATCTTCTAAAATCAGTTTTCAAATTACAAGCAGATGATCACACCTTAAAAGTGAAAAATATTTCCATGCCATGATCTAAGGAAAGGTATCAGCTTAATGGTTCATTGAACTTGACCTCGTTTAACAAAAATAGCAGTGGTCTGTAATGAACCATGTGACATTCTGTACATTATTATCGTTTTCAACTTTATGGACATTCTTATCATAAAGAAAACTGAACCAGGCTGCACGCATAAGCTCTCCAAATAGGAAAAGAACAAAAATATTTATAGATATTTTGGTATCTTTAAAGTTTAAATACAAGCAGCTCTGGAAATCTGGTGGTGTGGTGCTAGATTCTCCCTCCAATAACAGTCATGTAGTGCCTGGAAACATGAGATTTAGTACCTGAGGGATTGGAGTCTCAAATACCTTACACTTTTTATACACTGCCAAGAATTTAAATTAGGAAAAGCTGGGGACGGACAAATGTGTTATCCCCAGGAGTCTTTTGGCCTTGTTTTATCAGACTCTTTTGCTTATTTTAAAGTAGACATAACAGGAGATTCAAGTAACTTTTTTACTACAAAAGAATAATGAGTTTTATAAAATGCAATATCAATTAAATTCCAAAATGATAGAACGAAATAAAGACACTGTCTATCCAGAGTGTTTTTTCATTGATTAAGTGATCGGAGACAAGGATAATCCAAGTCACAAAACTGATGTTAACTACAGTAACTCTCGTATCAATAGAATCAGATAACATTTCATAAAATGTTACAAACTAATGAGTAGAGATGAGCGAATTAATCTGAGTAGAATTTAGTTCTGTGTCGCCCTGTCCTATCAGGTCGTCACGGGGTATTGTGCAATCTGCCCTTCTGCATAGTATCCAACCCTCCTTGGTCCTGGTCGTTTGGTGTTGTTAAGAGCTTAGCCAGTCAAAACCCTAGAAACACATTATACCACACCCACCAGACACACCATTGGGGTGCCTAAAGGGAATAGGGCCACCCAATTGGGGGATTGGTAGGGAAAGGTAAAAAGTGAGAGGAGAAATGAAAAAAGAGTGAAAGGAGTAGGAGGTAGAGTGGTGACTCTCTGAGAGGGAGAGGTCACCGGGTTGGAGCAGGGCTCCTTGAGTACTAGGTAGCAGACGTTGGTCTGGGCCTGGTAGGAGCTGGAACCCCGGTCGCAGGGGATCGTGTCAAGGGGCACGGATTGCCAAGGAGGGCAGCCGGCGGCCTTGAGCCATCTCCAGGCAGGGGACAGGGCACGACGGGGTACGCGGACCCTAGGCCGGGAAGTAGCTTCAAGCGTCCTGGTAATTTACCCGACGGGGGTGAAGCCTTCAAGATTCATCCCTCAGATGAATGATGATGGGATAGGACTTTTCCTGACACAGTCCACCAATCCCAAGCGTGAACCCTGAGAGCAAGCTCACTCCATTAGCCATACAGGTGAGCGGGACCCGACTAGTTCCACACTACAGGGTCCAAAGAGTGAACAAGGTGCCATGGAAAAGGCCACAGGCTAACAAGCAACACCAAGAGCACGGACCCAAGCGTGCTCCCTTCTTGCTGCAGCAGTGCTCAGAATTCTGGTTTACAAGCTGTCGGTGTCAGTATTCTTGGACTGAGTGAGTACGCAGAAACCCTTCCTTTTCCAAACGGCACCCCACTCTTGCACCACCAGCACCGGGCCCCGGGGCACAAACCCCTTACCCATGGAGGGGTTAAACACCTTGCTGCCGTACCATCACCACCGGGCTCCCCCTTCCCCCCCAACAGTATCAGTGGTATCCCACCTTACCACACACCGTGGGTGGTGTCACGAACTTCTAACTCCCCTATACATATTCCCCTATTCAAACTCGAGTGTCCACACGAACCCCTGGGTCCGGAGACCCCTCGAGCCACTGCGGTTCCGGATCCGAGCATCTTGGCCAATGGCACGGGGGCGGTACACCTCGAAAAACCTGGCGTCATGAACAGGATATGAGCAGGATCCACTTACCTGGGTGACGTGCTCCTTGAAAGTCTAAAACCGCGAGTCAAGAGTCCCTTTCCCGCCAATTACGCCATTGTGCGCTATCATTTCACGCCAAAATGCTGTCTTCACCGAGATAGCATGCGAAGCCTAATCCCCGCCCTTTGTCTTTGCGTGTGAGGCCGGAACCGGAAGTTCCCAGAGGGCCACAGCACGCGAGAGGGTGCTGCGAAAAGGCCAAGGGGGAGCACAGAGATGTCGGCTCCTGACGATGGAAGTGTGGCAGCGCTGCCTCGACCCGACCGGGGTAATGATGGCACAGCAGACACCGCTCCGGCTGCAGGGGCGGCGGCACCGGGACCTGAGGTGGTTGTGCCAATAATGCCGATAACATTGCCGTATGTGCCAGGCACTGCCTGGCTTCCACAGTATTTTGATCGACTGCAAGGATTCAAGAAAAAAATCTGTAACGTTCTTGACATGTATGCCCTGAACTGGCGGCAGCGGGTGTTGGTAGTGCTCGGGCAGCTGGCTGGTGCTGCCGAGCTGGAAGTGGAGACATAGACTGAGGAAGATCGGACATCGGAAGCTGCCATTTTCAGGAGACTGGGAGCTGCATTTGAAACCCGCACAGAAGCGGAACTGAGAATGAGATTTTATAGCTGCAAGCAACGGCCCCAAGATAACATCCGAGATTACGCCCTTAAATTTCAAGCAGAGTTGTGGACCCTGAGACTGACCAATGATATCAGAGAGCCGGAGGGGAATGTCAGCATTCCGGGATTTGCAGTTCTCTTTTGAAAGAGCTTGCCCTCGGTTAACATGGAGTTTGCTGTTCTGTTGCCCTACTTCCTGTCCAGCTGTTTAAAAGGCTGCCTCTAAGCTTAGTCCAGTGCCTGAGTATACTGCTTGCTGTGTACTCCTGCTTTGCTGCTCTTGGTTCCTGATTGACATTTTGGATCCTCCCGAAAAACAACCGACACCGACTTTGGACTTTACTCGGACTCATCAAGCTGTGCCCGGACTCCGTCTGCCGTCTTTGGTCAGCACTTCTGCCCGGTTCCTTCCGGTTCGTAACCACTCTGGACTCTCATCTCGTGCGGACATATTGGACACTACCTCTGGCCCTTTGTGTCCCGGCTGCTGCGCATTTAGGCCTTCTGGGGTGATTACCAGACAGTCCCTGTATAGGGGTTCGCTCTTGGTGGTCTCCCTGGGGGAGTCCGGTGCGTGGCCCCGGGAATTCCCTTCGCTCCGATCCTGGAAGGTATTTCCGGTGTTTATTGTTCTACTGTGTTTTGTTCCGTTTATGTACATATCGTTGGTTACCTGTTATAAACATTTCTGCACCAAGAACTCGTCTCTGATTGTCATTGCCCTAACGCAATCGAAATCCTCAGTACATACAATAGTATTACAGGGAACAAGATACTGGTGGAGCAGTTCCTGCAAGGCCTCGGGTCGGCTGAGGACATCAAGCAGTTCCGACTGTGGGTCCTGGAACATCCCGCTCTGGGCTTTGCTACCCTGAAAGAGCAGGCAATCAAGGCCCTGCAGCCGCCAGAGGCTCCTGATTCCCCACTCCCGACTTGGCAAGCTGATGCTTCTCCAGTGCAAGTGAAGCCTTCTGCCCTGGCCCTGCCTGAGCTGGCTCCTTTAACAACAACCGGGAGAGGAGCACCCAACTTATCTACCCAAGTGCAGCAGCTAACTAAAGATGTCACCCGGATTCTGGAAGCCATGCAACTAAAGTCAAGATCCACTCCACCAAGAGAGATTCAATTGGCCGACTGCCCGGAAGACGTCCCCTGGATGAAGAAACGGACCTCGGTGTACAGAGGATGGAGCAGTGACCGGTATGGCCCACCTGTGTGTTATAAGTGTAACAAGATCGGCCACTACGCAGAAGCTGTTCTTTAAACAGGCAACCCCTGGGGCCAAGGGCAGTCCCCAGGAATAAATTGTCAAGGCCCAGTGGATTGGAGGGAGCGGTATGTAGGAGGACGGCCCATTGTTTCCATTACTCTGGATGGGATTCCCACCTTTGCACTTCTCGATACCGGCTCCCAGGTAACGACTATTCCCTATGTACTGTATAAGAAATTCTGGCTTGATGATGACTTGATGCCTCTGGATGATGGTTTGACAATCTATGCTGTCAGTGGATTGCCTGTGACTCAAATTGGGTTCAAGGAGGTGACCATAAAGGTGGGCTGAGTAGAATTATCCAGACATGGCCTAATAGTAGTAAAAAATGATCCTAGTGATCGGAACCCGAAGATCATTTCAGAAACAAATGTCATTGAAAATTGCATGGGAGAAGTGTTATTTTTGCTTCAACAGCTGTCTGAAACTGCAGGAGCAGGTCAGCAGAGAGTCCAGCCACGTGAGATCCGAGCCCTCCTGCAGAGGCTACAGATAAATCTCTCCGGAGGTGAGATAGGTGGTGTATGGGTAATGGATGTAGCCCCTCTAGTAGTGCCCCCGCAAAGTGAAATGTTGATATAGTGCAGGGCGGCTATAGGCTCCCGGGGACAGTATTACCAGGCAGTGGTAGAACCCCTACACTCAGAGCATTGGCCCACTGTGTTCACGGCCAGAGGGGTCGTCGATGTCCAGAAGGGGAGGGTGCCCGTGTGAGTGTTAAACTGTGGGGAGGAGGAAGTTACACTACCCCGCTATTCCACCATAGCTAAGCTGTTTACAATAAATGCAGACGACATCCATGCAACAGGGTCTCCAGACATGCTGAGTCAGCACCCTAGTACTAACCCCCAGGGCCCGGTAGAGAAGTGGTGTCAGTCGCTACATGTGGGCACCGACTCTACATCTGCCTGCACATCATAAACAAGGGGTCTACAGGGTGGTCAAGGAGTATGAGCAGGTCTTTAGTAAGCACCCACTGGATTTTGTGCGGATTAAAGGGGTACAACACCACATACCCACGGGCACTCACCCACCTATCAAGGAGAGGTATAGGCCCATACCACCTGCCCATTACCAGTGTGCCAAAGATATGCTTAGAAGCATGAAGGAAGCAGGAGTGATCCGCGATAGCTGCAGTCCATGGGCCACGCCCATTGGTATTGGTGAAGAAGAAAGATGGGACTATGAGGATGTGCATAGATTACCGCCAGATTAACAAGATTACCCGTAAGGACACCTACCCTCTGCCCCGCATTGAGGAATCGCTAGCCGCTTTAAAGTCTGCTAGTTACTTTTCTACCCTTGATCTCATCAGCAGATATTGGCAGGTAGCAGTTGCCGAAGAGGACCGGGAGAAGACCGCGTTTGCCACTCCGATGGGCCTATGTGAATATAATAGTATGCCATTCGGGCTGTGCAATGCAATGACGTTCCAGAGGCTGATGGAATGCTGCTTGGGCCATTGTAACTTTGAAACCGTCTTGCTGTATCTGGACGACGTCATTGTTTACTCCAAAACCTACGAAGCACACTTTGAGCATCTGGCCGAGGTGTTCGACGCTGTGTCCAAGTATGGAATGAAGCTCAATCCGTCCAAGTGCCATTTGTTAAAACCGAAGATGCAGTACTTAGGGCATGTGGTGAGTACCGAAGGCGTAGCCCCGAACACCGAAAAGATCACAGCCATTCAGAACTGGCCACAGCCCACTACTGTCAGAGAGGTGCGGCAGTTCCTGGGCCTCATGGGATACTACCGGAGGTTCATCAAGGGGTATACCCAAATGGCAGCCCCCTTGCAGGACCTTCTGGTGGGCCAGACTGCACACGGTAAATCCTCGAGGCCTCCATTCAAATGGGGCAGGGAACAAGAAGATTCTTTCAAGCGGATGAAGGCTGTCCTAACTGGGGACGAGATCTTGGCTTATCCCGATTACGGCCTCCACTTCGTGTTATACACCGATGCTAGTAATGTGGGATTAGGAGCCGTCTTGTCACAGGTGCAGAATGGCAAGGAAAAAGTAATCGCTTATGCCAGCCGGAAGTTAAGACCGACGGACAGAAACCCAGAAAATTATAGCTACTTCAAGTTAGGGTTCCTGGCGCTTAACTGGGCTGTGACCGAACGGTTTAAGCACTATCTGGCTGCTGCCAAGTTCACAGTGTACACGGAAAATAATCCATTGACTCACTTGGACACAGTGAAGCTGGGAGCCTTGGAGCAACGATGAGTCACATGGTTGGCTAACTATGTTTTCATTATCAAATACAGGGCTGGCTGTAAGAATGCTAATGCAGATCTAGAATGCCAGACCTGCTTGAGTGTCCACATGAACCCCCGGGTCCGGAGACCCCTCAAGCCGCTGCGGTTCTGGATCCGAGCAGCTCAGCCGCTAGCACGGGGGCGGTACAGTTTGACTTGAATTTTACAAAAATCTGTATTTAAAAAATGCAGATTTTTTTCCATAATTTGATTAATTAAAATGGTGGCTATCAACAGGTTAAAAAAATTGTTATATTCACCTCTCCGGTAGTGATGAGTGAGCACTAACATGTTCGGGTGTTCGGTACTCGTAATGAGCAATTCAATGCCCGGATGAGCACGACTCAAGTACTCGAGTATAATGGAAGACAGAGGGGAACTCGAGCATTTTTCTGCACAAGTTAATGGAAAAAGGCTCAAGTTCCCTATTGACTTCCATTATACTCGGGTTCTTGACTTGTACCTATCTGAGCATTCAGCTACTCATTGCGAGTACTGAGCAAATGACCATGGTATTGCTCAGTAATCACTACTCTCCAACCCTCTCCTATTCACTGACATCTATCCGGTCCTTTCTGTATCTTCCGATACCCCACTGCTCGGAATCTGTGAGGCTTCTGATTTGTGCTGAACTTCTGGGTGTAATGGCATGTCGTGATCTCATGATGTCGTTGACCTCCAGTGAACTTGCAGAGAACCCTCCCGAGCATCGTAACATCCAGAACTTTAGGCTTCTCAATCAGATGCGAGAAATTTCCCTTTCTAGGGGTCTGCAACTAGTTTGCTAATTAGAAAATAATTTGCTAATTGCAAAGGCTTTTTATCAAGCTTTCCAAAAAATGAACAAGTTATGGCTTTTTATCACTAAGCTTTTTTAAAAAAATTACCCCTATTTTGAGAGTTGTTTCCTATGGGCACAAAAACATAAGATTATATTTCTCAGCTACAGTAGCACTGTCTAGCACTGTAGCAAAAAGTGAGCAGCCAGGAGAGGTGTTACTTGTATGACTGAGCAACAGCTACAGAAAAAGCAGTGTCATATGGGGTTGGGCTCATAACTCACTGGGTGTCAAGGTGGCATCAGACGCTGTTCACACAACAAACTCTCCACACTCCACACTGTGATTTCTATGGTGCTTCTGGGTTGAACAGGCAGGCTCTGGCGTCGACCAGCTGTGTGTAAATTTTTGAACAGGCCAGCAGGAGTTAATTTCTATTGGCCTGCTGCTTACTTCTGGGATCACATGTTGTGGGAAGATTTATCACTGCTATTCCATACCTTTTTAAGATAGACAAATCTGTTTTCCCATGCCGTTGATAACCTTTGCAACATCGGTTCGTGGGAAGTTGGTGATTGTATTGCTTTGATCATGGAGTTGTTGTGGAGTTATCTCGTTATCTCACTGTTTCCTCCCTGTTCTTAATATCCTCCTTATTACTTGTTGTCTAATACCTCTGTGGGAGCACACTGAGTGAATGTTTTGATTTCCCCTGTTTGTCCATATCTGTGAATTCTACCACTCCTGTCCTGGCCCTCCCTTTGGGTGAGGCAGATGGGGTATTAGATCAGGGCTATACAGGTTAAGGACTATGAAGGTGGCTCAGACATCATCACTATCAGATATATCTCTGGGATCAGGGACAGCTAAGATCCTCCTAGTCCAAGGGCCAGTTTATCCCATCACGCCCCATGATATTCTCATCAGCCATAATTAAATATTTATATGAACCCGGTAGCTGCACTTTCAAGGCAGTTGTAGGCCTTGTCTCTCCATATGGCAGAATTAAAGGGGGTGGTTCAGCAACAATGGCAGTCAGCTTCACCTTCAGGGAGGCAAGCAAATTGTATTTTCTTCTTCATCCCCATTTCTCTGGTAGTGAAGCACAGTGGGTGGGTATCGTGATCTCGCTTTGGAGTGGGGACCGACAAGCATAGTTTTTTTCCTTGCCTCCTGAGTCTGCTGTGTTTGTGTCAGTGGATGAGTTTTTCTTTGTGCTTGGTCTGATCTATGACGATCCAGATAAGGTGTCGTTAGCTAAGTCTGATATCTGTTCACTGCATCGGGTGAGTAGGCCGGCAGAGGATTATTGTGCTGAATTGCGGTGCTAATACATGTACCTTCTCTCAAAAAAATCAATTTTTTCAGGGTGTATCCAAGAGAGTAAAGAAGGTGTTGGTCAAGTATGAGACTCCTCCCTCCCTTGAGTGTGCTATGTCACTTCTAATCTGTATTGATTGCTGATAATGTCAGAGGTCTAATAACAGGTGTGTAAAACAAAACAAAAATCATAGTTACCAGTAAATGTCTTGATTGCATTTTTTATTTTGAATCTTAATACAATTGTTTCCCCTTTCTTAAAAAGGCCTAAACAAAAAATGCTAGGTAGATGTCCCAAAACCATATTTAGCGTGGTGTGTACAAATGTCAAATTTGACTACTAAAACAGGTATGTAAAAAAAACATATACAGCAGGTAAAATAAATATTGAACACGTCACCAATTTTCTAAGTAAATATATTTCTAAAGATGTTATTGGCATGAATTTCTTACTAGATATCAGTAAGAATCATCCAATCCACACAGGCAAAGCAATGAAACAGTAGATGTGCATAAATTCAGTTATGAGTAATAATGTGAAATGACACAGTGAAAAAGTATAGAGCCCAAGAAGAAAGAAAAGTGCAAAAAGCCATGGAAAGTAATGACAATAGTTAAAATCTACTAATAACACAGGTATGCAAAATTTGGGTTTATGAAAACTGTTTCAAATCCAATGACTGATTATCATGTGTTTTTTATACCCTGACTAAAAACGGCTTCTATTTTTAACTATCAAGTATAGATTTTTCATAAATTGCACGTGAAATTAGGTACTAGCAAGATGAACAGGAAAATTCTTTATTGTAGCTAAAAATGTACACAATATTATATATATATATATATATATATATATACACAGTAGTTTGGACACACCTTCTCATTCAAAGAGTTTTCTTTATTTTCATGACTCTGAAGAATGTAGATTCACATTGAAGGCATCAAAACTATGAATAAACCCATGTGGAATGAAATACTTAACAAAAAATTGTGAAACAACCGAAAGTATGTCTTATATTCTGGGTTCTTCAAAGTAGCCACCTTTTGCTTTGATTACTGCTTTGCACACTCTTGGCATTCTCTTGATGAGCTTTAAGAGGTACCGTGTTTTTCCAAAAATAAGACCTCCCCCAAAAATAAGCCCTAGCAGGGATTTTCAGCATTTTCGGAGAAAGGCTTAAATATAAGCCCTAGTCCCGGATCAATAATGAAGTGTCCGTGCAGCTAAAAAAGTTACAGATACTGCAGGACACTTCATTACAGACAGCGGCACCCGGCAATCACACTCACCCGACACTGAGCGGCAGGACCTGCAGTGATCACACACCCGCAAACAGCAGCTCTCTCTCACACACACACACAATCAGACCTCACACACACACCAGATCTCACACACAAACATCGGATCGCACACACAGTCAGATCGCACACATAATCAGATCGCACACACAAACATCGGATCACACGCAAACATCAAATCACACACACACACAAACATCGGATTGCACATACATCGGATCGCATACATGTGGCGCCCCTGACCTGGTCAGGCACCACTGAGTACTGCACCCATGCTGGGGACAGTACAATACAGGTAATCCAGAAGGCTGACCGAGGTGTGACTACACAGGCGCATAGTGATCAGGTCTCACACATGTACCTTTGAGAGGACCCCTGGGGATCCCAGGAGGGGGAAAAGCCTCCACCTCCACTGGAATAGTGGAGGGGGCCAAAAGCCTCCATCTCCACTCAAGGGGTGTGGTAAGAGAGCCTGGTTGCTAGGTGGCGTAGGCAAGAACAGGAGAGGAGGAGCAGTGAGCCGGCTCAGTGCAGAGTCCAGGGAGCTCAGAGAGGAGCAGACCCCGGGGCTGTTGCAGTCTGACAGCGTCCGCGCAGTGGCTACCGACGGGGGAGAACGGTCACCTAGGAGTGCTACCCGAAACCCATCTCCAGCTAGAGAGAGAGCACAGAGTGGGAAGTAAGGAGACTGCTAGGGAGAACCAGGCCCAAACGGGCGGCAGATCCCGGAGCGGGGATAGATCCACCTTTCCCTGCTAAACCTGCCGGTGTGGGGCCCTCAAAGCCCACACCACAACACCTAAAAGCCGCAGCCACGTAGCCACAGTTAGGGCCCATAGTTCACAGGAGGCAAGCAGCTGGAGTGATCTGGTCCAGGCGACAAGCAAACGGCAACCGAAGGGGAGAGAGGCTTCAGCAACTTCCCTGGGTGACCCCCATAGGGACTAAAAGTCGGGGTTACCCCAAACCACCAAGGGCTAAGGAAGGCGAGTTGGTAGTCACCATCAGAAGTCAGCCTGAAGGATACCTGGTTCCAGCCTGGTTCATCCCAGCTACGCCCGGGTTACTCACCCTGCCATCTGAAGTGAGTAAAACCCCTGAAAGACATTCTGCGTGTGTGGAGTTATTCTGCGCCTTGTGGTTCTACACATCTACACAGGGTCCTGGGGCTTGCCTCACTCTCAGGAGGCAATTCCAACTAACTGCACTCACCATCAGCCCCAGGCGTCCCTCAACCTGCAGTGGCGGTCCCCACTGACCGCAATACTGAGAGTGGCGTCACGACAAATAGAAGACTTCCTACCGGTGACAAGATCCAGACTGACAGCGGAGTCCCTGAAGGTAATGCACCGACACAGCGTACCCGGGGCTCGACATCTGGCGTCACGAACAGGATAAGGACTAGACCTGTTCAGACAGGTGACCATGTGCCTGGGCGGTCCGCTTGAAAAATTGGAAGCGCCGCCATATTGCCACCATGAAAAGCGCGCCGAAAAACAACAGCAGCCCGCGCTGGGAGAAGTTACCGCCCACGAAGAGGTGTGGCTACCCAGAGATCCCCTGCAGAGTTCTGACCTCGCTTGTGAAGAGAGCGGAAGCGTCCAGAGACGTCGGAATGGAAAAGAAGCCAGCAGCTTGTTGTTAGAGAAAATGGCGTCTGAATGCAGAGACCCAGAGCCAGGCTCCGCTGCCTGGTGGTGTCGGGAGCTCGCCGAGTTCTGCGATCAACTGGAGGCCAGGGTCGGAAGGCTGATCAGAGAGGGACGTGCGGAGTTCCTGGGGATGACCGCGGCGGTTCAGGCCTATGAAGAGAGAGCCGCGCGCCGAGTGCCAGACCGGGCGGTGACGACTCAGACCCCGATGCTGCCAACGATGGGTGAGTCCAGTGTTGCCCCTGCCAGCCCGGATGCCCCGACCCCTGCTGCCACGCCCGCGGTCCCTGAAGAGGCGCCCGGCGCGGCGACGCTGAGCCAGGCCGCAGCCACTCCAGGTGCGGCCCGCCAAGACCAGGCCGCCGCCATGCAGGGCGCGGCCCGCCAAGACCAGGCCGCCGCCATGCAGGGCGCGGCCCGCCAAGACCAGGCCGCCGCCATGTCAGGCGCGGCCCGCCAAGATAAGATTGCATCACCATTTACCCCGGCCTGCAAGGCCAGAGCAGATACCGCTCCCCAGTCCAAGGAGGTCCCTGCTAGGAAGTCCCTGATAGGTGAGGACCCCGCATACTGGCAGCTGAAGGCTGACCTGGAGGCCAAGTTCCCACAGGAGATGGTGGACCGGTACATGCTCCCTCCGCATACCCCCAAGAGGATTCCGGCAACCCCTGCAGCAACCACGCCAAAGAGTCCCCCGCCTGGGCCTGCTGAAGAAAGTCCATCCCCAGCACTGCCACCAAAGGAGTGCTCAGAAGAACTAAGGGGGAGAGGAGGCCAGGAAGCTGAGGAGCTGACTCAGGAGCCACCAGCAGTGGATCCATGCCCAGAGCCGGAGATGTTGCCATACTCTCGCTGGGATGAGGAAGACCTGACACCGTCTGCTGAAGAAGATTTGCCTAAAAGCCTCACCTGGGAGCTTGTAAGCTGTACTCCACAGAATCCAGCCCGCAAGACACGGCGCCGTAGCAGAACCCAGTCTTTCCCTGCACCGCAGTCCCCAGAGCAGAGAGATGAAATAACGGCCAGAGACCTACAAGAGAAACGGTTCCTGAGAAGAGCCAAAGCCCAGGTCAGAGGACCCCTTTGTAGAGGAGTAGTGGAAGATTTCAGCCTAAAATCAGGATACGGCTTTATAGTTGCACCTGGTATAAAAGAAGGCATTTTTGTCAACAGAAGAGACGTTAGAGCTCATTTGCCCAGAGGACATCCTGGAAGAAACCTAAGAATGGGAGATACAGTGCAATTTACCATGCATCAAGGAGAAAGAGGCTGGTATGCGCTAGATGTAACACCATGTCCTAAAGAGAAAGAAACAGACACGGAGGAAGAAAGGAAAGACAGAGATAGAGAAAGAACAGAGAAAGAACCTACTGATGAGACCACCACGGATGAAGAAAGAGGTCAAGGAAGCAACAGGTGCCGCAGCCCTACAGGCCCAAGCCCTGGTAAGGAGGAGTCTGCATAAAGTAAAGTACAGCAAGTTAAAGTTTTGACCAGTTTAAAGTTTTGCAACGTTTTCAAGTTTAAGTAATGTGCCCACATAAACTAATGTGAGAAATGAACCTTAAGGCTATGAACTGGCTATAGCCACAAACTCTCGCAGTGTAAATAGTTACACCAGAGGCACCACCACCAGAGCCAGCCTGTTTAGGGGCTTGCTCGTCTGCAACCAGGGAGCACGTCCGTATATAGGGCCTTGGCTCACCTGCAACCAGAGAGCATGCCTGTTTATGGGGCCTGGCTCTCCACCACAAAGAGGGTACCTGGTCAGCACCAACTGTGGAGGCCGCCTCTACATCCTGCCAGAAGAGGCTGAAGGCGCGGCTCCACCAGGCCAGGTATACCCTGAAACCACCAGCCCATGTAAGCCGCCTCTACATCCTGCCAGAAGTGGCTGAAGGCGCGGCCAACGTGAGAGGGTTTTGGGTGGGTTAACGGACTTGTGGGTGGAGGGTGGTGATGTATGGTACCTGGTGGTTTTAAAAATGTTTTACCATGTTTTAATGTTTTATGCATTTTAAAATGTTGTCTTGCAGCCCGAGGACGTGCTGGTGATAACTAAGGGGGAATGTGGCGCCCCTGACCTGGTCAGGCACCACTGAGTACTGCACCCATGCTGGGGACAGTACAATACAGGTAATCCAGAAGGCTGACCGAGGTGTGACTACACAGGCGCATAGTGATCAGGTCTCACACATGTACCTTTGAGAGGACCCCTGGGGATCCCAGGAGGGGGAAAAGCCTTCACCTCCACTGGAATAGTGGAGGGGGCCAAAAGCCTCCATCTCCACTCAAGGGGTGTGGTAAGAGAGCCTGGTTGCTAGGTGGCGTAGGCAAGAACAGGAGAGGAGGAGCAGTGAGCCGGCTCAGTGCAGAGTCCAGGGAGCTCAGAGAGGAGCAGACCCCGGGGCTGTTGCAGTCTGACAGCGTCCGCGCAGTGGCTACCGACGGGGGAGAACGGTCACCTAGGAGTGCTACCCGAAACCCATCTCCAGCTAGAGAGAGAGCACAGAGTGGGAAGTAAGGAGACTGCTAGGGAGAACCAGGCCCAAACGGGCGGCAGATCCCGGAGCGGGGATAGATCCACCTTTCCCTGCTAAACCTGCCGGTGTGGGGCCCTCAAAGCCCACACCACAACACCTAAAAGCCGCAGCCACGTAGCCACAGTTAGGGCCCATAGTTCACAGGAGGCAAGCAGCTGGAGTGATCTGGTCCAGGCGACAAGCAAACGGCAACCAAAGGGGAGAGAGGCTTCAGCAACTTCCCTGGGTGACCCCCATAGGGACTAAAAGTCGGGGTTACCCCAAACCACCAAGGGCTAAGGAAGGCGAGTTGGTAGTCACCATCAGAAGTCAGCCTGAAGGATACCTGGTTCCAGCCTGGTTCATCCCAGCTACGCCCGGGTTACTCACCCTGCCATCTGAAGTGAGTAAAACCCCTGAAAGACATTCTGCGTGTGTGGAGTTATTCTGTGCCTTGTGGTTCTACACATCTACACAGGGTCCTGGGGCTTGCCTCACTCTCAGGAGGCAATTCCAACTAACTGCACTCACCATCAGCCCCAGGCGTCCCTCAACCTGCAGTGGCGGTCCCCACTGACCGCAATACTGAGAGTGGCGTCACGACAAATAGAAGACTTCCTACCGGTGACAAGATCCAGACTGACAGCGGAGTCCCTGAAGGTAATGCACCGACACAGCGTACCCGGGGCTCGACATACACACTCACCTCATCCAGCGACACCAATATCTTCTCGCCGGGAGAATCCTGAGAGGCAGTGCAGTGGAGCACAACGAACAGGACCTGTGGGTGGACACGTGACTTGCTTCATTCCCTGCTGCCATAAGTGCTGGATGTGATGTGATATGTGTGTGTGTGTCTGTGTGTGTGTGTGTGTGTGTGTGTGTGATCTGCTGTGTGTGTCTGCAATCGGCTGTGTGTGTGTCTTCGATCGGCTGTGTTTTTCTGCGATCGGCTGTGTGTGTCTGCGTTTGGATGTGTGTATCTGTGATCAGCTGGGTGTGCCTGTGATCGGATGTGTGTATCTGTGATCGGCTGTGTGTGCCTGCGATCGGATGTGTGTATCTGTGATCGGCTGTGTGTGCCTGTGATAGGATGTGTGTATCTGTGATCGGCTGTGTGTGCCTGCGATCGGATGTGTGTATCTGTGATCGGCTGTGTGTGCCTGCGATTGGATGTGTGTATCTGTGATGGCTGTGTGTGCCTGCGATCTGCTGTGTGTGATCTGCTGTGTATATCTGCAATCTGCTGTGTGTGTATGTGCCTGTGATCAGCTGTGTGTATCTGTGATCGGCTGTGTGTGCCTGCGATCTGCTGTGTGTGATCCGCTGTATATATCTGTGATCTGCTGTGTGTGTGTATGTGTGTGTGTGTGTGCGTGTGTGTGTGAGATCTGCTGTGTGTGTGATCTGCTGTGTGTGTCTGGGATCTTCTGTGTGTGTCAGCTAGCAGCAGGGTAGGACCTAACTTTAAGAAATGAAGGTCAGTCAGTCCGAAAAATTGGGAAAACTTAGAAAGTGTCCCCAAGTGCAGTGGCAAAAACCATCAAACGCTACAAAGAAATTGGCTCACATGAGGACCGCCCCAGGAAAGGAAGACCAAGAGTCACCTCTGCTGTGGAGAATAAGTTTATCCGAGTCACCAGCCTCAGAAATCGCAGGTTAACAGCATCTCAGATTAGAGACCAGGTCAATGCCACACAGAGTTCTAGCAGCAGACACATCTCTAGAACAACTGTTAAGAGGAGACTTTGTGCAGCAGGCCTTCATGGTAAAATAGCTGCTAGGAAACCACTGCTAAGTACAGGCAACACGCAGAAGAGACTTGTTTGGGCTAAAGAACACAAGGAATGGACATTAGACCAGTGGAAATCTGTGCTTTGCTCTGATGATTCCAAATTTGAGATCTTTGGATTCAACCACCGTGTCTTTGTGCGACGCAGAAAAGGTGAACGGATGGACTCTGCATGCCTGGGTCCCACCGTGAAGCATGGAGGAGGAAGTGTGATAGTGTGGGGGTGCTTTGTTGCTGACACTGTTGGGGATTTATTCAAAATTAAAGGCATACTGAACAAGCATGGCTACCACAGCATCTTGCAGCGGCATGCTATTCTATCCGGTTTGCGTTTAGTGGGACCAACATTTGTTTTTCAACAGGACAATGACCCCAAACAACCCTCCAGGCTGTGTAAGGGCTATTTGACTAAGAAGGAGAAGGATGAGGTGCTACGCCAGATGACCTGGCCTCCACAGTCACCAGACGTGAACCCAATTGAGATGGTTTGGGGTGAGCTGGACCGCAGAGTGAAGGCAAAAGGGCCAATAAGTGCTAAGCATTTCTGGGAACGCCTTCAAGACTGTTGGAAGACCATTTCTGGTGAGTACCTCTTGAAGTTCATCAAGAGAATGCCAAGAGTGTGCAAGGCAGTAATCAAAGCAAAAGGTAGCTACTTTGAAGAACCTAGAATATGAGACATATTTTCAGTTGTTTTACACTTTTTTGTTAAGTATTTCATTGCACATGGGTTAATTCATAGTCTTGATGCCTTCAATGTGAATCTACAATTTTCAGAGTCATGAAAATAAAGAAAACTCTTTGAATGAGAAGGTGTGTCCAAACTTTTGGTCTGTACTGTATATGTGTATATATATATATATATATATATATATATATATATATATATATATATATATATATATGTATTGATCATTCATTCAGCAACTTTATTGGAAACTAATTATTTCACCTTTTCCTTTTCTCTTCAAATCTTCTTTTAACACCCTTGCTAGTATAGAAGGCCTGCAGATCTTCTCTGTGAAGCATCCAGCAGTAGTCCCCTATCATGTTCACCTCCGATTAACAATAGTATTGTCGTTCCATCTTCTTGATATCGTGATCAAATCTTTCTCCATGCTCTTTGCTATAAGCCCCAAGGTTTTCGATCAAGTAGTCCAAATGGGAATGAAAAAAAAATATAACTTAAAATTCATCTGACAACCCAAGGCTATGGAACATTTCAGTGTGTTCTCCACAATTACCTTAAATTTTGGATCTTTGTTGTTACCTAGAATTTTCTTAAGAACTTCTCTTAAAGTATCCCAAGCCCTTTTCTCAACAGCTTTCATGTTTCTTTCAAACACATCGTCTGTCATGAATTTTTGAATATATAGACCCATAAAAGTGCCTATCTTCAGTTTTGCTTCAGACAGTCCTTGAAACTTGATATACTGGTACTTAAAAGTCTCTCCTTCTTTCAGAGATTAGATTGCATATTTTCCAACAACAAAAAAAGGTGAACCCTCCCACTTCTATTATTAAAAATGCCATGCCGTAGTGGACTTAGAAAAATATTTGTTTATTCTGCCTGGAAACATCGGACTGCATTTTGAACATGCCCATATAATGTGATAGGGGTGTTGAAATGGTGTCATACCTGGAAGGAGCCCGTACACTCTAGCATCTACCGTCAGTATTGTGGTATAAAAATAAATAAATTAAACAATTAGTGTAGGGTCCCCCCATATTCTGATAACAGCACAGATAAAGCATATGTCTACAGGCTGCAACCCCCAGACGTGCACTCATCTTGGCTGAGTAGCAAAAGACGAGGAACCACATGTGGCTTTTTTTTATTAAAATAAATAACTTAAAAAATCAGCATGCGGTTCCCCAATTTTGATGCCCAGCCAAGATAAAACCCGACAGCTGGGGCAGGTATTCCCAGGCTTAGGAAGCCTAAGGTTATTAGGCCCCCAACCTAAAAATAGCAACCTGTAGTTCACCGCGATTTTAACATCCTTTAGATACGACAATCTTACACCTTTACCCGGCTCATACCGATTGACCTGATGCGGTGGCAATTGGGGTAATGAGGGGTTAATAACAGCACACAGGTTGCTATTTTGGGCTGGGGGGGTTAAATAACCATGGGTCTCCCCAGTCTGAGAATACCATCCCCAGCATGTTTATCATGGCTGGACATCAAAATTGGGGGAACCGCACACCGCTTTTTAAAATGATTAAATTAAATAGTTAAAAAAAAATATTTTGATACACAGCCAACATGAGCGCAGGGCTGGAGGCTGCACCCTGTAGCCATATGCTTTATGTGTGCTGGGTATCAGAATACGGGGGGATCCTACGCCAATTATTTTATTTATTTATTTAATTTTTATACCATGATACTACTGACTTGCAGCCCGGGCCTGTGATTGGCTGCAGGCAGAAGCTGTGACACAGGCAGAGTCTGACTGCAACCAATCACAGACACCAGGCCGACCGGCGGGCAGGGAAAGCAGTGCATATGTGATGAGCAGCACAGGAAGTGAAGGAGAGACCATGAGAGAAGCGTACAGCCACCACCTTCAATTGGTAAGTATGATGCATTTGCTCCTATCCCTTTTCGCCGGATTCCAAATGTATTTTTGTAAATGCAGTGTTCATAGGAAAACCGAAAGCCAAGTTTTAAGTGTAATGCTTGTGTTTGCCGAGCCTGAATGAAAAAGTTCAGGCTCCTACTAAACCTCAGTTTAGCGAGCCTTTATCGAATGATTTGCTCATCTCTACCTATCCTTATAGCTTATATCCTTATATCCTGATCTGATGGACACTGATGCTATCAAGTACCTGTATCTGCTTTTCTGAGATTGGCACCACACTTATTGTGTATGCGTGCATGCTCTTACCATGATCCCTGTGTTGGGCCTTAGTCTGGTTCTGTTCGCTGGAATGCTGCAGAATCACTTCTGTCTGGCCAACAACTGGATGAGCAAAGGATGGTGAGTTTCAACCAGATGTACCACTGCTGGATTGCTGGAGGGCCCTCCAACTGCATTGCAGATAATGACTCCTGGGGATATTGGCTCCACTCCCTCTTGTCAAAGTCATGACTGCAAACTTCTTCCTTGCCAGAGGCACTGGAATGAGACGGTATCCTCTGTTATTCGGAGAGGTCTTTGTCCCCCTAGGACACACCGCTCCATGGTTGGCGCTGGATGGAGATGCAACATGTCTTCTCTCTTCTAGGTCTCACCTTCTTCCCTGAGTTAAATACAAATCCCAACAAGAGTCTATAGAGGAGTACTGAGGGAAATGGTGGCCTTCTGTGGCCGGTACTTAGTACTAGTACAATGGGCAACTTTTGTTCTCAATGTTCATTCAATGTAATGCCATATCAATTTTTATTGAAACAGAACAACAACTGTAATAGAATGTTAGTGTCATGTGACGGTCAACAGCATATTCCCTATTACCTCACATATAAATATGTGACTGTTTAGAATTTGTCTTATATTGTGCCTGATGAAGAGTCCTGAGTAGTGATGGGCGAACCTGGACTGTAAAAGTCCGGGTCCATGCGGGTTCAAAAGAACCCGAGCACCCACCATGGACCTGGAGTTCTCAGGGAACTCTGGGTAACAATCCAGATCTCTCCACCTGGGTAATAAAAAAAAATCAAAGAAAAAAGAAAGAAAATAAGAATAAAGCAAGTGCTTCATACTTACCAGTCGCTACTATACACTGCTTCAGTGGCTGTTCCCTCTACTTCTGAGACCACTCATTATCTTCATGCATATGTACTGCTTACCCTGTCAGTCTCCGCATTTCTGATTGCTTGCAGTAAGACAGCACCCCCACCCTGTGTGACAGTGTCTTAATGCTTTCAATCACACATGCTGTCTGAGTCTGGATTAGTGTAAAAATAAATAACGAAAAAAAAAATTGACACAGGGTCCCCCCCATATTATGATACCCAGCCATGATAAATCATACAGCGACTGGCTGCAAATCTTGTAAGTAATCTCGTAAGTATTAACAATAAAATTTGCAAAAAAAAGAAGGTTTTTAAAAATATGAAAAAAGTTCAAATCACCCCACTTGTGCCTCATTGAAAAAAAAACTATGAAACAAATACACATTTAGGTATTGCCGAGTTCAAAAATGCCCGATCTATCAAAATAAAAAATAAATCTAATCAGTAAACAGCGCAACAAGAAACAAACAAAAAACAAACATCAGAATGACTCTTTTTTGGTTGCTGCAACATTGCAATAAAATGCTATTAGACTATCAAAACATTGCATCTATCCAAAAGTGGTATAATTATAAATGTCAGATCATGATGCTAAATATAAGCTATTACACAGCCCCAGGTCCTTAAAAATGAGAACATTTTGTGTCTTTAAAAATGGCGACAAAAGCACAATTTTTTTTTAAAAAAAAAATCTTTTTATTTACCACTTAAATAAAGAAAAAACTAGATTTTTTTGTATCTACAAACTCATATAGACCTTTGGATTCATACTGCCAGGTTAGTTTTACTGAATAAAACAAACAAAAAACAATTGTGGAATTACACTTTTTTTGCAAATTCCCCAAAATTGGAGGTTTTTTTCCCATTTTCCAGTACAATAGCTAGCAGAATGATTGATATGATTCATAAGTACATCTCATCCAGCAAAAAGCAAGCCCTCATATTCATGGGAACAAAAAAATTATGGCTCTTGTAAGAAAGAGAGGAAAAAAACGAAGACGAAAAAAGGAAAATCGGTAGGTGGTGAAGGGAATAAAATTATAAATCTGAAAATTGGGACGTGCTATAGTGCTGCTGGAAATCTTTTGGGGTATGTCTGTACCAGCTTTGTAAGTCTAGAGTCTGAAAAGTTTGCTCATTCTTCTTTGCAAACTAGCTCTCGATCAGTGAGATTGAATAAAGACATCTGGGAACAGCAATTTTCATGTCTTGCACCAGATTATCAGTGAGATTAAGGTCTGGACTGTGACTGGACCATTCAAACACATGAATATGCTTTGATCTAAACCATTTCATTGTAGCTCTAGCAGTATGTTTACGGTCATTGTCCTACTGAAAGTGAGTCTATGCCCCAGTTTGATACAAGTAAAATATATCTTTGTACCGTGTTAGCCAGTAGAGATAAAAAAATTGTTTAAAAGAACAGAGAGTCCTCAGTGGTTGATACCTTTTAATGGCTACATCCCTGTACAAGAAGCCAATTGACCGTCCAACATACCTGAAATGGGACAGTTTTCATCCAAAACACATAAAAAACTCTATTGTATACAGCCTGGCTATCAGGTACAATCGGATATGTTCCAACAGTACAGATAGAGACAATCACCTTGAGGGCCTCAGAAAAACCTTTTTGAATCAAGGCTACCACCCAAGAACAATTGAAAACCAGATTATAAGAGCCACCAGAATATCAAGAAACCATCTTCTACATTATAAAACCAAAGAAGAGAACAACCGGGTCCCTCTTGTAGTCACCTACAATCCACATCTGGAGGTGTTTAGAGGAGCTGCACGGAAACTACAACCATTACTGCAAAAAGATGCCCGGTTAAAATCTATTTTTCCAGACCCCCCACTTCTGTGTTTTAGACAGCCCCCAAATCTAAGAAGCATCATTGTCAGAAGCTCCCTGTCTTCTCCAACACCAACAGGAACATTTCCCTGCAACCAGAAAAAATGCAAGACCTGTCCATTAATATTGACAACGGACAAGATAAAGATTCCCAGATCACATCAGGACTACAAGATCCCAGGTACGTTCAGCTGCACCACAACCAATGTGGTGTACTTAATTATATGTACCAAATGTCCAACTGGGGGTCTGTATGTAGGGGAGACAGGACAACAGCTCAGGACAAGGATGAATTCTCACCGCCACACAATTAGAGAAAAAAGGATGGATCTACCTGTGGCCAAACATTTTTGTAACCCAGACCACAGCATCATGGACATGAAATTGCTGGTATTGAATGGAAACTTCAAGTCCCAGAGAGACAGGAGACTATGGGAGTACAAACTTATGATGACCTTTGACACATTCAGAGAAGGAATGAATGTGTCTCATGGATTCATGTCTTTTTACATCAGTTAAAAGATGTGCTCCTCTGACCATCCGAGCGTGTCACAGCCTGGACCAGACCCTTATCAAAGGACAATAAAACTTTCACACTGAACTGCAGCAGTATTTATGGCTAGAACAGCTTGTCCCCCTGCCATAGAGATAGTTCTGTTTCATATAACTTGTTCCTTTTTTTTTTTTTTTTTTTTTTTTTTTTACTGCACTATTCTAAGTCCTGTTGTGTATAAATACGTGACTCTTCAGATTTTGTGTTATACCATGCCTGATGAAGAGACCTGAGTAGTCTCGAAAGCTTGCAATTATTACCATCTTTTCAGTTAGCCATTAAAAGGTATCAACCACTGAGGACTCTCTGTTCTTTTAAACAATTTTTTTATCTATGCCCCAGTATCACGTCTATTGAAGCCTTTAACAGGTTTTCCTCCAGTATTATCCTGCATTTAGCTCCATCCATCTTTCCATCAACTCTGACCAGCTTCCGTGTCCCTGCTGAAGAGAAGTATCCACACAGTATGATGCTGCCACCAACATGTTTGATGGTGGGGAGGGTGTTTTCAGGGTAATGTGCAGTGTTGGTTTTCCACAAAACATAGCTTTTTCTATTGAGAAAAATTCTACTTTTCTAGAAAAATATTCTACTTTTTTTTTTTATCTAACCAGAGCACATTCTTTCACATGCTAGGTATGACAAATACATGGCTTCTTGCAAAATGCAAATGAGACTTCTTATTACTTGCTTTCAAAAATAGCTTTCTTCTTTCCATGCTTCAATAAAAACCAGATTTGTGGAGAGTAAAACTAACAGTTGTCCTTTAAACAGATTCTGTCACCTGAGTTGTGGATCTTTGCAGCTCCTCCAGCGTGACCATAGACCTCTTGGTTGCTTGTCTAATTAGGGCTCTCTTTGCTTAGAATGTTAGTTTAAGTTGCTGGCAATGTCTTGGTACGTTTGCATTTGTGCTATACTAATTCCCATTTTGGATGATGGATTGAAAATTGCTCCGTGAGATGTTCAGAGCTTGGGCTATTATTTTATAACATAACCCTGTGTCATGATTCGCCTCCCTATACACATAGCTAGGGGGCGGAGCCTTCTCTCGGGCCTCACTTCCGGCCCCTGGATGCCTTAAAAGCTGACACTTCCAGTAAACCAGCGCCGGCTATAAGCTTAGCTCTGCTTTGCCTGTGATTGCTGGTCCTGTGAGTGATATCCTGATCTGTCTGTTCCTGTGCCCCCGTGCCCTTGTCTGTGTTCTGTCCCCTGGTCATCCCTCCTGTCCTGTGTAGAGTTGAGCGCGGTTCGTGGTTCGAGGTTCTCCAGTTCTAAGCTCGAGTGATTTTTGGGGCTGTTCGAGATCGAACTAGAACTCGAGCTTTTTGCAAAAGCTCGATAGTTCTAGATACGTTCGAGAACGGTTCTAGCAGCAAAAAGCAGGGCTTTTTACAGCTACAGTGTGCAGGAGCCATCGCTGGCAGCCTGCCACAAGCTGGTAACCAAGATAAACATCAGGTATCCAAGCAAAGCGCTTTGGTTAGTAACCCGATGTTTATCTTAGTTACGTGCAGGAAGCCCACACTTCCCGCTCAGCTCACTCCGCCCCCTCCTGCCCGCGGCATGTACACACGTACACACACACACACTCTCACACACGCACACCCCCCCCCCCCAGCTACAGTGTGCAGGAGCCATCGCTGGCAGCCTGCCACAAGCTGGTAACCAAGATAAATATCGGGTATCCAAGCAAAGCGCTTTGGTTAGTAACCCGATGTTTATCTTAGTTACGTGCAGGAAGCCCACACTTCCCCGCTCAGCTCACTCCGCCCCCTCCTGCCCGCGGCATGTATACATACATATACACACACACACACACACACACTCTCACACACGCACACCCCCCCCGCTCGGCTTACCTGCGGTGATGAAGTCCCGCCATCCCGACCTCAGCGCTGTCACTGTCCTCCATGGCCGCCGCTTGTCACATCACCTCTCGCTTCCGACCCGAGACTGACTGGCGGTGACGTCACGGACCTCTCGCGATATTTGGCTGGGAAGGCGGCGGTCATTGACCTCAGTGACAGGGGCTGTCAGTGTGCTGAAGATCAGCGCAGGTAATGTACCTCGCTGACAGCAGCACTTGTCATCCCCTGCAGTGACCTGGGCTGACCCATTGATGTTAGCTCAGGTCACTGCATTGCTCTCCCAGCCAATGGGGAACATCCTGCTCTTCATTGACTGGGACAGTGTGGATCGTCATGGCAACCCCTTGGATTACAGCAGACCTGGATTTGTTTTTCATTCTAATAAATTGGTTAAAGAGGGAATGTTTTGGGGAGTGTTTTTTCAAATAAAAATGTGTTTGTCGTCTATTTTTTTTTATTACTGACTGGGTTGGTGATGTCGGGTATCTGATAGACGCCTGACCTCACCAACCCCAGGGCTTGATGCCAGGTGACATTACACATCTGGTATTAACCCCATATATTACCCCGTTTGCCACCGCACCAGGGCGCGGGATGAGCTGGGGCGAAGCACCAGGATTGGCGCATCTAATGGATGCGCCACTTCTGGGGCGGCTGCGGCCTGCTATTTTTAGGCTTGGGAGAGTCCAATAACCATGGACCTCCCTAGTCTGAGAATATCAGGCCCCAGCTGTCTGCTTTACCTTGGCTGGTGATCCAATTTTGGGGGACCCCTACGTGTTTTTTTTTTTAAATTATTTATTTAATTTAAAATAACAGCGTAGGGTGCCCTCAGTTTTGGATTACCAGCCAAGGTGAGGTTGCCAGCTGTGGTCTGCAGGCTGCAGCCGTCTGCTTTACCCTAGCTGGCTACAAAACTAGGGGGAACCCTACGTCATTTTTTTTTTTCATTTTTTTGGCTAAATACAAAGCTAAGCACCCCTTAGTGCCACATGAAAGGCACCAAAGGGTGCTCCACTTTTTCTCCATTTTTTTCTCCACTTTTTCTCCACTTTTTCTCCACTTTTTCTCCATAAGTGGAGAAAAAGTGGAGAAAAAGTGGAGAAAAAGTGGAGAAAAAATGGAGAAAAAGTGGAGAAAAAAATGGAGAAAAAGTGGAGAAAAAAATGGAGAAAAAGTGGAGAAAAAGTGGAGAAAAAATAGAGAAAAAGTGGAGAATTTTTTTCTCCACTTTTTCTCCATTTTTTTCTCCACTTTTTCTCCACTTTTTCTCCACTTTTTCTCCATTTTTTTCTCCACTTTTTCTCCACTTTTTCTCCATTTATTCTCCACTTTTTCTCCACTTTTTCTCCATTTTTTTCTCCACTTTTTCTCCACTTTTTCTCCACTTTTTCTCCACTTTTTCTCCACTTTTTCTCCATTTTTTTCTCCACTTTTTCTCCATTTTTTTCTCCACTTTTTCTCCACTTTTTCTCCACTTTTTCTCCACTTTTTCTCCATTTATTCTCCACTTTTTCTCTATTTTTTTCTCCACTTTTTCTCCACTTATTCTCCACTTTTTCTCCACTTTTTCTCCACTTTTTCTCCACTTTTACTCCACTTTTTCTCCACTTTTTCTCCACTTTTTCTCCACTTTTTCTCCTTTTTTTCTCCACTTTTTCTCCAGTTTTTCTCCACTTTTTCTCCATTTTTTTCTCCACTTTTTCTCCACTTTTTCTCCATTTATTCTCCACTTTTTCTCCACGTTTTCTCCATTTTTTTCTCCACTTTTTCTCCACTTTTTCTCCACTTTTTCTCCACTTTTTCTCCACTTTTTCTCCATTTTTTTCTCCACTTTTTCTCCATTTATTCTCCACTTTTTCTCCACTTTTTCTCCATTTTTTTCTCCACTTTTTCTCCACTTTTTCTCCACTTTTTCTCCACTTTTTCTCCATTTTTTTCTCCACTTTTTCTCCACTTTTTCTCCACTTATTCTCCACTTTTTCTCCTTTTATTCTCCACTTTTTCTCCACATTTTCTCCATTTATTCTCCACTTATTCTCCACTTTTTCTCCACTTTTTCTCCACTTTTTCTCCATTTTTTTCTCCACTTTTTCTCCACTTTTTCTCCACTTTTTCTCCACTTATTCTCCACTTTTTCTCCACTTATTCTCCACTTTTTCTCCACTTTTTCTCCATTTTTTTCTCCACTTTTTCTCCACTTTTTCTCCACTTATTCTCCAGTTATTCTCCACTTTTTCTCCACTTTTTCTCCATTTATTCTCCACTTTTTCTCCACTTTTTCTCCATTTTTTTCTCCACTTATTCTCCACTTTTTCTCCACTTTTTCTCCATTTTTTTCTCCACTTTTTCTCCACTTTTTCTCCACTTTTTCTCCACTTATTCTCCACTTATTCTCCACTTATTCTCCACTTTTTCTCCACTTTTTCTCCACTTTTTCTCCGTTCTTTTTCTATGGTCGGTCTACCCATTAGCTCTGCCATGCATACTGTAGCTCTACACCTACTGCACATGTTACTTTATGATTGACATCTCTTTCGTACCAGAGCTGTCTAAGTCTACTCTGACCCCATATTTGTCATTACTATATTGTCCTTGTACTGTATTATGACATTTGTATCATGTGTTTCATTTCTTGCTGTGTTGCAGTTTTTTTGCTGCATCCCAATTGTACCTCTACATTGTTCGAGTTTATGTTATTGTTCTCTCACTCTTATGTGATACTGATTATTGTCATTTTTCATGATTACATGCAGATAAGTCCAATCTGACGAAGGCTCAGGCCGAAACGTCATTTGTAACTTGTTTTGGACAAAAACATATATGCTTATGAAAAAAAAAATGTTCTTAATACGGACCAATAAAGAGTGATTTTAGAGTGCCGAGTTTACTCACTAATTTTATCTATTATTACCTCTGAGCACCTATATACCAGTGAGCAGAGCTTCCTCTACAGTAGTTCTCCTGATTAGGCATGCCCTTACCTCATGAGCAGGGCATTGCAGCTTTGGTAGCAACCATTACGACATGGACTCTGCTGCTGTGGACCCGGGGAGAGTGAGTGCAGATTCATTGCACCCACACTCCTCACATGAAGGGTCCGCACTCCTAGAAAATGAGGGATACGTTCCCTGAGTGTCTCCCCCCCATATTTTAGACGGTCCAGAGTCGTCGTGGGACCCCTTTATTTTTTTTCTTACAATAAATTGGTGAAAGAGGAAATGTTTTGGGGACTGTTTTTTCAAATAAATTTCTTTTGTCGATTTTTTGTTTTTGTTAGTACTGACAGTTTATGATGTTGGGTATCTAATAGACGCCATGACATCACAAACTGCTGGGCTTGATCTCAGGTGACTTTACAGCTAGTATCAACCCGATTTATTACCCCGTTTGCCACTGCACCAGGGCACGGGATGAGCTGGGGTGAAGCGCCAGGATTGGCGCATCTAGTGGATGCGCCACGTCTGGGGTGCCTGCGGCCTGCTATTTTTAGGCTGTGAAGGCCCAATAACTATGGACCTTCCCACCCTGAGAATACCAGACCACAGATGTCCGCTTTACCTTGGCTGGTGATCCAATTTGGAGGGGACCCTACTTTTTTTGTGTAATTATTAATATTTATAAAATAATTATAAAAAAGAGCCTGAGGGGACCTCCACATTGGATCCCCAACCACGGTAAAGCTGCCAGTTGTGGTTTTCAGGCTACAGCCGTCTGCTTTACCCTAGCTGGCTATCAAAAATGGGGGGACCCAACGTCATTTTTTTTTTTAACTATTTTTTAAATAGAAAAAATTAATGGGCTTCCCTGTATTTTGATTGCCAACCAAGGTAACGGCAGGCAGATGGGGGTGGCAACCCATAGCTGTCTGCTTTATCTGCGCTGAGAATCAAAAATACCGCGGAGCGCTACGTCATTTTTTTAAAGATTTATTTTTACAGCACTGTGATGTCCAGCAATCAAAATACAGGGAAGCCCATTTTATTTTTAGTTATTTATATAAATAATTAAAAAAAATAAATATGGGCTCCCGCTGCATTTTTTGTATTGCTAGCTAAGGGTAATCCAAGCAGCTACTGGCTGCTAACCCCCACTGCTTGGTGTTACCTTCACTGGCAATGGAAAATCCAGGGAAGCATTTTTTATTTTTTTTGCCAAAAAAACTACAAAAAAAGGACGTGAGTTTCGCCATATTTTTGTATGCTAGCCAGGTATAGAAGGCAGGTGCTGGAAGAGTTGGATACAGCGCCAGAAGATGGCGCTTCTATGAAAATGCCATTTTCTGAGGTGGCTGCAGACTGCAATTCGCAGCAGTGGGGCCCAGAAAGCTCAGGCCAACCTGTGGTGCGGATTCCAATCCCCAGCTGCCTAGTTGTACCTGGCTGGACACAAAAATGGGGCGAAGCCTACGTCATTTGTTTTCTAATTATTTCATGAAATTCATGAAATAATAAAAAAAGGGCTTCCCTTTATTTTTGGTTCCCAGCCGGGTACAAATAGGCAACTGGGGGTTGGGGGCAGCCGTACCTGCCTGCTGTACCTGGCTAGCATACAAAAATATGGCGAAGCCCACATAATTTTTTCAGGGGGCAAAAAACTTCTGCATACAGTCCTGGATGGAGTATGCTGAGCCTTGTAGTTCAGCAGCTGCTGTCTGTCTGTATGGAGAAGAGCAGACAGCAGCTGCAGAACTACAAGGCTCAGCATACTCCATCCAGGACTGTATGCAGAATTTTTTTGCCCACCAAAAAAATGATGTGGGCTTCGCCATATTTTTGTATGCTAGCCAGGTACAGCTGGCAGCCACGGGCTGCCTCCAACCCCCAGTTGCCTATTTGTACCCGGCTGGGAACCAAAAATATAGGGAAGCCCGTTTTTTTTTAATTATTTCACTTATTTCATGAAATAATTAAAAAACAAATGATGTGGGCTTCGCCCCATTTTTGTGTCCAGCCGGGTACAACTAGGCAGCTGGGGATTGGAATCCGCAGCACAGGTTAGCCCGAGGTTTGTGGGCGCCTCTGCTGCGAATTGCAGTCTGCAGCCGTCCCAGAAAATGGCGCTCTCATAGAAGCGCCATCATCTGGCGCTGTATCCAACTCTTCCAACAGCCCTGGAGCCGGGTGGCTTGTTGGGTAATCATGAGTTAATACTGGCTTTGTTTTACTAGCCAGTATTAAGCCAGAGATTCTTAATGTCAGGCACGTTTGACCCGACCATTAAGAATCTCCAATAAAGGGTTAAAAAAAAGACACCACACAGAGAAAAAATACTTTAATAGAAATAAATACACAGACACATTAGAGACTCCATCTTTATTACCCCCTGTCAGCCCTCCACGATCCTGCTCTTCTGTCTTCTTTCTTTCTAGTGTAGTAGTAGTGACGATTGTAGTGAGGATGAGATTCACCAGCTCATCACTTGGGGCTGGGGAACCTCCATCCTCACTACAATCCTCACTAGTGTAGTAGTAGTTACGATTATAGTGAGGATGAGATTCACCAGCTCATCACTTGGGGCTGGGGAACCTCCATCCTCACTACAATCCTCACTAGTGTAGTAGTAGTGACGATTGTAGTGAGGATGAGATTCACCAGCTCATCACTTGGGGCTGGGGAACCTCCATCCTCACTACAATCATCACTACAATCGGGAAGCAGCGTGCAGCCTTCACTCCGTGAGTGATCAGTGCTGGCTGCTAGCGGTAACGCTGACAGACGCGTTACCATAGCAACGGTGCTCTCGGAGCCGCGGTTAGCGGTGACGTCACCGCTAACTGCGTTGCTATGGCAACGGTGATCTCCATTAATGACCGGCTGTGTCAGCCGGTCCCTAACGGAACGGGGAGTCGACCGTGTGCTAGAGCATGTCGCCGGTATACGGCGATACACATATGTGCACGTGTACCGGAGAGATGCACTCGCAGGTCCTACATGACGTGTCATAGTCATGTGACCAGTCTGTAGCCAATGAGATAATAGCCACGTGACTGGTCACATGGCTATTTTGACGTCACGATAGGTCCTGCATCTCTGCTGGCAGTGCAGGTCACCGGGAGGATTCAGCAATCATCGGATGGAATAGCGGCAGGAGACAGAGTGCAGAAGGGATCGCGAGGACCGGTAAGTGTGATGGCAATGTTTATTAACTGTTTGTGTACATTTATCATGCATTTTTATGTGTTTGTGATTGCCTCCCATTCTAGCCTATACGTTCGAGTTCATTTCGTCGAACGTTCGACGAACCGAACTCGAACGGGACCCCCGTTCGGCGAACCGGCCTCGAGCCGAACCGGGACCAGTTCGCTCATCTCTAGTCCTGTGTCCCCCCTCCTATTTCCCCACTCAGTTGCTTCCTCCGGTACTGACCTTAGCCTGACTTTGACTTTGCTTCTGCTCGCTCCTCCGGTCCTGCTTCTGCCCGTACGGTGTTTGACCCAGCCTGTCTGACTATTCCTCACATACCCTGCAGTTCTGCCTCTCAGCTGTGCTGATTAGGCCGTGCATGAGAACGCTGTGCATTTCCTTCCTGGTTCTCATTGCTCTGTGTAGTGTCGTCTGCTGCAGAGCTCTGGCTCCCCCTGGTGGCAGCATTACAGTGTAGCCGGCCGGCCGGGGAACTAGTTCCATTACCTGTTCCTGAAAGACCATGGACCCACTTGTCCATGGATTTCATTACGGACCTCCGTGTCTCAAATGGTATGACTGTGATCTGGGTGGTGGTGGATCGTTTTAGTAAACAGGCACATTTTGTTCCCCTCTCCGGTCTACCTTCTGCTGCGGCCCTTGCCAACCACTTTATTGACCAGGTGGTTCGGTTACATGGGTTGCCCCTGAATATTGTGTCTGACAGGGGGGTACAATTCATTTCTCGGTTTTGGAGGGCCTTGTGCAGGCGGTTGGGAATTGAGTTGTCCTTCTCGTCCGCCTGTCATCCCGAGTCCAATGGGCAGACGGAAAGGACGAATCAGACCCTTGAGCAAATCCTGCGGTGCTTGGTTTCTGCTCAGCAGGAGGATTGGTGTACGTTTTTGCCCCTTGCGGAGTTTGTATTCAATAGCAGAGTCCATCAGTCTACAGGAACTTCTCCCTTCTTCTGTAATTACGGGTTTCACCCTCACTTCGGGATCTTCTCTAGAGTGGATTCGGGGTGTCCAGGGGCTGACTTCATCGTTCAGCATCTGGGGAGGTGTGGAAGGAGGTACGGCGGTGCATCGTGACGGCTCAACAGTCCCAGAAACGTCAAGCGGACAAACGCCGTTCTCTGGGACCCCCCTTTCAGGTGGGGGACAAAGTGTGGTTGTCCACTCGGAATATCAGGCTCAGGGTTCCGTCTGCTAAGTTGGGTCCTAAGTTTATAGGGCCCTATGAGATCATCAAAGTGATCAACCCGGTGGCCTTTCGGTTGCAACTGCCCCAGACCTTGCGTATTCCCAATGTGTTTCATACCTCCTTGCTTAAGCCATTTGTTCCTTCGGTGGTGGATTCTCAGACCCCTCCGGCTCCGATACTGGTGTACGGTGAGGAGGAGTATGAAATTCAGCATATTATCGACTCTCGTTGGGTTCGTAGTTCCCTCCAGTATCTGATTCATTGGAAGGGTTACGGTCCTGAGGACCGGTCCTGGGTGCCGGCTCGATCCGTGTGGGCCGATCGGTTAATTGCGGCTTTCCACCGAAAGTATCCTGGGAAGCCTGGGGGTCCGGTGGCCCCCCCTTGAGGAGGGGGTACTGTCATGATTCGCCTCCCTATACACATGGCTAGGGGCGGAGCATTCTCTCGGGCCTCACTTCCGGCCCCTGGATGCCTTAAAAGCTGACACTTCCAGTGAACCAGCGCCGGCTATAAGCTTAGCTCTGCTTTGCCTGTGATTGCTGGTCCTGTGAGTGATATCCTGATCTGTCTGTTCCTGTGCCCCCGTGCCCTTATCTGTGTTCTGTCCCCTGGTCGTCCCTCCTGTCGTGTGTTCCCCCTCCTATTTCCCCACTCGGTTGCTTCCTCCGGTACTGACCTTAGCCTGACTTTGACTTCGCTTCTGCTCGCTCCTCCGGTCCTGCTTCTGCCCGTACGGTGTTTGACCCAGCCTGTCTGACTATTCCTGACATACCCTGCAGGTCTGCCTCTCAGCTGTGCTGATTAGGCAGTGCATGAGAACGCTGTGCATTTCCTTCCTGGTTCTCATTGCTCTGTGTAGTGTCATCTGCTGCAGAGCCCTGGCTCCCCCTGGTGGCAGCATTACACCCTGCTTTACTCTTGACCACAACTTTATCTCTTGCCTTTCTGGTGTGTTGCTAAGTTTGCATGGTGCTGGTTAAAGAGACTTTGTCACCAGGCTTTTGCTACCCCATCTGAGAGAAGCATAATGTAAAGACAAAGACTCAGCAACATCGCTGCTGATGCACAACTTGCTAGCGATGTTGCTTAGTGTGACATCCAGCAGCAACAACCTGGCCCCTGCTGTGAGGTCGTTGGTTGTTGCTGAATGTCCTGGGCCATTTTTTAGTTGTTGCTCTTCCACTGAGAAGCACACATCGCTGTGTGTGACAGCGACAGAGCAACAACTAAATGTGCAGGCAGCAGGAGCCGGCTTCTGCGGATGCTGGTAACCACGGTAAACAGCGGGTAACCAAGAAGCCCTTACCTTGGTTACCCGATATTTACCTTCGTTACCAGCATCCGCCGCTCTCAGCTGTCAATGCCGGCTCCTGCTCTGTGCACATGTAGCTGCAGTACACATCGGGTAATTAACCCGATGTGTACTGTGGCTAGGAGTGCAGGGAACAATGAGTCGGCACTGTCAGTGTGAGAGCGGCAGACGCTGGTAACGAAGGTAAATATCGGGTAACCAAGGGAAGGGCTTCTTGGTTACCCGATGTTTACCGTAGTTACCAGCGTCCGCAGAAGCCGACTCCTGCTGCCTGCACACGTAGCAGAGTAAACATCGGGTAATTAACTCGATGTGTACTGTGGCTAGGTGTGCAGGGAGCCAGCGCTAAGCGGTGTGCGCTGGTAACCAAGGTAAATATCGGGTTGGTTACCCGATATTTACCTTAGTTACCAAGCGCAGCATGCGTCCACGTGTAGCGACGCTCCAGCGATCCCTGCCAGGTCAGGTTGCTGGTGGGATCGCTGGAGCGTCGCTTAGTGTGACATCTAACCAGCGACCTCCTAGCAACTTACCAGCGATCCCTATCAGGTTGTATCATTGTTGGGATCGCTGGTAAGTTGTTTAGTGTGACTGGGCCTTTACTCCATTGTTGTATCACTTATTGGGCTGTTTGTTGTCATCATGATAACACTGTTTTCTTTGCTGCAGATCTAGCAGTTATTTGAGTGTAGAGCAGGGTTTTAACAAGCTCATGCAGCTGCTGGACTACCTGGCAGCACATCAAGTAGTCCTCTAATGGTAATCTCCTGCTAATTAAACAGTGATTTTATAAAATAAGTACACTAAGTAAGCAGCCTAGTAGGTGACGCATCAATGGAATCAGGATCTCTTTTCCTTCATCATACTAATCTCAGATTAGGTGGTAAAAACCTGGTGACGGAGTTACTTTGATCCCTAATTTTCTCAAACAAACCTCTGATGCCTTAACAGAACAGCTGTATTTATATTGAGAATAAATTACACATAGGTGGACGCAATTTACTAATTAGGCGACTTCTTGAGGCATTTGGTCACTCAGGATTTTATTTAGGAGTATCAGACTAAAAGTGGCTGATTACCAATGCACCTCACAATTTGCAGATTTATATTTTTACAATATTTAGAAAACTATGTATCATTTCATTAACACTTCACAAATACTTGCTACATTGTGTTGGTATATTACACAATATTACAATAAAACACATTTCAAGTGGTTGTCCTACAAAGAAAAGTACATTTTAGTAAATAGATTCTGGAATAATTATAAATTCAATAATTGAGTGTGATAAAAAATGTGTTCCTCTGCTGAGATATTCTTATAAATGTGCCCCTGCTATGTACTGTGTAATGACTGTATCTGACACTTGCAGGAACATGGTGGGCACATGCCATATCTCCTTGACAGGGAAGAAAATAGAAAACAAAAGAAACTATTCAGACATTACAGTATGGGATCACAGCAGATTATTCCTGTGAGGTAAAACATTTCCCTGACTCTTTTTAAAAATAATTTACCTCACAGAAAGCAGAATCATCTTTGACTCCATAATGTAATTTCTGTATACTCTTTTACTTCCTCATCTAGCCAGGAGCTGTTGTATGTTTAGACCATGTTCCTGCATGGTCAGACACAGCCACTACACCAGGGTTGGAGAACCTCCCATGTTCTATACTTTGGTGCCTCCTAATTTAAATTTGTGGGTGTAACGTGAAAAATGTAGAAAAGTTCACAAGGTATTAACACTTTTTCAAGTCAGTGTAAAAATTGAGTTTTACCAGGAATATTAGTACCTTAAATTCCTATGCACAATTAGGAAAGACTTTAAATACATGCCTAAATGGAATATTCACCACTGTACTTAAACTTTCTAGGGGATGTACTAAAATAATAAACCCTTAAATAAACTAGATTTAGTTAAAATAGTGCTACGTCTTTACAGCCTTGCTAATCTTACTTATAATAAGACTACAGCTGTGAAGGTCTACTAGTACAAAGAATGGAAGCATTTTACAACACTTAAATAGGTATGTACCCAATACAAAATAAAGACTTTTCGCAAGTTGGAGCATTATTTGGGTGTCATAATTTTAATGCATACACATCAAGATATCACTGCAAGATAGAAACTATAACTCATGGCGGTCTAAACAATTTCTCATCATTTCAGTGTATTGTGTGTGAATGCACAATATAAAGTGTTTTTTTCTATTGATACATTTCCACATATCACTTAAATAAATAAATATGGGTGTTATGATATTTATGTCATGTTATATTAAAGAATTATTGAGTTTATGACAGATGATAGGCAGATCAAGAAAATTCGTGCCGAACGCTGGCCAGTAATATGTATGATTCAGTCAAAGAAAATGCTGAAATAAGAATTTGTTTGTTGGCATTAAATATATTTTAAGGAACACCAAATGGTGGTGACCAACTTGGCAAAAAAATCTATTATCTAAAAAAAATTGTTTCTATTAAAAATGTTTAGCTTTTATCACATTGTAATGAATAACTGGTGTTTATTACTCTTAAAAAAATAACATCTTTCTGCTAGACACATTAGGGCAGATTTATTTTGGCAGAACATTTTTATATACCAGTCTTAAACATGAGTGCCAAATTTATAAGTCAGCTCATGCATCTTAAGTAGTGATGGGTGAAGCCGAACTATAAGGTTCGGGGTCCATACCGGACACCTTGTGTCCATGCACGAACCCAGAACATGGACTTCTCAGGGAAGTCTGTATTGCTGTTCAGGTTCGGCCACCCAGATAAAAATAAACAAAAAGGAAAAAGGAAGCAAAATGGGGATAAAAGCAGGACAATTATCTTACCGAGTCTCTGCGGGTCTGTCACACTGCTTCTCAGTCTGCTTATTAAATCATATGAATATTCACTGCTTCCCCCTCCCACTCTCTGTGCCAGCATCTGTGATTTGTTGCCCTCACACTAAGGGCGGCTTTGCACACTACGACATCGCAGGTGCGATGTCGGTGGGGTCAAATTGAAAGTGACGCACATCCGGCATCGCATGCGACATCGTAGTGTGTAAAGGCTCGATGATACAATTTATGAGCGCAAAATCGTCGTAATCGTATCATCACTGCAGCCTCCGACATTTCCATAATTCCGGTGCAGCGACAGGTGCGATGTTGTTCCTCGCTCCTGTGGCAGCACACATCGCTGTGTGTGAAGTCGCAGGAGCGAGGAACATCTCCTACCGGCGTCACTGCGGCTTCCGTAGGATATGCGGAAGGAAGGAGGTGGGCAGGATGTTTACATCCTGCTCATCTCCGCCCCTCCGCCGCTATTGGCCACCTGCCGTGTGACATCGCTATGACGCCGCATGACCCGCCCCCTTAGGAAGGAGGCGGGTCGCCGGCCAGAGCGACGGTCGCAGGGCAGGTGAGTGCATGTGAAGCTGGCGTAGCGATCATGTTCGCTACGTCAGCTATCACACAATATCGTACCTGCGACGGGGGCGGGGACTTTCACGTGCGACATCGCAGCATCGTCTTGCGATCTCGCAGCGTGCAAAGCCCGCCTAACTGTCTGGGTCCCCAAGGTGGAGTGTAAAAATAAACAATTGGAAAAATGGCATTTGGTCCCACCTATTTTCATACCTAGTGCAGATAAAGCAGACAGCTTGAGGATGCAGCCCCCAGCAGTGTTCTTTACCTTTCCTGTGTATAAAAATATGATTGGCCACATGGAGCTTTTTATAATTATTAAAATAAATCATTTAAAAAAAAAAAAGTGTAGTGTTGCCCCTAATTTTGATACCCAGCTAAGATACAACAGACAGCTGAGGGCTAGTATTTTCAGGCAAGGGAGGCCCATGGTTATTTGGCCTTCCCCAGCCTAAAAATAGCAGCCCGCAGCTGCCCCAGAATTGGTGCATCCATTAGATGCGCCAATCCTGGTGCTTTACCTGCTCATCCCAATTGCACTGGTGCAGTGGCAATTGGGGTAATATAAGGGGTTAATGACAGCTATGATTTGCCAAAAAAATCACAGCTTTCATGAAGCCCTGGGTTAGTAATGGGTAGGGATCTATGAAACCCACCATTACCAATCATGTAAGTAAAAATAAACACAAAAAGAAAAAGTCTTTATTAAAAAACACTCTCTTTTGCCAATTTATTAACCACAAGACACCCTTGCAGATCTGATGTAAACCACAACAGTAGGTCCCACAATAATCTCAGCTCTACTACATTCTGATGTTGCAGTGTGCGGTCAGATCAGAAAATGTGAGTTATCACCTGGACACACTGATAAAACCACAGCTGTGAGAGCGGTGATGTCTGTGAGTTCACCTGAGGTCACAACTGTCATTTCCCCCATTTTGCTTCCTTTTTGGTGCCTTCTAATCCTTACTAACACTATTTTATAACACTTAAGTCTGGATCCCCTATAGACTTTTATGGGGTTCAGGGTCTGGGCTCAAGTTCGGGTCTGGTCCCGAACGAGACTTTTTTTTAACGTCTGCAAGTACGTCCATCTCTAATCTTAAGAAGTTTATTTCACCTTTATGTTATGCTAAAATGTTGTAGTTCCACTTTTTTGGGCCATTTTATTTGATCAATTTGATCACTTCCCCTACAGAGTAATCCCGCCCACTTTAGAAAATAATCAACTCTTTTTTATCTCTAGAAATGTATGAGCCTTGTAATTTGCTCAATTACTGATTTAAAATGACTAAATTATAATCTACCAGTTTGTAAGCAACCAATATTTTTGAATCTTGTCATTGTGCACATGTCCACTCATCACCTATAATTAAGTAGAAAGTTAACTTAATGCGTAACCGTCATTTTAACTTTTATTTCATAAATCAATAGTACACATGAGAATAATCAACTTTGTAATATATCTTATCAGACAGATCTGCCAGAACTGATCAGTCACTATCAGAATTCTCAATTCTGAGGTAAAATCTGTATTCAGTGAAAAGTTTCCCATTACTGAGATAAGATATGGCAGTTGTTATTGATATTCTCTGATGATGGGGGGAGCTAGAATCAGAGGGAGGAGCTAGATTCAGAGGGAGGAGCTAGAGGCAGAGCTCCGCCCCTCCTCCATCCTTGAATGTGTGGTCCATGCCTCTGTTCTACAGTTATGGCATATTGCATACTATCATCCCATTTGTGTTGTTTTATTTTTTACTAGCACTCCTGTCATTTTACCAAGGCATTTTTAAATTAGCAGCAGATGAGGGTCCCTCTCTTCTTCTCTGAACTTTTTGTCTGAAACCATGTGGAAGCTGAATCATTTTTTCTACAGCTCTAGAAATTTTTTACATAGATCACAAGATCAGAAGTGAATTATAAACCCAAAGATAACTTACAGTTAGGTCCAGAAATATTTGGACAGTGACACAAGTTTTGTTATTTTAGCTGTTTACAAAAACATGTTCAGAAATACAATTATATATATAATATGGGCTGAAAGTGCACACTCCCAGCTGCAATATGAGAGTTTTCACATCCAAATCGGAGAAAGGGTTTAGGAATCATAGCTCTGTAATGCATAGCCTCCTCTTTTTCAAGGGACCAAAAGTAATTGGACAAGGGACTCTAAGGGCTGCAATTAACTCTGAAGGCGTCTCCCTCGTTAACCTGTAATCAATGAAGTAGTTAAAAGGTCTGGGGTTGATTACAGGTGTGTGGTTTTGCATTTGGAAGCTGTTGCTGTGACCAGACAACATGCGGTCTAAGGAACTCTCAATTGAGGTAAAGCAGAACATCCTGAGGCTGAAAAAAAACCATCAGAGAGATAACAGACATGCTTGGAGTAGCAAAATCAACAGTCGGGTACATTCTGAGAAAAAAGGAATTGACTGGTGAGCTTGGGAACTCAAAAAGGCCTGGGCGTCCACGGATGACAAAGTGGTGGATGATCGCCGCATACTTTCTTTGGTGAAGAAGAACCCGTTCACAACATCAACTGAAGTCCAGAACACTCTCAGTGAAGTAGGTGTATCTGTCTCTAAGTCAACAGTAAAGAGAAGACTCCATGAAAGTAAATACAAAGGGTTCACATCTAGATGCAAACCATTCATCAATTCCAAAAATAGACAGGCCAGAGTTAAATTTGCTGAAAAACACCTCATGAAGCCAGCTCAGTTCTGGAAAAGTATTCTATGGACAAATGAGACCAAGATCAACCTGTACCAGAATGATGGGAAGAAAAAAGTTTGGAGAAGAAAGGGAACGGCACATGATCCAAGGCACACCACATCCTCTGTAAAACATGGTGGAGGCAACGTGATGGCATGGGCATGCATGGCTTTCAATGGCACTGGGTCACTTGTGTTTATTGATGACATAACAGCAGACAAGAGTAGCCGGATGAATTCTGAAGTGTACCGGGATATACTTTCAGCCCAGATTCAGCCAAATGCCGCAAAGTTGATCGGACGGCGCTTCATAGTACAGATGGACAATGACCCCAAGCATACAGCCAAAGCTACCCAGGAGTTCATGAGTGCAAAAAAGTGGAACATTCTGCAATGGCCAAGTCAATCACCAGATCTTAACCCAATTGAGCATGCATTTCACTTGCTCAAATCCAGACTTAAGACGGAAAGACCCACAAACAAGCAAGACCTGAAGGCTGCGGCTGTAAAGGCCTGGCAAAGCATTAAGAAGGAGGAAGCCCAGCGTTTGGTGATGTCCATGGGTTCCAGACTTAAGGCAGTGATTGCCTCCAAAGGATTCGCAACAAAATATTGAAAATAAAAATATTTTGTTTGGGTTTGGTTTATTTGTCCAATTACTTTTGACCTCCTAAAATGTGGAGTGTTTGTAAAGAAATGTGTACAATTCCTACAATTTCTATCAGATATTTTTGTTCAAACCTTCAAATTAAACGTTACAATCTGCACTTGAATTCTGTTGTAGAGGTTTCATTTCAAATCCAATGTGGAGGCATGCAGAGCCCAACTCGCGAAAATTGTGTCACTGTCCAAATATTTCTGGACCTAACTGTATGTGTTCTAAGCATTTAAATAGCTAGAATACTTTGCAAACTGTCTAATATATTAGGAAAAGTCAGCAGCTGTTCGTCTTGAACCATAGTGTCCAATTGTTCATGGCCACCAATATCTGTACCTTTTTAGGACAATATTTTGTCAAAAAGACAATTTGAGATGGATACAAGATTTTGATTTTTAAATTTTCTTCTATCCAATGACACTTCTTTCTAAATTAGGCCCCAAAATATATCAGGACATACAATAAAATATGAATTTTTACATATGCACGAAAAAGTATGTATAGCACATTGTTCTTGATCTACTGGATCTATAGCAGTGAAGGACTAAAAACGCTCTTACAAGGTTACTGTCGATATTTTTCTTCACTCTCTGCGGCCTTTTGTCCTTGTTCCACGTACTGAATTCCCAGAGAAGTTGTTTGACTGCATAGTCTGTCAAAAGAACTTGTGATAAAAGAGGTTATGTGTAAATTGAGCAAGCACAGGAGAAATGACATTATGTATACTGTATATGATATTCTACTTGGTATTGATCAAACCCATTTGGTAGACTGAACATGAACCTAATCATCAGATCCTGCTTAAGCTTGCGCTTCCCCCGGTAATTGACTCTTGCATATTGATTAAGATGTTGATGTGTCCCAGAACTGATCGTCAGTAATGCAGCTGAAAATGGCCCTCCTTTCCCAGTAGTTCTTAGCACTTACTCCGCTGCTGTCACCATACTAACTCTAATGGATAAAGCTGTCATTCCGCAGCTAGGATATCTTACAGGTATGCAGACAAAATTAGCAGTTCAATAATTTATAGGACATGGAAAATAACTTTACCTAACAACTCTCATTGATTACTATAAGTGTTTTGACTGCATTTGCGAAGTTGGCATACACTGATCTCTTTCAATATATAATTTGAGTCAATCAGCTTATTTCAATGTATTAAAGAATACAATAATTTGATACTAGCATCATGGGAAATTGAAATTCTATATTAAACTGCTATATAAATATTAAATAAACTTATACATGAAAACTTTCACAATTACTCAAGAAGCTAAAAGTGAAGCACTTTCTACATTTTTCAAGTAGTTTGCATTCTCAACATGATTTTTGGAGGCCACACTTAAGCACCTGTAATAAAAATCAGAACAGCTTTTGTTCTCATATATTGTGATGAGTGAGTGTTTTGAAATTTGAATTAGCCAAGTTGGACGATTTAAAATAAATAAATAAATAAATAAAAAAATAGAAATCAGTGAATGAACTAGAGTAGAAATTAATTCTACTCAAGTTTTACAGAAATCTGTATTCACCAAAATGAGGTATTTTTGTAAAAAAAAAAATGTTTAAAAGAACTAAGAGTCCTCAGTGGTTGATACCTTTTAATGGCTAACTGAAAAGATGGTAATAATAGCCCGCTTTTGAGACTACTCAGGTCTTTTTATCAGGCATGGTAAGGCTAAGATGGCACAAATATGACTTTTTGTAATTTGCGAATGCACAGCTTCAGCAGAATGGCGGTTACTGTCTACTATTTTTCTTAGGCCAGCATCCCGCTACTGTATAGCATCCGATGTAAGAGAATCCAATGCAATATTCTAATGACATTCAGCTCTGCTGTGAGTATGAGCCGAGTGTCATTCTATGTGAGAATCGGAGCAGAGGTGAGGAATAGAGGGAAAGAAAAATCTCTCAATCATCTCTATTGCATAGACTTGTATGGGTGCATGTGATCCGAGACACACTGCCAATCACAGAATGCTGCGATTTTTTTTCTCAGTCCTTAGAGCTAAAGAAAAACTCAGAAACATTGTCACGCTTGCCAGGTGTAGCAAGTGTGGCGAGGTGCTGTCAGACTTAGTGCGTCTGAAGCACAACAAAAATACAAGAAAAGGGGGCACTAAAGACATAAAAACAGGAGGCCCTGGAATTATTGGGAGGGGTAGGTGGGCATCTTCTAATCTCACCTGCAACTGTCCCTTCTCTCCTCACCAGTCCTTATACAGTGTCCGCATCTGTACCGCCCTGAGAGGGGCCCGGCCGCTTCTCTGCTGCTCGGGCCGAGCCGCTCGAAGTCCAGGCTCGGGTTGTCAGTGGCACGAGCGCCTCCGGACTGGGGGCCACGTCGCTCTGTTAAAAGGGGGAGGCAGTAGGGTGGTGGTGGTGTGGGATGAGACGCGCAGCCGGGTGGGCCGTGTTGTCGTCCTACGGGTCGTGACGCCACCCACGGGTCATGGTGATGGGATGCACCACCGCTGCGGCTGGAGTGAAGGGTGTGCTCATCCGGGATCGGTGTTGCGGCCGCAGCTTAGATGTTAGCCCCTCCGTGGGTAGGGGCAGTGTGTCCCGGGGCCCGGTGGGGGGAGTGATGGCGACGGTGTTGCTGTCGGGGTGCAGGGTGCCGTGCTGCGGTGCAGTGTCATGCCCGGATGGCACTGGTGTACTCACAATTCATTCACACTCAGAGTCACTGGTAAACCAAAGTTCGGGTGTGGTCGGGTCCCGCAGCCGGCTGCTTGTGTCCTCTGTGAGGTTGATGGTGGCCCCTTTCCCTTGCACCTCTTGTTATTGTTTTTCGGCTCCCCTGCCTGGACATTGGTAGCCCGCTCCCCGGCGTTGAGCTGCCGGAGGAGCCCTCAGTTGCTCGTAGGTGCTGGCCCGTCGGGTGTTTGGCCCTTGGTGGTGGCACTCACACGGTATCGGTGGACTTTTGTCTTCTTTCGGGACTTTGGGTGTGGATGAACCCGTGAGGTCCAGCCAGCAAGCTAGGACAGGGTTTGAGTACCCGGTTTCTGGTGCTCTGGTACACGGTTGACTCCCTGGTTCAGGGCCGGAGGGCTCCAACCCTGGCCCGATCCCTACGGTTCTGCCGGTTGCTGTACCAGTACTCCTGCAGACGGCCACCACCATCTGCCTGCCAGACGTTTCAATGGTCCCAGGCTCCTACCCAGGTCCCTGACAGCTCAGCAACTTCTCGCACTGTCACACTCTACAACTGTTCTGTTTGTATTTCCTGTCTCAGGCCAGTAGTCTCCTCGGTGGGCGTGCCTTTCTGCCTGACTCCGCCCACCTGGTGTGCCCTACTGGCCCTGAGGGAGGCATCAGGTCTCCCTTTTGGGTGACGGGTGTGTCCTCACAGGGGATGGGGAGGTGTGTGTAATGTGGTAGGTGTTATTACCTGTGACCCCTGGGGTCCAGGGCGTCACATACCCCCTTGGTTTAATGCAGACCGTCCGCGGGCTGCCCGACCAACTCTGGTTTATTTTCCTTTTTCTTTGAACTGTAAAAACGGGAAACATTTACAATTATAATAATAATTTATATTAATAAAATTTGTACAAACTATGATTACTGAAGGTCTTCTCATAACAGGAGGCATTTTGCTTTAACATTTCATAACTTTATTAAACGGAACGGGTTCATGTCCTTCCGCCTTTCCCACCCAAACAACCTAGCCTTGATGCTGCCTTTAAGAAATGGGCAGCACCCCTTTTCCCCAGTCCGGAAACAGGAACATGGCCAGATCACCCAGGCGGGAATGGGTACGGTGTGACGCACCCAGCAGTTGTTAAAGGGCTCACCGGAGGATGGTCACCGGTCCCAGTGGTGATCAGACCCCAGCCTGCTCTGCTGCGGGTCCTACCTCCAATCTGCCTCTCCGGAGGCTAACGGAATGAGAAGGCATGTTAAAAGGGGCAGATAGGGCAATATTTACAAGCCCAAAAGTTTTTGGGTGGCCGGCAAGTCCACGGCCTTGTCCATGAGCAGTCACTCACGCAACAGTGGGGAAAACGTGGTTTCAAAACACAAGTCCCAACGGGGATGGGTCCTTTTTAGTAGCAACGGCTACCAGTTTCACTCTGCAACGGGGAACTCCTCTTCAACCTCCACATCGGGGCTGTATGGTGGAGGAGGGGGCTGTCTACCACTCTGGACATCCAGGGCAAACCAGCCCCTCTCCCCTCGGTCCCGGGTATAGTGCGCCAGATCGCCGGGCAGGAGGTCACGGTCTGGGTGCCCGAACAGGAGATGGGCATTCACATCCTGCCGGGAAAAGAAAACTTCTCCATCCAATTCGGGGTCGTACAGGAACCCCCAGCCTTTGTCCTTATTAAACCTCCGGACCTCGCCCTGGTAGGACGGGCCCCGCACCCAATATCCAGCGCTCCTTAGGTGCTCCTTCCCCTCGATGGTACGCGCAAGTACTTCCTCTCTCCTCTTTTCCCTGGCCACTATCTCCTGGCTTAGTTGGCTGGGCTGCCACTCCCAGTACGGGGCACTTGCATGCCCGGGGTCTACTGCGGTGGGGGTCTGGCCCAGCCGGTGCTCCCCGGTGCCAACCACGATCGGCACTCTCCAAGGGGAACACCGCTGTGTCGCAGCCGGCTCTGCTGCCTTGCAGCTGCCTCCCCGCGTAACCTCAGCCGAGGTCCGCGACCCTGGAGTGGCTTGCTTTGTCTTCTGAGCCTTTTTGGCCGGGCGGACTGCTGGGGCCTGGGCACTCTTGGGCGCGATCACTTCCGGGACATTCGACATCGCCTCGGGATCAAGTGCTGGCCGGTAACGGGTCCCCTCGGGCAACGGGCACAGCATCTCCGGGTTCCATAGCAGGTCCGGGCCAGCCTCCCCAAGCAGCTTCCCATGAGCGCCTGGGACGGGCTCCGCCACTGGTGTCGGGGATGGGGATATGGGTGGAGGAGCAGCGACAACCACTGCGGGCAATGGAGGAGGCTGTATGGCGGGCAGCATCAGACCGAGCCCCTCAGCTGCGATGGCCGACCCCTCAAGGGCACAGGGACGTGGGTCACCTTCCCACCCTGCCAAGACCGTCATCCTTTCATGGACCCGCACGTCAGCCACTATCTCCCCCATCTCAGCCACCTAGTGCTCCACCAGGAAGCTTACCTGGTGCTGGAGGCGGCGTCACATCTCTTCTATCCGGGCCTTCACCCACGCCGCGGTTCCGGGCGTGGGCTCCGCGGTATCAGGACACTGAACAGGAGTCGCCATGCTACACAGTCGGGGTCCAGGAATGGAATGGATGCAGGGTCCTGGAGTCCCTGCCTTTTTATCTTCTCGGTTACATCAGGCAGCCTTCTCGCCCGCCTCCACCTCGGTTTTCTCTTAGCACTCCTCCTTTGGATGCAAGGCTTCACTTTCGCACCTTTACTGCTCGGGGAAGACGACTCGAGCGGGAAACTTTTGCACCAGGATGGCGGGACTTCAACTTTTTCGGCAGGACGCTGCTGACGGATACTTCTAAGGCGCACTTCCACAGTTAAGTGGACTGTCCAAATCCTGTTTGTGACGCCAGAAGAGTCGATGTGTACCGCCCTGAGACGGGCCCGGCCGCTTCTCCGGACTCGGGTTGTCGGTGGCATGAGCACCTCCAGACCGGGAGCCACGTCGATCTGTTAAAAGGGGGAGGCAGTAGGGTGGTGGTGGTGCGGGACGAGGAGCGCAGCCGGGCGGGCCGTGTTGTCATCCTACGGGTTGTGATGCCACCCACGGGTCATGGTGACGGGATGCACCCCCGCTGCGGCTGGAGTGAAGGGTGGGCTCGTCCGGGATCAGTGTTGCGGCCGCAGCCTAGATGTTAGCCCCTCTGTGGGTAGGGGCAGTGTGTCCCGGGGCCCGGTGGGGGGGACTGATGGCGACGGTGTTGTTGTCGGGGTGCAGGGTGCCGTGCTGCGGTGCAGTGTCATGCCCAGATGGCACTGGTGTACTCACGATTAATTCACACTCAGAGTCACTGGTAAACCAAAGTTTGGGTATGGTCGGGTCCCGCAGCCGGCTGCTTGTGTCCCCTGTGAGGTTGATGGTGGCCCCTTTCCCTTGCACCTCTTGTTGTTGTTTTTCGGCTCCTCTGCTGGGACAGTGGTAGCCCGCTCCTCGGCATTGAGCTGCCGAAGGAGCCCTCAGTTGCCCGCAGGCGCTGGCCCGTCGGGTGTTTGGCCCTTGGCAGTGGCACTCACCGGGTATTGGTTGGCTTTTGCCTTCTTTCGGGACTTTGGGTGTGGATGAACCCGTGAGGTCCAGCCAGCAATCAGTCAATTTGCCTAAACTCAGTGGCTTCTAAGCTAGGACGGGGTCTGAGTACCCGGTTTCTGGTGCTCCGGTACACGATTGACTCCCCGGTTCAGGGCCGGCAGGCTCCAACCCTGGCCCGGTCCCTACGGTTCCGCCGGTTGCTGTACCGGTACTCCTGCAGACGGCCACCACCGTCTGCCTGCACTGTCTTCTTCAGGGGGGCACTGAAACGTGCGTGCGTCGGGGTGGGTGACACACACAAGGAACAGTGCTCCACAACTTGTCTGGTAAATATCTTACTAATATGTATTTTTTGTGCCATTTTTGACTTTTTGTGATTCCATGTGACTTATTGTTATATGGTTATCATTACATGGAGCAGCTTCCTTCTATGACTTGTTACCTGCAACTTTTCATGGTTTATTTATTCCCTATAACTATTGGGCAAATAATCCTGGGTTTTACTATGGTTGCTTTTTAAGGCAACAAGTAGTTGAGAGATATATTGTGGCTTAACTTTTGGCTACCTCTCTCCAGCACGGGACACTTTAATCTCCTTGCTGATAATTATTTTTTTATATATATAAATATATATATATATATATATTTTGTACTAAACCCTTCTTTTATTTTGCACATATTACCTATAAATTGTGACATGCAGGTTACTCCTTTTGTGACGCCCCTTTCTTCCAGCCAATGGTTGTGTTTTAAAAGATATAAAATATTTATTTACCCTGTTTTTAATTGAATATCAATAAAGACATTGTTTTTGTGACCCTTTGTTCGGTATTTTCTTGTTTTGGTTTTGCATTTTAAGAGTGTTTTAGTAGAATTTCCACTAGATGACTAGCTGCAAAACCGTAGAATTCATACTTCGTTTTGAATGAAGGTAACAAGGCAAACTGAATTTAATAAGAGGGTGGGTTATATGTGTGTGTTTTTTTCTTTTCTCTCCTTGAGTTTCTTGAAAAGTGCATTATATAATGCTGATGGTTGGGTGTAGCAATTAAGGATAGCATCCACAAGTGATCCCTGGTGCCTAAATGAGGCCAAAGACCCCTCTGATGCATAAATACTCACCAGTAGAGATGAGTGAATCTGATATTTGGTGGGTTTTTTTGGCTGAACAATGACTTTAAAAAAACCCCCAGAGTTCGTTTGCTTTACGTATGCTGACCACTCGCGCGAGCATTCCTGTTCTCAGGTGTGCTCGGTGCTCGGCCCTGTGTGATCCACATGCCATGTTCGATTGGCTCACATTGAGGGTAAAAACAGCATCATCAGAAGTAGTGCGCAAAGAAAAAAAAAATGAAAAAATGGAAAAAACCCGTCCACCCATCATTCACTCGGAAATGTTCTGCTTATGGCTGGCTGTATATAGGAGGAGACCCTAACTGCCAACCAGTGATTTCCATTGGGATTCGGGCAAAGTCTGAATCCATGGAGGTATGGTTTGGCTACGCTGCCGAACCAAACTTCCACATGTTCCCTCATCTCTACTCACCAGTATAGCAAGTGGGAGCCCTGATTTGGATTGCAATCCAGGAGATTTAAGTTAGCAACAAAGTCTCAACATAAGGCACTATATAATATCAAGAGGAACCACTAACTTTCATTATTCAGCAGTTCAGAATAAGTTGAGTGCAATAATGCCTGTGATTACTGTTTAATGTAATTGAATTAATAATTAGCAAAATGATATGATTTGCTGACCCCATAAATTGTCAAAAGATCAATTGTCTGTTAATTAACAAGCTAATCAGACATTTTAAGAGGCCTCATATTTTTTAATTAAAGGTTACGAGTTCAACTATATGAATGATGAATTATATTGGTATAAATATATCAAGCTATACAGTGCAGAAAAAGCTTATGTAGTCTATTGACTTCATTGTATTATGTTTTAAAGAACTAAGCAATGAACATTTGCTATTTTAATAGAAATAATAAAAACATGCATTTTTTCTAAGAGAAACATTAATAAAATATTTTTAAAATTATTTTTTGGGGCTGTAGCAGAGAGACTTCAATTGATTGATTATATACATTTGGAGAGAGATAGACAAAGGAGAGTTTGCTCGATGACAAATGCAAAACAGAGCCCCATCTTAGATGTGTTTTTTTGTCAAATTGTATTTCTGGTCACATATAAGTAATTTGATTGTTTGGAAATCAGAAGTGAGCCTTGACGTTTCCTAGATTACAATAGATTAATATAGAATCTTCAACCAAACTGATCCCTAGAAAAACATGCAATTTTAAGACAAGGACACTTGACCACATCTATTCAAGTCCTTAGTGGGGGTGGCCACCTTTGGGGACAATTTATTTTTTCTTAAATGCATGTATTTTGTATGATATTTAGCTCAAAATACATATACATGTAGAAATCTAAGTAAACAAATTGTCCCCAAATGTCGCCAACTCCTTTAAGTTACCAAGAAGCACATGAAAGCTTCACGATGAATAATTAAAACAAGACTTATGTGAGAGCGTAAGCATTGTATGATTGTGTGTGTAAACTGCTAGGTGGCCCCGTCTGAGGTGTGTTCCCATATCAGGACCGTTCATGACATATCAGGTGTTTTGGCAATCTGGTCTCAGGTTTGTATTAATTTATCGGGTCAGTTGTCTGTATATATTCCATAGTCTTTAGTTTTTTGGGGGGGTCTCGTCTGTGGTCATTATTTATTCATCTAAGGTATGTAAATATTTGTATATCTAATTTGTGTCTGTGTTTTTGTTCTTTTCTGGAGTTTATAATTATTACATAGTATCGTTTAGGGTCTATATATTTAGAGATATCATCTAATATTTGTATTTATTCTGGGGTCTGCTCTGGGATTCGTATACATTCTTGGGTTTATATTTATTATGCGGTCTGGATTGTCTATTTATTTGGGTGTCTGTAGTTTTTCTGGCACCTCATCTGGGGTCTTTAATTACTCTGGTATCTAGTGTTTGCATGTTTTGCTGGGGTTCACATTTTTTATGAGTAGGGATGGGCTCGGGTGCTCGGTACTCGAGTTGAGCAATTTGTAATACTCGATTGCTTGTGTCGAGTAACAAGCAAAATGGAAGTCAAGGGGATACTCAAGCATTATTCTGGCAGACGCTCCAAAGAGGTCTGAAGGTGGGCAGGAAAATCACTGAAATGGATGAAAGCAGCACTCAAATGGAATGGGAACAGCATGGGGAAGAGGCCTGAACACATCTTTGACTTTGAGGTCGCTTCTGGGAACAATATTGTCAGAGTATCAGGGCTCATGCGCACGTTGCGTACTCACATGCATTTACGCTGCGTATTGTGCATGAGACGTGCGCATGATGCTTTTATGAACGCAGCGATTTGGATGCTAAAATTTTGACCCAAATCTGTGCGTTCATAAAAGCAGCATGTCAATTATTCCGTGCGCTATGGATGCAGCTCCCACTCTGTCTCTGGTGGGGGCAGCAGCCATAGCGCATGAAATCGGCTTTTTTTTAACACAAATACTGCATTCATTATACAGTGTTTCTGCAGCGATTTGAAGCGCACATGTGCTGTCAAATCGCTGCAGAATATTCAGCAGTTACGTGTGCATGAGTCCTTATGCCACTTTTACAGAGTGACAACAAAGCATACAAAACGGAGAACAAAATGTATTTCACAGGTATAAATGTTAGGAAACATTCTTTCCTGTATAATTGTAACGACTGAATGCCAGTTGTTATGACTATTAAGATACGATGGCACTATGGAAAACCCAGGGACACAAAGATGGGTGATAACAATTTTCTTTATAAAAAAAACAGTTCTCTTACAATGTATGGGCCACAACAGCCCGGAATAAACAATGACAGTTTATGCAACTCGGAGGACTTCAAGTGTCGGTCTGTAGGGATGAACTGGACTATATTTCCCCCCACTATACCTTATCTATTAATGGGGCTTACCCGGGTGCACTACTACAGATAATGGCACGTGATCCCTCCAAGGATATAATCTTACAACCACCTCCCCTTAAGCCTGCTTTACACGTTGCAATTAGTTGTACAATCGCATTTGCGATGTGACACGCCCAGGTTGCATACGGGATCTTATGAGATCACACGTAGGTCGTTCATTTGCTGTCACACGTGCGTTAGTAGTCTATGTTAAATTGATCAATTTTATGTGCGATCCTTTAGATCATGTGTTCTGTGACGTATGCATTGGGCACCTTTTTTTTTTTTTATTTATTGACTTGCCAAGCGTGTGTAATGTGTAGGGATGCGTTTTTACTATGTCATCTGCCATTCAGCTCTGCTACATGGCCGCTAACAGCAGACACAGACAGCCATGTAGCAGAGCTGAATGGCAGATGACAGCAGACACAGACAGAGCCGCACTGTCAGAATGAACTCGGGTGAACTTCACCCGAGTTCATGGTCATGCTGCGGCTCTGTCTGTGTCGCGCCCTGATTAGCGGTCACCAGTGAAGGACTCACCGGTGACCGCTAAACTCCTAAGTGACTGAAGTTAGCAGCCCTCTCTCATACTCACCAATCCCCGATCCCCGGCACTGCACGGCGTTCACACTGCTCCGGCGGCTTTTACTGTTTTGAAAAGCCGGCCGCCCATTAAACAATCTCGTATTCCCTGCTTTCCCCACCCACCGGCGCCTATGATTGGTTACAGTGAGACACGCCCCCACGCTGAGTGACAGGTGTCACACTGCACCCAATCACAGCAGCCGGTGGGCGTGTCTATACTGTGTAGTGAAATAAATAATTAAATAATTAAAAAAAACGGCGTGCGGTCCCCCCCAATTTTAAAACCAGCCAGATAAAGCCATACGGCTGAAGGCTGGTATTCTCAGGATGGGGAGCTCCACGTTATGGGGAGCCCCCCAGCCTAACAATATCAGCCAGCAGCCGCCCAGAATTGCCGCATACATTAGATGCGACAGTTCTGGGACTATACCCGGCTCTTCCCGATTTGCCCTGGTGCTTTAATCAGCCCCAAAAAGCCCTCCATGTCCGGCGGAATCCAGGATGCTCCAGCGTCGCTTCCAGCTGTGCTGCATGGAGGTGACCTGAGCTGCAGAATACACCGCCGCTCCGGTCACCTCCACGCAGCTACGAGATTGTTTAATGGGCGGCCGGCTTTTTCAAAACAGTAAAAGCCGCCGGAGCAGTGTGAATGCCGTGCAGCGCCGGGGATCGGGGATCGGTGAGTATATGAGAGAGGGGGATAGACTGACATGGACAGAGAGTGAGCGACAGAGATAGTGACCGACTGACAGAGATTAGTGAATGACAGACATTGTGAGGCGCTTCAGAACGCAGCTTTTCAGCTGCGCTCTGAAGCGGACCTTTTTTAAGCTGCGGTGCAGAGCGCACACCTGCGCACATAGCCTCAGACACCAAAATCGTATGAGGGATGTCACACGTTACAATTGACTAGGTTCGTGCAACAAAACGCTCAATTCTAGACAAAGATACGATGTGTTTGCGATCAACGGTTTTGCGTTCAATCCTGATCGCACGTAGATGTCACACGCAGATACCTCTCAAACGATGCCGGATGTGCGTCACTTACAACTTGACCCCAACGACGGATTGTGAGATATATTGAAGCGTGTAAAGTGGGCTTTATGTTTACAATTCAATCAGGGTACCCGGCCACCTTCCCATATACAGTCAGAAACAAGTAAATATATGTACATGTACCTTTATACCTGTACCTCTATTCAATATTCGGTACCTCACTGCCCCAGACAGTGTGATGAAGCAATATATCTATCTGTCCCTGACTGACTATTATACACCGAACGGTCTCAGGTCAATTGTTACTCACTGAAGTCTTTCACTCAAGATGGCATCCGTCCCCTCAGACTGCTTCTGATTCACTCTTAGTTGATTTTGTCCAAACAGTTTCTGGAGAAAAATTCACTCAGATGAATTCCCCTCGTCAGGGGCAGTAGGAGCTAAAAAAAAAACAAGTAAGCAGTCCATAAAAAGAAGAAAAAAAAACAGGCAATCCTACAAATCCGAACACGGAAAAATGACAGACGTCTTTCTCTTGCACAGTCCCTCAGATCCTGACTGAAAATTTTTCAACCGTCTCTCTGTGTCTACGTTACCAGGGAAACCTAATGTAACTCCTTATTGTCTAACAGTGTGCCTGCCCTCTAGTGACACCTAGTGACCATTTAAGTTATAGCATAAATATATATATATATATATACACATTAACAAACATGCAAGTTTATCTTATGTACATTTTCACCCTGTTACACTCCACCCCACTTAAGATTTGGCGTCCCGATAAATCAATTTCTACATCTTACATGCAGTACATATTCTTCAGGGTTGTACCATATTGGAGGAACACCAGCCATACTCCTTTCAGATCTTCGTAATTCAGTACCTGTCATGTTCGTGGGGGCGATTTCCATGTCTGGCAGAGCAACGACACTTGGAGGTAGCTCTGGAGCAACTGGAATCTGCAATGCCGGATCTTGGTCATCTGGTGCCACGTTGCTGAAATCATCACAGCAGTCACACACGAGGTTATTTGGTCGACCTGTGATTGGTGGATCAGGCGAGACAGGTGGGCATGTAGGTGTGTCGGAGATACACCTTTTCACCAGTTCCGGTGCAACGTACGATGGGGCCCGACACAGCCTTCAGGGATCACAGTGTACACACTTCCCCCTGTAAATGGTCTGTCCACCACAGTGTAAGGTGTAGCCTTCCACTGATCGTCCAACTTTCCACCTGGGCGAGTAACTCGTACAAGCACCCTATCGCCCACTAGGAACTCATCTCCATGCACCAGTCTACAATCTCGATGGGGATGGTCCCGTACTTGTTCCCCCACTATCCTGTGGATTTCCCGCAGCTTCCATTGGTGACTCTGAACCCATTCACTGGCTGTGCGATACTCGAGTTCCCCAGGTACTGACAAGTTCAGTTCCTCGACCTCCCTCCCAAGCCGCCCAAACATCATCATGTAAGGGGTAAACCCGGTAGTGCTATGGACTCTATTGTTATAAGCCCACACAAGTCCCGGGATGAACTCAGTCCACCTCGCCTTCTGTTGCTGTTCAAGCGTCCTCAACATCTGTAGCAGCGTGCGATTGAACCGCTCACAGGCCCCATTTCCTTGCGGATGGTAGGGTGTCGTTCGCGATTGTTTGATGCCATAGACCTGCAGAAACTCAGTCATGAATTTACCCTGGAAGCAAGCCCCTTGATCTGAATGTATCCGTTGTGGACACCCGTAGGTCGGGATAAAATGTTTACAGATTGCTTCCGCTGCGGATTCAGTGGTTTGGTCCTTGGTGGGGACAATCACGGCAAATTTTGTGAAGTGGTCAGTCATCACCAGGCACGAAGGATGCCTACTCCTAGAATACCCAATTGTCAGGTAATCTAACATTAACACCTCCAGTGGGGCGGATGTCACGATGGTTTGAACAGGGGCCCTTTGTTCAGGGGACTTATTCAACTCGCAGGGTCGGCATCTAGCACACACCTCCCTTACAACTTCTTCTAAGCCAGGAGTGTATACAAGTCGGTGCAACCATCGATACGTTTTCTCAGGCCCAAGGTGAGCACCCTGGGTATGGGCCTCGCGAGCAATGTCTGGAGCTGCCGAGGATGGGATTACCACCTGCCATCGGTATCCTAACTCAGCCGGCAAGTAGATCCAGCGATACAACACTCCCTCCGCTATTGTCAGTCTGTCCCACTGCCGTAACAACTTTTGCTCCTCCGAGCTTAGCTGAGCTCTAGTTTTCATATCAGGCCAAGTTTTCTGATTCCCCCACCCCTTTACTCGTGACAGCCCAGGGTCTGCGCTCTGTAGATCAGCCCATTCTTGATGAGTCATCCCAAGCAATCTGGCTACTCCTGTCACCACCCCACTTGAACGTGCCAGATGTACAAATTCAGGTAATCACCTCAGGTCAGGAATCTCGGTATCCTCGAGATCTTCATCTACCTCACGCCCTGGCGCATCTCGCATTACCCGTGACAGGGCATCTGCGTTGGAGTTTTCTTTTCCGGACCGGAACCGAATCCGGTAATTAAATTTGGACATTCGCGCCACCCATCGCTGTTCTAACACTCCCAGTTTGGTGTTCTCCAGATAAGCTAGCGGGTTGTTGTCTGTCATTACAAGAACCTCTGACCCTGCTAGATACTCAGCAAATTTGTTGGTCATGGCCCACACCAGGGCTAACATCTCCAATTTGAATGAACTATAGTTATCAGGGTTGCGCTCAGTGTCCCGTAAGGACCGGCTGGCATACGCGACAACCCTCTCCTGTCCCTCTTGCTCTTGGGCCAACACTGCTCCCAGCCCATGCAGACTTCCGTCTGTATACAGAGTAAAGGGTCGGTCAAAGCGAGCATATGCCAACAGAGGTGCCTGTACGAGAGCGGCACAAATTTGATCGAATGCCTGTTGTTGTCGGTCGGTCCAGCGAATAGGCTGATTCCTGGGGCCCTGAGATGTCCCCCTCAATAACTCATTCAATGGTTCAGACATCTTAGCGAAGTCCTTCACAAACCGACGATAGTATCCGGCCAAACCGAGGAAGGCCCGCATGTGTCTCACAGTCCTGGGGGTGGGCCACTCCTGGATAGCCTCTATCTTGCTCTCGGTCGGACGCACCCCATCCGCTGACACCACATGTCCCAGATATTCAATCTGAGTCTGGAACAAGCGACACTTCTTGGGTTTGATCTTGAGGCCGTTGTCTTTTAGACGGTGTAGCACTTGCCGGAGCTTCCTAAGGTGATCCTCAAACGAATCTCCAAATATAAATTACATCGTCCAGATATATCAACACAGATTCAAAATTGGAATCACCTAGACAGTACTCCATCAGTCGCTGAAATATGGCCGGGGCATTAGTCAGTCCGAAAGGCATTCGATTAAACTCATAGAGTCCCATTGGAAGGAGGAAAGCTGTTTTTTGACGATCCTTAGCTGCCATGGGTACCTGCCAATATCCACTAGCCAGGTCCAATGTGAAGAAGTATTTTGCCTTTCCCAGAGCAGACAGAGACTCCTCAATCCTTGGCAATGGGTATGAGTCACGCACGGTCTGCGCGTTCAGCTTGCGGTAATCAACACAAAACCGTATAGACCCGTCCTTCTTCCGAACCAGTACAACCGGCGCAGCCCAGGGACTCTGACTCGGGCAGATCACGCCATTATCCAACATTTGCGCTAACATACTCTTGACCTCCTGATAAAGATTCGGGGGAATCTGGCGATATCTCTCTCGAATTGGGGCCACGTCCCCTGTGGGTATCTCGTGTTCTACCGCCTTTGTGCAGCCAAAGTCTTCATCACTCCTGGAAAAGGCAGACTGGTATTCCCATAGGGTAGTCTGTAGCTGGTGCACCTGTTCCGGCGTTAGCTGAGTTGTATCCATCCCCATCAGCTCTATGATCTTCTTACCATTCCACATGGGCGTGGGTGACTCTTCTTCTGCTGCCTGCATTGACAGAGTCCAAGCAGTCTGGCGATTCGCTTTCAACGTGAACTGATTCTTGTGGAGAACTTCTCCACTGCACACATACACATCGGCCAGTTTTGAGCCCGCCACCAAAGTCGCCTCATGGCTCTGCAAATTCAGGCACCTAACCGGCACCCTCCCATTTTGTACAGTGACTAGCGTCCTTGCGATCATGAAGCCTTCCATGCTTTCAGACTGTCTCACTGGCTCCAGAATTACTTCCACACCGTTCAGCTTCCTATGGGTCCCCACTGGCATCAACACCAGCTTCTCTTGACCTGGAGCGATAGTTACAGCGGGGTCACGTGGGACGTACACCGCTCCCACTGCTCTTCCTCCTGCTGAACTCTTCTGTATACCACACGAACGGACCACCTGCTGTAGGGCTCTCTGCGTGACCTTATGAGTTGTTGCTCTTTTCCAGTATCCTGGGCCATCGCGCTCAAACAGAAGAGAATCCAGTTCCCTCAGGATGTTCATCCCTAGGACCACCGGGAGATTTGGCCTTGCCTGCGTCTTCACGAGTATCACTCCCTTGGTTCCCAGCTCCTGTCCGCACAGCTGCACCTTCATCCATGCGATACCCGCTACTGGAATCTCTTCATTGTTAGCCGCTTTCAGTTTTAATAAATGCCCCGATTCTGGTTTAGCAGCCTCCTTGAAGTACGTCTGGAAATATTCTACCGGCATAGTTGTTACCTCTGATCCAGTGTCTACCAGACACACAACTTTCTTCCCAGCAAACTGTACCTCCAGTACAGGACTCTCCGCAATCAGAACTTCTGAGCAGATTTCGGACATTGGTTTTGGGTTCTGCCTCGCTGTATGCCCGGCTACAGCGAGGGCTTCCCTTTTACTGCCGTCAGTTTCTTCTGTTCTGCCCCTCTGACAATCTCGTTGCAGATGTCCAAGCCCTCCGTATCTCCAACACTGGATAGGCCCTCTCATCCCACTTCTTGCTGCCTCTCATCTGGGACGGGCTGCTGTTCCATGTTGTGTATAACGCCGTGACTGCATCTCCAAAATAGGAGGCAGCATTTGTCCAGGCATGGGAGTACAGGGGTCCATTGATGCTTGGTAGGTCAGAGGCATCCCCTGAGCCCGCATTTGTTGCATCTGTTCCGCCAGACCCTCCACAGTCTTCTGCAAGGCTGCTAGCTGTACCTGGACAGGGTCTCGACTCAATTCCCTTGTGTCAACCACCTGCATGTTACTCCATTTCGGGCAGGCTTCACCTCCAGGATCCGCACCACTGCCTCTTCTTGTATTTCAGCGTAGGTAACACCAGGGGTACTCCTTGCCTTCAGTAGAAGTTCACTCCTTAACATCTCATTTTGGAGCCCCTCAATGAACTGATCCCGTAAAATCCTCGGCCTCAGCGCCCACCATTACATTTGACTTCTTCTTAATTTCCTGATGCAATTCTTCCAATGCAATGCCATACTGAATCAGACTTTCTCCGGTCCTCTGGGTACGAGCGAAAAACTGTACTCGCAGTTGTCCGGCCGCTGCCACATGGTCAAAAGCCTTTTCCAAGACCTGAATTATTTCATCCACTGTCTTTCACTGACCTTCTGGTTTCAGCACAACAACTTTGCGGGCATCCCCCTCCAGAGCATTCAGTGCGACCTCGGGTTGCAGTTTGGGGTGTACGCTGTGCAAGGCAATGGCGTTCTTCAGCCGGCCCACCCAGTCACTGAACGGTAAGTTATACCCATCGAATTTAGCCAGGTGATTTAGCAGCGCGCCCGTTGCAGAGCATCCTATTAGCCGCTCACTGCTGGTCACCAAGGGGAAAGGGGGGTGAAGTACTACAGGGGGTGTTACAACGTCTCCCACCTGATCGGGGTTATCCATAGCGAGCACCGTATCCTGCCGACAACGCCAAATATGTAACGACTAAATGCCAGTTGTTATGACTATTAAGATACGATGGCACTATGGAAAACCCAGGGACACAAAGATGGGGGATAACAATTTTCTTTATAAAAAAAACAGTTCTCTTACAATGTATGGGCCACAACAGCCCGGAATAAACAATGACAGTTTATGCAACTCGGAGGACTTCAAGTGTCGGTCTGTAGGGATGAACTGGACTATATTCCCCCACTATACCGATCCCTCCCTTATCTATTAATGGGGCTTAGGGGCACTTTGCACACTGCGACATCGCAGCCCGATGCTGCGATGCCGAGTGCGATAGTGCCCGCCCCCGTCGCAGCAGCGATATGTGGTGATAGCTGGCGTAGCGAAAGTTATCGCTACGCCAGCTTCACACACACACTCACCTGCCGTGCGACGTCCCTGTGGCCGGCGACCCGCCTCCTTGTTAAGGGGGCGGGTCGTGCGGCGTCACTGTGACGTCACACGGCAGGCGGCCAATCAGAGCGGAGGGGCGGAGATGAGCAGGATGTCAACATCCTGCCCACCTCCTTCCTTCCGCATATCCTACGGAAGCCGCAGTGAGGCCGGTAGGAGACGTTCCGCGCTCCTGCGACTTCACACACAGCGATGTGTGCTGCCGCAGGAGCGAGGAACAACATCGGACCGTCGCGTCAGCGTAATCATGGATTACGCCGACGCTGCACCGATGATACGATTACGACGCTTTTGCGCTCGTTAATCGTATCATCCAGCCTTTACACACTGCGATGTCGCATGCGATGCCGGAAGTGCGTCATTTTCAATTTGACCCCACCGACATCGCACCTGCGATGTCGCAGTGTGCAAAGTGCCCCTTACCCGGGTGCACTACTACAGATAATGGCACGTGATCCCTCCAAGGATATAATCTTACAACCACCTCCCCTTATGTTTACAATTCAATCAGGGTACCCGGCCACCTTCCCATATACAGTCAGAAACAAGTAAATATATGTACATGTACCTTTATACCTGTACCTCTATTCAATATTCGGTACCTCACTGCCCCAGACAGTGTGATGAAGCAAAGGTAGAATAGTCCTATTATCAGCACAACACAGCTTAACCTCCAATAACTTCCGGTTCAGAGCAAATGCCTCAGGATAAACAAGAAAACACCGCTCCTTCTCAGGAAATTATCTGTAGAATAATCCTCCTTCTTCTTTATCCTTTCTATCTATCTGTCCCTGACTGACTATTATACACCGATCGGTCTCAGGTTAATTGTTACTCACTGAAGTCTTTCACTCAAGATGGCGTCCGTCCCCTCAGACTGCTTCTGATTCACTCTTAGGCTATGTGCCCACGCTGCGGATTTACCGCGGATTTTGCCGCGGATTTGCCGCGGATTTACCGCGGATTTTCCGAAAATCTGCAGCAGCGGCACTTCCAAGCCATTTCAATGGCATTTTGGAAATGCTGTGTCCATGCTGCGGATTTTTCCGCGGCGGATTTGCCGTGGATTTTGATCCGGAAAAATTTGCAGCATGTCAATTATTGTTGCGGATTTTGGTGCGGATTTTGGGTATAGAATGGGGAAAAAAAAAATCTGCATCAAAATCCGCGGCAAATTCGCGGTAATCCACGGTAAATCCGCGGCAAATCCGCGGCAAAAATAAGGTGCGGATTTGCAGCGAAAGTCGCGGATTTTCATGCAGAAAAATCCGCAGGTACATTCTACCGTGGACACATAGCCTTAGTTGATTTTGTCCAAACAGTTTCTGGAGAAAAATTCACTCAGATGAATTCCCCTCGTCAGGGGCAGTAGGAGCTCAAAAAAAACAAGTAAGCAGTCCATAAAAAGAAGAAAAAAAACCCTGCAATCCTACAAATCCGAACACGGAAAAATGACAGACGTCTTTCTCTTGCACAGTCCCTCAGATCCTGACTGAAAATTCTTCAACTGTCTCTCTGTGTATACGTTACCAGGGAAACCTAATGTAACTCCTTACTGTCTAGCAGTGTGCCTGCCCTCTAGTAGTGACACCTAGTGACCATTTAAGTTATAGCATAAATATATATATACACATTAACAAACATGCAAGTTTATCTTATGTACATTTTCGCCCTGTTACATAATGACATGTATATAAGGCAATTTTAACTAGAGAGAAAAACTGCATCTTCCACCCCTCAGGCTATGCTCACACATAGCATGTTTGTTGGGTATTTTCACTCCCATTTCTTTCAGTGGTAAAAAAACTGCTGAAAAAATGTTACTTAGTTATTTATTAGACAGCAGTAAATTTCATTCAAATCTGTGTTGGAATATTGTCTATTTTTGTATTCTATTTTGGATTGGTCAGTAGTAATCATCACAGAGATTAGTGTTTTATTATTGATTTTACCACCTTGCAGCCTAATACAGGCAATAATGTTATGATATGCCATGGTTCAATATATCATCACATCTATCATAATATTTTATGGTTATCTCTCTTGTTTTTTGAATACAGGATTTTTATTATTTTATATATGTCACGCTCCCTGGGTCCCGGTGCCGTCTGTCACTCACCGCTCCGGTTCCCGGTCCTTCTGCCCGCGGCTGCCCCCCTCACTCTCCCTCCTCTGCGTCCTCCGTGCCTCCTGCCCGCCGGTCCCAGCATCTCCCTGCGACCCAGGACACTCTGTCTGGTCCCCCTGCATCTCCTGCTCCGATTCCTGCTCTGGACTACGGCACACGAGCCTCGCACATGCGCATTTTGGCGCGCATGCGTTCACTCACCTCTTCTTAAAGGGCCAGCGTCCCGGAAACAGAATATGGTCCATTACAGGTACAGGGTATATTAGGACTTCCTTTCCATGTGGGCAGTGCCTGATCAACGTGGTCCCACAGCTAGGTGTTCAGGTCCCTCTGTGTCTTGTACTCAGATTAACCTTTTCTCTTCCGCAGAGCCTGTCTGCCGTCCTGACCTGGTCCCAGAGTGCCGATTACCCAGGAGGTGCCCTGGTGACTGTTTTCTGAGGATCCTGCCATCTCCCGTCAGCCTGAACCCGTCACCTGGACTTTACCTGGAAGCTCCAGCCTGCACGTCCCGCTGGATCCGGACCCCATCGGCTGTGACTTCTCGACACCTGTACCCGGTTCCCGTCATCTGTCCTGCCTCCGGTTCCCATTGAACTGTTAGTCATCTCCCGTGCCCATCTCTGAAGGACCCATACCCCGTACTCCCTGTGTTCTGGCTGCCTTGCATTTAGGCCCTCTGGTGGGGTGACCGGACAGTCCCTGTATAGGGGTTAGCTCTTGGTTGCCTCTCTGGGGGAGTCCGGTGAACGGTCCCGTGAATCCACCTCCAGGACGTTACAGTTTGATCAGGCCATGGATTCCGCTGGAGCACAAGCGTCCCAGCTGGCCAGATTACAGCAAGAACTGGTACGACAACGCAAGACCCAATCTCACATGCTGGCTTTTGTGTCGTCAGTGGACACCCACCTGAATAATCTCCAAGCAACAGCCACATCCCTGTCAGATCAGAATATGGCAGCGGCTTCCATAGTGACTTCTTCAACTTCGAGACTCCGCCTAGCTTCTCCACTCCGGTACGCCGGGGATCCCAAGACCTGTAGAGGTTTCTTAAATCAATGCTCCCTGCATTTCAAGTTGCTTCCACACCTCTTTACCTCTGATCAAGCAAAGGTGGCCTTTCTGATGTCCCATCTGGAGGGTGAAGCATTGGCCTGGATAAATCCCTTATGGGAGAAGGAAGATCCGGTGACTACCGACATCCGGGAATTCCTTGAGGCTTTCCGTAACACCTTTGATGAACCGGGACGCACCACCACCGCCACCTCTTCCCTCCTCCGGCTACGCCTAAGAACCGTAACAGTTGGCCAGTATGCCATCCGGTGTCGCATGCTTGCCTCTGAGTTAGGGTGGAACAATGAGGTATTGACAGCAGCCTTCTGGGAGGGCCTCTCTGGTCGCATCAAGGACAAGTTGGCCAGTCGTGATGTTCCTCCTACTTTGGATGGTCTAGTCTCTCTAGCAACCCGGATTGATCTCCGTTTTCAGGAACTGTCCAAGGAAGTATCCCGGGAAAGACGACCGACACGTCACGCCTCCACGTCGCAGAGGTCCACCGCACTTCAATCAGTGCCACCCGGCAACTCTACTCCCGAACCTATGCAAATAGATTGCCTAGGACAAGCTGAGCAACGCCGAGCAGAGTGGCTCGCCAAGGGTCTGTGCTTCTACTGTGGAAGTGGTACACACCTGTTTCATTCCTGCCCCGAGACCGTCCAAGTGACAGCGGAGGAGACCTGGCTCATGGCAGAGGCATATCTTGATTCAGGGGCAGCGGGCAATTTCATCCAACAGACTACGGTGGAAAAATACCGGGTACCTGTCATCCCGCTTTCAAAACCCCTTGTGATCGCTTCCGTGGATGGGAAACCCCTATCCGAACCCATGTTGTTTATTACCAAACCCATGGAATTCTGTATTGGCACTCTGCATACCGAAAAGATTGCTCTATACGTCCTCCCGAAACTGGCTCACTCCTGCTGGGCCTACCCTGGTTACGAGTTCATGAACCCGTCGTCAGTTGGCATTCTGGAGAAATTACCCGTTGGGGTCCGTCTTGTCACGAGAACTATCTACAGGCTGTATGGCCCGTCCATCAGTCTCCAGCACCGGAGTCCCTACCGGGACTGCCTTCCGCATTTTGGTCGTTTGTGGATGTTTTCGACAAGAAGGAGGCAGAGGTGTTATCGCCACATCGACCCTACGACTGTGCCATTGACTTGCTGCAAGGCACTACCCCTCCTCGTGGACGGATCTATCCCTTGTCCCCTGCTGAGACTGAGGCCATGTCGGACTACATTGCAGACAATCTGGCAAGGGGGTTCATCAGGAGATTCTTGTCTCCTGCGGGAGCAGGGTTTTTCTTCATCAAGAAGAAAGAAGACCGCCCTTGCATCGACTACCAGATCACCGTAAAGAATAAATATCCTCTACCTCTGATCCCGGAGCTATTCGACCGGCTCAGGGGGGCCCGTATCTTCACCAAGCTAGACCTTCGCGGAGCTTACAACCTGGTCCATATTTGCCCGGGAGACGAATGGAAGATGGCGTTCAACACCTGTGACGGGTACTACGAATACTGTGTGATGCCCTTCGGTCTCTGTAACTCCCCGGCTGTCTTCCAGGAATTGGTGAATGATGTTTTCAGGGATCCTCTCTACATCTGTGTGGTCGTATATCTGGACGATATCTTGGTTTATTCCCCGTACTTGCTGACCCACAGAAAAAACGTACCACTCATTCTGCAAAGGCTCAGAGAGAACCGTCTGTACGCCAAGTACGAAAAGTGTGTCTTTGAACGGTCGTCCCTTCCTTTTCTTGGCTACGTGATTACTGACACGGGCCTGCAGATGGATCCCGAGAAGGTGTTGTCTATCTTCAAGTGGCCTCCTCCTTCCGGACTGAAAGCCATCCAATGCTTCCTAGGCTTCGCCAATTATTATCGCCAGTTCATTCTCCACTTTTCTGCTCTGACAGCGCCTCTCTCCGCCTTGACCAAGAAGGGGGTCAATCCGAAAGACTGGTCATCTGAGGCCGACGCCTCTTTCTGTTCCCTGAAGCGGGTGTTTGCCTCCTCTCCCGTTCTCCACAGACCGGAGTTGAACTGACAATTCACCTTGGAGGTGGATGCTTCCTCCTCAGGAACCGGGACCGTGCTCATGCAGAAGTCGTCCACCGGGAAGATGGTCACCTGCGGCTTCTTCTCCAAAATATTAACGGCACCGGAACAGAACTACACCATTGGCGATCGGGAGCTCCTAGCTGTCAAGTTGGCTCTGGAGGAATGGCGGTACCTGTTGGAGGGTGCGGTATACCCAGTTATTATCTACACGGACCATAAAAACCTGCAGTACCTGCGATCTGCTCGAAGACTCAACCCGCGACAAGCCCGTTGGTCTCTGTTTTTTGCCCGGTTTGCTTTCCAACTGCATTTTCAGCCCGCGGACAAGAACGTGAGGGCTGATGCCTTGTCCCGGTCATTCGTTCCGGTAGAGCAAGAGGATGAGACACACCAGTCCATCATTTGTCCTAGTAAGGTCATCCCGGTGGCTCCCGTCACTCTGGCACAGTTACCCCCTGGGAAGACTTTCGTCACGGAGAACAACAGGCTAAAAGTCCTTCAGTGGAGGCATTCTTCGAAAGTGGCCGGACATGCCGGTCAGAAGAAAACGTGGAGCGCTATTGTCCGTCACTATTGGTGGCCGTCTCTCCGTAAGGATGTCATCTCTTTTGTCTCCGCGTGTCCATCCTGTGCCCGGAACAAGACGCCCAAGCACTTGCCCTATGGTCGTCTCCTGCCTCTGCCTATTCCTTCCGTTCTATGGCAACACATTGCCATGGATTTTATCACGGACTTGCCTTTGTCCTCCGGGCATACGGTCATCTGGGTCACGGTGGATAGTTTATCGAAGATGGCTCATTTCGTCCCCATGGTCGGACTGCCCTCTGCCTAGGAGCTCACTGATGCCTTCATTCTGCATATTTTCCAGCTGCACGGCTTTCCCTTGCATATAGTGTCCGACAGGGGAACTGAGTTCACCTCGTCACCTCGCGCTTCTGGAGGGCACTCTGTGAACATCTGGGAGTATCTCTGGACTTTTCCTCGGCCTACCATCCCCAGTCGAATGGCCAAGTGGAACGTATCAACCAGGTCCTGACTTCCTTCCTTCGACACTACGTCAACGTCAATCATGACGACTGGTCCACGCTTCTCCCTTGGGCTGAGTTCTCCCGTAATCATCACGTCAGTGAATCCTCCTTCAGCTCTCCCTTCTATGTTGTATACGATCTTCAGTCTTCCGTTCCATTACCGGTATCCTCAACTTCTGATGTTCCCGCTGCAGATGCCCTGTCCAGGGACTTCTCTAATATATGGAGTTCTGTCAAAACCTCCCTTGAACGTGCTTCCGCCCAGATGAAGAAACATGCGGACAAGAGACGCCTTGACCCTCCTCGCTTCTCTCCTGGGGATTTGGTATGGTTTTTCTCCAAATACATCCGGTTGAAGATTCCATCTTACAAGTTGGGTCCGTGGTACATCGGTCCTTTCAAGGTTGTCAAGTGGATCAACGAGGTCTCATACGAACTGCAGCTCCCAGCCATGATGCGGATCCCGAACTCCTTCCACGTCTCCTTGCTCAAGCCAGTCGTCCTTGGTCCCTTCTCCTCTGATGCGGTACTCCTCCTGCTCCTATTGCTGACAGTGATGTGTATGCGGTAAGAGATATAATGGCCATGAAGACCGTGAGGGATAAGCAGTTCTTCCTTGTTGATTGGGAGGGCTACGGCCCCGAGGACCGGTCTTGGGAACCCCGGGAGAACATTGGCACTCCTCTTCTATGCGACTTCTTGTCCCGGTGCGGGGAGGGGGGAGTGAGGGAGGGGGTACTGTCACGTTCCCCGTGTCCTGGCGACGTCTGTCACTCACCGCTCCGATTCCCGGTCCTTCTGCCCACGGCTGCCCCCCTCACTCTCCCTCCTCTGTGTCCTCCGTGCCTCCTGGCCACCGGTCCCGGCGTCTCCCTCCGACCCAGGACACTCTGTCTGGTCCCCCTGCATCTCCTGCACCGCTTCCTGCTCTGGTCTCTGGCACACGAGCCTCGTGCATGCGCTCGTTCACTCACCTCTCCTTAAAGGGCCAGCGTCCCGGAAACAGAATATGGTCAATTACAGGTACAGGGTATATTAGGACTTCCTTTCCATGTGGGCGGTGCCTGATCAACGTGTTCCCATAGCTAGGTGTTCAGGTCCCTCTGTGTCTTGTACTCAGATTAACCCTGTCTCTTTCGCAGAGGCCGTCTGCCGTCCTGACCTCGTCTCAGAGTGCCGATTACCCAGGAGGTTCCCTGGTGACTGTTTGCTGAGGATCCTGCCATCTCCCGTCAGCCTGAACCCGTCACCTGGACTTTACCTGGAAGTTCCAGCCTGCACGTCCCGCTGGATCCGGACCCCGTCGGCTGTGACTTCTCGGCACCTGTACCCGGTTCCCGTCATCTGTCCTGCCTCCGGTTCCCATTGGACTATTAGTCATCTCCCATGCCCATCTCTGAAGGACCCGTACCCTGTACTCCCTGTGTTCCGGCTGCCGTGCATTTAGGCCCTCTGGTGGGGTGACCGGACAGTCCCTGTATAGGGGTTAGCTCTTTTTTTGCCTCTCTGGGGGAGTCCGGTGCACGGTCCCGTGAATCCATCTCCAGGACGTTACAATATATTTGTTCTTTGAGTCATACTTTTCATTGAAATTTCATACTATTGTGACTCTAAGTTTTTTATGGGCTATTTTGATCAGATTTGTATATAAGAGCACCCTGCACTCCTTAAACTATGTTCACATCTAGTGTTTTTGCTAAGTTTTTGCACTCTCAATTATTTCAATGGTGAAAAGTGCTGAAAAAAATGCTGAAAAAACCCTGAAAGTATTCACATGCCTTTTTTTTTTTTTTCAAAAATGCAGCATTTTTCCATTTCAGTCAGAACAAAAAAAGGAATCATGTGCTTGTGGCCAGGAATGCTACATTTGTCTGATTGTACCCTCTGTGAACCTGGTGGAGGCAGAGACAGAGTTGGACCTTGGCACAGCACACACGCTACCGATGCCAAGGATTGCGGGCTTTAGTTCCATCAGGGTTTCCCCCATCACAACATCAGTTGCAGTACCCCCTCCTCCATCTCCGAGTTATCATCTCCAAGGATATTGCCCATATCAGTTTCAAGCTGGAAGCACTGCAGCACTGCCTCAATTAAGCGGCAACAGGCTATGGTGAAATGAATTTCTTTAGGTGACAAATAACACCCTGCCACAAAGTTGTTGAAAGACAGATCTGTGACTCCCGCCACTTAAGGGGGCTTTACACGCTACGATATCGTTAATGTTTGGTCGTCGGGGTCAAGTTGTTAGTGACGCACATCCGGCGTCATTAACGATATCGCAGCGTGTGACACTGACCAGTGACCTTGAGCGACCTCAAAAACGGTGAAAATCGTTCACCATGGAGAGGTCGTCCCAAACTCAAAAATCGGTAAGGGTTGTTTATCCAGGTGGTTTATCGCTCATGCGGCAGCACACATCGCTATGTGTGACACCGCAGGAGCAAGGAACGTCTCCTTACCTGCCACCGGCCACAATGCGGAAGGAAGGAGGTGGGCGGGCTGTTACGTCCTGCTCATCTCCGCCCCTCCGCTTTGATTGGCCGGCCGCTTAGTGACGTTACGGTGACGTCGCTGTGATGCCGAACGTCCCTCCCCCTTGAAGGAGGGATTGTTCGGCAGTCACAGCGACGACGACGACCAGGTAAGTATGTGTGACGCTGCCGTAGCGATAATGTTCGCTACGGCAGCGATCACAAACAATCGCATGCACGACGGGGGCGGGTACTTACACGCTCGCTATCGCAACAAATTGCTAGCGATATCGCTACCGTGTAAAGCCCCCTTTAATCTACAACAAGCCATGGTCAAGTGTGATCAGAATCCTCCGTAATTCCTCTGTTGCATACAACTACAATATTAGGTATCCAAGCTGGACATGTGGCATGAACTGTCCCTCTACACCGTGGAGATGCTAGCCTGCCCTGTGACTAGTGTTTATCAGAGTGAGTTTTTAGTACTGTCAAGGTATAAGACACTGTCCCTTCTCCAGCATAACCTCTCCATACAATATAGGGTTTATATAGACCCCATGACTCAATGCGACCAGCGAATTACAGTAGTGCCAATTAGAAAATATCATTTCCATGATTGGCAGGTAGTCCCCATATGTTTAATGGCTGAAAAAAAAGCAGTGAAACATAGATACTTGTTTGAGTAAGGAGCGTCTCGATCACCCCGATGCTCCATCAAGTACCAAACAGTGCCGAGCATGCTTGCCTATCACTAATTGAGGCCTGATATAGGGTCTGTATTTATTCCAGTGACTTAGTTGGCATCTATAGCTATTTTTGAATCTGATTATTCTGAGACCTCATCTAGGTTTTGTACTTATTTTGGGACCTGGCCCGGTATTTTTTTTTTATTCTGGGGTCTTATTTTGGGTGTTTATATATTCAGGTGTTTGTTATAGCAAAACTTTATATTGTGCCCATTGGAATCAAAGGCAATTTGCTGCATCATCTGGTATGCACTTTTTGATAACAGTCTTTGGCCTTTATTAGCTAAAAAGTACACTAATATGAATGGGTAGAATGCAGTTATTTGCATAATAAACCTTTTAAAGAGAGAGGGGAGCCAGCACGATCTGAAAATGGCATGCGTCATATAAAAAGTGCAAATTCACAGATTTTTTTCCAACTGTACTATAATATGAATTGAGAATTTTAGCAAATAATTGATCAATTCTTTGAGCCACCCCGGCCAACGTCACGGCAAATCTCAATAGGGGGGGTCCTACACTATATTATGTATTTCAAGTGCTATGCGGCCTCCTAGATAAAGTTAAAAGCAGAACCATAATGGAGCACACATACCTGTAACCTGTATATATAACCGCTTCTATTTTGCAAAAGAGACAATTATGGATAGAAGCCAGCCCAGGTCCCAGCATGTGGAGCAAGCTCTACACATACCAGGACTATATCAGAACTGACCCTCCCAGTGCCAGACAGCAACCATTGATAAAGCCGGACCAGATCCAAGTATGGTGCTTAATTAGCAATGCCTGTGGAAAGGGTGAGGCAACTGAATGTGAACAGCTACCAACAGGAGGAATATATTGCAAACCAAGATCAGGCGTGCATAGCATGGTGGTGACCAGCCACCAGACATTTGTAGCATAATTACAACCAAACAGAGAGAGGGGAGCCAGCACGATCTGAAAATGGCATGCGTCATATAAAAAGTGCAAATTCACAGATTTATTCCAACTGTACTATAATATGAATTGAGATTTTTAGCAAATAATTGATCAATTCTTTGAGCCACCCCTGCCAACGTCACGGCAAATCTCAATAAGGGGGTCCTACACTATATTATGTATTTCATGTGCCATGCGGCCTCCTAGATAGCCTTTTAAGACTTTCTTTTAAATGTTTACATTTCATAGCTAATTATAGTAACCTAAAATCATCTACAGTATTGCTATTCTAGTTTTATCTAGAGCTGCAGACAATGTTGACAGTGAGGAATGCTGGTAACACGGCTCAATAATCCTTGTGACAGGTCAATTTTGAAAGCACCTGTGGTCAAAAACAACCAATAATGCATTATCGAAAGAATTGCATTGATAGCCCTGCCCGCTAAATAAGCAGGTAATCCACTGATAGGTTATGGATGGTATTGGCAGTTATAAAATAGACAGATTTAAATGTGTTAATAGGATTTCTGTACTGACTCAAAAAAGTATTGAAGGAAACAAGGAATTATACTCACAGCAGAAAAGAGGGCAACCAGTCCAGTCAGCCCAGGCCAACACATCTAATGCACAAACAGGATGCAGACAAACCTCTCAACATGATGGACACTTCACAGGTGCAAGGTAAATTGCACACTAGTGGCGCGCATAGGGCGCTGTTCACACTTGTATGCGCATGGTGTCCAGCCAACAACCTATTACCACGCCCTTACTATTAGATTAGGCGGGTTACTCGGACACTACTCACTGCAGCACTCAAGGGACAGAATCCACTATGCACGGCCATATTAAGAGGTCCGGCTGCACCCCGTATAAAAAAGTGCAAAAAATACATATAAAATATATATGAGGTATTAGTTAGTAAATTAGCCAATGCACGTAAGTCCGCAATCCTCATCACGGATTCTCACGCTTGCGGGTCCCTACACTGATAAATATCAAAATTAGCAACAAAAAGAGGAGATAAAAACTCCCCCAAAAATGTATTATAAAATATACTCACACTAGAAAAGAGGGCAACCAGTCCAATTTTTGGGGGAGTTTTTATCTCCTCTTTTTGTTGCTATTTTTGATATTTATCAGTGTAGGAACCCGCAAGCGTGTGGATTCGTGATGAGAATTGTGGGTTTACGTACATTGGCCAATTTACTAACTAATACCTCATATATATTTTATATGTATTTTTTGCACTTTTTTATACGGGGTGCAGCCGGACCTCTTAATATGGCCGTGCATAGTGGAATCTCTGTCCCTTGTGTGCTGCAGTGAGTAGTGACCGAGTAAGGCTAGGTTCACACACTGCGTTTTTTTGACGCTGCGTTTTTGTGCGTTTTTGCGGCAAAAAACGGACAAAAACGCACCCGCGGCAAAAAACGCACGCATTTTGCCACGATTTGTTGCGTTTTTTGCTGCGTTTTGCTGCGTTTTTGCTCACTGCGTCTTTATGCATTTTTTATCAGTGAACAAAAAAAACGGTCTGATGTCATTTCCTTCTTCAATATGTTCTTCATTCTCCACTAGTGTATGCAGGAGAACAGACAGCTGCAGAACTACAAGGCTCAGCATACTCCATCCAATAGTGTATGCAGGAGAGCAGACAGCAGCTGCAGAACTACAAGACTCAACATGCTCCATCCAGGACTGTATGCTGGAGAGTCAGGGGGAGCAGATCTACAAGGCTCAGCATCCTCCATCCAATAGTGTATGCAGGAGAGCAGACAGCAGCTGTCGAACTACAAGGCTCAGCATCCTCCATCTAATAGTGTATGCAGGAGAGCAGACAGCAGCTGTTGAACTACAAGGCTCAGCATCCTCCTTCCAGGACTGTATGCAGGATTTCTTTGCCCCCCCCCAAACAAAAAAAATGTCGTGGGCTTCGCCATATTTTTGTATGCTAGCCGGGTACAGCAGGCAGGTACAGGCTGCCCCCAGCTGCCTATTTGTACCTGGCTGGGAACCAAAAATATAGAGAAGCCCTTTTTTTTAATTATTTCATGAAATAATAAAAAAAAAAATGACGTGAGCTTCGCCTAATTTTTGTGTCCAGCCGGGTACAACTAGGCAGCTGGGGATTGGAATCCACAGTGCAGGGTGCCCATGCTTTCTGGGCACCCCCGCTGCGAATTGCAGTCTGCAGCCACCCCAGAAAATGGCGTTTTCATAGAAGCGCCATCTTCTGGCGCTGTATCCAACTCTTCCAGCTGCCCTGATGCCGGGTGGCTCACTGGGTAATAATGGGGTTAGGGCTAGCTGTATATTATCAGCTGGGCCTATGCCCGAAATTCATGGTGTCACGCCAATATTAGACATGGCCACCATGAATTTCTAGTAAAGATAAAAAAACCACAACACACAGAAAAATATTTTTATTAGAAATAAAACACAACACAATTAGTGATTCCATCTTTATTGAAATAAAGAACCCCCCTCCGCAGTAATCCTGGGTCAAGGGTCCCGCGCTGTCCAATCCGGATGCAATATCATCTGATCGGTTTGCTGGAAGGCAAAGCGATCAGATGATGTGTCAGGATCAAGGATGTGAATCACATCACACAGCAGCTGATTGTATAAAAGCCATTTATACAATCAGCTGATGCATCGGTGCAAAAAAAAAAATACTCACTTATGTGCTGATTACCGGCAGCTCCTGGAGCGGAGTCTGATCCCGTCCGATCGCTGCAGCAGTTGCCAGTAATCAGGGATGAAGTCTCCTGACGCATCCGCTGATAACCGGCCGGGCGCCGGCGTCAGCCCGAGACTTACGATCAGCTGATGTGTCAGGTGACTGCATCAGGTGATCCATCGCCAGGTCCTGCATCCTGCAGGTACCTGGGGAGACTGCACACACCCGGAGCGGCGGTACCGGTAGGAGGATCTGGGAGCGGGCATGGCACCGGCAGTCTGCAGACAGGTGAGTAAGACTTTTTTTTTTCTACTGTTAACTTTTGTTTTTAGAAAAAAAAAACCAAAGAGAAAATTGCATGAAAAATACCCTGACTATAAATAAATAAATTGCAAGTGCTTAATAACAGGGTACTTAGTGTATACATTTTTGCAAAAAGGTAAAAAGCTGTCTCACCTCGTCAAGGTGTACCCATCTGAGACAGTCCCTAACCTACTGAAGTTAAAAACATTATCAATACCTGACTTGTGTCATGTCAAACTCCAATATGAATGGTGGCAAGTGGTTAGCTGTGTCCCAGATTAAATACACAGTGAAGTGAGACGCAATTAGTTGTTCAGTCTCAGTATTAGGAGGGCTGCGCCCCCAACTTGCCACCATTCATATTGGAGTTTGACATGACACAAGTCAGGTATTGATAATGTTTTTAACTTCAGTAGGTTAGGGACTGTCTCAGATGGGTACACCGTGACGAGGTGAGACAGCTTTTTACCTTTTTGCAAAAATGTATACACTAAGTACCCTGTTATTAAGCACTTGCAATTTATTTATTTATAGTCAGGGTATTTTTCATGCAATTTTCTCTTTGGTTTTTTTCTAGTCTTAAGGCTGCAATTCACATGCTTGATGTTGCATGTTTACTGAACATTGTTTCAGCTCAGTTTTTTTGTGTTTTTTTGTCTGTTATCTTGCTTTTTTGCAAGTTGGGGGCGCAGCCCTCCTAATACTGAGACTGAACAACTAATTGCGTCTCACTTCACTGTGTATTTAATCTGGGACACAGCTAACCACTTGCCACCATTCATATTGGAGTTTGACATGACACAAGTCAGGTATTGATAATGTTTTTAACTTCAGTAGGTTAGGGACTGTCTCAGATGGGTACACCTTGACGAGGTGAGACAGCTTTTTACCTTTTTGCAAAAATGTATACACTAAGTACCCTGTTATTAAGCACTTGCAATTTATTTATTTATAGTCAGGGTATTTTTCATGCAATTTTCTCTTTGGTTTTTTTCTAGTCTTAAGGCTGCAATTCACATGCTTGATGTTGCATGTTTACTGAACATTGTTTCAGCTCAGTTTTTTTGTGTTTTTTTGTCTGTTATCTTGCTTTTTTGCAAGTTGGGGGCGCAGCCCTCCTAATACTGAGACTGAACAACTAATTGCGTCTCACTTCACTGTGTATTTAATCTGGGACACAGCTAACCACTTGCCACCATTCATATTGGAGTTTGACATGACACAAGTCAGGTATTGATAATGTTTTTAACTTCAGTAGGTTAGGGACTGTCTCAGATGGGTACACCTTGACGAGGTGAGACAGCTTTTTACCTTTTTGCAAAAATGTATACACTAAGTACCCTGTTATTAAGCACTTGCAATTTATTTATTTATAGTCAGGGTATTTTTCATGCAATTTTCTCTTTGGTTTTTTTCTAGTCTTAAGGCTGCAATTCACATGCTTGATGTTGCATGTTTACTGAACATTGTTTCAGCTCAGTTTTTTTGTGTTTTTTTAACTTTTGTTTTTGCAGCCGCTTCCACCTCCCGCCCAGACATGGCGCCGCACGGCAGCATACATGTACAGGACCGGAGGTGGAAGCAGCGGTGACGGTACCGGGAGGATTCACACTTCTGTGTTTACTGACAGAAGGAGTCCTCTTCCTGTACACGTCACTTTACTACCCACCTCCTGCGTTTATAGCTGCGTTTTTGGTCTTAGAAACGCACTAAAACGCACCTATTTGCGTTTCTCATTGCGTCTTTCAACATCCCATTGCACTCAATGGATGAAAAGCGCAGTGAAAAACAAGGGAATAATTGACATGCTGCGTTTTTGTGGCACCACAAAAACGCAGCTGAAAAAAAACGCTGTGTGCAGACAGCAAAAATGAAAACTCATAGACTTTGCTGGGGAAGCAAAGTCATGAAGTTTTCTAAGCAAAAACGCACCCGAAAACTGCGCAAAAATGCCGCGAAAAACGCACTGTGTGAACTTACCCTAAACCGCCTTATCTAATAGTAAGGGTGTGGTAATAGGTTGCTGGCTGGACACCATGCACATACAAGTGTGAACAGCGCCCTATGCACGCCACTAGTGTGCAATTTACCTTGCACCTGTGAAGTGTCCATCATGTTGAGAGGTTTGTCTGCATCCTGTTTGTGCATTAGATGTGTTGGGCTGGGCTGACTGGACTGGTTGCCCTCTTTTCTGCTGTGAGTATATTTTATAATACATTTTTGGGGGAGTTTTTATCTCCTATTTTTGTTGCCATTTTTGAAACAAGGAATTACTGCTATTTGTTTCTGTTACATATCTAATGTCTGTATTTCCTTTTACTTTGTGGGCAGATGGGTTTTAAACTATGTTTTTCTTACCAAACAAGAACAACTGTGATGCCCTGGCCTATCAGGTTGTCACAGGATATTGTGCAATCTGCCCTCTGTGCAATATCCACCTCCTCCTTGGTTATGGGTCCCCAACTTATGGTGTTGCCAACAGCAGTCAATCAAAATCCTAGGAACACTCTGCACCACACCCACCAGACACACCAGTGGACGGCCTGAGTGGAATAGGGTCGCCCACTTGGGGGGTTGGTAAGGGGAGGTCAGGAGTGTCAGGAGTAGGTCAGTGAAGCATAGGAAGTGAAGGAGAGAGGAGGTCAGGAGCCGGGGTCCTTGGAAGTAACTAGGTGACAGACGGTGGTCTGGGCCTAGTAGGAGATGGACCCTCGGTTTCAGGGGATCATGACAAGAGGCACGGAACTGTCGAGGAGGACAGCTGGCGGCCTTGTACCATCCCCGGGCTGGGACCAGGGCATGACAGGGTACATGGACCCTAGGTCAGGGAGTAGCTTCAGGCAACCTGACAATTCACCCCGACGAGAACACGAGAACGGAGCTTTGAAGATCCGCTCTCCACCCACTCCAAAATCGGGGTTCTTAATGCAACAAAGAACATAGGACTTTCCACAAAAACAGTCCAGAAAATCCCAAGCGTGAACCCTGAGAGCAAGCTCCCACAGTTAGCCACACTGGGAAGCGGGACCCGACTAGTTTTATACTACTGGGGCCAACTAGCAAGAGAACTGAGTGCCAAGGGAAAGGTCACAGATCATCAGGCAACACCAGTGAGAACGGGGCCCAAACTAGCTCCCCTCGGCGGCAGCGGTGTCCAGAACTTTGGTTTACTAAGTTGTCGGTGTCAGCTTTATGGACTGAGTGAGTACGCAATTGATTTTTTCACCCCCAACGGAACTTCCCAACTCCACCACTGAATCCCAGGGCTTCCCCCCTACCCGTGGAGGGTCGCAACACCTGGCTGCCCCTGTCATCTCCCCAACGGCAGTGGTGGTACTCCACCTTACCACACAACGGGTGGTGTCACAAACTTTAACTATACAACCCCCTGTAAATACTCCCTTTATTTGAGTGGCCGCATGACCCCTTGGTCCGGACGCCACTCGAGCCACCGCAGATCCGGATCCGAGCAGCCCGGCTGCTGATGCGGGGGCAGCACACAACCTTCTAGCTTCTAGCCACCTTATGTGCCTGAAGAAGGCAGCCAGCTTTCCAAAGCAATGGCACGAGAAAACAGACATTTATTTTAGCTCTTAATTGCAAATATAGTGCTCAACTGTAACCTGTGCTTAATATTTTTGTAACAAGGAACTGAGCACTTAGCTGTTTTTAACTTCTGTAGGATTTATCTTAGTTAGCCTGATTTCATTAAGAAAGTGCTTTAAAAAGCATAGGCTGCCTGTGAAACAGTCAAGAAGTAACCCAAAAATGTTATAAATTCAATAAACTCAATAGGGGATAATTCCAAACTTTATCCTCAGTAATCAGTACTTGCAGCTTGGCTGCACTGTAACCTTTCTCCATTATGGAAGAGCTCAGTACTCACTGTTTGGCTATTTTTTAGGTCAATCATCTCTATTCGGGCAGAGCTGCAGCTTAGCAGCAGTGCCCACAGGGGGCTAAGGTAGATTACTAAACTTCCAGTGCAAACAAAGATGATCAGTGATCTTCCTTGCAAAGACTAAGGGGTACTTTACATGTTGCGACATCGCTAGCATCGGCTAGCGATGCCGAGCGCAATAGCACCCGCCCCCATCGCACATGCGATATGTGGTGATTGCTGCCATAGCGAACATTATCATTACGGCAGCTTCACACGCCCATACCTGCTCGGCGACGTCGCTGTGATTGCCGAACTATCCCTCCTTCAAGGGGGAGGTGCGTTCGGCGTCACAGCGACATCACCGCAACGTCACTAATCGGCCAGCCAATAGAAGCGGAAGAGCGGAGATGAGCGGGACATAACATCCCGCCCACCTTCTCCCTTTCGCATTGCCATCGGGATGCAGGTAAGGAGATGTTTGTCGCACCTGCGGGTTTACACACAGTGATGTGTGCTGCCGCAGGAGCGACAAACAGCATCGTACCTGCGGGCGACCCGACATTATGAAAATGAACGACACTACACAGATCACCGATTGTCAACGCTTTTGTGATCATTTATCGGCGCATCTAGGATTTACACGTTGCGATGTCGTTACCGGCGCCGGATGTGCGTCACTAACGACGTGACCCCGACGATATTTTGTAATCGATGTCGAAACGTGTAAAGTACCCCTTAGATAATGAGGATAAGTAAGGGGTGGGATTCAGCTAGTTCTTAGCAGCCCTCTGAATCAGTTGTTAAAACTATAACCGGTTCACCACACCAGCAAGTAGCAGTTCCACAATCCCGTGGTAAAAACTTGGGACCCCCGATAACAGCTGAATCTGCATCCTCGTATGCACATTCAGTTACAATATATTGGGGCACATAAAGCCACTGGCTTTCTGCACTGTAAGGTCTGGGACACACGGTGAGAAAAACGGTGTGAGTGGAATGCGATAAAAAAAAAAATAAAAAAAAAAAAATCGCATTTCACTCAAACCAAAATTACTCTATGTGCCCACTCCCATGAGCAATTATTTTCTAAGCCCTAATAAGACCAAAAAAACAGATGCAGCATGCTGTGCGTGGAACGCGATCCTGTTTTACTCGCACCCATGCAAGTCTATGGGGTGAGAGAAACATCGCACTACTCTCGCGTTACACCGGTATAACGTGAGAGCAGTGCGAGAATCGCAATTGCAGGCTACTGAGGAGAGAGGGAGATAAATGCCTCCCTCTCCTCCACAGCGCCCGCACTCCCCTCCGCAGTGCCGGCCCGCCCCCCGCAGCTGTGGTCTCATCGCACGATCGGACCACAGTCACAATAACCCTCGCTTGACACTCGGCTCCCACTGTGCTGTCAGCATCAGCCGAGTGTCATGCGAGGATCGCACATAACCCCATGTGGCACCGGCCTAATAGTTAATATGGCCACCAGCCTATCAGAGTCAGGCACCTGATGTCAGCAGATGTATGATGTCGCTGCAATGTGTCGCCCTGCCTGCTATCCATATGAGATACACTTCAAGGGGGGAGGAAAGAGAATCAACATCAAGTCATGAAATGGATGAAATGGTAGTAAGATGAAAAACAATAAAGTTAATTAAATATCAAGTAAAATCAGGTGGTGATAGTTACAGCAGGAAAGGGAAGCACACATGAACAATAGTGTGTAAGGGAACGAGAATAAATTAATAAAGGTCAAATAAATATCACGTATCAAAGTATACTGGGTTGAAGCTCTTATGTCGAGGTACTGTAGGTATACAAAAATGCCACATATAATGAATTATTGATGAATAAACATATTTCTATAATTTGGTCAAATATGTACAGAATAGTTAGTATATCTCTATAATGCAGACTGTGCTGTTATATTATAAAGTATTATGGTAATAGTCCAAATGAACAATAAATATGTAAATGTTATTATGCACGTCTCTTACATTGCTGATGGAATGAAGATATATTAAATAAATTAACCATGCATAGTATGATAAATTGAAAATACATAAACTGTGGCGTCATCTGGGAACCCTGTGAAATCTTAGATATTATTGAAGCTATAAAGATATATCACTGGCTGAGTGGTGCATGTATCAATACAATGCATATTGAAAAAAACATGTGTAAAACAAAATAGGGTCTTATCAGGATAACGTGTTACGAGGGGGACCCGGGGAAGCGTGCCAAGATGGGAAATGGACTGCTTACGCCGGTCAAGGTCCACTGTGCGGTGTAAGGGACCGCCGCTATGGTGGGTGAAGAGTGAGCGGGTTGCTGCTAGCGATCGTCTGGAATGTCACAGACGATCTATGTACACCGATCTGCCCTAACCCGTGAGGGTTGTATGGCACAGATCTCACGGCTCGGTGTACCTGTTGCACGGGGAAGCACAGAGGTGCCCACGCACGTGTGCCAGTGGAAGTCACGAGAATATGGCACGAGGGTAGCACAGAGGTGCCCACGCACGTGTGCTTTCAATAACCAGGTGAGTCCAAAGGAGACTTGAGGAGCTCACCTGGGACAGGAACACGGCCTGTTGACGGGGGTACTGCCGGAGCAGCAAGGCAGGAACACGGCCTGCAAACGAGGTACTGCCGGAGCAGCAAGGGCCAAGCCCACAAGAGACAGTAATGCCTGAGCAGTGGCGTGGCAGCACGCTGCCAGACATCCAAACATAGAAGGACGGTCGCGCGCCGCCATGATGGCAGGGGGAGCTTTTAAGGAGGTGCAGCTCCACCCGAGGGCGGGAGCGAGGCGGAGATGACGGACTTGACCCAATCAGGGTCCACGACGTCCCAGCCTGGCCAGTCAGGATTCACCACGTCACCAGCCTTGTCATCAAGCCGTGTGATGTCAGTGAGCGAATCAGGACCCACCACGCATTGCACATGCTCACCCTCCTGCCTCTGGGAAATAGAGGCGGGATCCTCGGTCTCACAATGTGCAGAGATAACGGGAATCTCACTGCTTCCCTGAGCAGTAAACCTCTGCACATTGCGCAGCCTCGCAGACCTTCGGGGTTGCTGAGCAGGAGAGTCTGTGGCAGGCCAGGAATGGGAGACCGCTTCACTCCTTGTAACAGGAGAACCACTAGGTGTCACCCTTCTGCTGCCTCTCTGAGAAGGTATCTCCTGCACACTGTGCAGTCTGGCAGACCTTCAGCGCTGCTGAGCAGGAATGCTCGTGGCAGGCAAGGAATGGGAGACTGCCTCAGTCCTTGCCTCAGGAGAGCCACGAGATGTAACATTACCCCCCCGTCTAGGCCCCCCCCCCTGTCTGTGCTCGAAGGCCGCTATCAAACCCGGGGCGCGGATATGATCCTCCAACTCCCAGGATCTATGCTCTGGACCACGGCCGGCCCACTCCACGAGGTAGTACCTCTTGCCCTGTATGACTTTTGTCTCCACAAGTTTTGCCACCTCAGGGTCGTCGGACGGGGAGTCGGTTTGAGCCGGCAGGGACCCCGAGAATTTATTAAGTCGTACGGGTTTCAGGAGGGACATGTGAAAGGTGTTGGCTATAGCCCAGCGTGGAGGGAGCTGGAGTCGATATGCCACTGGGTTTACCTGCTGTAGTACTTTAAACGGACCCAGATACCTAGGGGCGAATTTGGCTGCCTGTACCCGTAGGTTAACATTTTTAGAGGACAGCCATACTAGGTCACCAGGGGCGAAGGATGGTGCAGGGCGGCGGCGAACATCAGCCGTTGTCACCATCCGGTCTTTAGCCCTTTTAAGAGCCTCTTGGGTGTCATCCCAGATCTCCCGGGCCTTGGTCGCCCAATCCTCCACTCTAGTATCGGGTGACGTAATGGGCATCGGAACCGGGATTCTGGGATGTTGTACGTTATTGAGTAGGAACGGAGTCTGGCCAGAGGATTCATGGACCGAATTGTTAATGGCAAATTCGGCCCAAGGAAGGAGGTTAGCCCAGTTGTCGTGGTGCGCGGATATAAAATGGCGGAGGTAAGTTACCAAGGTCTGATTAGTCCTCTCCACTAGTCCATTGGTCTCGGGATGGTATGCGGAGGAGATGTTCAGCTCTATCTGCAGGAGCTTACAGAGCTCTCTCCAGAAGCGAGACGCGAACTGGGGACCCCGGTCGCTCACCACCTTGTCAGGCATGCCATGCAACCTAAATACATGCCGAATGAACAAGGTGGCGAGAGCACGTGACGTCGGGAGTCGTATGAGAGGCACCAAGTGGACCATTTTAGAGAAGTGGTCCGTGATGACCCATACGACCCTGTGCCCTGCTGACTTGGGCAGATCTCCCAGGAAGTCCATCCCCACCACTTCCCAGGGACGATCCGGCACTGGCAGTGGGTGAAGAAGACCTGCCGGTCTCTGCCGGGACGGCTTATTCCGAGCACACGACATACAGGCTCCCACATATTCCTGTATGTCCTGGGGTAGTCTCGGCCACCAATAATGCCTGGTCACCAGGTCTCTGGTCCTTTTGACCCCGAAGTGACCCCCGACCTTGGAGGCATGGGCCCACGATAGCACCTCGTTCCGTAGTTCAGGGGGAACGAGGGTTTTGCCAGGTGGCACATGGTCCAAAGAAGTGGGAGTGACCATCCTCAAGCTGTCCGGGGGTAGTATAAGACGAGGCTCCTCCTCGTCCTCCTCCAACACAACCATACAACGTGACAAGGCATCGGCCCGTACGTTCTTCTCACCGGCCAGGTGGCGGATAATAAAGCGGAACCGGGAGAAGAATAAAGACCAACGGGCCTGCCTTGGGTTCAGGCGTTGTGCTGTCTGGAGGTATGTGAGGTTTTTGTGGTCAGAAAAAACCTCAAATGGATGCTTCGCACCCTCCAGGAGATGCCGCCATTCCTGGAATGCTAGTTTCATCGCCAGTAACTCCCTATCCCCTATGGAGTAGTTCCTCTCGGCCGGAGAAAAGGTCTTGGAGAAAAAGAAACACGGATGTTTCCTTCCTCGTTCGTTTTTCTGGTACAGGACTGCACCTGCACCGACCGAAGAGGCGTCTACCTCCAGTAGGAAGGGTTTGGAGATGTCTGGACGATGAAGGATGGGAGCTCTGGAGAAGTGAGTTTTGAGAGTGTGAAATGCCTCTACCGTTTCCCGTGTCCATGCTTTGGGATTAGCGCCCTTGCGGGTAAGGGCAATGATGGGTGCTGCCACCGTCGAGAAGTTGGGAATGAACTGGCGATAATAATTGATAAACCCCAAGAATCGCTGGATCGCCTTTAGCGAGCGGGGCTCAGGCCAGTTCATCACTGTCTCCAACTTCCCCGGATCCATTGCTAACCCCTGACTGGACACTATGTACCCCAGGAACGGCAAGGATTCCTGTTCAAAAACACACTTTTCCAGCTTAGCATATAACGAATGGGTGCGAAGCCTCTTAAGTACTCGCATGACATCCCTCCGATGGGTGGTAAGATCGGGGGAGAAGATAAGAATGTCATCCAGGTATGCAACCACGGAAAGATACAAATCCCGGAAAATGTCATTCACAAAGTCTTGAAATACGGCGGGGGCATTGCAGAGTCCGAAGGGCATTACTAGATACTCGTAGTGACCGTCCCTGGTGTTAAAGGCGGTCTTCCACTCATCGCCCTTTCGGACTCGCACTAGATTATACGCCCCGCGTAGATCCAGTTTTGTGAAGACCTTTGCCCCGCGGAATCAATCAAATAGCTCAGTAATGAGGGGCAAAGGGTATTTGTTCCTGATTGTGATTGCATTTAATCCCCTGTAATCGATACAGGGGCGCAGATCCCCTTCCTTCTTCTGCACAAAAAAGAACCCTGCACCAGCCGGTGAAATAGACTTGCGAATGAACCCCTTCGCCAGGCTGTCCTGAATATATTTGGACATAGCCTCCGTCTCTGGAGCAGAGAGTGGATACACTCTGCCCCTGGGGGGCTCGGAGCCTGGCTTCAGGTCTATTCGGCAATCATATGGCCGGTGGGGAGGAAGAGTATCTGCGGCCCTTTTGGAAAAGACATCCCTGTAGGCCTCATAAGGTGTCGGTAAACCCGGCCCCTCAGTATTCCCTGAGGACCCAACCGACCTAATGGTAGCGGGTGGTTTGGTAGTCACGAGGTGCTCTCTACAGGATCCTGCCCAGGATGAGATCTCCCCTGTTGCCCAGTTGAGTATAGGAGCATGCTGTCTCAACCAGTGAAGACCCAGTAGGATCTCATCCGTCCCCCCTGGAAGCACCAGGAAGGACACCTGCTCATGGTGTCCCGGTGGTACATCCATCCTGAGAGGGATGGTGATCTGGGTGATAGGATCGAGTAGTATGGACCCGTCGACTACCCGGACCCTGAGTGGCTTGGGCAACAGAACCAGGGGAACTGAGTATCGGGTTGCCAGGGAGGTCGAGATGAAATTGCCTTCAGCGCCTGAGTCCAAGCAAGCCAGGGCAGAGAAGAGAGTAGTGCCGAACTGCAACTGGGCGCTGATAGTCAACCTAGAGGGAGAAGTAGCGTCTAGAGTCCCCCCTCTGATAGAAACTAGACGCTGTCTTTTCCCGACGGTTTGGGACATCGGGTAGCTATGTGTCCCCTCTGCCCACAGGAAAAGCAGATGACACAAGACCGAGAACCTGGGGCAGAGGAGACCACCTTGGACACCTCCATTGACTCCACGGAGTCGCCTACAGGACTGGCTGGGGGACCTGTCTGATGGAAGACGGGAGTCAGACGCTTTTTAGGCCGAGAAGACGTGGGTGCTGAAGAGACCTCGAGCCTTCGCTCCGCCTGGCGGATGTCTATGCGAGAGGCAACCTGAATCAAGGACTCTAAAGTGGCAGGCACCTCACGTGTGGCCAGTGCGTTTTTGACAAACCCTGCCAGGCCCTCCCAAAACACAGGGACAAGGACCTTATCCGGCCAGTCCAGCTCTGCGGCCAGTGTCCTAAAATGTACAGCAAAGTCCCCGACTGAAGCAGACCCTTGCTGAAGTCGGAGGAGGCGCAGCGCAGAATCGTGGGTGACTTGAGGCCCGAGGATCATGATTCTCATGGCCCCAAGATAAGCTGCTAAGTTATTCACCACACGATCTCCGCGCTCCCACAACGGCGTGGACCACTTCAGTGCTCTCCCTGTGAGCAGGGACTGGACGAAGGCTACCTTCGCCTTCTCGGTAGCGTAAAGAGTCGCGGACAGCTCTAAGTAGGTGGTAACCTGGTTTATAAAACCACGGCACTCAGAGCTGTTGCCGCTAAAGCGCTCTGGAAGCGCAAGGCGAGGAGACCTTCCGCCCAATAGCACAGCATGGGTAGCCGCCTGGGTGGCGACTGTCGTCAGAGTAGTCTTATCGGAGGAAGACTGCTCCACTACTGCCAATCGTGACTCCAACTGCTGCACATAACGCAGCAACTGCTGCTGCTCTTCAGCCATAGCCAGACCTTTGGCGCGACCGTAATGTTACGAGGGGGACCCGGGGAAGCGTGCCAAGATGGGAAATGGACTGCTTACGCCGGTCAAGGTCCACTGTGCGGTGTAAGGGACCGCCGCTATGGTGGGTGAAGAGTGAGCGGGTTGCTGCTAGCGATCGTCTGGAATGTCACAGACGATCTATGTACACCGATCTGCCCTAACCCGTGAGGGTTGTATGGCACAGATCTCACGGCTCGGTGTACCTGTTGCACGGGGAAGCACAGAGGTGCCCACGCACGTGTGCCAGTGGAAGTCACGAGAATATGGCACGAGGGTAGCACAGAGGTGCCCACGCACGTGTGCTTTCAATAACCAGGTGAGTCCAAAGGAGACTTGAGGAGCTCACCTGGGACAGGAACACGGCCTGTTGACGGGGGTACTGCCGGAGCAGCAAGGCAGGAACACGGCCTGCAAACGAGGTACTGCCGGAGCAGCAAGGGCCAAGCCCACAAGAGACAGTAATGCCTGAGCAGTGGCGTGGCAGCACGCTGCCAGACATCCAAACATAGAAGGACGGTCGCGCGCCGCCATGATGGCAGGGGGAGCTTTTAAGGAGGTGCAGCTCCACCCGAGGGCGGGCGCGAGGCGGAGATGACGGACTTGACCCAATCAGGGTCCACGACGTCCCAGCCTGGCCAGTCAGGATTCACCACGTCACCAGCCTTGTCATCAAGCCGTGTGACGTCAGTGAGCGAATCAGGACCCACCACGCATTGCACATGCTCACCCTCCTGCCTCTGGGAAATAGAGGCGGGATCCTCGGTCTCACAATGTGCAGAGATAACGGGAATCTCACTGCTTCCCTGAGCAGTAAACCTCTGCACATTGCGCAGCCTCGCAGACCTTCGGGGTCGCTGAGCAGGAGAGTCTGCGGCAGGCCAGGAATGGGAGACCGCTTCACTCCTTGTAACAGGAGAACCACTAGGTGTCACCCTTCTGCTGCCTCTCTGAGAAGGTATCTCCTGCACACTGTGCAGTCTGGCAGACCTTCGGCGCTGCTGAGCAGGAATGCTCGTGGCAGGCAAGGAATGGGAGACTGCCTCAGTCCTTGCCTCAGGAGAGCCACGAGATGTAACAATAACGTATTTGGAAAGTGTCAGGAATGTGCTCATCTATTGTGTGAGACCCAACCAATGAAGTACATGAGAATCAGATAGCTGGGTGATAAATAGAAAACCTCTTTTAACATGCAGGAGGGTCATTTTAAAATTTCGATGATACCGTTTGGTTTGACCAAAGCTCCAGCGGCTTTTGAGAATTTCATAAATTACATATTTTGCACTCTTGTGGGTAGAATAGTGGTGATCTATCTTGATAAAACTTTGATTTACTCCCAATCTGAAGTCGTGGGTTGTATTAATCACCTGGTCAGGTTAACAATGCAATATTTATTGACAATAGAGCTTATGATGGATATCAACAATAGTCTTTAGGATAGTTTCTCAAATCTAGATGATGGATATCAACGATAGTCCTTAAGATAAATCCTCAAATCCATACGATGGATATCAACAATAGACCTTAGGATAGCTCCTCAAATCTACATGACGGATATCACGACTGTAGCACGTTTATCAAGCTCCAAACTCTATAGTCCATCCATGGGCACCAGGACTTGACTGCAACCACAGATTCTCTCCTCTCCACATCACAGCACCAATTCACTAACTAAGCACGTGGCTCACTCTTCTAAAGGCCCCGTCACACTAAGCAACATCGCTAGCAACATCGCTGCTAACGAACAACTTTTGTGACGTAGCAGCGATGTTGCTAGTGATGTCGCTGTGTGTGACATCCAGCAACAACCTGGCCCCTGCTGTGAGGTCGTTGGTTGTTGCTGAATGTCCTGGACCATTTTTTAGTTGTTGCTGTCCCACTGTGAAGCACAGATCGCTGTGTGTGACAGCAAGACAGCAACAACTAAATGTGCAGGCAGCAGGAGCTGGCTTCTGCGGAGGCTGGTAACCACAGTAAACATCGGGTAACCAAGAAACCCTGTCCTTGGTTACCCGATATTTACCTTTGTTACCAGCCTCCGCCGCTCTCACTGTCAGTGCCGGCTCCTGCTCTGTGCACATGTAGCTGCAGGACACATCGGGTTAATTAACCCGATGTGTGCTGTAGCTAGGAGAGCAGGGAGCCAGCGCTAAGCATTGTGCGCTGCTCCCTGCTCTGTGCACATTTAGCTGCAGTACACATCAGGTAATTAACCCGATGTGTGCTGTAACTAGGAGAGCAAGGAGCCAGCGCTAAGCGGTGTGCGCTGCTCCCTGCTCTGTGCAGCTGCACCCTGTACTCTATACCCTATATATGTACCCTGTGCAGCTGCACCCGGTGTGCGCTGCTCCCTGCTCTGTGCACATTTAGCTGCAGCACACATCGGGTAATTAACCCGATGTGTGCTGTAACTAGTAGAGCAGGGAGCCAGCGCTCAGTGTGCGCTGCTCCCTGCTCTCTGCACGTGTAGCTGCGTGCGCTGGTAACCAAGGTAAATATCGGGTTGGTTACCCGATATTTACCTTAGTTACCAAGTGCAGCATCTTCCACACGGCGCTGGGGGCTGGTCACTGGTTGCTGGTGAGCTCACCAGCAACTCGTGTAGCGACGCTACAGCGATCCCTGCCAGGTCAGGTTGCTGGTGGGATCGCTGGCGCGTCGCAGTGTGACATCTCACCAGCAACCTCCTAGCAACTTACCAGCGATCCCTATCGTTGTTGGGATCGCTGGTAAGTTGTTTAGTGTGACTGGACCTTAACTCTCCTGGGATCAGCTGGAGAGGTGATTACAATCACATCCCACTCTCTTAAACATTTTTTACATGAACTTAATGTATGCAGGAGGGTAGACTTTGGCCAGTCTGCATGATTGTGTATCAGGGAGATCCCCTGCAGAGGGGAAAAATAGAAGCACAACTTGCCACCAAATGCAGAATAATGAATCCTAGTGCAGACCTGACTATATTAGTGTCCAAGGAGGCCAACAAATATGACACACTGGTACAACCCCTTTCAATTGTGTACAGACAATTTACCTCAAACTGACAAGAAAGCATGTGACGCCCCTGGACTATCAGGTCGTCACAGGGTACTGCACAAGCTGCCCTTCCGTGCAGTATTCCAAGTCCCTCATGGTTTGGGGTCCCTATTTTATGGTGTTGCCTCCAACAGCTAATCAAATCCTAGACACACACTGCACCGCACCCACCAGGCACACCAGTGGACGGCTTGAGTGGAATAGAGCCGTCCACTTGGGGGTCAGGGAGGAAAGGTGAGGAGTGTAGTCAGTCGGTCAGTTAGTGGAGAGTTGGGAAGTATCCCTTGAGCTGTAAGGAGCTCAAAGGAGGTTGGGAGTGGTAGCTCCCAAGAGAAGCTGTCTAGGTTGCTGACGGTGGTCTGGACCTAGAGGAGTCAGTTGCCCGGTCGCAGGGGATTGCGGCTAGATGCCTGAACCTGTCAACGAGGACGGTCAGCAGCCTGGCACTGTCACCAGTCCGGGCCGAAGGCACGGCGGGGTACACAGACCCTAGGTCGGGGTGAAGCTTCTGGCAACCCGGCAATTAACCTGAGGAGAACAGAGCCTTTATGATCTATTCCCACCCGCTTCAGAATCGGGGCACTAGCGCAACGAGGGGGATAGGGCCTTCCAAACAAACGGTCCAGAAAATCCCAAATGGGAGCCCTGAGAGCAGGCTGCCACACTTAGCCACAGTGGGGAGCAGGGCCCGGCAAGTTTCAGACTACCGGGCCACCACGTTGAAGTTAAACTAAGTGCCAGGAGGCAGGTCACGGATCACCAGGCAACACCAAAGGGGACGGGACCCGGACGTGCTCCCCTCAAGTGGCAGCGATACCCCGAGATTTGGTTTACCCGGTTGTCAGCGTCTGCTTATTGACTGCATGAGTAAATGAGTGACCCCTGTATCCCGCGGCATCCCACCGAGTCCCGGGGCCTTCCCCTACCCATGGAGGGCGACGACACCTTTGCTGCCCCACTCCATAACCCCTGCTACTGCCAACGTCAGCAGCGGTGCTCCTGATTACCGTACACCATGGGTGGCGTCACAAACTATAACTCCCCTGTAAATACCCCCCTTTTACATTTGAGTGTGGCCCCTAGCCCCCGAATCTGGAGACCCTCGAGCCACGAATAATTACCCTCGGATCCGAGCGCTTCAAACCGCTGCAGGGGCGGCACAAGCACATTTCTAATAACACACAATACTGTATCAGACTCTCGCCTACCTTGACAAGCTTCAAAAGGAACCTCAAGACCCACCCCTTCCGACAAGATTGCAATCTGCCGTAACCCTCTGTCTGATACATTGCCGTACAACCAGATCTACCCTCACCTACTCTATCCTCACCCATCCCTTGTAGACTGTGAGCCCTCACGGGCAGGGACCTCAGTCCTCCTGTACCTGTCTGTGCCTTGTATTGTTTATGATTATTGTACTTGTCCCTATTATGTATACCCCTTTCACATGTAAAGCGCCATGGCGCTATAATAATAATAATTATAATAATAACAATAATAATAATGTAAAATAAAAAAAAGAAAAAATCGCCACAAATTCTTAAACAATATCTTTACTATGAAAATTTTATTTAAACAATAGGTCAGATTCGTTTTAAGTTCTGCAGCTTTCCTCTGCTCAGCACCTCTTCTTTTAGCTTAGATGTTCTGCAGTTCCCCATACATAGGCAGATGCAATAGTTATTGAATACTTTTAGTATATCTTTTTTTTTTTTTTATGATCCGAGTACCCTATATATTACCCTAAAGGAACATGGAACTATATTTGAAAGAGACTCATAGAAAATGAAAATATTAGTAACACTTCACATAGAAAAGTGATTGTGACTTATGTGGCATGAGAATCATTACTTGGTAATTCTTTTGTTGGCAGCAGCACATTGACAATAATTGCAGCCGCTGCCACACCCACATCATAAGAGTGATGGTTAACACATAAAACACAGCAGTTTGCCATAATTAAAATGGAAGATGTTGACTTTTTATGTTCTGAGAGTTCATTCATTGGAATTTCATGGCAAGTGCCAAAAACAACTGCTGCTCCTTGCGCATTGTAGTAGATTACAAGAGTATTGCCACATTTGCTGAAATTAACAATCCTGGAAAAACAGGCTGTTTGCATTGTACAGTGGCAGCTGCAGTCAGAAAGGCACATGTTTATAATGAGAAATCAAATTTCTATTACATTGAGAAAATTGACAATAATACTGTTCGTACACTTAGTATTTCCCATGCTTTTACTCTAAAACTTTCCAATTCTAAATGGACCAGTTGGAGAGGACTTGCCTGGGAGACTAAAGTTGAAACAAGACGTTAACATACACTATGTAAAAAGACACATCTGCATATTTTTCTCACTATCTGACATGAAATCAGTATAAACATTTCCTGTTTTAGGTCAATTAGGATTACCAAAATTATTTATATTTGCCAAATGCCAGAATAATGAGAGAGAGAGAGAATGTTTTATGACATTTTTATTTCTTTCTGCAAAGTCAAAAGTTTACATACAATAAAAGTACTATGCCTTTAAACAATATAGGACAGCCCATATGATGATGTCATGTCTTTCGAAGCTTCTGATTATTGGCAACATCTGAGTTAATTAGAGACACACCTGTGGATGTATTTTAAGGCACACCTGAAACACACTCCTTGTTTGGATAGCATCATGGGAAAGTCAAAAGAAAGCAGCCATGGTCTCAAAAAGAGAACTATGGACTTGCACAAGTATGCTTCACCCTTGGCTGCAATTTCCAGATACATGAAGGTGCCTTGTTCATCTGTACAAACATTTATATGCAATACAAACAAGATACAAATGTCCAGCCATCATTCCACTCAGGAAGGAGAAGGGTTCTGTGTACAAGAGATGAACATGCTTTGGACATTCATTTGCATATCAACCCAAGAACAAAAGCAAAGGACCTTGGGAAGATGCTGACGGAAGCTGGTAAGATTGTGTCATTATCCTCAGTGAGATGAGTACTGTATCAACATGGACTGAAAAGCCACTCTGCCAGGAAGAAGCCATTACTCCAAAGGAAACATAAAAAAGCCAGATTAATATTTGCAAATGCACACAGGAACAAAGACCTCATTTTTTGGAGACTTGTCCTGTGGTCTGATGAAACTAAAATTGAACTGTTTGGCCATAATGACCATCATTACATTTGGGGGAAAAAGGGAGAAGGTTTGAAGCCTAAGAACACCATTCAACTGTGAAACACACGGGTGGCAGTGTCATGTTGTGGGGTTGTTTTCCTACTAGAGGGACAGGGGCACTTCACAAAATAGATGGCATGTTGAGAAAAGAAGATTATGTGGCAATACTGAAAAAACATTTCAATACATCTGACAGGAACTTAAAGCTTGAGTGGAAATGGGTCTTCCATATGCACAATGACCTGAAGCATGCTCCCAAACTGGTTACAAAGTGAGTTAGGGATTACAAAGTCAATGTTTTGGAGTGGTCATCACAATGTCCTGATCTCAATCCTATTGAAAATGTATTCTATTTGATTTCTTCATTGAAAATTTATGGGCATTGCTGAAAAAGCAGATATGAGCATGGCAGCCTACAAACATGGCTCAGTTACACCAGTTCTATCAGAAGGAATGGGCCCAAATTCCTACCAACTATTGTGAGACGTTTGTGGAAAGAGATCCAAAACATTTGATCCAAGTCATACAGTTTAAGGGCAATGATAACAAATACTAAGGAAATGTAATCTTGACTTTGCAGAAAGTAATAAAAATACCTTAAAACCTTCTCTCTCTCTCTCTCTCTCTCTCTCTCTCTCTCTCTCTCTCTCTCTCGCTTTCTCTCTCTCTCATTATTCTGGCATTTGGCAAATATAAATAATTTTGGTTCCTAACTGACATAAAACGGAAAGGTTTATTCTGATTTCATGTCAGATAGTGAGAAAAACATGAATATGTGTCTTTTTAGATAGTATATGTAAACTTCTGGTTTCAACCGTAAAAACAGTATATAAATAAACATTATTCCTTTGGAAGATATTAAAATATATGCTTTTTTACTTAAATGCACATATTGTCTAAAAATATTTTTTCCTTTTGGGCTTAACCAAAAAATATGCACATTTTGCCTGTGTGCTGCATGGTCTACTGCAGCCTGAAAATCCGTCAGTGAACATATTCAGTCGTGAGAGGTAAGCAAGCCAAATCTCCATGCATCGAGTTCACCAAGTTTTTTAAATTTGTCAAAGTTTTCAAATGCAGATAATTTTTGATTTATTTCAGATGAATCGTCTAAATATGCCTTCCACTATGCCATGACATCTGACTTTGTTAAAGGGCCAGCATCCAGTCAAATAGAATTGATCATTAATACTTGTGTGCTGAAAAGTTTTGTAACTTATTAATGAACTTTAAGAACTCATTATTCACTATGTTACATGTAACATAAAATAGAGAAGGATCACATGACTTTGGTCCTGACTAAAGGGTGCTTTACACACAGTGACATTGCTAGCAATGTCGCTGACTATCGCACCCGCCCCTGTCATTCAAATCGCTGCCCGTGGCGCACAATATCGTTAGTCACCATCACACATACCTGCCTAGCGATGTCGCTGTGGCCAGCGAACTGCCTCTTTTCTAAGGGGGCGGTTCGTGTGGTGTCACAGCGACGTCACACGGCAGGCGGCCAATAAAAGTGGAGGGGCGGAGAGCAGCCAAAGGAAAGACACGCCCACCTCATTGCCGGAGGACGCAGGTACGGTGTTGTTCGTCATTCCTGAGGTGTCACATGTAGCGATGTGTGCTGCCTCAGGAACGACGAACAACCTGCGTCCACAACAAGCAACGATATTATGAAAATGAACGACGTGTCAACAATCAACGATTAGGTGAGTATTTTTGATCGTTAACACTCGCTCGTAGGTGTTACACGCAACGATGTCGCTAACGAGGCCGGATGTGCGCCACGAATTCCGTAACCCCAACGACATCTTGTTAGCAATGTCATTGCGTGTAAATGGGCCTTTAGACTCTTGTAGTTACTTTACCCAAAAGCAAAGCAAACATGGGGGCATATCAATGTGAGGCTACTGATAATATATAATAATATTTATTCATTAATATGTTGAGCCATAAGCACTAGAAAAGAACAAGCAAGAAATGCTGCATTTATGTGGGAAACGTGAGAGGAAGAGAGGCCCTCAGAGCATAGAAAGACACATTGCACAGAATATAGATTGATATTGTGTAAGAAGAAGAGAATAGATAGATTAATTACAAGAGATTGATAGAGAGAAAGGGAAATACATAGGAGTCACTGACATTGTCTTAGGCATGGAGTGCTGCTGTTAGTGCTGCAATTCATAATCACACTGTATGTGGCTTAGTATGTCCAAATCAAGTGACAATTTAGAATGGTCAGTTTTTGCACTTGTGCAGTGTCTGTTAGTGCCACACAAAAAATTGCCAAATTTTCTACATCAAACCAACAAATGTAATATTTAAGTATTAAGGCAGTACATTTTTGCACAGATGCACCAATTCACCTTGCTACCAAATGATTACGATACAAAATGATGATGATGCATGCGGCAGAGCATTACAGGCGTGCATGCATGCAGCAGAGCATTATGGGCATGCATGCATGCAGCAGAGCATTGCGGACGTGCGTGCATGCAGCAGAGCATTGCAGGCATTCGTGCGGCAAAGCAGTGCAGGTGGGCAAGCGTGTGGAAGAGCATTGCGAGCGGACGTGCATGTGTAGCGCCAATTAGGTTTCAGTCGCCACAGAAGTACTGCACCTCATCCAAAGATGTGGTATTCCATTCTTGGTATGGAAGAGGTCACTACCGGTTCACGCAAAACACAACACTCTCACTCAGCAACAACTCATCAGATATGACAAGGGCAGATTATGCCTGAAGCCAGGCCGGGGGGTGGAGTCTTAGGAGTGGGAACACACAGCAGTATCAGTGGAGTATGGAGGAGCAGTCGAGGAGGAAAGACCTATGGTCTGGAGCTGGCGCGGCTCGACCCAGTCGCAAGACAGAAGGGGTCCTAGAGACTTCAGAAGTGCGACATACTCCCATTGCCATGTTCCACATCTAACCTTTGGGTGGAAGGACTAGGTCACAAATCGGGTACTGGTTCCTAGGCTAGAGAAGAAGAATATACGTACTCCGCTAGTAAAACCAGAGGGCAAGGTGACAGCAAGCATCGGGGCCACATCCACACACGAATTCGCTGGAAGGTGACCAAAAAAAGGCCAAGGGATAGAGCTTCATGCCACCCAAAAAGGTCCGCGGGCACCGGCTCAGGGTTCAGTGTGTCAGGGAAAGTGCACCGCACTCAACCTCTGAACTACCCGGTATTGTCTGAAGCCCATCACAGTGAAACCCAAGACCCCAAAGCCGGTCACTGGCATGTCGTGTTACCTTGGAACCTTCTACAATGAGTAAAATAAACCCTGAGACTGCATCCCTGTGTCGCTCTGTTATTCTCCTGCGCCTTCCGCCCTGCAACCCCCACCATCGCCAACTACTACCCCCATCCGCCCTGGGGACCAGCTGTACCTGTGGAGAGCTATACCAACCAAGCTGCATCACCATCTGCCCCAGAAGTCCCCATCCTGCAGCGGCGGCACCTTAACATACCACAGGTGGCATCACAAATAAACTGTCATCATCCCCTTCCTATTTACTAAATGACATGGCCGGGTCACGGAGCCGGGCCTCTCCACCGCGCCGTCCCAGGAGCTGAACCGTGGCCCAGTAACAAAAGTCACCCCAGGCCCTGGCGGGGCTTGTCACGTGCAACAGAGTATTGTGGGCAGGCATGCATGCGGCAGAGCATTGTGGATGTGCATGCAGCAGAGAATTGCGGGCGTGCGTGCGGCAGAGCATTGCGGGCGTGTGTGCGGCAGAGCATTGCGGGCATTCCCTGTGGCAGAGCATTGCCGGCGTGCGGGTGTGCGGCAGAGCATTGCGGGCGTGCATGTGACAGAGTATTGCGAGTGGGCGTGCACGCAGCAGATCATTGCGGGCATGTGTGCTGCAGAGCATTGTGGACAGGTGTGTATGCGGCAGAGCATTGCAGGTGGGCGTGCTGCAGAGCATTGCAGGCAGATGTGCATGCAGCAGAGCATTGCTGGACCCGGTCGTGCAGAGCACTATGTGGCGAGCATTATGCTACTGTCCTTGGTGACACTTTAGACATTAAGAACATTTTGCGGTCAAAATGGGTCTGCACTGTGACCCTAAACTGCATCTTCCTTTATCCTTTTGGAAACACCCAGATTGGGAGGGGGAGCTGTGACATCACACACAGGAGGGCAGATTCCACCCACTTTTACTGCAGTTGTAATGTGAGCTAGTTCTACTATACAGTAGTTCTAAAGTAGGATTTCAACAGCTGCTCCCCCTAGTGTTTAAAAGTGGAAAATATCAAACTTTTTTTTTTATATATATATTTTGCTCAATTAAAAACAAACAATAATATTTAAACAAAACATTAAAACATTAATATTTTAAATTTTTTCAGTTTTTTTGTTTTTTTTGGACAACACCTTCCCTTTAATGCCTTATTGTTCCCTATCAACAAGAAAAAAAAATATACAGATCTTGTAAAATGGCAACATACAGCAATACGTTTTTTTTACAATTCTGTTTCACTGATTTCTTTTAATTACTTAATTGAAAAAAAAAAAGATGCATGCTTGGTATTGACATACTTGCAATGACCAGGTCAACTATGAACACAATAAAAACAAACCCCAAAAAGCAATGGCAAAATTGCCTTATTTTTTTCACCATTTCCTCCCTATTGGATTTTTTTCCCATTTTCAGTACATAATATGGAAAAATGAATAGTGTTATTCCCTCTTTCACTCTTACTGCATTCTTATTTCTTTCTCTTATTTCTAAGATGCTTCTAGATGAGCTATATGTAGTTTTTATCATTACCAGCACTGATTGACTAAGGTCTTTAGGATGAGGTTTTGTGCATTGAGGGGAATATCTTTTTCTCGCATTGATTGCTTCAATCATTTATAAAGTTGGAGAAAATTTACAGAAGTAAATATTAAAATGATATTGATGTCCAGCTCATTACATGCTGCTAAGTGTGAAAGGTTAGTGAGGGTGTGTTTGCATCAGGCTACTTTCACACTTGCGTTGAACGGCATCCGTCACAATGCGTTGTGAACGCATGTGACGGATGCCTTGCAAAAAGTGTGATAATAAAGGCAACGGATTCCAGTGAAATAACGCATTGCGTTAAGTTTTCTTTAGCCGAGAGCCCTCATCTTCACCGCACACATCCCGACATTACTGCCTACATCATCACCCCACGGATCCCGACATTACCGCCCACATCATCACCGTACAGATCCCGACATTACCGCCCACATCATCACCGTTCAGATCCCGACATTACCGCCCACATCATCACCGCACAGATCCCGACATTACCTCCCACATCATCACCGCACATATCCCGACACTACAGCCCTCATCATCACCGCACACATCCCAAGCACAGCCCTGGTGCCACCACTAAACACTGGTGCGCACCCCTTTTCCCCAGTCCAGGAAACGGGTTCGGGTCCGGGTGGTGCCCACATGGGCCGGGTAATAAGTTCCTTACCCGGCAGTCTCTTAGAGGCCCCACATCCAGGGGACCCCTGGCCCGGAGGGTAGTCACCGGTCTGCATGGTGACGGGACCTTGGCCTCCTCTGCCGCAGGCCCTTCCTCCAACCAGCCTCTCCGGAGACTGTAGGAAGAGAAAGGGTAGTCCGGGGATGATTTACAAACCCAATAGTTTTTGGGTGGCCTGCAAGTTCTCGGCCATGTCTATTTTAAAACGGGCTATAATGGGGCCAAAACAAAGTTCTAACGGGGACGGGCAGTATGGTAGCCGAGAACCGCTACGTTTTAACACTCCTCTTCGTACTCTTCAGGACTGTATGGCAGGGGAGGGGACTGGGCGCGCCTCTGGGCACTGCGGCTCACCCTCCTCTTTACATCGAGGGCGAACCATCCCCTCTCCCCGCAATGCCGGGTGTAGCTCACCAGCTCTCCGGGCTTCAGATCCCGGTCGGGATGACCCACGGAAAGATGCGGGTACAAGTCCCTCCGGGACACAAATATTTCCGCTTCCAGGCCCAGATCAAAGATGAACCCCCATCCACGGCGGGGGCCAAACTGCCGCACCTGGCCTTCAAAGGTCGGGCCCCGCTGCGGAGGTTCTCCTTCTCTCGGATGGTCCGGGCCAGCACCTCCGCCTTCTTCTTTTCTTGGGCCGCAATCTCCCAGCCCAGCTGGTTCTGCTGCCGCCCCCAGTATGGAACGTCTGCCTGCTCCGGGTTACTCTGCCAGGGGGTCGGGCCCAGCCAGAGCTCCCCTGTGCTGGCTATGACCGGTACCTTCTACATTGGGGAGCCCCGCTGTGTCGTGGCCTGCTCAGCTGCCTTTCAGTGGCAACCCCGCGACGCCTCAGCCGAGGCCTGGGTTTTAGGAGTGACCAGCTTTGCCTGCTGGGCCCACTTTCAGTCAGTGGCCACCTCCATCTTGGCCGGACGGACTGCCGGGGCCTTGGGTAGCTGAGACATGGCTTCCTCCGGGACTGGCAGGTTCACTCCTGGTCCGGGCACTCTCCGGGGGCCATTCTTCCAAGGGAGCAGGATTGGCGCTGGTTTGATGATCGGCCATCCGCGGGCTGCTTCCACAGGCGGGTCCTGACGGGTGGATAGGACGGGCTCCACTGCCGGTGTCGGGGGCAGCAGACCGAGCGGGGGAGCAGCGGCAACCAGTACGGGTGGCGAGGGAGGCAACATAGAGGGTAGGGGCAGACCGGGCCCCTCTGCCGCGTCGGCCGGTCCCTCGGGGACATAGGGGCGTGGGTCGCTTACCCGCTCCTCCAAGATTGCCTCCACTTCACATACTCGCACGGCCGCAGCTATTTCCTCCATCTCGGTCACCCACCGCTCTATTAAGAAGCGCACCTGGACCTGCAGATGGCGGCACATCAGCGTTGTCCGGGCTTCCACCCACGCTTCTGTTCCAGGCACGGGCTCCGGGACTTCGGGCTTGCCGGACTGGTCAGCCATGTCTCTTTCTCGGGATCCAGGAACCAAAAGGGTGGCAGGGTCCTGGAGTCCCTGCCGTTTATCAGCTCGGTCACATGTAGCTGAATCTTCAACCGCCCCCCCTTGGTCTTTTGCCGACACTTCTTTCTTTTCTTTTTGCTGGAAGTTTCGTTTTGTGACCTCCGGCTCACTTTCCGGCTGTGTTCCCAGGGGGCGGGGCTTCAGCTTTTGTGCCCTTTCTGCGGGGAAGAAGACTCTGGTGGGAATCTTCCCGCCAAAAGATGGCGGCAATATGGCGGACTTTCCGAAATTTCACAACAGATCACCGCTGACTTCACTTCAAGGCGCACTTCACTAGGTAAGTGAATGGGTAAGTATCCTGTTCGTGACACCAGAGGAGTCGATGTGTACTGCCCCGTGCTCGGCGGCAACTGAGCCGCTCGGATCCGGGTGCGCTGGTGGGTGGCTCGAGCGTCTCCGGACCCGGGGGCCCCGTGGTCCACTTCGATCTGAAAGGGGGGCTGGTGCTTTTTAGGGGGACATAGGTGTATGGCCGGAGCCGTGTTTAAGTTCGTGACGCCACCACGGGATGTGATGAAGGTAGGTACCACCGCTGCAGTTACAGGGCACCCGGGGGAGATGGTATGCAGCAAGTTATTAACCCCTCCGTGGGCAGGGATGGTGGCCCCAGGACCCGTTGGGGGAGCTTTCGCGGTGCAGGGAGATGGGCGGCCGGAGGGCACTGGTGTACTCACTATTGGAATGAAACACTTGAGTCTCTGGTAAACCAAGATGATGGTGGTCGGTGCCCGCAGCCGGCTGCGTCTGGTCCCCCACCCGGTTGGTGGTCTCTGCCTTTCTCCTGCACCGTGTTGTGTATATGTGGATTGCCTGCGCTTCAACAACGGGAGTACCCTCCCCGGCTTCGTGAATGTTAGGAGAACCCTTTTGTCCACAGACGCTGGCCCGTGGGATCTTTCTGCCTGTGCGGTGAATTTCTATCCCCCTCGTTGGGCTGTTGTCTTCAGTCGGGACTTTGGGTGGGAAAGGACCTATTGTCCAGACCGCAATCAGTTAACTAACTCGGTCCAGTGGCTTCTGGACCTCGTTTCAGGGTCTGAGTACCCCACTTTGTGCACCGGTTTCCGAGTCGGTTCCCCGGGTTGGTACTGGCGGGCCACTACCCTGTCACGGTCCACCACGGTTCCACCGAGCCGTCTTCCCAGCTCCTGCAGGCTGAGGCCACTGCTTGCCTCCTAGCCAAAGGTGTCCGGGCTCCAACCCTGGCACCTGTCAGTCTGTCACAGGCCTGTCACACCAGCCTGAACTCCTCTACTGCACTCTCAAACTCCAAACTCAACTGGACTCGAACTGTTTCCTGCCTCAGTCTCTCTGAACTCCTCAGTGTGTGTGCCAACTGCCTGGCTCCGCCCCTCTGGTGTGTCCATCAAGCACTGAGAGAGGTGACTAGGGTTTAATGGCTGATGACACCTTTTTAGGGGACTGATGTTGTGCAGGGCGCTATCTGTGACTGCCTGGCTAGTCAGGCTAGAGTCAGGCATTTTACAGTTACACTATGTACTCTATACATTACTTACATTACATGGTAGAACAGTCAAGAAAATCATTATGAGAAGCTCTATCTTCCCCTTTGAGGACTGCAGGGCTGAGGTGTGTCACTGTGGCCCCTAACAGCTACTCTCGACTCCAAGTTGATTAGTGATGACCCAACTGCCTGAGGCATGTCAGTATGACTCCAGTCCTCACTAGTACTCAAAGTTAGAGATGAGCGAACCGGTCGCGGTTCGGCTCGAGTTCGGCTCGCCGAACGGGCGTCTCGTTCGAGTTCGGTTCAGCGAACGTTCGACGAACCGAACTCGAACCGCATAGGAAACAATGCCAGGCAATCAAAAACACATAAAAACACCTAGAAAACACCCTCAAAGGTGTCCAAAAGGTGACAAACAACTCACAACACAACACAAACACATATACTCATGCGAAAACAAAAGAGCTGGACAAGGAAAAAGAGGAGGAGACACAGATATAGGCATGGCACGCCCTTCTAAAATCATGTAAAACACCGCAAGGTGACTCCAAGCGGAGTCTCCCTTTCTTCCAAAAATTGGGCCACACACACACCCACCCCTTCAGCGGCAGCACTTGTGCCCCAGTTGTACACTTCACAGCTAGATTTGCATCAAGCACATTCAAAAATACGCCATACTTAACCGTCCCCAGGATGACCCCGGGGTAGGTAGCATAGTCTTTCCTGATCCCAGCTCTGTGCATCTTGGATCATTTTTAAAAACAATGTAAGCAAGGGTTACTCCAAGCGGAGTCTCCCTTTCTTCCAAAAATTGGGCCACACACACACCCACCCCTTCAGCGGCAGCACTTGTGCCCCAGTTGTACACTTCACAGCTAGATTTGCATCAAGCACATTCAAAAATACGCCATACTTAACCGTCCCCAGGATGACACCGGAGTAGGTAGCAAAGTCGTTCCTGATCCCAGCTCTGTGCATCTTGGATCATTTTTAAAAACAATGTAAGCAAGGGTTACTCCAAGCAGAGTCTCCCTTTTTTCCAAAAATTGGGCCACACACACACCCACCCTTTCAGTGGCAGCACTTGTGCCCCAGTTGTACACTTCACAGCTAGATTTGCATCAAGCACATTCAAAAATACGCCATACTTAACCGTCCCCAGGATGACACCGGGGTGAATAGTAAAGTCTTTCCTGATCCCAGCTCTGTTCATCTTGGATCATTTTTAAAAACAATGTAAGCAAGGGTTACTCCAAGCGGTCTCCATTTTTTCCAAAAATTGGGCCACACACACACCCACCCCTTCAGTAGCAGCACTTGTGCCCCAGTTGTACACTTCACAGCTAGATTTGCATCAAGCACATTCAAAAATACGCCATACTTAACCGTCCCCAGGATGACACCGGGGTAGGTAGCAAAGTCTTTCCTGATCCCAGCTCTATTCATCTTGGATCATTTTTAAAAACAATGTAAGCAAGGGTTACGCCAAGCGGAGTCTCCCTTTTTTCCAAAAATTGGGCCACACACACACCCACCCCTTCAGTGGCAGCACTTGTGCCCCAGTTGTACACTTCACAGCTAGATTTGCATCAAGCACATTCAAAAATACGTCATACTTAACCGTCCCCAGGATGACACCGGGGTAGGTATCAAAGTCTTTCCTGATCCCAGCTCTGTGCATCTTGGATCATTTTTAAAAACAATGTAAGCAAGGGTTACTCCAAGCGGAGTCTCCCTTTTTTTCCAAGAATTGAGCCCCACACACACCCACCCATTCAGTGGCAGCACTTGTGCTCCAGTTGTACACTTCACAGCTAGATTTGCATCAAGCACATTCAAAAATACGCCATACTTAACCGTTCCCAGGATGACCCCGGGGTAGGTAGCAAAGTCTTTCCTGATCCCAGCTCTGTGCATCTTGGATCATTTTTAAAAACAATGTAAGCAAGGGTTACGCCAAGCGGAGTCTCCCTTTTTTCCAAAAATTGGGCCACACACACACCCACCCCTTCAGTGGCAGCACTTGTGCCCCAGTTGTACACTTCACAGCTAGATTTGCATCAAGCACATTCAAAAATACGCCATACTTAACCGTCCCCAGGATGACACCGGGGTAGGTAGCAAAGTCTTTCCTGATCCCAGCTCTGTGCATCTTGGATCATTTTTAAAAACAATGTAAGCAAGGGTTACTCCAAGCAGAGTCTCCCTTTTTTCCAAAAATTGGGCCACACACACACCCACCCTTTCAGTGGCAGCACTTATGCCCCAGTTGTAAACTTCACAGCTAGATTTGCATCAAGCACATTCAAAAATACGCCATACTTAACCGTCCCCAGGATGACACCGGTGTAGGTAGCAAAGTCTTTCCTGATCCCAGCTCTGTTCATCTTGGATCATTTTTAAAAACAATGTAAGCAAGGGTTACTCCAAGCGGAGTCTCCCTTTTTTCCAAAAATTGGGCCACACACACACCCACCCATTCAGTGGCAGCACTTGTGCTCCAGTTGTACACTTCACAGCTAGATTTGCATCAAGCACATTCAAAAATACGCCATACTTAACCGTCCCCAGGATGACACCGGGGTAGGCAGCAAAGTCTTTGCTGAACCATGACTTGTTCATCTTGGCTCCTTTTAAAAAACACAGCAAGCAAGGGTTACTCCAAGCAGAGTCTCCCGTTTTTCCAAAAATTGGGCCACACAGACACTCACCCCTTCAGTGGCAGCACTTGTGCCCTAGTTGCAAACAGGATGTTTTGATTTGCATCAAGCACATTCCAAATCCACAAGCATTTACTCTCCCCAGGATGACACAGGGGTAGTAAATTCCTTGTGGATCCATGACTTGTTCATTTTGATGAACGTTAGTCTGTCCAAATTGTCACTGGACAGACGCGTGCGCTTATCTGTCAGCACACACCCAGCAGCACTGAAGACACGTTCAGAGACAACGCTGGCAGCTGGACACGACAAAATCTCCAAGGCGTAAGTGGAGAGCTCTGGCCATTTTTCAAGATTTGAAGCCCAAAATGAGCAAGGCTCCATTTGCAAAGTCATGGCATCGATGTTCATTTGGAGATACTCCTGTATCATCCTCTCCAGCCGTTGACTATGTGTCAGACTTGTTGTCTCTGGTGCCCTTGCAAAGGAGGGTCTAAAAAAATTATGAAAAGATTCAATAAAATTGCTGTTACCAGCACCAGATACGGTGCTACTGGTACGGGTAGACTGTTGAAGATGACGAGACCGTCCCATGTTTGTCAAGTTACAACTGGGAGATTCACTCCCTGCACCTGCACGGTTGTTTGGTGGAAAAGCCGAGCTAAGATCGAGTAACAGCTTCTGCTGATACTCCTGCATATGTGCGTCCCTTTCTATGGCTGGAATTATGTCACAAAATTTGGACTTGTACCGGGATCTAATAGTGTGGCAAGTCAGTAGTCATCATCACTTCTAATTTTGACAATACGAGGGTCATGTTGGAGGTAGTGCAGCAAGAAGGCATTCATGTGTCTTGCGCAGCCATGCGGACCAAGTCCACGCTGTGTTTGTGGCATAGAGGTGCTAACCGTTATTTCTTCCTCTGACATCTCCCCCCAACCTCTTTCAACTGAAATTTGACCAAGGTCTCCCTCATCCGCTGAGTCTTCCATGTCCATGGACAGTTCGTCCTCCATTTCTTCATGTTCTCCTGCACCTTCCTCAACATTTCGCCTGCTACCATGCGCCCTTGTTGATCCCTGTCCCCCATGGTCCCATGCCTGCCGCGTTGGTGATGATGAACGTCTGGACCTTGGTGATGTTGTTGTGTCTTGCGCATATGAATCCTCCTGTAGTTCCTCCCCTTCCTGTTGTCCCACCCCCTGACTCCGAATAGTGTTTAGCATGTGCTCCAGCATGTAAATGACTGGAATTGTCATGCTGATAATGGCATTGTCAGCGCTAAACATATTCGTCGCCATGTCGAAACTGTGCAGAAGGGTGCATAGGTCCTTGATCTGAGACCACTCAATCAGGGTGATCTGCCCCACCTCTGCATCTCGTTGGCCCAGGCTATACGTCATGACGTATTGCACCAGGGCTCGGCAGTGCTGCCACAGTTGCTGTAACATGTGGAGAGTCGAATTCCAGCGTGTCGGCACATCGCATTTCAGGCGATGAACCGGCAGGCCGAAAGACTTCTGGAGCGATGCAAGTCGCTCAGCTGCGCCGGTTGAACGGCGGAAGTGAGCAGACAGTTTTCGTGCCCTGTTCAGAAGGCCATCTAGGCCGGGATAGTGTGTTAAAAATTGCTGGACAACAAGGTTCAACACGTGAGCCATACAAGGCACGTGTGTAACCTTTCCCAGGCAAAGGGCCGCACCCAGGTTTGCAGCATTGTCACACACGGCCTTACCAGGCTGCAGGTTGAGTGGAGACAACCATTTATTAAACTCAGTCTCCAGAGCTGCCCACAACTCAACCGCTGTGTGACTCCTATTTCCAAGACATGTCAAGTTAAAGACCACCTGATGCCGCTGCGCTCTGCTGCCAGCATAGTAATGAGGGGTGCGTGATTCCTTCTGCGCAGTGAGAACGCTGGTGGCCTGACCAGGCAGGCTTGGGGCGGAGGTGGAGGACCCAGATGAGGTGGAGGAGGCAGAAGCAGTGGCGGAACTTGGACAGACAGAGGATTGACACACAAGTCATGGGGACGGCAAGACTTGTGCAGCAGACCCATCACCATGTATCGCCATAGTTACCCAGTGCCCAGTCAGCGACATGCAACGTCCCTGTCCATGCTTACTGGTCCAAGTATCGGGGGTGAAATGCACCCGTTCACACACAGAGTTTCTCAAGGAAGCGGTGATATTGTGTGCGACATACTGGTGTAGCGCGGGCACACCTTTCTAAGAGAAGTAGTGGCGACTGGGCATCTGATACTGGGGCACAGCGACAGACATAAGGTCTCTAAAATCCTGTGTGTCCACCAGGCGGAAAGGCAGCATTTCGGTAGCCAAGAGCTTACAGAGGGATAAAGTCAACCTCTTAGCTTTGTCATGGGTCGCAGGAAATGGCCTTTTATTTGTCCACATCTGAGGGACAGAGATCTGGCTGCTGTGTGTAGACGGTGTTGAGTAGGGTGTCCCTGAGAAAATGCAAGTTTGTGAGGAAAGTGCAGGCGTAGACATGATGTTGCCTTCATCCAACGTTGGTGCTATCGATGTCTGAGAGAGCTGTACACACGCACTTATTTCCCCTTCCAAACCAACTGACGACCTACCAAGCAAACGGCCTATTGCGGTTACAGTGGTGGAAGTTGTGCGTGGAAACCAGGTGTGACAGCTGTCCCCACAGTCCTAGAAGATGAAGAGCGTGCAGATACACTGGAAGGGGCAGGCGGTGGATGGTTCATCCGCTAGGCCGCATTGCAGCACAGTGAGCTTCCCACTGGGACATATGATATTTATTCATGTGACGATTCATGGAAGAAGTTGTCAAACTGCTGAGGTTTTTCCCTCTACTAACAGAATCACGACAAATTTTACAGATCACATAATTTGGGCGATCTTTTGCTATGTCAAAAAGACCAGGCTAGGCAAGGCTTAGAGGGCATGTGACCTGCTGATCCACCCCGACTAGTGCTCAGAGGCACAGTGGTGGCTGAGGATACAGTTTGAGACGTGCTACCAGTACTCCGACTCTGTCCAGGAAGGCGCAAGGTAACTTCGTCGTCAGTTGCATCCTCCTCCACCTTCTCTGTTGACCTCCTCGAGGGCCTGACTGTGGGTTGACAGTAGGTGGGATCTAGAACTTCCTCATCAATTGTTGTGTTTGCACTCCCCTCACCCTCAGACCGAGCCTCTTCTTGCCCTGACCGAATATTTAAGTTGTAATCCCAATCTGATATCTGCGTCTCATCGTCATCAGTATGTTCTTCATTGTCTATAACAACAGGTGTTACAGTTTGTGAAAAAGAGTCAACATTATGCTCAGAAACTTGGTCCTCACGGCCTGAATCAGAGTCACAAAGGTTCTGGGCATCACTGCAGATCATTTCCTGGTCTGTACTCACTGTAGCTTGGGAGCAGACCTCTGATTCCCAGGCTATAGTGTGACTGAACAGCTCTGCAGACTCAGCCATCTCAGTTCCACCATACTATGCAGGGCAGATGGAGACTTCAGAGCTGGGAGAAAGCAAGTTTGATTGGGATGACAACTCAGAGGACTGGTGTTTTTTGGATGCGATAGTTGAGGTGGCGGAGAGGGCACTTGTTGGACCACTTGAGATCCATTCAAGCATTTTCCTTTTTTGGCCATCATCTACCTTTGATCCAGTTGTTCGTGTCCGTAAAAAAGGGAGCACATCGGATTGTACACAGTAAGTAGTAGACATCTTACTTTTGCTGGAAGATGGTCTATCTATAGCAGATGTTAATGGAGCTTTGCCACCTTCCCCACGGACAAACCCTTTTTTTCCTTTTCCAACATGCCTCTTCCCCTTTCCACCAGCATCTGTCATTTTGCCACTCATTTTGATTGTGACAAGATTGTGTACTTAAAATGTGGTAGTAAAAATTGAGAGGTGGTGTAGATTGCAGCGGCGGTCTGTCTTTATTAACAGCAGAATAAACAACAATAACTATCCCTGACAATGCAACTACGGCCCTTAAACTGGCAGCATAGTTTGCTAGTATAATGGCTTAGTAACAATGAGTTTGAGTGTGCAATGCAGAGGTGCTGCAAATATATTTGCACCAGTGGGACACTAATGGAAGTACAACAGCCACTTTTAGGATGCCACTAGTTTCCTCAGTGTTTGCTAGTATAATGGCTTAGTAACAATGAGTTTGAGTGTGCAATGCAGAGGTGCTGCACATAGGTTTGCACCAGTGGGACACTAATTGAAGTCCAACAGCCACTTTTAGGTTGCCACTAGTTTCCTCAGTGTTTGCTAGTATAATGGCTTAGTAACAATGAGTTTGAGTGTGCAATGCAGAGGTGCTGCACATAGGTTTGCACCAGTGGGACACTAATGGAAGTCCAACAGCCACTTTTAGGATGCCACTAAGTTTCCTCAGTGTTTGCTAGTATAATGGCTTAGTAACAATGAGTTTGAGTGTGCAATGCAAAGGTGCTGCACATAGGTTTGCACCAGTGGGACACTAATGGAAGTCCAACAGCCACTTTTAGGATGCCACTAAGTTTACTCAGTGTTTGCTAGTATAATGGCTTAGTAACAATGAGTTTGAGTGTGCAATGCAGAGGTGCTGCACATAGGTTTGCACCAGTGGGACACTAATGGAAGTCCAACAGCCACTTTTAGGATGCCACTAATTTTACTCAGTGTTTGCTAGTATAATGGCTTAGTAACAATGAGTTTGAGTGTGCAATGCAGAGGTGCTGCACAAAGGTTTGCACCAGTGGGACACTAATGGAAGTCCAACAGCCACTTTAAGGATGCCACTAAGTTTCCTCAGTGTTTGCTAGTATAATGGCTTAGTAACAATGAGTTTGAGTGTGCAATGCAGAGGTGCTGCAAATATCTTTGCACTAGTGGGACACTAATGGAAGTCCAACAGCCACTTTTAGGATGCCACTAAGATTACTCAGTGTTTGCTAGTATAATGGCTTAGTAACAATGAGTTTGAGTGTGCAATGCAGAGGTGCTGCACATAGGTTTGCACCAGTGGGACACTAATGGAAGTCCAACAGCCACTTTTAGGATGCCACTAAGTTTCCTCAGTGTTTGCTAGTATAATGGCTTAGTAACAATGATTTTTAGTGTGCAATGCAGAGGTGCTGCAAATATCTTTGCACTAGTGGGACACTAATGGAAGTCCAATAGCCACTTTTAGGATGCCACTAAGTTTACTCAGTGTTTGGTAGTATAATGGCTTAGTAACAATGAGTTTGAGTGTGCAATGCAGAGGTGCTGCACATAGGTTTGCACCAGTGGGACACTAATGGAAGTCCAACAGCCACTTTTAGGATGCCACTAAGTTTACTCAGTGTTTGCTAGTATAATGGCTTAGTAACAATGAGTTTGAGTGTGCAATGCATGCAGAGGTGCTGCACATAGGTTTGCACCAGTGGGACACTAATGGAAGTCCAACAGCCACTTTTAGGATGCCACTAAGTTTACTCAGTGTTTGCTAGCATAATGGCTTAGTAACAATGAGTTTGAATGTGCAATGCAAAGGTGCTGCACATAGGTTTGCACCAGTGAGACACTAATGAAAGTCCATAAATGGAAAGACAAGGCTGCACTGCTAATGGTAACAACAGATCAACACAACAATGAGGGTGCAAAGCCTACAAGGGTAATGTAAGAGAGAGAAAAGAGTAGGCAAAAAAGCACTCAACTCATCAAATATAGTCAAAATATATATACAAATATTTATTAGGAACATGAAAGTGCAAAACACCGTTAAAACCACTTAAAAACACATGGACACCTGTCCCATGGACCCAACAATACGGCACTAATACATACAAAATGTACATCCATACATGATAATACAAGATGTTACAGAAATCTAAAGGGCAAATGAAGGTAACAAGACCTGGAATAACCTAATATAGATCTCCTAAAGGAGCATTGCCCTAAAACATGCAAAGGACCATAATAAGCCACCAAACAAGAGGTCCAGAGGGGAACACTTACAAAAGTAGAGGCAAAAATTCAGCCATGGTAAGGTGCCAGACAGATAAGCACCGACCCTACGCGTGTCGCCCTAATACAAGGGCTTCATCAGGGGAAGGTAATGGACAAACAAGAGAAAGCACACATATAAATACAGGAAAGTTAATGAGACAATCAAATACCGGTGTTCCCGTGCTCAAATCAAACTGTGTGTTCAGCTGACACGCCGGGCGGAAGTGGCCAATGGACCGGAAATACATCTGCGTGTAAGAGGAAATTTCTTCCCCTATTGCGCCGAAAATCCACAAATGCGCATGCGCGAAGAAATACCATGTAAACAGGCGATATAATAAAGCGCAGGCGCCCATACAGATAACGGTGCCGAAATCAAGAGTGAATATATGCTAGCGCTTAAGTTTAAAATGACCCTATAGACTTGGAGAGCAATCAGTATTTAGAAAAAATGTGTATATTTTACAGAGAGCAGAATAAAAGAAAGAAAAAAAAAAAAAAAATACACTATTATCAATGAATAAAATGAAAGTATCTACTATTGAATAAGATTTTTGCAGTTCTTTACAGACAATATGCAAGGGCAGAACAATCTTTACAATTCACAACTGTAGATTGGTCCATGGGACAGGTGTAATCATACATATGGCATTTCCCAAGTACATGGAATGTAGTAAGGGCAAACAGGACACCCCAGCAACACATTTGTGAACCCACATAGCACTCAATGGAGGACATAGGAAAATCTGAAACATGGAATATTATGCATATAATCAACAATAGTTGAAGAATTCATAATCATCAAAGCACAGGCCAATGAAATAAGAGGCCAAATGATTTTTTTACATAACTTCACATCATAGGTTACAAAAACATCAGTAAGGATTTAGAGCATGGATCAGAGCTAATGAGTGTGGTCCAAAAGTAGGGCAATCTGTGTTGATGGTCATCTGTTCAGGTGTCCATGGAGGAGTAATGCCACAGAAGAGCAACAGCCATGCAGAATCTTCCGAAATCTGAAGACCACTGGATCCATACATCTTGAACACTGGAAAAGCAAAAAAAGAAGAGAAAAAAAAAAAAAAAAGGGGGAAAAGAAAAAGAAAATGAATGAAAGTCCAACAGCCACTTTTAGGATGCCACTAAGTTTACTCAGTGTTCGCTAGTATAATGGCTTAGTAACAATGAGTTTGAGTGTGCAATGCAGAGGTGCTGCATATAGGTTTGCACCAGTGGGACACTAATGGAAGTCCAACAGCCACTTTTAGGATGCCACTAAGTTTCCTCAGTGTTTGCTAGTATAATGGCTTAGTAACAATGAGTTTGAGTGTGCAATGCAGAGGTGCTGCATATAGGTTTGCACCAGTGGGACACTAATGGAAGTCCAACAGCCACTTTTAGGATGCCACTAAGTTTACTCAGTGTTTGCTAGTATAATGGCTTAGTAACAATGAGTTTGAGTGTGCAATGCAGAGGTGCTGCACATAGGTTTGCACCAGTGGGACACTAATGGAAGTCCAACAGCCACTTTTAGGATGCCACTAAGTTTCCTCAGTGTTTGCTAGTATAATGGCTTAGTAACAATGAGTTTGAGTGTGCAATGCAGGGGTGCTGCAAATAGCTTTGCCCCAGTGGGACCCTGATGGAAGTCCAACAGCCCCTTTTAGGATGCCACTAAGTTTACTCAGTGTTTGCTAGTATAATGGCTTAGGAACAATGAGTTTGAGTGTGCAATGCAGAGGTGCTGCACATAGATTTGCACCAGTGGGACACTAATGGAAGTCCAACAGCCACTTTTAGGATGCCACTAAGTTTCCTCAGTGTTTGCTAGTATAATGGCTTAGTAACAATGAGTTTGAGTGTGCAAAGGGCAGGAGGGTACAGTGGCAGGGTTGTGGGTCTGGGTAGAGGAAAGAAAGACTCCCTTTCTATCCCTCCTAATGGGGAAATGCAGCGAGGAAATCCCTGACCTTAGCTACACAGACGCTGTCATCTTGTGTAGCTGTTAAAATCTGTTTTCACGGACCTGACTGTCACCTATGGATCTGACCCTGCCGGTATTAGCCCTTACAAGGACTAATAGAAACTTCTATCCCTATTCTGTGTAGCGCTGTGTATAGAGCATACACAGCAGTATCGGAGACAGGAGCTACGCCAGCGGTGACTGACACCAAGACACAGAAGGCAGATAATGGCGTGCTGGAGGAAAATGTCCGTTTTTATAATGCATGAACATGTGACATGGACATCCTATCACACATGCCGTTGCTTCTCTGGCTAAAAGTCCACTTAGCTGTGTGTGTGTGTCTGGGATTGGCTGACATGCTGGCCCGCCCCACTACACGCACGTGCTTAGGGAAGGAAGACAAGGAAAAAAAAATGTATCTAGAACTATCGAGCTTTAGCAAAAAGCTCGAGTTCTAGTTTGATGTAGAACAGCCCCCAAAATCACTCGAGCCGCGAACTGGAGAACCTCGAACCGCGAACCGCGCTCAACTCTACTCAAAGTCCATATGCTGAGTGTTACAAACTCGTTGCTGTGCCACTGCATCTTTAGCTCTTTATAGGAGAACTCATGTCCCAGTAAGGTGACTCTCTAGCTTCTTCTCTATTATTAGAGAATTGTTTACTTATGACCTACTTGCCTGAGGTAAGGATTCCTTCCTCCAGCATAGCTTTATTAAGGATCTCATTCTTCTCATTCCTGCGGTGTCACATGGAGCGATGTGTGCTGCCACAGGAACGACGAACAACTTCGTTACTGTTGCAGTAACGATATTTGAGAATGGACCCCCATGTCCCCGATGAGCGATTTTGCACGTTTTTGCGACAATGCAAAATCGCTCATAGGTGTCACATGCAACGGCATCGCTAAAGCGACCGGATGTTTTGACACGCCCACCCAACGGCGGCTGTGATTGGTTGCAGTGAGACAGCTGTTACTCAGCATCGGGGCGTGTCTCACTGCAACCAATCATAGGCACCGGTGGGCGGGGAAAGCAGGGAATACGAGATTGATTAATGAGTGCCCGGCATTTTCAAAATAGTAAAAGCTGCCGGAGTTTTTTCAACAACTGTGTAGGGCTGTGCTGGTGATCGGGGAACGGTGACTATGAGAGAGGGGGGAGACTGACCGACATGGACAGAGAGAGAGAGAGGGACAGACAAGACAGAGTGACCGACCGACAGACTAAGGGAGATTGACCGACATACACAGAAAATGAAAGAATGACCGACATCGAAAGAAAAAAGCACAAAACGTACACGGAGCATACGGAGATGGATACGTGTTTACTAACGTGAGCGCACACACCCATAGACTTTCATTGGGTCCGTGTGTGCGTGCTCCATGCAGAAAATGGACATGCCTCCGTGCAAAACGGAAACACATACGGATCACGGACACACGGACATTATGGAATAACGCACGTGTGACCTCAAACATAGAATAACATTGGTGCACGTTTGTCCATGTCTCCAGTATATACGGAAAAGGAACAAACACGCACATGTTTAACGGATGTGTGTTGGAGGCCTAAGGAGAATTAGTTCACGAGTTCGAGTTCTGGCCTGCCCGGTAAAAAAATTAATTTAATTTATTTTTAATTTTAAATTATAATTATTATTTATTTATAAATATAATTTAATTTAATTATGCACTGAGGGGAGGAGCCGGACATCAGCTGTGAGCCGCGGGACACACCTCTAAAATCGGAGCAGTTCACGGAATGAGGCTGCATTGCTTTCCCCTCTCTCTCTTCTCTCTCTCTCTCATCTCTCTCTCTTTCTCTCTTTCTCTCTTTTTCTCTCTTTTTATCTCTCTCTTGTTCTCTCTTGTTCTCTCTTTTTCTCTCTTTTTCTCTCTCTCTCTTTCTCTCTCTCTCTTTCTCTCTTTCTCTCTCTTTCTCCCTCTCTCTCTTTTATTCTCTGTCTCTCTCTCTTTTTCTCTTTCTCTCTTTTTTTCTCTCTCTTTCTCTCTATCTCTTTTTTTCTCTCTCTCTCTTTCTTTTTCTCTGTTTTTCTCTCTTTCTCCCTCTCTCTAACTTTTTCTCTCTTTTTCTCTCTTTTTCCCTCTCTCCTCTTTGTAACTGAATAATCCACGTCTGGATTCTCAAGTGCAATACATAGGTCAAGATTACAAAATCTTCCTCTGCTTTCATTAGAGGCAGTGACTCAATAGATAGAGCTACTGCCTAAGGAGAGATAGTTCACGAGTTCGAATCCCGGCCGTCCCGGTAAAGAACACCTCTAAAATTGGAGCAGTTCACGGAATGAGGCTGCATTGCTCTCTCCTCTCTCTCTCTCCTCTCTCTCTCTCCTCTCTTTCTTCTCTCCTCTTCTCTCTCTCTCTTCTCTCCCTCTCTTCTTGTTTCTCTCTCTGTTTTCTCCCTCTCATTTCTCTCTCTTTTTTTTCTCTTTTCTCTCTCTTTTCTCTCTCTTTTCTCTCTCTCAGACCTGGCGATGAACAGCTGATGCGGTCGCCTGACGGAATCAGCTGACACTATAAGTCGAGCGGTGAGGCCAGCTTTTTATCGCCCGGCCGGCTAAACTATCAGCTGCTACTGTCGGACAGGAGTCTGCACAGCAGTGTGTAGTTTGCTGGGGGGTTTTTTGCACTATAAAAGCCATTTTTACAATAGCTGCTGTGTCATGTGATTCAGGCCCTTGAACCAGCAAACCGATCAGAAGATATTGGATCTGCATTGGACGGCACGGGACTCTTGACCCAGGATTACTGCGGAGGGGGGTTCTTTATTTAAATAAAGATGGAGTCACTAATTGTGTTGTGTTTTATTTTTAAAAAAAATATTTTTCTGTGTAGTGTTTTTTTTTATCTGTACTAGAAATTCATGGTGGCCATGTTAAATATTGGCGTGACACCATGAATTTCGGGCTTAGGGCCAGTTGATAATATACAGCTAGCCCTAACCCCATTATTACCCAGCAAGCCACCCATCACCAGGGCAGCTGGAAGAGTTGATACAGCGCCAAAAGATGGCGCTTCTATGAAAGTGCCATTTTCTAGGGCGGCTGTGGACTGCAATTCACAGCAGGAGTGCCCAGAAAGCTCAGGCACCCTGAGCTGCACATTCCAATATCCGAAGCCCATGTCATTTTTTTTTTTAAATATTTCATGCAATTCATGAAATAATTTTTTTAAAAAAGGGCTTCCCTATATTTTTGGTTCCCAGCCAGGTACCTGGTTAGCATACAAAAACATGGCGAAGCCCATGTAATTTTTTGGGTTGGCAAAAAGCTCCTGCATACAGTCCTGGATGGAGTATGCTGAGCCTTGTAGTTCTGTAGCTGCTGTCTGTCTGTATGGAGGAGAGCAGAGAGCATCTGCAGAACTACAAGGCTCAGCATCCTCCATCCCGGACTGTATGATGGACGGAGAGGCAGGGGGAGCAGAACTGCAAGGCTCAGCATATTTCATCCACTAGTGTATGCAGGAGATCAGACAGCAGCTGCAGAACTACAAGGCTCAGCATGCTGCATCCAGGACTTTATGCTGGACGGAGAGACAGGGGGAGCAGAACTACAAGGTTCAGCATGCTCCATTCACTAGTGTATGCAGGAGAGCAGACAGCAGCTGCAGAACTACAAGGCTCAGCATACTCCATCCAGGACTGTATGCAGGAGTTTTTTGCCCACCATAAAAATTATGTGGGCTTTGCCATATTTTTGTATGCTAGCCAGGTACAGCAGGCTGCCCCCAACCCCCAGATGCCTATTTGTACCCGGCTGGTAACTAAAAAGAAAGGGAAGCCTTTTTTTTATTATTTCATGAATTTCATGAAATAATTAAAAAAAAAAACGACATGGGCTTTGCCCCATTTTTGTGCCCAGCCAGGTACAACTAGGCAGCTGGGGATTGGAATCTGCAGCACAGGTTAGCCCGAGCTTTTTGGGCCCCTCTGCTGCGAATTGCAGTCCACAGCCGCCCCAGAAAATGGCGCTTTCATAGAAGCGCCATCATCTGGTGCTGTATCCAACTCTTCCAGCTACCCTGCTGACGGGTGGCTCACTGGGTAATAATGGGTTAATACTAGCTTTGTTTTACTAGCTAGTATTAAGCCAGATATTCTTAATGTCAGGCAAGTTTGACACGGCCATTAAGAATCTCCAATAAAGGGTTAAAAAAAAGACACCACACAGAGAAAAAATACTTTAAGAGAAATAAATACACAGACACACTTAAAGACTCCATATTTATTACTCCCTCTCACCCCTCCATGATCCTGGTCTTCTGTCTTCTTTCTTCTTCAACCCATGCAGCTCTGCTACATCAGACAGCACTGTATGGGAGGAAGACGCTGCTTCTCCCATGCAGTCTAATCCCTCAGTGAGTGAGCAGAGGCTGCGGGTTGTAAGCAGTGACGTCACCACTGCCATGGTTGAAATAGTAATCTGACAGGCGGGTTACTATAGCAACGTGATCTCCGTAATTCACCGTCTGTGGCATCCAGTCCTTGCATGTGGGCTGACTCTGTAAAGAGCGCCCACTTGCAGGAACAGGGAGCCAAGCATGTGCCCAAGCATCTCGCCGGTACATGGAGTTGCTCAAACAAGCACGGCGTACCGGAGAGATGCACTGACAGGACTTAGCATGATGTCTAGCCATGGGACCAGTCTGTAGCCAATGAGATAATACACATGTGACTGGTCAAACACTATGACGACGTCATGGAAGGTCCTATCATCAGTGCTGGTTAGAGGGAGGACGCAGCGATTATCGTTAGGAAAAGCGTTGGGAGACAGAGTGCAAGACACGTTGCAGGGACTTGAAAGTGTTATGACAATGTTTATTAACTGTATGCGTATATGTATAATGTGTTTGTATGTGTTTGTGTTTGCCTGCCATTGTTTTCAATGGGGTTTGAAGGTGTTCGTCGAACGTTCGCCGAACTGAGCCGCCGTTCGACGAACCGAACCGAACTCGAACACTGGGGTGGTGGCTCAACACTACTCAGGAACTTGCTGCATATTATATTCTTATGTTCATTATATACAAGGAATATTTTCACTATTTGTCTTGGATTTAAAATTCTACTATAAACACAAAGGTCTGGAATTTTTCATTGTGAATAAAATTGAACAATCAGAAATTTTGGAAAATTCATAGCTATGTTTGATGATAAAAGGTATTTTGTTTCTTCTGTTTAATCATTTTCACTAAGCATGTATAGTTTATGACCTTTGATTTCTAGAAAATCAAACAATAGAAATAGAAATACAAGTATAGCTCTAGTGACTTAATTTACCATATTTCTGTATGCTCACATTTCTTTACAGAAATAAAGGTAAAAATTCTTTAAATATAACTATGAACATTGTCCGTAAAGAAATCCTGGCATTTTGAGCTGAAAGTTTTACAAACTGAATGGATAGAAATTTGCATTATTGCTGGTTATGAGGGAGGAGAAGGTCACAGGCAGAACAGTGAAGGCGTGAGGGGGAGTATTTAACAGTAACTTAGTAGCTAAAAGTGTTATAGATCACAGACATAAAAATATCAGGTATGGTCATAATGCAGCAGACCAAAATTAAGAAAAAAATGAGGTTGGGCTATTAAACACATAAAAATTCAAGCAGTCTATTTCTATTTTAGCATCTATTAGTTCTTTGGGAAGTAAATTGGATTTCAAATAAAAAAAAAATCCCCAAAACTGATATACTGCTTTTAAGATGTAAAAAGTATCAATAACAATAAAACATATTAAGAATTTTAAAAATCTTATTATTGGTTTATTACTACATACTGCAGCTGTGATCCACTTAAATTGGAAAATAAAATGGTTTAAAAAATGATGTATTTCATGTAAATTTAAGATAGTGGGAACAGCCATCTTGCTATTTTACTCAGGTTACACTGCTATTGCTGTGAGGACATCAGACCTGCAGCAGCAAAATTAGTCATGTATGTAAATTATAATCACTTTAAGATAGTTGTATGTGCTCATTTAGGCATTTTAATAGCGTGCGATGTTATCCTCTCAACAGGACTAATAAGCATTAGCTGTAATGAGGTCAGCTAGTCAGTTTGGCATTATCGTGGGATTTAATTGGGACACTGGTCTCTGCTCAAGAGAAAATTAATAACTTTTGTCAATGTTCTGCTGAGATGTTCTGTCTTATTAAACTATGAGGGTCAATTAGAAAGCATTATGTAATAAAGTCTGACTCCGACAGCAGATCTCTAATTGAGTTATTCTATTGTCATTATTCTAGTGCTACTGCATTTAAAAATAGAAATCCAGAAGTGCTGTCATGTTCAGTGTACATAGTACATATTTGGAAGTCATAGATGATAAGGAATTAGCAAACTAGAAATTATTACATTTAAAGAGTAACCATCATTTTCATTTTTACTTAATAAATCTGTAGTGCACATGAAAATGAGCAACTTTGCAATACATCTTATCAGATAAATCTGCCTTTTTCTTCTTATGGACTGATATTTCATTTTTAGGTATAAACGAACCAAAATGGTAGAGTTCGGAGTTCATACCTGACTCCAAGTGTCCAGGGCTGAACTTGTACACAGACGTTTTATAAAAACACAGCCAATCAACAAGGTTTATTGCATAAGGAAGTTACATGTGCGGTGCTTTGAACAATAAAGAAAAACAAATGACTTAGGGTCCCACCTATTTTTGATAACCAGGGCAGGTAAAGCAGCCCTTGCCTGGTTATGAAAAATAGAGGGCACCCCATGTACACTACAGTTCAAAAGTGTGGGGTCACCCAGACAATTTTGTCTTTTCCATGAAAAATCATACTTTTATTTATCAAATGAGTTGCATAATGAATAGAAAATATAGTCCAGACATTGACTGGGTTAGAAATAATGATTTTTACTTGAAATAATAATTTTCTCCTTCAAACTTTGCATTCATTACAGAATGCTCCCTTTGCAGCAATTACAGCTTTGCAGACCTTTGGCATTCTAGCTGTTAATTTGCGGAGGTAATCTGGAGATATTTCACCCAATGCTTCCAGAAGCCCCTCCCACAAGTTGGATTGGCTTGATGGGCACTTTTTGCATACCATAGAGTCAAGCTGATCCCACATCAGCTCAATAGGGTTGAGATCTAATGACTGGGCTGGCCACTCCATTACAGATAGAATACCAGCTGCTTGCTTTTTCCCTAAATAGTTCATGCATAATTTGCAGGTGTACTTTGGGGCATTGTCCTGTTGTGGGATGAAATTGGCTCCAATCAAGCGCTGTCCACAGGGTATGGCATGGCATTGCAAAATGGAGTGATAGCCTTCCTTATTCAAAATCCCTTTTACCTTGTACAAATCTCCCACTTTACCAGCACCAAAGCAACCCCTGACCATCCCATTACCTCCACCATGCTTGACAGATGGCATCAGGCACTTTTCCAGAATCTTTTTAGTTGTTCTGCATCTCACAAATGTTCTTCTGTGTGATCCAAACACCTCAAGCTTCGATTCGTCTGCCCATAACACTTTTTTTCCAATCTTCCACTGTCCAATGTCTGTGTTCTTTTGCCCATATTAATCTTTTCCTTTTATTAGCCAATCTCAGATATGGCTTTTTCTTTGCCACTCTGCCCTGAAGCCCAGCATCCCGGAGTCACCTCTTCACTGTAGACATTGACACTGGCATTTTGCAGGTACTATTTAATAAAGCTGCCAGTTGAAGACCTGTGAGGTGTTGATTTCTCAAACTAGAGACTCTAATATACTTGTCTTGTTGCTCAGTTGTGCAGCAGGGCCTCCCACTTCTCTTTCTATGCTGGTTAGAGCCTGTTTGTGCTCTCCTTTGAAGGGAGTAGTACACACCGTTGTAAGAAATCTTCATTTTCTTGGCAATTTCTCACATGGAATATCCTTCATTTCTTAGAACAAGAATAGACTGTCAAGTTTCACATGAAAGTTCTCTTTTTCTGGCCATTTTGAGAGTTTAATGGAACCAACAAATGTAATGCTCCAGATTCTCATCTAGTTCAAAGGAAGGTCAGTTTTATAGCTTCTCTAATCAGCAAAACTATTTTCAGCTGTGCTAACATACTTGCAAAAGGGATTTAAAGGGATTTCTAAACATCCATTAGCCATCTAACACAGCAAACACAATGTACCATTAGAACACTGGAGTGGTGGTTGTTGGAAATGGGCCTCTATACACCTATGTAGATAATGCATTAAAAACCAAACATTTGCAGCTAGAATAGTTATTTAACACATTAACAATGTATAGAGTGTATTTCTCTGTAATTTAATGTTAGCTTCATTGAAAAAAAAGTGCTTTCCTTTCACAAATAAGGAAAAATCGAAGTGACCCTAAACTTTTGAACTGTAGTGTAGTTTTTTTAAATCATTTATTTAAACAAATTAAAAAAATGGGGGCAAGGAGTCCCTCTTATTTTTTATAACCATCTAGGGGCTGGCATTATCAGGCTGGGAATGTCCTTGGTTATTTGTTACATAGTTACTTAGGTTGAAAAAAGACCTAGGTCCATCTAGTTCAACCTTCCTCCATTTCTAAATTTGGTCACTAAGACATTTATAACCAACAATGTTGTGTGTACTGACGAAATCATCCAGCCCTTTTTTTAAAAGCTGTTATAGTATCTGCCATTACTACCTCTTGTGGTAGGGCATTCCACAGTCTGACTGCTCTAACTGTAAAGAACCCTTTCCTATTTAGCTGTCGGAATCGCTTTTCTTCCACTCACAGTGAGTGCCCCCTGGTCCTTAGTATTGTCTTTGGAAGAAATAAGTCATGTGCCAGTCCTTTATATTGACCACACATGTATTTATACATATAAATGAGGTCTCCTCTGAGACATCTTTTTTCTAAGCTAAACAAATCTAACTTTTTCAACCTCTCATCATATGGGAGGCCTTCCATGCCTTATAGTAGTCTAGTTGCCCGCCTTTGAACTGCCTCTAACTTCTGAATGTCCTTTTTAAAATGTGGAGCCCAAAACTGGTTCCCATATTCCAGATGTGGCCTTACAAGTGATTTATAGAGGGGTAACAATACGTTGGGATCACGGGATCTAATCTCTCTTTTTACACACCCTTAAATCTTGTTTGCTTTAGCAGCTGCTGCTTCACATTGAGTGCTGCTGCTCAGCTTATTTGTAATAAGAGTACCCAAGTCCTTCTCCTGCTCTGTAGTCTCGAGTTTACTTCCATTTAATGTATATGCAGCTATAGGATTACTCCATCCTAGGTGCATTACTTTACATTTATCAACATTAAATCTCATTTGCCAAGTATCTGCCCATTCTGACATCTTATCCAGATCTTTTTGTAATATTGTACTATCAAGGTCATTTTTTAATAACCTACATAGTTTGGTGTCATCAGCAAAGACTGACACTTTACTATCAATCCCATCCACAAGGTCATTAATAAAGAGATTAAAAAGAATCGGTCTTAGCACAGATCCCTGCGGTACCCCACTGCTGACTGCAGCCCATTTAGAGAATGTACCATTTACGACTACTCTTTGTTTCCTATCTTTTAGCCAATTCCTTACCCAGTTGCATATAGTTTCCCCTAGTCCTTGCTTCTGGAGCTTTAATATAAGGCTATTGTGTGGTAAAGTATCAAATGCCTTTGCAAAGTCCAAATAAATCACATCAGCTGCATTACCAATATCCAGGTTTGCACTTACCCCCTCATAGAACCCCAACAGATTGGTTAGACACGACTTATCTTTCATGAATCCATGCTGTTTGTCAGTTATTATTGTCATTCCAGCCTAAAAATAGCAACCTACAGTTGCTCCAGAAGTGCCGCATCCATTGGATGCTCAAATTCTGACGCATTGCCCAGCTCATCCCGATTACCCTTGTGCAGTGGAAATCGGGGTAATATTTTTTCTTTTTTTCTGTTCATGTCAGCTGTGACTTGACAGCTGACATCAAGCCCATGGGTTGGTAATGGATAGGCGTCTATCAGACATTCTCATTACTAACCTGGCAAATGTAGAGTTAAAACACACACACAGGAAAAGAATAGTAAATTTCAATAATAAACTCCTCCACACTCCCTCTTTCAGCAATTTATTAATTAAAAATAAATCCTCTAAGTTCTGACGTAATCCAATGGTGTAATGTCCCATGACATCCATCAATTAATATGGAGCTTAATTCTGAGAACTTTCTCAGAACGAAGCTCCATAGATCACTGCCTGTCAGCAGCAGGCACAGAATTTCTCACGGTCATGACATTACACCCTTGGATTACGTAGGAAGTTCAAGGATTTCTTTTTAATTAATAAACAGGTGAACGAGATAGTGTGAAGGAGTCTTTATCCCCTAATTAAATTACGTCTTTATTACGGATGAGCGAATGTATTCGCCACTATTCGGTATCCGACGGATAATAGGGTATCCGAGATATTCGCTATCCGACGGCTAATATGGTATTCGCTCCGGTACTTTCATTTTCGTTTCTGGACTTCCTGGCACCATTTTCCAGCCAATGAACACATCTGACATTGCTAACCCTCACAGTAACGCCGCAGCCATCTTTGTTGTGGTGTTACTGTGATTGGCTTGGCTGCACAGCGTCATAGGGGCTATATAAGGCAGCCTCCATTTTGTGTGCACGCATTCATTCCTGAGCTGCCGGTGTAGTGAGACTGTACTGTGTGTGATACAGCATTTTTTCCAGCCAACTAATGCTAGTCCTTCTAAGGGCTGAAGCTATTTAGCAATACCTGTTAGTGACTGTGTAAATCATAGAAACAGGTATAGGGGCAGTGCAGTTCATTCTATGAAATAGTGTTCCTGCTGCAGAATCCAAAATTGTCCTTATAAGGGCTGAAAATATTTAGCAATAGCTGTTAGGGACTGTGTAAATCATAGAAACAGGTATAGGGACAGTGCAGTTTGTTCTATGAGATAGTGTTCCTGCTGCAGAATCCAAAATACAGAATCCAGAATACAATAGCTGTGTAAATCATAGAACTGCTGACAAAAAAAAAACCCTCTACTTAGTGCTGCATACGGCCTGTTCCTGCAGTGTGTTATATAGGGACATTTAGGGACAGCTTACTCACAGGCAGGGAGAGATTTAAAGCTGTCCTGACATCTGCTACTAATAATCAACAATCTCAGCACTGCTACATCCCTTTTGTCTGTTATACTAGCAATAGGTATTACAACTTTCAAAAAAAGGTCCCACAATTGTAAAAACAAGGATTTCAGGTGTAGTGTAGTGCCTGTCAGCCACCATCTCAATTCACAGTCTGAGTGTTAGCCAATTTTTATTAATACTTGCTGTCAGGTCAGTAATTGTGCCTCAAGGCCAGTACCTTCCTAGCAACAACCTTGTATAGTTTTGGGGGCTTCATATTTTACAGAACCTAGATAGTGGTTTGCTGCAACTAACACACAGTCTTAGGGGTACTTTGCACGCTGCGACATCGCAAGACGATGCTGCGATGCCGAGCGCGATAGTCCCCGCCCCCGTCGCAGCTGCGATATCCTTGTGATAGCTGCCGTAGCGAACATTATCGCTACGGCAGCTTCACATGGACTCACCTGTCCTGGGACGTCGCTCTGGCCGGCGACCCGCCTCCTTATTAAGGGGGCGGGTCGTACAGCATCACTGCGACGTCACACGGCAGGCGGCCAATAGGAGCGGAGGGGTGGAGATGAGTGGGATGTAAACATCCCGCCCACCTCCTTCCTTCCGCATATCCTACGTAAGCCGTGGTGACGCCGGTAGGAGATGTTCCTCGCTCCTGCGGCTTCACACACAGCGATGTGTGCTGCCGCAGGAACGAGGAACAACATCGGACCGTCGTGTCAGCGTAATTATGGATTACGCCGACGCTATACCGATGATACGATTACGACGCTTTTGCGCTTGTTAATCGTATCATCGAGCCTTTACACACTACAATGTCGCCTGCAATGCCGGATGTGCGTCACTTTCAATTTGACCCCACCGACATCGCACCTGCCTCATAGCATTTTGCGCAAAAGTTGTGGCGACAAAAAAACGTCGTTTTGGCGTTTGGAATTTTTTTGCCGCTACGCCGTATACTGATCAGATTAATTGATTTTATATTTTGATAGATCGGGCGTTTCTGAACGCGGCGATACCAAATGTGTGTATATTTTTTATTTTTTTAACCCTTTAATTTATAATTGGGCGAATGGGGGGTGATTTGAACTTTTAGGTTTTTTTGTTTTTTTTAATTTTTTAAAACTTTTTTTTAACTTTTTTTTTTATTTTACTAGTCCCCCTAGGGGGCTATTGCGATCAGCATTCCGATCGCTCTGCACTATCTGCTGATAACAGCTCTACAGCTGTAAACAGCAGATACGCTCTCTTTCTCTTTTGCTGTGCTGTCATTTACATGCTGGAGCACACTCTAAACACTATTTGGAGTCAGGTGGTGGGACAAGAGGAAGGGGAGGAAGTACAGGAGGATTCAAATGCGGAAGGGATACCAAGATCTACAAGGTCCTGACGTTCAGCATCACCAAGGTGGCAGGCATGGGACGGTGGGGGAGAGGGATTAACAAGGGCGCATGGTAGCAGCCAAACTGTTGAGGAAGGTGAAGGAGCCCAGGAAGAAATGGAGAACGAACTGTCGATGGGCATGGAAGACTCAGTAGATGAGGGAGACCTTGGTGAAATTTTGGTTGTTCGAGGTTTGGGGGAGATGTAAGAGGAAGGAAGCACAGTTATCACCTCGCTGCAAAAAACACAGCAAGTACTTGGTCCGCATGTATGCGCAAGACACATGAGCACCTTCTTGCTGCACTACTTACAACATGACCCTCAGATTGTCTGAATTAGAAGTAATGCTGACTACTGGGTTGCCACACTCTTAGATCCCCGGTACAAGTCCAAACTTAGCGAAATAATTCCAGCCATAGAAAGGGACGCACGTATGCAGGAGTATCAGCAGAATCTGTTATGCAATCTTAGTTCGGCTTTTCCACCAAACACCAGTGGTGCACAGAGTGAATCTCCCATGGTTCACGCTACCGTCATATGGACTGCTGAAGAAGACAACCAGGATGGGACCCGCAGCCGCTCTACGCCATGGGGACCCACCAACCAAAGACAGGTGCAGAGGAAAGAAGCCACTAGGTCACTAAACCGGCACTGAGACTACAGAGACCTGCAGTTAAGAACAGCTAACATCGGGTTACCAGTTACCAGCTTGCAGTGAGTAAGAGTACCAGTTACACTGAAAATCCCCTTGTGGCCTACCTTCTTTCAATGCCCGTTACATCACATATCCTCCGGGGCCTGACCTTGCTTGTGGAGGGCCTAACATCCAGGCTTCCACTAATACCAGCCCCAGTAGTGAAAACTGTGCAGCGGTGGCTCCATCCACATAGCCGCAACAACGCAAGTGGCGTCACGTGTGAACATTATTCAAATCTCCTGTAAATATTCCCCCCTTTTTAAAAGCACCCAGGTCACGGGATTGGGCAATGGCTACCAAAGTGACATTTCCCAGTTATACACCACCCAGGACCGAGTACTCCATAACCCTGAGTGACACAGCTTTTTCCTGGCGTCATGAACAGGATTGAACTGGACCCGGTTATACCGGGTAATGTATGTCTTAAAGACTGTGATTTATGGACTGTTTTATTGCTTGAAAAACCGCAGCCATTTAGGTGTAAAAAGTAACTGCGCTACAGCAGTGAGAAAGGTGCGAAAAGAAAGCCCTGCCCCCGGGAGTGTCCACAATGTAAAATGAAACCGGAAGCAGGGAGCCTGGAGGCCCTGCCACAGAATGCCTCCAGGACTGTATTAAGCAACAACATGTCTGCACCAGGAGAGCTTGCAAGACCACCAGGTCACCCAGGGACCTGGACCGCGGAGAGGCTGGAGGCAGAGGTCCAACGGCTGTGCTGGACCCTGCATGCGGAACACATGCAGCGTGTACAGGAGTGGAAAACGGAGATGATGAGAGTGGTGGCAACCATGCAGGCCCAAGAAAGGGGAGCGTCGCTTGTCCAGGCTGCACCAACCCATACACCGGGATCCATCCTCGACCAAGCTGCATCACCGCCAGAGCCAGCGAGACGTGAAGTGGTCGCATCACCTTCTCTCCCGGAGAAGGATCAAGCTGCACCATCTGACCCAGTGATGACAACCCAGGCTACAGCGTCATTGGGAGCCGCGGAGGAGGCCACCTTCAGCGGTGACGACCATCCCCAGGTTCTGTGCCCAGTCGCTGTCGGAGACCCGGCAGCGAGCTACCCTGAACCAGGTAGCGGTAGGTCAGCGGGGGTGCCAGGCCATCATCACCAAGCTGTTCCGGGAGCAGGAGCAGTGGGAAGCCAGGTGGGTGCAGACGGAGGCCAGTGACATCCAGGAGTAGCAGCGCCTGCGGCTTCCCAACCACCGAGCCCGGGGCCTGATGTACCAGGGTGTTGTGGAGCGCTTCAGCATCAAAAGGGGATGTGGTTTCATTGCGGAGTCAGGCCTGAAGGAGGGAGTCTTAATCTCCTGCTGGGATGTGAAACCCCATCTCCCCAGAGGTCACCCCGACCGACCTTTGCATGTAGGAGACAAGGTTACCTACACCCGACACTATGGAGAGTGGGGCTGGTACACCCTAGATGTGGAGGTCGTTGCAGAGAAGCTAGCCCCCGCTCCCACTTCAGCACCAAGTACCCAGCTGCCACCAGGAGGCAGTGCAGGTGCATGGGACCAGTGTACCTAGACTGTGAGTGCTGATCCCAGCAGGCCGATTGAACCAGATGGCTCCTTTCCAACAACCTGGTAGCTATGACCTGTTGTGCTACCAGCTGTTTGTTTGACTGTTCCAGTTAATGTTGGTTGCTGAAAATTTTGCTTTTGCCAATTTGATACAAAAATAGACCCAGGCTGCAGGACTGGCAGCAGCCAAAAACTTTAAATGTAAATAGTTGCACCAGTTGTGCATCACCAGAGTACCACCAGTAGACCCTAATGGACACCAGGAGAGGCCGGGTGCAGGAAAAGTCTGCGGCATAGGTGGCCGAGACCTGGTCACCAAAGAATCCGGTGACCTTCCTCCGAGAGGGTTCTGGGACCAGGACCTTTGGGTGGGTGCAGGGAAGGGGTACACCATTTTACACAATGTTAACCCCTTAACGACCTTTGACGTACTGGGTACGTCATGGTATATGGTGCTAAACGACCCATTACGTACCCAGTACGTCATGGCAAAATCGGGGTCCCAGAGCCCCGGGGAGTGAAATTTGTTTAATTAAACAGTAGATTCGGGAAGGAGGGGACCTCCTGACCTTAGGAGGGGTGGTGCCTCCTCCCCAAACCTACAGAGGCTGTGATTGGCTGACGAACGCCGCTCAGCCAATTACAGTCACTGTAATGTTCCAGCCATTGAAAATGGCTGGAAAATTGAAATCCAGCCCTGATCAGTGCTGCTGTAGCACTGGCCATTGGCTGGAGCTGGGTGATCGGTACTTTACCCGCCCCCAGCTCTGATTGGAGAGACCGGTCTTGTGACCGATCTCTCCAATCACCGTGGATCTGGTGCCAGCGACTTGTGTCCGTCCCTGTAAGCCGAGGAGAGCGGTCTCTGCGGGTGCCCATCGGTAAGTTGCTGCCCCCGCCGCCCGCCCCTGTCCCCGATCGCCCTGCCAGCCCCGCCGCTGCCTCCTATCGCCCCGCCCGCCACCGCCAGCTCCGCCGCTGTTTCCGATCGCCCCGCCCGCCACCGCCAGCCCCGCCGCTGTCTCCGATCACCCCGCCAGTCACCGCCAGCCCCGCCGCTGTGTCTCTGATCACCCCGCCCGCCACCGCCAGCCCCGCCGCTGTCTCTGATCGCCCCGCCCGCCAGCGCCAGCCCTGCCGCTGTCTCCGATCGCCACTGCCAGCCCCGCCGCTGTCTCCGATCGCCCCGCCGCTGTCTCCGATCGCCCCGCCGCTGCTCCCGATCCACCGCTGTCCCCGATCGCCCCGCCCACCACTGTCCCCGCCGCCCCGCCTGTCACTGTCCCCGCCTCCACGCTCGTCACTGTCCCCACCGCCACGCTCGTTACTGTCCCCGCCGCCGTCACACCCACCTTTTTCAGCCGCTGCTGCCCCTGAATCGGCCCCCACTGTTCCCGATCGGCCGCCGCCTCCTACATCGGCTGCCACTTCTCCATCGCCACTACACCTCCTCCCCCTCCATGTGCTGCAAGCCACCCTCCCCCTCCATGTGCTGCAAGCCACCCTCCTCCCACATGTGCTGCAAGTCACCCTCCCCCCACATGTGCTGCAATCCACCCTCCCCCCTCCATGTTCTGGGGGCTTTCTCCCCCCGGGGCCCCCCTCCTCCATGTGCCATCTCTCTCTCCCATCAGACTCTGCCCCCCTCCCCGATCTGCTGCCTGCTCTCTTCCATCCTCTTCATCTACTGCCCCCTCTCACACTCCTCAATCTGTTGCCTCCTTCATCTGCTGCCTCTTCTGTCTGCTGTGATCCTGCTGCCTAGATTCATCCTGTAAGGTAGGTATCCCCATCTCACCTCCCTCCCCCCCATCCTCCACCGCTTCTCCATCCGCTGTGCCATTTCCAATCATCCATCCGCTGCGCCCTTTCCCATCCTCTGCCGCTCCTCCATCCGCTGCGCCCTTTCCCATCTTCCATCCGCTGCGCCCTTTCTCATCTGCCACCCCGCCCTCTCGCATCGCATTATCCAGCGCAGTTGCTCGCTACCAGACTGGAGTGGATGATGCGATGCGAGACTCGTGCATTGCTCTCACGTTTGGCACTGGTCTTAGTGGCAGGCGCTAATATTTTTTTTTGTTTTATTCATTTTTTTTTTTTTACTGATGTCTGTATTTTTTATTTCGCCAAACTAATTTTTTTGTATGGGGGGGTCTAGTTTCCAAAATGGGATCACATGTGGGGGAGCTCCATTGTTTAGGCACCTCAGGGGGTCTCCAAATGCAACATGGTGTCTGCTAATAATTCCAATCAATGTTTTAGGGAAATGGCGCTCCTTCTCTTCTGAGCCCCGCTGTACGCCCAAACAATTGATTTCCACCACATATAAGGTATCTGTGTACTCGGGAGAAATTGCACAATACATTTTATGGTGCATTTTTTCCTGATACCCTTGTGAAAAAAAAGCTACCTGTTTGAAAAAACAATTTTGTGGTAAAAAAAAGAATAGAATATTTTCACGGCTGAACATTACAAACGTTTGTGAAGCCTCCAGGGGTTCAAAGTGCTCACTAAGCAGCTAGATAAATTCCATGAGGGGTCTAGTTGCCAAAATGGGGTCAATTGTGGGGGAGCTCCATTGTTTAGGCACCTCAGGGGGGTCTCCAAACGCAACATGGCGTCCTCTAATAATTCCAACCAATTTTGCTGTGAAATGGCACTCCTTGCCTTCCGAGTCCTGCTGTGTGACCAAACATTTGATTTCCACCACATATGAGGTATCTGCGTACTCAGGAGAAAATGCACAATACATTGTATGGTACATTTTTTCCTGATACCCTTGTGATAAAAAAAAGCTACCTGGTTAAAGCAACAGTTTTGTGGTAAAAAAAAATGTTTTTCTTTTCACGGCTCAACGTTATAAACTTCTGTGAAGCACCCAGGGGTTCAAAGTGCACATCAAACATCTAGAAAAAATATTTGAGGGCTCTAGTTTCCAAAATGGGGTCACTTATGGGGGAGCTCCATTGTTTAGGCACCTCAGGGAGTCTTCAAACCCGACATGGCGTTCGCTAATGAGTGCAGCTAATTTTGCACTCAAAAATTCAAATGGCGCTCCTTGCCTTCCGAGTCCTGCCGTGTGCCCAAACATTTGATTTCCACCACATATGAGGTATCTGCATACTCAGGAGAAAATGCACGATACATTTTATGATGCATTTTTCCTGATACCTTTGTGAAAATACTAATTTTTATGGCTAAAGTAACATTTTTGTGTTAAAAAAGTAATATTTTCATTTTTTCTTCTACATTGCTTTGGTTGCTGTGAAGCTCCTAAAGGGTTAATAAGCTTCTTGGATGTGGTTTTGAGCAGAGTGAGGGGTGCAGATTTTATAATGGGGTCACTTTTGGGTATTTTCTTTCGCCTAGGTTTCTCAAATCACTTCAAATGTGAAGTGGTTTCCTAAAAAAATTTTTTGAACCCTTCTAACTTCCTAACGGAAATGTTTTTTTGTTCAAAAATTGCGCTGGTGTAAAGCAGACAAGTGGGAAATGTTATTTAGTAACTATTTTGTGTGACATATCTCTCAGATTTATGGGCATAAAATTTCAAATTTTGAAAATTGCGAAATTTGCAAAATGTTCGCCAAAATTCCGAAATTTTCACAAATAAACACAAAACATATCGGCCTAAATTTACCACTGACATGACGTACAATATGTCACGAAAAAACAATGTCAGAATCGCCAAGATCCGTTGAAGTGTTCCAGAGTTATAACCTCTCAAAGTGACACTGGTCAAAATTGCAAAAAATGGCCGGGTCTTTAAGGTGAAAACAGGCTGGGGGCTGAAGGGGTTAAAGCCTGAACCTCCCCTGCATGGGAAGACTGTTTGTTATGTTTACCTGTGTAAAATAAAAAGTGTTAACCTGTATCACTTGCAGCCTGAGGACGTGCTGGAATTAACCAAGGGGGAATTTAGCGCTCCTGAAGCCATCAGGGAGCTACAAGGTACTGCATCTCTCACCAGGATGCAGGGCCCACCCCCTAGGGATCCAGAAGACCAGTGCCAGTAACACACAAACACTCCAGATAATCCCTGTTTTCCCCAACATCCCCCATAGAATGATACCAGGCTAGGGTTGGACCAATGGATGGCCACCTATAGGTGGAGCCAATCCAGTCCACTAGACAACCAGGTGGAAAGGGCAGACTGTGCACAGTCAGACAGTGGAGCAGAGAGGAGTGTGTCAGAGGAAGTGAAAGTGAGCAGATGGACTGACAGGAGTGAACAGTGGCCTGAGGGACTGGGCTGTTAGTTGCCAGTGGAGTATGGTGGAGTATTCCCGGAACTACACACCAACGGGGTACAGAATTCTAGGTCAGGCAAAAGCTCCAGGCAGACCTGATAAAATCTGCACAGTGAGGGGACCATCAAGGACCTCACTGACCTTGCAGTTCGGGACTCATTAGCAAAGGGAGAACCGGGAACAGGACCAGAGACTCCAATCCCACAGGATTCACGCTACCGTCATATGGACTGCTGAAAAAGACACCCAGGATCGGACCACGGGACCCACCAACCAAAGACAGGTGCAGAGGAAAGAAGCCACTAGGTCACTAAACTGGCACTGGAACTACGGGGACCTGCGGTTAAGACCAGCAAACCTCGGGTGACCAGTTACCAGTGCAGTGAGTAAAAGAACCAGTTACACTGAAACTCCTGTTGTTGCCTACCTTCTTTCAATGCCCGTTACATCACCTATCCTCTGGGGCCTGACCCTGCTTGCGGAGGGCCTAACATCCAGGCTGCCACTAATACCAGCCTCAGTAGTGAAAACTGTGCAGCGGTGGCTCCATCCACATAGCCGCAAGTGGCGTCACGTGTGAACATTATTCAAATCCCCTGTAAATATTCTCCCCTTTTAAAAAGCACCCAGGGCACGGGACCAGGCAATAGCCACCAAAGTGACATTTCCCAGTTATACACCGCCCATGACCGAGTACCCCATAAGCCTGGGCGACACATATACATTTAGCTTGTTCACAATACTTTGGAGGGAGATTGCATCTGTACTTGTGAGCTGCATAACTGGCTCCACGGAAGGAGTTGCATGTGGAAAGTTTATTTTGGAGGTCTTGAACTACAAGGACTAGATACTGTAAGTGTGACTTTTGTGGTGAGCTTGTATTATGACTGGAAGATTATTAAATTAGTCCCATGAAATGTAATAGACTTGACAAGAAGCAGCTCCTTGGGTTAGAAACTGAATATGGGAATCTTGGCACACGTCTAGCTTTGCTTACCAATGAAAGACTGCACACACTGTACATAAACATTCAGAAGCAGTCAAGATTTTACTTTTTGCTTTACAGTCTTGTTGAGAATCATAATCTTTATGTACTTTGAAATGTGAATTTACCTAATTCCCTGAAGTAACAAAAAGGAAGCTGCCAGTTTTTCGACCACCAACTGTTATGTTGACCAAGTTACAATGGAAAGAAAAGTGCATGTGCTTTGAGTAAAATCCAAAACTGGTTTTCTGGCCTTATAATGTCGTGATGTCATTTTTGTTCCAGTTTTCATTTCTTTCCATTTCTGGACTGCTAATGTTCACAAATAAGACTTTTGCATTAATATTAGAACATTTGAATGTTTCATCCAGTTCACTTTATGCTTTGTACCAGAGTCCCTAAGGGTTTGTCCACACGCTGCAGTTTTGTGTTCTCACTGTTGATGGGCGAACTTGCAGATATCTGGGATTGGTGAGACTAACCAAATATATAAAAAAAACAAGGTTCTGGCCCTGAATTGATCCCAGAAATCTGGCCGGATGCCAGATATCCAGCGACCAGAATCAGGGGCTTAAAAATAGTGGTTGATGGGATATTTGAATAACAAGCGTGCCATACTTACCGAGTCTTTGGCGTGGCTGTAACAGCTTCTGGACCGCTCCCTCTTCTTCCATTTCTTCCATAGCTGCTCATTTACCTTCATGCATATTTATTGCTTCATCTGACTACCGACAGTCCTGACGTCTGTGATTGGTTGCCCACAGTTGCCTCTAAGGCCTAGATTAGTAATGAGAGGTGCACTAATCAGTAAGTTAAAATAAGTAACCACAAACAAAGAAAAACACTCTTATTTGAAATAAAAAACAAAAAAAACACCCTCTTTCAACCCTTTAATAACTCCCAAATCACCTAGGTCTGACGTAATCCACACGAGGTCTCATGACGATTCTAGCTCTGGGTAATAAGGGGGTAGTAAGAGCCCATAGCTGCCACTAAGCCCTAAACCGGTAATGGGAGGTGTCTATGAAACCCCCCCATTACTAATCTGTAAGTGAAAAGAAATAAACACAAAAAATACTTTATTTGAAATAAAAAACAACCTTTTTCACCCTTTTACTAACTTCCAAAACACCCAGGTCCGACATAATCCACATGAGGTCCCACAATGATTCGAGCTCTGCTACATCTGAAAGCACAGCGTGCAGCCATAGAACAATGACTGCCTGCTGTGAGTTTCAGGCAGAGACTGAGCAGCATGATGAGCGGTGGGATCACTCAGGTTAGTTGTGGTTGCAGCTGTAGCTTCCCACAGTCGTTCACCTGTGATTGTAGATAACCTGACCTCAGATGACCTCATTAAACTCAGTAACCTCACTTCAGGTAAGGTAACCGAGTTCACAGAACTGTATCTCCTGGCAGAAAACCGCTGTCTTTTGTATTACACCATATTCCTGCACCCAATCTATATTTCCTGGCAAAAAAAACCTTTTTCCATGAGTTGTAGATTGGGTGCAGGAATATGGTGTAAATGTTTAAGCACCAAATCTGCATCTCTTGGCAAAAATCCCAGTAGATGCAGGTCGGTGAACTCAGTGACTCACTTGGGGTGAGGTCACCTGAGGTCAGGTTACCTGCGATCACAAGTGGAGGACATTGGAAACCTGCACCTGTGACCACAAATAACTAAGTGATGTCACCGCTCAATGCGCGGCTCAGACTCTGCCTGAAGCTCAGAGCATTTTTTAAAATTATTTATTTAAATAATTAAAAAAAAAGGCATGCAGTTCCTCCTATTTTGATACTCCATGAGAAGTGCATGGCTGGGGGCTGCAGCCTGTTGCTAATAATAATAATAATAATAATAAAGTTTTATTTCTATAGCGCCAACATATTCCGCAGCGCTTTACAATTCAGAGGGGACATGTACAGGCAATTTAAGACAATACAAAAAAAAATAAATTAAGATACAAGGAGGAATGAGGGCCCTGCTCGTAAGCTTACAGTCTATGAGGAAATAGGGGAGGCACAAAAGGTGAATGCGGGGGAGAAAAGCTTGTTATATATGGTTCGGCCATCGATTTAAAAGGGTATTCAAAACCAGCTGCATGAACCCGTCATCGGCCAGAATTTATACCGGTACAGGGAACAAGAATTGGAAGTACATTTTTTGTTATGAGGGCAGAAAGAGCCTAGATTAGATCAGGGCAGTGAGGTGATAGGCTAGTCTAAAGAAATGCATTTTTAGGGCCCGCTTAAAGGTGTGGATGTTGGGAATTAAACGGATTGCTCTTGGTAATGTGTTCCAGAGCATAGGCGCAACTCGTGAGAAATCTTGAAGATGGGAGTGGGAGGTTCGAATTGTTGAGGATGTCAGTCTTAGGTCATTAGCAGAGCGGAGGGCATGGGTTGGTTGATAGACAGAGATGAGGGAGGAGATGTAGGGCGGTGCAGAACTGTGGAGAGCTTTGTGAGTGATAGTAGCTGTATGCTTTATCTGTGCTGGGTATCATATTATGGGGAGACCCTATGCCAATTTATTTATTTATTTTTATACCACGATATAGATCATGTGTGGGATTGAAAGCAGTCAGATGCTGTCTCACATGCTGGTTGGGGCGCATCTGACTTCAACCAATCGCAGACACCAGGACTGAAGGTGGGCAGGGGAAGCATGAGTGAATATGCGTGAAGTTAAATGAGTGGCCCTAGAAGAAGCGTGAGTGGCCCGGAAGCAGGGACAACCACGCCAGAGAAGTCCAGGCTCAGGTCTGGCACCCGGATACTTTTGAAGCTGTGCAGATCCAGACTTTTACAATTTGGGTCTGCCCATCACTAGTTGTCACACAAAATGCATTTTCTGGCTGAAAAACACACCTTGTGCCTGGTGTGGTGGCAATCGGGGAAATAAGGTGTTAATGTTAGCTCACAGCTGCCCTAGATTAGAAATGGGAGGTGTCTATGATACCCCCCTCATTAATAATCTGTAAGGGAAAATAAATAAAGACAAACATGAAAAAATCTTTATTTGAAATAAAATACTAAAAACCCACCCTGATTGACCCCTTTATTAAGCCCAAAAAACACCCAGTTTCGACATAATACAATCCTGGCTCTGCTACATCTGAAGTGACAGCGAGTGGCCAAAGAACATGACTAAACTCTGTATCTTCAGGCAGAGACTGAGCCTCAGCGATCAGCAGTGACATCACTCAGGTAATTTGCAGGCTCAGCTGGAGGTTCCCATGGTCCTCCACCTGTGATTGGAGGTAACCTGACCTCAGGGGACTTAAAAAAACTCAGTGACCATATCTGAGGATACTGTGTCCCCTGAGGTAAGGTTAGCTGCGGTCATAGGTGGAGGACCGTGGTAACCTCCAGCTATGACCGCAACAAACGTGAGTGATGTCGCCGCTCATCACATGGCTCATTCTCTGCTTGAAGTGCACAGCGGACCATCAAGTTACATTCTCCGCAATATAAATCTAGGTCTTAGTGGCAGCTGTGAGCTGTGTTTAACCCCTTATTAGCCTGGTTGCGACTGCACCAAGGCAATTGGGAAGAGCCGAATAAAGTTCTATGATTGTCCCATCTAATGGACATGACAATCCTGGGTGGCTGCAGGCTGCTATTTATAGGCTAGGGAGCAAAATAGGAATGAGTGTCCCCAGCCTGAGAACACCAGCCCTCAGATGTTGGGCTTTATCATGGTTGGGTGTCAAAATTGGAGGAAAGCACATACTGTTTTTAAAATTATTTATTTAAATATTTTTAAAAAAGCTGCATGCGGTTCCTCTTATTTTGATACACAGCCAAGCACATGGTTGAGGGCTGCAGCCTGTAGCCGTATGCTTTATGTGTGCTGGGTATCATAATATGGAAGGACCCTACGCCAAATTTTTTTATTATTATTTATTGTTATAGCAGGATATATGCACACAGTGCCTTGTGATTCCAAACAGCAAGACACGCTACCACTCAGGGTGGGGGCTTGTCTGAGTGCACCCAATCACATACACCAGTGATTGGGGAAAGCAGTGCATAAGCATGAGGCTAATGAGCAGCCCCGGAGGTAGAATGAGAGTCCACGGGAGCAGTGTGACAGCCATGCAAGTGACTTGGTAAGTATAGCACGCTTGCTGTATTGTTTTTTCTTTATTTTTCCTTTATTTTTTATTAATCGAGTGCATCAATAAAGCCACCCGGGTCTAGATCCGCCCATCACTATAGTAAGATCAATCAGGAAACACAAAGAAGCACAGGGCAAAAATACACAAAGTATTGACATGCTGTTCCTTTTTCATTCACCCAAAACTGCAAGGAAAAAAGAAGCAATGTGCACACAGGACAGAATATTATTTTACTTTTCTGGGAGAAGGAAAGACATGAAGTTTTGGACATCAAACTGCACCAAAAATTGCTGCAAAAAATGTAGCGTGTGCACAGGGCCTTAATGCGTTTAAACCAAGGCTAAAAATATTGTAAACTAAATCTCTATATATTCATTGCCCCAACCAAGCTACTTTCTAATATGATCATGTGACGCCCTGGACTAGCCAGGTAGTCACAGATAGCGCCCCGCACAACACCTGTTCCCTAAAAAGGTGTCATCAGCAAACCATTAAAACCTAGTCACCTCTCTCAGTCCTTGATGGACACACCAGGGGGCGGAGCCAGGTGGTTGGTCACGCCCACCGAGGAGTTCAGAGGGCCTGAGGCAGGAAAACACAGTTCAGTTGTTCAGTTGGTAGTGGAGTTGGTAGTAGGTAGTCAGTGAGTGGAGGAGGCAGGCCTGTGTGGCAGGTCTGCAGAGAACTGACAGGTGCCGGGGTTGGAACCCGGGCACCTTTGGCTAGGAGGCAAGTGGTGGCCTCAGCCTGCAGGAGCCGGGAAGATGGCTCGGTGGAATCGTGGTGGAGTGGGACAGGGTAGTGACCCACCGGTACCGACCCGGGGAACCGACTCGGAAACCGGAGCACAAAGGGGGGTACTCAGACCCTGAAACGAGGTCCAGAAGCCACTGGACCAAGTTAATTAACTGATTGCGGTCTGGACTATAGGTCCTTTCCCACCCAATGTCCCAATTGAAGACAACAGCACAACGAGGGGGATAGAAAGCCACCGCACAGGCAGAGGGATCCCACGGGTCAGCGTCTGCGGGCACAGGGCTCTCCTGACATCCACAAAGCCGGGGAGCAGACTCCCGTCGCTGAAGCGCAGGCAGTCCACAGATACACAACACGGTGCAGGAAAAAGACAGAGACCACCAACCAGGTGGGGGACCTGACTCAGCCGGCTGCGGGCACCGACTACCATCAACTTGTTTTACCAGAGACTTGTGTGTGTTACTAATCGTGAGTATAACAGGGCCCTATGTCTGCGCACCTCCCTGCACCGCCCAACCACACAACACCCAACAGGTCCCGGGGCCACCATCCCTGCCCACGGAGGGTTTAACATCTTGCTGCATAAACATCTCCCCCGGGTGCCCCGTAACTGCAGCAGTGGTGCCTACACCTTCACCACAACCCATGGGTGGCGTCACGAACTTAACCACAGCTCCGGCCGTACACCTACATCCCTTAAACCGCCAGCCCCCCTTTCAGATCGAAGTGTCCACGGGGCCCCCGGGTCCGGAGGCGCTCGAGCCACCTACCAGCAAACCCGGACCCGAGTGGCTCGGCTGCAGCCGAGCATGGTGCGGTACACTTGGACTCTTCTGATGTCACGAACAGGATACTTACCCATTCACTTACCTAGTGAAGTGCACCTTGAAGTGAAGTCAGCGGTGATCTATTGCGAAATTTTCGGAATCCGCCATCTTGTCGCCATCTTTTGAGGTGGAGACTTGGGCAGACGCGGACCGGGCCTCGGTAACCACCATTTTTGATAAACTCCAGGTCGCCTTCGAAACCCGCATGGAAGCGGAGTTACGGATGCAGTTTTACCATTGTGGGCAGCGACCAAAGGACAGTATTAGAGACTATGCCTTGCGGCTGCAAACAGCCTTGCGTACACTAAAGCGGGTGCACCCCATCAATGAGACTGATAGCAACAAAATGCTAGTGGAACAGTTCCTGCAGGGATTGTGGTCCACCGAAGATCGCAAACAACTGTGGCTGTGGTCTTTGGAACACGCCGACTTGGACTTTGCAGTGCTGAAAGAGCGGGCCATCAAGGCCCTACAAACATCAGAAGCCGGAGCCCCCGATCCGCCCTCTTGGCCGGTTGATACCGCTCCCGTTTCAGCAGTGCCCCCCTTGCTAGCCCTGCCGGCCCCTGCTGCAGCCACCGGAGCTCCGGAAGATCTAACATCGCAAGTCCGGCGCCGAAATGATGACGTCACCCGGATCCTCGCCGCTCTCCCTCTCCCGACGAGAGTCAAGCCCGCGGAGAAGATCCAGCTCGCCAACAGTCCAGAAAACATCCCTTGGAGGAACAACGACCCACGGTATGGACCGCCTGTCTGCTACAAGTGTAACAAGACCGGCCACTACTCCAGACGGTGTCCATTAAACAAGCAACCCCTGAGGCCAAGGGCCAATCCTCAAGAGTAGATAATCAAGGCTCAACTGATTGGTGGGTTCAGTACGTTGGAGGCCGCCCCATCATCTCCCTGGCGGTGGATGGCATCCCGACCATGGCCCTGCTCGACACCGGATCGCAGGTAGCGACTATGCCTTACACGTTGTACGAGCGATATTGGGCTGATAGTGAACTTGCCCCTCCGGATGATGGGCTAACTATCATTGCGGCCAATGGGCTCCCTATGATCCAGGTTGGATTCAAGGAAGTGACCCTGACTGTGGGACGGACAGAGCTGAGACGTCAAGGGATGATCGTGGTGCTGAATGATTCCAGTGACCGTAACCCAAAGGTGGTCCTCGGGACCAACGTGATTGAGCACTGCATGGGGGAAGTGTTGAGCCTGTTGCAGCAATTGTCTGCCACTGCGGGAGGGGGTCGTCAGAGGGCACTGCAGCGTGAGATCCGGGCCCTCCTGCAGCGGCAGCAGGTGAACATGACAGGTGGAGAGATTGGTGGTGTGCGGGTGAAGGACGCTGCGCCTTTGGTGGTGCCGCCACGGAGTGAGATGATGATTTGGTGTAGGGCAGCAGTAAAACCCCAAGGACAGGATTACCCAGCAATGGTAGAGCCTTTGCCTTCGGAGCACTGGCCCACAGTAATGGCAGCCAGAGGGGTGATTGATGTAAAAAAGGGGAGAGTGCCTGTGAGAGTGCTGAATTGTGGAGAGGAAGAGGTCAAGTTCACACGCTACACCACCATAGCCAAGTTGTTCACCGTAGACGCACATGCCATCCACGAAACAATCTCTACAACCACTACACCACACTTGGGTAGTGACCCTCCACCCAAACAGTTAGCGGAGTGGTGCCAGGAGTTGCATGTCGGCATCGAATCCACCCCCATGCACCACAAAGAAGGGGTATACCGGGTAGTGCAGGCGTACGGGCAGGTTTTCAGTAAGCACCCGCTAGATTTTGGGAGAATTAAGGGGGTTCAACACCATATCCCCACGGGTACACATCCACCCATTAAGGAAAGGTACAGGCCAATCCCACCTGCACACTACCACTACGCCAAAGACATGTTGAGGAACATGAAGGAGGCAGGGATCATCCAGGATAGTTGTAGTCCCTGGGCAGCTCCATTGGTGCTGGTGAAGAAGAAGGATGGTACCATGAGAATGTGTGTGGATTACCGGAAGATCAATCAGATAATACATAAAGATGCCTATCCTCTCCCTCACATTGAAGAGTCACTGGATGCGCTGAAGACTGCTAATTATTTCTCAACCTTTGACCTTACTAGTGGCTTCTGGCAGGTGGTGGTTGCACGGGAAGACCGCAAGAAGACTGCGTTTGCTACCCCCATGGGACTCTGCGAGTTCAACAGTATGCCGTTCGGGCTGTGCAATGCCCCGGGTACCTTCCAGAGGCTCATGGAGTGCTGTTTGGGGCATCTCAAATTCGAGACTGTTCTGCTATATTTGGACGACGTGATTGTGTATTCCAAGATGTATGAAGCCCTTCTGGAGCACCTGAAAGAAGTGTTCGCGGCCCTCTCCAAGTGCGGGATAAAGTTAAAACCCTCTAAGTGCCACCTGTTAAAACCCAAAGTGCAGTACCTCGGGCATGTGGTGAGTGCGGAAGGCGTAGCCCCAGATTCTGAGAAGATTACCGCTATCCAGAACTGGCCGCAACCAACCAAGGTGAAGGAGGTGAGGCAGTTCCTGGGCCTAGTGGGCTACTACTGCCGTTTTATCAAGGGGTACACGAAGATGGCCATGCCCATGCAAGACCTCCTCGTGGGACAGACCAAGAATGGTAGATCTCCTGGACCCCCATTTTTCTGGAGTGAGAAGCATGAGGAGTCCTTCCAACAGCTGAAGTTGGCCCTGACAGGGGAAGAAATCTTGGCTTATCCTGATTACGGCCTTCCGTTCATCCTTTACAACGATGCCAGCAATGTGGGCCTGGGTGCGGTCCTGTCCCAAGTACAAGATGGAAGAGAGAAGGTGATCGCCTACGCCAGCAGGAAGCTCTGGCCAACAGAGAGGAACCCCGAGAATTACAGTTCCTTCAAGCTCGAGTTCTTGGCCCTTGTGTGGGCGATAACAGAAAGGTTTAAACATTACCTCGCGGCCGCAAAGTTCACTGCCTACACAGACAACAACCCGTTGACACATCTGGATACAGCCAAGCTGGGCGCCCTGGAGCAGCGGTGGATGGCTTAACTGTCCAATTACGATTTTACTATAAAGTACAGGGCTGACCGCAAGAACACCAATGCGGATGCGCTGTCTTGGATGCACACCTGCCCAATGAAGGGATGGAGGAAGACTGCCTGGAGGAGATTGAGCTACCTGCATTCCATCGGCCAAGGGATGAGAAGCCCTGTGTCAGCCAACAGCAGGCGAACCTTGACCCGCTGCCCAGCCAGGGGTGGCAAGAAGCCCAGGATCAGGAGCCTGCAGTTCAGCTGGTCAAAACAATGATTGCCCAGGGCTCTTCCAGGATGGACCTCACAGCCCCCTCCGAGGCTCAGCGGTTGTGGAAAGCGAGGGACCGTCTGTACCTGCATCAAGGGAAGCTATATAGGGGGTTGATCAACCCAAAGACCCATGAGAAAGTTCGCCAGCTGGTGGTGCCCCAGGCATGCGTGCCCATGGTCCTGCATGCCTACCATGATGGCGCAGGTCACTTCGGCTGGGAGAAGCTGGAGATGCTGCTGAGGGAGCGTTTTTACTGGAGCGGGATGCGAGAGTCCGTGGAGGCCTGGTGCCGAGAGTGTGGTCCCTGTACGCTGAGAAGACGGGATGAAACCAGTCAGAAGGCCCCGTTACAGCCGATTGTCACTCACCAGCCGCTGGAGTTGGTCGCCTTGGATTATGTTAAGCTCACGCCCAGCCGGAGCGGGTATACCTATGCCCTGACCATTGTAGACCACTACTCAAGATTCATGGAGGTTGTTCCCGTTAAAGATTTGACAGGCTGTATTGCTGCCAGAGCCTTCCAGGCCTACTTTTGCCGGCCGCATGGCTACCCAGAGAGGGTGCTCACGGACCAGGGCCCAGCCTTTAAAGCAGAGGTGTTCCAGGAGTTCTGCCACTTGTACGGTTGCAGGAAGATCCGGACCATGCCCTACCATGCCCAAACTAACGGGATGTGCGAGAAATTGAACCATCTGGTCCTTAACCTCATCAAGACATTACCCCTGGAAGAACGGAACCTGTGGCTGGAGATGTTGCCTGACTTGGTGGACATGTACAATAACATCCCCTGCAGCTCCACCAAGTGCACGCCTGCGTACCTGATGAGAGCCCGGCCAAGGCGGCTGCCAGTGGACCTAGAAATGGACATAGAGATGCCCGAAGCTCTTCCCTCTATTGCCAACTGGGATGCCAAACGACAGACGCAGTACCAACGGATCCAAGAGTATGTGGAAAGGAATCTGCGTCGAAATGTGCTGAAGCGTAAAAGGAGAATGCACAAGCTCGACGATCAATGGGAATGGACCTCCTATATCATACAACCCACTGGATGGGAGAATGAGAAGACCTACTTGATTAGTCATGACCAGGGGAAAACTACAGCCACTGTTTCCAGGGACTAACTGAAGAGATGCCCGGGTCCCCTGAGACTGGTAGACGAGGCCCTCGTGCCCACGCCGAGCGTGGTGGAAAAGAAAGGAGTGATCCATACAGTAATGGGCGACTTTCCAGCTGATTGGCCTACGCAGAGCGGCGCGCTGATTGTCCCTGTGATAATGTTCCCACGACCCGTGTAAGAAATGGAGCCGGAGATGCCCGCCAGTGAGCCATCCGAGCAAGCGCCCAGGGATGCACCTACACCATACCCCCGTAGGTCTCTACCCGCCATACCCGACACCCGGGAAGAGGGACCAGTCGTCACCTCTCCCCCATTGCCTCCACCTGAGAGTGTTGGGCCCAGGAGGTCTACACGCCCTAATCTAGGTCAGCCCCCGCTTAGATTCCGGGAAACTGCCACCTAGGGGTGCAGCAGGTTGATTATGTAAATAGGTGTGCGAATGAATGCCAATCACCCGAGACTCTCACCTGATTCTGAAGAGTGTTGAAAGGTAGCTGTTCCCGGCTACCATACTGCCCGTCCCCATTGGGACTTTGTTTTGGCCCCCGTTATAGCCCGTTCTAAATGAACATGGCCGAGAACTTGCAGGCTTGTAAATAATCCTGGACCACCCTTTTCATTGTCCTGCAGTCTCCGGATAGGCTGGTTGGAAGGGACTGTGGGATGTTGTAGGCCGAGGTCCCATCACCATGCAGACCGGTGACAACCCTCCGAGTCAGGGGTCCCTTGGACGTGGGGACTCTGAGAGACTGCCGGGTAAGGAACTTATTACCCGGCCCGGACCTGAACCCGTTTCCTGGACTGCGGAAAAGGGGTGCTCACCTAGTTCTTAGAGGCAGCATCAGGGCTAGGTTTGCTTGGGTGGGCAAATGAAAGGACCCGGTCCCGTCCCGTTCCTGGTTAATAAAATTGTTTGCAAAATTTAAGTAAAATGCCTCCCGCAAGGGAAGAAAACCAAATATGCCTGAGTTGTATAAATGTTAGTATATCTGTAAATATGTTTTTATCTTTTGCAGTTCAGAAAAATAAACGGTGGTGGTCAGACAGCCCGCGGACAGTCTGTAGTTAACCAGGGGGGAGTGTGACGCCCTGGACTAGCCAGGTAGTCACAGATAGCGCCCCGCACAACACCTGTCCCCTAAAAAGGTGTAATCAGCCAACCATTAAAACCTAGTCACCTCTCTCAGTGCTTGATGGACACACCAGGGGGTGGAGCCAGGCGGTTGGCCACACCCACCAAGGAGTTCAGAGGGTCTGAGGCAGGAAAACAGTTCAGTTGTTCAGTTGGTAGTGGAGTTGGTAGTAGGAGTCAGTGAGTGGAGGAGGCAGGCCTGTGTGGCAGGTCTGCAAAGAATTGACAGGTGCCGGGGTTGGAGCCCGGGCACCTTTGGCTAGGAGGCAAGCGGGTGCCCCGTAACTGCAGCGGTGGTGCCTACACCTTCACCACATCCCGTGAGTGATGTCACGAACTTAACCACAGCTCCGGCTGTACACCTATGTCCCCTAAACCGCCAGCCCTCCTTTCAGATCGAAGTGACCACGGGGCCCCCAGGTCCGGAGGCGCTCGAGCCACCTACTAGTGAGCCCGGACCTTTGCAGATCAGTAGAGTTGGCAACACAGAGCAGCGTGCACTGTGAGTGAGCTCACAGTACCCGGTGGCGTTCAGAGACCAGCGCCACCCCTGTAGTCCCTCTTATACTGGCCTTATAAGCAGCTTTTTATATAAATTCTCTCCATTGACTTTTGTTCTGGTGGTGGTTTTATTTAAAAGGCTTCTCCATGAAATGTAAAATTGCTGGAGAAAACATCTGGACGAAAAAACAGTTTAAAAAGATCACTAAGAACACATATAAAAATGAAATTACAAATGTTCCAAACTGCTGTGGATTTTTATATTTTTTAAAATTAACACATAAAAATTAGCAGAAATTAACCTCTTACCTATATATAACGCACAGGTATGTCATATGCCAGCTGCATGACTTTGATGCAGGCTTGCATGCCAAGCCCACATCTTTGCTGCAAGATAAAACCTGAATTATTGACATCTGCCTCTATAGTCTGCTTTACATGTTACAATTTCGCATACGAAATCGTATGCGATCGTAACCGCCCCCATCGTATGTGCGGCATGTATAATTTGTTGAATGTGCCGCACAAACGATTAACCCCCGTCACATGTACTTACCCGTCTGTTACGAACCAGCGCCGCCATAGCCGCAAGCAGCCTGCTGCGGTTCCTGTTGCGCCCAGGCGCCGGCTGCCATTCTTTGCCGTGCCTTAGGTTGTCCAGTTGGCTGCTCCTTCCACCACGTCTAAGTGTGGCGAGGCGGCTAGTACGCATGCGTGCGCTGATTTACCCCAGCCAGAGTCTAAGTCTGGTGTTTTGCCTACTGAACATGCTCAGCCTGATTGTGTCATTTCTGAGACTAAGTCCTCAGTTCAGGCTACTGAGCATGCTCCCACAATTAATCCTAACAGCCTCTTTGCACAGATACTTGGACTTCATGCTGTGTTTAAGTTCTGGGATGTGCCTACTGAGCATACTCAGGCAGATAGTCTGATTTCTGAGTCTGTTGTTCAGGCTACTGAGCATACCCAGGCACTTAGTGCATCAGAGGCTAGATCCAGTAAGGACCTCACTGAGCATGTCCGTGAGGTGGCAGGCCCTGATAGGGCAGAGGGTGTCAGATGTCCTGATGACGTGGCCACTCCGGACTGGCTCGCAGAGGCCCGCCCCTATGATCTGGCACCTCACCATTGGTCGTAAGATGATGACTGGTGAAGTGTTTGGGGCGTGGCTGCCATGAGGTCATCAATGACGTGGCGGTTCCGGATAGGCCGTTGGTGACATCGCTGATGATGTGGCACTCTGCTATTGGACCTTGGTGGTTCCACCCTGGGTTTGGGGTGGATCTAGGTTATAAAAGGGGCTGGAGACAACATGGAGGTGCGCAGTCTTCATTTAGAGTTCATGGCGGCATAAGCTTTGTTGGAAGCGGTAGGTAGGGCTAGGCGAACGGTGCCTGTCACACCAAGATTCGTGGCTCGGCACATCAGGGTCAGGCGCCGTGCTTCCTTGCTGCCGTTCCAGTTGTGCTATAGCAGTAGAGTGGCGTTAACAGGACTGCGGCTGCTGTGTCACCTGTCCGTTTGTGCCTCCTACACACACGGATAGCATACCTGTTGCGTTACTTGTCCGGTTGTGTTCTCTACGCACACGGACAGCATACCTGCTGCGTCACCTGTCCGAGAGTGCCCTCTACGCGCACGGACAGTGTATTCCAGAACCCCTGTGGAGTTAACAGGGTGTTCTTGGATTGGGTGTGTGAACCCTATTTCTCTCCTCGGCTTCCCAGTCAAATGCTACTGGTGTGACTACCTGGTCTGACGTGTCCTTCACACATGTGGCCAGTCTAGTGGTGACCAGAAAAGCTAATCAAAGGACCGCTCGGCCTGATGTGTCTTACACACGTGGCCGACAGGGCGCTGTCGCAGCGGTCTTCTTGGTCAACTGTAACTGGTTACCATCCAGCCTGACGTGTTCCCTACACACGTGGTCGGAGTAGCGTCCGCTCCACCAAAATGCTAACTGGGTTGTCATCCGGTTTGACGTGTCCCTACACACGTGACCGGTTCCCAGGTCTCCTGGGTTATCTCTGAGTCATCAGCTCTGTAGTCTCCGCCTAACCCACAGGGTGCCAGCAGCTCCATTGCCATCTGGAGCACAGTGGGCCCCAACTGGCGATTGAGATATATACCCCCTGGTCCTAATCTGCCGGCCCCCCCGTAACACCTGTCCATACGACCTCGATGTAGGCGGCGAACGTCCACTTCCTGGAGTGGGAGGGACGTTCGGCATCACATCGACATCACGCGGCAGCCGGCCAATAGAAGCGGAGGGGTGGAGATGAGCGGGACGTAAACATCCCGCCCACCTCCTTCCTTCCCCATTGTCGGCGGGAGCCGCGGACGGAGGTAAGCTGTCGTTCAATGTTCCCGGGGTGTCACGCACTGTGATGTGTGCTGCCTCGGGAACATTGCACAACTGCACGTTTAATTCATGAAAAATGAACGACGTGCATGCGATGAACGGATTTTCGTTCAATCGCATGTACCTGTCACACACTACAATGTACCTTACGATGCCGGATGTGCGTCACTTACGACGTGACCCCTCCGACACATCATAAGATATGTTGTAGCATGTAAAGCGGGCTTAACAGCCTCGAGTGGAGTGGAACGCCACCAGTGGCTGTTAAAATGATAGCAGCATATAACACATACCGGCAGGGGGGCAGGCCATTCTATGCACCCATCATGTGATTGTAGGGTGCCAATGGGTTACCATGACAGCCAGTGGTCTGCTAAAGACCCTTGTGATTATCATGATAGGTTTTCTATGAAAGCCAATATCTAGCAAGCATTCATAGGATTTTTGCTATACGTAGCAGTGTTGAAGCACTGCTTTGTATAGCACAAGAGATCAGATGATTGCATCTAAAAAGACTATCAAATACAGTGAAAAGTAAAATAAAAAGTTTTCAAAAAAAAAATAAAAATATATATATATATATATATATAGTGCAGACCAAAGGTTTGGACACACCTTCTCATCTCTAGAACAACTGTTAAAAGGAGACTTTGTGCAGCAAGCCTTCATAGTAAAATAGCTGCTAAGAAACCACTGCTAAGGACAGGCAACAAGCAGAAGAGACTTGTTTGGGCTAAAGAACACAAGGAATGGACATTAGACCAGTGGAAATCTGTGCTTTGGTCTGATGAGTCCAAATTTGAGATCTTTGGCTCCAACCACCGTGTCTTTGTAGAAAAGGTAAACAGATGGACTCTACATGGCTGGTTCCCACCGTGAAGAATGGAGGAGGAGGTGTGATGGTGTGGGAACGGTGACACTGTTGTGAATTTATTCAAAATTGAAGGCATACAGAACCAGCATGGCTACCACGGCATCTTGCAGCGGCATGCTATTCCATCCGGTTTGCGTTTAGTTGGACCATCATTTATTTTTCATCAGGACAATGACCCCAAACACACCACCAGGCTGTGTAAGGGCTATTTGACTAAGAAGGAGAGTGATGGGGTGCTACGCCAGATGACCTGGCATCTCTAAGAACTCCTTCAAGACTGTTGGAAAACCATTTCCGGTGACTACCTTTTAAAGCTCATCAAGAGAATGCCAAGAGTGTGCAAAGTAGTAATGAAAGCAAAAGGTGGCTACTTTGAAGAACCTAGAATATAAGACATATTTTCAGTTGTTTCACACTTATTTAAGTATTTCATTCCACATGTTTTAATTCATAGTCTTGATGCCTTCAATGTGAATCTACAATTTTCAGAGTCCTGAAAATAAAGAAAACTCTTTGAATGAGGTGTGTCCAAACTTTTGGTCTGTAATATATATATATATATATATATATATATATATATATATATATATCAGTACCCCCCCTTTTTCCTTCATTCAAATTAAAGAAAGCAAAAAAATATAACAATATAAATTTAAGAGGCGATCGATTAAAAAAATCTTGTTATAAACCCAAATACTTTTAACCCCTTCAACCCTTAGCCTGAAAACACCTTCATAACCCGGCCATTTTTTTCACTTCTGACAACTTTTTCTCACAAAACTGTTGTTCTAAAAAGCAAATCTTTTATTTTCCCAAGGGTAACAGCTTGAAATGAGCGAGTACTGAAAGATTCGTAATCGCTATACTTGTAATAAGTACTTTGTAATGCTCACGTATTCGTTCCGAAAAGCAAGTACAATGCAAGACAATGGGAAATGCGAGAAATTTTCAGCTGGACTCAACAAAGAGGTCTGAGGGATGAAAAAGGGATGAAACTGAATGCTGAGAGCCTGGAGAATATGCCTGCATATCTCTCTCCCTCCCTCCCTCCCTCCCTCACTCCCTCTCCCTCTCTAGTGATCGGTAAGTATGAAGCATGGCCAGCCAATCACAGTAATGCCATAAGCAAGATGGTTGCAGCATTACTGTAATTGATTAAGAAGCCCAGCATGTTTCGTGACTGCAAATCAGTTGCCAAGCCTGCTGGGTGGGACATACAAATATCGCGAGGTGAGTACACAAAAACTCGCAATTTAATGAGTAACCTGAATACAGGACTATCTGTGCATGTAGTGAATAGTAACGATTACACTTGCTCATCACTACTAACAGGAAAAATGCGTGATACAATTTATTGTGCAATTTCAAATGCCGGTACCTCATATGTGGTGTAAATCTACTGTTTAGGTGTACAGCAGGGCTTGGAAGGGAAGGAGTGCCATTTGACTTTTTGAACACAAAATTGTCTGGAACAGACAGAGGACGCCATGTCGCATTTGGACAGTCCCTGATGTGCCTAAACAGTGGAACTCCCCCATAGGTGACTCTACTTTGGAAACAAGCCCTTAAACCCTTCACTACCGGATGATTTTGCACTTTCCATTTTTTGTTTGCTATTCTTCTTCAGAGAGACGTAACTTTTTTTTATTTTTCAGTTAATATGGTCATGTGAGGGCTCCTTTTCTGCAACACGAACTGTACTTTTAAATGAAACCATGAGTTTTTTTCCATATAGTGTACTGGAAAACGGCAAAGAAATTCCAAATGTGGAAAAATTGCAAAAAAAAAGTGCGATTGCACTATTGTTTTTAAGATATTTTATTCAGTGTTTCACTATATGGTACAACTCAGGTTTGTGCAAGTTCGTAGACACCAAATATGAATAAGTATACTTTTATCTAAGGAGTTAAAAAAAAATCAGACATTTGTCCGAAAAAAGTGGCGTACGTTTTGCGCCATTTTCCGCAACCTGTAGTATTCTCATTCTCACATCGGGATCTATAGCTCAGTGATGGCTTATTTTTTGCATCCAAAGCTGATGTTTTTAACAGTACCATTTTTGTATAGATACTATCAAGTAGGTCATAGACAAAACGGGATATACTTTTTTTTTTATATATATATATATATTTTTGTATAGATGCTACTTTATTGCCTGTTATTGAATTTTGTGCAAAATTTGTGGCAACCAAAAAATGTAATTTTGTAATTTTGGCGTTTGGAATTTTTTTGCTGATTTTATATTTTATAATTAGATTCTAATACGGTGATACCAAATGTGTGTATATTTTTTATTTTTTTTAACTTTTTAATTTTCAATGATGCGAATGGGGGTTGATTTGAACTTTAGTTTTTTTTTATTTTTAATTAATTTTTCACATTTTTTTTTTAAACTTTTTTTTTATTTTACTAGTCCCCCTAGGGGGCTATAACGATCACCTGTCTGATTGCTCATTCATTTCTCCCGATCACAGCAGCACCACTCACACCGGGAGAAATGATCATCTCTTGTAACAGCCAGTACTCAGCTGTTTTTCTACAGGACCTTAGTTATGTGAGCACAGGAGTCATCACATGACCCTGTGTTACCTTGACAACCACCAGATCCATATGATCACGTCACATGACTTCCAGTGGAGGCCTGTGAGTAAAGATATAGCGTGATCACTGTTATAATGGCGATGTCACATATTGACAGCACCATTTAAGGGGGGTAAAAGGAACGGGCGGATAGCGATTCCACTCGTGCCTAGGAGAGAAACGTGTCGGCTGTATAAATCAGCTGAGATGTGCTGCCGGCAGTAGCCGGGGGAGATTAAACCTATGACCGCTATGACGTAATTCTACTGCCCGCGGTCATTAAAGAGTTAAGGAATTTTTTTCAATGTTTGTTCGTGTCCCTGACATTGATGCAGGTTCGAATGCCGAGCCCACATCTTTTCCTGCACATAACAGATAATCTGATAAGCTAACATGTGCTTCTAATAGCAGTAGGTGGAATGGAGATTTGTCCATAGCAGTTAAGCAGTTAAATCCCTCTATCAATCGCTGACAGAGGGATTTAGCATTTTCTGGCAGAGAACAGGTCATTCCCCTGTCCCATCATGATTGTGGGGCGCCTATGGGTTGCCATGACAGCCAGGGGTCAGCTGATGACCCCTGTGTCTGTCCATGATAAGCTTCCTGTGAATGCTGGCTGTGAGGTAGCATTTATAGGAAGTCATCAATTCTGCTGTACAGCACAAGTGATTGGATGGTAAATACAATAAAAAGTGAGAAATTAAAAAAAAAATGAAAAAAAACAACAAAAGTTCAAATCACCCCCTTCTGCCCAATTGAAAATAAATCAATACAAAAATTACACATATTTCATATCACTGTGTTAAGAAATGGCCAATCTATAAGAATATCAAACAAATGAATACGATCAGTGAGCAGGGTAACAAAAATTCAAATAAAAATGCCAGAATTATGTATTTTTGACCACTGTAACATTATAATAAAATGCAATAAGAGGCGACATCACATCTACTAAAAATGGTATCAGAAAAAATGTCAGTTGGGGCACAAAAAATAAGTACTCATACAGCCCCAGATCCCAAAAATTGAGAATGTAACGGCTCTTAGAAAATGACACCAAAAGCAAACTTTTCTTTTTTTTCTTTAGAAACTTCTAAAAACATTTTTCACTAATTAACCCCTTCACCCCTGGCATTTTTTCCTCCCCTTCTTTCTAGAGCCATAAATATTATATATTTCTGTTAATATAGCCATAGTCTTTTCAGGAAAAAATGGGGGTCATCGCAGTGCTAATCACCAATGCCAGTAAGGGATTATTGATCCAGGTCATGAACATATACAAGTCTATGCGTTTCAGGGGTCTCTGCCCCCTTCCTCAGGACAGTATATGACAGACAGGAAAAATATCTGTTTGATATTCTTCCTGTTTGTTATATACTGTCCTGAGGATATTATTCCTGTCTGTTATATACTATCCTGAGGAAGAGGGAGAGAACCCTGAAATGCATAGACTTGTATATGTTCATGGAATAAAGGACCTGGATCAATAATCCCTTACTGGCATTGGTGATTAGCGCGGTGATGACCCCCGTTCTTTCCTGAAAAGACTTTCCCGATTCCTGCAGGGCTACAGCTTTCACCACCTGTGACTAAGCGATTTGGGTGTTGTGACCTTTCCAAACACTTTTAGGTGAGTGCAATTCAAAGTTTTTTCCTTGTTTTTAGTCTGGTAAGACCCTATTGAACCCATCTCTCCACAGTTTCTGACATGTTAATATAGCCATGGGAGAGTTTGTTTTTTTGCAGGACAAGTTGTACTTTTGAACGACACCATTCATTATGCCCCATTTTGAACTGGAAAACAGGAAAAAAAAATCCAAGTGAAGTGAAATTGGAAAAAAAAGTGCATTTGCATGATTCTTTTCATTTGTTTGTTTCTAATTTACCATACTCACGCTGTGGTAAATCTGACCTTTCATTATGATTTTCCAGATCAGTACCAGTTCATAAATGCCAAACATATATAGTTTTACTTTTATCTAAGTGGTGAAAAAAATTCAGAACTTTTTTTGGGGATTTTGGGCTAGGTGATGGCTTATTTTTGTGTTTTGAGCTGCCGTTTCTAATTATACAATTTTTGCATAGATAAGATGTTTTCGTAGTCTGTTATTGCATTTTAATGCGATGTTATGCAAACCAAAAACCTTTAATTTTGACATTTGGAATTTTTTTCTCTCTACATCGCATACCAATCAGATTAAATTATTTTAGATTTTGAGAAATTGGGCATTTCTGAATACGTCAATGCCAAATATGTGCATTTTTTTATTGAAATTGTTTTAATTTCATTAGGGGATTTGAACTTTTAGGGTTTTTTTTCATATTTTTTTTTTTACATTTTTTATTGGTTTTACTAGTCTCCCTAGGGGACTTCATGGCTGCACACTTCAGTCACTTTTCCTGATCAGAGCGATGCTTCAACATCGCTCCGATCAGGAGAAATGCTGTGTTACTGTGAGTGCTGGTGTTCTGCCGGCATTCACAGGAAACATGTCATGTCAGCGACAGGGGTCATCAACTGATCCCACGCTGTCTTGCCAACCTTTTGACGCTGTGTGATCACCACGGCGCCATCGATGGCAGGGGATTCTGCAAAATCTTCGCCGGAGCGCTTTAGATGCGCTGTCAGAGTTTGACTGCGCAATCTAAGGGGTTAACAGGATCTGAGATCCACTTACACCTGTTAGCTGCATATGTCTGCTGATTGGACATGTGCAGGAAATAATGTGGGCTTGCCACTTGAACCCTGCAATAAAGGGACAGACACAGTCAAGTACGTACAGATACGTTTTTGGCCTTTGAAGCGTTTAGATAATAGAAAAGTTATACATGCTTGGTATCTATGTGAATATGCACTTTGTTTGCAATTTCACTGCACTTGAATTTTTTTTTCCTGATTTCTAGTACAATATATAGTAACTTATAGTAACTATAATGGATTTATTCAAAAGTACAACTCGTACTGCAGAAAATAAGCTCTCAGATGGCTATGTTGATGTAAAAATAAAAATTTTAATGGCTTTTTGAAGAAGAGGAGAAAAAAACAAAATTGAAAAAAGGAAATCGCTGGGTGGTAAAGGGGTTAATCATATGTAAATTTAATATATTGTTTTGTTTCATATTGTTGTATTGTTATATTGTTTTTTCTGCTGACTTTAGGTTTTAGAGGTTCTACGCCTATAGCAATATATACTAAATGTTAGATATTTTTCTTACCATTATATAACTTAGAATTTATGATCATTTGGCAATGAACAGCTTATATTGATATGAAATTATAGGAATTTTACTGTATATTTAAAGTCACTTAAGTAAAAGGGAAAATGAGAACAGCTTTATTGAGTACTTGGTAAATTACGTAACATGGCTATGGCAACAATACTTTACCTATTTTTAAAGCATATCTTGCAGTCATTTATGTTTCCTTAACAATGGTTATATTTATTTAACAGAATGTAATTGTGATGTCAGGCCTTTAAATGGAGTGCATAATGACTTATGGCTTAGCACAGCACAGAAAATGCCGGTCTTTACATAGCAAGGTAAAAGCTAACATAGGAAAAGCAGATAATTTGCTCCTTGTGAAGTACTGTATAAGTGTATATACTAACACCTCATCCATTCTTTTTTTATTTAAAACGTATACGTTTCACTTCCCACAAAATGTACATTTTAAGTTAAAACCCAAGCTTAGCACTCACAGACGTGTGATTGTGCATTGTAAAAATAATATGCCCATTTTAAACTCTCTGTAAAAGAAGGAAAACCTCTTAATCCTTTTGATGTCATTCAAAAGACCCTTTTAAAATAAATACCATGGCTTTCTACATCCTTGACACCTTTAAATCCGGCAATCTTTTTTTTTCCACTAAACCTTATTAATTCCATAACTTACAAAGTCTGGAAAGTATCATAGGTCACAGTTAGAACAATCAGCTCTCTACTTTCCATCTTAAGGTGAGAGTGAGTATAAATGCAACTGTCCGTAATGTCATAATTCTACAATGCGTTCCCTCTGTTGGCTATGATTTAAGAACTTGAACAATTAAAACGGAAAGATATATTTATTTAACATATAAATGCAGGTAAAACTTAATGGCCTGCAGGGAAAAAAGTGGCCCTTTTCTTTTAAGTTTTAATTCCTCTGTCACTTTTGAAAACAAAGTGGCACAATATAGCAAGATATGTTAATGTAGTTGGATCAAGTAAGACATATTTAGAGACCATAATAGTAGTCGTGATTATTATAACATAAACTAAGGATTCTGCAATTTTTTTTTTTTTTGCTGCTATTCTAAAGTAATATTCCAGCGGAAATAATTTCTCAAATATCTATTTTTAAGCAATGGTCACTGGTTTTAAAAGTGTTTTATGTTGACATTATGACAAATTGGCCCCTTAATATCTACATAGTATGGCATATCATACCAAGGACGCGCCACAATCATATAAAGGGTTTAAAGGCTTGAGTGGAATCTAAAAAATAGAACAGTAAAAACCAGAATTATCTCTGATCATAACTAGATAATAGCGGTCCCATGGATGTTTGGGTTTGTCAGGTTCGGCCAGACCTGGACTTGACCCTGGATGCTGAACTCCATACAAGTCAATCGAGATGCTACCTTCTGAGGTGAAAAATGGCTATACGATTGTCATAGTGAGGGCTAGGGGGCTGCAAAAGGAAGCAAAATAAGAGCAGGATAATTATACCTACCGTTTTTCCCCAAAGACATTACAGCAGTCAGACTTGCTGGCTCATTAAGCTACATGAATATTCACTGCTTCCCTTGCTCAGTCTTTGTGCCAGTCAAACTGCTATTCACACACCCTGCCCTTTCTGCCGGCATCTTGGATTGGTTGCAGTCAGTTTTCTTTATTATACTGTAAAAAGAAACAGACAAATAATTTAAAAAAATGACTTGTTTTTCCCCCCTATTTTGCAAACTAGCCAAGATAAAGCTGCAACTTAGGCTGGCAAAGGGCCAATATCCATGGTTTTTCCCACTCATGTCAGCCCCCACATGTCAGCTTTAAGATTGTTGGTTATCAAAAATAGGGGGAACCCAAGCATTTTTTAATTATTTATTTAGATAATTTTTTTAAAAAAGTAGCATGGAATCCCCACTAATTTTGATAACTAGCCAAGATAAAGAAAATTGCTGAGGGTTTCAGCCTATAGTTGTCTATTTTACCCGTACTTGTTATCAAAAATAGGGCAAGAGCTCTTGCCATTTTTTTTTTTTTTTTTTTTTCAAGTGGTGCGCAGGCCATTCACAGCCATGGCAATATTTGACATAGCTGTGATGGGGCCGAAAGTGCCCACACTAATAGAGCCTGCTTATTGGCCAATCTTCAGCCTTTCAACAAGCTATATTCACATGACAAAACCAAACAGGAACTGGACGTACAGGTAAACGTCTGTGTTCGGGTCCAAGACACGAACATCTGGTGTTCGGTTAGAACCCTGAACTTTACAGTTCAGGTTCTTGCATCGTTAATCCTGACCATTACAGCTCTGTCCACTGGTATGCACACTATTTCCGTGCACCAGTTGTCCTCACATTTTTACAATATAGCGTGGAGAATACACATCATAGATATATTTTAACCCCTTAAGGACGAAGCCAGTTTTGTACTTAATGCCCAGGCCATTTTTTGTAATTTTGACCAGTGTCACTTTATAAGGTTATAACTCTAGAATGCTTCAAAGGATCCTGGTGATTTTGAGATTGTTTTTTTCGTGACATATTGGGCTTCATGACAGAAGTAAATTTAGGATGATTTTTTTTATTTTATTTGTGAAAAAAACTGAAATTTGACAAAAAAATTTAAAATTTTTCAATTTTAAAACTTTTAATTTTTATGCCCATAAACCAGAGAGCTATGTCACACAAAATAGTTAATAAATAACATCTCCCACTTGTGTACTTTACAGCAGCGCAAGTTTTGAAACAAAATTTTTTGGGGTTAGGAAGTTAGAAGGGTTTAAAGTTCATCAGCAATTTCCCATTTTTTCAACAAAATTTACAAAACCATTTTTTTGGGGACCACATCACATTTGAAGTGACTTTGAGAGGCCTAGGTGACAGAAAATACCCAAAAGTGACACCATTCTAAAATCTGCACCCCTCAAGGTACTCAAAGTCACATCAAAGAAGTTTATTAACCCTTCAGGTGCTTCACAGGAACTAAAGTAATGTCAAATGAAAAAAAATAAAAATTAACATTTTACCTAAAAATGTTGCTTTAGCACTAAATTTTCTTACTTTTTCAAGAAGTAACACCAAAAATTGGACCTCACACTTTGTTACCCACTTTCTTAGGAGTGCGCCGATACCCCACATGTGGTCAGAAACCTTTGTTTGGGCAAATGGGAGGGCTTGAAACGAAAGGAGCAATATTTGAATTTTGGAAAGCAAATTTGGCTGAAACAGATTGCGCGATCCATGTTCCATTTACAGTTCCCCTAAGGTACCTAAACAGCAGACACCCCTCTCAAGTGACCCTATTTTGGAAACTAGACCCCTTAAGGCTTCTATATAGGGGTATAGTGAGCATTTTAGACCCACAGGTACTTCACTGATATTGATAACGTTACGTTGTCATATTGAAAATTGTCATTTTTTTTCTCAAAAATGTTGCTTTAGCATCAATTTTCTCACTTTTTCAAGAGGTAATTCCAAAAATTTGACCCAAACATTTGTTACCCACTTTTTTATGAGCATGGTGATGCCTCACATGTGGTCTGAAACTTTTGTTTGGACAAATGGGAGGGCTTGGAACGAAAGGATCAATATTTGAATTTTGGAAAGGAAATTTGGCTGAAAAAGATTGCGAGCACCATGTCGCATTTGGAGGACCCCTAAGGTACGTAAACAGCAAAAAAACCACCACAAGTGACCCAATATTGGAAACTAGGCCTCTCAAGGAATTTATCTAGATGTTTGGTGAGTACCCTGAACCCCCAGGTGCTTCACAGAAGTTTATAACGCTGAGCCATGAAAATAATAATAAAAAAAATTACCACAAAATTGTTACTTCAACCAGGTAGCTTTTTTTCACAAGGGTAACAGGAAAAAAATCACCATGAAATTTATTGTGCAATTTCTCCTGAGTTTGGTGATATCTTATATGTGGTGGAAATCAACTGTTTGGGCACATGGCAGGGTTCGGAAGGGAAGGAGTGCCATTTGACTGCAAAATTGGCTGGAATCAATAGCGGACGCCATGCTGCATTAGGAAAGCTCCTGAGGTGCCTAAACAGTGGAGGTGCCCCACAAGTAACCCCATTCTGAAAAATAGAGCCCTCAAGGAATTTATCTAGATGTTTGCTGAGTACCCTGAACCCCCAGGTGCTCCACAGATGTTTATAATGTTGAGCTGTGAAAATAAAACAAATAAATTTTTACCACAAAATTGTTACTTCAACCAGATAGCTTTTTTTTAACAAGAGTAAAAGGAAAAAAAACAGCATAAAATTTATTGAGCAATTTCTCCTGAGTATGCTGATACCTTATGTGTGGTGGAAATCAACTGTTTGGGTGCACAGCAGGGCTCGGAAGGGAAAAAGTGCCATTTGACTGAACAATTGGCTGGAATAATTAGCGGACGCTATGTCGCATTTGGAAAGCCCCTAAGGTGCCTAAACAGTGGAGGTCCCCCACAAGTGACCCCATTCTGGAAACAAGACACCTCAAGGCTTTTATCTAGGTGTATATTGAGCATTTTGAATCCACAAATACTTCACAGAATTTGAAGGTTGCCAAATTGAAAATTTTCATTTTTTTTTCACAATAATGTTGATTTAGCATCACATTTCTCCCTTTTTCAAGAGGCAACAACAAAACGTGGACTTCACAGGTTGTTATCCAATTTCTTGTGAGTGCAGGGATACCCCACATGTGGCCAAAAAATCTATGTTTGGATAAATGGGAGGGCTTGGAATGGAAGGAGCACCATTTGAATTTTGGAAAAGTTGAAATAAATTGCACGCACCATGTCACATTAGCAGGGCCCCTTGGGTACCTATACATCAGAAACCCCCCACAAGTGACCCCATTTTGGAAACTGGACCCTGAAGGTTTTTTTTCAGGAGTATAGTAAGCATTTTGAATCCACAGGTACTTCACAAAAATGTTGCTGTAGCAACAATATTTTCACTGTTAGGCTATGTGGCCATGATCCAGCGACACGGCGTCTAGTACACAGTGTCAACCTTTCTGCAGAGAAGTGAGTGTTGTCCACAGGAGAACGCAGCTGCCCATGCCCACGATTTGGGTTCAGGCTGCTGTGGACTTTGGCTCTATTCTACCTGCAGACAACACTCTTGTCTCTGCAGCATAAATTGACATGCTGAGGCTCAGGAAGCTACACCACAGGTCGGTTTATGCTGTGGAGAAAAGAAGCACAGTGGGCATGGGATTTCTAAAAATCCTTCCACTGTGCTTGTACTGCACAACGCAGCATTATGGACGCAGGGAAAACACTCTGCGCCCAAAACGCTGCAAACCCTGAGTGTGGACATAGAGCCTAAAATGCTGCAATGGATAAATGGATAGATGTCAAAATTATATAATGTCCCACACCCCTGCATATTCTAAGCTGGCGCCCTTTAGTGCCTTTCATGTGGCACTAAAGGGTGCCTAGCCTTGTATTTTGCCCAAAAAAAAATGACGTGGGGTCCCCCCTATTTTTGATAGCAAGCTAGGGTAAAGCAGACATCTGTAGCCTGCAAACCACAGCTGACAGCTTTCTCTTGGCTGGTGATCAATTTGGAGGGCTCCCCAAGCTGTTTTTTTTTAATTATTTATAAATAATTAAAAACAAATGTGGGTCCCCCCAAATTAGATCACCAGCCAAGGTGAAGCTGACAGCTGGTGTCTGGTATCCTCAAGGTGGGAAGAGCCATGGTTATTGGACTCTTCCCAGCCTAAAAATAGCAAGCCGCAGCTGCCCCAGAAGTGGCGCATTCACTAGATGCGCCAGTCCTGGCGCTTCGCTCCAACTCATCCCGTTACCCTGGTGCGGTGGCAAACGGGGTAATGAGGTTGATACTAGATGTGTAATGTCACCTGGCATCAAGCCCAGCAATTAGTGATGTCACGGCGTCTATATGATACCAGACATAACTAATTGACAGTAATAAAAAAAAAATTGACAACAAAAAAAACAAAATAATTGAAAAACACTCCCCAAAACATTCTCTCTTTCACCAATTTATTGAAAAGAAAAAAAAATCGGGTCTGCTGTAAGCCATTTTGGAAGTCCCACGACGATTCTGGACCTTCTAGAATATTGGGGGCATGCTCAGGGAACGTGTCCCCCATTTTCTAGGAGTGCAGACCCTCCATTTGAGGAGAGTGGGTGCAATGACATTGCACCCACTCTCCCCGGGTCACAGCTGCAGAGTCCGTGCAGCAGCCAGCGTTTCTAAAAGCAAAGCAGGAAGCTGAGCTGTCAGCTGCTCTGCACATGTGACCAGCATCTGCTGTGAAGGAGGAGGGGGCCACGGGTGATCAGAGCTGCGACAGATACGGGGGACACCGTGGAACACCGGCGGGGGTATAGGGGGTGACCTGGCAGGGCCTGGGGAGGAGTTTTCTGTTGCATGTGTCATGGCACATGCGACAGAAACCAGAGGGAAAGGGTAAATGCGGTCGGCGCGCTGCTGTGCGCGCGGCCATGTTGGATTTTCGGGAGGGGGTTGAGGGTCAGGGGGGGCACTTTGGCGACACCGGGGGACCGGGGAGGAGATTTATCTCCCATCTGGTGTACCGCCCCGTGGGCTCGGCCGGCTGCTGAGCCGCTCGGATCCGTGCTCGTACGGTGGGTGGCTCGAGCTCTTCCACGGACCCGGGGGGGTCACGTCGCTCTGAAAGGGGGTTGGCACTACACGCAGGGACTTCGGTGGGGAGATCCACGGCTGGAGTTGTGGTGGTTTGTAGGAGATTTAAATTCGTGACACCACCCACGGGTTGTGGTGAATAGATGGATACCACTGCTGCCGTTGACTAGGCCTCCCAGGGACAGTGTTGTGCAGCTTGGTGTTGACCCCTCCGTGGGTAGGGGAGTGATGGTCCCGGGGGCCCGGGGGTGGGTGCGGAGGTGAGGGGATGGGTGCGAGCTGGGTGCTGGTGCGGTGCGGCGTGGTGCGTGGCCCAAAGGCACTAGTGTACTTACTATGATACAACACAGTCTCTGGTAAACCAAAGGGGTGATGAACGGTGCTTGCAGCCGGCTGCAGCTTCCCCTTAACAGGTTGGTGGTTTCCGCCTTTCTCCTGCACCTCTTTAATGTGTGAATGGTATGACTCCTATGCCTAAGCAATGGTAGTCCGCTCCCCAGCTTGCTGTGTGTCGGGAGAGCCCTGTTTGCCCGCAGACGCTGGCCCCTTGGATCTCTATGCCTTGGGGGTGGCTTTACCCTAATGGTTGGGCTGTTGTCTTCAGTCGGGTCTTGTGTGGGAAAGGTCCTAAAGTCCAGTCTTCAATCAGTTGATTCGACTTAGCCTAGTGGTTTCTGGGCTTTGTACTGTGTCTGAGTACCCCTCCTGGTGCTCCGGTTTCCAATCGGCTCCCCGGTTCGGTACCTGTGGGCCACCGCCCGACCCCAGTCCCTACGGTTCCACCGGCTCTAATCCCAGCTCCTGCAGGCAGCCACCACCATCTGCCTCCTTGCCAGAGGTGACTGAACTCCAACCCAGACACCTGGTAGACTATGGCAGGCCTATTCACAGGTCTGCCCTTGAACTTGACTTCTCTCCTCCACTGTCAAAGCTAATCTACTCTAGAACTCTCTGTTTTTCCCGCCTCCAGGCCTGTGAACTCCTCGGTGGGCAGAGACAACCACCTGGCTTCGCCCCCCTGGTGTGGACATCAAACCTGGAGGGTTGTGACAAGGGTTTGTAGGTTGGCTGCTGTCACCTTTCTAAGGGGAGGGGGTGTGTGTGCATAGGACTACCTGGGATGACCTGACTAGTCCAGGGCGTCACACTGGCATGTTTGATCATGCCAGATGGGAGATAAATCATTTTTTTCCTGCGCCGTCATTTACTGTAACGTGATCATCGGTATACGGTGTATACCGGTGATCACGTGAGCGGGGACCGGAAAAAAATGGCCTGAATCATGATCTTCAGTGTCTCAGGAAATCCCGGAGATTTTCTGTCTATGGGGGGCGCTATACCCTTATTTAAGACCACCGTAAAAAAGTGGCGGATCGGAAGAAGTACCCTTATTTACCGCCGTTAAAAGGCATATCGGCAGTCGTTAAGGGGTTAAAGAAGTTGAAAAAGATATTAGGGATGTTAAATATTAAAATATTGCCATTTTGTTTATAATTTTTCACAAGATTCTACATTTTGGAATACCCACCCCCAAAACATATAAAAATGTGAAAATTTTGAAACAGGAATAAAATCTCCCATCTCTAAGATTTTAAACTTTAGAAAAAGATATCTCCCATAGAAGTTTAGACTCACCTGGCAAAAAGAGTATCGGCATAAATAAAAATTAACAGGTGTATTATATGTTCTAAATGTTCTTCAACAAATGTAACTACAATCTGAATCTTGAAAATGTGAGAAACTAGAAAAACATTTAAAAATGTTGTTTAGGTGTTAGTCTTTTGAATTTTACAAAAATAATTTAGAATCAGAAAAGCATTAGTCAAGTTTAAAAAAGGTTATTATTAGTGATGAGCTATTATATTTGTTCTATTCGTTACTCATACATATATTTGGGATATTCATTAATATTGATTATTTTGGTTTTATGAGTATCAAGTACCCTCCCCACATGTTTGGCACCTGATTTCCAGCCACTAAATATGTGGGTATTGCTTGCCAATCATAATAATGACACCTTTCCTATTGGCATTACTGTAATTGGCAGGCACAGTGAAAAAAAAAGACCTCTATGTCCCCACCTATTTATGATAACCAGCACAGGTAAAGTAGACAGCTGCAGGCTACAGCCTCCAGTTCTGAGCTTTATCTTGGCTGGTTGTCAAAAATAGAGGCTCTCCCACAATGATTTTTTTAATTATTTAAATAAATAATAGAAAAAACACATGGGCTCTTGCGCATTTTTTATGCCCAGCGCAGATAAAGCTGAAAGCTTGGGATTGGTATTCATAGGCTGGGAAGGTCCATGCTTATACTCAGCCTAAAAATAGCAGCCCAAAGCAACTCTACAATTGGCACATCCATTAGACATTGTGTAGATTGCATCGGACCTGCAGAGGTGTTTGGGGGTGTTAACAAATTGGTGAAGGAGGGTTTTTTTTATTTAAAATAAAGGATTATGGTGGGTTTGTATTTTTTTTTTATTTTTACTTACAGGTTGGTAAAGGGGGGCTCTCATAGACACTTCTCTATTACCAACCCAGAGCATGGTGACAGCAGTGATTTTAGACACAGCTCACATCATCCCAATATATTACACCAATTGCCACAGCACCAGGGCAATTGGGACGAGCCAGGTCAATCAGGAGAATTTTCACTTCTAATGGATGTGCCAATTATGGAGCAGCTGAGAAGCTGGTTTTTCAGGCTGTGCAGGGCCCAATAACCTTGCACCTTTCTAGCCTGAGAATACCAGTCCTCAGATGTCTGCTTTGTCTGCAATGGTTATCAAAAATAGGCAGGAGCCCACATCAATTTTCTTATTATTTATTTAAATAATTTATTTAAAAAAATGACATAGGGAGCCTCTATTTTTGATAACCAGCCAAGATAAAGTACACTGCTAGGGGCTGAAGCCCACAGCTGCCTACCTTACCTGCACTTGTTATCACAAATAGGCGAGTGACTGCAAGTCAAAGTGGTGTAATACTCTAACAACATTGTTCCCAGAAGCAACCTGTGTTTCAGTGATGCATCTTGACATCTTCTCCATGCTGTTCTTATTCAATTTCAGCACTTCTCCATCCATTTCAGCATTTTTACACCCCCGTCAAATATCCTGATAGGGTCAGAAAATTATTTGAGTTTCCCATTGATTTACATTAGATTAGTTATTCCTGTCGTGTAGAAATTATTTGACACAAATAATCAGAACCAGAATATTTTAATATTAGCCCATCACTAGTTATTATTATTATTATTTAGACTTTTTGAAACCTAGCCAATATCCACAGGTTTCACATCAATCACTAGCAAACAAAATAGGATGACATAGCTAACTTTTCCATTTTGCTGGATAGATTTCAGCAGAATTAACATCGTCATCTCATACTATAACAGTACAAAAAAGTTAATAAGAGCCCTTTTGTACTAATTGAGGGCTAGATAAGGAAGAACAGCAGCACTTTATAAAATGTTATATACATCTCTCATGTCACTTTCTGGTCACTGTTGGAAGGCAGTACTTTATTACTGGACACTGTATTAATTTATGACTAGTGATGAGCGGGAACTACCATGCCTGAGTTCTCAGTACTCATAACGAGCAGTTGGATGCTCCGATGGGCATGACTTGAGTGCCTGAGTATACTGGAAGTCCATAGTATACTCAAGCATTTTCCAAGAAATCTTCTAGAAAAATGTTCAAGTTCCCCAATGACTTTCAGTATTCTCTGTACACGAGTTGCTCCCATCCGAGCATCTAACTGCTGGTTACCAGTATCAAGTACCCGAGTGTTGTAGTGCTTGCTCATCAGTCATCACTATTTATGACATTTCTTTATCAATTAACTAATTTATTCCAACTGCTGTAAAGCACATGCACTTCTGTACTATCAGTACAAACAAAACACAAAGAATTTACAGAGGTAGGAGCTACCAATTTGAGAGCTGTAGCTTGCCTATACTATTTCCATAGCACCAACATTTATTGTACAGATCGAAATCCATGAAGTTGGTTGTTGTCTCACACATAGTCACTACCAGGAAAGTTTTTTAAAATAAAATGTAAATAGACCCAAAATTTAAATGAGAAACAAACACATAATTTCTAGTGTTGAGCGAGTATGCTTGTCACTACTCGGTACTCGCACGAGTATCATTGTACTCGGGCTACTCGGCGGGGACCGAGTAATCTCGCGATACTCGTGCTGTACTCGTGGTCTTCATCCCTGCATGTTGGCGCTCTTTTGAGAGCCAGCCCTCATGCAGGGATTGACTGGCAGACCACTGCAATGCCACAGCCCTGTTAGTTGTGGAATTGCAGTGATTGGCCAGCCTGCACAGCGTGACCGAGCCTTTATATCGGCCGGCGCGCTGTGCTCTGCACACAGCCATCCAGACAGTCAGTGCAGGGAGAGTGTCGCTGCTTCAGGGAAAGGTTTGCGGCCCTTTATAGTTATTTCCGTAGCAGGGCTGCAAACAGTGTGACCAGAAGTACTTCTCAGGACTATTGTAGTTGTATACAGGCAGGCAGGGTATAGCCAGGTCGGAGTACAGGAGCAGAGTCCTTCTCAGGGCTACTGTTGCTGTATACAGGCAGGGCAGGCAGGGTATAGCCAGGTCGGAATACAGGCTAGTGACCAGAAGAGTCCTTCTCAGGACTATTGTAGCTGTATACAGGCAGGCAGGCAGGGTATATAGCCATTCCTAGTGGTGACCGTATACCAGCCTTCATCATATCTGGGGCTGGTGTACACAGTCTAAAACAGTCCTGATAGTGTCAGACTTCTCAGTAATTGTCGCTCCTAAAAACCTGTTAGGTTCTTAGTGCGTCCGTGCGTGCATTTAAAAACCGCACGTGTGTGCCTGTCGGTGGCAGCGTACAGGTGCACTTGTGTGCGTTTTGCACAAACTAGTATATAACGCACAAGTCTAGTGAATAATACACGTCAGTCAGCAGTGTCTGATAGTGTCAAACTTCTCAGTAATTGTCGCTCCTAAAAACCTGTTAGGTTCTTAGTGCGTCCGTGCGTGCATTTAAAAACCGCACGTGTGTGCCTGTCGGTGGCAGCGTACAGGTGCACTTGTGTGCGTTTTGCACAAACTAGTATATAACGCACAAGTCTAGTGAATAATACACGTCAGTCAGCAGTGTCTGATAGTGTCAAACTTCTCAGTAATTGTCGCTCCTAAAAACCTGTTAGGTTCTTAGTGCGTCCGTGCGTGCATTTAAAAACCGCACGTGTGTGCCTGTCGGTGGCAGCGTACAGGTGCACTTGTGTGCGTTTTGCACAAACTAGTATATAACGCACAAGTCTAGTGAATAATACACGTCAGTCAGCAGTGTCTGATAGTGTCAAACTTCTCAGTAATTGTCGCTCCTAAAAACCTGTTAGGTTCTTAGTGCGTCCGTGCTTGCATTTAAAAACCGCACGTGTGTGCCTGTCGGTGGCAGCGTACAGATACACGTTTTGCACAAACTAGTATATAACGCACAAGTCTAGTAAATAATACACGTCGGTCAGCAGTGTCTGATAGTGTCAAACTTCTCAGTAATTGTCGCTCCTAAAAACCTGTTAGGTTCTTAGTGCGTCCGTGCTTGCATTTAAAAACCGCACGTGTGTGCCTGTCGGTGGCAGCGTACAGGTGCACTTGTGTGCGTTTTGCACAAACTTGGATATAACGCACAAGTCTGGTGAATACACGTCAGCACAGCATTGCAAAATGCGCAAGGGCGTTGGCAACGAACAAGGAAGTTGACGTGATGGTGGTGCAGGCAGAGGCCGAGGTCGTGGGCAAGCTCTAATTTCGCCACAACAAAAGCCACATCTACTCGCTCGCACGTCCTGTCCCAAATTCTTGGGGACCGCAGCAGTACACCGCTCTTGAACCAAGACCAGTGTCAACAGGTTGTTAGTTGGATAGCGGATAATGCTTCCAGTCAGATTGGCACCACCACAAACACTCTGTCTTCCACACGGTCAAGTGTCAGTAGCCGTGATACTGCACCGCACATTTCAGAACCTGATCCTCCTTCCTACCACAAGGCTGAGTACACGTCCACGGACATTACTGATCCCACACTTGGACACTCGGAAGAGCTGTTCACGTTTCCATTCGCACATTCTGGCCTCTCGCCAGCTCCTGTTAAAGTGGGTCATAAGGAGATCGTATGTACAGATGCCCAAATATTTGAGCAGCCACGTTCTCACGAAGTTGGCAATGTGTCTCAACAAGGGGTGGACGATGATGAGACACAATTGTCAGGAAGTCAGGAGGAGGAGCAGAGTGCGGAAGAGGAAGACGACGTGGTGGATGATCCAGTAACTGACCCAACCTGGCAGAAGGATATGCAGAGCGAGGACAGCAGTGCACAGGGGGAGGGAGGCGTAGCGTCCCAACAGGCAGTAAGAAGCAGGGTGGTGGCCCCAGGCAGAAGTCAGGCAACCGTTCCCCGGAACAACAACACAAGGTGCCTGTACAAATGTTAGGTCTTCCCGAGTCTGGCAGTTTTTTAAGTTGGCTCCAGATGATTCTAAAAAGGCCATTTGCAACACCTGCCGTGCCAGCATCAGCAGGGGTACCAAAACTAGCAGCCTGACCACCACCAGCATGATGAGGCACATGTCAGCATAGCACCCGACTTTGTGGGAGGTACAACAGAGTCGAGGAGCAGTGCTTGCTGATGTCACTGCTACGTCTTCGCTTGTTGTGCATGCGAGCCAATCCCCTGTCCATGCTGCCTGCAAACAAGCCTCCTCCGGCCCTGCACCTGCAGTTGCCTACGCAGTAATAACACCATCATCAAGAACGTCCTTGTCCCAGTGCAGCGTTCAGTTATCCATTCAGCAAACCTTTGAACGTAGGCGCAAATACACTGCCAACGCCCCACATGCCACAGTTCTAAATGCTAACATTTCGCGACTGCTTGCGCTGGAAATGTTGCCTTTTAGGCTGGTGGAGACAGAAGCATTCCGCGACCTGATGGCGGCAGCTGTCCCACGTTACTCGGTCCCCAGCCGCCACTATTTCTCCCGGTGTGCCGTCCCCGCATTGCATAACCACGTGTCACAAAACATCACACGTGCCCTGAACAACGCTGTTTCAGCCAAAGTCCACCTAACCACAGACACGTGGACAAGTGCTTGTGGGCAAGGCCGCTACATCTCATTGACGGCACACTGGATTAATATTGTGGAAGCTGGGACCCAGTCTGAGCGAGGGACGGAACACGTCCTTCCCACACCAAGGTTTGCAGGCCCTACCTCAGTCAGGGTTTCACCCACACTCTACAGCTCTGGAATGTCATGCTCCTCAGCCTCATCCTCCTCCTGCGCATCCTCATCCACTTAACCCTCCACACCAGTCCCAAGCTGGAAGCACTGCAGCACTGCCTCGGCGAAGCAGCAACAGGCTGTGCTGAAGCTAATCTGCATAGGTGACAAACCCCACAATGCAGAAGAGGTGTGGACAGCTCTGAAACAGCAGGCAGATCACTGGCTCACACCTCTGAACCTAAAGCCAGGAAAGGTCGTGTGTGACAAGGGCCGGAACCTGGTGGCGGCTTTGAGGCGAGGCCAGCTGACACATGTTCCATGCGTGGCCCATGTGCTCAACCTCGTGGTTCAGCGGTTTCTAAAGTCATACCCAGAGCTGTCTGATCTGCTGGTAAAAGTTCGCCGCCTGTCTGCACATTTTTGAAAGTCACCTACTGCTTCAGCCGGCCTTGCCAGCTTTCAGCGCTGTTTGCATCTTCCGGCTCACAGACTGGTGTGTGATGTCCCCACGCATTGGAATTCAACTCTGCACATGTTGGTCAGGATATGTGAGCAGAAGAGGGCAGTTGTTGAGTACCTGCATCACCTAAGCCGTCAGGAAATGGGTCAAACTCCACACATAACACCTGAGGAGTGGAGATGGATGTCCGACCTATGTACCATCCTCCAAAACTTTGAGGACTCCACCAAGATGGTGAGTGGGGATGACGCCATTATTACCGTCACCATACCGCTTCTCTGCCTTCTAAAACGGTCTCTGCTCAAAAACAAACATGATGCATTGTAGGCGGAGCGCGATGAGTTGGAGCAAGAAACAGTAGTGGGTGTGGGTGATAACACACAGCTGAGCCTCGTCTCATCACAACGTGCAGTGGAGGACTATGACGAGGAGGAGGATAAAGACATGGAGCAACTCTCCGGCCAAATTGAGGATATGACATGCACACCAGTCATATCCTCGGTTCAGCGTGGCTGGCCAGAGGACAGGGTAGATGAAGAGGAGGAGGAGGAGGAGGAGGAGGAGGAGGGACAGCATGTTCAGTCATCATGTTGGTCAGGATACTGAAGTACTGGCTGTTAAGAGTCTGGCGCACATGGCTGACTTTATGGTAAGCTGCCTGTCTCGTGACCCTCGCGTTAAGAACATCTTGGCCGACAATCATTACTGGTTGGTAACACTGTTAGACCCACGCTACAAGGAGAACTTTATGTCTCTTATTCCCGAGGCGGAGAGGTCAGCCAAAATGCAGCAGTTCCGGAAGGCCATAGTCACGGAAGTAGGCAAAGCATTCCCCTCACAAAACGCTAGCGGCATAGGTCAGGAATCAGTGGACAACCAAGGCATACAGCCGAGAGGGGCACAAGTCCAATCCGCCAGAGGTAGGGGAACAGTCTTTAAGATGTGGGACAGTTTTCTCAGCCCCTCACGTACCACAGCCCCTGAGGTGCGGGGTAGTGCCACAAGAAATCCTAAGTTTGCCCAGATGCTCAAGGAGTACCTTGCAGATCGAACAACTGTACTCCGACATTCCTCTGTGCCTTACAATTATTGGGTATCCAAGGTGGACACGTGGCATGAATTGGCTCTCTACGCCTTGGAAGTCCTGGCCTGCCCTGCCGCTAGCGTTTTGTCAGAGCGTGTTTTTAGTGCCGCAGGTGGAATCATTACAGATAAACGCACCCGCCTGTCAACTGAAAATGCTGACAGGCTGACTCTAATCAAGATGAACAAGGGTTGGATTGGGCCAGACTTCAACACACCACCAGCAAATGAGAGCGGAATTTAAAGTTTGTAACGGGAATTTGCCATGTACCTCCACTCACCCATGGGTACACACTTCTGGACTTTGGATAATCGCTGGACTGCTCCTCCTTCTCCTCATGCGCCACCATGATGACCGTTACAATAGTTAGGCCGTTGTTTCAGGTATACCCCCTCCTTTGCAATGGGAACAATGTTTTGAGGCCCTCATGCACATCTCTATCCAGGGACAATGTGGAGCCTCCCAATATTTGGCTGCCCTGCCTAAGGGCTATACTACAATAGACCCACTTCCTTACAATGGGCACTTCTGGTTTACAGGCCCTCATGCACGTCTCTATCCAGGGACAATGTGGAGCCTCCCAATTTTTGGCTGTCCTGCCAAAGGGCTATACTACAATAGACCCACTTCCTTACAATGGGCACTTCAGGTTTACAGGCCCTCATGCACGTTTCTATCCAGGGACAATGTGGAGCCTCCCAATTTTTGGCTGTCCTGTCAAAGGGCTATACTACAATAGACCCACTTCCTTACAATGGGCACTTCAGGTTTACAGGCCCTCATGCACGTCTCTATCCAGGGACAATGTGGAGCCTCCCAATTTTTGGCTGCCCTGCCAAAGGGCTATACTACAATAGACCCACTTCCTTACAATGGGCACTTCAGGTTTACAGGCCCTCATGCACGTTTCTATCCAGGGACAATGTGGAGCCTCCCAATTTTTGGCTGTCCTGTCAAAGGGCTATACTACAATAGACCCACTTCCTTACAATGGACACTTCAGGTTTACAGGCCCTCATGCACGTCTCTATCCAGGGACAATGTGGAGCCTCCCAATTTTTGGCTGCCCTGCCAAAGGGCTATACTACAATAGACCCACTTCCTTACAATGGGCACTTCAGGTTTACAGGCCCTCATGCACGTCTCTATCCAGGGACAATGTGGAGCCTCCCAATTTTTGGCTGCCCTGCCTAAGGGCTATACTACAATAGACCCACTTCCTTACAATGGGCACTTCTGGTTTACAGGCCCTCATGCACGTCTCTATCCAGGGACAATGTGGAGCCTCCCAATTTTTGGCTGTCCTGCCAAAGGGCTATACTACAATAGACCCACTTCCTTACAATGGGCACTTCTGGTTTAGAGGCCATCATGCACGTCTCTATCCAGGGACAATGTGGAGCCTCCAAATTTTTGACTGTCCTGCCAAAGGGCTATACTACAATAGACCCACTTCCTTACAATGGGCACTTCAGGTATACAGGCCCTCATGCACGTCTGTATGCAGGGGCATTGGTAAACCTCACAATTTTAGACTGCCCTGGCAAAGGAAAATACTATAAAGACTCACTTCCTCACAATGGGCACATTAGACTCAAGAGGCCTTCATGTACGTCTCTTCTCAGGGACATCGGAGTGCCACACAATGTTTTCACGTAAAATCTTTCATGTAATCTCCAAAAGTAACATACACCAGCTCTATCTCACTATTGGGTATGTGCCCTTAACATTTCCGCCATGAAAATTCATTTTGGTGTCATTTTTGAAGGTTTTCTGGTGAGTCCGTAAAAATGGCGTAAAACGCGGACAAAATTGTTCACAGCTGTGACTTTTAAGTGATAAATGCTTCAAGGAGTCTTCCCCATGCTGTTGCCATTTCATTTGAGCACTCTTCTGATACTTTTGTGACATTTTTAGGGTTTCTACATGCTGCCGGGGGTCATTTCATAAAAATACTCGGGTCTCCCATAGGATAACATTGGGCTCGGTGCTCGGGCCGAGTACATGAGTATCTTGGGATGCTCGGCCCGAGCCTCGAGCACCCGAGCTTTTTAGTACTCACTCATCACTAATAATTTCTCATTCACGCTATTTTACATTCATTCTCTTGTTCAAATGAAGGACACAATGATCTTCGGCATTGATATATCTGTGAAAATGAATGGCCGCTGATTTGCTACAGTAGTCAAGTGACATTGTTTATGTCATGGCTTGTGGTGGACACAGGGCTGGGAGCAGAGCAGCTGCAAAAATCAGTGAGGTAAGTATATCTTTTTTTACTTTAAAAAAGTTCTTGAGGACTTAAGGCCATTGATAAAGTGTTGTCCACTAGTGAAAATCAGCTTTAATTAAATTTACATAGAAGTACATGCTTATTTAAAGAAAATCTGTCATGAACTAGAAAGCATGTTTATGGAACAGAAATTCAGTTGCCTAGCAGAAAAAAAGTAATATGTTTTCAATTATTAATTTAATGTGTTTATGAAATGTTCTCTGATGTTCCCTCTTGCCTTGCTCAAGTCATTTCTCCAAGCGCCTATAATTCCAATTAGGTTTTGACACTGTGAGGTAGCGCGGTCGGCTGCGCAGCAGAAGACACGGGATCCAGGCATCAAGGTTCACAGCACACGGTTTTAATGTCCAAACAAAAAGTCCATAACAAAATACATGTGCCTCTCCAGCAGAGGGCTCAGGAAGTTCTGGTCACTTCCCCCACACCCGGCACACCTGCCCTCGTTCCTGTTTCCTTTTAACCCTTCCTTAAGCCTGTAGGGAAACAGCATTAACCCTATAGTGGATTTACTTTCTATCATGGAGTGAGCACAACCTGGGCGAGACATACCGGCCGTCATATATAACCCCGGTCACAGTCTCACATACCCCCCCCTCAGTTCAAGCGTGCGGGGTTGAACTCCAGCCATCAAGCACGGGCCGCGGGACAAGGCATCGGCGTTGCCCTGCAACCTACCGGCCCGGTGTTCAACCGTAAACCGGAAGTTCTGCAGAGAAAGGAACCACCGGGTAACCCGGGCATTCCGTTCCTTGGCGGACCTCATCCAGACCAGTGGAGAGTGATCCGTCACCAAGCGAAACTGCCGTCCCAGCAGGTAATAGCGTAGGGACTCCAAGGCCCACTTGATCGCCAGGCACTCCTTCTCCACTACGCTATAATTCCGCTCGGGAGGGGTGAGCTTCCTACTCAAGAAGGTGACGGGGTGTTCCTCCCCCTGAACCACCTGAGACAGCACTGCCCCCAGGCCGACCTCCGAGGCGTCAGTCTGTACAATGAACTCCTTCCGGAAATCAGGGTTGACCAGAACGGGCTGTCCGCACAGGACCCCCTTCAGGGCCCGGAAGGAGTCCTCGGCCTGCGGAGTCCACCGCACCATGACGGACTTCTTGCCTTTGAGAAGGTCCGTCAAGGGGGCTGATAGTCCCGCAAAATCCTTTACAAACCTCCTGTAGTACCCCACGATACCCAGGAAGGCCCTAACCTGCTTCGTGGTCAGGGGTCTAGGCCACTTCTGGATCGCCTCAACCTTGTTAATTTGGGGCTTAATCACTCCTTGGCCTATCACGTAGCCCAAGTAGCGGGCTTCCGTGAGTCCCAATGCACATTTCTTGGGATTGGCTGTCAATCCGGCTCATCGAAGCGCGTTCACCACCGCTTGTACCTGTTCCAAGTGGGTCTGCCAATCGGAGCTGTAAATAATGATGTCATCCAGGTACGCTGATGCATACGCCTGGTGGGGTTCCAGCACTAAGTCCATCAACCTCTGGAACGTGGCCGGAGCGCCATGTAACCCAAAAGGCAAGACAACATAGTGGAAGAGACCCTCCGGCGTAACAAAAGCGGTTTTCTCCTTGGCGGACTCCATTAGTGGCACCTGCCAGTACCCTTTGGTCAGGTCGAGCGTGGTAAAATATCGCGCCTGTCCCAGCCTATCAATCAGCTCATCCACCCGGGGCATGGGGTAGAGATCGAACTTGGATATTTCGTTCAATCTCCTAAAGTCATTGCAGAACCTTAAGGAGCCATCGGGTTTTGGTATTAGGACAATCGGACTAGCCCATTCACTCCGGGATTTTTCGATGACCCCCAGGCGTAACATTGTCTTTACTTCCTCCGATATGGCTTGTCGTCGAGCCTCCGGTACCCGGTATGACTTCAGGCGTACCTTCAGGTGGGGCTCGGTGACAATATCATGTCGTATCAGACTGGTCCTACCGGGCAGCTCGGAGAAGACATCGGGGTTCTGCTGAACCAACCGTCTGGCCTCTCGCCTCTGTTGCTTGGTGAGGGCTTCTCCAATCCTTACTTCCGGTTCGTCCTCTCCGGAGGTCGCTGGAGCCGGATGTGAACGACCCGAAGAGGAGGGAGGTGGGGAAAAAACAGCCATCAGGCTTTCCCGTTCCTGCCAAGGTTTTAATAGGTTGACATGGTATATTTGTTCAGGTTTCCGCCTACCGGGCTGCAATACTTTATAGTTAACCACCCCTACTCTTTCCTTTATCTCGTAGGGGCCTTGCCACTGAGCCAGGAATTTGCTCTCCGCCGTGGGGATCAATACCAACACCCGATCCCCGGGTTTAAAGGTCCGCACGGTGGCTTGTCTATTGTAGCGGCCGCTTTGCGCGGCCTGAGCCTCCTGTAAGTGCTCCTTCACAATTGGCATGACCGCGCTTATGCGGTTCTGCATACCCAAAATGTGTTCAATCACACTTTTATGGGGGGTGGGCTCTTGTTCCCATGTTTCCTTTGCCAGGTCCAACAATCCCCGGGGATGTCGCCCGTATAACAATTCAAAAGGCGAAAACCCCGTGGATGCCTGTGGCACCTCTCGTATGGCAAACATCAAATAGGGAAGCATCATATCCCAGTCTTTCCCGTCTTTTGAAATCACCCTTCTTAGCATGGTTTTCAGGGTTTTATTGAAACGCTCGACTAAACCGTCCGTTTGCGGATGATACACAGACGTACGCAACTGCTTGATCTGGAGTAGCCGGCATAGCTCTTTGGTCACTTTAGACATGAATGGGGTCCCCTGATCCGTAAGGATCTCCTTGGGCAATCCCACCCGGCAGAACACAGCAAACAACTCCCGAGCTATAAGCTTTGCTGCAGTATGTCTGAGAGGTATCGCCTCGGGATACCGGGTGGCATAGTCAACGATCACTAGGATGTGTTGGTGCCCTCGAGCGGACTTTACGAGGGGCCCCACCAGATCCATCCCTATCCGTTCAAAAGGGACTTCTATAATGGGTAACGGTACCAACGGACTGCGAAAATGGGTCAGGGGTGCAGTAAGCTGACACTCCGGGCAGGTTTCGCAGAACCGTTTTACCTCCCCAAAGACCCCGGGCCAATAGAACCTTTGCAATATTCGCTCCTGCGTTTTCTTGACCCCTAGGTGGCCACTCATCAGGTGTTTATGAGCCAAGTCGAGGACCCGCCGGCGATGCGGCTGGGGCACCACCAACTGTTCTACCCCTACGCCCCGTATTTCATCTACCCGGTAGAGTAAATCCTGCTTAAGAGCGAAATGGGGGTACCTTACCTGGGCACTGGGCAGCTGTGCCACCCCGTCAACTACTGTCACCCGACTCCGGGCATGTATTAACGTAGGGTCCTGGAGTTGGGCTGTCCCAAACGTATCCGGGGACGCCTCCAACTCCGGGATGGGCTCGACCGTCTCAGCCTCTCCTGCCAATACCTCTAGGGGTGACCTATCGGGTTCACACTCTGTCCCTATCATCGTGACCCCTACGGCAGGTGTCCCGGATTCAGGTTTGTAGGGCTCAGGTCCCGGACCGACCAATATCTGAGGGGACTTAGGGGGTCCCCTCCATAAAGTCCAAAAATAGGGCAGATCCCTTCCTAGGATCACGTCATAAGGAAGAGTGTTAAGAAGTCCCACCTCATGTTGCACCTGACCGCAAGGTGCTGTGATGGTGACAATCCCCGTGGGATAGTCGTGGCGGTCCCCATGTATGCAAACCACCCCCACAGTGCGTCCTGTGGCCTTTACTTTAGCTCTCAAGGTGGATCGCACAAGGGTCACTAAGCTTCCGGAATCCAACAATCCTGTAACCGGACATCCATTCACCTGTATTTGGCACAAGTGGGGCTCTGTTTCTGGGGAGACCAGGTCAGCGGTACACACCACCTGAGCATACATTGAACCCCGCCGGGTAACCCCACAATCCATGGGCTCCGTGGTGAGTGGACACTGGGCTTCCATATGTCCCACCCGCTGGCACCGCCAACATCTAATGGGGACGGAAACCCCCTTGACGGGTTGTCGTTTAGGGTACAGAACCTTCCGGACCTCAGGAATGGCGGCCGCGGCCTCAGACGGGACGGTAGGGGACTCCTGTACCGTTGTCAGCGGTGGGTCCTTGGCCCTAGGCTTGGAGGGGCCGGACCGACGGGCGGTACGCAAAGTCTCAGTGTCCCGTATCAAGTCCTGCGTAGCCACATGCCGCTCTACCAGGGACACTAATTGGTCCAGGGTACTCGGGTCACCCTGTCCTACCCACCGTTGAACGGTGACGGGTAAAGTGCGCACAAAACGATCCACTACTACCCTTTCCACCATTTGCGCCGGGCTCAGAGTGTCAGGCTGCAACCACTTTTTTACAAGATGTAACAAGTCATAGGCCTGGGAGCGTACGGGTTTGGCTTCCTCATAGAACCACTGATTTACCCGCTGAGCCCGTACATAGGTATTCACCCCCAACCGAGCCAGTATTTCGGCTTTCAGGGTCACATAGTCAATGGCGTCCTCGGTACCGAGGTCCAGGTACGCTTTTTGGGGTTCCCCCGTCAGATAGGGCGACAATACCTCAGCCCACTGCGGGGTCGGCAGCTTTTCCCGCTCGGCCACCCGCTCAAACACCGCCAGGAACGCTTCCACATCATCACCCGGGGTCATCTTTTGCAACGCTTGTCTCACCGCTTTCCGGACGCTGCCGTCGTCACCCGGTCCCGGGGTTGTTGCTGCCGGTCCGGCACGGATCGACTTGGCCAGGAGAACCATCTGTTCTTGGTGCCTTTTTTCCTGCAATTGTAAGGCTTGCTGCTGACGTGCATTGGCCTGCTCCATCTGTTCTTGGTGCCTTTTGTCCTGCACTTGCAAGGATTGCTGCTGACGTGCATTGGCCTGATCCAACTGTTCTTGGAGTTTTTTTTTCCTGCACTTGCAAGGATTGGAGCAGGTGTGCATTGGTCTGTTGCTGCTGTGCATTAGCCTGAGCCAAATGCTTTAGTATGTCCTCCATGGCGTCGCCGGGTTTGGGCTGTAGTATAGCCGCTCGAATCCAGGACATGCGCAGCTGGGTCACCAGGGATGGATGCTACACCTCACCGGCTGTCATGCCCGCATTCTCCACCATATGTGAGGTAGCGCGGTCGGCTGCGCAGCAGAAGACACGGGATCCAGGCATCAAGGTTCACAGCACACAGTTTTAATGTCCAAACAAAAAGTCCATAACAAAATACATGTGCCTCTCCAGCAGAGGGCTCAGGAAGTTCTGGTCACTTCCCCCACACCCGGCACACCTGCCCTCGTTCCTGTTTCCTTTTAACCCTTCCTTAAGCCTGTAGGGTACAGCATTAACCCTATAGTGGATTTACTTTCTATCATGGAGTGAGCACAACCTGGGCGAGACATACCGGCCGTCATATATAACCCCGGTCACAGTCTCACAACACAGAATAGAGCCTTAGCTTCCCACTTTGTGATGATATTATTCTTGAAGGGGGCTAGCTGGCTGTCTTCTTATTTTAGTAGTTAAACCAGCTGCTTTATCTATTATGACTAGTGGTGGAATTGAATTCTGCTTGACTTTTAGAAAAAAAAATGCCTTTTAGAAATTACAGATTTTTTGTAATTCCCTTATGGTCAACTAAAATAAAATGGTGGCCAGTTTTGGCTGCCATCTTTCTAAAAGTAGAACAAAGAGGTTTAAAAGAAAAACATCTCATAATTCTGGCTACCCTTGCGCATTGTATGGTCCTTCAAGCCCCCATGCACCGCATCTATGGCCCAGTGTTCACTCTTGGCCAGGAGTTCCAGTTATGAGCAGGTCCAGGAGTTTACTGCACATGCTCTGGGGCCTACTGCCATCAGGAAGTGAATACTGTGCCTTGATTTTCACCACAGGCACTGCATGGTATGTTTTGGTTTCTTTACACATTTTGCCGGCAACTTACCTTCTCAACTGCCCTTTTTTACATCATACACTTATTATTCTCTTGGATCTGTAGAGATCCCAAAGAATAATAAGAGACATTAAATTCAAGGAAAATTACCTCTACATGATTCACATTTCCCGGAAAAATCCATGAGAACAGTTGAATTAGCATGTTACCTAATCTGCTTATGTCTAATTATGAGCATTGCATGGACCACAGAAAAGATTATCTTGCCCCTGCAACCAAAAATATAACCAAAATAGAGGAAACTAATCCACCCCACAAAATATTTTATTTACTTATAATTACTGATGGGCGAACTCGCAGATACCCGGATCAGAAGGTCCACCCGAGTTAAAAGAAAAAAAATAGTTTGGGCCAGAAATTGATCCCAGACATCTGGCCAGACACTGGTCCCCATATAAGTCTATGAGGAACTTAATCCAGTGCTTTAAAATGGCGGTTGAAGGGATAGTGGGATTGGAGCAGGTGCGTTATACTTACCGAGTCTCCGTGCGGCTCTAACGCTACTTCTGGGGCCGCTCATTATCCTTCATACATTTTCACTGCTTTCCCACTCACTGGCAGTCCCTGCATCTCTGATTGGTTGCAGTCCAATGTGCCCCCACACTGTGTGACAGCTTATCTGACTGCAGCCAATTAGAGGTCACTGTGTGTGCGTATGTATTGCTGTAAAAATAAATAAATAACATACTGTAGAATATGACCACACATTGTGAGCTTCAGGCACAGACTGAGTTGCGCAATGAGCAATGACATCCCTCAGGTTATTTGTGGTCACAGCTAAAGGTTCCCACTGTTCTCCACCTGTGATCGCAGGTAACCTGATCTCAGGTTACCTCATTGAACTGATTGACCTCAGGCGATCCTTTTATGTTGATACACAGCCAAGATAAGCACATGGTTGGGGGCTGCAGCCTGCAGCTGTATTCTTTAGCTGTGCTGGATATAATAATATGGGGACCCTATGCCAATTATTTTATCTATTTTTTCAGGCTGAGGGCGTTTTCTGACTGCAACCAATCAAAGTTACTGGGACTGCTGGTGGGCTGGGAAAGCAGTGCATATGCATGAAGCTAATTAGCAGCCCCGGAAGTAGTGTGAGTGGACCCGGACGCAGTGTTACAGCCTCACGGGGACCAGTAAGTATACAGCACTTGCTTTATTCTTATTTTTTTTTTTTTTATATATTTTTTATATTTCTTAAGTGGTCGGACGGGGTCCACCCATCACTACTTAAAACGGTAACATTGAAAATGTGGTTTTGTCACTGCAAATGTGCTTTTGGTGTCTTAATGCATGTTCACAAGGATAGCAGCAGTTGCTGAAGTAATATCATCAGGCAGACCAAGATTGACCATGCATTGTGTGAATGGGGCAGTGTTTTTAGTGGCCAGTGTGTAATTGTTACATTTCTTATTTAGCAGTCACTACTGGGTAAACAAACATACACCTATTGTGGTTAATGAAGCAGCTATCCACACCTTAATTAGCAAGCTTCTTTATGAAAAAGGTATCATTTTCATGAGAAAACACCTTTTGGGTTACTGGCAGACACAGTCAGAGAGGGCCCCTGTGCAAGAACAGGATATGGGTCCTTTGTAGTCCAATAGCTCATCATAATGCACAATTGCACCTGCTTTGAAAGTAAAAATGGACCCCCTTTCTTTTTTGGCTCCTCTGCGTCTGTACAGGTTGCATCAATGATATGTATGCCCCTGTGTTGGATTATATTCTTTGTATGAAGAGTACTTCCTATTTTATGAGGTGATTCTGTGACAAACTCTACTTAAAGGGGTATTCCCATCTCCAAGATTCTATCCCAATATGTAGTAGGTATAATATAATTGAAGAAATTATCTTCAATTAGAAATGTAGTATTTTCTTACCTCATGTGCAGCTTAGGTATCCATGGCTACGACCACTCATTTAGTGACAGTTTGTTATTTAAGTGTGGTCGTAACCATGGATACCTAAGCTGCAATGCCCTTCACATGAGGTAAAAGACAAGCTAATCAGGAGAACTATGCCACATTTCTTGTATGTGTTAACATTACGATTATTATTATGATTATTATTATTATTTACTACATATTGTGACATGATCTAGGAGATGAGAAAACCCCTCTAAGCTTTTCATATACAGAATAAAAAGGTAATCGAAAGTTGTTTCAGAGAAAGAGCATAAACTCTACTAATGTGATAAGCTGGGGTTAATATGCAGAAAAAACAATGTCATCCGCACCAGAACTTTTGGAGGAGCATTTATGAAAAGGAATTTGGATGGAAAAAGGCAACTGGTTTTCACTATGTTAAGGGAAGGAGACAAAACATCTGTAGGAAGAGATATTGTTCTTTTGACATCCACAAAGGAGTTGGCAGATGTCACTGCAAAAAGTTGGAAACAGAAAAGGATTGTTTCAGAGATAAAAATTGGGATAATCCAAGATGTCACAATGATAAAGATTTTCTTCCTAACATTACATCGAGCCATGCTGTTCTCTTTGTACTCATTCCATTAACAATGCTTCAAATGCAAACCATATAACCGCCAGCTGGGTAAGATTGCAGAGGTTTGGTTGAAAGCAAAGCGGTGTAAGCAGACATGTTAAAAAAAGATCTGGGACAGAATCACGTAATTTTTTTTTACATGTTGTGAATGTATTGTATAGAATAAAGTATTGCAAAATACACCCATAATATATACAGAAATGTCCATGATATGTCACAGATTAGAGGCTAGCATAAGTTCTAGTTCCCAGCAAACCGTCACTGATAATGCCATAACATTGTCCAATATATCTAATGTCCCTTTAACAAAATAATTGAGGGACCTGTGTAAAAGTATCTATAAAATCACTCTATTATTTTATGTTGTGTCAAAATATATAATGATAGTTGTAATCAAAAAGCAGCCAGAAAATGATCAACTCTAAGGGGTACTTTGCACGTTGCGACATCGCTAGTATCGACTAGCGATGGCGAACGCGATAGTACCCGCGCACGTCGCACATGTGATATCTTGTGATAGCTGCCATAGCAAACATTATCGCTACAGCAGCTTCACACACACTTACCTGCCCTGGAACGTCGCTCTGGCTGGCGACCCGCCTCCTTCCTAAGGGGGCAGGTCGTGCGGTGTCACAGCGACGTCACACGGCAGGCGGCCAATAGAAGCGGAGGGGCGGAGATGACCGGGATGCAAACATCCCACCCACCTCCTTCCTTCCGAATAGCCGGTGGAGGAAGGTAAGGAGATGTTCCTCGCTCCTGCGGCTTCATACACAGCGATGTGTGCTGCCGCAGGAATGAGGAACAACATCATATCTCCTATTGGTGCGACATTATGAAAATGACCGACGCTACACAGATCACCGATTTTCTATGCTTTTGTGATCGTTTATCGGCGCATCTAGGCTTTACACGTTGTGACATTGTTACCGGCGCCGGATGTGTGTCAATTTCAATTTGACTCTGACGATATCGCAGTAGCGATGTCGCAGCATGCAAAGTACCCCTTACACTAAAAATAACATTAAATTATCCAAAATACATAAATACATGTAAGATCATTCTTTAAAGCACTCATGAAAACCGTTTATATAGTGTCATTAAAGGGATGTTCCATAGAATAGGTCAAACGGTATGGTTCCGACCGCTGGGATCCAAATTAGATGGCAGAACGTGAAAACAATTACTATGGTTAAAATAAAGTGGTTTCACTGCTGCTCCAGTCATTCTTTATGGAACTGTTGAGTGTTGTTTTTTGGCTTTTTTTTGCCAACCCCCATTAAGAATAAATAGGCCATCGGTTAAGTGTCTTACCTTGCAACAGAGATACAAGATTCCCATTCTGGATAAATATTCCTAGTTCTGATGATCTTAGCGTCCAAATCCTCAATAATCGAGAAAATTATCACCTGTGGACCGGTGATATCTTCTTTTCACTGGACAATCCCTTAAGTCTAATATGAGCCCATTTTTAATATCTGTGTGCGGTCAAGTTCAGGTTCATTTAAAGTTGTTTTTTTTTTTATTTGGGATGGAAAAAAGGTAGCAAGCTCAATTAGAAGATGTTCTGAAAGTGTTATCCTTTTTAGGTAATATGTTTGCTGATAAATCAGAATACGGGGTCCCATGATGAGATACAGGGGAACATGGAGCACCGGTAAGTCCATGATATAAGCCAGTGGGGGCTTTGTGTATAGTAACTATGCAATTACAACTGAAATGATCAAAATTACAAATATAGCTACAATTTAATCTAGAATGATTTTCTTCATTCTTGTTGTTACTAAACCCAAGGAATAAAAAATCTCAGTCAAGTAAAGAAATAGACGCAAAAATCTTTTCTCTTATCTACGATACACTATTAGATTTGGCTAAGTAAAAGTATAAAAAATTACACTAAACTTCACTAAAATGTTCAAACTGGTCATGGGATCTCTAACTTGTAAATAATAACTTTATGTCCAAGAAAATATGAAACATTGTGACTACATTAGAATTTAATTTGGATAATAAGTGGTTACATAGACTTTAGCAGTAGTATAGTACAGTATTTATTAATAGTATTAGTATTGTATACGGTATGTTTGTAAATTAATCTGACCTGCTCAGAGAATGTACCAATGTATCAATTAAATTATTTTATTTGAGGCATATTAATAACAGAGATAATAATGAAATGCAAATTCTGAATGGAACTGAATTTCAACCTTGTTTTATGTCCTAAAGGGGTTATCCCAAAACCACAACTTATCCTAAGTTCCTAATGTAAATGGAGCGGTAGAGCGCATGCATCATTACTGCTTTGTTCACTTATAGGTAATTGTGGGAAAATCCATTTCAGATTCAATGCTTGGGATTTTATTTTTGGTAATTCATCGCTTCTTTAAAAAATGTGCATCTAAATAAATAAATTTAAGCTCTTCAGAACAGATTAGAAGGTTTCATCATCTGCACTTAATAAAGAAATGATATAACACAGAGATCACGAAACGCAGAATTAAAAAGGAAGGCGGAAATATTAAGACTATGAGTTGGATACTCACTTGACATACAAACAAGATTTACAGACTACATTTTTATCTACAGATGTCAAATGAGCAAAGAGCCATTGAAAACAGGCACATCTGTGAGAAATAAGCACAGTGTTCAAGATTTCTATACTGCAGTTTCCAAACCTGGATCCAAACTTTAAAGTCATTATTAAGTAATACCCGTCCTCATGTGCTGAGTGGGTTGCACACAAGCTTTTATCGACAATCCTGCAGAAATGCACTTACTCGTCATGCGTGCGATATGTAATCTTTACCTTCCCATTATTTAAACATTTTTTTTATTTTCAGAGGGATTCCTTAAAAATAAATTAAGTCCTCCTGATGAATATAAACGCTGAGATTATTCTAATTCAGAGATGAGAAAAGTTTTAAGAAATTGAATTTGTTCAAATTTTCCAAAATTTGTGTTTTCTAGCTAATCTAAATTTTTGAGAAATCAATTTATATAAAATTTTGGTTTGAAAGATGTTAACAAAATCTATAAACTATTATATTCACATAATCTATGCTGGTTCTCTGCTGACCTCCTACAATATCCCCTCTTCTCCAGCACTGGATTGCTCTTCACTCATTTGCCACCAACTAGGCCTCAATGCACGTTCTGCTGAAATTATGTCATTAGTTGCACCGTTGCATATTGCTACATGGGGCGGTGCATGTTATGACATTATGACATGCATTGAGACATACAGGTGTATCTCAATACATTAGAATATCATAAAAAAATAATTTATTTCAATAATTCAGTCATTATAAACACAGTAATCTATTTCAAGTGTTTATTTCTGTTAAGGCTGTCTTACACGGTACGACCGATTGTGCAATTTCACAATCGATCGTACCCGCCCCCGTCCTTTTTGTGTCACGGGCAAATCGCTGCCCGTGTAGCACAAAGTCAGTAACCCCCGTCACACGTACTTACCTCTCGTGCGACCACGCTGTGGGCGGCGAACGTCCACTTCCTGGAGTGGGAGGGACGTTCGACGTCACAGCGACGTCACACGGCCGCCGGCCAATGGAAGCGGAGGGGCGGAGATGAGCGGGACGTAAACATCCCGCCCACCTCCTTCCTTCACATAGCCGGCGGCGGCCGTGTGACGCAGGTGAGCTGCTCTTCATCGTTCCCGGGGTGTCACACGGAGCGACGTGTGCTACCCCGGAAACGATGAACAACTAAATTAAACGATATTATGGAACCTAGCGAGCAGTACACGACTCACGATTTGTGAGCGATACTGCATCGCTAGGAGGTGTCACACAGGCCGGCATCGCCAGCGATGCCGGATGTGCGTCACAAAAACCGTGACCCCGACGATCTATAGCACGATAGATTGTCTGGTGTAAAGCAGCCTTTAATGTTGATGATTATGGCTTACAGCCAATGAAAACCCAAAATCATTATCTCAGAAAATTAGAATAATTACCACAAAACACCTGCAAAGGCTTACTAAGCATTTAAAATGGTCCTTTAGTCTGGTACAGTAGGCTACACAATCATGGAGAAGACTGCTGACTTGATAGATGTCCAGAAGGCAGTCACTGGCACACTCCACAAGTAGGGTAAGCCACAAAAGGTCATTGCTAAAAAAAAAGCTGGCTGTTCAGAGTTCTGTATCTAAGCATATTAATGGAGAGATGAGTGGAAGGGAAAAGCGTGGTAGAAAAAGGTGCACAAGCAACCGGGATAACCACAGCCTTGATAAGATTGTTAAGAAAAGGCCATTCAAAAATTTTGGGGAGATTCACAAGGAGTGGACTGCTGCTGGAGTCAGTGCTTCAAAAGCCACCACACACAGACGTATCCTGGACATGGACTACAACTGTCATATTGCTTGTCTCAAGCCACTCATAACCAATAGACAATGCCAGAAGCGTGTTACCTAGGCCAAGAAGAAAAAGAACTGGACTGTTGCTCAGTGGTCCATGATGTTGTTTTCAGATGAAAGTAAATTTTGCATTTCATTTGAAAATTAAGGTACCAGAGTCTGGAGGAAGAATGGAGAGGCATGCAATCCAAGCTGCTAGTGTGAGGTTTCCATATCAGTGATGATTTGGGAGCCATGTCATCTGCTGATGTAGGTCCACTGTGTTTTATCAAGACCAAAGTCAACGCAGCTGTCTACCAGGAAATTGTAGAGTAATTCATGCTTCCCTCTGCCGACAAGTTTTTTTGAGATGGATGTTTAATTTTCCAGCAGGACTTGGCACCTGTCCACACTGCTAAAAGTACCAACACCTGGTTTAATAACCAGCGTTTCACTGTGCTTGATTAGCCGGCAAACTCGCCTGACCTAAACCCCATAGAGAATCTATGGATATTGTCAAGAGGAAGATGAGAGACACCAGATCCAACAATGCAGTTGAGCTGAGTCTGCCATCAAATTAACCTGGGCTTCCATAACACCTCAGCAGTGCCACAGGCTGATCGCCTCCATGCCACGCCGCATTGATGCAGTAATTCATGCAAAAGGAGCTCCAAATAAGTATTGAGTGCATTTACTGTACAGACTTTTCAGTAGGCCAACATTTCTGAGTTTCAAATCATTTTTTCAGTTGGTCTTGTATAATATTCTAATCTTTTAAGATAATGTCTTGTGGGTTTTCAATGGCTGAAAGCTATAATCATCAACAATAACAGAAATAAACACTTGAAATAGATCAATCTGTTTGCAATGACTCTATATAATATATGCAATTCCTTTTTGTATTGAATTACTGAAATAAATTAACTTTTTGATGATATTCTAATTTATTGAGATGCACCTGTAGCAGGTGCTATAAGCAGCGGTAAAGAGTAGAGATGTGCGATGTTCGAGTCGAACGGTTCGCCAATTTCATGTTCGAGTGATTTTGGGGGGTGTTCGAGTCGTTCGACGAACTCGAACGATTTGCTTAAAGTTTGGCAGTTCGAGTTACGTTCGAGAATGGTTCGATCACTAAAAACGTAACTGTAGCATTTTACAGCTGCGTGTGCAGGGAGCCATCGCTGGCAGCCTGCGATAAGCTGGTAACCAGGGTAAATATCGGGTATCCAAGCAAAGTGCTTTGCTTAGTAACCTGATGTATACCCTGGCTACGTGTGCAAAAATCCCCGGAAGCCACACAGAAGCAGTCTGTGTCACGCCCCAGCCCCAGCCCCGTGGCTGACCGCTCAGCAGTGTCCGCAGCTGCCCGCACTGTAATGTGTCCGCAGCTGCCCACACTGCAGTGTCAGCAGCCGCGGGGATCACAAGCGCTGCCGTCAGGAGGTTAGTAAAGTTCTTTACCTGCATTGATAAAGTCCTGCCCTCCTGACGTCAGGCCTGTCACTGTCTTCCATGGCCGCCGCTTGTCACATCTCCTCTTGCTGCCGACCCGAGACTGTGACTGGCGGTGATCTCACGGGCCGCTCACGATACTTGGTTTGTGAAGGCGGCGGTCATTGAACTCAGTGACAGCGCTCCTGTCAGGAGTGCAGCGATCACCGCAGGTAATATACCTCGCTAACCTCCTGACAGCAGTGCTCGTCATGCCCTGCAGTGACAGCTCTGGCGTCAGGAGTGCAGGAGATCATCACAGCAGGTAATTATCTCATCTAGGAGATTCAAATAGGAGAACAACTTGCATGTGGCCACCTTAAACACCTTTTCTCATAATTGGATACACCTGCTTATGAAGTTCAAAGCTCAATGAGGTTGCAAAACCAATTTAGTGCTTTAGTAAGTCAGTAAAAAGTAGTTAGGAATGTTCAAATCAAGAAATTGATAAGGGTGCCCATACTTTTGCACCGGTCAAATTTTGTTTAAATGCGGATTGCACATTTTCTGTTAGTACAATAAACCTCTTTTCAATCCAATAATATTACTGAGTCCATCAGTTATTAGATATATGAAACTGAAATAGCTGTTGCAAAAACCCAAATTGTTATAAAGAAAAAAGGTTAACATAAATAGGGGTTCCCAAACTTTTTCATATGACTGTATAGTAGGTGTAATAGCAATAATATTAGTAAATACCTTTTTTTGGAAATGTAGTATAGTTCTTCTGATTAGGCATGCCCTTACCTCATGAGCAGGGCATTGCAGCTTTGGTAGCAACAGTTACGACCAAGAGCAACCCACTGTCTCTATGAATGTTGGTAACCATGCATACATAAGCTACTGCAATGCCCTGCTCATGAGGTAAGGAACATAGCTATAATCAGGAGAGCTATACTAAATTTCCAAATGGAGGTATTTACTATTTCTGTTGCCCTGCTGAATGAATACAAAACATGAGAGTCCGTCATACGCCGCAAAATAACATGTCTAAATAGCGAGCTCTGTTGTTTAGTATTCATTCAGTAGGATAACTGGACTTAAAGGGGTATTTCATCTCCAAGATCCTATCCCCAATATATAGTAGGTAGAATAGTAATAATATCAGCAAATACCAATATTTGGAAATGTAGAATAGTTCTCCTGATTAGGCATGCCCTTACCTCATGAGCAGGGCATTGCACCTTTGGTAGCAACAGTTACGACATGGACTCTGCTGCTGTGGACCCGGGGAGAATGGGTGTAGATTCATTGCACCCACACTCCTCACATGGAGGGTCTTCACTCCTAGAAAATGGGCGATACGTTCCCTGAGCGTGTCCCCCCATATTCTAGATGATCTAGAGTCGTCGTGGGACCCCCTTATTTTTTTTCCTTACAATAAATTGGTGAAAGAGGGAATGTTTTGGGGAGTGTTTTTTCAAATAATTTTTTTTTTGTTGTCTATTTTTTGTTAGTACTGACAGGTTGTTATGTCGGCTATCTGATAGACGCCATGACATCACAAACTGCTGGGCTTGAGGTCAGGTGACCTTACAGCTAGTATCAACTGCATTTATTACTCCGTTTGCCACCGCACCAGGGCACGAGATGAGCTGGGGTGAAGCACCAGGATTGGCACAATTAGTGGATGTGCCACTTCTGGGGCGCCTGCGGCCTGCTATTTTTAGGCTGTGAAGGGCCAATATCTATGGACCTTCCCACCCTGAGAATACCAGACCACAGCTTTCCCGCTTTACCTTGGCTGGTGATCCAATTTTGGGGGACTCTACTTTTTTTTGTAATTATTATTATTTATAAAATAATTATAAAAAAGAGCCTGGGGTGACCTCCACATTGGATCACCAACCACGGTAAAGCTGCCAGCTGTGGTTTTCAGGCTACAGCCGTCTGCTTTATCCTAGATGGCTATCAAAAATGGGGGGACCCCACGTCTTTTTTTTACTATTTTTTTAAATAAAAAAAAATTAGTGGGCTTCCCTGTATTTTGATTGCCAGCCAAGGTAACGCCAGGCAGATGGGGGTGGCAACCCGTAGCTGTCTGCTTTATCTGCGCTGAGAATCAAAACAACCGTGGAGCGCTACGGCATTTTTTTTAATGATTTATTTTTACAGTACTGTGATGTCAGGCAATCAAAATACAGGGAAGCCCATTTTTTTAGTTATTTAAATAAATAATGACAAAACAAATATATGGGCTCCCGCTGCATTTTTTGTATTGCTAGATAAGGGTAATCCAAGCAGATACTGGCTGCTAACCCCCACTGCTTGGTGTTACCTTCACTGGCAATGGAAAATACAGGGAACCTTTTTTTATTTTTTTGCCAAAAAACTAAAAAAAAAATTACGTGTGCTTTGCCATATTTTTGTATGCTAGCCAGGTACAGCAGGCAGGCACGGCTGCCCCCCAGCCCCCAATTTGTACCCGGCTGTAAACTTAAAATATAGGGAAGCCTTTTTTTTAAATATTTCATGAATTTCATGAAATAATTAAAAAAAACAAACACCTGGGCTTCACCCCATTTTTGTGTTTAGCCAGGTACTACTAGGCAGCTGGGGATTGGAATCCGCAGCACAGGTTGGCCCGAGGTTTCTGGGTCCCTCTGCTGCGAATTGCAGTCCGCAGCCGCCCCAGAAAATGGCACTTTCATAGAAGCGCCATCATCTGGCGCTGTATCCAACTCTTCCAGCAGCCCTGAAGCCAGGTGGCTTGCTGGGTAATAATGAGTTAATACTAGCTTTGTTTTACTAGCTAGTATTAAGCCAGAGATTCTTAATGTCAGGCAAGTTTGACCCAGCCATTAAGAATCCTCAATAAAGGGTTAAAAAAAGACACCACACAGAGAAAAAATACTTTAATAGAAATAAATACACAGACACACTTAGAGACTTCATGTTTATTACTCCCTCTCAACCCTCCACGATCCTTGTCTTCTGTCTTCTTTCTCCTTCAACCCATGCAGCTCTGCTACATCAGACAGCACTGCATATGAGAAAGACGCTGCTGCTCCCCGTGCAGTCTAATCATTCAGTGAGAGTGAGCAGAGGCTGTGGGCTGTAAGCGGTGACGTCACCGCTGACAGGCGGTTACTCTAGCAATGGTGCTCCGATCACGTGATGTCCGGTGCCGCAATTCACCAGCTGTGGCAGCCAGTCTTTGCATGTGGGCTGACTCTTTAAAGAGCCCCCACATGCAGGAACTGGGAAGCTGACCATGTGCCAGAGCATCTCGCCGGTACACGGAGATGCACAAAGGATCACCGCGTACCGGAGAGATGCACTGACAGGACCTAGCATGACATCTAGCCATGTGACCAGTCTGTAGCCAATGAGATAGTAGACACGTGACTGGTCACATAGCTATAACGACGTCACGGAAGGTCCTATCATCAGTGCTGGTAACCGGGAGGACGCAGCAGTTATCGGAAGGAAAAGCGTTGGGAGACAGACTGCAGGACGCTTCGTGGGGACCTGTAAGTGTAATGGCAATGTTTATTAACTGTATGTGTACATGTATAATGTGTTTTTATGTTTGTGTTTGCCTCCCTTTGTTTTCAATGGGGTTCGAGTTGGTTCTTCGAACGTTCGTCGAATGTTCAACGAACTTGTCCTCCGTTCGACGAACCAAACCGAACTCGAACTCTAGAGGGTCGGCTCATCTCTAGTAATGAGTGAAGAGAAGACCCACACCAGAGTAGAGAAGTGACTTTGAAAAGACATCGACTGATAGGGTTGCCAACTTGTCTTTTTTTTTTTTCTGGACTACTTATCGAAAAGCCACAGACACACAATATTTGTATGAACACATTGGAAAACAGTAGATCTTTATGATTTTAAGTCATACATGTTTGAAGCCTATAATTTTGATATAAATCAGTATATTGACAATAAAATGATGATAATTAACCCTTTAGTGACGGAGCTAATTTTCACCTTAATGACCAGACCAAATTTTGCAATTCTGAGCAGTGTCACTTCATGAGGTTATAACTCTAGAACGCTTCAACGGATCCCGGTGATTCTGAGATTGTTTTTTCGTCACATATTGGACTTCATGTTAGTACCAAATTTAGGACAATATTTTTTGCGTTTATTTATGAAAAAAATTGAATATTGGCAAAAAATTTTGAAAATTTTGCAATTTTCAACTTTTGAATTTTTATACCGTTAAACCAGAGATTTCTGTGACACAAAATAGTTAATAAATAACATTTCCCACTTATCTACTTTACATCAGCACAATTTTGGAAACAAAATTTTTTTTCGTTAGGAAGTTAGAGGGGTTCAAAGTTTATCAGCGATTTCTCATTTTTACATCAAAATTTACAAAACCATTTTTTTAGGGACCACATCACATTTGAAGTGACTTTGAGAGGCCTAGATGACAGAAAATACCCAAAAGTGACACCATTATAAAAACTGCACCCCCCAAAGTACTCAAAACCACATTCAAGAAGTTTATTAACCCTTCAGGTGCTTCACATGAACAAAAGCAATGTGGAATGAAAAAAAGCAAAAATTAAATTTTACCTAAAAATGTTGCTCTAACCCAAATTTATTCACTTTTAGAAGAAATAACACAACAAAATGGACCCCAAAACTTGTTCCCCACTTTCTTATGAGCACGCCGATACCCCACATGTGGTCAGAAACCTCTGTTTGGACAAATGGGAGGGCTCGGAACAGAAGGAGCAATATTTGAATTTTGGAAAGCAAATTTGGCTGAAATAGATTGCGGGCACCATGTTGCATTTACAGGTCCGCTAAGGTACCTAAACAGAAGAAATCCCTCACAAGTGACACCATTTTGGAAACTAGACCCCTCAAGGCTTCTATCTAGGGGTATAGTGAGCATTTTAGATCCACAGGTACTTCACAGATTTTGTTAACGTTACGTTGTCATATTGAAAATTTTAATAATTTTCTCAAAAATGTTGCTTTAGCATCAATTTTCTCACTTTTTCAAGAGGTAATTCCAAAAATTTGACCTCAAGGTTTGTTAACCACTTTTTTATGAGCGCGGTGATACCTCACATGTGGTCTGAAACCTTTGTTTGGAAAAATGGGAGGGCTTGGAACGAAAGGAGCAATATTTGAATTTTGGAAAGGAAATTTGGCTGAAAAAGATTGCGGGCACCATGTCACATTTGGAGGACCCCTAAGGTACCTAAACAGCAGAAACCCCGCACAAGTGACCCCATTTTGGAAACTAGGCCCCTCAAGGAATTTATCTAGATGTTTGGTGAGTACCCTGAACCCCCAGGTGCTTCACAGAATTTTAAAATGTTGAGCCATGAAAAAAAAAAAAAAAAATTTTACCACAAAATTGTTATTTCAACCAGGTAGCTATTTTTTTTACAAGAGTAAAAGGAAAAAATTAAGCATAACATTTATTGTGCAATTTCTCCTGAGTTTGGCGATACCTTATATGTGGTGGAAATCAACTGTTTGGGTGCACAGCAGGGCTCAGAAGGGAAGGAGTGCCATTTGACTGCAAAATTGGCTGGAATCAATAGCGGACACCAGGTTGCATTTGGAGAGCCCCTGAGGTGCCTAAACAGTGGCTGTCCCCCACAAGTGACTCCATTCTGGAAACAAGACACCTCAAGGCTTTTATCTAGGTGTATAGTGAGCAGTTTGAATCCACGAATACTTCACAGAATTTGATAAGCTTAGGTTGCCATATTGAAAATTTCATTTTTTTCACAAAAATGTTGCTTCAGCATCAAATTTCTCACTTTTTCAAGAGACAACAACAAACCGTGGACCCAACAGGTTGTTATCCAATGTCTTATGAGCACAGGGATACCCCACATGTGGCCAAAAACCTCTGTTTGGATAAATGAGAGGGCTTGTAATGGAAGGGGTACCATTTGAATTCTGGAAAAGTTGAGATAAATTGCGGGCACCATGTCACATTTGCAGGGCCCCTTGGGTACCTATACATTAGAAACCCCCCACAAGTGACTCCATTTTGGAAACTGGATTTTATTCAGGAGTATAGTAAGCATTTTGAATCCACAGGTACTTCACAAAAATGTTGCTGTAGCAACAAATGTCTCACTTTTAGGCTATGTGGCCATGATCCAGCGACACAGCGTCTAGTACACAGTACCAGCCTTCCTGCAGAGATGTGAGTGTTGTCCACGGGAGAGCGCAGCTGCCCATGCCCACGATTTGGGTTCAGGCTGCTGTGGAGCTCTATGCTACCTGCAGAGAACACTCATCTCCGCAGCATAAATTGACATGCTGAGGCTCGGGAAGCTGCACCACAGGTCGGTTTATGCTGCGGAGAAAAGAAGCACAGTGGGCACGGGATTTCTAAAAATCCTTCCACTGTGCTTCTACTGCACAACGCAGCGTTATGGACGCAGGGAAAACACTCTGCGCCCAAAACGCTGCAAATCCCGATTGTGGGCGCACAGCGTAAAATGCTACAATGGATGAATGGATAGATGTCAAACAAATATAACGTCCCACCCCCTGCATATTCTAAGCTGGCGCCCTTTAGTGCCTTTCATGTGGCACTAAAGGGTGCCTAGCCTTGTATTTAGCCCCCCAAAAAATTAATAATTAAAATAAACGACGTGGGGTCCCCCCTATTTTTGATAGCCAGCTAGGGTAAAGCAGACAGCTGTAGCCTGCAAACCACAGCTGACAGCTTCACCTTGGCTGGTGATCAATTTGGAAGGCTCCCCAGGCGTTTTTTTTTTAAAAAAAACGTGGGGTCCCCCCAAATTAGATCATCAGCCAAAGTGAAGCAGACAGCTGGGGTCTGGTATTCTCAGGGTGGGAAGAGCCATGGTTATTGGACTCTTCCCAGCCTAAAAATAGCAGGCCGCAGCCGCCCCAGAAGTGGCGCATCCATTAGATGCGCCAATCCTGGCGCTTCGCTCCAGCTCATCCCGCGCCCTGGTGCGGTGGCAGACGGGGTAATATATGGGGTTGATACCAGCTGTAATGTCACCTGGCATCAAGCCCTGGGGTTAGTGATGTCACGGCATTTGAACAGATACCCGACATTACTAACCCAGTCAAGTAATAGAAAAAAATAAAGACAAAAAAAAAATTTATTTGAAAAAAAACTCCCCGAAACATTCCTCTTTTACCAATTTATTGAAAATAAATAAATTTCGGTCGCTGTAATCCATTTTGGAGGTCCCACGCCGACTCTGGATCTTCTAGAATATGGGGGGCACGTTCAGGGAACGTATCCCCCATTTTCTGGAAGAGCAAGCTCTCCATGAGCAGTGTGGGTGCAGTAATCTGAGAATACTGCACTCACACTGCCCCGGTCCAACCTAGGGCAGAGTGACCTGCAGTAACCTCATTCTAGAATATGAGGGGCACGCTCACAGAACGTACCCCCCATTTTCTAGAACAGCAGCCTCTCCATGTGAGGAGTGTGGCTGCAGATCACTGCACTCACCCTCCCCCGGTCCACAGTGGAGCAGCCTGTGCAGTAGCGACGTCAGCATCCCTGCTTGCAGGGATCCAGCTGACAGCCGCTGTCTGCGCATGCGCCGCCAGCTTTCAAGAAGGAAGCGGCGTGATCCCGGGGCCGGAGCACCAGCAGCCAGGTAACGTATAACCGGGGGCTGGGGGGGGGTGACGGGGGGTGACGGGGGGGTGACCTGGGGACAACTTTCTGCCGCATGTGACGTGTCACATGCGGCAGAAAGAGCAGCATGAATGCGGCCGCGCGGCGCCGCCATCTTCCACGCTCCGGAGGGGTGAGGGGGGAGGCGGCTCTGGAGACCGGAGGGGGCTCCGGGGACCAGAGATCTCCGGTGTACCGGAGGAGGGGTCAGGGGGAGGACATTTCCCTCCGATCTGAAATGTTTGATCATTTCAGATCGGAGGGAAATGAATGCAGAGCCGGCAGTGGCGGGAGTTTTCAGCGCGCGTCGGCGCCATCTTGGATTTTCCGGAGGGGGGGTAGGGGTGGTGGGGGGGACTCTCCGGTACCGGGGGCTTTGGGGGCACTAAGGGCTCATATTTATGTCTCATTTGACATGTTTGATCACGTCAGATGAGAAATAAATCAATTTTACCGGCCATTTATTTTTTTTTAATGTTGTCGCCGGTATACGGTGTATACCGGCGATCGCATTAACGGGGTCCAAAAAAAACACCCCGATTCATAATCTTGGGGGTCTCAGCTACCTCCGGTAGCTGAAACCCCCGAGATTTTTCGTCACTGGGGGGCGCTACAAGCTTTTTCCGGCCTGACGTCTCAAGACGTCGGAACAGAATAAGTACCCTGTTTTTCCGACGTCTTGAGACGTTAGGCCGTCGCTATGGGGTTAAAGTCAAAATAATGTTTTTAAGCTTCTTCCATTTTGAAAATAATCACAGATGCCATACATTTTTACAGACAGCAAAAAAGTGCCCTTTTTACAGACTGTTCTGGAATTTCTGGACAGTTGGCAATCTAACCAGCATGGAGTTGTAGCATCAGGGACAGGTGAGGGGCTAGGTGAGTATAATATTTTTTTAACCCCTTTCTGGCTGATATGTTTATTATACTTTCAGTTTAGGATGGCTCAAAGCATAATAAATAACTGTAACTTTACTTGCGCATATTTCTGAAATAAAGCTTCCACTCTCAGAACAAAATGTATGCTTATATTTAGCGTCCTAGTGCCAGTATAGCACTGGCTTTACTTTATATATGAAAATCCTGCTGGTTGGTTTCCTTTAATTATCTTTTTAAAAGAAAAAGAATGCCTTCTAATGTTTACACCCAATGTAAAATGTAAAAATCCAATTTAAATTAAGTTAGCAAGATTTACCGTATTTTTTGTGTTATAAGTCGCAGCGGATTATAAGAAAGCCGCATCCCAAATTTAGAGAAGGAAAATAGGAAAAAATATTTTTTAATGGTAATTTTAGGGTCCTAATGCTCACGAGGGGTAAGTGACTCAGGAAGGTCACAGGAGACAGGGTAGGCGATGCTGTGGGCTTAGAGGAGGGGGTGTTGCAGCTCAGGAGGGTCGGTGATACTATTGGCTTGGGGGTGTAGCGGCGGTCGCCATTGAATCCCATTGAATACGGCTTACTGGGGTAGCGGTGGTGGAGTGAGGTCATAGGAGACAGGGTCACAGGACGCGCTTGGGGGTGTCGCGGTGGGCGCCATTTATCTGCGGCTGGGCTGCGAAGGTGTCACAGGACAGGGTGTCTTGGCTGTCAGGTGCATTAAGCTGACTGCCGGCTCCATTGAATCGCCCGCGGTTGACAAGATGGACATCAAGAAAATGGCCGTGGAGGAGACACATGCGCAGATAGTACTCCGCGGCCATTTTCTTCAAGTCTATATCATCAATCTGCGCACGTGCCACGTATACGGCCATTTTCTTAAAGTTCATCGCCTCAACCGTAGGCGATCAATGGAGCCGGCTTCAGCTCAATGCATCGGCCGCCGAGACACCCCGTCCTTTCACATCCTCGCAGCACACCGATCAATGCCGCCCACAGCGACATTGCTGAGCGTGTCCTGTGACCCTGTCTCCTATGTCCTCGCTCCATCACCGCTACCCCGGAAGGCCATATACACTTTGTAAGACCCACCCCCATTTTACCCCCAGTTTTGGGGGGAAAAAAGCGAAAAATATGGTATATCATTTTACAGTTTAACACTGTATTTCCAGGCCAGGTCAAAGAGTTGATAGCCGATGCATAGATTAACATTGAAAACAATTTACATTCCAAAAGAAAAACAATAAACTACGTCTAAAATTATTTGTATGACCAATGTGATATTTTGGCCCACATCCACTAGTTTATTCTAGTTTCTGAAGCTGTGTGTTAAGAATAGCTTGATGGTGCACACCATATTAGCACAAAAATAAAAAATACCATTTTTCTATTCATTTCTAGGAGTATAACTGGATAAGAAGGGGCATGCAATAGGAGGGGCATGGAATAGGGGAATGCAATAGGAGGGGCATGCAATAGGAGGGCCATGGAATAGGAGGGGCATGCAGGTAAAGTAGAGGGGACACTGTGCAGCCAATTTCCTCTCAACAAAATATGCAGCTATATCTGTCTCTTACATTGAGTGCCTGTGTGACGTGTATCTACAGTTCTCTGAATGCATGCGCAGTCTGATTGGTCGCGCTCTGTCCCTTCTACTGGCAGCTCTGATTTTTTTATTTGGTAAACGCTTCCCTGTAAGCCTAACACTATAGCCTCTGGTGCTGCAACAGGTGACTGACATCTCAGATAACTCAATTAGCAGGTAATTACTTAACTCTCTATATATATATACATGCCCTTGGGTCACTTTTTGCTATCTCCCCTGACGAAGCTGCTTGCCAGCGTAACGCCTGGGGCTTTCCTCCACGGCCTCATCTTACCTCTATTGCTCCACCATCCTCCCATTCTTGCATGCGGACATTTTTTTGACCATACCGGGCCCGGTTGGTAATTATGCCATTCTGACCTCTTTCCATCCTGAGGGTCTGTTCAGTCTTTATATCCCCTTACCTTTTTCTATTCTCTGTGCTCTGGCACGATTTTACAACAAGGGACATGATTTACCATTCTTGATTGACTCACTTTTTTTTAGCATTATTTTGCTGGCAGCAGGTTATATGGCTTAAATCTATCTATATTGGTTGTTTTATACCTTTTTGCCTTATTATATTTATATATGCTGTATACCATGTTCGGCCGCACTGTCCTTAATGCTAGACTGGGTTACATTACAAGCCTCAGGTCTCTCTCATTTGGTCCAATTGACATTGTAGATGCCATCCATTACCTTGAGGTCTAATTATTATATTATATATACCCCTTGTTATTTAAACATTGTATAGATGTTTTCCTATTATACCATGTGTTTGCTTAATAGGAATCACCACTTGGTATGAGTATACATATATCTTTTGCAGTGTTCCATACTCTGTTATTTGTCTCTCATGGTTATCTATTTCGCCCAGTGTGGGTCTTTGATATACATACTGTTCACATTGCATGCCTACTTTAGATCTAAATTCCATCAATTGGAGCTTTATTGACACGGCTATTTTTTACCTTTTGGAAATTTCCTGATATATTTTCATACAGCTGTGTCAAACGGTATATTATCCTGGAGCCATATTTTGACATTTTGAGGCCTTGTTTGTCCTTTTAATGGTTTTTAAATTGTGTGTTTTTTCTATTTCTATTTTTGACCCAATAAAAATATTTAATATATGATGTGATCCTTCATTTTGATTTTTGATGTGCACCTATTTTATGTGTCTTTTTCTTCTCTGTATTTACATTGAGTGCCTGTGTCATCAGTAATCAGCTGCTTTCTTCATCTGTAGCGATGCTCTGTGTGTCGGCAACTGCGGCAATGATGAACTGAGTTGCAGGAGCCAGTGATCCTTACCTGCTCCTCACAGACATGTCTACAATAAAGTCTTCAATATTGCAATGCAGAGGTCAAATCAGGAAGCAGCAGCGAATGCAGGTGTGAAGCCCTGGGCAAGCCAGGGGTCACAGGTCATCATACCACCACACCCTACACCCCAGTCAGGAACACCAAAACAACCAAAATCCCTGTTGCCTTCCTCCAGGGGCTGATGTTCACACCAGGGGGTGGGCCAGGCGGTTGGCTCCGCCCACCGAGGAGTTCACAGCCCTGGAGGCGGGAAAAACCAGGCAGATTAGCTCAGGGAGAGCTTGAGTGAGGAGCTAAGTGAAGGAGTAACAGTGGAGTTCAAGTTTAGGAAAGTGAAGTAAAGTAGAAGTGAAGTTGTAGTACAGCTAAAGGAAGAAGCTGAAGTGACAGAAGTAAAGCCTGAAGTTGGTCCGGCTGTGTGCCAGGACAGTGACAGCAAGGTCAGCAGACGGCGGTGATAGTCCGCAGGGGTGACTGCTCGGAGGTTGCTGGAAGGACCGCGGACGGGTAGTGGCCCGGCGGTCTGGAGCAGTATACGAAGAACAGTCAGCACCAGGGCAGAGGCCTCTCGGATCCCGGCAAGGCTAGGAGTCGCCGTAAATTTGCCAAATCCGTCAGTGAAGGGGACGTCTGTTTCCAAACAACCAAGTCCCGATTGAAGGCAACAGTCCAACCATTGAGGAGAGACACTGCCACCGCCAGGGCACCAGTTTCTCAGGGCCAGCGCCTGCGGGCAAAGTAGGGCTCCTCCGGCCCATATCCAAGCCGGGGAGCGGGTTACCGGTGGGAACCCATCGCTACCAACACAGGAACATTAGGTGCAGGAAAAGGGACATCACTGTCACCTACTGGGGAAAGCAAGTGCAGCCATCCGTGTGAACCGTCTTTCCAGCCGTGTGTTTTACCAAGAACTGTGTCAACGTCTCAGGCTGAGTGAGTACCACAGTGCCGCAAGGCACAGCACTGCCCCCGCGTCCCTGCACCCCACCAAGCCCTGCATCTCCCACCTCATCACTGGGCCCCGGGATCACCAACCCCTACCCACGGAGGGGCAACACAACAACTGGCTGCTCCATACCATCCTTCCCGGGATCCCCATACAGAGCAGCGGTGGTGTCAACCAAATCACCACAACCGTGGGTGGCGTCACGGACAACAAACAATCCCCACACCCAAAAACCCCCCTTTCACTTCCGGGCGAGGAGCGCCGCTAAAGTCCACGGGATCCGGCCCATCGCTCGAGCCACCGAGCAGCAGCAGGCCGCAGCAGCCGCGGTAGCCGGACCCGAGCAGCAGTGGGAGAGCGCGGCGTCCCCTCCTCCGCCCGCGACAACTTGGCGTCACGAACAGGATCTTACTGCTCTGCCGTTGGGTAGAGGTGCTCCTTGTAACCGCCGGAGGTGTCCGGCTGAAAAATTTCGGAAGTCGCCATCTTTGGCGCGAAAAGTTCCCGCTCGAGCGTCTTCTCGAGTAGCAGAGGCGCGAAGGCCAAAACTCCGCCCCAATAGAGGAGGGGCCGGAAAGAAGCTAAGGGGGACGGAAACAAGATGTATGCGCCCGACGGAGCCGCTGGAGGAGCAGTGGTCGCAGCCGCAGTGGCACCCGCGGATGGGAATGGGCCTGCCCAGGTCCCGGCCGCGCTGGCGGGAGGTGCCGCGGCCCCCACGTTTGCTCAGGTGATGCCGTTCTCCTTGCCCTATGTGCCCGGAGCTGCCTGGCTACCGCAGTATGACGGGAAACCAGATGCCTTACAGGTCTTCCGGAAAAAGCTTAACTCGTTGCTAGAGCTGTACCCCCTGACCGATAAGCAACGTGCAGCGATAGTGCTAGGCCAGTTAACCAGTGCGGCTGAGCAGGAGGCGGAGACCTGGGCCGAGGGGGACCGGCTCTCTGTAGCCACCATCTTTGAGAAGTTACAGACTGCCTTTGAGACCCGGACTGAAGCTGAGCTGAGGATGCAGTTTTACCAGTGCCGGCAACGGGCTGTGGATAGCATTCGGGACTATGCTTTACGTCTGCAAACCGCCCTCCGCACGCTAAAGCGGGTGAATCCTATCAATGAGGCGGATAGCAACAAGATGTTGGTAGAGCAATTTGTGCAGGGGATGAGATCCCCTGAGGATCGCAAACAACTCCGGCTGTGGGCCCTGGAACACCCTGATGTGGACTTTGCTGTGTTAAAGGAACGGGCCATTAAAGCACTACAGCCCCCAGCCTCAGAAGTCCTGGAGCCAGCCCGGTGGCCCATTGAGACAACCCCCGTGGTGGTGGCCCCTGCCCTACCAACCTCTCCAACGCCTGCAGCCCCAAGCAGCACTATGGAGGAACTGGCAGCCCAGGTCCGTCGCATGGACGGAGACCTCGCCAAGATTCTTGCTGCACTCCAACCTTTTACCAGATCTCAGCCTTCAGCACAGATACAGCTTGCCGACAGCCCTGAAGATGTCCCTTGGATGCAGCGGAGAAGTAATAGCAACCCGCGGAGCAGACCTCCCAGCTGCTACAAGTGCCGTAAGCCTGGGCATTACATCCGAGAGTGCCCGTTAAACGAGCAACCCCTGGGGCCCCGGGCCAATCCTCAGGAGTAGAACCCCGTGGCCCCTCGGACTGGCGGGACCGGTATATCGGGGCCCGACCCATCATCCCCATGGTTGTGGACGGCATACCAGTGATGGCTCTCTTGGACACTGGATCACAAGTAACCACCATACCATACACATTGTACCAGCGGTATTGGGGGATAGACGAGCTGGCACCCCCAGATACTAGTATAACGCTAATTGCTGCCAATGGACTCCCATTGACCCAATTGGGGTATAAACAGGTGGCTATGACAGTAGGGCAAGCTGAACTGCAACACCAGGGTATGATTGTGATCATGAATGAACCCAGTGATCATAACCCGAAGATAGTGCTAGGAACCAATGTGATGGAGCACTGTATGGGTGATGTGTTGGCCCTACTGCAGCAGCTGGCCGCCACGGCGGCGTGGAGCCGACAGAGAGCTGTGCAGCGTGAGATCCGAGCCTTGATGTACCGCCAGCATGTAAACTCAACAGGAGGAGAGATTGGTGGAGTGAGAGTGATGGATGTTGCTCCGTTGCTTGTGCCCCCTAGGAGTGAGATGATGATTTGGTGTAGGGCAGCAGTAGGGCCTCAGGGGCGTGACTACCCTGCCATGATGGAGCCCATACCCTCCGAGCACTGGCCCACTGTAATGGCCGCCCGAGGGGTGGTAGACGTGAAGAAGGGGAGGGTGCCAGTGAGGGTGTTGAACTGTGGGGAGGAAGAAGTCAGGCTTCCCCGGTATGCCACCATTGCCAAGCTACTCACCCTGGATCCCCACACCATCCACGAAGCCAGTCCCTCAGTCCCCCCACCTACTACCAGCACTTGCCCGCCTCAAGGGGAGGTAAATGAGTGGCACCAACAGCTACACGTGGGCACTGATGATACCCCTACACATCACAAAGCCGGGGTATACAGGGTGGTGCGGGAGTATGAACAGGTTTTCAGCAAACATCCGCTAGACTTTGGGCAGATCAAGGGGGTCCAACACCATATCCCCACCGGGGAACACCCCCCTATCAAAGAGAGGTACAGGCCTATTCCCCCTGCACATTACCAGTGTGCCAAAGATATGTTGAGGAATATGAAGGAGGCAGGGGTTATTCGGGAGAGCTGTAGTCCCTGGGCCGCTCCGTTGGTACTGGTCAAGAAGTTAAGGATGGTACCATGCGGATGTGTGTGGACTACCGGAAGATTAATCAGATAACCCATAAAGATGCCTACCCACTGCCCCGTATTGAAGAGTCTTTGGTCGCACTGAGAACTGCAAATTACTTCTCTACCCTTGACCTCACCAGCGGGTACTGGCAAGTGGCCGTGGCCCCGGAAGACCGGGAGAAAACCGCCTTCACCACCCCGATGGGGCTCTGTGAATTCAATAGTATGCCGTTCGGGCTGTGCAATGCCCCAGGAACCTTCCAACGGCTGATGGAGTGCTGTCTGGGACATCTAAACTTTGAGACCATCCTATTGTACTTGGATGATGTGATTGTTTACTCCCAGACGTATGAAGCCCATCTGGAGCACCTGGCCGAGGTGTTCGCGTCCCTTGCCAAATATGGGATGAAGCTGAAGCCCTCTAAGTGTCACCTGCTGAAACCCAGAGTGCAGTACCTGGGGCACGTGGTAAGTGCAGAAGGTGTCGCCCCCGACCCTGAGAAGATCACTGCCATCCAGGGCTGGCCGAGACCAACCACCGTTAGGGAAGTAAAGCAGTTTCTGGGTCTGGTGGGGTACTACCGGCGCTTTATCAAAGGGTACACGAAGATGGCTGCCCCCATGCAAGATCTCCTCGTGGGACAGACAAAAGGTGGTAGGCCCATCGGAGCCCCACTGGTGTGGGAAGAAAAGCATGAGGAGTCCTTCTGCCAGCTGAAAGCGGCCTTGACCGGAGAAGAGGTCCTAGCGTATCCTGACTATGGCTGTCCGTTCATCCTCTACACTGACGCCAGCAATGTGGGATTAGGAGCAGTCCTGTCCCAGGTCCAGGATGGGAAGGAGAAAGTGATTGCTTATGCTAGCCGGAAGCTTCGGCCAACTGAAAGGAACCCTGAGAACTACAGCTCCTTCAAGCTCGAGCTCCTGGCATTGGTATGGGCTATCACAGAGAGGTTCCGCCACTACCTGGCTGCAGCAAAATTCACCGCTTTCACGGACAACAATCCGTTGACTCACCTGGACACGGCCAAGTTGGGCGCGTTGGAGCAGCGGTGGGTGGCCTGGCTAGCCAACTATGACTTCACCATCAAGTACCATGCTGGTCGTGTCAACATCAATGCTGATGCACTCTCCCGAATGCCCCATTTGTCGGAGGAAGGGTGCGAGGATGACGACCTTGAGGAGATCAAGTTGCCTGCATTTCACCAGCCATCAACTGAGAAGGTACAGGTACACCAACAACGGGTGGATTTGGACCCATGGCCCAGTCAAGAGTGGCAGGAAGCTCAAAACCAGGCGCCGGCTGTCCGCCTCGTCAAGACCCTGGTAGAACAGGGTGCTGTTGGAATGGACCCTGCCGCCCCAGCTGAAGCCCAGCGCTTGTGGAAAGAACGGAAACGGCTGTACCTACATCAAGGGAAGCTGTACCATGAGCTAATCAACCCGAAGACTCATGAGAAAATCTGCCAATTGGTTATTCCTCAAGCTGATGTAGCTACTGTTTTGCGGGCATACCATGACGGTGCCGGGCACTTCAGGTGGAAGAAGCTAGAGATGCTGTTGAGGGAGCGGTTCTACTGGAGTGGGATGCGGGAGTCGGTAGAAGCCTGGTGCCGGGAGTGTGGTCCTTGCACGCTGAGGAGGAAGGACGAGACCAGCCAGAAGGCGCCCCTACACCCGATCATCACACATCAGCCACTGGAACTGGTCGCCTTAGACCATGTCAAGCTCACCCCCAGCCGAAGTGGGTACGCCTACGCGTTGACCATCGTAGACCACTATTCAAGATTCATGGTGGTTGTCTCCCCGTCAAGGACTTAACTGGTCGAACAGCCGCTCGAGCGTTCCAGGCTTATTTCTGCCGACCGCATGGATATCCAGAAAAGGTGCTTACTGACAAAGGCCCGGCTTTTGAAGCAGAGGTGTTCCACGAGTTCTGCCAGTTGTACGGCTGTAAGAAGATCCGGACCACCCCTTACCATGCCCAGACCAACGGCATGTGTGAGAAGATGAACCACTTGGTCCTGGGACTCCTCAAGACGTTACCGCTGGAAGAGCGGAACCTGTGGCCAGAAAAGCTACCCGACCTGGTCAATATGTACAACAATATCCCGTCCAGTTCCACAAAGTGCATCCCAGCATATCTGATGAGGGCTCGCCCCGGCCGCTTGCCGGTGGACCTGGAGATGGGGTTGGAGGCCCCGGAAGCACTCCCTTCAACAGCTGAATGGGAAACTCGGCGGAGAGCACAATACCGGCAGATTCAAGAATATGTTGAGAAGAACTTGAGTCGGAGTCGGGAACTGCAGGAGCAGCGCTTTAATCAAAAGGCGTCTGCTGGCCCTTTTCAGCCCGGGGATGTCGTCCTGAAGCGGAAGAGGAAAACCCACAAGCTGGATGACCAATGGGAACAGAACCCGTACGTCATACAGCCCACTGGATGGGAAGATGGGAAGGCCTACCAAATTAGTCGTGACCAAGGAGGCACTTTGGCCACAGTTTCCCGGGACCATTTGAAAAGGTGCCCACCAGCGTTGAGGGCGATGGCTGAAGTACCAGTTCCTCCACCAGCGGAGAAGGCAGAAGAGGTGATCCACACTGTGATGGGTGACTTCCCAGCAGACTGGCCTACACAGAATGGCACGGTGATTCTTCCAGTGATACTGTTCCCACAACCTGTGGATGAAGAAGTGGTGGAAGCGGTCAACCGTGAGCCAGAACCAGTGCCAGTGCCCAGGGATGAACCTGAGCCCAGCTCCCCTATGCCTCCGCCTGCCCCACATGATAGCAGGGAGGAGGAACCGGCTGTTCAGTCTACCCCACTGCCCAGTCCTACTGACACCGGACCCCGGAGGTCCACCCGTTCCAACCTAGGTAGACCCCCACTTAGGTACAGGGAGACCGTCCTTTAGAGAGGGGATCAGGAAGTCAGTGTGTGTATGTTTGAAAAAGTTTGTTGAAAAAGAATGATAAGCAAAAATGATTACCGAAGTTTCATCAGATTGTCTACAACCGTGATTGAAAGGAAACCGGCCGTTGCCGGCACCGTTGTCCCCGTGGGGACCGTTTAAAAAGTTTGCATGAGGAACTGCTCATGGACAAGCCCGTGAACTTGCAGGGCAACCACAAACGTTAGTGGCTTGTAAATAAGTTGTTTTACCGTTACCGTTTCCGCAATTGCCGCCTCCGGAGAGGCAGGTTGGAGGGAGGGCCCTCAGCAGAGCAGGCTGGGGCCCAGCCACCAAAGGAACTGGTGGCTACCCTCTGGAGGGGAAGGACAGATCCCGCTCGGGTAACTTGTGCTGGACTTGGGTAAAGGGGTGCTGCCTGGGTTTTAGGGGCAGCATCAGGGCTAGGTTGCTTGGGTAGGAGAGAGCAGAAACTGTAGCCGTAAACCGTTATGCAACGTTAAAGAAATGTGCCTCCCGTTGTGGGATGATGTTATGTTACCGTTTACCTTTTACATTTTTCTGAAAATAAAACCGGTGTTGGACGGGCAGCCCGCGGACGGTCTGCATTTTGCTAAGGGGGAATGTGACGCCCTGGGCAAGCCAGGGGTCACAGGTCATCACACCACCACACCCTACACCCCAGTCAGGAACACCAAAGCAACCAAAATCCTTGTTGCCTTCCTCCAGGGGCTGATGTTCACACCAGGGGGTGGGCCAGGCGGTTGGCTCCGCCCACCGAGGAGTTCACAACCCTGGAGGCGGGAAAAACCAGGCAGATTAGCTCAGGGAGAGCTTGAGTGAGGAGCTAAGTGAAGGAGTAACAGTGGAGTTCAAGTTTAGGAAAGTGAAGTAAAGTAGAAGTGAAGTTGTAGTACAGCTAAAGAAAGAAGCTGAAGTGACAGAAGTAAAGCCTGAAGTTGGTCCGGCTGTGTGCCAGGACAGTGACAGCAAGGTCAGCAGACGGCGGTGATAGTCCGCAGGGGTGACTGCTCGGAGGTTGCTGGAAGGACCGCGGACGGGTAGTGGCCCGGCGGTGTGGAGCAGTATACGAAGAACAGTCAGCACCAGGGCAGGGGCCTCTCGGATCCCGGCAAGGCTAGGAGTCGCCGTAAACTTGCCAAATCTGTCAGTGAAGGGGACGTCTGTCTCCAAACAACCAAGTCCCGATTGAAGGCAACAGTCCAACCATTGAGGAGAGACACCGCCACCGCCAGGGCACCAGTTTCTCAGGGCCAGCGCCTGCGGGCAAAGTAGGGCTCCTCCGGCCAATATCCAAGCCGGGGAGCGGGTTACCGGTGGGAACCCATCGCTACCAACATAGGAACATTAGGTGCAGGAAGGGACATCACCGTCACCTACTTGGGAAAGCAAGTGCAGCCATCCGTGGGAACCGTCTTTCCAGCCGTGTGTTTTACCGAGAACTGTGTCAACGTCTCAGGCTTAGTGAGTACCACAGTGCCGCAAGGCACAGCGCTGCCCCCGCGTCCCTGCACCCCACCAAGCCCTGCATCTCCCACCTCATCACTGGGCCCCGGGATCACCAACCCCTACCCACGGAGGGGCAACACAACAACTGGCTGCTCCATACCATCCTTCCCGGGATCCCCATACAGAGCAGCGGTGGTGTCAACCAAATCACCACAACCGTGGGTGGCGTCACGGACAACAAACAATCCCCACACCCAAAAACCCCCCTTTCACTCACGGGCGAGGAGCGACGCTAGAGTCCCCGGGATCCGGCCCATCGCTCGAGCCACCGAGCAGCAGCAGGCCGCAGCAGCCACGGCAGCCGGACCCGAGCAGCAGTGGGAGAGCGCGGCGTCCCCTCCTCCGCCCGCGACACAGGTAAAGAGGAGTTTTATGTTCTGTAGGGATATAGCAGTACCAAAAAGGCTGAGAGGAGTCACCTACAGTACTACAGGATGGTGCTGTGTATAGAGGAGTGATGTTTCTCATTTTGGAGCTTTATACAGGGGCTGAGAGAAATAATGTATGTACTGCAGAAAAAAGCTGAATATACAGTACATGAGAGGAGTAATGTTATGCAGGATGGGGATGTATATAAATGAAAGGAGTGATGTACTAAAGGAGGGGGAAGCATACAAAGGGATGCAAAGTGATGCATTGTTGTATGGTGCTTTGTATATGTGAGAGGAGTGATGTACTGCAGGAAGGGGCTGTATATAAATGAAAAGAGTGATGTACTGCAGCATATGGCTGTTTATATATAAGACAAGTGATATACTGTAGGAGGGAGCTGCATAAAAAAGGGATACAAAATGATGTATTGTTGGATGGTGCTTTGTATAGATGAAAGGAGTGTTGTACTGCAGGAAAGGGCTATATTCAGAGGGATAAAAAGTGATGCATTGCAGGATGGTGCTTTGTATAGGTGAGAGAAATGATGTTCTGTGGGATAGGTCTGATTAACGAAAAGAAGAGTGATATACTGCAGGATGTGGCTGTACATACATGAGCGCAGTGATATTCTTCAGGTTGGGGCTATATATAAAAAGATGCTTAGAGAAGTGATGTTGTTCAGGATAAAAATCCACAACACATTACAGTAGTTTGAATGTGTATGAGACTTTACAAATCTTATTCTGATGCAATTTTTTTTCACCATTGAAATTGACATGCAATGTAGATTTTTAAAATCCACTCTGTCGCTATTTCTCTTGCTTCTGGGTCCTCGGTGCAGTGAATATGCAATGAGTATAATGAGCGAGCCATGAAGCAAGTGACAGCAGCGCTGGAGACAGGTGAGTATCGAAATTAATTTTATTTCAAACACGTGTTTTCTCCAGTACATGTCACACGGATCTCACCACTGTGTGGTCCATGTGACATCAGTGCTGTATGAGAAAAACTGACATGTGTCTGTGCGGAACACATGTGCCACATGGACACACAGTCTGTGAGAAATCACTAATGTGTGCGCAGAACCATTGATTTTAATGAGTCTGAGTATGTCTGTAACTTTGGAATGTATAAAAATGGTGTCATAGATATCGGAATCAATGACGTGTGAAGAAGGCTTTACAGCTATGCTATCAGAATAAAAAGTTATGGCTCTTGGAAGATGGAAAGAACAAAACAGAAACACAAAAAAGAAAACCCATTGGCACTCTGTAACAGCGATGCAGGGGCACAGATGGATTCTTAGTACAACCCCTGGGCCACAACCTATAAATCCTATTGTGCAGCTATGTTGACTGAAAAATAAAAGTATGGCTCTTGGAAGAAGGGAAGGTAAAAACAGAAGTGCAAAAATGGAAAATTGCAATGGTCTATGTCTTAAGCTTAATAGAAAGGGGTAGTGGCTTAACCTTTGCCCGGTCTTCAGGAAAACCTAGGTCTGCTTCTCCCTGTTTTTGCAAAGAAACGTGGATGTGGTTTTCTGCGAGTAGGTATAGTTTTATTGAGTAGAATGCCAAAAAATTGTACATTTGTTATCACAAATCTATGCCTGCTCATAGCTGATGATAGTAAAACATTTCATTTATGTCTACTTTATTGTAAGAGACAAGCAGCTTTTAGCAAGTTTGCTGCAAAATCACCTAAATATATTTTTTCTTGCTCTGTGCCTGAGATTCTGGTACTGCTGTATTTTCTTTAGTCTAGTGTTCTAGGAACAGCAAATATCACACACGTATATACAGTATATTGAATATGAAAGGCTTTCTTCTAACTGCATTTCTGATGGCACCGGTGGGTGGGGAAAGCAATGAATATTAGGTGAGCCTAATGTCGCGCCGGTGATCAGTGAGTATGAAGAAGAAAGGGAGAGATGTAGCACCCCACGGGACCTGCAGGGCATAACTCGTCACCGGGCCAGTGGTTTTGTGGGGTTGCTGTGAATGGCCGGACGCGGCTTTGTGGCCCCATGGGCGTCAGGTAAAGAGAGAGTCAAAAAGGTGGAATGGGGGTTTGCTTTGCAGCACCACCCGTGGTGCGCGGCCAGGGATTAGCCGCCGCTGCAAGATGTCGCTCTCCTCTGGGGCTGATGTTACTGCAGCTTGGTTAGTCCAGCTCCCCACAGGTGGAGCAAGCCCCGGGGAGGACGGTGGTGATGGGGGAAGGGCCGTTAGTGCCAAATCGCGGGGCGGCAGCACCGGTAAATCAGAGTGACACATAAGGGCTGCGGTTCCAGGTGTTTTACTCACAGTTCATTGTTGTGAATTTTATCCGAGTGGGTGCTGGTGTGGAGCTCCCTCTGGTGGCCAGTAATGGTAATGAAGCTGAGTCTGAATTTGTGACCCTGACAAGTGTTGGAGTAAATTGGAAATCCAGGAAATCCTATTGCAAATCAGCCTAGTGTATTTAGGAGAGCATTTTCTGCATGGCGGCCGCCGGTGATAATGTTTTCCTGCCTGCTTCTGAAGATGTCTGGGAGTTTTGCCTTCAGTGTCTCCCATTTCTTCTGTGCCTGAATCTACTCCAGGGTAATTTCGGATGATGGGAGAAAAGCAGGTTTAAATACCGCGCCAAACCACAGGAATCAAGATGAAATCAGTAAATCTCTTTTCTTTATTTTCACAGGTCTACGTGTTTCAAGGACATATCCGTCCTCTTCCTCAGGACAAATGTAGAGAATACTATAGCGAACAGAAAGCTGCAGGCTCTCATATATGCATTAGAAAAAGGCCACGTATGCATTGACTACGTCATCAACCTCCTCGTGACTCATAGGCACATGGAGGAATGAATAAAGTTCAGAGTATGGTCAGAGGAAAGGGAAAAAAAGAAGAAAAAAAAAAAAGAAAGGGGGGAGAAAAGAAGGAAAAAAAGAAAGAAAAGGAGAAAAAAAGGAAAGAAAAAGATAAAGAAAAAGAAGAAAAAAGGGAGGGGAATAAAAAGAATCGGGGGAAGTGAAATAAAATGAATATAATAATACATGAAATGATGTGTGTATACATTGATGTGAATGTGTATACTGAGTTTAATAAAATTAGATGAATATGAACGCAAAAAAATGTTTAGGTGATTATTACTATCCTTTGAATTGGTGAATATGTGACAAATATGTATAAGAAAAAATATATATATAAGAAAAAACATATATATGTATAAAAATGCTCTATGAAAAAAAGAAAAAAATAAGGGAACAACGTAAGAAACATCAGAATTGGAAAAGTGGTAAAAAATGAGGGGAACCAGTGAAGTGGGCTCGCTATACCAAAAGGGTATAAGCTGCTCTGCGGTGGGAACATAAAAAAGAAACAGGGCCGGAGCGATGACACCAGCTGGGGGAGCAAATAGAATTTGACAGCGTGGGAAAATGTGATATGCGCCTGCGCGAAAGGTGAAGTGAGGTGAAAGCGTGTATGACAGAAATAACAGTGAGCGCCTGCGCAAAGAGGTGACTAAAGGTTAATACCGTGGGAAAAAAGGGGGGTGCGCTTGCGCAGAAGGGAAAAAAGCCGTGTAGATGATAATCTGCGGTCAGCGACCAGAGACTAGAGATAGTAATAAAACTGATTACAAATTCAAAGGGGGAACAACCAGGGGAATAGAATGAATGGGAACAAGACTATTAGTCAGGAAAGAGAGTGCGTTCACTGAACTGGTGGGGTCCCTTCCAAAAAAATATATATATATAAAAAAACATGAGGTGGCATCTAAAAGACCTGGAAACACGTAGGGAATTAGAGTGTGAAAATATACATATATATACATGCATATACATATATACACATATATATTTATATATATAAAAACACATAATGTTATATTTACTATAAAAAATCATTTTAATTAAAATCAAGCAAAAAAAAAGGGGGGGGTTTTAGGAAGAAAATAATATAAGGATCAAAATTATGGGAAATTGTATAATGGAAAATGTAGATGTGCACATGAGTGCATGGAATGATCAACCAAATTAAAAAAAAGGGGGGGGGGGGGGAAAGGGGAATTAAAAGAAAACAATTTTGAAAGGTGCTTAGCATAATAGTATATAAAGATAATGAGAGATTCCCGACAACGGGTAATCTTGTGGTCAATAAAAATAATAAGAGGGATTCCCGACACCGGGTAGACTTATGGGTATATGAGGATATGGTGAAAATATATATATGTTTATATATAAAAAAAATTCATATAATTATATATAAAAAAAGGAGAAAAAAAATATATAAAACTATAAAAAAAGAGTAAAAACACGTGTAGATGTGGGGGACTGTGCGAAAGGGATGTATGTATGTATATATAAATTAATACAAGAGTGAGCAAAGTAGAAAAAGAGATATATGTGCATAAAATGGTGTGCATTAATTTGGCCGAAAATACATAACAAAACATCTAGATAACAATTGTATAAAAAAATATATATATATAAAAAAAAAATTTTTCATGTAAAAATGTGCATATGTAAAAAATTTTTTTTATGAAAAACAAGGTCACATCATATGAAACATAAGAGTGTTAAAAATGTTAAAAATTTATATATATATATATATAATTATATAAATATATAATATTAAAAAGCAAAAATTTACTGTATATAATAATAAAAACTAGAACGACAAGTCAGTAATCAAATTCAAGCCCATTGGCTTCAAAGTGTCCAGTTTATGTATCCAGAAGGATTCTTTTTTGTTGAGAACATCCATTCTGTTGGGGTTATTAGCAGGGATTTGCTCAATGGGCGTAATGGTAAAAGCCAGGGTCTTGTTATGGGACAAAGTGCAGTGTCTGGAAAGTCCATGAAGCATATAGCCGATCCTGATGTTATGCCTGTGTGAATTCAGGCGATTGTGAAGAGCTTGACAAGTCCTACCTATGTACTGTTTGCCACAATTACAATCAATAAGGTATATCACGAAATTAGATTGGCAGGTGAGATGAGTTTTAATGGGAAACTCTTCTGTACCGTTTGAAGATCTGAAGCTCGTGCGTTTATGGCAAATTGTTTTGCAGCATAGGCAATTCTTTAAACCGCATCGATAAGACCCTGAAGGGACAATGGGGTTGACAACTCTCGGGAGGGCAGTTCGGAGGCGGCTAGGGGCTAAAACATTCTTTATGCTAGGGGCTCTTCTGAATGTAATTCCCGGAATGGGGGGAAGAATAGTCTTTAGGAAAGGATCATTCAGCAATATACTCCAGTGCTTGGTGAAAATATTCCTGATTTTCAAGTTGTCACTACTGTAAGTAGTCAAAAAATTGAGATGAAAAGGACTCTCATTATTTCCAAGGGCAGGGGTAGTGGGGGTTTTTGGAGTGATCAAATCCTTTTGTTCCAAAGAGACAGAATTGTGATATGCTCTTTGGATGAGAGTTTTAGGATATTCCTTTTCCAAAAAACGATCCCTAAGGATTTTCACCTGATGGTTAAAATCATCCAGACGGGAACAATTTTTTCTAATGCGTTTGTATTGATTTGCTGGAATATTTTCCAGCCATTTAGTGTAATGTTCACTGTTGTAGTGGATGTATCCGTTGGTGTCCACTTGTTTGAAATGTGTTTTCGTCAATATTTTATTATCGGAATGGAATATAGTGAGATCCAAGAAATTGATTTCAGATTTATGGTAAGTGGAAGTGAAAGTAAGACCCCAGTTATTCTGGTCCAGATGTTGCAAAAAAAAGTCAATGTTGCAGTGCTTATTGTCCCAAATAAAGATCAAATCGTCTATATAACGTTTATACAGAATTATCTCACCCTTGAAAGTGTCATTCTGGATGTATAATTGCTCAAAAATCCCCATGAAGAGATTAGCGTAAGCACATGCTGCTCTAGAGCCCATTGCTGTGCCGAGCTTCTGATGATAGAGTTTATCCTCAAAGGTGAAGAAGTTATTGTTTAGCACAAATTCCATTGCTTCCAGGATAAAATTTTTTTGGGCAAGCGGGATGTTACTGTCATTCTCAAGAAATATGGATAAACACCAGTAGACCAAGATGATGTGCTATGTTAGAATATAATGCAGACACATCTATGGTGAGGAATAAAAAGGACTCTTCCCATTCGATGTTGCACAGGGAATTGATGAGGTGGGTGGAATCTCTCAGATAACTGTCCAAATTAAGTACATATGGCTGCATAAGTTGGTCCAAATAAGTGGCCAGATTGGCACTAAGGGAATTAATGCCAGATATTATCGGTCTCCCGGGAGGGTTTGAAAGACTCTTATGAATTTTTGGTAAATGATAAAAGAAGGCCATGTTGGGATTTTTTATTAGAAGGAATTTTTTCTCTTGGGAATTAAGAATTTTCTGCAATATTCCTTTTTGAATCAAAGCGTGATAGGCTTGGATCGCTGCATCATATTTGCTGCTAGCGACCACCTCATAGTAAATGGGATCCGACAAAATTCTATGCGCTTCTGCCAGATAGTCATCTCTGTTTTGAATGACAATACCCCCTCCTTTGTCAGCTGCTCGGATGATGATGCCCCGATTATCTCTAAGATCGGCTAAAGCTGATTTCTCATCCTTAGTGAGATTATTTTGTAAATTTCTTTTGGCACTCATGGCTGTTTTGAGGTCCGTTAGAACCAGATCGCTGAAGGTTTTGATATGGTGGCCTTTATTCTCAAGAGGATAGAATTTGGATTTGGCTTTACAAGTGGTATGAAGGAAAGGACTGGGTTCAGTAGTGGACTGAAAATCATTACCCTTTATTAAAAAATGCCTCTTAAGTGTCAGTTTGCGTATATAACTCTGGACATCTAAAAAAACGTCAAACTCATTGGATCTTTTCGAGGGGCAAAAAGAAAGACCTTTATTTAGTAAGCTAATTTCACTTTTTTGGAGCGGGTAACTGGAGAGGTTAAATATATTATTAGTAGGTGGTGGACCCAAAGGAGTTAAATTAGCATTTTTTCTTTTTTGTTTATGCTTGATTCCTGCTCTAGTCCCTCTGTAAGATTTTTCCTTTTTCTTGCTGAAGGATTTGGTACCAGAAAATTTGTGATGAGATTGCGGTTTTTGGCTGGGGGCAAAAAAGGAACCAAAGGGGTGACTTTATTGGAATTGTCCAAAGTGATAATCTCCCCAGCAGAGGGAAGGACAGGAAAAATGACTGGATTGGAACAACTTAGTTGGGGATCATCATGGATGGAGAGATCCATCAGATCCATAATATCGCTATTGTGAATAGCCGAGTCATCAGTGTAGAGGGTAACACTAGAAGCTGCATCTAACAGTGCTCTTTTCTTTTTGATCTCCTCAATCTGGGATCTGATGGAAGCTAGTTGCTGGCGAGTACTTTCAGAATTAACTGGACAAGAGGTGGTATTGGAATTTGTGTTCAAAACAGCAGCTGGGTTAAGTGGTTGATATGTGATAATTTCTTTGGTTTTAGAACATGCTTCTGTCTGAGCCTGAGAAAAAACTTCATCAGCCAGAAGGTCAATTTTGTCAGGTATACGATCTGGTGGAACTGAAACCTCTGTGTCGGGGGGCCTGACAAGAGGCATGGGGGGTAAATTACTCTCCTTATTATTGGTGGGTACAAGGATTTTGTCAGGATTATTTCTATTGATTCGATATTTACTGTTAGAGAAATTTCTATAGGATGTGGAGCTAAATCGTCTATTGCCCCTGGTTGGAAGAGTCAACGAATTATTGGAAGAATCGATATTAGGCTTGTGGAGTTTATCAAGTCTATCTCTTTGCAATTTTTTGGACTTTCTGATAATAGTATCGTGTTCAAGTTGGGCAAGACGTGTGTTGATGCTAGAGTTCAAATTTCTATATTCAGGGTGCAGTTTAAATCGTGTGAGGTCCTCATAAAGATCATTAATGAGTTGGGTGGAAACATCAGCAATATGTGTTCTTTTCGTGTGTAATCATTTAAGCATACCTTGCATGCACGTGTAAAACAATCCATCCCATTCTGCGGAGAAAGATGTATCCTGGGGGTAAGGGGAAATGCGGTGGATGTTAAGTCCTCTGGGGCACAAGTTTTCATCCATGTAAATGGACAAAAATCTGGCATCCAGGTTGAAATGTAGCTCCTCTTTGAGGGCATCCTCCAGACGGTGGAAAAACTTCCTCATGGAAGAGGAATCCTCTTCTGAAAAGGAGAGCGGTGTTGCAGAATCCAATCCGGGGTCGCGGATTTCCAGGGACCCGACAGCATAAGTTTGCTAGTTTCTGTGCTTAATTGCTGAAATTGCACTTAAGGTTGTTTCTGCTTATTCCATTTAGTACTGTGCTTGGTTTCTTGTATGTGAGAATCTGTCTTTCTACTTCTGTGAGCAGGGCAGGTTACAGGTATGTGTGCTCCATTATGGTTCTGCTTTTAACTTTATCTAGGAGGCCGCATGGCACATGAAATACAGAATATAGAGTAGGACCCCCCTATTGAGATTTGCCGTGATGTTGGCAGGGGTGGCTCAAAGAATTGATCAATTATTTGCTAAAAATCTAATTTTTATTATAGTACAGTTGGAATAAATCTGTGAATTTTCACTTTTTATATGATGCATGCCATTTTCAGATCGTGCTGGCTCCCCTCTCTCTCTGTTATGACTGTAGTTATGCTACAATTTCTGGTGACTGACCATCACCATACCATGCACGCCTGATTTTGGTTTGCAATATATTCCTCCTGTTGGTAGCTGTACACATTCAGTTGCCTCACCCTTTCCACAGGCATTGCTAATTAAGCACCATACTTGGATCTGGTCCACCTTTATCAATGGTTGCTGTCTGGCACTGGGAGGGTCAGTTCTGATATAGTCCTGGTATGTGTAGAGCTTGCTCCACATGCTGGGACCTGGGCTGGCCTCTATCCACAATTGCCTCTTTTGCAACATAGAAGTGGTTATATATACAGGTTACAGGTATGTGTGCTCCATTATGGTTCTGCTTTTAACTTTATCTAGGAGGCCGCATGTCACATGAAATACAGAATATAGAGTAGGACCCCCCTATTGAGATTTGCCGTGACGTTGGCAGGGGTGGCTCAAAGAATTGATCAATTATTTGCTAAAAATCTCATTTATATTACAGTACAGCTGGAATAAATCTGTGAATTTGCACTTTTTATATGATGCATGCCATTTTCAGATCGTGCTGGCTCCCCTCTCTCTTAGTTTCATTTTAGAAGATGTTTTACCTGAGAACAGTTTGGACAAAGGGGAGAGCAGACAGCCTTAGGAGAACAGAATTTAGCAGACGGGTCCTGGGGACGGGATGCAGGAGGAATAAGTCTCAGGATCAGGGGCCATGACACCGCACTGAGTTTGCACAGAACGGACTGAGAGAGAAGCAGGAGATGACCGAGTGAAGCTGTGAGACAGAAGAGCAACTCGGTAGCCAGTGGGTGAGCCCCCAACAGCCCCTTGAGGACCGGCGCCAGTCAGGGTGCAAAGCACTCGGTTAGGGGAACCTTTATGGACTCTAACAAATCTGCAGTAAAAGGGGATTTCACGTCTCATTGCCCACCACCAAAAGTCACGGCGCTCAGCAGCAGATAGAGACAGGAGCCATGGCCACGGTCGGGTCCATAACAAGTTTTGCACTGCCTGCGTCCGTCATGACAACTAAAGCCAAGGTAACTGGGTTCCCCAAGTAGCTTCACGCCACAGGCATCCACACTACAAGGCGCAAGGAGTAAGGTCTCACACGCTTCACAACACCTGTGGTGACCTCTGCTTTATCTAGGATTGGCTGGGGCCCATCACAGCAATGACCGGTACTCTGTGGGCGCAGCACACGAACTGTTATGATCTGGTAACTGTGGACGATCAGAAAAATTCCCATTAATCAGGTAAAAAGAAAACCACAAGAGTAGTTGGAAACTGAGCTAACCGCAATCCCCTATCTATCAGACAACACTAGAAGTAGCAGTGGGATGTTCCTAACACACCTAGACACCTTTTCACTGCCTGAGAAACTTGCTACACCTCAAAGATAGAAATGAGGAATCCTAACTTGCCTCACAGCAGTCCCCAAAGAAATAGCAAGCCCTCAACATGCAACAACGGTGATGTAAGAAATCACAATACACAGGTAGAAAATATAGATTAGCAAAGGTAAGGCCCGACTTACTAGATAGGACAGGACAGATAACTGATTGCGGCCAGCAAAAAACCCTGCAAACATACCAAACTCCAAATACCAAAATAGGAAAAAAATACTAATACCCCACGGTCTATCCCCCACTATATCAGTACTCTTGTGCCAGAAACTTTAAACAGAACTGCAGATATAATGGGAAGGAACAAAATCACAGAACACATAATATTCTAAATTGCAAATAATCCAAACATGAACAGGGGGCAAGCTCCCTTTCTTACTGGAGGAACTGCCCTGTAACTCAGACCACAGCATCATGGACATGAAATTGCTGGTATTGAAAGGAAACTTCAAGTCCCAGAGAGATAGGATACTCTGGGAGTACAACTTATGTTGACCTTTGACACATTCAGAGCAGGAATGAATGTGTCTCATGGATTCATGTCTTTTTACATCAATTAAGAGATGTGCTCTTCTGACCATCTGAGCGTGTCACAGCCCTGGACCAGACCCTTATCAAAGGACAATAAAACTTTCACACTGAACTGCAGCAAAATTTATGACCACAACAGTTTGCCCCCCTGCCATAGTGATAGTTCTGTTTTATATAACTTGTTTTTTTTTTTTTACTGCACTATTCTAAGTCCTGTTGTGTATAAATATGTGACTCTTCAGATTTTGTGTTATACCATGCCTGATGAAGAGACCTGAGTAGTCTCGAAAGCTTGCAATTATTACCATCTTTTCAGTTAGCCATTAAAAGGTATCAACCACTGAGGACTCTCAGTTCTTTTAAACAATTTTTTTATCTCTACTGGCTAACACGGTACAAAGATATATTTTACTTGTATCATCCTGCTCGGGAATTTCCCAGCCTGGCTTCTTGAGTAGTGTAGGTGCTAGATCGCTAACTGGGTGTTTATGTAAGTGTATTGTGTAAGCTCCAAGCACCAGCGGTTAACCTCCTCTTACCTGGGATAAGCATTACACCTTAAGACAGATGCGATATCCTGTGGCGACTGAAACCATAGGGGTGCCACAGAGGATGAGGGGGGTAAAGAGGGAGTGACCGACAGAGAGAGACTGAGACCGACAGAGAGAGACCGAGACTGACAGAGAGAGAGAGAGAGAGAGACCGAGACCGACAGAGAGAAAGAGAGAGACGCCGACAGAGAGAGAGAGACCTGCATTTTTGTTGGCAAGAACGGATCCAAAATTAAACCAAAATGCAGTGCAAACACACAGCTAAACATTTTGTTTGCATTTTGACAAACCTCATTCATTTCAATGGGTGGAAAATGTTCACAAAACGTAATGAAGAAGTGACATGTTCCTTTTTTTTACGCAACGATTTTGACAAATATTTGTCAAACAAAATGCTGCCTAAAGAAAAGCACTGTGCGGATGGAATTTTCTGACTTCTCATAGACTTTGCTGGGGAAGCAAAACGCATGCATTTTGTCATTGACACGGTGCAGTTTAAAACGCACCCTAAACGCAAGTAAAAATGCAAAGTGTGCACATAGCCTTATACGACATTCCGGTAGCTATGACGTCCATTTTCATACACACCAGAGACACGGACATATACGCAGATCCATTAACATCAGTGAATCTGCGCACACATCCGTGTTTTCACAAGGAGTGTGTGTCCGTATGGAGCACATGCATATCCATGTGTTCCACATGGAGACAAGTCCGTTTTTCTCTGGCAGCACTGATGTCACATGGACCACACAGTCTTCTGATCTGTGTGCCGTGTACCAGAGTAAACAGGTCTTTTAAATAAAATGAATTTCTATACTCACCTGCTGTCTTCATCACTGTTGTCACTTGTTTCGGGGCCCGCTCATTATGCTCATGCATATTCACTGCACTGCGGACCCGGAAGCAGCAGTGCTGGAGACAGAAGCACCCCAGACAGCAGTGCCAGGTACAGGTGAGTAATAAGTTCCTGATCTCCATGTGCTATCACAAATAGCACACACAGAACACACATGTGCCAAAATCATGGCACACGGAGGGCCATACCCACCTTCAACACGTCCGTGAAAAACGTGGGTGTTTTCCTCTGACGCATGAAAGAGGCCTAAAGAAATGTGTAGAATATTTCTCTTGTATTTTGAGCTAGGATCTGTTCCCAGTTAAAAAAAAATCTATACTATATGAGAACAGATCTAAATGTGCAGCTCCGGCAACAATATCTGTTTTCGTATTTCATCCTGGTAGAAGATTAGTTCATTTTTGCAGGTGCTCTCTTGAACGGACAGACAAATCCGTCTTCAATGCTTGAAGTGATGGCAATAACCTTTGTATGGAGGATTGTGGTAACTAAGGCCAAAGTGACTCAATCTCTGTGAATCACATCTTTTGATGACATAGCTCAGGGACATTTGTGCTTCATTTTAGTAAAATTATATCTCAATTTGCTTTTATTAGGAGCACAGAATATTTATTGGCTTCACTTTTTATCACATTTTTTGCTCTTGAATTTATGCCTAAAGCATTGCTGGCAGAACTTTGAAAACTAATCAGTCAGCAGCTTTGAGTATTCTTTCCCTCGACTGCGTTTATATGCAGCTCACTGCTGATTGGATTTTTTTTCCTTTTTTGTCTTCCCATTCTCTTGGTCCTTCCAGTGCCATGCAGCCAGGGCTTCCTGGACAGCAGGACATCTAAGATCCAATAAATCTGAAACCTGTCTAGGTGCTGTTTCATTTATCAAGAGGCCTAATTTACCAAGGCCCTTCAGACTAATTGCAGATTTACAGGAAAATGCTGAGAGTGTAGAACAGTGCATTGTGAATGTCCCTTGCCATATTTTTGCTAATGTGTTTCATCTGGAGTGCATAAAGAGACAGGGAAGCTGGTTTTAGACACAGCACTTTGGGGCTAATCCAGTTAAATGATTAGTCCTAAAATTCTGAAATGATGTCATTTTCCCTGCAGTCTTTTGCCAGCTGCCTCATGTGCTTCGCAATGAAGAATGCTTAGTTCCACAGTGTCTTCCACAGAATTGTTTGCAAGTGCTTGATGACTTGTTTAGTCTTGTGATATAGCATTCAGCGACTTTCATATGTAATAATGTAGCTGTCACTAAATCCACTAGCAATGCACAGCTGCACTATATTTCTTCATTGCATAAAATAAAATATGTGTGCTCTGAATGAGTAGCTATATACATGCTACTCCAACTCTTAAACTATACACTACAGGGAATTACATCCAAGTGTTTACACCAGTAGTTCCCAAACTCCAGTCCTCACGACCCCCAACAGGTCACGTTTTCAGGATTTCCCTAATATAGCACAGATGATGCCTTGATAATGATTCCATCACCTGTCCAATAGTAAGGAAATCCTGAAAACATGACTTGTTGGGGGCCATGAGGACTGGAGTTTGGGAAACACTGGTTTACACCAAAAACATTTTGAAAAGTTGCAACATTTTTGACCAATGCAAAGTTGCTCAAAATGTTTGTGACTTTTGGTGTTCTTGTGCTTTTCTTGGCCAGCTGCGCCAAAATGGGCAGAGCTGGTTGATGACAGGGGCATGGCAATGTACAGCAGTCTAATTCATTACTAGTCATGGTGTATCTCAGCTGGAGTGTGATGTCTGGAAAGGTGTACAATAGAGATGAGCAAATCTGAAGTATTTGGAGTTTCCAAGAAGTCAAAGTTTGGGTTTGGAGATCTGATGCTTTATGTATGCAAACCACTAGCTCAGGCATCGCTGTGCTCGGGTAACCTTGGTTCTCGGTGCTGTGTGAGTAGCTTGCAGTGATGAATGCAGGGCCGGCTCCAGGTTTTTGTGGGCCCCTGCGGAAGAGTCCCAGTGGGCCCCATCCACACATAGACATACACATACGTACACATACATATATGTGGCGCCCCTGACCTGGTCAGGCACCACTGAGTACTGCACCCATGCTGGGGACAGTACAATACAGGTAATCCAGAAGGCTGACCGGGGTGTGGAACACAGGCGCATAGTGATCAGCTCTCACACATGTACCCATGAGAGGACCCCTGGGGATCCCAGGAGGGGGAAAAGCCTTGACCTTCACTGGAATAGTGGAGGGGGCCAAAAGCCTCCATCTCCTCTCAAGGGGTGTGGTAAGAGAGTCTGGTTGCTAGGTGGCGTAGGCAAGAACAGGAGAGGAGGGGCAGTGAGTCAGTTAGAGCAGAGAACTCCATAGGGCTCAGTGAGGAGCAGACCTGTGGGGCTGTTGCTGTCTAACAGCGCCCGCGCAGTGGCTACTGACGGGGGAGAACGGTCAACTAGGAGGGCTACCCGAAATCCATCTTCAGCTAAAGAGAGAGCACGGAGTGGGAAGTAAGGAGACTGCTAGAGAGTACCAGGCCCAACCGGGCGGCAGATCCCGAAGCGGAGATAGATCCAGCTTTCTTTTGCTAAACCTGCCGGTGTGGGGCTCTCAAAGCCCACGCCACAACACTACAAAAGCCGCAGCCACGTAGCCACAGTTAGGGCCCATAGGTCACAGGAGGCAAGCAGCTGGAGTGGCCTGGCCCAGGCAACAAGCACACGGCAAACGAAGGGGAGAGAGGCTGCAGCATCTTCCCTGGGTGACCCCCATAGGGACTCAAAGTCGGGGTTACCCCAAACCACCAAGGGCTAAGGAAGGCGAGTTAGTAGTCACCCTCACAAGTCAGCCTGAAGGACACCTGGTTCCCGCCTGGTTCATCCCAGCTACGCCCGGGTTACTCACCCTGCCACCTGAAGTGAGTAAAAACCCTGAAAGACATTCTGCCTGTGTGGAGTTATTCTGCGCCTTGTGGTACTACGCACCTACATCGGGCCCTGGGGCTTGCCTCACTCTCAGGAGGCTAGTCCAACTAACTGCACATACCATCAGCCCCAGGCGACCCTCAACCTGCAGTGGCGGTCCCTACTGGCCGCAATACTGAGAGTGGCGTCACGACAAGAAGAAGATCTCCTACCTGTGACCAGATCCAGCTGAGTGGAGTCCCTGAAGGTAATGCACCGACACTTCACCTGTGGGGCTTCACATCTGGCGTCACGAACAGGATAAGGACTAGACCTGTCCAGACAGGTGACCATGTGCCTGGGCGGTCCGCTTGAAAAATTGGAAGCGCCGCCATATTGCCACCATGAAAAGCGCGCTGAAAAACAACAGCAGCCCGCGCTGGGAGAAGTTACCGCCCACGAAGAGGTGTGGCTACCCAGAGATCCCCTGCAGAGTTCTGACCTTGCCAGCTATGAGAGTGGAAGCGTCCAGAGATGTCGGGACAGAAAGGGAGCCACAAGCCTGCTGCTGGGAGAGGAGCTGCTGAAAGAGGCAGAGCAGAAACTGAACAGCTTGCTATCAGAGGCAACGGCGAGTCCACAGCTGGAGAGTCGTGCAGAAGAGGGCGCAGAAGAAATGGCGTCTGACCGCAGAAACCCAGAACCGGGCTCCGCTGCCTGGTGGTATCGGGAGCTGGCCCAGTTCTGCGACCGACTGGAGACCCGGGTTGTGGAGCAGATCCGGGAAGAACGAATGGAAATGCTGGAGATGACCGCGGCGGTTCGGGCCTATGAAAGGAGAGCCGCGCGCCGAGTGCCAGACAGGACGGCGATGACGCAGACCCCGATGCTGCCACCGGTGGGTGAGTCGAGTGATGCCCCGGCCAGCGCCAGTGCCCCGACCCCTGCTGCCACGCCCGCGGTCCCCGAAGAGGCGTCCGGTGCGGCGACGCTGAAGCAGGCCGCAGCCACGCCAGGTGCGGGCTTCCAAGTCCCGGCCGCCGCAGCGATGCCCTGCTCGGCCCACCAAGACCCGGTCCCTGCAGCGACGCCCAGCCCAGCCTGCACCGATTCCATCGCGACAGCGACGCCAATCCAGGCCGCCGCCAAACAGGGCGCGGCCCGCCAAGACCAGGCCGCCGCCATGCCGGGCGCGGCCCGCCAAGACCAGGCCGCCGCCATGCCGGGCGCGGCCCGCCAAGACCAGGCCGCCGCCATACAGGGCGCGGCCCGCCAAGACCAGGCCGCCGCCATACAGGGCGCGGCCCGCAAAGAGATTGCGTCACCATTTACCCCGGCCTGCAAGGCCAGAGCAGACACCGCTCCCCAGTCCAAAGAGGTCCCTGCTAGGAAGTCCCTGATAGGAGAGGACCCCGAATACTGGAAGCTGAAGGCTGACCTAGAGGCCCAGTTCCCACAAGAGATGGTGGATCGGTATCTGCTCCCTCCGCACACCCCCAAGAGGATTCCGGCAACCCCTGCAGCAACCACGCCAAAGAGTCCCCCGCCTGGGCCTGCTGAAGAAAGCCCATCCCCAGCACTGCCACCAAAGGAGTGCCAAGAAGAACTAAGGGGGAGAGGAGGCCAGGAAGCTGAGGAGCTGACTCCGGAGCCACCGGCAGTGGAGCAATACTCAGAGCCGGAGATGTTACCCTATTCCCGTTGGGATGAGGAGGACTTGACACCGTCTGCTGATGAAGACCAGCCCAGAAACCTCACCTGGGGCCCTGCAGGCATTGAGGTAACAGCCCAGCAGAACCCAGCCCGCAAGACCAGGCGTCGCAACAGAACAACGCTGTCCCCTGCACCACAGTCTCCAGAGCAGAGAGAAGTCACAGCCAGAGACCTACAGGAGAAAAGGTTCCTGAGAAGAGCCAAAGCCCAGGTCAGAGGACCCCTTTGCAGAGGAGTAGTGGAGGATTTCAATTTGAAAAGTGGATATGGATTCATTGTAGCACCTGGTGTGAAGGAAGGGATATTTGTCAACCGAAGAGATGTGAGCGCTCATCTGCCTAGAGGACACCCTGGCAGAAACTTAAAGATGGGAGACTCCGTACAGTTCACCATGCACCAAGGAGAAAGAGGGTGGTATGCGCTAGATGTAGTGCCATGTCCCAAAGAAGAAAGGAAAGACAGTAATAAAGAAAGAAAAGACAAAGAACCTACTGAAGAGACAACTACAGATGAGGAAAAAGGTCAAGAAACCAACAGGTGCCGCAGCCCTACAGGCCCAAGCCCTGGTGAAGAGGAATCTGCATAAGTTCAAGTAAAGTACAGCAAGTTTTGACCAGTTTGGAAAGTTTGTTTTGCAACGTTTTAAAGTTCAAGAATGTGCCCACATAAACTATTGTGAGAAAAACCATAAACCTTAAGGCTATGAACTGGCTATAGCCACAAACTCTCGCAGTGTAAATAGTTACACCAAAAGGGCACCACCACCACCAGAGTCAGCCTGTTTAGGGGCTTGGCTCGTCTGCAACCAGGAGGAGCCCGTCCGTATATAGGGCCTTGGCTCACCTGCGACCAGAGAGCATGCCTGTTTATGGGGCCTGGCTCTCCACCACAAAGAGGGTACCTGGTCAGCACCAACTGTGGAGGCCGCCTCTGCATCCTGCCAGAAGAGGCTGAAGGCGCGGATCCACCAGGCCAGGTATACCCTGAAAACCACCAGCCCATGTAAGCCGCCTCTACATCCTGCCAGAAGTGGCTGAAGCCGCGGCCAACGTGAAAGGGTTTTGGGTGGGTTAACGGACTTGTGGGTGGAGGGTGGTGATGTATGGTACCTGGTGCTTTTAAAAATGTTTTACATGTTTTAATGTTTTATGCATTTTAAAATGTTGTCTTGCAGCCCGAGGACGTGCTGGTGATAACTAAGGGGGAATGTGGCGCCCCTGACCTGGTCAGGCACCACTGAGTACTGCACCCATGCTGGGGACAGTACAATACAGGTAATCCAGAAGGCTGACCGGGGTGTGGAACACAGGCGCATAGTGATCAGCTCTCACACATGTACCCATGAGAGGACCCCTGGGGATCCCAGGAGGGGGAAAAGCCTTGACCTTCACTGGAATAGTGGAGGGGGCCAAAAGCCTCCATCTCCTCTCAAGGGGTGTGGTAAGAGAGTCTGGTTGCTAGGTGGCGTAGGCAAGAACAGGAGAGGAGGGGCAGTGAGTCAGTTAGAGCAGAGAACTCCATAGGGCTCAGTGAGGAGCAGACCTGTGGGGCTGTTGCTGTCTAACAGCGCCCGCGCAGTGGCTACTGACGGGGGAGAACGGTCAACTAGGAGGGCTACCCGAAATCCATCTTCAGCTAAAGAGAGAGCACGGAGTGGGAAGTAAGGAGACTGCTAGAGAGTACCAGGCCCAACCGGGCGGCAGATCCCGAAGCGGAGATAGATCCAGCTTTCTTTTGCTAAACCTGCCGGTGTGGGGCTCTCAAAGCCCACGCCACAACACTACAAAAGCCGCAGCCACGTAGCCACAGTTAGGGCCCATAGGTCACAGGAGGCAAGCAGCTGGAGTGGCCTGGCCCAGGCAACAAGCACACGGCAAACGAAGGGGAGAGAGGCTGCAGCATCTTCCCTGGGTGACCCCCATAGGGACTCAAAGTCGGGGTTACCCCAAACCACCAAGGGCTAAGGAAGGCGAGTTAGTAGTCACCCTCACAAGTCAGCCTGAAGGACACCTGGTTCCCGCCTGGTTCATCCCAGCTACGCCCGGGTTACTCACCCTGCCACCTGAAGTGAGTAAAAACCCTGAAAGACATTCTGCCTGTGTGGAGTTATTCTGCGCCTTGTGGTACTACGCACCTACATCGGGCCCTGGGGCTTGCCTCACTCTCAGGAGGCTAGTCCAACTAACTGCACATACCATCAGCCCCAGGCGACCCTCAACCTGCAGTGGCGGTCCCTACTGGCCGCAATACTGAGAGTGGCGTCACGACAAGAAGAAGATCTCCTACCTGTGACCAGATCCAGCTGAGTGGAGTCCCTGAAGGTAATGCACCGACACTTCACCTGTGGGGCTTCACATATACACAGGGCCAGATTATAGGCGGGGCAGGCGGGGCTCCAGCCCAAGGGCCCCCACCACAAGAGCTTCTGAGGGGGCCCCCACTACCATCAGTGTGGGCGCCATTTTATTAACGCCGCAATAGTTCAGGACCGCACTGTACCTTTAAAGAATTTCAATCCCGGCTGTCACTGTGCTGCAGACACGCCCACTGCACGCTGTGTGGGCTGCGTCTGCCGGGATGACATCACCACTCGCCTGTTGCTGCTTCTTCCTGTCGAAGAGGAGCTTGTGGGAGGACCGGAGTGGAGGCTTAGTGGATCACGGTGAGTATGACGTCATCCATCATGGTGCCGGCAGGAGGCTGCAGTGAGGAGGGAGCAGAACGCCACTGATAAGACCAGACGGGATTCCATAGTGTCAGCGGCAGCTCTGCCGGGGATCAGTGTTAGTTATTGCCGGAGTGTGAACTGCAACAGATCAGGTCGGGCTGTCAGTGCCGGGTCATCGGCTGCAGCCTCATCCCTCCCCTGCAATAACCCACACTGATCTCAAGCAGAGACATCACTACACAGAATCCTGCACTGATCACATCTGAGCCTGCAGCACAGATTGCACTATATGACCCATATTACATCTAGAATATGTGAGGTCCTGTAGGTCCAGATGTGATCAATGCAGGACATTGTATATCTGTGTATATGATATACCACAGCCAGTGTACAGAGTAGTGTGATATACTGTGTACACACATCAGATGGTATTTAATAATGTGTATATTCTATAACATCTGGTGTCTATATCACAGTAAACCCGGTCAAATGCCGGGGGGCCCCACTTGCGGTGGCAGGAGTGTCGTACCGCTAGTCAGGGGGGCCCGGTGCCCGCTCTGCCTCCCCCCACCGAGGATCGCGCAGCTGCCGATACAATTGAGAGCAATGATGAGATAGAGCGGCGCGCTCTCTCTCATAGTTCTCCTCGCTGTGTCTGTCGGCGCTCTGACAGCTCTGCAGCAGAACGTGGTGACGTGATCACTGTGCGCCTGCTGAGAGGTCAGAGTGAGCGACAGCAATGAACGCGCCGAGGAGACTGGAGGAGCGAGGGAATGAGGAGAAGTGAGTATGTACAATCACTGTGGCCAGACGACCATGGGGGTGCATTAAATGAGATGGCGGCTGTATACTACATGAGGATGCCTAATGCTATCTGGTTCTGCACTGTGCTATATATGGGCTGTATACTACATGAAGGTGCTTAATGCTATCTGGTTCTCACTATGCTATATAGGGGCTGTATACTACATGAAGGTGCCTAATGCTAGCTGGTTCTGCACTGTGCTATATAGGGGCTGTGAACTACGTGAGAGTGTCTAATGCTATCTGGCTCTGCACTATGCCATATACGGGCTGTACACTATATGAGGATGCCTAATGCTATCTGGGTCTGCATTTTGCTATATACGGGCTGTATACTACATGAGGATGCCTAATGCTGTCTGGCTCTGCACTGTGCTATATAGGGGCTGTATACTACGTGAGGATGCCTAATGCTACCTGGCTCTGCACTGTGCTATATACTGGCCGTATACTACATGAGGATGCCTAATGCTATCTGGCTCTGCACTGTGCTATATAGGGGCTGTATACTACATGAAGATGCCTAATACTATCTGGCTCTGCACTGTGCTATATAGGGGCTGTGTACTATTTGAAGGTGCTTAATATCATTTGGTCTGCTCTGTGCTATATAGGGGATGTGTACTATGTGAGGATGCCTAATGCTATCTGGCTCTGCACTGTGCTATATAGGGGCTGTGTACTACATGAGGGTGCCTAATGCTATATGGGTGTGCATTGTACTATATGGGGGGCTGCATAGTGCCATATGGGGGCTGCATAGTGCCATATGGGGGCTGCATAGTGCCATATGGGGGCTGCATAATGCCATATGGGGGCTGCATAATGCCATATGGGGGCTGCATAGTGCCATATGGGGGCTGCATAGTGCCATATGGGGGCTGCATAATGCCATATGGGGGCTGCATAATGCCATATGGGGGCTGCATAGTGCTACATGCGGGCTACATAATACTATATGAAGGACTATGGGAGCTTCATAACACTATATGGAAGAATATGGGGGCTGCAGACCCCAGAGCTGTATACTCCCAGAGCTGCATGTCACCCCCTACCTCAGAGCTGTTTGTTTCCCCACCTCAGAGCCACTGCCCCCCTCTAGAGCTGTATTCCCCCCATTGCTGTATACCCCTGTCCTCAGTAATATGTATGCCCCCAGTAATGTGTATGTCCCCAGCCTCTCTTGTGATGTGTATATACATTGTTGTTAGTGTGCTCTATGTGCGGCCATGTCTGTTAGTGATGGCCACCAATCAGCGTGGCACAGACACATGCCCAGGAGGAGCTGGATGGAGACAAGTGGGGAGGTGAATGAGGCTGTTGCCGGCTTCCCAATATTAAACATATATATAAAAATATAAAAATGTGTGTGTGTGTGTGCATGTAACATGTGTATCTATGTATGTCAGTGTATATGACTGTATATAGATTTATGTCTGTTTATATGTGTTTTTGTGAATTTCTCTTTAAATATATATGTGTACGTGTGCCTGTATGTGTATGTATCTGTGCATGTCTATGTGTGGATGGGGCCCACTGAGACTCTTTCGCCCAGGACCTACAAAAACCTGGAGCTGGCCCTGCGTGTACCAGTCATGTATTCTCCTGTACACTGTACAAGGGCGTACCTTTGGGGGGCATGCGGCATATCTGCCCCTGCACAGAAATCAGAGGGGCACCATTAGAAAGTGTGAGGCAGCAGTATGGTGGGAGAAAATTGTGAGTGGACAGTATTGGGAAAGAAAAGTGTGAGGGGCATAGTATAGAGACTGGGTAGTGGGGAGGATAAGCAGTATAGAGAAGGGGCAGCATGGTGGCCAGAGTGAGGGTATAGTATGGAGGGCACAGTATGCTGCGCTGGGGGAATGTGAGACTGAGGAGCAGTATTTATATCTAAATGCTACAGTTCGTGCTCTACTGTTATCGTTAAAATGTTAACGTTATTGGGCCCCCACCAGATTTTCTGCCCAGGGGCCCCCACCTACCTTAATCTGGCCCTGCATATACATATTTAAAGACAAATTCACAAAAATACATATAGAACTGACACATCTATACAGTTATATACACTGACATACATAGATACACATCATACATGCATACAGACACCACAGCTCTGCTGGATACATAAAGACAGACAAACATAGCCATGCTGCATACATACATACATACAGACACAGCTCTGCTGCATACAGACAGACACACAGATACTCTGCTGCATACATACATACATACATACACACATAGCTCTGCTACATACATACACACATAGCTCTGCTACATACATACATACACACATAGCTCTGCTACATACAGACACACATAGCTCTGCTGCATACATACAGAGACACACAGGTGGCTCTGGGGGGCCCACACACGCGACTCTGGGGGGCCCACACACGCGGCTCTGTGGGGCCCAAACACACAGCTCCAGGGGCCAGCACATACGGCACCGGGGGGCAGGGCATACACCTAGGGGGGGAGAAGCCCATACAGCTCACCGGGGCCCATAAATTGGGGGGCGGGGAGGGCACATACTGCTCGATCACGGTGGAGAGGGGGCCCACACAGCGCCGGAAACAAGTGCTGTGCTGGGGGTCGCTGGCTGGCACTGCGCCTCCTTCATCTGTGGGACTGAGAAGGAAGCCGGGCGGTAGCTCCGCCCACAGATGAAGTTCAAACCAGGAAGTCTGCATGCCTTAAAGGGATGGCACCGCAGATTCCTGCCGAAGATTGCAGTCCCCGGAACTCGGCCCGGGGGTAGCAGAACTAAGGCGAGTGGGCCCCGGCCAAGGGGCACCAGAACTGACGAGGCAGAGTGGGCCCCCCCGGCTCTCCAGGGCCCCGGCATTTGCCCGGGTATGCCGGGTGCTGACGCCGGCCCTGGATGAATGGATCACACAGGATGTAACAACAGCGTGATCAGTTGTCCACCCTCTCCCGGAATTATTCTGTTTATGGCTGGCTGCAGGTGGGCAGAGACCCAAAATGTCAATCAGTGAGTTTAAATGAAGTTCAGGTCAAGTCCGAGTTCAGAACCTAACTTTAAAAAAAATTGTATGGACCCGCAGAACTCGAACTTTCATGAGTCCACTCATCTCCAGTCTTTATGAATTGGGGCTTTATCAATATATTTTATTCTGCCAAGCCAAAAAACTGCCAAAAAACTGCCAAAAAACTTAACTTTAGGTTTAGCAGTCTCTCGTGTATTAATTAATTTATCATACATATGATATTTCCCACCAAATTACTGCATACACTGTAATTGTCTGATGTGGTATTTGTAAATGTATGTACCTACAGACCTTTTTTATGTAGATTTAAAGCATATTCTGCTCCAAAATCCACATAAGTCTTGAAATACTGTTTGAATAAGTTTTCTAATTATTTAAATGGGAAAATTCTTAGGCTGTGTGCATACAGTGCATTTTTCATGCAGATTTAGTGCAGATTTGATATATATATGACGCCCTGGCTGGGCCAGGTAGTCACAGATAGGGCCCCACATTAAACCAGTCCCCTAACAAGGTGACAGCAGCCAAACACATTAAACCCTAGTCACCTCCCTCAGTGCTTGATGGACACACCAGGGGTTGGAGCCAGGTGGTTGGACACGCCCACCGAGGAGTTCGGATGGCCTGAGGCAGGAATACTAGTAGTCTGTTAGTGGAGGTGAAGTAGAGTGGAGACAGGCCTTTGTGTCAGGTCTGCAACTAACTGACAGGTGCCAGGGTTGGAGCCTGGGCACTTTTGGCTAGGAGGCATAAGGAGGCCTCAGTCTGCAGGAGCCAGGAAGACGGCTCGGTGGAACCGTGGTGGACCGGGACAGGGTAGTGTCCCGCTGGTACCGACCCGGGGAACCGACTCGGAAACCGGAGCACAAAGGGGGGTACTCAGACCCTGAAGCTAGGTCCAGAAGCTACTGGGGGCTAGCTAATTAACTGATTGCGGCCAGGACTATAGGTTCTGCCCCACCCAAAGTCCCAACTGAAGACAACAGCACAACGAGGGGGATAGAAAGCCACCGCCACGGCAGAGAGATCCCACGGGCCAGCGTCTGCGGGCAAAGGGCTCTTCTTAGGCCACCACAAGCCAGGGAGCGGACTCCTGACACTGCAAGTGCAGGTAGTCCCCTATTACATAAACGGTGCAGGAAAAAGGCAGAGACCACCAACCGGGTGGGGGACCAAACCGCAGCCGGCTGCGGGCACCGACCACCATCACCTTGGTTTACCAGAGACTTGTGTGTGTTACTAATCGTGAGTACATCAGTGCCCTCCGGCCGCCCATCTCCCTGCACCGCCCAACTACTCCACCAACGGGTCCCGGGGCCACCATCCCTACCCACGGAGGGTTTAACAACTTGCTGCACAACATCTCCGCAGGGTGCCCCGTAACTGCAGCGGTGGTGTCCACCTTCACCACAACCCGTGGGTAGCGTCACGAACTCAAACACGGCTCCGGCCGTACACCTACGTCCTTCCAAACCGCAAACCCCTTTTAAATCAGAGTGACCGTGGACCCCCGGGTCCGGAGATCCTCGAGCCACCCACTGAAGGTCCGGATCTGAGCGGCTCGGCTGCCGCCGAGCATGGGGCGGCACATATACGTCTTAGGTTGTGACGGGATTAATGGCTGTGAACGCCATTTCTTTCATATGGTAGCAAACAAGAAATTGTTGGGAATTCAAATTCGCCTACTTTGCAACATTTTCCGGCAATCAAGTTCTTTGCAAGTTGCACTACTGCAAAGCCCCTAATTTCCTGAAAAATACGTGTAAAACACTCTGAAGTTTCCTAGGACTGTATTAAACCTCTTTGAGATCTTTAAGTAATGCAAGCACAGAATTTTTAGTTTCCCAGTGATTTCTAACTATTTAAAAAAAAAAAATAATGTTATTAATGTGGTGTTATTGCAGTAAACCATTGATCAATTAATTTGCAGTATATACCAGAGGTCTCATACACACTGGCCGCATGCGGTCCCTCAAGTTGCTTCTTGCGGCCTGTAGGCCTGTAGACCCAGCAACGATTGCAGCCGGTGTAGGAGCCGCAGCTGTCTTTGCTTTATTTCAGATGAATGTTTTGCCGGCGCTGCACACAGTCAACCTGTCTCTGCACAACTATTCCAATGGCAGCCGCCGGCCAATCAGAGGCAGGCATCTGATGCATATGACCTTAGTTGCGTGCCTCTGATTGGCCAGCAGCTGCCATTGGATTAGTTCTGCAGAGACAGTTTGACTCTGTGCAGCGCCGGCAAAACGTTCATCTGAATTTCAATTTTTGTGTGTGTGTATGTGTGTGTGAATAATGGCCCAATAGGGGACCAGGATGGGACATTGCTACAAGAAGAGGACAAGTAAAGGGGACATTGCTACAAGAAGAGAACCTGTATGGATGCATTAGTAAAACTTGACAATGATGGGCACATTATTAAATGGGGGACAAGGAAGGGCACATTACTACAGGATAGGTACATTACTATAGGATGGTTAAAGGCACGGGCACATTACTACAGGATGGGCACAAGGATAGGCATATTACTATAGGATGGGAACAAGGATGGTCACATTAGAACAGGATGTGCACATTACTACAGATTGAGGACAAGGATAAGCATATTACTACAGGATGGGGACAAGGATGGGCGCATGACTACAGGATGGAAACAAGGATGGGGCACATTACTATAGAATGGGGACCAGGATGGGCACATTACTTCAAGAAGGGGAACAGAATGGGGGACATTACTAAAAGATGAGGACCAGAATGGGAATATTATTACAAGATGTTGACCAAAATTACTATATGGTGCTAATGGTAAAATTATATTACTTACAAAAAAGGAGATAAAATGTAAAAACAAAATAATTTCTCCATCTTCTCCATTGCCTGTCTGCATATATTGAATTGCAATCGGATGATATCCAAGTGCAGTGCAATGTTTCAAACACACCCATAGACTTGTATGTGTGTGTGTGTTTCGATAAATGCTGTGAAGCTCCGCATGCTGCAAATTTTTTCTCATGCCAAATCAACATGAGTAGTGAGGGGAGATTCCGAACGTTAAAGTCCGGCATTCATACTGGACTCCTAGTGTCCAAGTCTTGAACTCGCACACAAACTTCTCAGGAAAGTTCAAATTAAGTGTTCGGAGGCCAAACACTTAGTTTTTTTTATTATTATTAAGGATTGGAAAGAGAAGTGAGTGAAATGTTAGAAAACAGTACTCTAATGAATGGGAACAGTAAAAAACAGCTATTAACATTAATCAGGTACTTATTACAACTCTCATCAGAGTTGTGGCTCAGCACTACACTCAGCATTGAGCCAAGGCTCTGTTGTGAGCTGTAGTACCTGGTAAATGTTAATAGCTGTTTTTTAATGTTCTCATTCATTTGAGCTCTATTTTCTAACATTTCACTGATTTCTCTGCCCTCTCCAGCTCTTAATATTTTTTTTAAAAAAATCCCCCATATTTTGATAACCAGCCAAAGGTAAAGTAGCAGCTGCAGTCTGAAGTCAGGCTGGGAAGGGACCAATATCCATGGATCTTTTAACCTTAATAATATCAGCCCCAAGCTGTCAGCTTTACCTTAGTTTGTTATCAGAAATAGATGGGATCCCAGGCAGTGTTTTTAAATTATTTAAATAACTAATTAAAAAAAAAACATCTTGGGCTCTGTTTTATTTTTTATAACCAGCCAAGGTAAAGTGGACAGCTTGGGGCTGGTATTATCTAGGTAGGAAGGGCCTTGGAAATTTGGCCCTTCCCAGCCTAAATATAGCAGCTCGAAGCCTCCCAAGACGTGATGCATTCATTAGATTGTCCTAGTGCAGTGGCAATCGGGGTAATGGTTTTGAGGTTGCTGTCAACTGTGAATTGACAGCTGGTATCAAGCCCAGGGGTAAGTAATGGAGAGGCATCTATCAGACACCCCCATTACTTACTGGGCAAGTAAAGAATTAAAAAAGTCACAGACACAGGAAAAAATATTTTATTTGAAAAAACACTCCCTGACTCCCTTGTTCACCAATTTATTTAAAAAGAACAAAAAACAAAAATGAAGATCTGAGGTAGTTTATGGAATCAGATGTAATCCAATGATGGGAACCTGAAAAACATAAAAAGAGGGAGGCTAAATAAATAAAAACAAGACACAGTCCCTCGTTTATCACTTTATTAGCTCACAAAAAATCTGTGCAGTCTTCTGATGGCTATCTTATCTTCAGGGAAAACGGTATGTATAACTTGTCCTGCGTTTACTCCCATTTGCTTCTTTTTGAAGCCCAATAGCCCTTACTATGACCATTTTACACCATTTAAATTCAGTTCTTCATTGACTTATACGAGGTTTGGGTCCTGGTTTGAGGCAGGGTAAAGTCCAGGTGCCCGGACTAAACATTTGACTAAAGTCCATCCGAACCCAGCGAACTTGAACATCCATGGGTCACTTCATCCATAGGTATGAGAAAAAAAATCGCAGACCTGACCTGCATCATTGAATATACATTCATCAGAGTGCAACATAAGATTTTCTCCCATTGCACTTTACCATACTACGTATATGCCAGTGTGAGCGAACCCTTAGGCGGGCTTTGCACACTACGACATTGCAGGTGCGATGTCGGTGGGGTCAAATCGAAAGTGACGCACATCTGGCATCACAGTCGATATCGTAGTGTGCAAATCCTTTTTGATACGATTAATGAGCGCATAAGTGTCGTTATTGTATCATCGGTGTAGGGTCCGACATTTCCATAATGCCGGTGCAGCGACAGGTACGATGTTGTTCCTCGTTCCTGCGGCAGCACACATCGCTGTGTGTGAAGCCTCAGGAGTGTTGAACATCTCCTACCTGCGTCCCGGCTGCAATGCGGAAGGAAGAAGGTGGGTGGGATGTTTACATCCTGCTCATCTCCGCCCCTTCGCTGCTATTGGCCGCCTGCCGTGTGACGTCGCTGTGACGCCGCACGACCCGTCACCTTAGGAAGGAGGTGGATTGCCGGCCAGAGCGACGTCGCAGGACAGGTGAGTGCATGTGAAGCTGGCGTAGCGATAATGTTCGCTACGTCAGCAATCACAAGATATCGCTGCTGCGACGGGGGCGGGGACTATCGCGCTCGACATCGCAGCATCGGCTTGCGATGTCGCAGTGTGCAAAGTACCCCTTAGACTACCACTTACATTTTCAATGTGTGTGTTCAGCACTACACTACTGCAGCCCAATAAGATAAGGCCTTTATTTACCCCTGTGCAGATTATATTGTTACACTGTAAAAAATTAAAATGGCACTGCATGGTTGGCCCTCATTTTTCATAGTCTCAGAGATATTCAGCTTAATTGACTGCACCAGCCTGTGTAATATGATAGCTGCTGGACATTATACAAAGTTCACCTGATCCCTACTGATGTCATTAATCCATTCTCTCAGTGTGGGAAAGGGCACTAGAAATTTTCTTTATATTTGTGAATCAATATGCAAATTGTTTAAATTTGTGGGCACCTATGATTTTTAGAGAATTCAAATTGAAGTCGATCCTCCATGGAACAATCCGCTAATCGCTAGAAGTAACTCATGTTAATATGCTCATTGAATAAGACTATTGGAATGCGTGATTTGTCATTATGACATTCACTAGAAGATAATTATTATTCAGCTTAGACAATAAGAACTTGACAAACATATTGCACATACACATAACAGTGCTGCTCAAGGCTGTGTGACTCATCTCTTTTTTAAACACACTGTAAAAGGAGAAGCTTCATTACAGCCCATCTGGGAACATTAACAAACTTGAGCAGTCTGTTTGAATCCTTGCTGAAATGTCCCATACATTTTATTTATGGAAAACAAGAATATTTATTTTATTTTGCTTCCAACAAACAAAGAATTATTAGTAGTGATGGGCAGACCCGGACTGTATAAGTTTGGGTCTGCTTGGTTTCAAAGGTACTCAGGTGCTAGGCCCGGGATTCTGGGTGTTTGATGAAGATCTGACACTCTATAAATTAAAAAAATAAATGAAAAATAAAGAAAATAAGAATGAAGTGAGCGCTTCATATTTACTGAGGTTCCGTTGTGGCTGTACACTGCTCCTTCACTTCCTGGACCGCTCTTTGGGCTCATCCATATGCACTGCTTTCCCCGCCCACCAGCCAGCCTGGCGTCGGTGACTGGGTGCTGTGACATGCATCCCAAGCCTGTGTCATAGTGTCTGCCTACAACCAATCACAGGCGCTGTCTGCGGGTCAGTATCGTGGTATAAAAATAATTAAATAAATAAAATATTTGGATTTGGATCCCCCTGCATTATGATACCCAACACAGATAAAGGAAAAATTGGAAAGGTTTAAAGCTCACCAGTTAGTTGTTTGTTCAAAGCTGGATGAAGACTGCTTGCTGGATGGTGCTTGGTGGACAAGGCAGGCTACAATCAATCAAAACAGGAAGGAACTCCGGCACAAAAACGTCCATGCGAACAAAAATTTGAGAAGGATTAAAAAGTCATCTTTATTCCTTAGTGGTTAAAAAACATGATGAGTATAAAAACTCCTATGATTTACGAGTTTCAGACGCTCAATCCTTAGTCATGTTGTTTTTAATCCTCCTCAAATTTTTGTTCGCATGGACGTTTATGTGCCGGAGTTCCTCCCTGTTTTGATTGATTCCAGGACAGATAAAGCCCATGGCTACTGGCTGCAGCCCCCAGCTGTGCACTTATATTGGATGTGTATCAAAATAAGACGAATAGCATGCGGCTTTTTTTTTTTTTCAATAATTTAAAAAAACAATGTGCGGTCCCTCCTAATTTTGATACCCAGCAAAGATAAAGCCTGACAGCTGGGGGCTGGTATTCTTGACTGGGGAGGTCCATGCTTATTGGACCACCCCCCAGGCTAAAAATAGCAGCCTGCTATTCTCATAGACCCTAATCATCACTAATCTGGGGCTTAGTGGCAGCTGTGTAATGTTATTAACCCCTGCTTTTACCTTGGTTTCCACCGCACCAGGGCAATTGGGAAGAGCCGGGAAACATGCTGGGATCGTCGCATCTAATGGATGTGACAACCCGGGCTGCTGCAGGTTGCAATTTGTAGGCTGGTTGTGACCTAATAACCATGGGTCTCCCCAGTCTGAGAATACCAGCCCCCAGATGTCGGGCTTTATCTTGGCTGGGTATCAAGATTAGGGGGACCGCACTTTTGTTTATTTAATTATTTATCACGCTTGCTCCTATCCCCTATCCCTTCTACCAACATTTTTAAGCACCGGATTCTGGTCCTCATAAATTTATATGGGGCCAGAAACTGGACTGAAACCAGATTTTAAAAAGAAGATAACAGGGATCCGCCAGTCCCGTTTATCTGCGAGTCAACCCATCACTAATTATTAGCATTTACTGTCCCTTTGGTTGAGGCTAATAGGTTAGATTTAGCCTCAAGATTGCTGTTGAATCTTCCCCAAATCCAGGAGCCACTAAAGGTCCAAGAGAGCTACTACCTATCATATCATATAGATGTTAAATTGAACCAGCCACTGGTATGGTGCCTCCAGTATGCTTGAGTAAGTAAGTTAGTAAGACCCATATTCAGAATCCATCTGAGCAAACCATTTACATTTGCAATTTTAACATATAGGATTAACAGTCCAAGTTTTCAATTCTCAAAAGGGATACCTCGTTGTCCCTTTAGAAGTTAAGCTATGTGCGCACTTTGCGTTTTTACCTGCGTTTCAGCTGCGTTTTGAACTGCAGCGTTTTCATGCCAAAATGCATGCGTTTTGATTTCCCAGCGAAGTCAATGGGAAATGGGGATTTCTTGTGCACATTTTGCTGTTCAAAACGCAACGTTTAAATTGCATAATTTTGGGCAAAAACTCTGCGTTCAAAGAAGCAGCATGTCAATTGTTTTTGCCATTTGGGCTGCGTTTTGCTAACATTGAAGTCAATGAGAAGTAGCAAAAATCAACAAACATCAAAATTCCAGCGTTTTGCATGCTTTTTAGGTGCAGAAAACATGCGTTTTGGACTACAAAAACACGTGTTTATGACATCAAATTAATGGAATGATATGTCCCTTTACACACACACATAGTCCGACAATTAAATTAATAAAAAATATTCATTTACTGTTATTTTAGCCAAAAAATAGTATAAAACCGCTATAATTATATTAAATATAACTATTTTCGTTTGGATATAAATAATTATATTTGTTTTCTTTTTTTTTCCTTTTTTCATAGTGTTTGTATGTTTAAACTTTATTTAGCAGTGTCTTTATATTCAAAACGCATCTGAGATTAAGCAATGAAAAAGCATGTAAAAAGCGCTTAAAACGCAGTAATTACGCACACGTTTTTATCGCGTTTCTGTGGCCAAAAGCAACTTTGGCAAAAGCAATTTCTGCCAGATGATGCGTTTAGAACTGCAACTACCTCGACACAAAGTGCGCACATAGCCTTAGGCGGGCTTTGCACGTTGCGACATCGCAAGCCGATGCTGCGATGTCGCACGCGATAGTCACCGCCCCCGTCGCAGGTACGATATCGTGTGATAGCTGGTGTAGCGAAAATTATCGCTACGCCAGCTTCACATGCACTCACCTGCCCTGCGACCGTCGCTCTGGCCGGCGACCCGCCTCCTTCCTAAGGGGGCGAGTCGTGCGGCGTCATAGCGACGTCACACAGCAGGCGGCCAATAGCGGCGGAGGGGCGGAGATGAGCAGGATGTAAACATCCCACCCACCTCCGTCCTTCCGCATAGCCGCCGGTGGCAGGTAAGGAGATGTTCCTCGCTCCTGCGGCTTCATACACAGCGATGTGTGCTACCGCAGGAACGAGGAACAACATCGTACCTGTCGCGGCACCGGCATTATGGAAATGTCGGTGAATGCAATGATGATACGATAACGAAAGTTTTTGCGCTCGTTCATCGTATCATCTAGCATTTACACAATACGATGTCGAAAGTGACGCCGGATGTGCGTCACTTTCGATTTGACCCCACGTGCAAAGTCGCCCTTAAACTTAAAGCCATTTAAAAAGTATCACATCAAACTTTGAAATGTATACTCCTTTTGCTCTGAGTGCATTTTGAAACGTTTTGATCTTGCAGTAGAAAGATTCCTTTAGTTACTGGTCCTGTATCATTTATTTTCTTGCTTTGCTCAGCTGTAGACTCCATCCTTTTTTCAACCATTTAAAGCACATGCTCACTTCTTAAAGGCTATGTGTCCACGCTGCGGAAAATGCGCGGATTTTGCCGCGGATTTCTCGCGGAAAAGCTGCGGATTTCCCGAAAATCTGCAGCACCGGTACTTCCCAGCCATTTCTATGGCATTTTGGAAATGCTGTGCCCATGCTGCGGATTTTTCCGCAGCGGATTTCGTGCGGATTTTGATCCGGAAAAATCTGCAACATATCAATTATTGTTGCGGATTTTCATCTGGATTTTGGCTTTAAAATTGGGAGAAAAAAAAAAAATCCGCACCAAAATCCGCATCAAATCCGCGGTAAATCCGCAGTAAATCTGCACCTTTGAAAAGGTGCGGATTTTGCGGGAAAGCTGCGGATTTTGATGCAGAAAAATCCGCAGCTACATTCTCTCGTGGACACATAGCCTAAAAATTCTGGCATTGACTATGAACTCTGTCTTTTAAACAGTCTTTTCTGATGACACCAAACTATGTAGGATATTAAAATCTGACCTTGACAGTACAATATTATAAAATGATCTGGATAAGATTTCAGAATGGGCAGACACTTGGCAAATGAGATTTAATATTGCTAAATGTAAAGTAATGCACCTAGGATGGAGTAATCCTATTTCTGCATTTACATGCATACATACAGTACATATACATTAAATGGAAGTATACTTGGGACTACAGAACAGGAGAAAGACTTGGGGATTTTGGTTACAAATAAGCTGAGCAGCAGTACTCAATGTCAGGCAGCAGCTGCTAAAGCAAACAAGATTTTAAGGTGTTTAAAAAGAGAGATTAGATCCCGTGATCCAACGTATTGTTACCCCTCTATAAAATACTAGTAAGGCCACATCTAGAACATGGGATCCAGTTTTGGGCTCCACATCTTAAAAAGGTACTCAGAAGTTAGAGTCAGTTCAAAGATGGGCAACTAGACTACTACAATGAATGGAAGGCCTCCCATTTGATGAGAGGTTGGGAAAGTTGGGCTTGTTTAGCTTGGAAAAAAGACGTCTCAGAGAAGATCTCATTTATATGCATAAATACATGTGTGGTCAATATAAAGGACTAGCACATTCCTTCCCAAGACAATACTAAGGACCAGGGGGAGCTCACTGTGAGTGGAAGAAAGGTGACTCTAGCAGCTAAATATGAAACGGTTCTTTACAGTTAGAGCAGTCAGACTGTGAAATACCCTACCATAAAAGATAGTAATGACAGACAATAACAGCTTTTAAAAAAAAGGACTAGATTATTTCATCAGTACACACAACATTGTTGGTTATAAATGATATACAGTTAGGTCCAGAATTATTTGGACAGTGACACAATTTTCGCGAGTTGGGCTCTGCATGCCACCACATTGGATTTGAAATGAAACCTCTACAACAGAATTCAAGTGCAGATTGTAACGTTTAATTTGAAGGTTTGAACAAAAATATCTGATTGAAATTGTAGGAATTGTACACATTTCTTTACAAACACTCCACATTTTAGGAGGTCAAAAGTAATTGGACAAATAAACCAAACCCAAACAAAATATTTTTATTTTCAATATTTTGTGCGAATCCTTTGGAGGCAATCACTGCCTTAAGTCTGGAACCCATGGACATCACCAAATGCTGGGTTTCCTCCTTCTTAATGCTTTGCCAGGCCTTTACAGCCGCAGCCTTCAGGTCTTGCTTGTTTGTGGGTCTTTCCGTCTTAAGTCTGGATTTGAGCAAGTGAAATGCATGCTCAATTGGGTTAAGATCTGGTGATTTACTTGGCCATTGCAGAATGTTCCACTTTTTTGCATTCATGAACTCCTGGGTAGCTTTGGCTGTATGCTTGGGGTCATTGTCCATCTGTACTATGAAGCGCCGTCCGATCAACTTTGCGGCATTTGGCTGAATCTGGGCTGAAAGTATATCCCGGTACACTTCAGAATTCATCCGGCTACTCTTGTCTGCTGTTATGTCATCAATAAACACAAGTGACCCAGTGCCATTGAAAGCCATGCATGCCCATGCCATCACGTTGCCTCCACCATGTTTTACAGAGGATGTGGTGTGCCTTGGATCATGTGCCGTTCCCTTTCTTCTCCAAACTTTTTTCTTCCCATCATTCTGGTACAGGTTGATCTTGGTCTCATCTGTCCATAGAATACTTTTCCAGAACTGAGCTGGCTTCATGAGGTGTTTTTCAGCAAATTTAACTCTGGCCTGTCTATTTTTGGAATTGATGAATGGTTTGCATCTAGATGTGAACCCTTTGTATTTACTTTCATGGAGTCTTCTCTTTACTGTTGACTTAGAGACAGATACACCTACTTCACTGAGAGTGTTCTGGACTTCAGTTGATGTTGTGAACGGGTTCTTCTTCACCAAAGAAAGTATGCGGCGATCATCCACCACTGTTGTCATCCGTGGACGCCCAGGCCTTTTTGAGTTCCCAAGCTCACCAGTCAATTCCTTTTTTCTCAGAATGTACCCGACTGTTGATTTTGCTACTCCAAGCATGTCTGCTATCTCTCTGATGGATTTTTTCTTTTTTTTTCAGCCTCAGGATGTTCTGCTTCACCTCAATTGAGAGTTCCTTAGACCGCATGTTGTCTGGTCACAGCAACAGCTTCCAAATGCAAAACCACACACCTGTAATCAACCCCAGACCTTTTAACTACTTCATTGATTACAGGTTAACGAGGGAGACGCCTTCAGAGTTAATTGCAGCCCTTAGAGTCCCTTGTCCAATTACTTTTGGTCCCTTGAAAAAGAGGAGGCTATGCATTACAGAGCTATGATTCCTAAACCCTTTCTCCGATTTGGATGTGAAAACTCTCATATTGCAGCTGGGAGTGTGCACTTTCAGCCCATATTATATATATAATTGTATTTCTGAACATGTTTTTGTAAACAGCTAAAATAACAAAACTTTTGTCACTGTCCAAATATTTCTGGCCCTGACTGTAATGTATAATTGGTGGAGGAAGGATGAACGTAATGGACCTATGTTCTTTTTCAACCTATGTAACTATGTAACTATTTGTCTAACCAGTCCAAGTTGATGAGGATCAAACAATGCCTCTCACAATAGAAGAAGAATTAAAGGGGCTTTACACGGTAGCGATATCGCTAGCAATTTGTAGCGACAGCGAGCATGTAAGTACCCGCCCCCGTCGTGCATGCGATTGTTTGTGATCGCTGCCATAGCGAACATTATCGCTACGGCAGCGTCACACATACTTACCTGGTCGTCGTCGTCACTGTGACTGCCGAACAATCCCTCCTTCAAGGGGGAGGGACGTTCGGCATCACAGCGACATCACCGCAACGTCACTAAGCGGCCAGCCAATCAAAGCGGAGGGGTGGAGATGAGCAGGACATAACTTCCCGCCCACCTCCTTCCTTCCTCATTGTGGCCGGCGGCAGGTAATAGCGATGTGTGCTGCCGCATGAGCGATGAACCACCTGGATAAACAACCCTTACCAATTTTTGAGTTTGGGACGACCACTCCATGGTGAATAATTTTCACCATTTTTGAGGTCGCTTAAGGTCGCTGGTCAGTGTCACACCCTGCGATATCGTTAATGACACCGGATGTGCGTCACTAACAACTTGACCCCGGCGACCAAACATTAACGATATCGTAGCGTGTAAAGCCCCCTTTACACTTGTGTAACATACTCTCCTGATTATTCTCTAGCAACATCTGCCTTTGTCATTTGGCCAATGAGTGACTCAGCATTGATTCTGTTGGTGGTGCTGTGAATAGAAGAGCCAGTGATGCTGCTATTGATGGGCAGAGCAGGAAAAATCTGCTGCATTTTTCATGCTGGTATTTGTGATGCTGCCCAGCTGGTATTGTTTGTGTTTTTGTGTTTTTGTGTTTTGTATTCCACTCACCAATTTTCACTAATTAAGATTAAGTTATAAATGTCCCTGAGGATTATGTTAGTGAACTAAAGGGCTCCCAACAGCTGGTTATAGAAGTCAATGATGAGTATCAAAAGGAAATTATTTTTTTTACAGTAAATAAACATTTTGTTTTGCCAATAAAAAAGAAATCTGCCCCAACTCATGTTGTGGTGTCATGGCTTGACTCCAGAGCTCAATCCAATGACCTCTGGGTGTGGTCGGTTTCCCTGTCTGTTGGACCATAGCCTGTTTTGTATCTGTCTAAAAACCGATAGTTCTTTGGTCTTTCCTTTCGTTTGCCACCATACTCTTTTGTTTATGTTCAATTTCACTTCATTTTGTTTGCTCTATCACATCTTGGGAGGGGCTATTTATACTCCCCATGTACAAGACATTATTGCTGGCTATATTCCAGGATGGATGGATGTTTACAGTCCCAGTCTTCAGTTAAGGATTACCTTGTTGAATAACCTCTTTTGCTTTTCCCTACAGTTTGTTTGTTAGCTTCCCAGTATCCTTCCCTTTCTGCTATGTTTTGCGATTTGATGGATTTACAAGTATTCCTAAAATTTTTGAGTTTCTTCTGTTTTTCTCCATTTTCCCTGTATGACTGTGTATACATATTGTTTGCCTTGTGTCTCATCCTCTCCCTTTGTGCACTTAATTTCTGTTTATGGTTGTTTGATGTTATACTTTACTTATAGTTGAGTGTGCAATTAAGGTCTCTTAGGGGTGCTTTACACGCTGCGACATCGCTAGCGATTGCTAGCGATGTCGAGCACGATAGCTCCCGCCCCCGTTGCTCGTGCGACATTTGGTGCTCGGTGCCGTAGCAAACATTATCGCTACGGCAGTGTCACACGCACATACCTGGTCAGCGACGTCGCCGTGACGCCGAACAATCCCTCCCTCAAGGGGGAGGTGCGTTCGGCATCATAGCGGCATCACTAAGCGGCCAGCAAATAGAAGCAGAGGGGCGGAGATGTGCGGGACGTAACATCCCGCCCACCTCCTTCCTTCCGCATTGCCTGTGGATGCAGGTAAGAAGATGTTTGTCGCTCCCGCCGTGTCACACATAACGATGTGTGCTGCCGCAGGAACGACGAACAACATCGTACCTGTGGCAGCAGCGATATTAAGGAAAGGAGCAACGTGTCAACGATCACCGTTTTGGAACGATTTTGCGATCGTTGATCATCGCTCATTAGTGTTACACGCTGTGATGTCGCTACCAGCGCCGGATGTGCGTCACTAACTACGTGACCCCGACGATATATCGGTAGTGATGTCGCAGCATGTAAAGTACCCCTTAGGGTCAGCCAACAGTGAGTGGGGGCACCATTACGTTATCTTTAGAGATGAGCGAACCGGTCGTGGTTCGGCTCGAGTTCGGTTCGCCGAACGGAGGTCTCGTTCGAGTTCGGTTCGGCGAACCACTCGACCCGCATAGGAAACAATGGGAAGCAATCACAAACACATAAAAACACCTAGAAAACACCCTCAAAGATGTCCAAAAGGTGACAAACAACTCACAACACAACACAAACACATGGGAAAGTGACAAGAACAAATTCTCATGCAAAAACAAAACAGCGTTACGAGGAAAAAGAGGTTGAGACACAGATATAGGCATGGCATGCCTTTCTAAAATCATGTATAACACCGCAAGGGGACTCCAAGCAGAGTCTCCCTTTTTTCCAAAAATTGGGCCCCACAGACACCACTTCAGTAGCAGCACTTGTGCCCCAGTTGCAAACTGGACAGGTAGATTTGCATCAAGCACATTCAAAAATACGCCAGCCTTAACTGTCCCCAGGATGGCCCCGGGGTAAATAGCAAAGTCTTTGCTGATCCCAGATCTGTTCATCTTGGATCATTTTTAAAAACACAGCAAACAAGGGTTACCCCAAGCAGAGTCTCCCTTTTTTACAAAAATTGGGCCACACAGACACCCACCCATTCAGTGGCAGGACTTGTGCCCCAGTTGTACACTTCACAGGTAGATTTGCATCAAGCACATTCAAAAATACGCCAGCCTAAGCTGTCCCCAGGATGACACCGGGTGAGGTAGCAAAGTCTTTGCTGAACCATGACTTGTTCATCTTGGCTCCTTTTTAAAAACACAGCAAGCAAGGGTTACTCCAAGCGGAGTCTCCCTTTTTTCTAAAAATTGGGCCACACAGACAGCCACCCCTTCAGTGGCAGCATTTGTGCCCCAGTTGTACACTTCACAGGTAGATTTGCATCAAGCACATTCAAAATACACAAGCATTTACTCTCCCCAGGATGACACAGGGGTAGTAAATTCCTTCTGGATCCATGACTTGTTCATTTTGATGAAGGTTAGTCTGTCCACATTGTCACTGGACAGACGCGTGCGCTTATCTGTCAGCACACACCCAGCAGCACTGAAGACACGTTCAGAGACAACCCTGGCAGCTGGACACGACAAAATCTCCAAGGCGTAAGTGGAGAGCTCTGGCCATTTTTCAAGATTTGAAGACCAAAATGAGCAAGGCTCCATTTGCAAAGTCATGGCATCGATGTTCATTTGGAGATACTCCTGTATCATCCTCTCCAGCCGCTGACTTTGTGTCAGACTTGTCTCTGGTGGCCTTGCAAAGGATGGTCTAAAAAAATTATGAAAAGATTCAATAAAATTGCTGTTACCAGCACCAGATACGGTGCTGCTGGTACGGGTAGACTGTTGAAGATGACGAGACCGTCCCATGTTTGTCGAGTTACAACTGGGAGATTCACTCCATGCACCACGGTTGTTTGGTGGAAAAGCCGAGCTAAGATCGAGTAACAGCTTTTGCTGATACTCCTGCATACGTGCGTCCCTTTCTATGGCTGGAATTATGTCACAAAATTTGGACTTGTACCGGGGATCTAATAGTGTGGCAAGCCAGTAGTCATCATCACTTCTAATTTTGACAATACGAGGGTCATGTTGGAAGTAGTGCAGCAAGAAGGCACTCATGTGTGTTGCGCAGCCATGCGGACCAAGTCCACGCTGTGTTTGTGGCATAGAGGTGCTAACCGTTCTTTCTTCCTCTGACATCTCCCCCCAACCTCTTTCAACTGAAATTTGACCAAGGTCTCCCTCATCCGCTGAGTCTTCCATGTCCATGGACAGTTCGTCCTCCATTTCTTCATGTTCTCCTGCACCTTCCTCAACATTTCGCCTGCTACCATGCGCCCTTGTTGATCCCTGTCCCCCATGGTCCCATGCCTACCGCGTTGGTGATGATGAACGTCTGGACCTTGGTGATGTTGTTGTGTCTTGCGCATATGAATCCTCCTGTAGTTCCTCCCCTTCCTGTTGTCCCACCGCCGGACTCCGAATAGTGTTTAGCGTGTGCTCCAGCATGTAAATGACTGGAATTGTCATGCTGATAATTGCATTGTCAGCGCTAAACATATTCGTCGCCATGTCGAAACTGTGCAGAAGGGTGCATAGGTCTTTGATCTGAGACCACTCCTTCAGGGTGATCTGCCCCACCTCTGCATCTCGTTGGCCCAGGCTATACGTCATGACGTATTGCACCAGGGCTCGGCGGTGCTGCCACAGTCGCTGTAACATGTGGAGAGTCGAATTCCAGCGTGTCGGCACATCGCATTTCAGGCGATGAACCGGCAGGCCAAAAGACTTCTGGAGCAATGCAAGTCGCTCAGCTGCGGCGGTTGAACGTCGGAAGTGAGCAGACAGTTCATAAGGCCATCTAGGCCAGGATAGTGTGTTAAAAATTGCTGGACAACAAGGTTCAACACGTGAGCCATACAAGGCACGTGTGTCACCTTGCCCAGGCGAAGGGCCGCACCCAGGTTTGCAGCATTGTCGCACACGGCCTTACCAGTCTGCAGGTTGAGTGGAGACAACCATTTACCAAACTCAGTCTCCAGAGCTGCCCACAACTCAGCCGCTGTGTGACTCAAATTTCCAAGACATTTCAAGATAAAGACTGCCTGATGCCGTTGCGCTCTGCTGCCAGCATATTAATGAGGGGTGCGTGATTCCTTCTGCGCAGTTACAACGCTGGTAGCCTGACCAGACAGGCTTGGGGCGGAGGTGGAGGACCCAGATGAGATTGAGGAGGCAGAAGCAGTGGAGGAACTTGGACAGACAGAGGATTGACACACAAGTCGTGGGGACGGCAAGACTTGTGCAGCAGACCCTTCACCATCTATCACCATAGTGACCCAGTGCCCAGTCAGCGACATGTAACGTCCCTGTCCATGCTTACTGGTCCAAGTATCTGTGGTGAAATGCACCCGTTCACACACAGAGTTTCTCAAGGAAGCGGTGATGTTGTGTGCTATATGCTGGTGTAGCGCAGGCACACCTTTCTTGGAGAAGTAGTGGCGACTGGGCATCTGGTACTGGGGCACAGTGACAGACATAAGGTCTCTAAAATCCTGTGTGTCCACCAGGCGGAAAAGCAGTATTTTGGTAGCCAAGAGCTTACAGAGGGATAAAGTCAACCTCTTAGCTTTGTCATGGGTCGCAGGAAATGGCCTTTTATTTGTCCACATCTGAGCTGCTGTGTGTAGACGGTGGTGAGTATGGTGTCCCTGGAAAAATGCAGGTTTGTGAGGAAAGTGCAGGCGTAGACATGATGTTGCCTTCATCCAACATTGGTGCTATTGATGTCTGACAGAGCTGTACATACGCTCTTGTTTCCCCTTCCAAACCAACTGACGACTTAACAAGCAAACTGCCTGTTGCGGTTACAGTGGTGGAAGTTGTGCATGGAAAACTAGGTGTGACAGCTGTCCCCACAGTCCTAGAAGATGAAGAGCGTGCGGATGCACTGGAATGGGCAGGCGGTGGATGGTCCGCTCCGCTAGGCCGCATTGCAGCACGGTGAGCTTCCCACTGGGACATATGATATTTATTCATGTGACGATTCATGGAAGAAGTTGTCAAACTGCTGAGGTTTTGGCCTCTACTAACAGATTTCCGACAAATTTTACATATCACATGATTTGGGCGATCCTTTGCAAGGTCAAAAAAGGACCAGGCTAGGCAAGGCTTAGAGGGCATGCGACCTGCTGAGCCACCCCGACTAGTGCTCAGAGGCAGAGTGGTGGCTGATGATGCAGTTGTAGACATGCTACCAGTACTCCGACTCTGTCCAGGAAGGCGCAAGGTAACTTCATCGTCAGTTGCATCCTCCTCCACCGCCTCAGTTGACCTCCTCAAGTGCCTGACTGTGGGTTGACAGTAGGTGGGATCTAGAACTTCCTCATCAATTGTTGTGTTTGCACTCCCCTCACCCTCAGGCCGAGCCTCTTCCTGCCCTGACCGAATATTTAAGTTGTCATCCCAATCTGGTATCTGCGTCTCATCGTCATCAGTATGTTCCTCATTGTCTATAACAACAGGTGTTACAGTTGGTGTATAAGGGTCAACATTATGCTCAGAAAGTTGTTCCTCACGGCCTGAATCTGAGTCACAAAGGTTCTGGGCATCACTTCAGACCATTTCCTGGTCTGTACTCACTTTAGCTTGGGAGCGGACCTCTGATTCCCAGGCTATAGTGTGACTGAACAGGTCTGCAGACTCAGCCATCTCTGTTCCACCATACTGTGCAGGGCGGATGGAGACTTGAGAGCTGGGAGAAAGCAAGTGTGATTGGGATGACAACTCAGAGGACTGGTGTTTTTTGGATGCGGTAGTTGAGGTAGAGGAGTGGGCACTTGTTGGACCACTTGAGATCCATTCAAGCATTTTCTTTTTTTGTGCATCATCTACCTTTGTTCCAGTTCTTCGTGTCCGTAAAAAAGGGAGCACATCGGATTGTCCACGTAAAGTAGTAGACATCTTACTTTTGCTGGTAGTTGGCCTATCTTCAGCAGACGTTAATGGAGCTTTGCACCTTCCCCACGGACACAAACTTTTTTTCCTTTTGCAACACGCCTGTTCCCCTTTCCACCAGCATCTGTCATTTTGCCACTCATTTTGATAGCGACAAGATTGGGCACTTAAAATGTGGTAGTAAAAATTGAGAGGTGGTGTAGATTGCAGCGGTGGTCTAACTTTATTGGCAGCAGAATAAACAACAATAGCTATCACCGATAATGCAGCTATGGCCCTTAAACTGGCAGCACAATTTTCTATTCTAATAGCTTAGTAACAATGAGTTTGAGGGTGCAATGCAGAGGTGCTGGAAATAGCTTGGCACCAGTGGGACACTAATGAAGTCCAACAGCCACTTTTAGGATGCCACTAAGTTTCCTCAGTGTTTGCTATTATAATGGCTTATTAAAAATGAGTTTGAGGGTGCAATGCAGAGGTGCTAGAAATAGCTTGGCACCAGTGGGGCACAAATGGAGTACAACAGCCACTTTTTGGATGCCACTAACTGGCAGCACTCTTTTAAATTAAAATGGCTTTGCAAAAATGTGCAGGAGGGTGTAATGCAGAGGTGCTAGAATTAGCTTGGCACAAGTGGGGCACAAATGGAGTACAACAGCCACTTTTTGGATGCCACTAACTTGCAGCATCTTTTGCTATTATTATAGCTTATTAAAAACAGAGCAGGAGGGTGTAATGCAGAGGTGCTAGAAATAGTTTGGCACTAGTGGGGCACAAATGGAGTACAACAGCCACTTTTTGGATGCCACTAAGTTTCCTCAGTGTTTACTATTATAATGGCTTAGTAACAATGAGCTTGAGTGTGCAATGCAGAGGTGCTGCAAATAGCTTTGCACCAGTGGGACACTAATGAACTCCAACAGCCACTTTTAGGATGGCACTAACTGGCAGCACTCTGCAATTAAAATGGCTTTGATAGAAAGGGCAGGAGGGTACAGTGGCCAGGTTGTGGGTCAGTGTAGAGGAAAGGAAGCCTCACTTTCTATCCCTCTTAATGGTGAAATGCAGCAAGGAAGTCCCTGAGCTTAGCTACACAGACGCTGTTATCTGTAGCTGTTAAAAACAGTTTCCACGGACCTGTCACCTATGGCTCTGAGCCTGCTGTAATTAGCCCTTACAAGTGCTGAAAGAAACTTCTATACTTATTCTGTATAGCGCTGTGTTTAAAGCGTACACAACAGGATCGGCGACAGGAGCTGCGCCAGCGGTGACTGACACCCAGACGCAGAAGGCAGATAATGGCGTCCAGACGGGCAGATACCCGTTTTTATAATGCAGGGACATGTGACATGGACAGCCTATGACACATGCCCTTGCTTGTCTGGCCAAAAGTCCACTTAGCTGTGTGTGTGTCTGGGATTGGCTGACATGCTGGCCTGCCCCACTACACGCACGCTTAGGGAAGGAAGAACAGAAAAAAAAAAATGGCGATCGCCATTATCCCAGCAGCAGTGATCTGAATGCGCTGTTCCCGCACACTATACGCTGAAATTTCATAATAGTGTGAGCCACAGAGTGACTTACACTATTACAGCGAAAAACCAGCTAGTAATTAGCTTGTTTTTTTGCTGCTAGAACCGTTCTCGAACTATCAAGCTTTTAGCAAAAAGCTCGTGTTCTAGGTCGATCTAGAACACCCCCCAAAATCACAGGAGAACCATGAACCACGAACCGCGCTCAACTCTAGTTATCTTAGGATACTGATCTTTGCAAGGAGACAACGATAAATCATGGTCGGAATTAGAGCTTCTTCTAGTCTGAAACTAGTCAGTTGATTGCAGATATTATATCTCCTGGTTTGCTCATTCCACATGTGAGTGGTAGAGCTCAGTCATAACTAGAGATGAGCGAACCGGTCCCGGTTCGGCTCGAGGCGGTTCGCCGAACGGGGGGTCTGGCTCGAGTTCGGCTCGTCGAACGTTCGACGAACCGAACTCGAGCCCATAGGAAACAATGGCAGGCAATCACAAACACAGTAAAACACCTAGAAAACACCCTGAAAGGTGTCCAAAAGGTGACAAACAACTCACAACATAACACAAACACATGGGAAAGTGACAAGGACATATACTCATGTGAAAACAAAACAGCTGGACAAGGAAAAAGAGGGAGACACACAGATATATGAGTATATGCAAAGAAACATCGATTCCATTATTGTGCAACTTGAGCCCTGCTCATTTTAGGCTTCCAATCTGGATAAATTGCCTGAGCTCGCCACGTACGCCTTGAGGATCTTGTCGTGTCCTGCAGCCAGCGTTCTCTCGGAACCTGTCTTCAGTGCTGCTGGGGGTCTGCTGGCAGATAAGCACACGTGTCTGTCCACTGACAATGTGGACCTGGCTCTCAGAGGACTTTTCTTCCCCTGGGTCAGCCAGGGGAGGCGAAAGGCACGCGTATTTTTGAGAGTGCTTCATGCAAAGCATCTTTTTCTTTGTCAAAAGGGGGGCTCAACCGATGCCAGTCAAGTGGGGTGTGTGTGGCCCAGTTAGTGGCAACGAGGGAGACTGTGGTTGGAGTCCCCTCGCTGTGTCTCTAAAAGAACCAAGATGAACAAGTCATGGCTCTCAGAGGACTTTTCTTCCCCTGGGTCAGCCAGGGGACGGGAAAGGCACGCGTATTTTTGAGAGTGCTTCATGCAAAGCATCTTTTTCTTTTTCAAAAGGGGGCTCAACCGATGCCAGTCAAGTGGGGTGTGTGTGGCCCAGTTAGTGGCAACGAGGGAGACTGTGGTTGGAGTCCCCTCGCTGTGTCTCTAAAAGAACCAAGATGAACAAGTCATGGCTCTCAGAGGACTTTTCTTCCCCTGGGTCAGCCAGGGGACGGGAAAGGCACGCGTATTTTTGAGAGTGCTTCATGCAAAGCATCTTTTTCTTTGTCAAAAGGGGGGGTCAACCGATGCCAGTCAAGTGGGGTGTGTGTGGCCCAGTTAGTGGCAACGAGGGAGACTGTGGTTGGAGTCCCCTCGCTGTGTCTCTAAAAGAACCAAGATGAACAAGTCATGGCTCTCAGAGGACTTTTCTTCCCCTGGGTCAGCCAGGGGACGGGAAAGGCACGCGTATTTTTGAGAGTGCTTCATGCAAAGCATCTTTTTCTTTTTCAAAAGGGTGCTCAACCGATGCCAGTCAAGTGGGGTGTGTGTGGCCCAGTTAGTGGCAACGAGGGAGACTGTGGTTGGAGTCCCCTCGCTGTGTCTCTAAAAGAACCAAGATGAACAAGTCATGGCTCTCAGAGGACTTTTCTTCCCCTGGGTCAGCCAGGGGACGGGAAAGGCACGCGTATTTTTGAGAGTGCTTCATGCAAAGCATCTTTTTCTTTTTCAAAAGGGGGCTCAACCGATGCCAGTCAAGTGGGGTGTGTGTGGCCCAGTTAGTGGCAACGAGGGAGACTGTGGTTGGAGTCCCCTCGCTGTGTCTCTAAAAGAACCAAGATGAACAAGTCATGGCTCTCAGAGGACTTTTCTTCCCCTGGGTCAGCCAGGGGACGGGAAAGGCACGCGTATTTTTGAGAGTGCTTCATGCAAAGCATCTTTTTCTTTGTCAAAAGGGGGGGTCAACCGATGCCAGTCAAGTGGGGTGTGTGTGGCCCAGTTAGTGGCAACGAGGGAGACTGTGGTTGGAGTCCCCTCGCTGTGTCTCTAAAAGAACCAAGATGAACAAGTCATGGCTCTCAGAGGACTTTTCTTCCCCTGGGTCAGCCAGGGGACGGGAAAGGCACGCGTATTTTTGAGAGTGCTTCATGCAAAGCATCTTTTTCTTTTTCAAAAGGGTGCTCAACCGATGCCAGTCAAGTGGGGTGTGTGTGGCCCAGTTAGTGGCAACGAGGGAGACTGTGGTTGGAGTCCCCTCGCTGTGTCTCTAAAAGAACCAAGATGAACAAGTCATGGCTCTCAGAGGACTTTTCTTCCCCTGGGTCAGCCAGGGGACGGGAAAGGCACGCGTATTTTTGAGAGTGCTTCATGCAAAGCATCTTTTTCTTTTTCAAAAGGGGGCTCAACCGATGCCAGTCAAGTGGGGTGTGTGTGGCCCAGTTAGTGGCAACGAGGGAGACTGTGGTTGGAGTCCCCTCGCTGTGTCTCTAAAAGAACCAAGATGAACAAGTCATGGCTCTCAGAGGACTTTTCTTCCCCTGGGTCAGCCAGGGGACGGGAAAGGCACGCGTATTTTTGAGAGTGCTTCATGCAAAGCATCTTTTTCTTTGTCAAAAGGGGGGGTCAACCGATGCCAGTCAAGTGGGGTGTGTGTGGCCCAGTTAGTGGCAACGAGGGAGACTGTGGTTGGAGTCCCCTCGCTGTGTTTTACATGCTTTTAGAAGGGCATGAAATGGCTTGGAGGTTGACTTTCATCATATGCAAACTGTTGGCTACCAAAATGCTGCCTTTCCAACAACTGTGGTTATAGGCAATGAGGAACATACTGATGAAGATGAGACGCAGATACCCGATTGGGATGACAACTTAAATATTCGGTCAGGGCAAGAAGAAACTCGGTCTGAGGGGTAGGGGAGTGCAAACACAACAATTGATGATTAAGTTCTAGATCACACCTACTGTCAACCCACAGTCAGACACTCGAGGAGGTCAACAGAGGCGGTGGAGGAGGATGCAACCGACGTCGAAGTAACCTGGCGCCTTCCTGGACACAGTCGGAGCACTGGTAGCACGTCTACAACTGCATCCTCAGCCACCACTCTGCCTCTGAGCATTATTCGGGGTGGATCAACAGGTCGCATGGCCTCTAAGCCTTGCCTAGCCAGGTCCTTTTTTGACATAGAAAAAGATCGCCCAAATTATGTGATCTGTAAAATTTGTCATGGTTCTCTTAGTAGAGGTCAAAACCTCAGCAGTTTGACAACTTCTTCCATGAATCGTCACATGAATAAATATCATATGGCCCGATGGGAAGCTCACCGTGCTGCAATGCGGCCTAGCGGAGCGAACCATCCACCGCCTGCCCCTTCCAGTGCATCCGCGCGCTCGTCATCTTCTAGGACTGTGGGGACAGCTGTCACACCTGTTTTTCCACCCACAACTTCCACCACTGTAACCGCAACAGGCAGTTTGCTTGGTAGGTCGTCAGTTGGTTTGGAAGGGGAAACAAGTGAGTGTGTACAGCTCTCTCAGACATCGATAGCACCAACTTTGGATGAAGGCAACATCATGTCTCCGCCTGCACTTTCCTCACAAAGCTGCATTTTTCCAGGGACACCCGACTCAACACCGTCTACACACAGCAGCCAGATCTCTGTCCCTCAGATGTGGTCAAATAAAAGGCCACTTCCTGCGACCCATGACAAAGCGAAGAGGTTGACTCTATCCCTCTGTAAGCTGTTGACTACAGAAATGCTGCCTTTCCGCCTAGTGGACACACAGGATTTTAGAGACCTTATGTCTGTCGCTGTGCCCCAGTACCAGATGCCTAGTCGCCACTACTTCTCTAAGAAAGGTGTGCCCGCGCTACACCAGCATGTCGCACACAACATCACCGCTTCCTTGAGAAACTCTGTGTGTGAACGGGTGCATTTCACCACCGATACTTGGACCAGTAAGCATGGACAGGGACGTTACATGTCGCTGACTGGCCACTGGGTAACTATGGTGATAGATGGTGAAGGGTCTGCTGCACAAGTCTTGCCGTCCCCACGACTTGTGTGTCAATCCTCTGTCTGTCCAAGTTCCGCCACTGCTTCTGCATCCTCCACCTCATCTGGGTCCTCCACCTCCGCCCCAAGCCTGCCTGGTCAGGCCACCAGCGTTCTCACTGCGCAGAAGGAATCACGCACCCCTCATTACTATGCTGGTAGCAGAGCGCAACGGCATCAGGCGGTCTTTAGCTTGACATGTCTTTGAAATAGGAGTCACACAGCGACTGAGTTGTGGGCAGCTCTGGAGACTGATTTTGATAAATGGTTGTCTCCACTCAACCTGCAGCCTGGTAAGGCCGTGTGCGACAATGCTGCAAACCTGGGTGCGGCCCTTCGCCTGGGCAAGGTGACACACGTGCCTTGTATGGCTCACGTGTTTAACCTTGTTGTCCAGCAATTTTTAACACACTATCCCGGCCTAGATGGCCTTCTGACCAGGGCACGGAAACTGTCTGCAGTGCTCACTTCCGCCGTTCAACCGCCGCACCTGAGCGACTTGCATCGCTCCAGAAGTCTTTCGGCCTGCCGGTTCATCGCCTGAAATGCGATGTGGCGACACGCTGGAATTCAACTCTCCACATGTTACAGCGACTGTGGCAGCACCGGCGAGCCCTGGTGCAATACGTCATGATGTATAGCCTGGGCCAACGAGATGCAGAAGTGGGGCAGATCACCCTGATGGAGTGATCTCAGATCAAGGACCTATGCACCCTTCTGCACAGTTTCGACATGGCGACGAATATGTTTAGCGCTGACAATGCCATTATCAGCATGACGATTACAGTCATTTACATGCTGGAGCACACGCTAAACACTATTCGTAGTCAGGGGGTGGGACAACAGGAAGGGGAGGAACTACAGGAGGATTCATATGCGCAAGACACAACAACATCACCAAGGTCCAGACGTTCATCATCACCAACGCGGCAGGCATGGGACCATGGGGGACAGGGATCAACAAGGGCGCATGGTAGCAGGTGAGATGTTGAGGAAGGTGCAGGAGGACATGAAGATATGGAGGACGAACTGTCCATGGACATGGAAGACTCAGCAGATGAGGGGGACCTTGGTCAAATTTCAGTTGAAAGAGGTTGGGGGGAGATGACAGAGGAAGAAAGAACGGTTAGCACCTCTATGCCACAAACACAGCGTGGACTTGGTGCGCATGGCTGCGCAAGACACATGAGTGCCTTCTTGTTGCACTACCTCCAACATGACCCTCGTATTGTCAAAATTAGAAGTGATGATGACTACTGGCTTGCCACACTATTAGATCCCCGGGACAAGTCCAAATTTTGTGACATAATTCCACCCATAGAAAGGGACGCACGTATGCAGGAGTATCAGCAGAAGCTGTTACTCGATCTTAGCTCGGCTTTTCCACCAAACAACCGTGCAGGTGAAGGGAGTGATTCTCCCAGTTGTAACTTGACAAACATGGGACGGCCTCGTCATCTTCAACAGTCTACCCGTACCAGTAGGACCGTATCTGGTGCTGGTAACAGCAATTTTATGGAATCTTTTCATAATTTTTTTAGACCCTCCTTTGCAAGGCCACCAGAGACAACAAGTCTGACACATAGTCAACGGATGGAGAGGATGATACAGGAGTATCTCCAAATGAACATCGATGCAATGACTTTGCAAATGGAGCCTTGCTCCTTTTGTGCTTCAAATCTAGAAAAATGTCAAGAGCTCTCCAGTTACGCCTCGAAGATTTTGTCGTGTCCAGCTGCCAGCGTTGTCTCTGAACGTGTCTTCAGTGCTGCTGGGTGTGTGCTGACAGATAAGCGCACGCGTCTGTCCAGTGACAATGTGGACAGACTGACGTTCATCAAAATGAACAAGTCATGGATCCAGAAGGAATTTACTACCCCTGTGTCATCCTGGGGAGAGTAAATGCTTGTGGATTTGGAATGTGCTTGATGCAAATCAAAACATCCTGTTTGCAACTAGGGCACAAGTGCTGCCACTGATAAGGTGTCTGTGTGGGGCCCAATTTTTGGAAAAAAAGGGAGACTCCGCTTGGAGTAACCCTTGCTTGCTGTGTTTTTTAAAAATGATACAAGATGAACAGATCTGAAGGCAAGATGAAGCCAACATCATGTCTCCGCCTGCACTTTTCTCACAAACCTGCATTTTTCCAGGGACACCCTACTCAACACCGTCTACAGACAGCAGCCAGATCTCTGTCCCTCAGATGTGGTCAAATAAAAGGCCACTTACTGCGACCCATGACAAAGCTAAGTGGTTGACTCTATCCCTCTGTAAGCTGTTGGCTACCGAAATGCTGCCTTTACGCGTAGTGGACACACAGGATTTTACAGACCTTATGTCTGTCGCTGTGCCCCAGTACCAGATGCCCAATCACCACTGCTTCTCCAAGAAAAGCATGCCCGCGCTACACCGGCATGTCGCACACAACATCACCACTTCCTTGAGAAAATCTGTGTGCGACAGGGTGCATTTCAACACAGATACTTGGACCAGTAAGCATAGACAGGGTCATTACATGTCACTGACTGGGCACTGGCAAACTATGGTGAGAGATGGAGAAGGGTCTGCTGTACAAGTCTTGCCGTCCCCACGAGTTGTTTCAATCCTTGTTCTGTATGTAGAAGTTAATACACTGCTTCTGCCTCTTCAACCTCGTGTGGGTCCTCTACCTTTGCGCAAACCCTGTGTGGTCAGGCCACCCTTCCTTGCAACTGCGCACAAGGACTACCACACACCTCCTTACTATGCTGGCAGCAGAGCTCAATGCCATCAGGCGGTCAAAGTTTTACTTTGAAATGTATGGGAAATGTGAGTCACACCGCTATTACAGAGAATAGTAGTCAGGCAGGGTCAAAACATTAATTGAGGAACAGGAACAGAATGGGACGGCCAGGACTTAATCAGAAAACAAGCAGAGGTGAAATGCGTATCGGCCAACAAGGTACATAAACAGCAAGCAGGAAAAGTAGTCAGGTAACAAGCACACAAAATCATAAAACTGAACTGGGGGTAAAATTAACCAGAGGTTCATAGCTATGTCTGGCAGTGGTCTGCAGACAGGATGGGCATAAAAAAGGGTGTGGTGTCTTCCCATTGGTTGTAGCTGAATGATGGTATTTCATCTGTGAGATACCCACCAGCTACATTCAGCCAGAGATTCTGCATCTGTCAAGGTAATGCAGCCCAGTGGGTGAGCATAACCTGCGTCCACCTGCGCCGCTGGCATCGACTACTCTCCCATCATCAGCACTATTCATGAAAGGAACACGTTGTCACCTGGCGACCGGAGTACAAATTGACGGAGCGGACTCCGTTGGTGACTTAACAGCCGTGTGCGGCAATGATGCAAACCTGGCTGCGGGCCATCCTCAGGGCAATGTGACACACGTGCCTTTTATGGCTCACGTGTTGATCCGAATTCTCCAGCAATTTTTAAAACACCATCACGGCCTACATGGCCTTGTGCAGCGGGCACGCTCGCTATGTGCTCACTTCCATCGTGCGCACACAGCAGCTCAACAACTTTCATCACTCCGGAAGTCTTAGGGTCTGGCAGTTAAACGCCGGAAATGCGATGTTCCGACACGCAGGAATTGGAATCTGCACATGTTGCAGCGTGTGTGGCAGCACCGCAGAGCCCTGCTGAAATACGGTAAGACATATAGCCTGGGATAAGTTGATCCAGAGGTGGTGCAGATCACGCTGCTGGAGTGGTGTCAGATCAAGGACCTATGCACCCTGCTACACAGTTTTGAAATGTCGACGAAGATGTTTAGCACTGGCAATGTCATTCTCAGCGTGACAATTCTGGTCATCTACATGATGGAGCACACTGTAATTATTATTCGGAGTCAGGTGTTGGGACAAGAGGAAGGGGAGGAAGTACAGGAGGAGTCATATGCGGAAGGGATAACAAGATCTACGAGGTCCAGATGGTCAGCGGCACCTATGCGGCAGTCATGGTGAGGGAGAGGGATTAACAAGGGCACATAGTATCAGCAAAAAGTGTTGATGAAAGTGCAGGAGCCCATGAAGAAATGGAGGACGAACTGGCGATGGGCATGGAAGACTCAGCAGATGAGTGAGAGCTTGCTCACATTTCGGTTGTGCGAGGTTGTGGGTAGAGGGCAGAGGAAGGATGCACGATTCTCACCTCTCTGCCACCAACACACCAAGGACTTGGTCCTCCTGGATGCACAAGACACATGAGCGCCTTCTTGCTGCACTACCTACATGACCCTCGGATTGTATGAATTTGAAGTAATCCTGAATACTGGGTTGCCACACTGTTAGATCCCCGGTACAAGACAAAATTTGGCGAACTAATTCCTGCCATAGAAATAGACGCACGTATACAGGAGTATCTGCAGAATGTGGTACGCAATCTTAGATCTACTTTTCCACTAAACACCAGTGCTGCACAGAGTGAATCTCAACACTTTGTCATGGATAGGAGGAAATGGTCTTTTACTTGTCCACATCGGAGGGACCGAGGGATGGCTGCTGTGCTGAGATGGCGTTGAGTACGGTGTCCCTGCACAGTTGCACTTTTGGTCATATCCCAAAATGAGTTGAAAAAGGACAGATGCTGTTGGAAAGGGGAACAGGTGTGTTGGAAAGGGGAAAAAAATTTGGGTCCGTGGATTTGGTGGTTAAACAACTGTAACATTTGCTGAAGAAACAACATCTGTTACAGTGGGACTGGCAGATTTGGATAAAGTGGTATATAATCTGTGACCGCTATATAACAAAAATTAATAAGAAAAGAAAGAGAAAGGTATATATCACCTTCAGCAGTCAGTGTCCACCGTGCTCCCAGTTGGAAAAGGAGAGGTTGGCAACTTGAAGGTTTGGTGGAGGATACAGAGCTGTGTGGCTATGAAACTAATAGTAGCCTGAACCGAGTTAGACGCCATTCGGATCTGGAGACTGTGAGCCCTGTTAGCGTCACAGGGTCCACATGCCCACCCAGCCCAGGAACTCCCTGTTAACAACACAGGGGCCATTGAGTACGCTGACCGTGTGCGTAGGGGCCACACCTGTGGACAGCAGGCGCATCAGCAGCAGCAGGCCTGTTAATGCCACTGGGCTGCACAAGCAGGACTGTTAGGACAGGAGCTGGTCTTAACCGTTCTGCGTTACCAACTGTGGTGGTGGCCTGCATCCACCACCCTATCCCTGCCTACCTCTGGCCTAAAGCCGCAATGGGTTCAACACATGGAGGTGTGCTCTTTCGGAGCATAATAGAAGACTGCGCACCTCCTTGTTGGCTCCAGCCCCTTTTATAACCTGGGTCCGACCCAAACCAGGGTGAACCACAATGCACCTCCTGGAGACAAAAGCAGAGTGACACGTCATGAGTGGCATAACTAGCGTCCTATTTGGAAACGCAACTTCAATGATGACCTCATGGCTGCCATGACCCAAACACCTCACCAGTCATCGTCTGACCATCAATAATGCGGTGACAAGTCATAGGTGTGGGCCTCTGCAAGCCATTTGGGAGGACACCTGATGCCCTGTGGTCTATATGGGACCCCCACATCAGGGCCAGGGCCAAAGAGTTCATTACCGGACCTAGTCTCTGATGCAGGAAGTGCCTGAGCATGCTCAGTAGCATGAAATACAGTCTCTGAAAAAAGACTATCAGCTTTAGCATGGTGTCTAGGCACAAAACAGGACTTAGACCCGGCACAGAATGCAAGCACCTGTGCAAAGAGGCTTTTCACACTTAGTGTGGGAGCATGCGCTGTATCCCGAAATGAAGACTTAGCGTCAGGAATGGCACAGTCAGGCTGAGCATACTCACTAGGCGAAACACTGTAATTATGCTGCAGCTGGGGTACATCGGCACACGCATGCGCACTAGCTGCCTCTCCACACTTAGACGTGGAGGGGAAATTTGTCTTGGAGATGCTGTCTATGAACAGAAGGAAAAGCTAAAGGAAGCCTGACTTTCTATCCCTCCGAATTATGAAATGCAGCAATGAATTCCATGAGTTTGCTATAACATTAGCGTAGCTAAATGTGCATGAGGGTGTGATGTAGAGGTGCTAGAAATAGCTTGTCACCAGTGGGGCACTAATGGAATACAACAGCCAGTTCTATGATGCCACAAAATGGCAGTATTTTGTGCTATCATTATAGCTTATTAAAAACAGAGCACGAGGTTGTCATGCAGAGGTGCTGCACATAGATTTGCAGTAGTGTGAATAGACAAAAGTACAATAGCCACGTTTAGGATACAACTAGGTACACTGAGTGTTTGCTACTATAAATGGCTGAGTTTAAAAAAGTTTGAGTGTGCAATGCAGGCAGACGTGCTGCAAATAACGTTCCAATACTGTGAATTGACAAAAGTACAATAGCCACGTTTAGGATACAACTAGGTACACTGAGTGTTTGCTAGTATAATGGCTGAGTTTAAAAAAGTTAGAGTGTGCAATGCAGGCAGACGTGCTGCAAATATCGTTCCAATACTGTGAATAGACAAAAGTACAATAGCCACGTTTAGGATACAACTAGGTACACTGAGTGTTTGCTACTATAAATGGCTGAGTTTAAAAAAGTTTGAGTGTGCAATGCAGGCAGACGTGCTGCAAATAACGTTCCAATACTGTGAATTGACAAAAGTACAATAGCCACGTTTAGGATACAACTAGGTACACTGAGTGTTTGCTAGTATAATGGCTGAGTTTAAAAAAGTTTGAGTGTGCAATGCAGGCAGACGTGCTGCAAATAACGTTCCAATACTGTGAATTGACAAAAGTACAATAGCCACGTTTAGGATACAACTAGGTACAGTGAGTGTTTGCTAGTATAATGGCTGAGTTTAAAAAAGTTAGAGTGTGCAATGCAGGCAGACGTGCTGCAAATATCGTTCCAATACTGTGAATAGACAAAAGTAAAATAGCCACGTTTAGGATACAACTAGGTACACTGAGTGTTTGCTACTATAAATGGCTGAGTTTAAAAAAGTTTGAGTGTGCAATGCAGGCAGACGTGCTGCAAATAACGTTCCAATACTGTGAATTGACAAAAGTACAATAGCCACGTTTAGGATACAACTAGGTACACTGAGTGTTTGCTACTATAAATGGCTGAGTTTAAAAAAGTTTGAGTGTGCAATGCAGGCAGACGTGCTGCAAATAACGTTCCAATACTGTGAATTGACAAAAGTACAATAGCCACGTTTAGGATACAACTAGGTACAGTGAGTGTTTGCTAGTATAATGGCTGAGTTTAAAAAAGTTTGAGTGTGCAGTGCAGGCAGACGTGCTGCAAATAACGTTCCAATACTGTGAATTGACAAAAGTACAATAGCCACGTTTAGGATACAACTAGGTACAGTGAGTGTTTGCTAGTATAATGGCTGAGTTTAAAAAAGTTAGAGTGTGCAATGCAGGCAGACGTGCTGCAAATATCGTTCCAATACTGTGAATAGACAAAAGTAAAATAGCCACGTTTAGGATACAACTAGGTACACTGAGTGTTTGCTACTATAAATGGCTGAGTTTAAAAAAGTTTGAGTGTGCAATGCAGGCAGACGTGCTGCAAATAACGTTCCAATACTGTGAATTGACAAAAGTACAATAGCCACGTTTAGGATACAACTAGGTACACTGAGTGTTTGCTACTATAAATGGCTGAGTTTAAAAAAGTTTGAGTGTGCAATGCAGGCAGACGTGCTGCAAATAACGTTCCAATACTGTGAATTGACAAAAGTACAATAGCCACGTTTAGGATACAACTAGGTACAGTGAGTGTTTGCTAGTATAATGGCTGAGTTTAAAAAAGTTTGAGTGTGCAATGCAGGCAGACGTGCTGCAAATAACGTTCCAATACTGTGAATTGACAAAAGTACAATAGCCACGTTTAGGATACAACTAGGTACAGTGAGTGTTTGCTAGTATAATGGCTGAGTTTAAAAAAGTTAGAGTGTGCAATGCAGGCAGACGTGCTGCAAATAACGTTCCAATACTGTGAATAGACAAAAGTACAATAGCCACGTTTAGGATACAACTAGGTACACTGAGTGTTTGCTACTATAAATGGCTGAGTTTAAAAAAGTTTGAGTGTGCAATGCAGGCAGACGTGCTGCAAATAACGTTCCAATACTGTGAATTGACAAAAGTACAATAGCCACGTTTAGGATACAACTAGGTACACTGAGTGTTTGCTACTATAAATGGCTGAGTTTAAAAAAGTTTGAGTGTGCAATGCAGGCAGACGTGCTGCAAATAACGTTCCAATACTGTGAATTGACAAAAGTACAATAGCCACGTTTAGGATACAACTAGGTACACTGAGTGTTTGCTACTATAAATGGCTGAGTTTAAAAAAGTTAGAGTGTGCAATGCAGGCAGACGTGCTGCAAATATCGTTCCAATACTGTGAATAGACAAAAGTACAATAGCCACGTTTAGGATACAACTAGGTACACTGAGTGTTTGCTACTATAAATGGCTGAGTTTAAAAAAGTTTGAGTGTGCAATGCAGGCAGACGTGCTGCAAATAACGTTCCAATACTGTGAATTGACAAAAGTACAATAGCCACGTTTAGGATACAACTAGGTACACTGAGTGTTTGCTACTATAAATGGCTGAGTTTAAAAAAGTTTGAGTGTGCAATGCAGGCAGACGTGCTGCAAATAACGTTCCAATACTGTGAATTGACAAAAGTACAATAGCCACGTTTAGGATACAACTAGGTACACTGAGTGTTTGCTACTATAAATGGCTGAGTTTAAAAAAGTTTGAGTGTGCAATGCAGGCAGACGTGCTGCAAATAACGTTCCAATACTGTGAATTGACAAAAGTACAATAGCCACGTTTAGGATACAACTAGGTACAGTGAGTGTTTGCTAGTATAATGGCTGAGTTTAAAAAAGTTTGAGTGTGCAATGCAGGCAGACGTGCTGCAAATAACGTTCCAATACTGTGAATTGACAAAAGTACAATAGCCACGTTTAGGATACAACTAGGTACAGTGAGTGTTTGCTAGTATAATGGCTGAGTTTAAAAAAGTTAGAGTGTGCAATGCAGGCAGACGTGCTGCAAATATCGTTCCAATACTGTGAATAGACAAAAGTAAAATAGCCACGTTTAGGATACAACTAGGTACACTGAGTGTTTGCTACTATAAATGGCTGAGTTTAAAAAAGTTTGAGTGTGCAATGCAGGCAGACGTGCTGCAAATAACGTTCCAATACTGTGAATTGACAAAAGTACAATAGCCACGTTTAGGATACAACTAGGTACACTGAGTGTTTGCTACTATAAATGGCTGAGTTTAAAAAAGTTTGAGTGTGCAATGCAGGCAGACGTGCTGCAAATAACGTTCCAATACTGTGAATTGACAAAAGTACAATAGCCACGTTTAGGATACAACTAGGTACAGTGAGTGTTTGCTAGTATAATGGCTGAGTTTAAAAAAGTTTGAGTGTGCAATGCAGGCAGACGTGCTGCAAATAACGTTCCAATACTGTGAATTGACAAAAGTACAATAGCCACGTTTAGGATACAACTAGGTACAGTGAGTGTTTGCTAGTATAATGGCTGAGTTTAAAAAAGTTAGAGTGTGCAATGCAGGCAGACGTGCTGCAAATAACGTTCCAATACTGTGAATAGACAAAAGTACAATAGCCACGTTTAGGATACAACTAGGTACACTGAGTGTTTGCTACTATAAATGGCTGAGTTTAAAAAAGTTTGAGTGTGCAATGCAGGCAGACGTGCTGCAAATAACGTTCCAATACTGTGAATTGACAAAAGTACAATAGCCACGTTTAGGATACAACTAGGTACACTGAGTGTTTGCTACTATAAATGGCTGAGTTTAAAAAAGTTTGAGTGTGCAATGCAGGCAGACGTGCTGCAAATAACGTTCCAATACTGTGAATTGACAAAAGTACAATAGCCACGTTTAGGATACAACTAGGTACACTGAGTGTTTGCTACTATAAATGGCTGAGTTTAAAAAAGTTAGAGTGTGCAATGCAGGCAGACGTGCTGCAAATATCGTTCCAATACTGTGAATAGACAAAAGTACAATAGCCACGTTTAGGATACAACTAGGTACACTGAGTGTTTGCTACTATAAATGGCTGAGTTTAAAAAAGTTTGAGTGTGCAATGCAGGCAGACGTGCTGCAAATAACGTTCCAATACTGTGAATTGACAAAAGTACAATAGCCACGTTTAGGATACAACTAGGTACACTGAGTGTTTGCTACTATAAATGGCTGAGTTTAAAAAAGTTAGAGTGTGCAATGCAGGCAGACGTGCTGCAAATATCGTTCCAATACTGTGAATAGACAAAAGTACAATAGCCACGTTTAGGATACAACTAGGTACACTGAGTGTTTGCTAGTATAATGGCTTAGTAACAATGAGTTGTAGTGTGCAATGCAGGCAGACGTGCTCTGCAAATGTCTTTGCACTAGTGGGACTATAGCAAAGTCCAATAGCCACGTTTAGGATGCCACTAGGTACACTGAGTGTTTGCTAGTAAAATTGCTTAGTTTAAAAAAGTTGGAGTGTGCAATGCAGGCAGATGTGCTCTGCTAATATCTTTGCACTAGTGGGACTATAGCAAAGTCCAATAGCCACGTATAGGATGCCACTAGGTACACTGAGTGTTTGCTAGTATAATGGCTTAGTTAAAATGAGTTTGAGTGTGCAATGCAGGCAGACGCGCTATGCAAATGTCTTTGCACTAGTGGGACTATAGCAAAGTCCAATAGCCACGTATAGGATGCCACTAGGTACACTGAGTGTTTGCTAGTATAATGGCTTGGTTTTAATGAGTTGGAGTGTGCAATGCAGGCAGACGCGCTCTGCAAATGTCTTTGCACTAGTGGGACTATAGCAAAGTCCAATAGCCACGTATAGGATGCCACTAGGTACACTGAGTGTTTGCTAGTATAATGGCTTGGTTAGAATGAGTTGTAGTGTGCAATGCAGGCAGATGTGCTCTGCTAATGTCTTTGCACTAGTGGGACTATAGCAAAGTCCAATAGCCACGTATAGGATGCCACTAGGTACACTGAGTGTTTGCTAGTATAATGGCTTAGTTAAAATGAGTTTGAGTGTGCAATGCAGGCAGACGCGCTATGCAAATGTCTTTGCACTAGTGGGACTATAGCAAAGTCCAATAGCCACGTATAGGATGCCACTAGGTACACTGAGTGTTTGCTAGTATAATGGCTTGGTTAGAATGAGTTGTAGTGTGCAATGCAGGCAGATGTGCTCTGCTAATGTCTTTGCACTAGTGGGACTATAGCAAAGTCCAATAGCCACGTATAGGATGCCACTAGGTACACTGAGTGTTTGCTAGTATAATGGCTTAGTTAAAATGAGTTTGAGTGTGCAATGCCGGCAGACGCGCTATGCAAATGTCTTTGCACTAGTGGGACTATAGCAAAGTCCAATAGCCACGTATAGGATGCCACTAGGTACACTGAGTGTTTGCTAGTATAATGGCTTGGTTTTAATGAGTTGGAGTGTGCAATGAAGGCAGACGCGCTCTGCAAATGTCTTTGCACTAGTGGGACTATAGCAAAGTCCAATAGCCACGTATAGGATGCCACTAGGTACACTGAGTGTTTGCTAGTATAATGGCTTGGTTAGAATGAGTTGTAGTGTGCAATGCAGGCAGACGCGCTCTGCAAATGTCTTTGCACTAGTGGGACTATAGCAAAGTCCAATAGCCACGTATAGGATGCCACTAGGTACACTGAGTGTTTGCTAGTATAATGGCTTGTTTAGAATGAGTTGTAGTGTGCAATGCAGGCAGACGCGCTCTGCAAATGTCTTTGCACTAGTGGGACTATAGCAAAGTCCAATAGCCACGTATAGGATGCCACTAGGTACACTGAGTGTTTGCTAGTATAATGGCTTAGTTATCAGTTGGAGTGTGCAGAGGACAAGAGGGTACAGTGGCAGGATTGTGGTGCTCTGGGTAGAGGAATGGAAGCCTGCCTTTCTATTCCCTCCTAATGGTGAAATGCAGGTAGGAAATCCCTGACCTGGGCTACACAGACGCTGTTGCTGTTTGCAGGACCTGTCACCTATGGCTCTCTGACCCTGCCGGTTGGAGCCCTTAAAAGGACTGCTATAAAGTGCTCTCCCTAAGCTGTCTAACGCTGTGTATTCAGCGCATACAGCTGTATCGGCTATAGGACTCAGGAAGACGGAGCTGCGACAGTGATGTCTGACACCAAAGACGCAGAAGGCAGATAATGGCGTCCGTGAAGAAAATGTCCGGTTTTATAATGCAGGGACATGTGACATGCAGATCCTATCACACATGCCGTTGCTTCTCTGGCTCAAAGTCCACTTAGCTGTGTGTGTGTCTGGGATTGGCTGACATGCTGGCCCGCCCCACAAGACGCGCGCGCTTAGGGAAGGAAGACAAGAAAAAAAAAAAAAAAAAATGGCGATCGCCATTATAGAAACAGCAGTGATCTGAAGGCGCTGTTCACGCACACTATACACTGAAATGTGATAATAGTTTGATTCACAGAGTGACTTACACTATTACAGCAGAAACCAAGCTATGATTTAGCTGTTTTTTGGCTGCTAGAACCGTTCTCGAACGTTTCTAGAACTACCGAGCTTTTGCAAAAAGCTCGAGTTCTAGTTCGATCTAGAACATGCCCCAAAATCACTCGAGCCGCGAACTGGAGAACCACGAACCACGAACCGCGCTCAACTCTAGTCATAACATTAAAACCAGCCCAATTGGTGTGCTCTGAGGCCTCCGTATTGATTGGGATTGCTTATTGCCAACACAACTACAAGCCTTGCCCCTGAAAGACACAGAAATTAGAAACCAACAGCAGCATGCATGTTGAGCCACTACTAATGACCGAGGTTATCACAATTTCTAGTTGGAAGCTAAGGTGAAGATGTTGGATTGCTTAAACAGAGACTGAATTAAGTTTCCTACTTTGTCTTTTTTCTACAATTTTCTCCTTGGTTTTTTTGTCTGCTTCATGTAAATTATATTTCTGTTTAAGTCCTGTATTCTGTGTGTCCGAGAATTAACAAGTAGGAAGTAAGTAATTATTTTTTCTTTACTCAGGAGATCCACAGGCTTGGGCTATTCTCTCGGTTCTCAATCTCATTTAAGATGACCCTGATAAATTCATCATAGCGGAATCTAATATTTGTAGATTGGCTAAGGAAAGTTGTAGAGTTGATGACTACTGCATGGAGTATAGTTGTTGGGCTTTGGAAAACTCTTGGAATGACCCTGCTATTCTTATTCAGATCTGCCAGGGACCTTCAGTTCAGATTAAGGCCAGGATGATTTACAATTCCTGTCCACAGTCTTTGGAGGAGCCTATGACAATTGCCATTCATCTAGACAGACTCCTGAGGGATAGAGACACAAGTAAGGGTATTTTGTTGGCATCTCGTGTATCAACTGAGACTGTTGAACCTATTCAAATTGTTTATTGTAGGGATCACAAAGAGGATACAGAATGCGAAGCACAAACATGTTTTTGTTTATTTTGTGGTCTTCATGGTCATGTTATGGTTCAATCTTTAAGGTACATTAAGGAATTTCAAAAAGAAAAAAAAGAAAAAAGGAAAATTTTAAATAACTCTATGCAAGTTCCAAGAGTTTGAGATTATCTCTGGTACAGGCATCAGCGTTTTTGTTACAGGTGTCCTTGGAGACTAAAACAGATTTTAATTTTTAAAATGTTAAATCATCCATCCTACTATCCCAATATGTCTGACCTGTTTTCTCTTTGCTTCAATATCTCCCTGGCATGCTGCAGCATCACTGTGACCTCTCTCCCCCGTTCCTCACCTTCTTTTTAAGACCTTTGTTTACTCTGCCTATGTGATGCTGCATCTGGTTTCTCTGATGAAGTGACTAAGAGGTTCTTGTTGCACCCCACCCCTTCACAGCTGATTGCACTTGTATATGTATATATTGGGGTAACTAAAAGTCTGCACAAGACTTTTCGTCTGCACCAAGATAAGTATGCACCATATAAGTATGATGCATTGAATTAGGCCAGAATTGGGCCGTAAGTGACCGGAAGGTAACTGGATACATAGACTCTGTAAGCAATATTTGTGTTTCTCGTCACTTTCACCCCTATACTACTTCACTTTCTACTGCCCCCTCTGATCCCTAAACCCAGTAATGAACTTTTCTTCTCTCCCTCCATCCTCCCCACCAATCTCACCTTTCCCTCAGATATTTTCCTCCACATTTCTCCCAGTGTCCCCAGACACACAAGACCATCTCATGGCCTCTCCTGCTCCCACCTACTAACACTCTCACTGCTTCTGCTCACTGCTGGAGATATCTCTCCAAATTCTGGTCCTCCTCACCACATCCCTATTGTCACTTCAAACCCTCATCTGCAACCTATCACAATTTTTCGCAACCTCTCTAACCTCATACCCATCCACCCAGCCCCCCGCTCCCCTAGTCCCACTAACAGGAGCTCTATGGAACGCTTACTCTGCCTGCAACAAACTTTGCTGCATTCATGATCTTTTCATCACTAATAAACATTCCTTTCCCGCCATCACAGAAACCTGGCTGACGCCCTCTGACACAGCCTCCCTTGCTGCACTTTTTTATGGCGGTCTCCAACTCTCTCACACCCCGCCCCAGTAACAAGCATGGTGGAGGAGTTGGTTTTCTCCGGTCCAACCAATGCTCCTTTACACCAGTCCCACTACCACCCTCTGTTACTCTCCCCTCTTTTGAGGTGCACTCTGTCCGCATCTACTCCCCTTCCAACCTTAAACTGGCTGTCATTTACTGCCCTCCAGGGCCAGCCACTGCCTTTTTTAATCATTTCACCACCTGGCTACTACACTTCCTTTCCACCCACATCACCACCATCATCATGGGTGACTTCAACATCCCCATTGACACTTCCCACTCATCGGTCTCCAAACTTCTAACACTCACTTCCTCCTTCGGCCTCACCCAATGGTCTTCTACAGCTACTCACAAAGATGGCCACACGCTGGACCTCATCTTCACTCACCTCTGTTCACTATCTAACATCTCTAACTCACCTCTCCCCCCTGTCTGACCACAACCTACTCACATTCTTTTCCCTTTCTTCTCCAAGTACGCAACCCCTCCTCCACAAACTTTCACACCCTCACAGAAATATCAAACACCTTGACTTACAAGCACTTTCTCAGTCCCTTCTCCCTCTTACAGACATTGCTTTTTTACACAATGCAGATGCTGCCGCAACTTTATACAATCTCTGCAGCTCTCGAATCAGCTGCCCACCTCACACACACCAAAACCTGCACAATCAACAGGCAACCCTGGCACACAAGTCAGACTAAAGAAATGAGAGGGGCTTCCAGAATTGATGAGCGCAGATGGAAGAGGTCTCATTCCACTGAGCACTTCATTGCATATAAAGAGTCCTTCACCACCTTCAATTCCAAACTCAATGCTGCAAAACAAACCTACTTGTCATCCCTCATATCCTCACAATCTCACAACCCTAAACAGCTATTCAACACTTTCAATTCTCTCCTCCGTCCTCCAGCACCACCTCCCTCTCCTCTCATCTCAGCTGAAGACTTTGCCTCTTTCTTCAAGCAGAAGATTGACAACATCAGAGCAAGCTTTGACCCACAATCACCACAGCCCTTCATCATAGCTACTCAGCCCTCTTCCTCCAAATCCAGCTTCTCCACCATGACAGAAGACAATGTTATCACTCTACTCTCAAGATCACATCTAACAACCTGTGCACTGGACCCACTTCCATTGCACCTCATCCCCAACATCACCGCAGCCCTCATCCCAGCCCTAACCCATCTCTTCAACCTATCACTAACAAGTGGTGCATTCCCTTAATGCTTTAAACATGCCTCCATTACACCTGTTCTCAAAAAGCCCTCCCTTGACTCATCCTCTGTGTCAAACTATAGCCTCATATCCCTCGACTCTGCACTATTCTTCAAGCCACACATCCAAGCCCTCTTCACCTCATGCAGACTACAACTCAAAAATATCTCCCAGATTCGTGCTTTCCTTAACCAAGAATCAGCAAAAACATTAGTGCATGCCTTCATCATCTCCCGCCTCGACTACTGCAACCTCCTGCTCATTGGCCTCCCTTCCAACACTCTGGCACCCCTTCCAATCTATCCTAAACTCTGCGGCCCGCTTAATCCACCTCTCCCCTTGCTATTCCCCAGCCTCACCACTCTGCCAATCCCTTCACTGGCTTCCCATCGCCCAATGACTCCAGTTCAAAACATTAACCATGACATACAAAGCCATCCACAACCTGTCTTCTCCTTACATCTGTGACCTAGTCTCCCGATACCTACCTGCACGCAACCTCAGATCCTCACAAGATCTCCTTCTTTACTCCTCTCTTATCTCCTCTTACCACAATCGTGTACAAGATTTCTCCCGTGCCTCCCCAATACTCTGCAACGCTTTACCTCAGCATATAAGACTCTCCCCTACTGTGGAAAGCTTCAACAGGAACCTGAAGACCCATCTCTTCCAACAAGCTTACAACCTACAATAACTCTCAGTCCAGTACACCACTGCGCAAGCAGCTCTGTGGGGTCAAATTGAAAGTCACGCACATCCGGCATCGCATGCGACATCGCAGTGTGTAAAGCCTAGATGATACGATTAACGAGCGCAAAAGCGTCGTAATCGTATCATCGGTATAGCGTCGGCGTAATCCATAATTACGCTGACGCAACGGTCCGATGTTGTTCCTCGCTCCTGCGGCAGCACACATCGCTGTGTGTGAAGCCGCAGGAGCGAGGAACATCTCCTACCGGCGTCACCGCGGCTTCTGTAGAATATGCGGAAGGAAGGAGGTGGGCGGGATGTTTACATCCCACTCATCTCCGCCCCTCCGCTCCGATTGGCCGCCTGCCGTGTGACGTCGCAGTGACGCCGCACGACCTGCCCCCTTAATAAGGAGGCGGGTCGCCGGCCAGAGCGACGGTCGCAGGGCAGGTGAGTGCATGTGAAGCCGGTGTAGCGATAATTTTCGCTACGCCAGCTTTCACTAGATATTGTACCTGCGATGGGGGCGGGGACTATCACGTGCGACATCGCAGCATCGGCTTGCGATGTCGCAACGTGCAAAGCCCGCCTTACTTTCAATTGGGAGACTCAGAAGGTTAATTTTTGGACTGCTTCTTGTACTTCTAGTTGTTTTGCTAGACCCTTAGCTTCTGTAAAGTATCACCTTCCACAATTCATTTAGGACTTTGATGATGTATTGTCTGAGATGAGGTGTGAAATTTTCTTTCCAGATAGAACATTTTATTGCGCTATTTAATTCATACAAGGTGAGAAGATGCCTAAAGCTGGTGTCACACATAACGACGACGACAACGACGTCGCTGCTACGTCACCATTTTCTGTGACGTTGCAGCGACGTCCCGTCGCTGTCGCTGTGTGTGACATCCAGCAACGACCTGGCCCCTGCTGTGAGGTCGCCGGTCGTTGCTGAATGTCCAGCTTCATTTTTTGGTCGTCACTCTCCCGCTGTGACACACACATCGCTGTGTGTGACAGCGAGAGAGCGACGAAATGAAGCGATCAGGAGCCGGCACTGGCAGCTGCAGTAAGCTGTAACCAGCGTAAACATCGGGTAACCAAGGGAAGACCTTTCCCTGGTTACCCGATGTTTACGCTGGTTACCAGCCTCCGCTCTTGCTGCCAGCGCCGGCTCCTGCTCTGTGACATGTGGCTGCAGTACGCATCGGGTAATTAACCCGATGTATACTGTAGCAAGGAGAGCAAGGAGCCAGCGCTAAGCAGTGCGCGCGGCTCCCTGCTCTCTGCACTGTGACATGTAGCTGCAGCACACATCGGGTTAATTAACCCGATGTGTGCTGCAGGAGAGCAAGGAGCCAGCGCTAAGCGCGGCTCCCTGCTCTCTGAACATGTAGCACAGCGACCTTATGATCGCTGCTTCTGCTGTGTTTGACAGCTAAGCAGCGATCATAACAGCGACTTACAAGGTCGCTGTTACGTCACCGAAAATGGTGACGTAACAGCGACGTCGTTGTCGCTGTCGTTTAGTGTGACACCAGTTTAAGTCTCGGTTATTTTAACTTTTTCTTTCAGAGAGAGAGTCCTTGATACTGTAGATTATATTAAAAAAGTCTGACCAAGGGGCATATATGGCCATCCACCTTTCCAGTCACTGTGGAGTTTATCTTTGTTCAGAAAAAAAAGAAAAGAAATAAGATTGAGGGCTGTGTCCATGCTTGGACTTTAGAGAGAGAAATAAAATCACAGTTTGAAATCCCTATCCTTTGCCCCTTCTACTGGACCAGTTTAATCAGTTAAATAGAGCTAAATGTTATTCGTAACTTGACTTGAGGGGGGCATATAACCATAAATGTGTTTGACAGGGTAATGAATGGAAAAACATTTCTAATACGCATGAGAGTAATTTTGAAAATCTGTTGATGTCGTTCAGATTCACTAATGCTCCAGCAGTTTTTCAAACTTTCAGAAATTACATTTTACTCAATAATAACTAGATTTGTGGTTATCTATATGTATGACATTTTCATTTACTCATGTTCTCAGGAGGAAAACCAGGAACATGTTCACAGGTTCTTCAGATTCTTGGTGACAATCATGTATTTGCTAAACTGGATAACTATCATCTTAAAGTACAGCAGGTTCAGTTCCTAGGTTATCTGGTTTTTGCTTCAGGGTTTCATATGAATCCCATTAAGGTACAGGATGTCCTTGATTGATTGCTACTGAGTAACCTTAAAGCATTGCAGAGATTTCTAGGCTGTGCAAATTATTACCGGAAGTTCATTAAGAACTTTTCAGTAATAGCCAAGCCTTTACCTGACATGACCACAAAGGGAATAGACTTTTCCTCATGGTCAGCAGAGGCAGTAATGTTTTTTCTGCCTTCAAGATAAACTTTTTGATCTCAATCAACCTGAAATTGAACCGCTTTTTATGGTCAAAGTATATGATTCTGTTTTGGAGATGTGGGCTGCTGTTTCATGAAAATAGAATTGTTACCTTCACCCCTGTGCTTTTTACTCTCAGAAGTTCTCTCAAGCCGAATCTAACTATAATATTAGTGATTGCGAGCTTATGAAGGTTAAAAGAGCCTTTGAGGAATGGAGACATTGGATGGAGGGAGCAAAAAATAAGGTAACAGTCTTTACTGATAATATAAATCTATTGTATATTGATGCTGCTAAATGTCAAAACACCTGAGAGGCCCAGTGGGCTCTTTTCGTTGCTCGATTTAATTAATCGGTGACTTATTTCCCTGAATATAAGAATGTTAATGCTTATCCTTTGTCTCATAGTTTTCTTCCAGAGTTGAGGGATCAAACCTCTGTCAAGATTCTTAGTGGAGGGTGGTAGTGGGTGCACTGGGGATTGATTGGAGACAGCACATGTCTCATGATGCTCAGGACAGTGCACCGGAGGTTTAACCTGTACACAAACACTGTATGTTTTGTCCTCTGTCTGCAAGGATCTTCTTAAGGAGGTGCATGATTCCATTTTGGCTGAGCTTCTGGGTTCTTCTTTCAGTTGGAGATCTCTTTCTGGGTCCTTTTGGTGTCAGAATGTTCGGAAAGGATGTTGATGAGTAGTCTACGCAAAGGCTAAAGCTTCTCATCAGACCCAAATGATTTAATTCTGGTGACAATAGCATTGTGTGGGTGGTGATGGACCGCTTCTGTAAGATACTTATTTGGTTCCACTTCTTAAGTTGCCTACTGCTAAGAGCTTTGCTATGTTGTTAATTTCTCATATCATTAAGCTACATAGTGTTCTCAAAAACAATAATAAATAGAGGGATTCAGTTTTTGGTTAGCTTTTGGTATAGTTTCTGCTTTATACTGGGTATCAAATTGTTATTTTTCTCAGGGTACCATGCCAAGTCTAATAGACAGATGGAGAGGATAAGCCGAAAGAATTTGTTTTAAATAATTGAACCTCCACAGCTATTGGGACTCTGCCTTTTTTTCCTTGGGTTTTTCAGGATTTTTTCTGGGTTGCAGTCCTCTGTGTCAACGGAGAAGCAATTTTCTTCTTGATTAATAAAAGTCTGGAGGGGTATCGAAAGGGGTCTTTTGGTGACTAGTGATTGAGCCAAAAAGGGAGCAACACCACAGAAACATTTACACTTTGAATTTACATCTTAAAGTGGCTTCTAGGGAATTTGCTCCCAAATTTATGGATCCTTACAATATCAACAATGATGAGCAAATATACTCGGCACTATTCATTACTGTGACGACATGGACTCTCATGGGTTAAAGTTTCTTAACATTCAGCCAGACGTATTGTTCTTTTGTGCTAACTCATGTTTGCTAAACCATTGTGTCTGCCAGGCCCCTCTGAGCATTCATTGTAATGTAGTTGTGTATTGCTAATCTAATGTAAATTACCTTAGTAGCCATTGTCTAGTCTGTGACTTGCAAACTTCATGTAGATATCCTCAGTCTTTCTATCCACATAATTTGAATGAGCATTGTCCATGTAGCTTGAAATTCGTCCAATGGGAGAAGCAATCTTGTCCAACTAATCTGATGAGGACGCAGTGTATACTAAGGGAAGGTTATGGCTATAAAAGGGATTTCTTTAAGTCACCAGTTTGTTGTTGTTGATGGATGTGCATGATCCAGTCTAAGCTCATAGGAGCTGGCTAGAGGATCAGGATACCTTGTGGCTTCAATCTAGGGACCCCGGTTCCGATTGGAGACCATATCCACAGTCTAGGGATTTCGATTCTGGCTGCCAGGATTATATCATCATACCAGAGACTACCTAAGGAAGAAACCCAGGTTGGGACAATTTGGTCACCTGGCTACAGACTTTGCAGACCTCAGCCAGCTTCCTAAATCTGGCGTTATTCCAGTCTCGGTGGGTGCCTGCCGAAAGCGGGATGCTGCTGGATTGGAGTAAGTGGCCCTGGAAGCTCTGAAACAAGGACATTCTAATCTCTGGTGAGCCAGCGGAAGGGTGAGACTTTGTTGCCTGTTACATTTGTGTTTTGCTGGTTATAGTTATGTGTCATTAATATTTTGGGGATCCAATAAAGTCTTAATATTGTGATTCCCTCACCCTGTGTTGTCTGAGTAGTGTTCCACCCACGGTTAAGGAGGTTGTGCATTCAGTTGGGATGAGCCCTGAGCCACGCTGTCTTTCTAAAGGCGGCTGGTTCAGTGGACAAGAGCACCCACTGAGCCCCGTGTCTCCACAATTGGTGGTAGCAGTGGGACACTACTCAGCCTGGGATGTCCAGGAGAGCTGCAGAGGACTGGTGTTCGTGGACACCGTCCAGGGCTCAACAACCAGGGAGGCACATAAGCATACCCAGCAGGCCATAAGGGAGGCATTCAGGTTTCGGACGCTGCCATGTCCAACCCCACCAGCTCAGCCGTGGGACAAGGACCAGAGAGGAGTTATGAGCGGAGCAGTAAATGGATGCTACAGGATCTGTGCCAGAGGTGAAAGATTGTCTACTGGAACGCTGACACTCGGTCGGACTTGATTCAAAAATTAGTCCGATGGGATGCCCAGAATGATGCAGAGGACGATGAGGATCCCACCGATATTGACCCAGAGGATTTAATCTATGTGCCACATCATGGATCTAGTGACAATCAGAAATCAACTTGGTCCAAAATGGCCCAAGCCACAGCATTGTTGACTGCATTGGGGCCTAAATCCTCAAGAGAAGAGAGGGCTTGGGTTCTGGAATATGTTTATGGAGTTCCAGCTGCCGTACTGCTAGCACCAGCCACTCGAGAAGAATGGTCCCGCTACCCAGCAGAAGCTGCACCGAAACAAAGGTCTACAAACAGGGCCTGTGACTTGCCCAATCTACAGCTCTGTTATGCATGTGGGCGCCATGGACATATCGATAAAGATTGTCTCCAAAAAAGAGGCCGCATGCTTGGAGCCCCTCTGCCAGTCCAACCAGTCAATATATGCCGAGATGAACCAACGAGACCTGAGGAATGCTGCTCCCGTGAAACACCAATAGCTGAGGAAGTGGTTTACCCAGTCCACACCCTACGGCAGGCCGGACACCGTACACCAGCCAACCTCCATCCCCACCTCCAGACGGTCAAGGTCGGTGATATACAGGCTCAGGGATTTCGAGACACTGGATCTTCCATCACCTTGGTAAGCCCAGTTATTGTTTCCCCAGAAGACCATTTACCAGATTCCCAATTATCCATCTCCATGGCTGAGGACCAGCGCTCGGACATCCCTCTGGCATGTGTGCAGTTGGACCTAAGGACTGACCAGGAAGAGGTCGAGGTGGAGCTTATGGACACCGTACCCACACCAGTTATTTTGGGAAATGACCAGGAAGAGGTTGATGTGAGACTTGTGAGCAGCCTCCCCACACCTGATATTTTGGGAACCAACCATGAAGCGATCGATGTGGGACTTGTGAACAGCCTCCCCATACCTATCATTGTGGAGACTGACCAGAGCAAGGCTGATGTGGAGCTTATGAACAGCATCCCCACACCTGTTATTTTGGTGTCTGACCAAGAAGAGGTCTATATGGAGCTTATGGACAGCCTCCCCACACCTGTTGTTTCGGGGACTAGTCAGGAGGAAGTTGAAGTGGGGTTCATAGATGGCCCCACCAAGCCTGTTGTTTTGGATACCACCCAGAGGGAAGTAAAAGTGGGGCTTGTGGATTATTACCTGCTCACACCAGTTATTTTGGAGTATGACCTAGAACAAGGACTATCCAGTAAGTTTGAAGCAGCCATCACCCACTTCCAAGTCAAGCAGGACCATGATGTGGATCTTTCTAACATCTTTTACAAAGATAATTCACATTTCCAGTCTCCATCATCCATCTCTGAGCCAACAACTGTGAGTAAGCCTAACCAGACTGTGGCTATTGACTGGGGAAAGATTGACAGTAAGAAATGTATGCAAGCCCAACTCACGGACCCCACCTTAGTGCTTGTCTGCAATATGGCTGCTCAACCTGGGGGAGGTAATCAGGTGGAGGTGTATAGATGCGAGCCTCTAATGCTGACCTCACCATTAAAAAGGACAATGCCGTCAAAAGGAGAAGGATGATCGGAAGCCTATCATGTCTGGCTAATATTACGAAGGGGGAGGAATGTGACGACATGGACTCTCATGGGTTAAAGTTTCTTAACATTCAGCCAGACGTATTGTTCTTTTGTGCTAACTCATGTTTGCTAAACCATTGTGTCTGCCAGGCCCCTCTGAGCATTCATTGTAATGTAGTTGTGTATTGCTAATCTAATGTAAATTACCTTAGTAGCCATTGTCTAGTCTGTGACTTGCAAACTTCATGTAGATATCCTCAGTCTTTCTATCCACATAATTTGAATGAGCATTGTCCATGTAGCTTGAAATTCCTCCAATGGGAGAAGCAATCTTGTCCAACTAATCCGATGAGGACGCAGTGTATCCTAAAAGAAGGTTATGGCTATAAAAGGGATTTCTTTAAGTCACCAGTTTGTTGTGGTTGATGGATGTGCATGATCCAGTCTAAGCTCATAGGAGCTGGCTAGAGGATCAGGATACCTTGTGGCTTCAATCTAGGGACCCCGGTTCCGATTGGAGACCATATCCACAGTCTAGGGATTTTGACTCCAGCTGCCAGGATTATATCATCATACCAGAGACTACCTAAGGAAGAAACCCAGGTTGGGACAATTTGGTCACCTGGCTACAGACTTTGCAGACCTCAGCCAGCTTCCTAAATCTGGCGTTATTCCAGTCTCGGTGGGTGCCCGCCGAAAGCGGGGTGCTGCTGGATTGGAGTAAGTGGCCCTGGAAGCTCTGAGGCAAGGTCATTCTAATCCCTGGTGAGCCAGCGGAAGGGTGAGACTCTGTTGCCTGTTACATTTGTATTTTCCTGTTATAGTTATGTGCCGTTAATATTTTGGGGATCCAATAAAGTCTTAATATTGTGATTCCCTCACCCTGTGTTGTCTAAGTAGTGTTCCACCCACGGTTAAGGAAGTCGTGCGTTCAGTTGGGATGAGCCCTGAGCCACGCTGTTACAGGGGGCTGTCTGATAATAAAACCTAAAGGAGTATCAGACAGTCAGGGTCCACCGTGCAAAGACTCTGCGGCAGACTATGGCAGAGTGCAATACCTCTGTTAAACTCACAGAGGAATATAATTAGTAAATAAGGCAATTCCTCCCTTACTTGGAGGGTGTGTGGAATGGTCTCTGTTAATAATCACAGAGACAAAGCCAGTGAGTGTGAAATGGCACCTACCTAGGTCCGTTCCTCTAGTGGTGCCAGGAGACGAACAGCAGCGTAAGCCGCACAAAGCTCCTACCTGCGTTCGCTCCACTAGTGTGCGAGGACACGAACCACTAGATATGGCACCTGCCTAGGTCCGCTCTTCTAGTGGTGCAAAAGAGACGGACAGCAGCGTAAGCCGCACAAAGCTCCTACCTCTGTTCGCTCCCCTAGTGTGCGAGGATATGAACAACTGCCAGACGCAGTATAAGGAACGTTACCCTAGCGGCAACGTCCACCTACGAGTAGAATCACAAGGCCCAGCTGGACCATGTGCCTCAGGCACCTGCCTATGTCCACTCTCCTAAGAGGTAAGGATACGGACTGCAGCCGAAGCTGTAAGGTATAAGAATGCTACCCTGCCAGTAGCGCTCACCTAGCATACACAGAGAGATGCCTAGAGGAACGTGCACAGAGCGTATACTCTCATGCATGAACCAAGAGGACTGAGCGCCGTGCAGCATGCGGCAGGGTCTTATATAGACTCTGTGCTTCATCCAAGATGGAGGACACCAGAGCCAATCCGCTGCCAGACCGACAGGATTGACGTCACGCTGACCTATCACCGAGCAAAGCGTCACAAGGACATGACCAGCGACCAATCGGCATAGAAGGTGTCAGAGACATGTGACCACGTGTCACAAGCACATGACCAGTGGCCAATCGGCATAGAAGGTGTCAGAGACATGTGACCTCGTGTCAGCGATGATGTCACACGCACATGTGCAATGGCTCCAAGATAGGACTTAGTCTCCAGCGCTTGCACATGTGCAGTAGCAAGAAATCTGGACATAGTCTCCAGTGCTCGCACATGTGCAGTAGCAAGAAATCTGGACATAGACTCCAGTGCCACAGCAACCGTAACAGTACCTCCCCCTCAAGGGCCCCTCTCCCAGTGACGCAGGTAATCGGCAACTAAGTCGGGAGCATGGAGAGCCTCCTCAGGCTCCCAAGAGCGATGTTCCGGGCCATAGCCCTCCCAATCTATCAAGAAGAACCTGCGCCCTCTAACCATCTTAGAACCAACTATGGCTCGTACCTCATAGCTAGAGCGAGAGGAATCAGAGGCAGGAGAGTGCACTTCACAAGCGTGAGGTAAAATAGCCGGCTTTAGCAGTAAGACATGGAATTTGTCATGGATCCTAAGATGGACGGGTAACTTCAATTGGTAAACTGCAGGATTTACCTGTCGAAGAACGTCATAAGGACCCAGGAAGCGAGGAGGAAATTTGACAGAGCTCACTCTAAGGCGGGCTTTGCACGCTGCGACATCGGTAAAAATGTGTTACCGATGCTGCAGCGATAGTCCCGCCCCCGTCGCACGTGCAATATCTAGTGAAAGCTGCTGTAGCGATTATTATCGCTACAGCAGTTTCACACGCACATACCTGCCGTGCGACGTCCCTCTGGCCGGCGACCCGCCTCCTTCCTAAGGGGGCGGGTCGTGCAGCGTCACAGCGACGTCACACGGCAGGCGGCCAATTGAAGTGGAGGGGCGGAGATGAGCAGGATGTAAACATCCCGCCCACCTCCGTCCTTCTCATTGCAGCCGGCGGCAGGTGAGGTGAAGTTCCTCGCTCCTGCGGCTTCACACACAGCGATGTGTGCTGCCGCAGGAGCGAGGAACAACATCGCACCTGTCGCTGCACCGGCATTATGGAAATGTCGGAGGCTGCAGCGATGATACGATAACGACGTTTTTGCGCTCGTTCATCGTATCAAAAAGGTTTTACACGTTGCGATATCGACTGCGACGCCGGATGTGCGTCACTTTCGATTTGACCCCATCGACATCGCACGTGCAATGTCGCAACATGCAAAGCCGCCCTAAGTCTCACGTGTTTTGCAGAGAGCCACACAAAGTCCCCCGGAGAAAAGACAGGAGCCGGGCGACGAAACCGATCGGACACCGTCTTCATACGGTCCTTAGCTGCTTGCATCGACTCTTGAGTCTGATCCCAAACCTCTCTGGCATTAGTTGCCCAGTCGGCCACAAGAGGAGGAGGTGCAGCAGCGGGAAACGGTACCGGTACCCTAGGGTGTTGCCCATTATTGAATACGAACGGTGTCTGCCCAGTGGCCTCAGCCAGCGAATTGTTAAGGGCAAATTCTGCCCAGGGTAGGAGGGAGGACCAGTTATCGTGGTTCTCAGCAACAAAGTGTCTAAGGTATATAATCATGGATTGATTGGTACGCTCAACCAAACCATTGGTCTCCGGATGGTATGCCAAAGAGAGATTCAACTCAATTTGCAGAAGGCTACAAAGATCTCGCCAGAAACGGGAAGCAAATTGCGGGCCTCTATCACAAATGATACGATCTGGCATCCCGTGAAGCCTAAAGACATGCTTGAGGAATAGTTTGGCTAGTACCCTGGAAGGTGGGATTCTCGATAACGGTACGAGATGAACCATCCGGGAGAAATGGTCCGTAATGACCCACACAAATCTATGTCCCTGTGAACACGGAAGATCACCCACAAAGTCCAAGCCTACCACCTCCCATGGTCTATCTGGCACTGGTAAAGGATGCAAGAGCCCAGCCGGTCTCTGCCATAATGGACGGTTGCGAGCACACGAGTAGCAGGAACCGACATATCTCTTGACGTGGCTGGCTAAGTGTGGCCACCAATACCACCTCTCCAGTAACTCTCGTGTCCGTCTAATACCAAAATGCCCACCCACCTTTGAGGTGTGGGCCCACGACAGTATATCATTCTGTCGATCAGGCGGAACAAAGGTCTTGCCCGGTGGGATTTGGTCTAACGTCACAGGGGAGAGCGTATGAAAAACCCTGGAGGGAAGGATAAGACGAGGTTCGTCAATCTCTTCCTGGGTAGAAACCATAGTGCGAGACAGGGCGTCTGCCTTGTTATTCTTACTCCCAGACAGATAGTTGATGGAGAAGTGAAAGCGGGAGAAAAATAAGGACCAGCGGGCTTGGCGAGGATTCAGACGCTGAGCGGTTTGTAAGTACGTCAGATTCTTATGGTCTGTATAGACCTGGAAAGGATGTTTCGCTCCTTCCAGCAAGTGACGCCACTCCTCCAAGGCTAATCTCAGGGCGAGCAGTTCCCTATCCCCAATGGTATAGTTTCTCTCTGCCGGTGAAAAGGTTTTAGCAAAGAAGAAACACGGCCTTTTTCTACCTGCACCGTTCTTTTGATACAAGACCGCACCAGCACCCACTGAAGAGGCATCAACCTCCAAGAGGAAGGGCTTATTCTCATCGGGTCTTTGAAGAACGGGAGCAGTTGAAAAGTGTCTTTTTACTGCCTCAAAAGCCTGAGATGTCTCAGTAGACCAGACTTTGGGATTAGCACCTTTCTTAGTCAAGGCCACCAAAGGGGCCGCCAAAGTAGAAAAATGGGGTATGAACTGCCTGTAATAATTTATGAATCCTAAGAAGTGTTGCACCGCCTTCAAGGAATGAGGTTCGGACCATTCCAGGACAGCAGAGAGCTTCGCAGGATCCATAGCCAGATCCTCTTGTGAGATAATGTAGCCCAAAAAAGGCAAGGATGACTGCTCGAATACACATTTTTCGAGTTTAGCAAACAATGAGTGCTCCCTTAAACGGGAAAGGACACGAACGACATCCTGACGATGAGTCTCCAGATCAGGAGAAAAAATCAGGATGTCGTCCAGATACACCACTACAGAGGATAACAGTAAATCCCTGAACACATCGTTTACGAAGTCCTGAAATACTGCGGGTGCATTACATAAACCAAAAGGCATGACGAGGTATTCATAGTGACCGTCTCGGGTGTTAAAAGCGGTCTTCCATTCGTCACCCTCTCGAATTCGTACCAAGTTATACGCACCCCGCAGATCCAACTTCGTAAAAACTTGAGCTCCCCTCAGTCTGTCAAAGAGCTCCGAAATTAAAGGTAACGGGTATTTGTTCTTTATTGTGATTGCGTTGAGACCCCTGTAATCTATGCAGGGACGCAAATCACCCTCTTTCTTCCGAACAAAGAAAAACCCAGCTCCCGCGGGAGAGACAGACTTACGAATGAACCCCTTCTCTAAACGCGCTCTTATATAGGTCGACATGGCCTCCGACTCAGGTATCGACAAGGGGTAAACCCTGCCCTTAGGTGGAACCGAACCTGGGATAAGGTCTATGGCACAGTCATACGGCCTATGGGATGGAAGAACCTCAGCACCCTGTTTGGAGAACACGTCAGCGAAATCCAAATAGGGTGCAGGTATGGGAGAGAGATCAGTTGATGCAACCGCAACGACCTTAGGTGGTAAGGGAAGACATCGGGACTGACATTTCGAACCCCAACTAATAATGCTGTCGGACTCCCAGTCAATGTGAGGAGCATGAGTCCGAAGCCATGGGAGACCCAGAAGGACATCGTCTATACCCTCAGGCAAAACAAGAAAAGAAATCTCCTCTATGTGACCCTGAGACAGGGAAAGGCGCAAGGGAACTGTCCTCAATGTAATGGAGTCAGACAACATAGTTCCATTAACAACACGGACAGGAATAGGCGCCTCTAACATGATAGAGGGAATATTGTGTCTCTTTACAAATCCTGAGGACACAAAAGTCCCGTCAGCTCCGGAATCCACAAAAGCCATAATAGGCCATGTATTCTCAGAGAATGAGAGCTGACCTGGGATACTACACTTAGAGGGTGCAGAAGACGTCTCTAGTAACCCCCCTCTAAGGGTTACTAGGCCTGGTAATTTCCCTGACGGCTAGGACACTTGTTGGCATAGTGCCCAGCCTGACGACATACGTAACATATAGGAGGACCACACTTGCGTAGTCTGGAGGACGTATGACCTAACTCCATAGGAGTGGGAGATGTTTCAGATGCTGAGAAAGATAGTAGTGGACCCTCAACAACTGGAATAGCCCGATGCTTAGGGCGTGAGGAAGAGACCTCGAGTCTACGTTCCCTATGACGTACGTCGATCCTCGTTGCTACTGTGATCAAGTCTTCCAGAGAAGCAGGGACCTCACGAGTAGCAAGAGCATCCTTGACATAGCCTGCCAACCCTCTCCAGAAGATAGGAATCAACACCTTCTCTGGCCAATCTAGTTCTGCCACCAGAGTTCTAAAAGCAATGGCATAAGAACTAGTGGATAACGAACTCTGAGATAGATCTAACAGTCTCAGGGCCGCATCATGGGTAACCTGCGGACCCATGAATACCGCCTTAAGAGCATCAAGAAAGTCTTGATGTCTCATAGTAACCACATCAGAGTGCTCCCATAGGGGAGTTGCCCATTCTAAGGCTTTGTCCTGAAGTAAGGAGATGATAAAGCCTTCTCTGGACCTCTCCGTAGAGAAGCGAGAAGAGTTGACCTCTAGGTCTATCTGACACTGACTAATGAAACCACGACATGATCTGGCATTGCCAGAATATCTGTTTGGCAGAGCAAGTCGAGGATCATGTGCAGATGTCACCATGGTCTGAGGTTTATCCTCTATACTCTTGAGCCGTGACTCAAGAACTTGTATGTAACGGTGTAACTGCTGATATTCTGCCATAACTGCCAGACCCTGGGCTCAGTCCTAATGTTACAGGGGGCTGTCTGATAATAAAACCTAAAGGAGTATCAGACAGTCAGGGTCCACCGTGCAAAGACTCTGCTGCAGACTATGGCAGAGTGCAATACCTCTGTTAAACTCACAGAGGAATATAATTAGTAAATAAGGCAATTCTTCCCTTACTTGGAGGGCGTGTGGAATGGTCTCTGTTAATAATCACAGAGACAAAGGCAGTGAGTGTGAAATGGCACCTACCTAGGTCCGTTCCTCTAGTGGTGCCAGGAGATGGACAGCAGCGTAAGCCGCACAAAGCTCCTACCTGCGTTCGCTCCACTAGTGTGCGAGGACACGAACCACTAGATATGGCACCTGCCTAGGTCCGCTCTTCTAGTGGTGCAAAAGAGACGAACAGCAGCGTAAGCCGCACAAAGCTCCTACCTGCGTTCGCTCCACTAGTGTGCGAGGACACGAACCACTAGATATGGCACCTGCCTAGGTCCGCTCTTCTAGTGGTGCAAAAGAGATGGACAGCAGCATAAGCCGCACAAAGCTCCTACCTCTGTTCGCTCCCCTAGTGTGCGAGGATACGAACAACTGCCAGACGCAGTATAAGGAACGTTACCCTAGCGGCAACGTCCACCTACGAGTAGAATCACAAGGCCCAGCCGGACCATGTGCCTCAGGCACCTGCCTATGTCCGCTCCCCTAAGAGGTAAGGATACGGACTGCAGCCGAAGCTGTAAGGTATAAGAACGCTACCCTGCCGGTAGCGCTCACCTAGCGTAGACAGAGAGATGCCTAGAGGAGCGTGCATAGAGCGTCTACTCTCATGCATGAACCAAGAGGACTGAGCGCCGTGCGGCGTGCGTCAGGGTCTTATATAGACTCTGTGCCTCATCCAAGATGGAAGACACCAGAGCCAATCCGCTGCCAGAACGACAGGAATGACATCACGCTGGCCTATCACCGAGCAAAGCGTCACAAGGACATGACCAGCGACCAATCAGCATAGAAGGTGTCAGAGACATGTGACCACGTGTCACAAGCACATGACCAGTGGCCAATCGGCATAGAAGGTGTCAGAGACATGTGACCTCTTGTCAGCGATGATGTCACCCGCACATGTGCAATGGCTCCAAGATAGGACTTAGTCTCCAGCGCTTGCACATGTGCAGTAGCAAGAAATCTGGACATAGACTCCAGTGCCACAGCAACCGTAACACACGCTGTCTTTCTAAAGGCGGCTGGTTCAGTGGACAAGAGCACCCACTGAGCCCCGTGTCCCCACAATTACTTGCACAAATATTATGGTATTTCTCATTGAGTATTTTACGCCTCGCCTCATGAGTTTCGAAACCCCTCTAAGCATGATTGGCACCTGATTTTCAGCCACTAAACATGCTGGGATTGCTTGGCAATCACAGTAATGCCATAGCCATCTTTGCTACTGCCATTACTGTGATTGTGAGGTGCAGTAAAAACAAAATTACTTTTGTTCATTAAAGCAGGAGAATTTGCTTACCGAGTTTACCTGTCACACTACTTCAAGTGATTAACTCAAATTAATAACCACTGAATCCCTTTCCAACCTTTTGTGCCGGCATCTGTGATTGGCTGAAGTTCTGCTTCCCCCACTCACCTTAACTGCCGGTGTCTGTGATAGGTGGAGTGAACAAATAAATAAATAATTGTAAAAATGACATAGTATCCCCCTTATATTGATACCCAGCACAGATAAAGTAGACGTCTAAAGGCTCTAGACCCCAGCTGTGTGCATTATCTTTGCTGTGTATCAAAATACGAGAGAACCCAAGCGGATTTTTTTTAATTATTTAAATAGATAATTTTAAAAACCGATGTGTGGTCTCCCCCAATTTTTATACTCAGCCAAGATAATGGAGACAGCTGGGGGCTGTTATTCTCAGGGTGGTAATGCCCATGGTTATCGTGCCCTCACCAGCATAAAAATAGCAGCCTGCAGCTGCCCCAAAATAGTTGGCCAGCCGGGCGACCCATCGCTGCTCCAGGGCCCCCAATTTCGCCGTGCCCAGGTGTGTCAGTGGGTTATTGTCTGTGTAGGCGGTGAACTTTGCTAACGCCAGATAGTGTTTAAACCTTTCAGTTATCGCCCAGACGAGTGCCAAGAACTCCAACCTGAAGGAACTGTAGCTCTCTGGATTTCTTTCCGTGGGCCGAAGCTTCCGGCTTGCGTAGGCGATCACCTTCTCCCTGCCATCCTGCATCTGGGATAGGACAGCACCCAAGCCCATATTGCTGGCGTCAGTGTAAAAAATGAACGGAAGGCCATAGTCGGGGTAAGTCAGGATTTCTTCCCCGGTCAGCTGCTGGAAGGACTCCTCATGCTTCTCAACCCAGGTAAACGGGGGTCCGGGAGCTCTGCCATTTTTGGTCTGTCCCACAAGGAGGTCTTGCATGAGCGTGGCCATCTTTGTGTATCCCTTGATGAAGCGACGGTAGTAGCCCACAGGAACTGCCTCACCTCTTTTACCGTGGTAGGTTGTGACCAACTCTGGATGGCGATGATTTTCTCGGGATCCGGGGCCACACCTTCCGCGCTCACCACATTTCCGAGGCACTGCACTTTAGGCTTCAACAGGTGGCACTTGGAGGGCTTTAATTTCAGCCCGTACTTGGAGAGGGCTACGAACACTTCTGCGAGGTGCTCCAGATGGGCCTCATATGTCTTGGAGTAGATGATCACATCATTCAGGTACAGCAGAACAGTCTCGAAGTTGAGATGCCCCAAGCAGCACTCCATAAGCCTCTGGAAAGTTCCTGAGGCATTGCATAGCCCAAACGGCATACTGTTGAACTCGCAGAGTCCCATCGGGGTAGCGAACGCTGTCTTCTCGTGGACCTCCTCCGCAACCGCCACCTGCCAGTATACACTAGTAAGGTTAAGGATAGAGAAATAGTTAGCAGTCTTCAACGCAGCCAACGACTCTTCAATACGAGGGAGAGGGTATGCATCTTTATGCGTTATCTGATTGATCTTCCGGTAATCCACACACATCCTCATGGTGCCATCCTTCTTCTTCACCAGCACCAACGTAGCTGCCCAGGGACTACAACTATCCCGGATGACCCCTGCCTCCTTCATGTTCCTCAACATGTCTTTGGCGCACTGGTAGTGTGCAGGTGGAATTGGCCTGTACCTCTCTTTGATAGGTGGATGTATGCCGGTGGGAATATGGTGCTGAACCCCCTTAACCCTCCCGAAATCTAACGGGTGCTTGCTGAAAACCTGCCCATACTCTTGTACTACCAGATATACCCCTTCTTTGTGATGTGTGGGCGTGGACTCGGTGCCGACATGCAACTCCGGCACCACTCCTCTCACTGCTCAGGTGGAGGGTCGCTGCCTGACTGGGATGTAGTGATTGTGGAGGTGGGTACATGGATGGGGTGTGCATCTACAGTAAACAACTTGGCTATGGTGGCGTAGCGGGGTAGCCTAACCTCTTCCTCCCTGCAGTTCATCACTCTCACGGTCACTCTCCCTTTCTTGACATCAATCACCCCTCTGGCTGCCATTACCTTGGGCCAGTGCTCCGAAGGCAGGGGCTCCACCACTGCCGGGTAATCTTGTCCCTGGGGACCTACTGCTGCCCTGCACCAGATCATCATCTCACGTCCATCACTCACACACCACCAATCTCTCCACCTGACATGTTCACTTGTTGCCGCTGCAGGAGAGCCCAGATTTCACGTTGCAGAGCCCTCTGCCGGCCCCCTCTCGCAGTGGCGGACAATTGTTGTAACAAGAGGAGCACCTCACCCATACAGTTCTTAATCACGTTGGTCCCGAGGACCACCTTTGGGTTCTAGTCACTAGAGTCATTCTGCATCACAATCATCCCCTGACGCTTCAGCTCTGTTCACCCTACGATCAAAGTCACTTCCTTGAATCCTACTTGGGTCATAGGGAGTCCATTGGCTGCAATGATGGTTAAACTGTCGTCCGGAGGGGCAAGTTCACTATCAGACCAATACCGTTGGTACAACGTATAAGGCATAGTCGTTACCTGCGATCCGGTGTCGAGAAGGGCCATAGTCGGGATACCGTCCATCGCCAGGGAGATGATGGGGTGACCTCCAATGTACCAATCCCGCCAATCAGCTGGGCCTTCAGGGTCTACTCCTGAGAATTGGCCCTTGGCCTCAGGGGTTGCTCGTTTAACGGACACCATCTAGAGTAGTGCCCGGTCTTAATACATTTGTAGCAGACAGGTGGTCCATACCGGGTGTCATTGTTCCTCCTCTGCTGCATCCAGGGGATGTCCTCCAGGCTGTCGGCGAGCTGTATTTTCTCTGCGGGCTTGACTTACGTCGGTAGCTGCAGGGCAGCGAGGATCCTAATGACGTCATCACTCAGGCGCTGGACTTGCGACGACAGATCTTCTGGAGCTCCGGTGGCCATGGCAGGGGCTGGCAGGGCCACCAAGTGGGCTGTAACTGAGACGGGAGCGGTGTCAGCCAGCCAAGATGGCGGGTCGGGGGCACCAGCATCTGGCCGGCTGTATAGCTGCTAGCATTTCTGCAGCACTGCCACTACACAGCATCTCTTACAATCCCTCTGTGGTTTTGGTCTCTCTGGAAATCTGCCCCTCCCCTCCTCCCCTCCCCCCCTTTTTTTTCCCTTCTCTATATCTGCTATATATAATGTATACATCCATGCTGCTCAGGTCACTTTTCTTATTGTTTTTTACTTTTCACCAATCTCTTTTCTTGTCTGTTTTATAAGCTATATGCTGCAACTTTTTTTGTAATTTTTATGTATTTGAGTCTTATGTAAGATTCATATGAAATATTGTTTATTACAGTTGTTTGATGAAGGCCACCCGGCTGAAACGTCCCATGTTGCTTTAAGACTTATGGAATGAATTCTTCGTTTGTATCACCATTTGAGAGTGCCTTGTTTCTAATTCTCTGGACATATGGTGTGGAAACCTACAAGTGCACCTCAACATCTCCTACACTGTGGCTGTGCTTTATCTCGCTGTTTGCCTGTCATGGCGTACAAATCAAGGATCGTGCATATTTTCTTCCAGAATACCTGCAAGGCGTCAGGCTTCCCATTGTACTGGGGTAGCCAGGCAGCACCAGGCACGTAGGGCAAGGAGATTGGCATTACCTGGGTGACCGTCGGAGCCGCAGCCTCCCCCACTCCTGCGACCGGAGCGAGCGCCGCCACATTCCCATCGTCAGGCGCACCTGCAGGCGCCGCCACTCCAGTGGCCAGCGCCACTCCGCCATCAGGGTTAGGCGCAGACATCTTCCCGCTTCTCCCCCTTGGTCTTTTCCTGGTACTCCTCTCCCCGGCCAGTCAGTTTCGTTTTTCAACTTCCGGCTTTGCTTTATGGCCATGTTCCCAGGGGGCGGGGCTTCAACTTCGCGCCCTTTCTCGGGGAAGGAGACCTTGGGCGGGAATTTTCGCGCCAACAAGATGGCAACAAGATGGCGTATTCTGAAAATTTTGCAACGGATCACCGCTGGCTTCAATACAAGGCGCACTTCCACAAGGTAAGTGGATGGGTAAGTATCCTGTTCGTGACGCCAGAAATTGAAGTGTACCACCCCGCTCTCAGCAGCTGAACTGCTCGGATCCGGTCCTTCTGTGGGTGGCTCGAGAGCCTCCGGACCCGGGGGTCGTGCAGTCACTTCAACTGAAAAGGGGGATGATGGATGTAGGACGTATATGTACGTGCTGAGCCGTACGGAGTTCGTGACACCACCCACGGGATGTGGTGAGGTTGGACACTACCGCTGCAGTTACAGGGGCACCCGGGGAAGATGTTGTGCAGCAAGTTGTTAACCCCTCCGTGGGCAGGGATGGTGGCCCCGGGACCCGTTGGGGTTTTGTGGTGCAGGGAGATGGGCGACCACAGGGTGCTGGTGTACTCACTGTCAAGGAAACAAATGAGTCTCTGGTAAACCAAGGTGATGGTGGTCGGCTGCGTTTGGGTTCCCCCACCCGGCTGGTGGTCTCTGTCTTTCTTCTGCACCTGTGTTAGAATGGTGGACTGCCTGTGCTTGCAACTTCAGGAGTCCGATCCCGGCTGGTTGTGGCCTAAGGAGCCCTTGCCCGCAGACGCTGGCCCGTGGGATCTCTGAGCCTTGGCGGTGGCCTGTTATCCCCCTCGGGGGGCTGTTGCCTTCAATCGGGACATTGGGTGGGACAAGACCTCTAGTCCTGGCTGCAATCAGTTAATTAGCCAAGTCCAGTCGCTTCTGGATCTAGTTTCAGGGTCTGAGTACCCCCTGTGTGCTCCGGTTTCCGAGTCAGTTCCCCGGGTCAGTACCGGCGGGCCACTACCTTGTCCCGGTCCACCTCGGTTCCGCCGAGCCGTCTTCCCGGATCCTGCAGATGGAGACTGCCGTCTGCCTCCTAGCCAAAGGCACCAGGGCTCCTACCCTGGTACCTGTCCAATTTGGGGGTATTCGCCTCTGCTGGAGTTGGACACAGCTCCAGCCCACACTCCTCTCCAACTTGAACTCTAAACTGAACTGAACTAATTTTCCCCGCCCCGGGCTGTCTAAAACTCCTAGGTGGGCGTCTTCCAAGCGCCTGGTTCCGCCCCCCCTGGTGTGTTTATCAAGCCCTGAGGGGGTGACCAGGGTTTTAAAGGTTGGCTGTGTTTTACCTGTGAGGGAAGGGTGTAATGTGGGGCCCTATTTGTGACTACCTGGCCTGGCCAGGGCGTTACACATCCTATTCTGTGGAAAAGAATCAGTCACCAAGAAAGGGGGAGGTGAGCAGTAACCTGAGCCCACTTGGGCAGAGTCTTTCCTACATATAGATCAATAGGAACTTGACATTAATGCTATAATGGATTTCATCCTTCAAAGTGTCCTCTAGATCATGCAGTAGATTTTCCATGATAGCAGTGTCCTCCTCAGTCCTCACTGAAGAGATTCATATAGGACCCCATGTCAGGGAATATGGTGACAATGATTTTGATGGTCTGAGATAGCTGGCCCTGAAAGCCCTGAAGTCACAAAGATTCTAGTCCCCGGCAGGTCAGCGGAAGGATGAGACTCTGTCATCATCTTGTGTTTTTGCTGGAAATGTACAATATGTTTTTGCCTCTTGGTGACTCAATAAAGTCTTACCAATGTGCAGTTCCCTCATAGTGTGTTGTCTGAGTAGTGTTATACTCACTGGGAATATGTCAGCCTCTTTCTGAGGACAGCCAGGCCAGTGGATGACAGCACCCACTAACCCTTGTGTCTGCACAATTACCATGATTGGCAAGCAATCTTTCCATGTTTCCTGGCTGATAAAAAGCAATGAAACATGCTGGGCAGGGACTCAAGCATGGCATTTGAGAAAGCCAAATCTTTGATCCAGTATCGAGCAGTGCTGAACACATTCACCCATCTAATCTTTATTTTATATAGCGCTAACATATTCCACAGCGCTTTACATACATCAGGAACACTGTCCCCATTGGAGCTCACAATCTAAAGTCCCTATCTGTGTGTTTTTGGAGTGTGGGAGGAAACCGGAGTACCCGGAGGAAACCCACGAAACACAGGGAGAACATACAAACTCCTTGCAGATGTTGTCCTTGGTGGGATTTGAACCCAGGACCGCAGCACTGCAAGACTGCAGTGCTAACCACTGAGCCACCGTGCCACCACTAGTTATCACCAACAAAAGCTTTTGCACAAAGTACTAAATAAGTCTCTGTTAACAAGTTTAATACCTTTTCCCGGTGTCATTTCTCATTTTTACTTATTATTATATTTATAGACATCTATGTTTTGAATTCTTTGCATATGTGGATTGGATGATGTGTTCAATAATTTTGTCACCTACTGAATATTTATTATTATTATTATTATTATTATTATTATTATTTAATGGCCTTCAAATTGATCTTGAGTGATGGCGACATGATTAATGAATGCTCTGTAGGAAGATCAATCTTGCGCAAACCTAGGTAAATCCACCAGGGTCTTTTGCCCCATTTTCTTGATCATATCAAATCATTGGGTTGCTGGTCTTCCTCTTCCCCTTGTTCCTTCTATTCTTTTAACCATTATATCCTTCTAGAGCAGAGGTTCCAAACTCCAGTCCTCAAGGCACACCAACAGTGCATGTTTTCAGGATTTCCTTAGTATTGCACAGGTGATAATTTAATCACCTGCAAAGGTGCTGAATCCAACACCCATGCAATGCTAAAGAAATCCTGAAAACATGCACTGTTGGTGTGCCTTGAGGACTGGAGTTGGGAACCTCTGTTCTAGAGTGATTGCTCTCTTTGTATGATCTGTCCAAAGTAGTCAAATTGTAATGCCGGTGTTCCTTGCATCAATCGGCAGGAATGTCAATGTGCTCACCGCAGTACTCTCTGTCAATGTGTCCCCAGCTTCTCTGCCTATTGTGGCTCCCAGCTTTCAGGACCTGTGCATACCATATGGCTTTCCTGGCCACATTCTTAGTTTACGTACATGCTCCCTACTTCTTAACGAGTAAGCACACGCACACGTGATATGTTCCAAGCTGAATGCTGGAAAGTACCAAGTAAGTCCCTGATTGTATTCCCTGTCTATTGCTGAGGAGTACCTGGTATTTAAGACACATTGCCCTTTTAGGAGGTGCCTGTGCAACATTGTTTCTTGTAGCCAATGTGCATTGGTTCCAGCATCCTATTCCAGATTAGGTGCTTACCCGATCCCCTCCTGATTCTGTACCTGTAACTATTCTAAGGGCTAAAATCTGCTCTTTTGTCATAGTCCATTCCTTAATCCCGGGTCCTGGTTCCAGCCTGAGTTCCTGATTCCATTCCTGATCTGTTTACTGGTTCCCAGTTCCAGCCTTAGTTCCTATTTCTGTATCATGAATCCATGTCCATGCCTGTGTTCCTGTATCCCCAATCCATGTCTGTGTCCTGGTTCCATCCTGAGTTCCTGGTTCTATTTCTGTATCATCAATCCATGTCTTTGTCCTGGTACTGGCCCGTGTTCCTCTATCCTGAATCTGTATCTGTGTCATGGTGTAAGCCAGTGTTCCTATATCCTGAATCTGTGTTCATGTCCTTTTTCCAGCCTGGGCTCTTGTATCCTGAATCCGTGTCCATGTCCTGGTGCTACCTTTTGTTTCTGTACGCTGAATATGTTTCCATGTCCTGGTGCAAGTCTTTGTTCCTGTATCCTGAATCTGTGTCAATGTTCTAATACCAGAATTAGTTCCTGTATCCGTAATCCTTGTCCATGTCCTGGTGACAGAATGTGTGTCTGTATCTGTTCTCGTCTGTACCTGTATCCAGGGCTGTATTTTGCCTTCGTGCTGCCCTAGGCACTTTTAGTGGTCGCGCCCCTTAGTGACAACGTAACACTGAGTTTTCGCACACGACATCTGTTTAAGGCAGATCTACTCTGTAAAACACTTGAAAAAGTATCAATGAGAAACAAAGGGCACTAACACCCCCCCCAATGGAGATCACCACGGGCACATCAAAACATAGCATGAGTATAAAATATTCCCACCACACCGTCCCCACTTATATACTGTGACTGTGACACTGCCCCTAATAAACTACACACTGCCCTCCCTTATAAATTATACCCACCACACCTTCCTCAATTATGAAATATGATCTGCACATTGACCTCACATCATGCTGCCCCCTCCTCACAATGTCCCATGCATGCTGCCCCCTCCTCACAATGTCCAATGCTTGCTGCCCCCTCCTCACAATGTCCCATGCATGCTGCCCCCTCCTCACAATGTCCCATGCATGCTGCCCCCTCCTCACAATGTCCCATGCATGCTGTCCCCTCCTCACAGTTTCCCATGCTTGCTGCCCCCTCCTCACAATGTCCCATGCATGCTGCCCCCTCTTCACTATGTCCCATGCATGCTGCTCCCTCCTCACAGTTTCCCATGCATGCTGTTCTCTCCTCACAATGTCCCATGCATGCTGCCCCCTCCTCACAATGTCCCATGCATGCTGCCCCCTCCTCACAATGTCCCATGCATGCTGCTCCCTCCTCACAGTTTCCCATGCATGCTGCCCCCTCCTCACAATGTCCCATGCATGCTGCTCCCTCCTCACAGTTTCCCATGCATGCTGCCCCCTCCTCACAATGTCCCATGCATGCTGCTCCCTCCTCACAGTTTCCCATGCATGCTGTTCTCTCCTCACAATGTCCCATGCATGCTGCTCCCTCCTCACAGTGTCCCATGCATGCTGCCCCCTCCTCACAATGTCCCATGCATGCTGCTCCCTCCTCACAGTTTCCCATGCATGCTGACCCCTCCTCACAATGTCCCATGCATGCTGCTCCCTCCTCAGAGTTTTCCATGCATGCTGTTCTCTCCTCACAATGTCCCATGCATGCTGCTCCCTCCTCACAGTTTTCCATGCATGCTGTTCTCTCCTCACAATGTCCCATGCATGCTGCTCCCTCCTCACAGTTTCCCATGCATGCTGTTCTCTCCTCACAATGTCCCATGCATGCTGCCCCTCTCCATGAGCTCCTAATGCTGCCTTCCTCTTTTTCATAATGACACCTCCATGCTGCCCCATTCATCATACTAAGACCACCACACTAACGCTTATGCTGAGACACCCCTCACACACACACACACACACACACACACAAGCACACACTACCCCACTCTTGATATTGACTCCCCTACATTGCTCCACTCCATACTGAGCCCACACATGCTGCCCCTTCTTCATAATGAGCTCCCAATGCTGCCCCCCTCTCATTCTGAGTCCTTACACTCCCCCGCCATCGATTTTGTCATTGCACTATCCCTCAACCCTTGTCCTCTGTCTCTAGGATTGGCCCCTCTCTCCCATTCCCCCAGCAGCAGCCGCTCTCCCCCGCCTTCACCAGCAGCCTCTCCCCCAGCATCAGCCTCTCTCCCCCCAGCCCCCCCAGCATCAACCTCTCTCCCCCCAGCGTCCCCCAGCTTCAGCCTCTCTCCCTCCAGCCTCCCCCAGCTTAAGCCTCTCTCCCCCAGCTTCCCCCAGCATCAGCCTCTCTCCCCAGCTTCCCCCAGCATCAGCCTCTCTCCTCCCAGCCTCCCCCAGCATCAGCCTCCCCCTCCCAGCCTCCCCCAGCATCAGCCTCCCCCAACATCAGCCTCTCTCCTCCCAGTCTCCCCCAGCATCAGCCTCCCTCAGCATCAGCCTCCCTCCTCCCAGCCTCCCCCAGCATCAGCCTCTCTCCTCCCAGCCTCCCCCCTCCCAGCCTCCCTCAGCATCAGCCTCCCTCCTCCCAGCCTCCCCCAGCATCAGCCTCCCTCCTCCCAGCCTCCTCCAGCATCATCCTCCCCCAGCACCAGCCTCCCCCAGCATCAGCCTCTCTCCTCCCAGCCTCCCCCAGCATCAGCCTCCCTCAGCATCAGCCTCTCTCCTCCGAGCCTCCCGCAGCATCAGCCTCTCTCCTCCCAGCCTCCCCCCTCCCAGCCTCCCTCAGCATCAGCCTCCCTCCTCCCACCCTCCCACAGCATCAGCCTCCCTCCTCCCAGCCTCCCCCAGCATCAGCCTCCCCCAGCACCAGCCTTTCCCAGCATCAGCCTCTCTCCTCCCAGCCTCCCCCAGCATCAGCCTCCCTCAGCATCAGCCTCCCTCCTCCCAGCCTCCCCCAGCATCAGCCTCTCTCCTTCCAGCCTCCCCCCTCCTCTCTCCTCCCAGCCTCCCCCTCTCTCCTCCCAGCCTCCCCCAGCATCAGCCTCCCTCAGCATCAGCCTCTCTCCTCCCAGCCTCCCCTAGCATCAGCCTCCCTCAGCATCAGCCTCCCTCCTCCCAGCCTCCCCCAGCATCAGCCTCCCCCAGCATCAGCCTCTCTCCTCCCAGCCTCCCCCAGCATCAGCCTCTCTCCTCCCAGCCTCCCCCAGCATCAGCCTCTTTCCTCCCAGCCTCCCCTAGCATCAGCCTCCCTCAGCATCAGCCTCCCTCCTCCCAGCCTCCCCCAGTGTCAGCCTCCCCCCATCCCAGCCTTCCGCAACATCAGCCTCCCCCCTCCCAGCCTCCCCCAGCATCATACTCTCTCCTCCCAGCCTCCCCCAGTATCAGCTTCTCTTCCCCCAAGTCTCCCCCAGTATCAGCCTCTCTCCTCCCACCCCATACGCAGATCTCCAGTCTGCATTAGAGACACCCCCACGCTCCTTATGAATCTTCAGCTCTGCAAGCACTTACCTGCTCCAGGGCCCGCCGTCATCTTCCTGGCTCACGTGAGTATCCTCTTCTGACACCGGCTTCCATCGCGGCGTCCTCTGCAGCATCTTGCTGTGAACTCTGCATGTGAAATCCACACAGCATTGGACGCAGCACAGAGGAAGGAGCTGATTGGCGCGCCTGTGACCCCGGAAGTGCAGGCGCCGGCAGTTCCGGGGTCAATCAGCTCTCTGTGCCCGGCCGCCGCAGTTTGTCTGCATTCGCGTCTTAATTGACGCGGATACAAATAAATAAAGGTGCGCCTCTCCCCCCTCCCCCCTCTGAAAATACAGCGGATTTAATGAATGTGTAAAAAAAATATTTTTTTTTTGTTTTTTTTTGTTTTTTTACTGCTAGAAGGTGCCGCCCCCTGCATCCTGCCGCCCTAGGCACGGGACCACGGGTGCCTAATGGTAAATACGGCCCTGCCTGTATCAGCTTTCATCCTGCTGGTTATCCTGATCCTGTCCCAGCAGAGGCTCTATTCTTTTGTGCTTGTCTCTTCTAGTGTCAGCTTCCTCAGATCCAGGTACTGCCTTGGAGGGGAGTTTGTGCCCTAGCAGTTATCTGGACCACAAACCTAACCTCACCACCAGAGGCTTTAGAGATGACCAGGTAGCTGCTTGGTTACAACCCAGCAGTTTAGGCCAAAGAACCAGGGTACAGTAGATCCACATCCCTGTCTGACCGGATTCGTCATTGCCATTCCACCCATAACAGGTTGCACAAGCCGTGGATCCCCCCAACCCTGGTTACCCTCGCCCTCAGATTTTATTAGAGAGGTCTTGCTTGTGGGATTGATAGGATCTGTTTCTGACCATCGTCCAGCGGACGGAGCACAAACGTTCGTTTGGCCTGTGGATGATGCACACCTGTTTTTTGCTTCAGCCACCCCATTCCAGTCATAATCGAAAGCCTCACCTACCAATTTTTCACATCGATATTTCCACTCTGGCCAAGTTAGCAAGATCTGACGTCAAGTTAGCAAGATCTGACCGTGGACTTCTCAGACACGCCCATTAGTTTTGGGTTTCATATTTTTGCCTGAACAGTGGGTATCTTGTCTATGCCCTATGTCTATGTTGGTACATGAGCCATATGGCTGAGCCTAGTGGTATTTACGGTTACTGTCATCAGTATCTTATTTTTGCCTTGGCGTTCTGCTTTTTGAGCTCTAAACAGTTTTTTCAGGCCTAGTTGGTGGGGTTTAAGGAGAGGTACTGTAATGTCTGTGTTTTCTGCACTAATTGGCAAAGATGCCAACATACTCACCGAACCGCTATCTGCCCTTGGTTTCCAGCCTCTCCGCTCGCTCCTCGCAGCTCCTGCCTTCCAGGACCCACGAATGCCACATGGGTTTCCTGGCCACGGGCTTTGTTCGCATGCACGCTCCCTGCTTCTTAAGGGGGCAGCGCTCATGCCTAATGTGTTCCCAGCTTAATGCTGGGAAATACCAGTTAAATCCCTAATTGTGTTCCCAGCCTACCGCTGGGGGTATCAGGTGATACCTGATGTGTCCTTTGCCTATTGCTGAGGAGTACCAGGCATTTAAGGCACAATCCCCTATTGGGAGGTGCCTGTGCAATGTTGTTTCCTGTAGCCAGTGTGCCCAGTGGCTGCTGACTCATTGTCTGGTCTCTACATCCAGTTTCAGATTCGATGCTTGCCCGATTCATTCCTGATTAGAGATGAGCGAACCGGTCCCGGTTCGGCTTGAGGTTGGTTCGCCGAACGGAGGTCCCGTTCGAGTTCGGTTCGTCGAACGTTAGACGAACCGAACTCGAAGTGCATAGGAAACAATGGCAGGCAATCACAAACACAGAAAAACACCTAGAAAACACCCTCAAAGGTGTCCAAAAGGTGACAAACAACTCACAACACATGGGAAAGTGACAAGGACATATACTCATGCGAAAACAAAAGAGCTGGACAAGGAAAAAGAGGAGGACACACAGATATATGAGTATATGCAAGGAAACATCGATTCCATTATTGTGCAACTTGAGCCCTGCTCATTTTAGGCTTCCAATCTGGATAAATTGCCTGAGCTCGCCACGTACGCCTTGGGGATCTTGTCGTGTCCTGCAGCCAGCGTTCTCTCGGAACCTGTCTTCAGTGCTGCTGGGGGTCTGCTGGCAGATAAGCACACGTGTCTGTCCACTGACAATGTGGACATGGCTCTCAGAGGACTTTTCTTCCCCTGGGTCAGCCAGGGGAGGCGAAAGGCACGCGTATTTTTGAGAGTGCTTCATGCAAAGCATCTTTTTCATCTTGAAAATTGGGTCAACTGATGCCAGTCAAGTGGGGTGTGTGTGGCCCAATTAGTGGCAACGAGGGAGACTGTGGTTGGAGTCCCCTCGCTGTGTTTCTAAAAGAACCAAGATGAACAAGTCATGGCTCTCAGAGGACTTTTCTTCCCCTGGGTAAGCCAGGGGACGGGAAAGGCACGCGTATTTTTGAGAGTGCTTCATGCAAAGCATCTTTTTCATCTTGAAAATTGGGTCAACTGATGCCAGTCAAGTGGGGTGTGTGTGGCCCAGTTAGTGGAAACGAGGGAGACTGTGGTTGGAGTCCCCTCGCTGTGTTTCTAAAAGAACCAAGATGAACAAGTCATGGCTCTCAGAGGACTTTTCTTCCCCTGGGTCAGCCAGGGGACGGAAAAGGCACGCGTATTTTTGAGAGTGCTTCATGCAAAGCATCTTTTTCATCTTGAAAATTGGGTCAATTGATGCCAGTCAAGTGGGGTGTGTGTGGCCCAATTAGTGGAAACGAGAGAGACTGTGGTTGGAGTCCCCTCGCTGTGTTTCTAAAAGAACCAAGATGAACAAGTCATGGCTCTCAGAGGACTTTTCTTCCCCTGGGTCAGCCAGGGGACAGGAAAGGCACGCGTATTTTTGAGAGTGCTTCATGCAAAGCATCTTTTTCTTTTTCAAAAGGGGGCTCTACCGATGCCAGTCAAGTGGGGTGTGTGTGGCCCAGTTAGTGGAAACGAGGGAGACTGTGGTTGGAGTCCCCTCGCTGTGTTTCTAAAAGAACCAAGATGAACAAGTCATGGCTCTCAGAGGACTTTTCTTCCCCTGGGTCAGCCAGGGGACGGGAAAGGCACGCGTATTTTTGAGAGTGCTTCATGCAAAGCATCTTTTTCTTTTTCAAAAGGGGGCTCAACCGATGCCAGTCAAGTGGGGTGTGTGTGGCCCAGTTAGTGGAAACGAGGGAGACTGTGGTTGGAGTCCCCTCGCTGCGTTTCTAAAAGAACCAAGATGAACAAGTCATGGCTCTCAGAGGACTTTTCTTCCCCTGGGTCAGCCAGGGGAGGTGAAAGGCACGCGTATTTTTGAGAGTGCTTCATGCAAAGCATCTTTTTCTTTTTCAAAAGGGGGGTCAACCGATGCCAGTCAAGTGGGGTGTGTGTGGCCCAGTTAGTGGAAACGAGGGAAACTGTGGTTGGAGTCCCCTCGCTGTGTTTCTAAAAGAACCAAGATGAACAAGTCATGGCTCTCAGAGGACTTTTCTTCCCCTGGGTCAGCCAGGGGACGGGAAAGGCACGCGTATTTTTGAGAGTGCTTCATGCAAAGCATCTTTTTCTTTTTCAAAAGGGGGCTCAACCGATGCCAGTCAAGTGGGGTGTGTTTGGCATAGTTAGTGGAAACGAGGGAGACTGTGGTTGGAGTCCCCTCGCTGTGTTTCTAAAAGAACCAAGATGAACAAGTCATGGCTCTCAGAGGACTTTTCTTCCCCTGGGTCAGCCAGGGGACGGGAAAGGCACGCGTATTTTTGAGAGTGCTTCATGCAAAGCATCTTTTTCTTTTTCAAAAGGGGGCTCAACCGATGCCAGTCAAGTGGGGTGTGTGTGGCCCAGTTAGTGGAAACGAGGGAGACTGTGGTTGGAGTCCCCGCGCTGTGTTTTACATGCTTTTAGAAGGGCATGACATGGCTTAGAGGTTGACTTTCAGCATCTGGAAACTGTTGGCTACCAAAATGCTGCCTTTCCAACCTTTTTAACCGAGGATTTTCGAGACCTTATGCCCATTGCAGTGCCCCAAGAGCCGATGCCCAGGCGCCACTCCTTCTCCAACAAAGGCGTGCACGCGCTACACCAGCATGTCGCACTAAACATCACTGATTCCTTGAGAAACTCTGTGTGACAGGGTGCTTTTCACCACAGATAATTGGCCCAGTAAGCATGGACAGGGGCGTTACATGTCGCTGACTGGGCAATGGGTTACTGTGGGGAGAGATGGAGAAGGGTCTGCTGTACAAGTCTTGCCGTCCCCACGAGTTGTTTCAATCCTTCTTCTGTATGTAGAAGTTAATACACTGCTTCTGCCTCTTCAACCTCGTGTGGGTCCTCCACCTTGGCGCAAACCCTGTGTGGTCAGGCCACCCTTCCTTGTAACTGCGCACAAGGACTACCACACACCTCCTTACTATGCTGGCAGCAGAGCTCAATGCCATCAGGCGGTCAAAGGTTTACTTTGAAATGTATGGGAAATGTGAGTCACACCGCTGAGAAGTTGTGGACGGTTAGCTCTGGAGACCGAGTTTCATCAATGGTTGTCTCCACTCAACCAGCAGCCAGGGAAGGCCGGGTGCGACAATGATGCAAACATGGGTGCGTCCCTTCGCTGTGACAATGTGACACACGTGCCTTGTGTGGTTCACGTGTTGAACCTGGTTGTCCAGCAATTTTTAAAGCACTATCCTGGCCCACATGGCCTTCTGCAGAGAGCACGGTGTAACGCCTTCCTTGATCCACACACTCAGATGGGCTGTAAATGATAGGCTAGAGGGAAGCCACTCACCAAGCAGGACCCCTAGAACCCTGAAACCCTTTAACCCCTATACAGGGATTAGGAATTGCACAGGGCCCAAGGTGATTAATACCTGTGGAAGGCTGCAGTTCCAGAGAATAGTAGTCAGGCAGGGTCAAAACATTAATTGAGGAACAGGAACAGAATGGGACGTCCAGGACTTAATCAGAAAACAAGCAGAGGTGAAATGCGGATCGACCAACAACATACATAAACAGCAAGCAGGAAAAGTAGTCAGGTAACAAGCACACAAAATCATAAAACTGAACTGGGGGTAAAAGCAGAGCTATGTCTGGCAGTGGTCTGCAGACAGGATGGGCATAAAAAAGGGTGTGGTGTCTTCCCATTGGTTGTAGTTGAATGATGGTATTTCATCTGTGAGATACCCACCAGCTACATTCAGCCAGAGATTCTGCATCTGTCAAGGTAATGCAGCCCAGTGGGTGAGCATAACCTGCGTCCACCTGCGCCGCTGGCATCGAATCCTCTCCCATCATCAGCACTATTCATGAAAGGAACACGTTGTCACCTGGCGACCGGAGTACAAATTGACGGAGCGGACTCCGTTGGTGACTTAACAGCCGTGTGCAGCAATGATGCAAACCTGGCTGCGGGCCATCGTCAGGGCAATGTGACACACGTGCCTTGTATGGCTCACGTGTTGAACCTAATTCTCCAGCAATTTTTAAAACACCATCACGGCCTACATGGCCTTGTGCAGCGTGCACGCTCGCTATGTGCTCACTTCCATCATGCGCACACAGCAGCTCAACAACTTTCGTCGCTACAGAAGTCTTTAGGTCTGGTGGTTAAACGCCTGAAATGCGATGTGCCCACACGCAGGAATTTGAATCTGCACATGTTGCAGCGTTTGTGGCAGCACCGCCGAACCCTGCTGCAATACGTTATGACATATAGCCTGGGATAACTTGATCCAGAGGTGCAGATCACGCTGCTGGAGTGGTGTCAGATCAAGGACCTATGCACCCTGCTACACAGTTTACAAATGTCGACGAAGATGTTTAGCACTGGCAATGTCATTCTCAGCGTGACAATTCTGGTCATCTACATGATGGAGCACACTGTAATTATTATTCGGAGTCAGGTGTTGGGACAAGAGGAAGGGGAGGAAGTACAGGAGGAGTCATATGCGGAAGGGATAACAAGATCTACGAGGTCCAGATGGTCAGCTGCACCTATGCGGCAGTCATGGTGAGGGAGAGGGATTAACAAGGGCGCATAGTATCAGCAAAAAGTGTTGAGGAAGGTGCAGGAGCCCATGAAGAAATGGAGGACGAACTGGCAATGGGCATGGAAGACTCAGCAGATGAGTGAGAGCTTGCTCACATTTCGGTTGTGCGAGGTTGTGGGGAGAGGGCAGAGGAAGGAGGCACGATTCTCACCTCTCTGCCACCAACACACCAAGGACTTGGTCCTCCTGGATGCACAAGACACATGAGCGCCTTCTTGCTGCACTACCTACAACATGACCCTCGGATTGTACGAATTCAAAGTAATCCAGAATACTGGGTTGCCACACTGTTAGATCCCCGGTACAAGACAAAATTTGGCAAAATAATTCCTGCCATAGAAATGGACGCACGTATACAGGAGTATCTGCAGAATGTGGTACGCAATCTTAGATCTGCTTTTCCACTAAACACCAGTGCTGCACAGAGTGAATCTCAACGCTTTGTCATGGATAGGAGGAAATGGTCTTTTCCTTGTCCACATCGGAGGGACCGAGGGATGGCTGCTGTGCTGAGATGGCGTTGAGTACGGTGTCCCTGCAGAGTTGCACTTTTGGTCATATACCAAAATGAGTTGAAAAAGGACAGATGCTGGTGGAAAGGGGAACAGGTGTGTTGGAAAGGGGAAAAAAGTTTTGGTCCGTGGATTTGGTGGTTAAGCAACAGTAACATTTGCTGAAGAAACACCATCTGTTACAGTGGGACTGGCAGATTTGGATAAAGTGGTATATACTATGTTACCACTATATAACGAAAATTAATAAGAAAAGAAAGAGAAAGGTATATATCCCCATCAGCAGTCAGTGTCCACCGTGCTCCCAGTTGGAAAAGGAGAGGTTGGCAACTGGAAGGTTTGGTGGAGGATACAGAGCTGTGTGGCTATGAAACTAATAGTAGCCTGAACCAAATTAGACGCCATTCGGATCTGGAGACTGTGAGCCCTGTTAGCGTCACAGGGTCCACATGCCCACCCAGCCCAGGAACTCCCTGTTAACAACACAGGGGCCATTGAGTACGCTGACCGTGTGCGTAGGGGCACACCTGTGGACAGCAGGCGCATCAGCAGCAGCAGGCCTGTTAATGCCACTGGGCTGCACAAGCAGGACTGGTAGGACAGGAGCTGGTCTTAACCGTTCTGCGTTACCAACTGTGGTGGTGGCCTGCATCGACACTAGAGTTGAGCGCGGTTCGTGGTTCGTGGTTCTCCAGTTCTAGGCTCGAGTGATTTTGGGGCATGTTCTAGATCGAACTAGAACTCGAGCTTTTTGCAAAAGCTCGATAGTTCTAGAAACGTTCGAGAACGGTTCTAGCAGCCAAAAAACAGCTAAATCCTAGCTTGGTTTCTGCTGTAATAGTGTAAGTCACTCTGTGAATCAAACTATTATCACATTTCAGTGTATAGTGTGCGTGAACAGCGCCTTCAGATCACTGCTGTTTCTATAATGGCGATCGCCATTTTTTTTTTTTTTTTTCTTGTCTTCCTTCCCTAAGCGCGCGCGTCTTGTGGGGCGGGCCAGCATGTCAGCCAATCACAGACACACACACACCTAAGTGGACTTTGAGCCAGAGAAGCAACGGCATGTGTGATAGGATCTGCATGTCACATGTCCCTGCATTATAAAACCGGACATTTTCTTCACGAACGCCATTATCTGCCTTCTGCGTCTTTGGTGTCAGACATCAGTGTCGCAGCTCCGTCCTCCTGAGTCCTATAGCCGATACAGCTGTATGCGCTGCATACACAGCGTTAGACAGCTTAGGGAGAGCACATTCTAGCAGTCCTTTTAAGGGCTCAAAGCGGCAGGGTCAGAGAGCCATAAGTGACAGGTCCTGCAAACAGCAACAGCGTCTGTGTAGCCCAGGTCAGGGATTTCCTCCCTGCATTTCACCATTAGGAGGGAATAGAAAGGCAGGCTTCCATTCCTCTACCCAGAGCACCACAATCCTGCCACTGTACCCTCTTGTCCTCTGCACACTCCAACTCATTCTAAGTAAGCCATTATACTAGCAAACACTCAGTGTACCTAGTGGCATCCTAAACGTGGCTATTGGACTTTGCTATAGTCCCACTAGTGCAAAGACATTAGCAGAGCACATCTGCCTGCATTGCACACTACAACTTTTTTAAACTAAGCAATTTTACTAGCAAACACTCAGTGTACCTAGTGGCATCCTATACGTGGCTATTGGACTTTGCTATAGTCCCACTAGTACAAATACATTTGCAGAGCACGTCTGCCTGCATTGCACACTACAACTTTTTTAAACTAAGCAATTTTACTAGCAAACACTCAGTGTACCTAGTGGCATCCTATACGTGGCTATTGGACTTTGCTATAGTCCCACTAGTGCAAAGACATTTGCAGAGCACGTCTGCCTGCATTGCACACTACAACTTTTTTAAACTAAGCAATTTTACTAGCAAACACTCAGTGTACCTAGTGGCATCCTATACGTGGCTATTGGACTTTGCTATAGTCCCACTAGTGCCAAGACATTTGCAGAGCGCATCTGCCTGCGTTGCACACTCCAACTAATTATAACGAAGCCATTATACTAGCAAACACTCAGTGTACCTAGTGGCATCCTATACGTGGCTATTGGACTTTGCTATAGTCCCACTAGTGCAAAGACATTAGCAGAGCACATCTGCCTGCATTGCACACTCCAAGTTTTTTAAACTAAGCAATTTTACTAGCAAACACTCAGTGTACCTAGTGGCATCCTATAAGTGGCTATTGGACTTTGCTATAATCCCACTAGTGCAAAGACATTTGCAGAGCACGTCTGCCTGCATTGCACACTACAACTTTTTTAAACTAAGCAATTTTACTAGCAAACACTCAGTGTACCTAGTGGCATCCTATACGTGGCTATTGGACTTTGCTATAGTCCCACTAGTGCAAAGACATTTGCAGAGCACGTCTGCCTGCATTGCACACTACAACTTTTTTAAACTAATCAATTTTACTAGCAAACACTCAGTGTACCTAGTGGCATCCTAAACGTGGCTATTGGACTTTGCTATAGTCCCACTAGTGCAAAGACATTAGCAGAGCACATCTGCCTGCATTGCACACTCCAAGTTTTTTAAACTAAGCAATTTTACTAGCAAACACTCAGTGTACCTAGTGGCATCCTATACGTGGCTATTGGACTTTGCTATAGTCCCACTAGTGCAAAGACATTTGCAGAGCACGTCTGCCTGCATTGCACACTACAACTTTTTTAAACTAAGCAATTTTACTAGCAAACACTCAGTGTACCTAGTGGCATCCTATACGTGGCTATTGGACTTTGCTATAGTCCCACTAGTGCCAAGACATTTGCAGAGCACATCTGCCTGCATTGCACACTCCAAGTTTTTTAAACTAAGCAATTTTACTAGCAAACACTCAGTGTACCTAGTGGCATCCTATACGTGGCTATTGGACTTTGCTATAGTCCCACTAGTGCAAAGACATTTGCAGAGCACGTCTGCCTGCATTGCACACTACAACTTTTTTAAACTAAGCAATTTTACTAGCAAACACTCAGTGTACCTAGTGGCATCCTATACGTGGCTATTGGACTTTGCTATAGTCCCACTAGTGCAAAGACATTTGCAGAGCACGTCTGCCTGCATTGCACACTACAACTTTTTTAAACTAAGCAATTTTACTAGCAAACACTCAGTGTACCTAGTGGCATCCTAAACGTGGCTATTGGACTTTGCTATAGTCCCACTAGTGCAAAGACATTAGCAGAGCACGTCTGCCTGCATTGCACACTACAACTTTTTTAAACTAAGCAATTTTACTAGCAAACACTCAGTGTACCTAGTGGCATCCTATACGTGGCTATTGGACTTTGCTATAGTCCCACTAGTGCCAAGACATTTGCAGAGCGCATCTGCCTGCGTTGCACACTCCAACTAATTATAACGAAGCCATTATACTAGCAAACACTCACTGTACCTAGTTGTATCCTAAACGTGGCTATTGTACTTTTGTCAATTCACAGTATTGGAACGTTATTTGCAGGACATCTGCCTGCCTTGCACACTCAAACTTTTTTAAACTCAGCCATTATACTAGCAAACACTCACTGTACCTAGTTGTATCCTAAACGTGGCTATTGTACTTTTGTCAATTCACAGTATTGGAACGTTATTTGCAGGACGTCTGCCTGCATTGCACACTCAAACTTTTTTAAACTCAGCCATTATACTAGCAAACACTCACTGTACCTAGTTGTATCCTAAACGTGGCTATTGTACTTTTGTCAATTCACAGTATTGGAACGTTATTTGCAGCACGTCTGCCTGCATTGCACACTCAAACTTTTTTAAACTCAGCCATTATACTAGCAAACACTCACTGTACCTAGTTGTATCCTAAACGTGGCTATTGTACTTTTGTCAATTCACAGTATTGGAACGTTATTTGCAGGACATCTGCCTGCATTGCACACTCAAACTTTTTTAAACTCAGCCATTATACTAGCAAACACTCACTGTACCTAGTTGTATCCTAAACGTGGCTATTGTACTTTTGTCAATTCACAGTATTGGAACGTTATTTGCAGGACGTCTGCCTGCATTGCACACTCAAACTTTTTTAAACTCAGCCATTATACTAGCAAACACTCACTGTACCTAGTTGTATCCTAAATGTGGCTATTGTACTTTTGTCAATTCACAGTATTGGAACGTTATTTGCAGGACGTCTGCCTGCATTGCACACTCAAACTTTTTTAAACTCAGCCATTATACTAGCAAACACTCACTGTACCTAGTTGTATCCTAAACGTGGCTATTGTACTTTTGTCAATTCACAGTATTGGAACGTTATTTGCAGCACGTCTGCCTGCATTGCACACTCAAACTTTTTTAAACTCAGCCATTATACTAGCAAACACTCACTGTACCTAGTTGTATCCTAAACGTGGCTATTGTACTTTTGTCAATTCACAGTATTGGAACGTTATTTGCAGCACGTCTGCCTGCATTGCACACTCAAACTTTTTTAAACTCAGCCATTATACTAGCAAACACTCACTGTACCTAGTTGTATCCTAAACGTGGCTATTGTACTTTTGTCAATTCACAGTATTGGAACGTTATTTGCAGGACGTCTGCCTGCATTGCACACTCAAACTTTTTTAAACTCAGCAATTATACTAGCAAACACTCACTGTACCTAGTTGTATCCTAAACGTGGCTATTGTACTTTTGTCAATTCACAGTATTGGAACGTTATTAGCAGCACGTCTGCCTGCATTGCACACTCAAACTTTTTTAAACTCAGCCATTATACTAGCAAACACTCACTGTACCTAGTTGTATCCTAAACGTGGCTATTGTACTTTTGTCAATTCACAGTATTGGAACGTTATTTGCAGCACGTCTGCCTGCATTGCACACTCCAAGTTTTTTAAACTAAGCAATTTTACTAGCAAACACTCAGTGTACCTAGTGGCATCCTATACGTGGCTATTGGACTTTGCTATAGCCCCACTAGTGCAAAGACATTTGCAGAGCACGTCTGCCTGCATTGCACACTACAACTTTTTTAAACTAAGCAATTTTACTAGCAAACACTCAGTGTACCTAGTGGCATCCTATACGTGGCTATTGGACTTTGCTATAGTCCCACTAGTGCAAAGACATTTGCAGAGCACGTCTGCCTGCATTGCACACTACAACTTTTTTAAACTAAGCAATTTTACTAGCAAACACTCAGTGTACCTAGTGGCATCCTATACGTGGCTATTGGACTTTGCTATAGTCCCACTAGTTCCAAGACATTTGCAGAGCACATCTGCCTGCATTGCACACTCCAAGTTTTTTAAACTAAGCAATTTTACTAGCAAACACTCAGTGTACCTAGTGGCATCCTATACGTGGCTATTGGACTTTGCTATAGTCCCACTAGTGCAAAGACATTTGCAGAGCACGTCTGCCTGCATTGCACACTACAACTTTTTTAAACTAAGCAATTTTACTAGCAAACACTCAGTGTACCTAGTGGCATCCTATACGTGGCTATTGGACTTTGCTATAGTCCCACTAGTGCAAAGACATTTGCAGAGCACGTCTGCCTGCATTGCACACTACAACTTTTTTAAACTAATCAATTTTACTAGCAAACACTCAGTGTACCTAGTGGCATCCTAAACGTGGCTATTGGACTTTGCTATAGTCCCACTAGTGCAAAGACATTAGCAGAGCACGTCTGCCTGCATTGCACACTACAACTTTTTTAAACTAAGCAATTTTACTAGCAAACACTCAGTGTACCTAGTGGCATCCTATACGTGGCTATTGGACTTTGCTATAGTCCCACTAGTGCCAAGACATTTGCAGAGCGCATCTGCCTGCGTTGCACACTCCAACTAATTATAACGAAGCCATTATACTAGCAAACACTCACTGTACCTAGTTGTATCCTAAACGTGGCTATTGTACTTTTGTCAATTCACAGTATTGGAACGTTATTTGCAGGACATCTGCCTGCCTTGCACACTCAAACTTTTTTAAACTCAGCCATTATACTAGCAAACACTCACTGTACCTAGTTGTATCCTAAACGTGGCTATTGTACTTTTGTCAATTCACAGTATTGGAACGTTATTTGCAGGACGTCTGCCTGCATTGCACACTCAAACTTTTTTAAACTCAGCCATTATACTAGCAAACACTCACTGTACCTAGTTGTATCCTAAACGTGGCTATTGTACTTTTGTCAATTCACAGTATTGGAACGTTATTTGCAGCACGTCTGCCTGCATTGCACACTCAAACTTTTTTAAACTCAGCCATTATACTAGCAAACACTCACTGTACCTAGTTGTATCCTAAACGTGGCTATTGTACTTTTGTCAATTCACAGTATTGGAACGTTATTTGCAGGACATCTGCCTGCATTGCACACTCAAACTTTTTTAAACTCAGCCATTATACTAGCAAACACTCACTGTACCTAGTTGTATCCTAAACGTGGCTATTGTACTTTTGTCAATTCACAGTATTGGAACGTTATTTGCAGCACGTCTGCCTGCATTGCACACTCAAACTTTTTTAAACTCAGCCATTATACTAGCAAACACTCACTGTACCTAGTTGTATCCTAAACGTGGCTATTGTACTTTTGTCAATTCACAGTATTGGAACGTTATTTGCAGGACGTCTGCCTGCATTGCACACTCAAACTTTTTTAAACTCAGCCATTATACTAGCAAACACTCACTGTACCTAGTTGTATCCTAAATGTGGCTATTGTACTTTTGTCAATTCACAGTATTGGAACGTTATTTGCAGGACGTCTGCCTGCATTGCACACTCAAACTTTTTTAAACTCAGCCATTATACTAGCAAACACTCACTGTACCTAGTTGTATCCTAAACGTGGCTATTGTACTTTTGTCAATTCACAGTATTGGAACGTTATTTGCAGCACGTCTGCCTGCATTGCACACTCAAACTTTTTTAAACTCAGCCATTATACTAGCAAACACTCACTGTACCTAGTTGTATCCTAAACGTGGCTATTGTACTTTTGTCAATTCACAGTATTGGAACGTTATTTGCAGCACGTCTGCCTGCATTGCACACTCAAACTTTTTTAAACTCAGCCATTATACTAGCAAACACTCACTGTACCTAGTTGTATCCTAAACGTGGCTATTGTACTTTTGTCAATTCACAGTATTGGAACGTTATTTGCAGGACGTCTGCCTGCATTGCACACTCAAACTTTTTTAAACTCAGCAATTATACTAGCAAACACTCACTGTACCTAGTTGTATCCTAAACGTGGCTATTGTACTTTTGTCAATTCACAGTATTGGAACGTTATTAGCAGCACGTCTGCCTGCATTGCACACTCAAACTTTTTTAAACTCAGCCATTATACTAGCAAACACTCACTGTACCTAGTTGTATCCTAAACGTGGCTATTGTACTTTTGTCAATTCACAGTATTGGAACGTTATTTGCAGGACATCTGCCTGCATTGCACACTCAAACTTTTTTAAACTCAGCCATTATACTAGCAAACACTCACTGTACCTAGTTGTATCCTAAACGTGGCTATTGTACTTTTGTCAATTCACAGTATTGGAATGTTATTTGCAGCACGTCTGCCTGCATTGCACACTCAAACTTTTTTAAACTCAGCCATTATACTAGCAAACACTCACTGTACCTAGTTGTATCCTAAACGTGGCTATTGTACTTTTGTCAATTCACAGTATTGGAACGTTATTTGCAGGACATCTGCCTGCATTGCACACTCAAACTTTTTTAAACTCAGCCATTATACTAGCAAACACTCACTGTACCTAGTTGTATCCTAAACGTGGCTATTGTACTTTTGTCAATTCACAGTATTGGAACGTTATTTGCAGGACATCTGCCTGCATTGCCACTCAAACTTTTTTAAACTCAGCCATTATACTAGCAAACACTCACTGTACCTAGTTGTATCCTAAACGTGGCTATTGTACTTTTGTCAATTCACAGTATTGGAACGTTATTTGCAGGACGTCTGCCTGCATTGCACACTCAAACTTTTTTAAACTCAGCCATTATACTAGCAAACACTCACTGTACCTAGTTGTATCCTAAACGTGGCTATTGTACTTTTGTCAATTCACAGTATTGGAACGTTATTAGCAGCACGTCTGCCTGCATTGCACACTCAAACTTTTTTAAACTCAGCCATTATACTAGCAAACACTCACTGTACCTAGTTGTATCCTAAACGTGGCTATTGTACTTTTGTCAATTCACAGTATTGGAACGTTATTTGCAGCACGTCTGCCTGCATTGCACACTCAAACTTTTTTAAACTCAGCCATTATACTAGCAAACACTCACTGTACCTAGTTGTATCCTAAACGTGGCTATTGTACTTTTGTCAATTCACAGTATTGGAACGTTATTTGCAGGACATCTGCCTGCCTTGCACACTCAAACTTTTTTAAACTCAGCCATTATACTAGCAAACACTCACTGTACCTAGTTGTATCCTAAACGTGGCTATTGTACTTTTGTCAATTCACAGTATTGGAACGTTATTTGCAGGACATCTGCCTGCATTGCACACTCAAACTTTTTTAAACTCAGCCATTATACTAGCAAACACTCACTGTACCTAGTTGTATCCTAAACGTGGCTATTGTACTTTTGTCAATTCACAGTATTGGAACGTTATTTGCAGCACGTCTGCCTGCATTGCACACTCAAACTTTTTTAAACTCAGCCATTATACTAGCAAACACTCACTGTACCTAGTTGTATCCTAAACGTGGCTATTGTACTTTTGTCAATTCACAGTATTGGAACGTTATTTGCAGGACATCTGCCTGCATTGCACACTCAAACTTTTTTAAACTCAGCCATTATACTAGCAAACACTCACTGTACCTAGTTGTATCCTAAACGTGGCTATTGTACTTTTGTCAATTCACAGTATTGGAACGTTATTTGCAGGACATCTGCCTGCATTGCCACTCAAACTTTTTTAAACTCAGCCATTATACTAGCAAACACTCACTGTACCTAGTTGTATCCTAAACGTGGCTATTGTACTTTTGTCAATTCACAGTATTGGAACGTTATTTGCAGCACGTCTGCCTGCATTGCACACTCAAACTTTTTTAAACTCAGCCATTATACTAGCAAACACTCACTGTACCTAGTTGTATCCTAAACGTGGCTATTGTACTTTTGTCAATTCACAGTATTGGAACGTTATTTGCAGGACGTCTGCCTGCATTGCACACTCAAACTTTTTTAAACTCAGCAATTATACTAGCAAACACTCACTGTACCTAGTTGTATCCTAAACGTGGCTATTGTACTTTTGTCAATTCACAGTATTGGAACGTTATTAGCAGCACGTCTGCCTGCATTGCACACTCAAACTTTTTTAAACTCAGCCATTATACTAGCAAACACTCACTGTACCTAGTTGTATCCTAAACGTGGCTATTGTACTTTTGTCAATTCACAGTATTGGAACGTTATTTGCAGCACGTCTGCCTGCATTGCACACTCCAAGTTTTTTAAACTAAGCAATTTTACTAGCAAACACTCAGTGTACCTAGTGGCATCCTATACGTGGCTATTGGACTTTGCTATAGCCCCACTAGTGCAAAGACATTTGCAGAGCACGTCTGCCTGCATTGCACACTACAACTTTTTTAAACTAAGCAATTTTACTAGCAAACACTCAGTGTACCTAGTGGCATCCTATACGTGGCTATTGGACTTTGCTATAGTCCCACTAGTGCAAAGACATTTGCAGAGCACGTCTGCCTGCATTGCACACTACAACTTTTTTAAACTAAGCAATTTTACTAGCAAACACTCAGTGTACCTAGTGGCATCCTATACGTGGCTATTGGACTTTGCTATAGTCCCACTAGTTCCAAGACATTTGCAGAGCACATCTGCCTGCATTGCACACTCCAAGTTTTTTAAACTAAGCAATTTTACTAGCAAACACTCAGTGTACCTAGTGGCATCCTATACGTGGCTATTGGACTTTGCTATAGTCCCACTAGTGCAAAGACATTTGCAGAGCACGTCTGCCTGCATTGCACACTACAACTTTTTTAAACTAAGCAATTTTACTAGCAAACACTCAGTGTACCTAGTGGCATCCTATACGTGGCTATTGGACTTTGCTATAGTCCCACTAGTGCAAAGACATTTGCAGAGCACGTCTGCCTGCATTGCACACTACAACTTTTTTAAACTAATCAATTTTACTAGCAAACACTCAGTGTACCTAGTGGCATCCTAAACGTGGCTATTGGACTTTGCTATAGTCCCACTAGTGCAAAGACATTAGCAGAGCACGTCTGCCTGCATTGCACACTACAACTTTTTTAAACTAAGCAATTTTACTAGCAAACACTCAGTGTACCTAGTGGCATCCTATACGTGGCTATTGGACTTTGCTATAGTCCCACTAGTGCCAAGACATTTGCAGAGCGCATCTGCCTGCGTTGCACACTCCAACTAATTATAACGAAGCCATTATACTAGCAAACACTCACTGTACCTAGTTGTATCCTAAACGTGGCTATTGTACTTTTGTCAATTCACAGTATTGGAACGTTATTTGCAGGACATCTGCCTGCCTTGCACACTCAAACTTTTTTAAACTCAGCCATTATACTAGCAAACACTCACTGTACCTAGTTGTATCCTAAACGTGGCTATTGTACTTTTGTCAATTCACAGTATTGGAACGTTATTTGCAGGACGTCTGCCTGCATTGCACACTCAACTTTTTTAAACTCAGCCATTATACTAGCAAACACTCACTGTACCTAGTTGTATCCTAAACGTGGCTATTGTACTTTTGTCAATTCACAGTATTGGAACGTTATTTGCAGCACGTCTGCCTGCATTGCACACTCAAACTTTTTTAAACTCAGCCATTATACTAGCAAACCTCACTGTACCTAGTTGTATCCTAAACGTGGCTATTGTACTTTTGTCAATTCACAGTATTGGAACGTTATTTGCAGGACATCTGCCTGCATTGCACACTCAAACTTTTTTAAACTCAGCCATTATACTAGCAAACACTCACTGTACCTAGTTGTATCCTAAACGTGGCTATTGTACTTTTGTCAATTCACAGTATTGGAACGTTATTTGCAGCACGTCTGCCTGCATTGCACACTCAAACTTTTTTAAACTCAGCCATTATACTAGCAAACACTCACTGTACCTAGTTGTATCCTAAACGTGGCTATTGTACTTTTGTCAATTCACAGTATTGGAACGTTATTTGCAGGACGTCTGCCTGCATTGCACACTCAAACTTTTTTAAACTCAGCCATTATACTAGCAAACACTCACTGTACCTAGTTGTATCCTAAATGTGGCTATTGTACTTTTGTCAATATTCACAGTATTGGAACGTTATTTGCAGGACGTCTGCCTGCATTGCACACTCAAACTTTTTTAAACTCAGCCATTATACTAGCAAACACTCACTGTACCTAGTTGTATCCTAAACGTGGCTATTGTACTTTTGTCAATTCACAGTATTGGAACGTTATTTGCAGCACGTCTGCCTGCATTGCACACTCAAACTTTTTTAAACTCAGCCATTATACTAGCAAACACTCACTGTACCTAGTTGTATCCTAAACGTGGCTATTGTACTTTTGTCAATTCACAGTATTGGAACGTTATTTGCAGGACGTCTGCCTGCATTGCACACTCAAACTTTTTTAAACTCAGCAATTATACTAGCAAACACTCACTGTACCTAGTTGTATCCTAAACGTGGCTATTGTACTTTTGTCAATTCACAGTATTGGAACGTTATTAGCAGCACGTCTGCCTGCATTGCACACTCAAACTTTTTTAAACTCAGCCATTATACTAGCAAACACTCACTGTACCTAGTTGTATCCTAAACGTGGCTATTGTACTTTTGTCAATTCACAGTATTGGAACGTTATTTGCAGGACATCTGCCTGCATTGCACACTCAAACTTTTTTAAACTCAGCCATTATACTAGCAAACACTCACTGTACCTAGTTGTATCCTAAACGTGGCTATTGTACTTTTGTCAATTCACAGTATTGGAATGTTATTTGCAGCACGTCTGCCTGCATTGCACACTCAAACTTTTTTAAACTCAGCCATTATACTAGCAAACACTCACTGTACCTAGTTGTATCCTAAACGTGGCTATTGTACTTTTGTCAATTCACAGTATTGGAACGTTATTTGCAGGACATCTGCCTGCATTGCACACTCAAACTTTTTTAAACTCAGCCATTATACTAGCAAACACTCACTGTACCTAGTTGTATCCTAAACGTGGCTATTGTACTTTTGTCAATTCACAGTATTGGAACGTTATTTGCAGGACATCTGCCTGCATTGCCACTCAAACTTTTTTAAACTCAGCCATTATACTAGCAAACACTCACTGTACCTAGTTGTATCCTAAACGTGGCTATTGTACTTTTGTCAATTCACAGTATTGGAACGTTATTTGCAGGACGTCTGCCTGCATTGCACACTCAAACTTTTTTAAACTCAGCCATTATACTAGCAAACACTCACTGTACCTAGTTGTATCCTAAACGTGGCTATTGTACTTTTGTCAATTCACAGTATTGGAACGTTATTAGCAGCACGTCTGCCTGCATTGCACACTCAAACTTTTTTAAACTCAGCCATTATACTAGCAAACACTCACTGTACCTAGTTGTATCCTAAACGTGGCTATTGTACTTTTGTCAATTCACAGTATTGGAACGTTATTTGCAGCACGTCTGCCTGCATTGCACACTCAAACTTTTTTAAACTCAGCCATTATACTAGCAAACACTCACTGTACCTAGTTGTATCCTAAACGTGGCTATTGTACTTTTGTCAATTCACAGTATTGGAACGTTATTTGCAGGACATCTGCCTGCCTTGCACACTCAAACTTTTTTAAACTCAGCCATTATACTAGCAAACACTCACTGTACCTAGTTGTATCCTAAACGTGGCTATTGTACTTTTGTCAATTCACAGTATTGGAACGTTATTTGCAGGACATCTGCCTGCATTGCACACTCAAACTTTTTTAAACTCAGCCATTATACTAGCAAACACTCACTGTACCTAGTTGTATCCTAAACGTGGCTATTGTACTTTTGTCAATTCACAGTATTGGAACGTTATTTGCAGCACGTCTGCCTGCATTGCACACTCAAACTTTTTTAAACTCAGCCATTATACTAGCAAACACTCACTGTACCTAGTTGTATCCTAAACGTGGCTATTGTACTTTTGTCAATTCACAGTATTGGAACGTTATTTGCAGGACATCTGCCTGCATTGCACACTCAAACTTTTTTAAACTCAGCCATTATACTAGCAAACACTCACTGTACCTAGTTGTATCCTAAACGTGGCTATTGTACTTTTGTCAATTCACAGTATTGGAACGTTATTTGCAGGACATCTGCCTGCATTGCCACTCAAACTTTTTTAAACTCAGCCATTATACTAGCAAACACTCACTGTACCTAGTTGTATCCTAAACGTGGCTATTGTACTTTTGTCAATTCACAGTATTGGAACGTTATTTGCAGGACGTCTGCCTGCATTGCACACTCAAACTTTTTTAAACTCAGCCATTATACTAGCAAACACTCAGTGTACCTAGTTGTATCCTAAACGTGGCTATTGTACTTTTGTCAATTCACAGTATTGGAACGTTATTAGCAGCACGTCTGCCTGCATTGCACACTCAAACTTTTTTAAACTCAGCCATTATACTAGCAAACACTCACTGTACCTAGTTGTATCCTAAACGTGGCTATTGTACTTTTGTCAATTCACAGTATTGGAACGTTATTTGCAGCACGTCTGCCTGCATTGCACACTCAAACTTTTTTAAACTCAGCCATTATACTAGCAAACACTCACTGTACCTAGTTGTATCCTAAACGTGGCTATTGTACTTTTGTCAATTCACAGTATTGGAAAGTTATTTGCAGGACATCTGCCTGCCTTGCACACTCAAACTTTTTTAAACTCAGCCATTATACTAGCAAACACTCACTGTACCTAGTTGTATCCTAAACGTGGCTATTGTACTTTTGTCAATTCACAGTATTGGAACGTTATTTGCAGGACATCTGCCTGCATTGCACACTCAAACTTTTTTAAACTCAGCCATTATACTAGCAAACACTCACTGTACCTAGTTGTATCCTAAACGTGGCTATTGTACTTTTGTCAATTCACAGTATTGGAACGTTATTTGCAGCACGTCTGCCTGCATTGCACACTCAAACTTTTTTAAACTCAGCCATTATACTAGCAAACACTCACTGTACCTAGTTGTATCCTAAACGTGGCTATTGTACTTTTGTCAATTCACAGTATTGGAACGTTATTTGCAGGACGTCTGCCTGCATTGCACACTCAAACTTTTTTAAACTCAGCCATTATATTAGCAAACACTCACTGTACCTAGTTGTATCCTAAACGTGGCTATTGTACTTTTGTCAATTCACAGTATTGGAACGTTATTAGCAGCACGTCTGCCTGCATTGCACACTCAAACTTTTTTAAACTCAGCCATTATACTAGCAAACACTCACTGTACCTAGTTGTATCCTAAACGTGGCTATTGTACTTTTGTCAATTCACAGTATTGGAACGTTATTTGCAGGACATCTGCCTGCCTTGCACACTCAAACTTTTTTAAACTCAGCCATTATACTAGCAAACACTCACTGTACCTAGTTGTATCCTAAACGTGGCTATTGTACTTTTGTCAATTCACAGTATTGGAACGTTATTTGCAGCACGTCTGCCTGCATTGCACACTCAAACTTTTTTAAACTCAGCCATTATACTAGCAAACACTCACTGTACCTAGTTGTATCCTAAACGTGGCTATTGTACTTTTGTCAATTCACAGTATTGGAACGTTATTTGCAGGACATCTGCCTGCATTGCACACTCAAACTTTTTTAAACTCAGCCATTATACTAGCAAACACTCACTGTACCTAGTTGTATCCTAAACGTGGCTATTGTACTTTTGTCAATTCACACTACTGCAAATCTATGTGCAGCACCTCTGCATGACAACCTCGTGCTCTGTTTTTAATAAGCTATAATGATAGCACAAAATACTGCCATTTTGTGGCATCATAGAACTGGCTGTTGTATTCCATTAGTGCCCCACTGGTGACAAGCTATTTCTAGCACCTCTACATCACACCCTCATGCACATTTTGCTACGCTAATGTTATAGCAAACTCATGGAATTCATTGCTGCATTTCATAATTCGGAGGGATAGAAAGTCAGGCTTCCTTTAGCTTTTCCTTCTGTTCATAGACAGCATCTCCAAGACAAATTTCCCCTCCACGTCTAAGTGTGGAGAGGCAGCTAGTGCGCATGCGTGTGCCGATGTACCCCAGCTGCAGCATAATTACAGTGTTTCGCCTAGTGAGTATGCTCAGCCTGACTGTGCCATTCCTGACGCTAAGTTTTCATTTCGGGATACAGCGCATGCTCCCACACTAAGTGTGAAAAGCCTCTTTGCACAGGTGCTTGCATTCCGTGCCGGGTATAAGTCCTGTTTTGGGCATAGACACCATGCTAAAGCTGATAGTCTTTTTTCAGAGACTGTATTTCATGCTACTGAGCATGCTCAGGCACTTCCTGCATCAGAGACTAGGTCCGGTAATGAACTCTTTGGCCCTGGCCCTGATGTGGGGGTCCCATATAGACCACAGGGCATCAGGTGTCCTCCCAAATGGCTTGCAGAGGCCCACACCTATGACTTGTCACCGCATTATTGATGCTCAGACGATGACTGGTGAGGTGTTTGGGTCATGGCAGCCATGAGGTCATCATTGAAGTTGCGTTTCCAAATAGGACGCTAGTTATGCCACTCATGACGTGTCACTCTACTTTTGTCTCCAGGAGGTGCATTGTGGTTCACCCTTGTTTGGGGCGGACCCAGGTTATAAAAGGAGCTGGAGCCAACAAGGAGGTGCGCAGTCTTCTATTATGCTCCGAAAGAGCACACCTCCATGTGTTGAACCCATTGCGGCTTTAGGCCAGAGGTAGGCAGGGATCGGGTGGTGGATGCAGGCCACCACCACAGTTGGTAACGCAGAACGGTTAAGACCAGCTCCTGTCCTAACAGTCCTGCTTGTGCAGCCCAGTGGCATTAACAGGCCTGCTGCTGCTGATGCGCCTGCTGTCCACAGGTGTGGCCCCTACGCACACGGTCAGCGTACTCAATGGCCCCTGTGTTGTTAACAGGGAGTTCCTGGGCTGGGTGGGCATGTGGACCCTGTGACGCTAACAGGGCTCACAGTCTCCAGATCCGAATGGCGTCTAACTCGGTTCAGGCTACTATTAGTTTCATAGCCACACAGCTCTGTATCCTCCACCAAACCTTCAAGTTGCCAACCTCTCCTTTTCCAACTGGGAGCATGGTGGACACTGACTGCTGATGGGGATATATACCTTTCTCTTTCTTTTCTTATTAATTTTCGTTATATAGCGGTCACAGATTATATACCACTTTATCCAAATCTGCCAGTCCCACTGTAACAGATGTTGTTTCTTCAGCAAATGTTACAGTTGCTTAACCACCAAATCCACGGACCAAAACTTTTTTCCCCTTTCCAACACACCTGTTCCCCTTTCCAACAGCATCTGTCCTTTTTCAACTCATTTTGGGATATGACCAAAAGTGCAACTGTGCAGGGACACCGTACTCAACGCCATCTCAGCACAGCAGCCATCCCTCGGTCCCTCCGATGTGGACAAGTAAAAGACCATTTCCTCCTATCCATGACAAAGCATTGAGATTCACTCTGTGCAGCACTGGTGTTTAGTGGACAAGTAGATCTAAGATTGCGTACCACATTCTGCAGATACTCCTGTATACGTGCGTCTATTTCTATGGCAGGAATTAGTTCGCCAAATTTTGTCTTGTACCGGGGATCTAACAGTGTGGCAACCCAGTATTCAGGATTAGTTCAAATTCATACAATCCGAGGGTCATGTAGGTAGTGCAGCAAGAAGGCGCTCATGTGTCTTGTGCATCCAGGAGGACCAAGTCCTTGGTGTGTTGGTGGCAGAGAGGTGAGAATCGTGCATCCTTCCTCTGCCCTCTCCCCCCAACCTCGCACAACCGAAATGTGAGCAAGCTCTCACTCATCTGCTGAGTCTTCCATGCCCATCGCCGGTTCGTCCTCCATTTCTTCATGGGCTCCTGCACTTTCATCAACACTTTTTGCTGATACTATGCGCCCTTGTTAATCCCTCTCCCTCACCATGACTGCCGCATAGGTGCCGCTGACCATCTGGACCTCGTAGATCTTGTTATCCCTTCCGCATATGACTCCTCCTGTACTTCCTCCCCTTCCTCTTGTCCCAACACCTGACTCCGAATAATAATTACAGTGTGCTCCATCATGTAGATGACCAGAATTGTCACGCTGAGAATGACATTGCCAGTGCTAAACATCTTCGTCGACATTTCAAAACTGTGTAGCAGGGTGCATAGGTCCTTGATCTGACACCACTCCAGCAGCGTGATCTGCACCACCTCTGGATCAAGTTATCCCAGGCTATATGTCTTACCGTATTTCAGCAGGGCTCTGCGGTGCTGCCACACACGCTGCAACATGTGCAGATTCCAATTCCTGCGTGTCGAAACATCGCATTTACGGCGTTTAACTGCCAGACCCTAAGACTTCCGGAGTGATGAAAGTTGTTGAGCTGCTGTGTGCGCACGATGGAAGTGAGCACATAGCGAGCGTGCCCACTGCACAAGGCCATGTAGGCCGTGATGGTGTTTTAAAAATTGCTGGCGAATTCGGTTCAACACGTGAGCCCTAAAAGGCACGTGTGTCACATTGCCCTGAGGATGGCCCGCAGCCAGGTTTGCATCATTGCCGCACACGGCTGTTAAGTCACCAACGGAGTCCGCTCCGTCAATTTGTACTCCGGTCGCCAGGTGACAACGTGTTCCTTTCATGAATAGTGCTGATGATGGGAGAGTAGTCGATGCCAGCGGCGCAGGTGGACGAAGGTTATGCTCACCCACTGGGCTGCATTACCTTGACAGATGCAGAATCTCTGGCTGAATGTAGCTGGTGGGTATCTCACAGATGAAATACCATCATTCAGCTACAACCAATGGGAAGACACCACACCCTTTTTTATGCCCATCCTGTCTGCAGACCACTGCCAGACATAGCTATGAACCTCTGGTTAATTTTACCCCCAGTTCAGTTTTATGATTTTGTGTGCTTGTTACCTGACTACTTTTCCTGCTTGCTGTTTATGTACCTTGTTGGCCGATACGCATTTCACCTCTGCTTGTTTTCTGATTCTTTCCTGGCCGTCCCATTCTGTTCCTGTTCCTCAATTAATGTTTTGACCCTGCCTGACTACTATTCTCTGTAATAGCGGTGTGACTCACATTTCCCATACATTTCAAAGTAAAACTTTGACCGCCTGATGGCATTGAGCTCTGCTGCCAGCATAGTAAAGAGGTGTGTGGTAGTCCTTGTGCGCAGTTGCAAGGAAGGGTGGCCTGACCACACAGGGTTTGCGCCAAGGTAGAGGACCCACACGAGGTTGAAGAGGCAGAAGCAGTGTATTAACTTCTACATACAGAACAAGGATTGAAACAACTCGTGGGGACGGCAAGACTTGTACAGCAGACCCTTCTCCATCTCTCACCATAGTTTGCCAGTGCCCAGTCAGTGACATGTAATGACCCTGTCTATGCTTACTGGTCCAAGTATCTGTGTTGAAATGCACCCTGTCGCACACAGATTTTCTCAAGGAAGTGGTGATGTTGTGTGCGACATGCTGGTGTAGCGCGGGCATGCTTTTCTTGGAGAAGCAGTGGTGATTGGGCATCTGGTACTGGGGCACAGCGACAGACATAAGGTCTGTAAAATCCTGTGTGTCCACTACGCGTAAAGGCAGCATTTCGGTAGCCAACAGCTTACAGAGGGATAGAGTCAACCACTTAGCTTTGTCATGGGTCGCAGTAAGTGGCCTTTTATTTGACCACATCTGAGGGACAGAGATCTGGCTGCTGTCTGTAGACGGTGTTGAGTAGGGTGTCCCTGGAAAAATGCAGGTTTGTGAGAAAAGTGCAGGCGGAGACATGATGTTGCCTTCATCTTGCCTTCAGATCTGTTCATCTTGTATCATTTTTAAAAAACACAGCAAGCAAGGGTTACTCCAAGCGGAGTCTACCTTTTTTCCCCAAATTGGGCACACAGACACCCCATCAGTGGCAGGACTTGTGCCCTAGTTGCAAACAGGATGTTTTGATTTGCATCAAGCACATTCCAAATCCACAAGCATTTACTCTCCCCAGGATGACACAGGGGTAGTAAATTCCTTCTGGATCCATGACTTGTTCATTTTGATGAACGTCAGTCTGTCCACATTGTCACTGGACAGACGCGTGCGCTTATCTGTCAGCACACACCCAGCAGCACTGAAGACACGTTCAGAGACAACGCTGGCAGCTGGACACGACAAAATCTTCAAGGCGTAACTGGAGAGCTCTTGACATTTTTCTAGATTTGAAGCACAAAAGGAGCAAGGCTCCATTTGCAAAGTCATTGCATCGATGTTCATTTGGAGATACTCCTGTATCATCCTCTCCATCCGTTGACTATGTGACACACTTGATGTCTCTGGTGGCCTTGCAAAGGAGGGTCTAAAAAAATTATGAAAAGATTCCATAAAATTGCTGTTACCAGCACCAGATACGGTCCTACTGGTACGGGTAGACTGTTGAAGATGACGAGGCCGTCCCATGTTTGTCAAGTTACAACTGGGAGAATCACTCCCTTCACCTGCACGGTTGTTTGGTGGAAAAGCCGAGCTAAGATCGAGTAACAGCTTCTGCTGATACTCCTGCATACGTGCGTCCCTTTCTATGGGTGGAATTATGTCACAAAATTTGGACTTGTCCCGGGGATCTAATAGTGTGGCAAGCCAGTAGTCATCATCACTTCTAATTTTGACAATACGAGGGTCATGTTGGAGGTAGTGCAACAAGAAGGCACTCATGTGTCTTGCGCAGCCATGCGGACCAAGTCCACGCTGTGTTTGTGGCATAGAGGTGCTAACCGTTCTTTCTTCCTCTGTCATCTCCCCCCAACCTCTTTCAACTTAAATTTGACCAAGGTCCCCCTCATCAGCTGAGTCTTCCATGTCCATGGACAGTTCGTCCTCCATATCTTCATGTCCTCCTGCACCTTCCTCAACATCTCGCCTGCTACCATGCGCCCTTGTTGATCCCTGTCCCCCATGGTCCCATGCCTGCCGCGTTGGTGATGATGAACGTCTGGACCTTGGTGATGTTGTTGTGTCTTGCGCATATGAATCCTCCTGTAGTTCCTCCCCTTCCTGTTGTCCCACCCCCTGACTCCGAATAGTGTTTAGCGTGTGCTCCAGCATGTAAATGACTGTAATCGTCATGCTGATAATGGCATTGTCAGCGCTAAACATATTCGTCGCCATGTCGAAACTGTGCAGAAGGGTGCATAGGTCCGTGATCTGAGATCACTCCATCAGGGTGATCTGCCCCACCTCTGCATCTCGTTGTCCCAGGCTATACGTCATGACGTATTGCACCAGGGCTCTGCGGTGCTGCCACAGTCGCTGTAACATGTGGAGAGTTGAATTCCAGCGTGTCGCCACATCGCATTTCAGGCGATGAACCGGCAGGCCGAAAGACTTCTGGAGCGATGCAAGTCGCTCAGCTGCGGCGCTTGAACGGCGGAAGTGAGCACTGCAGACAGTTTCCGTGCCCTGGTCAGAAGGCCATCTAGGCCGGGATAGTGTGTTAAAAATTGCTGGACAACAAGGCTCAACACGTGAGCCATACAAGGCACGTGTGTCACCTTGCCCAGGCGAAGGGCCGCACCCAGGTTTGCAGCATTGTCGCACACGGCCTTACCAGGCTGCAGGTTGAGTGGAGACAACCATTTATTAAACTTGGACCGCAGAGCTGACCACAACTCCTCAGCTGTGTGACTCTTATTCCCAAGACATGTCAAGCTAAAGACCGCCTGATGCCGTTGCGCTCTGCTGCCAGCATAGTAATGAGGGGTGCGTGATTCCTTCTGCGCAGTGAGAACGCTGGTGGCCTGACCAGGCAGGCTTGGGGCGGAGGTGGAGGACCCAGATGAGGTGGAGGATGCAGAAGCAGTGGCGGAACTTGGACAGACAGAGGATTGACACACAAGTCGTGGGGACGGCAAGACTTGTGCAGCAGACCCTTCACCATCTATCACCATAGTTACCCAGTGCCCAGTCAGCGACATGTAACGTCCCTGTCCATGCTTACTGGTCCAAGTATCGGTGCTGAAATTCACCCGTTCACACACAGAGTTTCTCAAGGAAGCGGTGATATTGTGTGCGACATGCTGGTGTAGCGCGGGCACACCTTTCTTAGAGAAGTAGTGGCGACTAGGCATCTGGTACTGGGGCACAGCGACAGATATAAGGTCTCTAAAATCCTGTGTGTCCACTAGGCGGAAAGGCAGCATTTCTGTAGCCAACAGCTTACAGAGGGATAGAGTCAACCTCTTCGCTTTGTCATGGGTCGAAGGAAGTGGCCTTTTATTTGACCACATCTGAGGGACAGAGATCTGGCTGCTGTGTGTAGACGGTGTTGAGTAGGGTGTCCCTGGAAAAATGCAGCTTTGGGAGGAAAGTGCAGGCGGAGACATGATGTTGCCTTCATCCAAAGTTGGTGCTATCGATGTCTGAGAGAGCTGTACACACTCACTTGTTTCCCCTTCCAAACCAACTGACGACCTACCAAGCAAACTGCCTGTTGCGGTTACAGTGGTGGAAGTTGTGGGTGGAAAAACAGGTGTGACAGCTGTCCCCACAGTCCTAGAAGATGACGAGCGCGCGGATGCCCTGGAAGGGGCAGGCGGTGGATGGTTGGCTCCACTAGGCCGCATTGCAGCACGGTGAGCTTCCCACCAGGCCATATGATATTTATTCATGTGACGATTCATGGAAGAAGTTGTCAAACTGCTGAGGTTTTGACCTCTACTAAGATAACCATGGCAAATGTTACAGATCACATAATTTGGCCGATCTTTTTTTATGTCAAAAAAGGACCAGGCTAGGCAAGGCTTAGAGGCCATGCGACCTGTTGATCCACCCCGAATAATGCTCAGAGGCAGAGTGGTGGCTGAGGATGCAGTTGTAGACGTGCTACCAGTGCTCCGACTGTGTCCAGGAAGGCGCCAGGTTACTTCGACGTCGGTTGCATCCTCCTCCACCGCCTCTATTGACCTCCTCGAGTGTCTGACTGTGGGTTGACAGTAGGTGGGATCTAGAACTTCATCATCAATTGTTGTGTTTGCACTCCCCTCCCCCTCAGACCGAGTTTCTTCTTGCCCTGACCGAATATTTAAGTTGTCATCCCAATCGGGTATCTGCGTCTCATCTTCATCAGTATGTTCCTCATTGCCTATAACCACAGTTGTTGGAAAGGCAGCATTTTGGTAGCCAACAGTTTGCATTTTATGAAAGTCAACCTCCAAGCCATGTCATGCCCTTCTAAAAGCATGTATAACACAGCGAGGGGACTCCAACCACAGTCTCCCTCGTTGCCACTCACTGGGCCACACACACCCCACTTGACTGGCATCGGTTGAGCCCCCTTTTGAAAAAGAAAAAGATGCTTTGCATGAAGCACTCTCAAAAATACGCGTGCCTTTCCCGTCCCCTGGCTGACCCCGGGGAAGAAAAGTCCTCTGAGAGCCATGACTTGTTCATCTTGGTTCTTTTAGAAACACAGCGAGGGGACTCCAACCACAGTCTCCCTCGTTGCCACTCACTGGGCCACACACACCCCACTTGACTGGCATCGGTTGAGCCCCCTTTTGAAAAAGAAAAAGATGCTTTGCATGAAGCACTCTCAAAAATACGCGTGCCTTTCCCGTCCCCTGGCTGACCCCGGGGAAGAAAAGTCCTCTGAGAGCCATGACTTGTTCATCTTGGTTCTTTTAGAAACACAGCGAGGGGACTCCAACCACAGTCTCCCTCGTTGCCACTCACTGGGCCACACACACCCCACTTGACTGGCATCGGTTGAGCCCCCTTTTGAAAAAGAAAAAGATGCTTTGCATGAAGCACTCTCAAAAATACGCGTGCCTTTCCCGTCCCCTGGCTGACCCCGGGGAAGAAAAGTCCTCTGAGAGCCATGACTTGTTCATCTTGGTTCTTTTAGAAACACAGCGAGGGGACTCCAACCACAGTCTCCCTCGTTGCCACTCACTGGGCCACACACACCCCACTTGACTGGCATCGGTTGAGCCCCCTTTTGAAAAAGAAAAAGATGCTTTGCATGAAGCACTCTCAAAAATACGCGTGCCTTTCCCGTCCCCTGGCTGACCCCGGGGAAGAAAAGTCCTCTGAGAGCCATGACTTGTTCATCTTGGTTCTTTTAGAAACACAGCGAGGGGACTCCAACCACAGTCTCCCTCGTTGCCACTCACTGGGCCACACACACCCCACTTGACTGGCATCGGTTGAGCCCCCTTTTGAAAAAGAAAAAGATGCTTTGCATGAAGCACTCTCAAAAATACGCGTGCCTTTCCCGTCCCCTGGCTGACCCCGGGGAAGAAAAGTCCTCTGAGAGCCATGACTTGTTCATCTTGGTTCTTTTAGAAACACAGCGAGGGGACTCCAACCACAGTCTCCCTCGTTGCCACTCACTGGGCCACACACACCCCACTTGACTGGCATCGGTTGAGCCCCCTTTTGAAAAAGAAAAAGATGCTTTGCATGAAGCACTCTCAAAAATACGCGTGCCTTTCCCGTCCCCTGGCTGACCCCGGGGAAGAAAAGTCCTCTGAGAGCCATGACTTGTTCATCTTGGTTCTTTTAGAAACACAGCGAGGGGACTCCAACCACAGTCTCCCTCGTTGCCACTCACTGGGCCACACACACCCCACTTGACTGGCATCGGTTGAGCCCCCTTTTGAAAAAGAAAAAGATGCTTTGCATGAAGCACTCTCAAAAATACGCGTGCCTTTCCCGTCCCCTGGCTGACCCCGGGGAAGAAAAGTCCTCTGAGAGCCATGACTTGGTCATCTTGGTTCTTTTAGAAACACAGCGAGGGGACTCCAACCACAGTCTCCCTCGTTGCCACTCACTGGGCCACACACACCCCACTTGACTGGCATCGGTTGAGCCCCCTTTTGAAAAAGAAAAAGATGCTTTGCATGAAGCACTCTCAAAAATACGCGTGCCTTTCCCGTCCCCTGGCTGACCCCGGGGAAGAAAAGTCCTCTGAGAGCCATGACTTGTTCATCTTGGTTCTTTTAGAAACACAGCGAGGGGACTCCAACCACAGTCTCCCTCGTTGCCACTCACTGGGCCACACACACCCCACTTGACTGGCATCGGTTGAGCCCCCTTTTGAAAAAGAAAAAGATGCTTTGCATGAAGCACTCTCAAAAATACGCGTGCCTTTCCCGTCCCCTGGCTGACCCCGGGGAAGAAAAGTCCTCTGAGAGCCATGACTTGTTCATCTTGGTTCTTTTAGAAACACAGCGAGGGGACTCCAACCACAGTCTCCCTCGTTGCCACTCACTGGGCCACACACACCCCACTTGACTGGCATCGGTTGAGCCCCCTTTTGAAAAAGAAAAAGATGCTTTGCATGAAGCACTCTCAAAAATACGCGTGCCTTTCCCGTCCCCTGGCTGACCCCGGGGAAGAAAAGTCCTCTGAGAGCCATGACTTGTTCATCTTGGTTCTTTTAGAAACACAGCGAGGGGACTCCAACCACAGTCTCCCTCGTTGCCACTCACTGGGCCACACACACCCCACTTGACTGGCATCGGTTGAGCCCCCTTTTGAAAAAGAAAAAGATGCTTTGCATGAAGCACTCTCAAAAATACGCGTGCCTTTCCCGTCCCCTGGCTGACCCCGGGGAAGAAAAGTCCTCTGAGAGCCATGACTTGTTCATCTTGGTTCTTTTAGAAACACAGCGAGGGGACTCCAACCACAGTCTCCCTCGTTGCCACTCACTGGGCCACACACACCCCACTTGACTGGCATCGGTTGAGCCCCCTTTTGAAAAAGAAAAAGATGCTTTGCATGAAGCACTCTCAAAAATACGCGTGCCTTTCCCGTCCCCTGGCTGACCCCGGGGAAGAAAAGTCCTCTGAGAGCCATGACTTGTTCATCTTGGTTCTTTTAGAAACACAGCGAGGGGACTCCAACCACAGTCTCCCTCGTTGCCACTCACTGGGCCACACACACCCCACTTGACTGGCATCGGTTGAGCCCCCTTTTGAAAAAGAAAAAGATGCTTTGCATGAAGCACTCTCAAAAATACGCGTGCCTTTCCCGTCCCCTGGCTGACCCCGGGGAAGAAAAGTCCTCTGAGAGCCATGACTTGTTCATCTTGGTTCTTTTAGAAACACAGCGAGGGGACTCCAACCACAGTCTCCCTCGTTGCCACTCACTGGGCCACACACACCCCACTTGACTGGCATCGGTTGAGCCCCCTTTTGAAAAAGAAAAAGATGCTTTGCATGAAGCACTCTCAAAAATACGCGTGCCTTTCCCGTCCCCTGGCTGACCCCGGGGAAGAAAAGTCCTCTGAGAGCCATGTCCACATTGTCAGTGGACAGACACGTGTGCTTATCTGCCAGCAGACCCACAGCAGCACTGAAGACAGGTTCAGAGAGAACGCTGGCTGCAGGACACGACAAGATCCCCAAGACGTACGTGGCGAGCTCAGGCAATTTATCAAGATTGGAAGCCAAGAATGAGCAGGGCTCAAGTTGCACAATAATGGCATGTTTCCTTGCATATACTCATATATCTGTGTGTCCTCCTCTTTTTCCTTGTCCAGCTCTTTTGTTTTCGCATGAGTATATGTCCTTGTCACTTTCCCATGTGTTGTGAGTTGTTTGTGACCTTTTGGACACCTTTGAGGGTGTTTTCTAGGTGTTTTTCTGTGTTTGTGATTGCCTGCCATTGTTTCCTATGCAGTTCGAGTTCGGTTCGTCGAACGTTCGACGAACCGAACTCGAACGGGAGGTCCGTTCGGCGAACCAACCTCGAGCCGAACCGCGACCGGTTCGCTCATCTCTAATCGACACCCTATCCTTGCCTACCTCTGGCCTAAAGCCGCAATGGGTTCAACACATGGAGGTGTGCTCTTTCGGAGCATAATAGAAGACTGCGCACCTCCTTGTTGGCTCCAGCCCCTTTTATAACCTGGGTCCGCTCCAAACCAGGGTGAACCACAATGCACCTCCTGGAGACAAAAGTAGAGTGACACGTCATGAGTGGCATAACTAGCGTCCTATTTGGAACCGCAACTTCAATGATGACCTCATGGCTGCCATGACCCAAACACCTCACCAGTCATCGTCTGACCATCAATAATGCGGTGACAAGTCATAGGGGTGGGCCTCTGCAAGCCATTTGGGAGTACACCTGATGCCCTGTGGTCTATATGGGACCCCCACATCAGGGGCAGGGCCAAAGAGTTCATTACCAGACCTAGTCTCTGATGCAGTAAGTGCCTGAGCATGCTCAGTAGCATGAAATACAGTCTCTGAAAAAAGACTATCAGCTTTAGCATGGTGTCTAGGCACAAAACAGGACTTAGACCCGGCACGGAATGCAAGCACCTGTGCAAAGAGGCTTTTCACACTTAGGGGCACTTTGCACACTGCGACATCGCAGGTGCGATGTCGGTGGGGTCAAATTGAAAGTGACGCACATCCGGCATCGCATGCGACATCGCAGTGTGTAAAGCCTGGATGATACGATTAACGAGCGCAAAAGCGTCGTAATCGTATCATCGGTACAGCGTCGGCGTAATCCATAATTACGCCGACGCAATGGTCCGATGTTGTTCCTCGCTCCTGCGGCAGCACACATCGCTGTGTGTGAAGTCGCAGGAGCGAGGAACATCTCCTACCGGCCTCACTGCGGCTTCCGTAGGATATGCGGAAGGAAGGAGGTGGGCAGGATGTTTACATCCTGCTCATCTCCGCCCCTCCGCTCTGATTGGCCGCCTACCGTGTGACGTCGCAGTGACGCCGCACGACCCGCCCCCTTAAGAAGGAGGCGGGTCGCCGGCCACAGGGACGTTGCACAGTAGGTGAGTGTGTGTGTGAAGCTGGCGTAGCGATAACTTTTGCTACGCCAGCTATCACCACATATCGCTGCTGCGACGGGGGCGGGGACTATCGCACTCGACATCGCAGCATCGGCCTGCGATGTCGTAGTGTGCAAAGCCCGCCTTAGTGTGGGAGCATGCGCTGTATCCTGAAATGAAGACTTAGCGTCAGGAATAGCACAGTCAGGCTGAGCATACTCACTAGGCGAAACACTGTAATTAGGCTGCAGCTGGGGTAAATCGGCACACGCATGCGCACTAGCTGCCTCTCCACACTTAGGTGGGCTTTGCACACTATGACATCGCAGGCCGATGCTGCGATGTCGAGTGCGATAGTCCCACAACATCGGACCATTGCGTCAGCGTAATTATGGATTACGCCGACGCTGTACCGATGATACGATTACGACGCTTTTGCGCTCGTTAATCGTATCATCCAGGCTTTACACACTGCGATGTCGCATGCGATGCCGGATGTGCGTCACTTTCAATTTGACCCCACCGACATCGCACCTGCGATGTCGCAGTGTGCAAAGTGCCCCTTAGACGTGGAGGGGAAATTGCTCTTGGAGATGCTGTCTATGAACAGAAGCTAAAGGAAGCCTGACTTTCTATCCCTCCGAATTATCAAATGCAGCAATGAATTCCATGAGTTTGCTATAACATTAGCGTAGCAAAATGTGCATGAGGGTGTCTTGTAGAGGTGCTATAAATAGCTTGGCACCAGTGGGGCACTAATGGAATACAACAGCCAGTTCTATGATGCCACTAAATGGCAGTATTTTTTGCTATCATTATAGCTTATTAAAAAAAGAGCAGGAGGGTGTCATGCAGAGGTGCTGCACATAGATTTGCACCAGTGGGGCACTAATGGAGTACAACAGCCACTTCTTGTATGCCACTAGGTACACTGACTGTTTGCTAGTATAATGGCTTAGTTAAAAAGAGTTTGAGTGTGCAATGCAGGCAGAGGTGCTGCAAATATCTTTACACTAGTGTGACTACACAAAAGTACAATAGCCACGTTTAGGATGCCACTAGGTACACTGACTGTACCCTACCGGTTTGAGCCCTTAAAAGGACTGCTAGAAAGTGCTCTCCCTAAGCTGTCCAGCGCTGTGTATGGAGCGCATACAGCTGTATCAGCGATAGGACTCAAGACGGAGCTGCGACAGTGATGTCTGACACCAAAGACGCAGAAGAGATAATGGCGTCCTGGAGGAAAATGTCTGGTTTTATAATGCAGGGACATGTGACATGGACATCCTATCACACATGCCGTTGCTTCTCTGGCTAAAAGTCCACTTAGCTGTGTGTGTGTCTGGGATTGGCTGACATGCTGGCCCGCCCCACAAGACGCGCGCGCTTAGGGAAGGAAGACAAGGAAAAAAAATGGCCATTATAGAAACAGCAGTGATCTGAAGGCGCTGTTCCTGCACACTATACACTGAAATGTCATAATAGTGTGAGTCACAGAGTGACTTACACTATTACAGCGGAAAGCCAGCTAGGAATTAGCTGTTTTTTTGCTGCTAGAACCGTTCTCGAACGTATCTAGAACTATCGAGCTTTTGCAAAAAGCTCGAGTTCTAGTTCGATCTAGAACAGGCCCCAAAATCACTCGAGCCTAGAACTGGAGAACCTCGAACCTCGAACCGCGAACCGCGCTCAACTCTATTCCTGATATCGTACCTGTACCCATTCGGTGTGCTAGAACCTGTTCCAGTGACACAGTCCATTCCTAGTCCTGTTCCTGGTTTCAGCCTTAGTCCCTGATTCCATTCCTGATCCAGTTCCTGGTTCCCGGTTGCAGCCTGAGTTCTTTATCCCATTCCTTATTCTGTTACTGGTTCTTGGTACCAGCCTGAGTTCCTGATCTGTTCCTGGTTTCCAGTTGCATCTTGAGTTCCTGAATTTGTTCCTGCATGCTGATTACATGTGTGTTCTGTTGCCAACCTGTGTTCCTGTATCCTTAATATGTGTCTGTGTCTTGTTGTTAGCCTGTGTTCCTGTATAATAATTCCAAGTCCATGTCCTAGTTTCAGCCTGAGTTCCGGATTCTGTTCCTATATGCTAAAGCCGGTCTATGTCCTGGTTCCAGCTTGTATTTCTGTGTCCTGAATCCATGTCCATGTTCTGCTTTTAGCCTGTTTTCCCGATTCCATTTTTGTATCCTGAATCCATGTCCTTTTATTGGTGTCAGCCTGTGTTCCTGAATTTATGTCCTGATGTCAGCCTGTGTTCCTATATTCTGAATCGGTGTCTGTGTCCGGATGCCAGCCAGTGTTCCTGTATACATTCCCATCTCTACCTGTAACAGCTTCAATTTTGCCAGTTATACTGATCCTGTAGAGAGTCTTCTCCATTGTACCGGTCTCCGCAAGTGTCAGCTTCCACGGTATCCGGATAATGCATGGGAATGGTACCTGGTAGTTACCTTAACAGACCTAACATCACCACTGGAGGCTCTATAGAAGACCAGGTAACCACTTAGTCACACCCCTCCAGGACAAGCACGCGATCTATGCTCCAGTAGATCTAAATCCCATCCCCATCCCACCCAGTCTGGTCATTACCATTCCACCCGTAACACAAGTCGTAGCTTGGTGATTCTTGCTTCGAGTGACATTTATGGCTTTCTACTTTACATTGTTACATCACATACAATTCCAATAAAATACATTTAAAGTGATTATCTTGTAAAAAAAAATACATTTTAACCCCTTAGCGACCTATGACGTACTGGGCACGTCATGGCTCCCTGGTACTTAAGGACCCATGACGTACCCAGTACGTCATAGCGAAATCGCGGCCCCGGAGCTCCGGTGAGTGCTATCAGTGTACAGAAACCTTAGATTCGGGGAGGAGGGAACCTCTGCCTGACTTCAGGAGGGGTGGTGTCTCCCCCCAGACCTACGGAGGCTGTGATTGGCTGACAAACGCCGCTCAGCCAATCACAGCCACTGTAATGTTTCAGCCATTTAAAATCTGTTGCATCTGCTTCCCCCTCTCCCACCTCTCACCCTCCCCAATCTGCTGCCCCCTTTCCCACCTCTCACCCTCCTCCATCTGCTGCATGTGATGCCTAGATCCATCCTGTAAGGTAGCTATCCCCTCTTCCCCCATCCTCCACCGCTCCTCCATCCGCTGCACCGTCTCTTATCCGCTGCTCTTCAATTCGACGCTCTTCCATCAGTCACTCCTCCATCCGCCGCTCTTCCATCCACCACTCCTCCATCTGCCGCTCCTCCATCCCCTGCGCCCTCTCCCATCCGCTGCCCTTTCTCATCCGCAGCATGCCCTCTCACATCCACCACTGCCCCACCATCTGCCACTGCCCCCACATCTGCCGCTTCCCCCATCTGCCGCAGCCGCCCTATCTGCTGCCTCATCGATCTGACTCCATCTCTCCTGTGAGCTTGCTGCTGTTCTAATCTATCCCGTAAGTATTGTTCGCGGCTCTTTTCTAACTATCCCCAATCCCACCTCCCACTCCCTCACCACCACCCTCCCTTGCCGCCAAGGACTGATCAGGTACGTAATTGCTCGAGTTTTTGCTTTTTTTTGTGCACCCCAAATTAAAAAAAAAGACAAAACTTGAACAATTAGGTACCTGATCAGCAAGCGTCTTTCAGCCGTACTCTACTGTGCACAGGACTTCTTTTTTCCATCCTACCTAGTCCCCCCCCTTTTTGCAGCACATATCTGCATTCATCCTGATTTTTTTATGCTAGGGGGGGTCTAGTTTCCAAAATGGGGTCACATGTGGGAGAGCTCTACTGTTTCAGCACATCAGGGGCTCTCCAACATGGTGCGGCTAACAATTCCAGCTAATTTTCTGTTCAAAAAGTCAAATGACGTGCATTACCTTCAGAGCTCTGCCATGTGCCCAAACAGTGGTTTTCTGCCACATATGAGGTATCAGCATACTCAGGACAAATTTCCCAACAAATTTTGCGGTCCATTTTATCCTGTTACCCCTGTAAAATTTAAAAATTTTGCCTAAAATAACATTTTTGTGGAAAAAAAAAGTACTTTTTTGTTTTTATGGCTCCATGTATGAAGCACGTGAGGGTTAAAAGTGCTCATTACCAATCTAAATTTATGCCATGGGGGGTCTAGTTTCCAAAATTAGGTCACATGTGGGGAGCTTCACTGTTTCGGCGCATCAGGGGCTCTCCAAACGCAACATGGTGCGGCTAATGATTCCAGCTAATTTTCTGTTCAAAAAGTCAAATGACGCTCCTTCCCTTCCGAGTCCTGCGGTGCACCAAAACAGTGGAATGCAATATTTGAGGCTAAATTAACATTTTTGTTGCAAAAAGTAAAATGTTCTTTTTTTTACTTCCACATTGCTTTAGTTACTGTGAAGCACCTGAAGGGTTAATAACCTTCTTGAATGTAGTTTTGAGTAGTCTGAGGGGTGCTGTTTTTTTAATGGTATCACTTTTAGGTGTTTTGTGTCATGTAGACCTTTCACAATCACTTCAAATGTGATGTGGTCCCTAAAAAAAGTGGCTTTGTAAATTTTGTTGTAAAAATGAGAAATTGCTCATAAACTTTGAATCCCTATTACGTCTTTATAATTTTTTTTCTCCCAAAATTGTGCTGATGTAAAGTAGACATGTGGGAAAGGTTATTTATTAATTATTTAGTGTCATATGTCTCGCTGGTTTAAGAGCATAAAAATGAAAACTTTGATAATTGCAGAATTTTCAACATTTTCGCCAAATTTCCAATTTTTTCACAAATAAACGCAAAAAATGTTTTCCTAAATTTACCACTAACATGAAGCACAATATGTCACGAAAAAACATTCTCAGAATCACTGGGAGCCGTTGAAGTGTTCCAGAGTTATAACCTCATAAAGTGCCACTGGTCAGAATTGCAAAAAATTGCCGGGTCATTAAGGGGAAAACAGGCTGGGGGCTGAAGGGGTTAATAAATAGATTTTAGAATAATAAAATGTTCCACAATTGTGTGTGTTATTCTTTTTTCCTGTGATGAGATAAATGTGCCCCTGCTATGTGCTGTGTAATGACTTTGCCTGACTCTGCAGGAATATGGTCAGCACATACCACAGCTCTTGTGCAAAGGGTGGAAACAAAAGTATACAGAAAAAACATCATGGGATAACATCTGATTATTTCTGTGAGGTAATACATTTCCCTGTTTTTTAAAATGTTTTCCCTCACAGAAAGCATTATGTGAGATCCCATGCTGTAATATCTGTAGACTCTTTTCCTCCCCTGGCCTGGAGATGTGGTATGATCAGACCATGTTCCTGCACAGTCAGACACAACCATTACACAGTACATAGCAGAAGCACATGTATAAGATTATCTCAGCACAGGAACTTTTTTTTGAACACATCCAATTGGGAAACTTATTATTGTTATTGAAATATCTATTGATTAAAATGTACCTTGTTTGAGGGACAACCCCTTTACATTTGTGGGTGCAATGTGAAAAAATGTGGAAAATGTTATAGGGTATAAATACATTTTCAAGGTATTGTATGTTAGCATTATAACTGTTGTTAGCCTAAGTGTTGTAGCAAGTTTTGCATAGACTACTTATATGTTTGCTTCTTATTTGTTTATGTGTAACAAAAACATTTTCAATTATATTGCCAGGAGACTAGAAATTGAAACTTCTGTGGTTTCTTTATTTATATATAGCCTAAATACCCAGAGGTCTGAGACTTGACTGAAAAGTGATTGACTTCCTAAATCTTTGTTCTAATACATAAACAACAAACATATGTATTATGGTGTTTAGAATTTGGAAGATGATAAACTAAATTTTAGCAAAGTAACAAAATACTATAAACAGAAAAGACTTGAAAATGCTTTACCGAGCTGGCAATTGATAAAGAAAGAAAACATTTCCATTAAAACGGCTATTTAAAGAGAATAGTAGTTATGATGAGTAGAGATGAGCGAACCGGTCGCGGTTCGGCTCGAGGTCGGTTCGCCAAACGGAGGTCCCGTTCGAGTTCGGTTCGTCGAACGTTCGACGAACCGAACTCGAACTGCATAGAAAACAATGGCAGGCAATCACAAACACATAAAAACACCTAGAAAACACCCTCAAAGGTGTCCAAAAGGTGATAAACAACTCACAACACAACACAAACACATGGGAAAGTGACAAGGACAAATTCTCATGTGAAAACAAAACAGCGTTACGAGGAAAAAGAGGATGAGACACAGATATAGGCATGGCATGCCCTTCTAAAATCATGTAAAACACCGCAAGGTGACTCCAAGCGGAGTCTCCCTTTTTTCCAAAAATTGGGCCACACAGACACCTTATCAGTGGCAGCACTTGTGCCCTAGTTGCAAACAGGATGTTTTGATTTGCATCAAGCACATTCAAAAATACGCCATACTTAACCGTCCCCAGGATGACACCGGGGTAGGTAGCAAAGTCTTTCCTGATCCCAGCTCTGTTCATCTTGGATCATTTTTAAAAAACACAGCAAGCAAGGGTTACTCCAAGCGGAGTCTCCTTTTTTTCCAAAAATTGGGCCACACAGACACCCCATCAGTGGCAGCCCTTGTGCCCTAGTTGCAAACAGGATGTTTTGATTTGCATCAAGCACATTCCAAATCCACAAGCATTTACTCTCCCCAGGATGACACAGGGGTAGTAAATTCCTTCTGGATCCATGACTTGTTCATTTTGATGAACGTCAGTCTGTCCACATTGTCACTGGACAGACGCGTACGCTTATCTGTCAGCACACATCCAGCAGCACTGAACACACGTTCAGAGACAACGCTGGCAGCTGGACACGACAAAATCTCCAAGGCGTAACAGGAGAGCTCTGGCCATTTTTCTAGATTTGAAGCCCAAAAGGAGCAAGGCTCCATTTGCAAAGTCATGGCATCGATGTTCATTTGGAGATACTCCTGTATCATCCTCTCCAGCCGTTGACTATGTGTCAGACTTGTCTCTGGTGGCCTTGCAAAGGAGGGTCTAAAAAAATTATGAAAAGATTCCATAAAATTGCTGTTACCAGCACCAGATACAGTCCTACTGGTACGTGTAGACTGTTGAAGATGACGAGACCGTCCCATGTTTGTCAAGTTATAACTGGGAGAATCACTCCCTGCACCTGCACGGTTGTTTGGTGGAAAAGCCGAGCTAAGATCGAGTAGCAGCTTCTGCTGATACTCCTGCATACGTGCGTCCCTTTCTATGGCTGGAATTATGTCACAAAATTTGGACTTGTACCGGGGATCTAATAGTGTGGCAATCCAGTAGTCATCATCACTTCTAATTTTGACAATACGAGGGTCATGTTGGAGGTAGTGCAACAAGAAGGCACTCATGTGTCTTGCGCAGCCATGCGGACCAAGTCCACGCTGTGTTTGTGGCATAGAGGTGCTACCCGTTCTTTCTTCCTCTGACATCTCCCCCCAACCTCTTTCAACTGAAATTTGACCAAGGTCTCCCTCATCTGCTGAGTCTTCCATGTCCATGGACAGTTCGTCCTCCACTTCTTCATGTTCTCCTGCACCTTCCTCAACATTTTGCCTGCTACTATGCGCCCTTGTTGATCCCTGTCCCCCATGGTCCCATGCCTGCTGCGTTGGTCATGATGAACGTCTGGACCTTGGTGATGTTGTTGTCCCTTGCGCATATGAATCCTCCTGTAGTTCCTCCCCTTCCTGTTGTCTCACCCCCTGACTCCGAATAGTGTTTAGCGTGTGCTCCAGCATGTAAATGACTGGAATTGTCATGCTGATAATGGCATTGTCAGCGCTAAGCATATTTGTCGCCATGTCGAAACTGTGCAGAAGGGTGCATAGGTCCTTGATCTGAGACCACTCCATCAGGGTGATCTGCCCCACCTCTGCATCTCGTTGGCCCAGGCTATACGTCATGACGTATTGCACCAGGGCTCGGCGGTGCTGCCACAGTCGCTGTAACATGTGGAGAGTCGAATTCCAGCGTGTCGCCACATCGCATCTCAGGCGATGAACCGGCAGGCCGAAAGACTTCTGGAGAGATGCAAGTCGCTCAGCTGCGGCGGTTGAACGGCGGAAGTGAGCAGACAGTTTTCGTGCCCTGGTCAGAAGGCCATCTCACCCGGGATAGTGTGTTAAGAATTGCTGGACGACAAGGTTCAACACATGAGCCATACAAGGCACGTGTGTCACCTTGCCCAGGCGAAGGGCCGCACCCAGGTTTGCAGCATTGTCGCACACGGCCTTACCAGGCTGCAGGTTGAGTGGAGACAACCATTTATTAAACTCTGACCGCAGAGCTGACCACAACTCCTCAGCTGTGTGACTCTTATTCCCAAGTCATGTCAAGATAAAGACCGCCTGATGCCTTTGCGCTCTGCTGCCAGCATAGTAATGAGGGGTGCGTGATTCCTTCAGGCAGAAGCAGTGGCAGACCTTGGACAGACAGAGGATTGACACACAAGTCGTGGGGACGGCAAGACTTGTGCAGCAGACCCTTCTCCATCTATCACCATAGTTACCCAGTGCCCAGTCAGCGACATGTAACGTCCCTGTCCATGCTTACTGGTCCAAGTATCGGTGGTGAAATGCACCCGTTCACACACAGAGTTTCTCAAGGAAGCGGTGATGTTGTGTGCGACATGCTGGTGTAGCGCGGGCACACCTTTTTTAGAGAAGTAGTGGCGACTAGATATCTGGTACTGGGGCACAGCGACAGACATAAGGTCTCTAAAATCCTGTGTGTCCACTAGGTGGAAAGGCAGCATTTCGGTAGCCAAGAGCTTACAGAGGGATAGAGTCAACCTCTTAGCTTTGTCATGGGTCGCAGGAAATGGCCTTTTATTTGACCACATCTGAGGGACAGAGATCTGGCTGCTGTGTGTAGACGGTGTTGAGTAGGGTGTCCCTGGAAAAATGCAGGTTTGTGAGGAAAGTGCAGGCGGAGACATGATGTTGCCTTCATCCAAAGTTGGTGCTATCGATGTCTGAGAGAGCTGTACACACTCACTTGTTTCCCCTTCCAAACCAACTGACGACCTACCAAGCAAACTGCCTGTTGCGGTTACAGTGGTGGAAGTTGTGCGTGGAAAACCAGGTGTGACAGCTGTCCCCACAGTCCTAGAAGATGAAGAGCGCGCGGATGCACTGGAAGGGGCAGGCCGTGGATGGTTCGCTTCGCTAGACCGCATTGCAGCACGGTGAGCTTCCCACTGGGACATATGATATTTATTCATGTGACGATTCATGGAAGAAGTTGTCAAACTGCTGAGGTTTTGACCTCTACTAACAGAATCACGACAAATTTTACACATCACATAATTTGGGCGATCTTTTTCTATGTCAAAAAAGGACCAGGCTAGGCAAGGCTTAGAGGGCATGCGACCTGCTGAGCCCCCCCGACTAGTGCTCAGAGGCAGAGTGGTGGCTGATGATGCAGTTGTAGATGTGCTACCAGTGCTCCGACTCTGTCCAGGAAGGCGCAAGGTAACTTCGTCGTCGGTTGCATCCTCCTCCACCGCCTCTGTTGACCTCCTCGAGTGCCTGACTGTGGGTTGACAGTAGGTGGGATCTAGAACTTCATCATCAATTGTTGTGTTTGCACTCCCCTCACCCTCAGACTGAGCCTCTTCTTGACCTGACTGAATATTTAAGTTGTCATCCCAATCTGGTATCTGCGTCTCATAGTCATCAGTATGTTCCTCATTGTCTATAACCACAGGTGTTACAGTTTGTGACAAAGGGTCAACATTATGCTCAGAAACTTGGTCCTCACGGCCTGAATCAGAGTCACAAAGGTTCTGGGCATCACTGCAGACCATTTCCTGGTCTGTACTCACTGTAGCTTGGGAGCAGACCTCTGATTCCCAGGCTATAGTGTGAGTGAACAGCTCTGCAGACTTAGCCATCTCAGTTCCACCATACTGTGCAGGGCTGATGGAGACTTCAGAGCTGGGAGAAAGCAAGTTTGATTGGGATGACAACTCAGAGGACTGGTGTTATTTGGATGCGGTACTTGAGGTGGCTGAGAGGGCACTTGTTGGACCACTTGAGATCCATTCAAGCATTTTCCTTTTTTGGCCATCATCTACCTTTGTTCCTGTTGTTTGTGTCCGTAAAAGAGGGAGCATATCGGATTGTCCACGGTAAGTAGTAGACATCTTACTTTTGCTGGTAGATGGTCTATCTTCAGCAGATGATAATGGACCTTTGCCACCTTCCCCACGGACAAACCCTTTTTTTCCTTTTCCACCACGCCTCTTCCCCTTTCCACCAGCATCTGTCATTTTGCCACTCATGTTGATGGCGACAAGATTGGGCACTGAAAATGTGGTAGTAAAAATTGAGAGGTGGTGTAGATTGCAGCGGTGGTCTAGCTTTATTAACAGCAGAATAATAAAGAATAAATATCCCTGACAATGCAACTACGGCCCTTAAACTGGCAGCATAAATTGCTAGTATAATGGCTTAGTTATAATGAGTTGGAGTGTGCAATGCAGGCAGACGTGCTGCAAATATCTGTGCACTACTGGGACTATACAGAAGTCCAACAGCCACGTTTAGGATGCCACTAGGTACACTCAGTGTTTGCTAGTATAATGGCTTAGTAACTATCAGTTGGAGTGTGCAATGCAGGCAGACGTGCTGCAAATATCTTTGCACTAGTGGGACTATACAGAAGTCCAATAGCCACGTTTAGGATGACACTAGGTACACTCAGTGTTTGCTAGTATAATGGCTTAGTTATAATGAGTTGGAGTGTGCAATGCAGGCAGAGGTGCTGCAAATATCTGTGCACTAGTGGGACTATACAGAAGTCCAATAGCCACGTTTAGGATGCCACTAGGTACACTCAGTGTTTGCTAGTATAATGGCTTAGTTATAATGAGTTGGAGTGTGCAATGCAGGCAGACATGCTGCAAATATCTGTGCACTACTGGGACTATACAGAAGTCCAACAGCCACGTTTAGGATGCCACTAGGTACACTCAGAGTTTGCTAGTATAATGGCTTAGTAACTATCAGTTGGAGTGTGCAATGCAGGCAGACGTGCTGCAAATATCTGTGCACTACTGGGACTATACAGAAGTCGAATAGCCACGTTTAGGATGCCACTAGGTACACTCAGTGTTTGCTAGTATAATGGCTTAGTTATAATGATTTGGAGTGTGCAGAGGACAGGAGGGTACAGTGCCAGGGTTGTGGGGCTCTGGGTAGAGGAATGGAAGCCTGCCTTTCTATTCCCTCCTAATGGGGAAATGCAGCGAGGAAATCCCTGACCTTAACTACACAGACGCTGTCTCTGTTTTCAGGACCTGTCACCTATGGCTCTGACCCTGCCGGTACGAGCCCTTAAAAGGACTGATAGAAAGTGCTATCCCTAAGCTGTCCAGCGCTGTGTATGGAGCGCATACAGCAGTATCAGCGATAGGACTCAGGACGGGGCTGCACCAGTGATGTCTGACACCAAGGACGCAGAAGAGCTAATGGCGTCCGGACGGGCAGATACTCGTTTTTATAATGCAGGGACATGTGACATGGACATCCTATCACACATGCCGTTGCTTCTCTGGCTAAAAGTCCACTTAGCTGTGTGTGTGTCTGGGATTGGCTGACATGCTGGCCCTCCCCACTACACGCGCGCGCTTAGGGAAGGAAGACAAGGAAAAAAAAAATGGCGATCGCCATTATCCATACAGCAGTGATCTGAAGGCGCTGTTCCCGCACACTATACACTGAAATTTCATAATAGTGTGAGTCACAGAGTGACTTACACTATTACAGCGGAAAGCAAGCTGGGAATTAGCTGTTTTTTTTGCTGCTAGAACCGTTCTCGAACGTATCTAGAACTATCGAGCTTTTGCAAAAAAGCTCGAGTTCTAGTTCGATCTAGAACAGGCCCCAAAATCACTCGAGCCGCGAACTGGAGAACCACGAACCTAGAACCGCGCTCAACTCTAATGATGAGGACAAATTTATGTTTCTCCTAAATGTAACAGCAGGTCATTTTACATAACAGATACTGTATTTGTGCCTATTAGTGCAATAGTATAAAATAAAGGGGAGTCTCAAGTTAGAAAACCCCACAATTGACAGAACTCTGTGCCTCTAGAGGACATGACTTGTCCATTTTTTATATAAATTACTCATTAATTTCAATGAATGTGGTCAATTTTGTTCTCCTACAGTGTCACTTCAGGTAAAATATGAAATCACTGTCCGTTTTCCTTGGTAATACTTGCTTATTGTGAGAGATCAGGTCATTGTTGGAAGATCCTTTATATGTTAAGGATATCATAATATGACAATCTTTTTATTGATGCATACGAGAGGGATAGAAATTAATTAGAAACTTTTAAAACCTGTAATCAGAATAGACTTTTATTGTACTTCGTGCTTTATATATGTATTCTGTATGGTGTTTTTTATATTATCTTTTAGTGCATAAAAATGTCACTGAACAAGTTCTAGTAGGTCCTGTATACCTTTCTTAAAAAAATAGAAGATTGCGATCACTAGATTTTTGCGATATATCCCAAGGACTTAAGGCCACTTTACACGCAACGACATCGCTAATGAGATGTCGTTGGGGGTCACGGAATTCGTGACGCACATCTGGCCTCGTTAGCGTCGTCATTGCGTGTGAAACACAGGAATGACTGTTACCGATCAAAAATACTCACCATATCGTTGATCGTTGACACGTCGTTCTAATCTCAAATATCGTTGCTGCTGCAGGACGCAGGTTGTTCGTCGTTCCTGCGGCAGCACACATCGCTACGTGTGACATCGCAGGAACAAGGAACAACATCAAACCTGCGGCCGCCGCCAATGAAGAAGGAAGGAGGTGGGCAGGATGTTTGGCCCGCTCATCTCCGCCCCTCCGCTTCTATTGGGCGACCGCTTAGTGACGCCACTGTGACGCCGCACGAACCACCCCCTTAGAAAGGAGGCGGTTTGCCGGCCACAACAACATCGCTAGGAAGGTAATTATGTGTGACGGGTCCTAGCAATGTTGTGCATCACGGGCAGCGATTTGCCCATGACGCACAACCGACGGGGGCGGGTGCTTTCACCAGCGACATCGCTAGCAATGTCGCTGTGTGTAAAGTGGCCTTAAGTCTCATTGCTACATTGCATTTGAAGTTGGGAAGGAATTTCACCCAATATGGGGCAATTAGTATCTGCCTTATGGGGTTTTTGCTTTCCTCTGTATCAATATATTAGATTTATATGTTGTGTCCTCTTATGTAGTTACATGGTTTGAAAGATGAACTAGGTCCATCTAGTTCAACCTTCCTCCACCAGTTCTTCATTATGTCCCTCAGTCACTTATAACTAACAATGTTGTGTGTACTGAGAAAATCATCCAGCCCTTTTATAAAATCTGTTATGGTAACTGCCATTACTACCTCTTGTGGTAGGGCATTCCACAGTCTGACTGTTCTAACTGTAAAGAAGCCCAACAATAGCAGCATCACTGGCTCCGATATTCACAGCACCCCCAACAGAATCAATGCTGAATCACGCATTGGCCAAATGACAAAGGCAGATGTTTCTAGAAAATAATCAGGAGAGTATGTTACACAAGAGTGGCAAGGATGCCAGCAATTTCTATTGTGAGAGGCATTGTTTGGTCCTCATCAACTTGGACTGGGTAGAAAAATAGTTACATAGTTACATAGGTTGAAAAAAGGCCTAGGTCCATCTAGTTGATCCTTCCTCCACCAATTATACATTATATCATTTATAACCGACAATGTTGTGTGTACAGAGGAAATCATCCAGCCCCTTTTTTAAAAGCTGTTATAGTGTCTGCCATTACTACCTTTTATGGTAGGACAGTCCACAATCTGACTGCTCTAACTGTAAAGAATCCTTCCCTATTTAGCTGTTGGAATCGCCTTTCTTTGATTCACAGTGAATGCCCCCTGGTCCTTAGTATTGTCTTTGGAAGAAATAAGTCATATGCCAGTCCTTTGTATTGACCACACATACAGTGTGTCTGTAGTAGAGATGAGCGAACCGGTCGCGGTTCGGCTCGAGGGCGGTTCGCCGAACGGAGCTCCCGTTCGAGTTCGGTTCGTCGAACGTTCGACGAACCGAACTCGAACCAATAGGCTATAATGGGAGGCAATCACAAACACATAAAAATGCATTATAAATGTACACATGCAGTTAATAAACATTGCCATAACACTTACCGGTCCCCACGATCTCTCCTGCACTCTGTCTCCTGCCGCTATTCCATCCGATGATCGCTGAATCCTCCCGGTGACCGGCACTGCCAGCAGAGATGCAGGACCTATCGTGACGTCAAAATAGCCAAGTGACCAGTCACGTGGCTATTATCTCATTGGCTACAGACTGGTCACATGACTATGACGCGTCATGTAGGACCTGCGAGTGCATCTCTCCGGTACACGGTGCACATTTGTGTATCGCCGTGTACCGGCGACATGCTCTAGCACACGGTCGACTCCCCGTTCCGTTAGGGACCGGCTGACACAGTCGTCATTAACGGAGATCACCGTTGCCATAGCAACGCAGTTAGCGGTGACGTCACCGCTACCCGCAGCTCCGGGAGCACCGTTGCTATGGTAACGCGTCTGTCAGCGTTACTGCTGTTACCGCTAGCAGCACTGATCACTCACCGAGTGAAGGCTGCAGGCTGCTTCCCGTGCAGCTTTCACGGAGTGAATGCTCCACGGGAAGCAGCGTCTTCCCCCATGCAGCAGTGATGTAGCAGAGCTGCATTTGTTGAACGAGAAAGACAGAAGAGCAGGATCGTGGAGGGCTGACAGGGGGTAATAAAGATGGAGTCTCTAATGTGTCTGTGTATTTATTTCTATTAAAGTATTTTTTCTCTGTGTGATGTCTTTTTTTTAACCCTTTATTGGAGATTCTTAATGGCTGGGTCAAACGTGCCTGACATTAAGAATCTCTGGCTTAATACTGGCTAGTAAAACAAAGCCAGTATTAACTCATGATTACCCAACAAGCCACCCGGCTCCAGGGCTGTTGGAAGAGTTGGATACAGCGCCAGATGATGGCGCTTCTATGAGAGCGCCATTTTCTGGGACGGCTGCGGACTGAAATTCGCAGCAGAGGCGCCCAGAAACCTCGGGCTAACCTGTGCTGCGGATTCCAATCCCCAGCTGCCTAGTTGTACCTGGCTGGACACAAAAATGTGGCGAAGCCCACATCATTTGTTTTTTAATTATTTCATGAAATAAGTGAAATAATTAAAAAAAACGGGCTTCCCTATATTTTTGGTACAAGGAACAACATCAAACCTGCGGCCGCCGCCAATGAAGAAGGAAGGAGGTGGGCAGGATGTTTGGCCCGCTCATCTCCGCCCCTCCGCTTCTATTGGGCGACCGCTTAGTGATGCCACTGTGACGCCGCACGAACCACCCCCTTAGAAAGGAGGCGGTTTGCCGGCCACAACAACATCGCTAGGAAGGTAATTATGTGTGACGGGTCCTAGCAATGTTGTGCATCACGGGCAGCGATTTGCCCATGACGCACAACCGACGGGGGCGGGTGCTTTCACCAGCGACATCGCTAGCAATGTCGCTGTGTGTAAAGTGGCCTTAAGTCTCATTGCTACATTGCATTTGAAGTTGGGAAGGAATTTCACCCAATATGGGGCAATTAGTATCTGCCTTATGGGGTTTTTGCTTTCCTCTGTATCAATATATTAGATTTATATGTTGTGTCCTCTTATGTAGTTACATGGTTTGAAAGATGAACTAGGTCCATCTAGTTCAACCTTCCTCCACCAGTTCTTCATTATGTCCCTCAGTCACTTATAACTAACAATGTTGTGTGTACTGAGAAAATCATCCAGCCCTTTTATAAAATCTGTTATGGTAACTGCCATTACTACCTCTTGTGGTAGGGCATTCCACAGTCTGACTGTTCTAACTGTAAAGAAGCCCAACAATAGCAGCATCACTGGCTCCGATATTCACAGCACCCCCAACAGAATCAATGCTGAATCACGCATTGGCCAAATGACAAAGGCAGATGTTTCTAGAAAATAATCAGGAGAGTATGTTACACAAGAGTGGCAAGGATGCCAGCAATTTCTATTGTGAGAGGCATTGTTTGGTCCTCATCAACTTGGACTGGGTAGAAAAATAGTTACATAGTTACATAGGTTGAAAAAAGGCCTAGGTCCATTTCATGAATTTCATGAAATAAGTGAAATAATTAAAAAAAACGGGCTTCCCTATATTTTTGGTTCCCAGCCGGGTACAAATAGGCAACTGGGGATTGGAGGCAGCCCGTGGCTGCCTGCTGTACCTGGCTAGCACACAAAAATATGGTGAAGCCCACGTCATTTTTTTGGTGGGCAAAAAACTTCTGCATACAGTCCTGGATGGAGTATGCTGAGCCTTGTAGTTCTGCAGCTGCTGTCTGCTCTTCTCCATACAGACAGACAGCAGCTGCAGAACTGCAAGGCTCAGCATACTCCATCCAGGACTGTATGCAGAAGTTTTTTGCCCCCTGAAAAAATTATGTGGGCTTCGCCATATTTTTGTATGCTAGCCAGGTACAGCAGGCAGGTACGGCTGCCCCCAACCCCCAGTTGCCTATTTGTACCCGGCTGGGAACCAAAAATAAAGGGAAGCCCTTTTTTTATTATTTCATGAATTTCATGAAATAATTAGAAAACAAATGACGTAGGCTTTGCCCCATTTTTGTGTCCAGCCAGGTACAACTAGGCAGCTGGGGATTGGAATCCGCAGCACAGGTTGGCCTGAGCTTTCTGGGCCCCACTGCTGCGAATTGCAGTCTGCAGCTGCCTCAGAAAATGGCATTTTCATAGAAGCGCCATCTTCTGGCGCTGTATTCAACTCTTCCAGCACCTGCCTGCTATACCTGGCTAGCATACAAAAATATGGAGAAGCTCACGTCCTTTTTTTGTAGTTTTTTGGCAAAAAAATAAAAAATGCTTCCCTGGATTTTCCATTACCAGTGAAGGTAACACCAAGCAGTGGGGGTTAGCAGCCAGTAGCTGCTTGGATTACCCTTAGCTAGCAATACAAAAAATGCAGCAGGAGCCCATATATATTTTTTTTAATTATTTATTTAAATAACTAAAAACAAAATGGGCTTCCCTGTATTTTGATTGCTGGACATCACAGTGCTGTAAAAATAAATCTTTAAAAAAATGACGTAGCGCTCCGCGGTATTTTTGATTCTCAGTGCAGATAAAGCAGACAGCTATGGGTTGCCACCCCCATCTGCCTGCCGTTACCTTGGTTGGCAATCAAAATACAGGGAAGCCCATTAATTTTTTCTATTTAAAAAATAGTTAAAAAAAAAATGACGTTGGGTCCCCCCATTTTTGATAGCCAGCTAGGGTAAAGCAGACGGCTGTAGCCTGAAAACCACAGCTGGCAGCTTTACCGTGGTTGGGGATCCAATGTGGAGGTCCCCTCAGGCTCTTTTTTATAATTATTTTATAAATATTAATAATTACACAATAAAAGTAGGGTCCCCCCCAAATTGGATCACCAGCCAAGGTAAAGCGGACAGCTGTGGTCTGGTATTCTCAGGGTGGGAAGGTCCATAGTTATTGGGCCTTCACAGCCTAAAAATAGCAGGCCGCAGGCACCCCAGACGTGGCGCATCCACTAGATGCGCCAATCCTGGCGCTTCACCCCAGCTCATCCCGTGCCCTGGTGCAGTGGCAAACGGGGTAATAAATCGGGTTGATACTAGCTGTAAAGTCACCTGAGATCAAGCCCAGCAGTTTGTAATGTCATGGCGTCTATTAGATACCCAACATCATAAACTGTCAGTACTAATGGGTAGACTGACCATAGAAAAAGAACGGAGAAAAAGTGGAGAAAAAGTGGAGAAAAAATGGAGAAAAAAATGGAGAAAAAGTGGAGAAAAAGTGGAGAAAAAATGGAGAAAAAGTGGAGAAAAAGTGGAGAAAAAACGGAGAAGAAGTGGAGAAAAAGTGGAGAAAAAGTATAGAAAAAGTGTAGAAAAAGTGTAGAAAAAGTGGAGAAAAAGTGGAGAAAAAGTGGAGAAGTGGAGAAGTGGAGAAGAAGTGGAGAAGAAGTGAAGAAGTGTTTGTTCATGCCAGATGGGAGATAAATAATTTTTTACCGGCGCTGTCATTTACTGTAACGTAATCATCGGTGTACGGTGTATACCTGTGATCACGTGAGCGGGGACTGGAAAAACCGTCCTGAATCAGGATCTCCAGGGTCTCAGCTACGCCTGAAACCCCGGAGATTTTCTGACGCCGGGGGGCGTTATTCACTTATTTCTGCCTGCTGTTTATAAACGGCAGATCAGAATAAGGCTACATTAACATGACCGATCCATTTTTGCGGTCTGCAAAAAACAGTCCGTTTTTTTTCACGGGTGCATCCGTGTGGCATCCGTTTCCGTTCCGTAGACGGTCCGTATGTCATCTGTTTGTCATCCGTGTGCCTTCCGTTTTTTTGTGTACTGCAAAAAAACTGAAGGAGGGTAAATGCATAAATTTACCCAGGATCCATAGCTTCATCCTACATGAGGCGGTCACATGTTCACTCCAGTGCCATTTTCTACTGCTTTTCACAGCGTAGAGCACTCTGGTGATTTTCTTGTGCTTGTGCACTTCATATCAGTCTTTTCTGTCATTATAATGGCAGAAAGACACATAATTTCCCACTCTCCTGCATTTTGTAATTTTGCACCCTTTGGTGCCTTTCATGTGGCACTAAGGGGTGCTTAGCTTTGTATTTAGCCAAAAAAATGAAAAAAAAAAAAATGATGTAGGGTTCCCCCTAGTTTTGTAGCCAGCTAGGGTAAAGCAGACGGCTGAAGCCTGCAGACCACAGCTGGCAACCTCACCTTGGCTGGTAATCCAAAACTGAGGGCACCCCACGCTGTTATTTTAAATTAAATAAATAATTAAAAAAAAAAACACGTAGGGGTCCCCCCAAAATTGGATCACCAGCCAAGGTAAAGCAGACAGCTGGGGTCTGATATTCTCAGACTAGGGAGGTCCATGGTTATTGGATTCTCCCCAGCCTAAAAATAGCAGGCCACAGCCGCCCCAGAAGTGGCGCATCCATTAGATGCGCCAATCCTGGTGCTTTGCCCCAGCTCATCCCGCGCCCTGGTGCGGTGGCAAACGGGGTAATATATGGGGTTAATACCAGATGTGTAATGTCACCTGGCATCAAGCCCTGGGGTTGGTGAGGTCAGGCGTCTATCAGATACCCGACATCACCAACCCAGTCAGTAATAAAAAAAAATAGACGACAAACACATTTTTATTTGAAAAAACACTCCCCAAAACATTCCCTCTTTAACCAATTTATTAGAAAGAAAAACAAATCCAGGTCTGGCGTAATCCAAGGGGTTGCCATGCCGATCCACACTGTCCCAGTCAATGAAAAGCAGAATGTTCCCCATTGGCTGGGAGAGCAATGCAGTGACCTGAGATAACATCAATGGGTCAGCCCAGGTCACTGCAGGGGATGACAAGTGCTGCTGTCAGCGAGGTACATTACCTGCGCTGATCTCCTGCACACTGACAGCACCTGTCACTGAGTTCAATGACCGCCACCTTCACAGCCAAGTATCGCGAGAGGCCCGTGACGTCACCGCTAGTCAGTCTCGGGTCGGAAGCGAGAGAAAGTGATGTGACAAGCGGCGGCCATGGAGGACAGTGACAGCGCTGAGGTCGGGACTTCATCACCGCAGGTAAGCCGAGCGGGGCCATGTGTGCAGAGTGTGTGTGTGTGTGTGTGTGTGTGTACGTGTGTACATGCCGCGGGCAGGAGGGGGCGGAGCGAGCTGAGCGGGGAAGTGTGGGCTTCCTGCACGTAACTAGGATAAACATCGGGTTACTAACCAAAGCGCTTTGGTTGGATACCCGATGTTTATCTTGGTTACCAGCTTGTGGCAGGCTGCCAGCGATGGCTCCTGCACACTGTAGCTGTAAAAAGCCCTGCTTTTTGCTGCTAGAACCGTTCTCGAACGTATCTAGAACTATCGAGCTTTAGCAAAAAGCTCGAGTTCTAGTTCGATCTAGAACAGCCCCCAAAATCACTCGAGCCGCGAACTAGAGAACCTCGAACCGCGAACCGCGCTCAACTCTAGTCTGTAGTGACCAGAAAAGCCACTACTAATGTGTGTTCTGTATTATCTATGTGATTACATTTGTGATACCTATTCCCCACCTTGGGAGGAGGTAAATTATTTAGCGTTGCGCTGCCCTCTACTGCCTTGCTTTGGTATTGCAATTGATTTGAAAGCAAGGAAGTGGCTGTTGGGGGCGGAGCTTGAGGAGGCAGTTAAAAGAAAAAACGGTTAGATGCGGTTGAGTTGCTGTGATGCAGCAGAAAAAAAAGAGACCTCCATTGAGATTTGCGGGGAGTGTAATTATCACACTATTCGGAGCGTCCCGTTTCTGCAATAACAGAGTACTGAAAAACGCAGTGAATCCAATAGCTAGTGACATCCATCCTCCCAAGGCCGGGATAGGAAAAACGCTTGAACTAGTCCACTGTGTAAGAGATCTCTTTATTTATTGCTATGAAATGACTGTCTATTGGAAATGGAAAAAACAACTTTGATTAACTAAAGATTGATTACAAGATTTCAGTAAAGTTCCTCATTTACGTTTTCACAGAATTGGTGTCTGTCTTCCTTCAGCGGCCTTATACCTGGCAGATATCACCACAACTCAGTCTCCTATCTCTGTTATTTTTCTCTTTATAATTTGCCACCTAACCTAGGGATTTGCTGGAGCCATCGGAGACACCGTGACCTGAACATCCTCTGAGGTAGTAGGCCCGGCTTCTCACAAGGCGGTGCGGCAAATTACAAGTGGCGTCACGAACAGGATGAATCTTATGTGCCTGCATGTACTGCTGTACACTAGATGAGGATTCACTACGGCCACCATATGTGAAAATACGCCTCAACGGTGAGTTAAAAAAAAACTATACACACCTGTATATTGACAGTGAACAAGTGAAACTCACAATGGCAGACGAGAATGAGAATGAGACCCTTTATAACAGCAGTTCTGATAAAGCCTCCACTGCATTTATGCCTTTCACCATGCCTTATTATTTGGGAGCTTCCTGGATACCACATTATAATGGGGAAACAAATACATTACGAGACTTTAAAGAAAAAATAACTGCTTTTTTTTCACCTGTACCCCATGACAAATGAACAAAAAGTAGAAATCCTGAGTGGTCAGCTCCAGGGTGCACGTTTGAGAGAAATTAAGTCCTGGCCCAGAGCTCAGAAAAAGACTGTAGAACAAATCCTGGAACGGTTAGAAACCATATCTGAGGTCCGCTCCGCATCTGAGTTAAAAATGCATTTCTTTAGCAAAAAACAAGAAGTTAATGAGTCTTTATGAGACTATGCTTTATCCTTGCAAGAAGCTTGGAGGACCATCGTACACGTAGAGCCCCAGGAAGCTAGGATTGCAGATGAAGTACTGAAAGAGCAGTTTATTGAAGAGTCTGCCACAGAAACCCTACGCAGTCAACTAAAAATGTTAGCTCTCCAGCATGCAGATAGTTCCTTCCAGGAATTCAAAGAACTAGCTATTCAGATTTTAGGAAGAGAATTTCGCCCATCGACTAAAAAACTTGAGCTATCCACCTTTGCTAGTGATATAGCAGTTCAATCTTTGCCTAATTGTCCAAGTGGAAGCGCTCCACTATCACAAGCCGCCCAAACGCAGGCTCCAAATGCTAATACTATGATGGAATTACAGAAACAAATGGCCGAGTTAGCTAGCAGACTAGCTGAGGTCTGTAAGAAAATAGAAAGACTAGAGGTTCCACAACTAGAATCTGCTCCTAGAACCCAAATGGGACTGCCTACTAACCGCCTTACCAAGAATATCAGACCCCATCTGGGAGACGATCTACTGACCGTTTTGACAAGCAGGGTAAGCCAATCTGCAGACATTGTCATCTCGCTGGACATTTGGAACGTCAATGTTGGCGTTTAAAAGAGCAATCCCCGAGGCAGAGGACCGCCCCTTGGGAAGAAAGACAATAGGTCCCGAAAATGTTACTTAGTTTTCCAAATACAGTGCCTACAAGTAGTATTCAACCCCCTGCAGATTTAGCAGGTTTGATAAGATGCAAATAAGTTAGAGCCTGCAAACTTCAAACAAGAGCAGGATTTATTAACAGATGCATAAATCTTACAAACCAACAAGTTATGTTGCTCAGTTAAATTTTAATACATTTTCAACATAAAAGTGTGGGTCAATTATTATTCAACCCCTAGGTTTAATATTTTGTGGAATAACCCTTGTTTGCAATTACAGCTAATAATCGTCTTTTATAAGACCTGATCAGGCCGGCACAGGTCTCTGGAGTTATCTTGGCCCACTCCTCCATGCAGATCTTCTCCAAGTTATCTAGGTTCTTTGGGTGTCTCATGTGGACTTTAATCTTGAGCTCCTTCCACAAGTTTTCAATTGGGTTAAGGTCAGGAGACTGACTAGGCCACTGCAACACCTTAATTTTTTCCCTCTTGAACCAGGCCTTGGTTTTCTTGGCTGTGTGCTTTGGGTCGTTGTCTTGTTGGAAGATGAAATGACGACCCATCTTAAGATCCTTGATGGAGGAGCGGAGGTTCTTGGCCAAAATCTCCAGGTAGGCCGTGCTATCCATCTTCCCATGGATGCGGACCAGATGGCCAGGCCCCTTGGCTGAGAAACAGCCCCACAGCATGATGCTGCCACCACCATGCTTGACTGTAGGGATGGTATTCTTGGGGCCGTATGCAGTGCCATTCAGTCTCCAAACGTCACGTGTGTGGTTGGCACCAAAGATCTCGATCTTGGTCTCATCAGACCAGAGAACCTTGAACCAGTCTGTCTCAGAGTCCTCCAAGTGATCATGAGCAAACTGTAGACGAGCCTTGACATGATGCTTTGAAAGTAAAGGTACCTTATGGACTCGTCTGGAACGGAGACCATTGCGGTGGAGTACGTTACTTATGGTATTGACTGAAACCAATGTCCCCACTGCCATGAGATCTTCCCGGAGCTCCTTCCTTGTTGTCCTTGGGTTAGCCTTGACTCTTTGGACAAGCCTGGCCTCGGCACGGGTGGAAACTTTCAAAGGCTGTCCAGGCCGTGGAAGGCTAACAGTAGTTCCATAAGCCTTCCACTTCCGGATGATGCTCCCAACAGTGGAGACAGGTAGGCCCAACTCCTTGGAAAGGGTTTTGAACCCCTTGCCAGCCTTGTGACCCTCCACGATCTTGTCTCTGATGGCCTTGGAATGCTCCTTTGTCTTTCCCATGTTGACCAAGTATGAGTGCTGTTCACAAGTTTGGGGAGGGTCTTAATTAGTCAGAAAAGGCTGGAAAAAGAGATAATTAATCCAAACATGTGAAGCTCATTGTTCTTTGTGCGTGAAATACTTCTTAATACTTTAGGGGAACCAAACAGAATTCTTGTGGTTTGAGGGGTTGAATAATAAATGACCCTCTGAATAAACTTTTCACAATTTAAAAAAAAAAATTAAAAAAAGAAATAACATTCTTTTTTGCTGAAGGGCATTTCACACTTCCAAGCTGATCTAGAGTCCAAATGTCACAATGCCAAGTTAATTCCGAATGTGTAAACCTGCTAAATCTGCAGGGGGTTGAATACTACTTGTAGGCACTGTATGTAGGACCTCGTCCAGAAGTGACCATTCGCATCAATGGAGTCCCACTTACAGCACTGTTAGACACTGGCTCTCAGGTCACCACAATAGCCAAGGACACCTTTGAAAGACATTGGGACCCTAGTCTCCTTATGCAGCCTCCAGATCAGTGGTTAGATGTCATAGCCACTAATGGATAGTCTGTACCAATAACAGGTTATTGGGAACCCACTATTTGTGCAGGAGAAACCCAGCTTCCACAACAGGGAGTTCTGGTTATAAATGTCCCAGAAAGACCAGATACCTCTGTAATCCTAGGTATGAATGTCCTGCGCAACTGCTATGGTGAAATGTTAGAGGCTCTTCACAAATCTGTACCTACGGCATCACAAGCACAGCAAAAAGTATTGCGGAGAACTATCAAAGTGTTGTCAGCACAGCAGCAGTTCAGTAATCCTCGAGGTGAAATCTGCCGTGCCCGCATCTGCGATGTACGTCCTGTCATTTTGCAACCCAACACTGAAACTATGCTGTGGTGTCGTGCTCGACCAGGGATCCAAGGACAAGACTATCATGCCCTTGTAGAATCCTTACCCATGGCAGAACATCCTACGCTTATGACCGCAAGGAGTCTCGTTACTGTATCTGCAGGAAGGGTACCAATTCGTATGCTAAACCTAGGTGACACTGCAGTGGAACTGAGAAGGTACTATCATGTAGCTCAATTATCCATAATTTCCTATCAGGATGTAGTGAGCCCCACTCGAAAAGAAGTCCAACAGGCGACTCAAGTATTGGAAGAAAACAATGAAGCTCTGGAAACTCCGTGGTGGTCTGACATACATGTAGGAGAGGTGACCACCCCACCTAAACAAATTGAAGAAGTACTGAAGCTTGTTCAAGAATTCCACCAAGCCTTTAGTAAACATCCTATGGATTATGGTAAAGTACGAGAGATAACATATACCATCCCCACTAGTTCTCATCCTCCCATTAAAGAGCGGTACAGACCTATTCCACCAGCCTTGTATCAGCCTGTAAAAAAAATGATCCAAGAAATGAAAGATGCTGGAATAATCCGAGAAAGCCACAGGCCCTGGGCTGCACCTGTAGTTTTGGTGAAGAAAAAAGACGGCAGTATCCGATTCTGCGTGGACTATAACAAGATAAATAGCATTAGCCATAAAGATGCATACCCATTACCGCGCATTGAAGAATCACTAACAGCTCTAGGGTCTGCTGCATATTTCTCCATCTTAGATTGAACATGTGGATACTGGCAAGTGCCTATGTCGGAGGAAGATCGTGAGAAAACAGCTTTTACCTCCCCAATGGGCCTCTTTGAGTTTAATGACATGCCTTTCGGACTCTGTAATGCCCCAGGAACTTTTCAAAGGCTAATGGAACGTTGTTTGGGCCACAAAAATTTTGAGACTGTTTTGCTTTATCTGGACGATGTCATTGTCTACTCCAAATCTTATGATGACCACTTACAGCACCTGGCAGAAGTTCTCCAGATTCTCATTAAACACGGCCTCAAAGTCAAACCCTCAAAGTGTCACTTATTACAGACCCAAGTACGCTACTTAGGACATGTCGTGAGTGCTGAAGGAGTAAGACCTGATCCAGACACAACCGCCGTGGTCAGGGATTGGCCCACACCCACTACCCTGAAAGAAGTCCGAAGTTTCTTAGGTTTTACAGGCTACTATAGACGCTTTATACCTAACTATGCCCAAATTGCTGCACCACTGCAAAAAGCTTTTACGTGGTCATCCACAAAAGGAAGGAAAGAAATCCATTGTTAACCACTGGACAGAAGAGCAAGAAGTTGCCTTTCAACAGCTCAAAAAGAAGCTTACCACTCCACCTATTTTAGCTTATCCAGATTACAGCAAGTCTTTCCGTCTTTATACCGACGCCAGCCTAAAGGGGCTAGGAGCAGTCCTAAGCCAGAAGCAAGAAGGAAAAGAACGGGTAATCGCTTTTGCTAGCAGATCTCTTAAAGGAGCAGAACGTAATGATCAAAATTACAGTTCTTTTAAACTAGAGTTTCTTGCTCTCGTGTGGGCCGTTACAGAGCGGTTCAAGGACTATCTAGCTGCTTCTCCATTTATCGCTGACACTGACAACAATCCTCTTGCTCATTTAAGCACAGCTAGACTGGGAGCTTTGGAACAGAGATGGGCGTCAAGACTTGCTAACTACGACTTTGTCATCAAGTATCGTGCTGGGAAGTCCAATGAAAATGCCGATGCTTTATCCCGATTACCAGACACATCAGATCCCTTTCCAGATGAAGATCACTGGGAAGAAGTGGAAATGCCGAACTTCTATGCTCAATTTGCTCAACAAAAGGAGGCCAGTGCCTTTTTGCAGGAAACGACTGACTCCTACTCACAAGGAGCTAGTTCAGAACTCCTACTAGATGAAACTAGATGGATACAAGTACAGACTGAAAGTAGAGTTATTGCTGAAATTTCAGAATTCCTGATAACAGGAAAACCTCCCTGGAGAATTCGCAGAGGTGATGCTGACCCTGAACTTATTCGTCTGTGGAGACAACGAAAACAGTTCTTTGTGAAGAAAGGATTGCTGTACCGTAGTAGCATGGATCCCATCACAGGTAGTCGTCTCCATCAAATTGTGATCCCAAGGAGAGATGTAGACATGGTTCTCACTGCCTATCATGATCAGTCTGGTCACTTTGGAGTGCAGAAGACAGAGGCCACAGTCCGTCGTCGATTCTATTGGATTGGCATGAGGGGAGACATTGAAAAATGGTGCCAGGAATATCACACTTGTGTAACTAGGAAAAAAACGAAAGCTGATCAGAAAGCACCACTGCATCTAATTGTGAGTCGACGTCCATTAGAAATGGTAGCCATTGATCATCTGAAAGTAGAGCCCAGCAGAACCGGACATAGCTATGTCCTAACCATCATTGATCACTTCACCAAATTTGTAGTGGCCGTCCCTGTGAAAGATCTAACTGCTAAAGCTACCGCTGCTATCCTCTGAAAATCCTTCTTACTACCTTATGGGTGCCCAGAGAAGATTTTGACCGATCGAGGCTCAGCCTTTGAATCACAACTCTTCCAAGAAATGTGCACGTTCTACAACTGTCAGAAGCTCAGAACTACAGCATACCACCCGCAGTGTAACAGGCTTTGCGAGAAGATGAATCAAACCATCCTGAATTTGCGAAGAACTATTCCAGCTTACAGAAAATCTGACTGGCCAACATTACCCCCAGAGCTCATCTATATATATAACAACACCACGCAATGTTCTACGGGTTATACCCCATATTATCTGATGTTTGGACGCCAAGGAAAACTACCAGCTGACCTTGCTCTAGATGTGACCGTCTCAGATGAAATTAATCCTCTGCCTGCTACTGATTGGGTGAGTGACCATCAAAGACGCCTGGTGGAAGCACAAGAAATCGTAGATCTCCGTATGGAACAAATTCGCAACAAACAGAAACATAATTTTGATAAACAAGCAAAAGCTACACCTTTGCATGTTGGTGATAGGATCTGGTTGAGAAACGATCATCGTACAGGAAAACTAGATACGCAATGGGAGAGACAGCCTTACATCATCCAAGGAATTCCATACCCCATCCAAGGAATTCCATACCCAGGGAATGACATTTATTGTATCCAGAAAAATACCCAAGAACCAAAGGTTGTTCATAGGAATAGACTGAAACTCTGTAAGTATGAATACCTCTATCCTGATTCACCGCCTGCAGATGAGTTATTTGAGTATGAACCCTTCCCAAAGTCCAGAAGATCTCAAAGTTCATCTTTTCCGGAATTTGATATAAATGACCCGTTATCTTGGTGTTTTGGTCCTATGATGTCTACCCGTGGACAAAGACAGACAACTCCTGATCAAGTGTCGCTCCCTGCAAGAAGAACTAATCCCAGAACTGACCCTGCAGAGATATATCCTGATCCTATGAAGGAAATTACCTTTGTCCAACGCTCTCAAAGGATCAACAAAGGTCAGTTGCCAGCGAGATATTTACACAAAAACGTGTAGAATGATTTTTACATTTTTCCTGTTTTCTTCTGAAAAAGACTATTTTTTTCAGTTTGTTAGTTAATTTTTACTTAATTTAATTTTTCTTTTGTTGGTTTTAACACTTTGCTGCATCCATCCTTATTGAGACCCGCAACACACATCTGTGTAATTTGTACGTGTGCGGTACGTATTTGCACGTACCGGAGACACGTACACACGGAGACACATGTTATTCAAGGGAAGATGGCACACGTACGTAAAATCACACGGAACGTGTGTCCGTGTCGTAAGTACGTGTGTGCGCTTTTCAACATGGACGACATGTCCATTTTTTCCCGGCAACACGCAGGCACTGACCCGCTTTAGTCTATGGGTCCGTGCCTGCACAGACCGCACACGGAGTATGTCCGTGTTCAGCACGTATCGTCCGTGTCCGTATTTCATCACAAAATTTGAAACACTTGTTACCAATCTATCAGGTCAATTGTAGGCCATTAATTCTGGCACCAAACATACATTTCCTGTCTCATTTGCACGCCAGACAGCAGCTGGGCACCTGTCCTCTCACTGCAGGGGAACTTTGAGCACAGAGAACAACACAGGTACTGAGCATGGCGCCTAGAATCGATACAGAGAGGCTGATTGGAGAAGTAGAGAGGCATCCAGAGCTGTGGGACACACGTGTTGATGGCTATCATGACAGGTTAAGGGTGGAACGAGCATGGATGGCTGTGGCAGATATAGTCTACCCTAGGAAAGATGGGCAATGAGCCCCATAGGGGTGAATGAGCCCATGACTATCGGGAGGGTATAGGGTAGGAAGGGGTTAATGTTGAGGGAATAGGGCTGTGTAAGGGATTAAGGGATTGGTGGTTTGTTGAGCGGCGAGGATTGGGCCAGAGGTCATGAGGGGTGGGGAGAAAAGGGGGGGTTTATAAGGGGCAGTTAGGGGCAGTACCTCCTCTTTTGCCGTTGGTGCCAGTCGTGTTTGGTCAGCATCGCCGGTTCCAGGATGGCTGACCTAGCTGCGCTTTTGGAGTGGGTCCGTGGAGCCTCGGAAGTCCTGGGAGTGGATGTGGTGCGGGAGCAGCTGCGCGCAGCCTGTGGGGACGGAGCGACGGTGCCCTCAGCTGTGGCTGCGGCTGCAGCACCCGGACCTGTGCTGCGTGCTCGGCGGTCGCGGCCGCTGGAGCGTTACTCCCCCAGCGGGAGGGGAGCAAGATCCAGGAGCCCCTTACGGGACCCTCCGGGGCAGGGGAGCCCTCTCCAGCCTGCAGGAGCTTTGCCGGCCTCCGGGAGGAATCCTCATCGGAGATCCTGCGGGCCGGAGGTGGGCGGAGCTTGTTTGCGGCCTACTTCCGGTCCGCGGGCGGCAAGGCCCCGGACCAGATTAACGGCAGCCCCCGGTGATGTGCCGGCCGGGGGCAGAGCCCTGCAGACCAATGTAGCGTCGGGGACTCCCTGCAGACGGCAGGGGAGGCATGCGGATAGTGCAGCACAGGAGCTGCAGATCGCCAGACACAGGGCTGCGGGGGATGGGTCCAGCAGCCGGCAGGGCCACAGCAGGCTGTCGGTGGTGACGGTCCCCCCCAGCGTGGATCGTGCTGGGGGGAGGACTCAGCGGATATCGGAGGCCGGACGGCCTTCCTGCAGTCGGCAGGGAGGGAGACCAGTGGGGATGGCAAGTGGAGCCGAAGTGCAGCAGCCGACCTCGGGATCATCGTGGGTGGACGGCGGCAGGACGCCGCGTCGGGCGACACGAAAAAGGTCCAGCAGGAGGCGATTGGAGGAGCAGGGTGCGGTGACCGTGAGGGTTGACGGCCGCCAATCGCGAGCTGTCCCCTTGCTGGTCCCCCCTGAGGTCCTCAGCGGCGATTCGGACTCTGGTGACGAGGACGGAAGCGACAACACAGCGAGACGGATGGAGCGTCAGGAGACTCGTGATACGGCTGTTCCGGATCCGATTCAGAGGCAGCCCGGTGAGCGAACGACGAGTATGCTTAATGTTGTGGGTAGTGTGGGGGGGGTGTCTTCGGTGTCGGCGAGTGCGCAGGGCTCTGGGGTTCGGGAGCCGGCGGCGTTACCGGGGGCAGAGTTTTGGGGGCAGTTATTGGGGGTGTTGCAGGGGCTGTCGGCTGAGCGAGCAGGTGCGAGCGGGTCTGGTTCTCCGGCGGGGGCTTGGGTGGGTCCCTCGGGTGGCGTGCCGCCGGGGGTGGCGGCGCAGAGTGTTGTTACGCAGGGAGCTGCAGTGGCGACAGAAGCAGGGCAGGTGGCAGGAGTAGCGGCCGGGTCGGACGCGGTGAAGGACGGGGGAAAAGAGAAGGAAAAGGAGAAAGAGGATGAGGTGGTGCGGCTAGATGATAGGGCGCGGAGCGAGGTATACGTTTGCTTCGAGAGTCCGCTGGGGGTGCATTTAAAAAAGGAGGTGAGGGAGAAGATATGGAAAGGGGAGTATGTGGAAATTTTTTCCCTGCTTCCCCTTGAGAAATTTAACTTGGATAAGGTGAAGCCAAGCGACTCAAAAAAGGAGAAGGAGGATGAGGAAAAGAGGAGGTATAGGCTTATTCCCAGGACATTTACCAACTGGTTACAGGCCTTTGCGATCTTAGCCAGTGTCATTGGGGAAAAGGAGCCGGAACATTGTTCCGCACTTTTCGGGTATATGGATTCGATTGGGGAGGCGTATAGAGTGTACGGCGGTTTAGGTTGGTTGAGGTACGATGAACAGTTTCGGCAGCGCAAGGCTCTGCGGGCCGGACTAAAATGGGACCACAAGGACATCTCCTTGTGGATGAGGTTAATGACAGCCCCGGCTCAGCCCTTTCGTGGGGCTGCCGGGGGTTCGGGTACAAGCAACGGGTCTTCGGCGGGTCAGAGAAAGGGAGCTTGCTGGCAATTCAATGAGGGACAGTGTAAATTTGGGGCCTCGTGCCGTTTCAAGCACGAGTGTTCCGGATGTGGAGGTTCCCATCCTGTGTCCAGGTGCTTTAAGAAAGGGAAGGGTAAGCCCGGGGAAGGGGCTGGAAAAAGGGAGGACGCCGGTGAGGGTAGAGGCGATGCTTCCCTATTTAAGTAGGTATCCGGATGTACGGGCGGCCGAGTTATTGAGGAAGGGTTTTACGGAGGGTTTTCGGATTCCGTTTGAATCTGGGGCCCCAGTTTTTCGCCCGGGTAACTTGAGGTCTGCAAGGGAACATCCGGAGGTTGTGAAAGAGAAGCTGGACAAGGAGGTTGAATTAGGGAGGATGGCGGGCCCCTTTCAGGACCCACCAATTTCCAATCTTCGGATTTCGCCATTGGGGGTGGTTCCCAAAAAAGAGCCGAAGAAATTTCGGCTCATACATCATTTATCCTACCCGGCTGGGTTGTCGGTGAATGATGGGATATCACCTGAGCTGTCGGCGGTTTGTTATGTGTCTTTTGACAGAGCTTTGGATTTGGTGCGGGCAGCCGGGCGTGGGGCCCTGATGGCAAAAGCGGATGTGGAGGCAGCGTTTCGCTTGCTCCCAGTGCATCCGGACAGTCAGCATCTGTTGGGATGTATGTGGGAGGGAGAGTTTTATGTGGACCGATGCCTGCCCATGGGATGTTCTATTTCTTGTTCTTATTTCGAGGCGTTTAGTTCTTTTGTGGAATGGGTAGTCCGGGACATGGCGGGGGTGCACTCCGTGATACATTACTTGGACGATTTCCTTTGTGTTGGGCCGGCAAGGTCCTCGGTTTGTTCATTGTTGTTGTTTACGTTGCAGCGGATAGCGCAGAGTTTGGGTATTCCTTTGGCAAAAGACAAAACGGAAGGGCCAGTGACTGCTTTATGCTTTTTGGGCATAGAAATCGACACGATGGCAATGGAATGCCGCTTGCCGGAAGGGAAGTTGGTGGATTTAAAAGCGTCAGTGCGGTCATTGTACCAGGCTAAAAAGGTGAAGCTGAGAGAGCTGCAGTCAGTTTTGGGAAAATTGAATTTCGCCTGTCGCATCATGCCGATGGGGCGCATATTTAATAGGAGATTGGCGAGCGCGACTGCTGGGGTGACAGCGCCGAATCATTTTGTCAGAGTGACGAGGTTGATGAAAGGGGATCTGCTGGTTTGGGATTCTTTTTTAGACAAGTATAATGGTAGGACACTGTGGATGAGCAAGGCAATGTCCAATAGTCAGATTGAGCTGTTTACGGATGCGGCAGGGGCGACGGGTTTTGGAGCGATTTTCCAGACTCATTGGTGCGTGGCACAGTGGCCACAAGCATGGAAGGAGAAAGGGCTGGTGAAGAATTTGGCTTTGCTGGAATTGTTCCCGATCATAGTGGCGCTCGAACTGTGGGGCTCGGAATTTTCGGGAAAAAAGGTTTGCATGCATTGTGATAATATGGCGGTGGTTCATTCGATCAATTCGTTGTCAGCAAAATCTCCCCCGGTGGTGGGGTATCTGAGGCATCTTGTGCTCCGTTGCTTGGCACTGAACATTTGTGTTGTGGCGAGGCATGTGCCGGGGGTTCAGAATGAAGTGGCTGATGCGCTGTCTCGGTTTCAGTTTCGCAGGTTCAGAAGGCTGGTGCCGGGAGCAGACGACGATGGAGCACTATGTCCGGAATGGTTGTGGGATCTAGCCTTGGCGTAGCTTGGGAGGGCATTAGGAGATCGGTGTCTGAGGCTACTTGGTGCCGATACCAGGCAGTGTGGAAGGAGTGGGAAGAGTTAGGCGGATCGGAGTTCATGGGGCCGGGTTATAATGGCCGAGTGGTGGGGGTTTTGGCGGTGATTAGTGGCGATTTTTCAGCGGGGCGGTCCGTATCGGTAATGAGTTACCGTTTGTCAGCCTTGGCCTTTTTATTCAAGTTGCAAGGTGTGCGGGATGCCACGAAGGATTTTCTAGTACGGCAGGCCATGAAGGGTTTTAGGAGAGGGGTGCGGTCGCGGGACTCTAGGCGGCCGATATCGCTACCATTGTTGGTGCGTTTAGTGGGCTGCTTGGGGGAAGTATGTGTGTCCCCTTACGAGCAGAGGCTGTTTGCAGTGGCATTTGTGTTGGCTTTTTTCGGGGCCTTTCGGATTGGCGAGTTGGTTAGTCCGGCGAAGCAGGTAGTAGGAGGTTTGTTGTTGGAAGACGTAACGCTTGGAGTTGATCGAGTGGAATGTCGATTACGTTTTTCCAAAACGGACCAGGTGGGGCGTGGGCGCCTGGTGGTTTTGTATGGGATACCTGGACACCCATTGTGCCCGGTTGGGCAGGTGACGGAGTTTTTGAAGATAAGGGGAGGTTATCCTGGGGTTTTCTTGAGACACATGGAGGGTTCTGCGCTGTCCAGATTCCAGTTTATTGCGGTTTTAAAAACGGTGTTGGCACGAGTAGGGGAGGTGCCAGGTGACTATGGGTCACACTCCTTTCGGATTGGGGCAGCGACAGAGGCGGCCAAGTGGGGCTTGAGTGATGATTGTATCCGGCGTATTGGGAGATGGGAGTCGTCCAGGTTCCGTTTGTACATACGGCCTCACCTGCTGAGGGGTGAGGGGGAGTGACTCGGCTGGTTTGGAATTACAGGGGTTAATAGGTGTTTATTGTGAGGCATGGTTTTCGTTCAGTTGCTGTTTACTCTTGGTTTTATATTTTTTAGGTGTGTGCCTGGTGTGGATTCTCGGGCATTCCTTTGTTCACTGGGGAGCGTTGCGGGCGGATGTGCGTCCCGACGGTCGGCAACTTGGAGTGGCGAGGACGGATGCACGGGTCAAATGGATCGGGATTCGGGGCATGACCTGGGGGAGAGTTCGGCCAGAGGTGGCTTACTATAGTAGGATCGACCAGGATCCTAATGTTCTCATTTTGCATGTGGGGGGGAATGATTTAGGGGTGAGGACAGCAAGGGAACTAAAAAGGGACATTAAGCTGGATCTTTTGCACCTGTGGAGAGCGTTCCCGGGTATTATTATCGTATGGTCGGATATTGTGGCTAGGGAAAATTGGCGTTTTGGGAGGTCGGTCGACCGTATTAATAGGGCACGAATTAAATTGAATAGGGCGATTGGCCGTTTTGTGGCGCGGAATGGGGGCTTGGTGGTGCGACATAAGGAATTGGAGGAGTCGGCAGGTCAATATTTGAGGAGAGATGGGGTGCATCTCACAGATATCGGCTTGGACTTGTGGATGCTTGGTTTGCGGGATGGTCTGGAGCAAGCCATAGGGGTGTGGGGGGCCCGGGCCACGTAAGGAGTCACGCGGCCGGTCTGTGGCGGGGGGATAGGTCCGTTCCTAGAGGCTGGGAGCACCGATAGTCGGTGGGGAGTATGAAGTCACTCAGGGGTAGTGGCTTCAGACAGGATTGGGAACTTGTGGGCGTAGGTCCTGCAGGTTCTGGGGAGGGGTATTTTAACGATGGAACGTTAGTACCCCACACCTTGGGTTGGTTGGACACAGCCGAGGTGGTCCTCTGGGCCAGTGGTATGTTACGGCCAGGGGATAAGGATGATTAGTGGCTTCTTGGACGGACCTATCGGTTGTTTGCCAGTTGGGAGGGTATACATGTATCGGTTTATGTTTAAAGAGGGTGGCATGCTGAGCCACAAGTTTTGATACATGTATACTGTTAAATAAAAGCTGTGGCCATTCGCCCAAAAAGTTGTTATGTCTTTATTTCAAGTAGAGTGGTTAAGAGGTGTTTTGGTACATGGGAGACCCAATTATCCCTTTTAGATACGTCAAGATGGGCAATGAGCCCCATAGGGGTGAATGAGCCCATGACTATCGGGAGGGTATAGGGTAGGAAGGGGTTAATGTTGAGGGAATAGGGCTGTGTAAGGGATTAAGGGATTGGTGGTTTGTTGAGCGGCGAGGATTGGGCCAGAGGTCATGAGGGGTGGGGAGAAAAGGGGGGGTTTATAAGGGGCAGTTAGGGGCAGTACCTCCTCTTTTGCCGTTGGTGCCAGTCGTGTTTGGCCCGCCCACCCGCCCTTAATATATAAAAAAAAAAAAAAAAAAAGAATGTAAAAATTATATATAAAAAAAAAAAAAAAAAAATGAAAAATTCAAAAAAAAAAAAAAAAAAAAAAAAAAAATTGTAAAGGTTTATATGGTGGTTTTCTTTGTTTGTCGCAGCGGGGGGATAGGTCCGTTCCTAGAGGCTGGGAGCACCGATAGTCGGTGGGGAGTATGAAGTCACTCAGGGGTAGTGGCTTCAGACAGGATTGGGAACTTGTGGGCGTAGGTCCTGCAGGTTCTGGGGAGGGGTATTTTAACGATGGAACGTTAGTACCCCACACCTTGGGTTGGTTGGACACAGCCGAGGTGGTCCTCTGGGCCAGTGGTATGTTACGGCCAGGGGATAAGGATGATTAGTGGCTTCTTGGACGGACCTATCGGTTGTTTGCCAGTTGGGAGGGTATACATGTATCGGTTTATGTTTAAAGAGGGTGGCATGCTGAGCCACAAGTTTTGATACATGTATACTGTTAAATAAAAGCTGTGGCCATTCGCCCAAAAAGTTGTTATGTCTTTATTTCAAGTAGAGTGGTTAAGAGGTGTTTTGGTACATGGGAGACCCAATTATCCCTTTTAGATACGTCATGGATGGTCTCAGTGTACCCCTGGAAAGAAAAATAGATATGGTGAGTACAGATATTTGCATTGCCTCTGTCTTTACCTACATGTGCACAATCTGTAGGCAGAGTATAAACATATTTGTCTTGTTTGTTTGGCATGTATTAATGGGCCTGACTCATTTTGAGATACACTGGAGACTCAATCAGGAGAGTGTATTTATTTGGCCTTTTGAAGTATTCATTGCAGTTTACTAGTAATGTCAGCATGTGTATATATGGTCTGCAAAGCATTTTATGCATGTACAAAAGGCATTTCAGGGTGGGGAAGCCACTATTAAACATGTTTGGCGGTTTTTTTGGTTTCCATTTCTGTGCATTTTCTATTGCAAATGTGCTGTGATTTGTCTATATGTTTGGATTTGTATTTCTATGTTTGGTTTATTATGCAAGTTCCTTGGTGTCACCATGTCTGGAATGGTAACAGTAATTTGTAGTGTGTAATGGTAAATATATGTGGAACATATGGCACTTCATGGGTTTGTAGGTTTTTGTTTTTCATGGCTTTCTGTAGGTTTTTTTTTTTATTAACAATTATAAGGAGATGAATGATTAATAAGTGGTTGAAGATGTTTACTGCTGAACTTGTTTTTTCTCCCATGCTTATTGTGTTATTATGTCACTATATGAGTGTAATGGGTTGTTGTTGCCATTAGAGTTGAGCGCGGTTCGTGGTTCGTGGTTCTCCAGTTCTAGGCTCGAGTGATTTTGGGGCATGTTCTAGATCAAACTAGAACTCGAGCTTTTTGCAAAAGCTCGATAGTTCTAGAAACGTTCGAGAACGGTTCTAGCAGCAAAAAATCAGCTAAATCCTAGCTTGGTTTCTGCTGTAATAGTGTAAGTCACTCTGTGAATCACACTATTATGACATTTCAGTGTATAGTGTGCGGGAACAGCGCCTTCAGATCACTGCTGTTTCTATAATGGCGATCGCCATTTTTTTTTTTTTTTTTCTTGTCTTCCTTCCCTAAGCGCGCGCGTCTTGTCGGGCGGGCCAGCATGTCAGCCAATCCCAGACACACACACAGCTAAGTGGACTTTTAACCAGAGAAGCAACGGCATGTGTGATAGGATGTCCATGTCACATGTCCCTGCATTATAAAACCGGACATTTTCCTCCAGGACGCCATTATCTGCCTTCTGCGTCTTTGGTGTCAGACATCACTGTCGCAGCTCCGTCCTTTGTCCTATCGCCGATACAGCTGTATGCGCTGCATACACAGCGTTAGACAGCTTAGGAAGAGCACTTTATAGCAGTCCTTTTAAGGGCTCAAACCGGCAGGGTAAGAGAGCCATAGGTGACAGGTCCTGAAAACAGCAACAGCGTCTGTGTAGCCAAGGTCAGGGATTTCCTCCCTGCATTTCACCATTAGGAGGGAATAGAAAGAAAGGCAGGCTTCCATTCCTCTACCCAGAGCCCCACAATCCTGCCACTGTACCCTCTTGTCCTCTGCACACTCCAACTCATTATAACTAAGCCATTATACTAGCAAACACTCAGTGTACCTAGTGGCATCCTATACGTGGCTATTGGACTTTGCTATAGTCACACTAGTGCAAAGACATTTGCAGAGCGCGTCTGCCTGCATTGCACACTCCAACTCATTATAACTAAGCCATTATACTAGCAAACACTCAGTGTACCTAGTGGCATCCTATACGTGGCTATTGGACTTTGCTATAGTCACACTAGTGCAAAGACATTTGCAGAGCGCGTCTGCCTGCATTGCACACTCCAACTCATTATAACTAAGCCATTATACTAGCAAACACTCAGTGTACCTAGTGGCATCCTATACGTGGCTATTGGACTTTGCTATAGTCACACTAGTGCAAAGACATTTGCAGAGCGCGTCTGCCTGCATTGCACACTCCAACTCATTAAAACTAAGCCATTATTTTAGCAAACACTCAGTGTACCTAGTGGCATCCTATACGTGGCTATTGGACTTTGCTATAGTCACACTAGTGCAAAGACATTTGCAGAGCGCGTCTACCTGCATTGCACACTCCAACTCATTATAACTAAGCCATTATACTAGCAAACACTCAGTGTACCTAGTGGCATCCTATACGTGGCTATTGGACTTTGCTATAGTCACACTAGTGCAAAGACATTTGCAGAGCGCGTCTGCCTGCATTGCACACTCCAACTCATGATAACTAAGCCATTATACTAGCAAACACTCAGTGTACCTAGTGGCATCCTATACGTGGCTATTGGACTTTGCTATAGTCACACTAGTGCAAAGACATTTGCAGAGCGCGTCTGCCTGCATTGCACACTCCAACTCATGATAACTAAGCCATTATACTAGCAAACACTCAGTGTACCTAGTGGCATCCTATACGTGGCTATTGGACTTTGCTATAGTCACACTAGTGCAAAGACATTTGCAGAGCGCGTCTACCTGCATTGCACACTCCAACTCATCATAACTAAGCCATTATACTAGCAAACACTCAGTGTACCTAGTGGCATCCTATACGTGGCTATTGGACTTTGCTATAGTCACACTAGTGCAAAGACATTTGCAGAGCGCGTCTGCCTGCATTGCACACTCCAACTCATGATAACTAAGCCATTATACTAGCAAACACTCAGTGTACCTAGTGGCATCCTATACGTGGCTATTGGACTTTGCTATAGTCACACTAGTGCAAAGACATTTGCAGAGCGCGTCTGCCTGCATTGCACACTCCAACTCATGATAACTAAGCCATTATACTAGCAAACACTCAGTGTACCTAGTGGCATCCTATACGTGGCTATTGGACTTTGCTGTAGTCCCACTAGTGCAAAGACATTTGCAGAGCGCGTCTGCCTGCATTGCACACTCCAACTCATTATAACTAAGCCATTATACTAGCAAACACTCAGTGTACCTAGTGGCATCCTATACGTGGCTATTGGACTTTGCTATAGTCCCACTAGTGCAAAGACATTTGCAGAGCGCGTCTGCCTGCATTGCACACTCCAACTCATGATAACTAAGCCATTATACTAGCAAACATTCAGTGTACCTAGTGGCATCCTATACGTGGCTATTGGACTTTGCTATAGTCCCACTAGTGCAAAGACATTTGCAGAGCGCGTCTGCCTGCATTGCACACTCCAACTCATTATAACTAAGCCATTATACTAGCAAACACTCAGTGTACCTAGTGGCATCCTATACGTGGCTATTGGACTTTGCTATAGTCACACTAGTGCAAAGACATTTGCAGAGCGCGTCTGCCTGCATTGCACACTCCAACTCATTATAACTAAGCCATTATACTAGCAAACACTCAGTGTACCTTGTGGCATCCTATACGTGGCTATTGGACTTTGCTATAGTCCCACTAGTGCAAAGACATTTGCAGAGCGCGTCTGCCTGCATTGCACACTCCAACTCATTATAACTAAGCCATTATACTAGCAAACACTCAGTGTACCTAGTGGCATCTTTTACGTGGCTATTGGACTTTGCTATAGTCACACTAGTGCAAAGACATTTGCAGAGCGCGTCTGCCTGCATTGCACACTCCAACTCATTATAACTAAGCCATTATACTAGCAAACACTCAGTGTACCTAGTGGCATCCTATACGTGGCTATTGGACTTTGCTATAGTCACACTAGTGCAAAGACATTTGCAGAGCGCGTCTGCCTGCATTGCACACTCCAACTCATGATAACTAAGCCATTATACTAGAATACACTCAGTGTACCTAGTGGCATCCTATACGTGGCTATTGGACTTTGCTATAGTCACACTAGTGCAAAGACATTTGCAGCACCTCTGCCTGCATTGCACACTCCAACTCATTATAACTAAGCCATTATACTAGAAAACACTCAGTGTACCTAGTGGCATCCTATACGTGGCTATTGGACTTTGCTATAGTCACACTAGTGCAAAGACATTTGCAGAGCGCGTCTGCCTGCATTGCACACTCAAACTCATTATAACTAAGCCATTATACTAGCAAACACTCAGTGTACCTAGTGGCATCCTATACGTGGCTATTGGACTTTGCTAGAGTCTCACTAGTGCAAAGACATTTGCAGAGCGCGTCTGCCTGCATTGCACACTCCAACTCATTATAACTAAGCCATTATACTAGCAAACACTCAGTGTACCTAGTGGCATCCTATACGTGGCTATTGGACTTTGCTATAGTCACACTAGTGCAAAGACATTTGCAGAGCGCGTCTACCTGCATTGCACACTCCAACTCATTATAACTAAGCCATTATACTAGCAAACACTCAGTGTACCTAGTGGCATCCTATACGTGGCTATTGGACTTTGCTATAGTCCCACTAGTGCAAAGACATTTGCAGAGCGCGTCTGCCTGCATTGCACACTCCAACTCATTATAACTAAGCCATTATACTAGCAAACACTCAGTGTACCTAGTGGCATCCTATACGTGGCTATTGGACTTTGCTATAGTCACACTAGTGCAAAGACATTTGCAGAGCGCGTCTGCCTGCATTGCACACTCCAACTCATTAAAACTAAGCCATTATACTAGCAAACACTCAGTGTACCTAGTGGCATCCTATACGTGGCTATTGGACTTTGCTATAGTCACACTAGTGCAAAGACATTTGCAGAGCGCGTCTGCCTGCATTGCACACTCCAACTCATTATAACTAAGCCATTATACTAGCAAACACTCAGTGTACCTAGTGGCATCCTATACGTGGCTATTGGACTTTGCTATAGTCACACTAGTGCAAAGACATTTGCAGAGCGCGTCTGCCTGCATTGCACACTCCAACTCATTATAACTAAGCCATTATACTAGCAAACACTCAGTGTACCTAGTGGCATCCTATACGTGGCTATTGGACTTTGCTATAGTCCCACTAGTGCAAAGACATTTGCAGAGCGCGTCTGCCTGCATTGCACACTCCAACTCATTATAACTAAGCCATTATACTAGCAAACACTCAGTGTACCTAGTGGCATCCTATACGTGGCTATTGGACTTTGCTATAGTCACACTAGTGCAAAGACATTTGCAGAGCGCGTCTGCCTGCATTGCACACTCCAACTCATTATAACTAAGCCATTATACTAGCAAACACTCAGTGTACCTAGTGGCATCCTATACGTGGCTATTGGACTTTGCTATAGTCCCACTAGTGCAAAGACATTTGCAGAGCGCGTCTGCCTGCATTGCACACTCCAACTCATTATAACTAAGCCATTATACTAGCAAACACTCAGTGTACCTAGTGGCATCCTATACGTGGCTATTGGACTTTGCTATAGTCACACTAGTGCAAAGACATTTGCAGAGCGCGTCTGCCTGCATTGCACACTCCAACTCATTAAAACTAAGCCATTATACTAGCAAACACTCAGTGTACCTAGTGGCATCCTATACGTGGCTATTGGACTTTGCTATAGTCACACTAGTGCAAAGACATTTGCAGAGTGCGTCTGCCTGCATTGCACACTCCAACTCATTATAACTAAGCCATTATACTAGCAAACACTCAGTGTACCTAGTGGCATCCTATACGTGGCTATTGGACTTTGCTATAGTCACACTAGTGCAAAGACATTTGCAGAGCGCGTCTGCCTGCATTGCACACTCCAACTCATTATAACTAAGCCATTATACTAGCAAACACTCAGTGTACCTAGTGGCATCCTATACGTGGCTATTGGACTTTGCTATAGTCACACTAGTGCAAAGACATTTGCAGAGCGCGTCTGCCTGCATTGCACACTCCAACTCATGATAACTAAGCCATTATACTAGCAAACACTCAGTGTACCTAGTGGCATCCTATACGTGGCTATTGGACTTTGCTATAGTCCCACTAGTGCAAAGACATTTGCAGAGCGCGTCTGCCTGCATTGCACACTCCAACTCATTATAACTAAGCCATTATACTAGCAAACACTCAGTGTACCTAGTGACATCCTATACGTGGCTATTGGACTTTGCTATAGTCCCACTAGTGCAAAGACATTTGCAGAGCGCGTCTGCCTGCATTGCACACTCCAACTCATGATAACTAAGCCATTATACTAGCAAACATTCAGTGTACCTAGTGGCATCCTATACGTGGCTATTGGACTTTGCTATAGTCCCACTAGTGCAAAGACATTTGCAGAGCGCGTCTGCCTGCATTGCACACTCCAACTCATTATAACTAAGCCATTATACTAGCAAACACTCAGTGTACCTAGTGGCATCCTATACATGGCTATTGGACTTTGCTATAGTCACACTATTGCAAAGACATTTGCAGAGCGCGTCTGCCTGCATTGCACACTCCAACTCATTATAACTAAGCCATTATACTAGCAAACACTCAGTGTACCTAGTGGCATCCTATACGTGGCTATTGGACTTTGCTATAGTCCCACTAGTGCAAAGACATTTGCAGAGCGCGTCTGCCTGCATTGCACACTCCAACTCATTATAACTAAGCCATTATACTAGCAAACACTCAGTGTACCTAGTGGCATCCTATACGTGGCTATTGGACTTTGCTATAGTCACACTAGTGCAAAGACATTTGCAGAGCGCGTCTGCCTGCATTGCACACTCCAACTCATTATAACTAAGCCATTATACTAGCAAACACTCAGTGTACCTAGTGGCATCCTATACGTGGCTATTGGACTTTGCTATAGTCACACTAGTGCAAAGACATTTGCAGAGCGCGTCTGCCTGCATTGCACACTCGAACTCATGATAACTAAGCCATTATACTAGCAAACACTCAGTGTACCTAGTGGCATCCTATACGTGGCTATTGGACTTTGCTATAGTCACACTAGTGCAAAGACATTTGCAGCACCTCTGCCTGCATTGCACACTCCAACTCATTATAACTAAGCCATTATACTAGCAAACACTCAGTGTACCTAGTGGCATCCTATACGTGGCTATTGGACTTTGCTATAGTCACACTAGTGCAAAGACATTTGCAGAGCGCGTCTGCCTGCATTGCACACTCCAACTCATTATAACTAAGCCATTATACTAGCAAACACTCAGTGTACCTAGTGGCATCCTATACGTGGCTATTGGACTTTGCTAGAGTCTCACTAGTGCAAAGACATTTGCAGAGCGCGTCTGCCTGCATTGCACACTCCAACTCATTATAACTAAGCCATTATACTAGCAAACACTCAGTGTACCTAGTGGCATCCTATACGTGGCTATTGGACTTTGCTATAGTCACACTAGTGCAAAGACATTTACAGAGCGCGTCTGCCTGCATTGCACACTCCAACTCATTATAACTAAGCCATTATACTAGCAAACACTCAGTGTACCTAGTGGCATCCTATACGTGGCTATTGGACTTTGCTATAGTCACACTAGTGCAAAGACATTTGCAGAGCGCGTCTGCCTGCATTGCACACTCCAACTCATTATAACTAAGCCATTATACTAGCAAACACTCAGTGTACCTAGTGGCATCCTATACGTGGCTATTGGACTTTGCTATAGTCCCACTAGTGCAAAGACATTTGCAGAGCGCGTCTGCCTGCATTGCACACTCCAACTCATTATAACTAAGCCATTATACTAGCAAACACTCAGTGTACCTAGTGGCATCCTATACGTGGCTATTGGACTTTGCTATAGTCACACTAGTGCAAAGACATTTGCAGAGCGCGTCTGCCTGCATTGCACACTCCAACTCATTATAACTAAGCCATTATACTAGCAAACACTCAGTGTACCTAGTGGCATCCTATACGTGGCTATTGGACTTTGCTATAGTCACACTAGTGCAAAGACATTTGCAGAGCGCGTCTGCCTGCATTGCACACTCCAACTCATTATAACTAAGCCATTATACTAGCAAACACTCAGTGTACCTAGTGGCATCCTATACGAGGCTATTGGACTTTGCTATAGTCCCACTAGTTCAAAGACATTTGCAGAGCGCGTCTGCCTGCATTGCACACTCCAACTCATTATAACTAAGCCATTATACTAGCAAACACTCAGTGTACCTAGTGGCATCCTATACGTGGCTATTGGACTTTGCTATAGTCACACTAGTGCAAAGACATTTGCAGAGCGCGTCTGCCTGCATTGCACACTCCAACTCATGATAACTAAGCCATTATACTAGCAAACACTCAGTGTACCTAGTGGCATCCTATACGTGGCTATTGGACTTTGCTATAGTCACACTAGTGCAAAGACATTTGCAGCACCTCTGCCTGCATTGCACACTTCAACTCATTATAACTAAGCCATTATACTAGCAATTTTTGCTGCCAGTTTAAGGGCCGTAGTTGCATTGTCAGGGATATTTATTCTTTATTATTCTGCTGTTAATAAAGCTAGACCACCACTGCAATCTACACCACCTCTCAATTTTTACTACCACATTTTCAGTCCACAATCTTGTCGCAATCAACATGAGTGGCAAAATGACAGATGCTGGTGGAAAGGGGAAGAGGCGTGGTGGAAAAGGCAAAAAAGGTTTTGTCCGTGGGGAAGGTGGCAAAGCTCCATTATCATCTGCTGAAGATAGACCATCTACCAGCAAAAGTAAGATGTCTACTACTTACCGTGGACAATCCGATGTGCTCCCTTTTTTACGTACGCGAACAACAGGAACAAAGGTAGATGATGGGCAAAAAAGGAAAATGCTTGAATGGATCTCAAGTGGTCCAACAAGTGCCCTCTCAGCCACTTCAAGTACCGCATCCAAAAAACACCAGTCCTCTGAGTTGTCATCCCAATCAAACTTGCTTTCTCCCAGCTCTGAAGTCTCCATCAGCCCTGCACAGTATGGTGGAACTGAGATGGCTGAGTCTGCAGAGCTGTTCAGTCACACTATAGCCTAGGAATCAGAGGTCTGCTCCCAAGCTACAGTGAGTACAGAACAAGAAATGGTCTGCCGTGATGCCCAGAACCTTTGTGACTCTTATTCAGGCCGTGAGGACCAAGTTTCTGAGCATAATGTTGACCCTTTGTCACAAACTGTAACACCTGTGGTTATAGACAATGAGGAACATACTGATGAAGATGAGACGCAGATACCCGATAAGGATGACAACTTAAATATTCGGTCAGGGCAAGAAGAGGCTCGGTCTGAGGGGGAGGGGAGTGCAAACACAACAATTGATGATGAAGTTCTAGATCCCACCTACTGTCAACCCACAGTCAGACACTCGAGGAGGTCAACAGAGGCGGTGGAGGAGGATGCAACCGACGACGAAGTTACCTTGCGCCTTCCTGGACAGAGTCGGAGCACTGGTAGCACGTCTACAACTGCATCCTCAGACACCACTCTGCCTATGAGCATTATTCGGGGTGGATCAACAGGTCGCATGGCCTCTAAGCCTTGCCTAGCCTGGTCCTTTTTTGACATAGAAAAAGATCGCCCAAATTATGTGATCTGTAAACTTTGTCATGATTCTCTTAGTAGAGGTCAAAACCTCAGCAGTTTGACAACTTCTTCCATGAATCGTCACATGAATAAATATCATAGGTCCCGGTGGGAAGCTCACCGTGCTGCAATGCGGCCTAGCGGAGCGAACCATCCACCGCCTGCCCCTTCCAGTGCATCCGCGCGCTCTTCATCTTCTAGGACTGTGGGGACAGCTGTCACACCTGTTTTTCCACGTACAACTTCCATAACTGTAACCGCAACAGGCACTTTGCTTGGTAGGTCGTCAGTTGGTTTGGAAGGGGAAACAAGTGAGTGTGTACAGCTCTCTCAGACATCGATAGCACCAACGTTGGATGAAGGCAACATCATGTCTCCGCCTGCACTTTCCTCACAAACCTGCATTTTTCCAGGGACACCCTACTCAACACCGTCTACACACAGCAGCCAGATCTCTGTCCCTCAGATGTGGTCAAATAAAAGGCCACTTCCTGCGACCCATGACAAAGCTAAGAGGTTGACTCTATCCCTCTGTAAGCTGTTGGCTACCGAAATGCTGCCTTTCCGCCTAGTGGACACACAGGATTTTAGAGACCTTATGTCTGTCGCTGTGCCCCAGTACCAGATATCTAGTCGCCACTACTTCTCTAAGAAAGGTGTGCCCGCGCTACACCAGCATGTCGCACACAACATCACCGCTTCCTTGAGAAACTCTGTGTGTGAACGGGTGCATTTCACCACCGATACTTGGACCAGTAAGCATGGACAGGGACGTTACATGTCGCTGACTGGGCACTGGGTAACTATGGTGATAGATGGTGAAGGGTCTGCTGCACAAGTCTTGCCGTCCCCACGACTTGTGTGTCAATCCTCTGTCTGTCCAAGTTCCGCCCCTGCTTCTGCATCCTCCATCTCATCTGGGTCCTCCACCTCCGCCCCAAGCCTGCCTGGTCAGGCCACCAGCGTTCTCACTGCGCAGAAGGAATCACGCACCCCTCATTACTATGCTGGCAGCAGAGCGCAACGGCATCAGGCGGTCTTTAGCTTGACATGTCTTGGGAATAAGAGTCACACAGCTGAGGAGTTGTGGTCAGCTCTGCGGTCCGAGTTTAATAAATGGTTGTCTCCACTCAACCTGCAGCCTGGTAAGGCCGTGTGCGACAATGCTGCAAACCTGGGTGCGGCCCTTCGCCTGGGCAAGGTGACACACGTACCTTGTATGGCTCACGTGTTGAACCTTGTCGTCCAGAAATTTTTAACACACTATCCCGGCCTAGATGGCCTTCTGAACAGGGCACGAAAACTGTCTGCTCACTTCCGCCGTTCAAGCGCCGCAGCTGAGCGACTTGCATCGCTCCAGAAGTCTTTCGGCCTGCCGGTTCATCGCCTGAAATGCGATGTGGCGACACGCTGGAATTCAACTCTCCACATGTTACAGCGACTGTGGCAGCACCGCAGAGCCCTGGTGCAATACGTCATGACGTATAGCCTGGGCCAACGAGATGCAGAGGTGGGGCAGATCACCCTGATGGAGTGGTCTCAGATCAAGGACCTATGCACCCTTCTGCACAGTTTCGACATGGCGACGAATATGTTTAGCGCTGACAATGCCATTATCAGCATGACGATTCCAGTCATTTACATGCTGGAGCACACGCTAAACACTATTCGGAGTCAGGGGGTGGGACAACATGAAGGGGAGGAAATACAGGAGGATTCATATGCGCAAGGGACAACAACATCACCAAGGTCCAGACGTTCATCATCACCAACGCAGCAGGCATGGGACCATGGGGGACAGGGATCGACAAGGGCGCATAGTAGCAGGCGAAATGTTGAGCAAGGTGCAGGAGAACATGAAGAAATGGAGGACGAACTGTCCATGGACATGGAAGACTCAGCGGATGAGGGAGACCTTGGTCAAATTTCAGTTGAAAGAGGTTGGGGGGAGATGTCAGAGGAAGAAAGAACGGGTAGCACCTCTATGCCACAAACACAGCGTGGACTTGGTCCGCATGGCTGCGCAAGACACATGAGTGCCTTTTTGTTGCACTACCTCCAACATGACAGTCGTATTGTCAAAATTAGAAGTGATGATGACTACTGGATTGCCACACTATTAGATCCCCGGTACAAGTCCAAATTTTGTGACATAATTCCAGCCATAGAAAGGGACGCACGTATGCAGGAGTATCAGCAGAAGCTGTTACTCGATCTTAGCTCGGCTTTTCCACCAAACAACCGTGCAGGTGCAGGGAGGGAATCTCCCAGTTGTAACTTGACAAACATGGGACGGTCTCGTCATCTTCAACAGTCTACCCGTACCAGTAGGACCGTATCTGGTGCTGGTAACAGCAATTTTGTGGAATCTTTTCATAATTTTTTTAGACCCTCTTTTGCAAGGCCACCAGAGACAACAAGTCTGACACATAGTCAACGGCTGGAGAGGATGATACAGGAGTATCTCCAAATGAACATCGATGCCATGACTTTGCAAATGGAGCCTTGCTCCTTTTGGGCTTCAAATCTAGAAAAATGGCCAGAGCTCTCCAGTTACGCCTTGGAGATTTTGTCGTGTCCAGCTGCCAGCGTTGTCTCTGAACGTGTCTTCAGTGCTGCTGGGTGTGTGCTGACAGATAAGCGCACGCGTCTGTTTAGTGACAATGTGGACAGACTGACGTTCATCAAAATAAACAAGTCATGGATCCAGAAGGAATTTACTACCCCTGTGTCATCCTGGGGAGAGTAAATGCTTGTGGATTTGGAATGTGCTTGATGCAAATCAAAACATCCTGTTTGCAACTAGGGCACAAGTGCTGCCACTGATGGGGTGTCTGTGTGGCTCAATTTTTGGAAAAAAGGGAGACTCCGCTTGGAGTAACCCTTGCTTGATGTGTTTTTAAAAGAAGCCAAGATGAACAGAGCTGGGATCAGGAAAGACTTTGCTACCTACCCCGGTGTCATCCTGGGGACGGATAAGAATGGCGTATTTTTGAATGTGCTTGATGCAAATCTACCTGTGAAGTGTACAACTGGGGCACAGCTGCTGCCACTGAAGGGGTGGGTGTGTGTGGGGCCCAATTTTTGGAAAAAATGGAGACTCCGCTTGGAGTAACCCTTGCTTGATGTGTTTTTAAAAGAAGCCAAGATGAACAGAGCTGGGATCAGGAAAGACTTTGCTACCTACCCCGGTGTCATCCTGGGGACGGATAAGAATGGCGTATTTTTGAATGTGCTTGATGCAAATCTAGCTGTGAAGTGTACAACTGGGGCACAACTGCTGCCACTGAAGGGGTGGGTGTGTGTGGGGCCCAATTTTTGGAAAAAAGGGAGACTCCGCTTGGAGTAACCCTTGCTAACATTGTTTTTAAAAGGAGCCAAGATGAACAAGTCATGGTTCAGCAAAGACTTTTACCTACCCCGGTGTCATCCTGGGGACGGATAAGAATGGCGTATTTTTGAATGTGCTTGATGCAAATCTAGCTGTGAAGTGTACAACTGGGGCACAACTGCTGCCACTGAAGGGGTGGGTGTGTGTGGGGCCCAATTTTTGGAAAAAATGGAGACTCCGCTTGGAGTAACCCTTGCTTGATGTGTTTTTAAAAGAAGCCAAGATGAACAGAGCTGGGATCAGGAAAGACTTTGCTACCTACCCCGGTGTCATCCTGGGGACGGATAAGAATGGCGTATTTTTGAATGTGCTTGATGCAAATCTAGCTGTGAAGTGTACAACTGGGGCACAACTGCTGCCACTGAAGGGGTGGGTGTGTGTGGGGCCCAATTTTTGGAATAAATGGAGACTCCGCTTGGAGTAACCCTTGCTTGCTGTGTTTTTAAAAGAAGCCAAGATGAACAGAGCTGGGATCAGGAAAGACTTTGCTACCTACCCCGGTGTCATCCTGGGGACGGATAAGAATGGCGTATTTTTGAATGTGCTTGATGCAAATCTAGCTGTGAAGTGTACAACTGGGGCACAATTGCTGCCACTGAAGGGGTGGGTGTGTGTGGGGCCCAATTTTTGGAAAAAAGGGAGACTCCGCTTGGAGTAACCCTTGCTTGCTGTGTTTTTAAAAGAAGCCAAGATGAACAGAGCTGGGATCAGGAAAGACTTTGCTACCTACCCCGGTGTCATCCTGGGGACGGATAAGAATGGCGTATTTTTGAATGTGCTTGATGCAAATCTAGCTGTGAAGTGTACAACTGGGGCACAACTGCTGCCACTGAAGGGGTGGGTGTGTGTGGGGCCCAATTTTTGGAAAAAATGGAGACTCCGCTTGGAGTAACCCTTGCTTGATGTGTTTTTAAAAGAAGCCAAGATGAACAGAGCTGGGATCAGGAAAGACTTTGCTACCTACCCCGGTGTCATCCTGGGGACGGATAAGAATGGCGTATTTTTGAATGTGCTTGATGCAAATCTAGCTGTGAAGTGTACAACTGGGGCACAACTGCTGCCACTGAAGGGGTGGGTGTGTGTGGGGCCCAATTTTTGGAAAAAAGGGAGACTCCGCTTGGAGTAACCCTTGCTTGCTGTGTTTTTAAAAGAAGCCAAGATGAAGAGAGCTGGGATCAGGAAAGACTTTGCTACCTACCCCGGTGTCATCCTGGGGACGGATAAGAATGGCGTATTTTTGAATGTGCTTGATGCAAATCTAGCTGTGAAGTGTACAACTGGGGCACAACTGCTGCCACTGAAGGGGTGGGTGTGTGTGGGGCCCAATTTTTGGAAAAAAGGGAGACTCCGCTTGGATTAACCCTTGCTTACATTGTTTTAAAAAGGAGCCAAGATGAACAAGTCATGGTTCAGCAAAGACTTTTACCTACCCCGGTGTCATCCTGGGGACGGTTAACTATGGCGTATTTTTGAATGTGCTTGCTGCAAATCTACCTGTGAAGTGTACAACTGGGGCACAACTGCTGCCACTGAAGGGGTGGGTGTGTGTGGGGCCCAATTTTTGGAAAAAAGGGAGACTCCGCTTGGAGTAACCCTTGCTTACATTGTTTTTAAAAGGAGCCAAGATGAACAAGTCATGGTTCAGCAAAGACTTTTACCTACCCCGGTGTCATCCTGGGGACGGTTAACTATGGCGTATTTTTGAATGTGCTTGATGCAAATCTACCTGTGAAGTGTACAACTGGGGCACAACTGCTGCCACTGAAGGGGTGGGTGTGTGTGGGGCCCAATTTTTGGAAAAAAGGGAGACTCCGCTTGGAGTAACCCTTGCTTACATTGTTTTTAAAAGGAGCCAAGATGAACAAGTCATGGTTCAGCAAAGACTTTTACCTACCCCGGTGTCATCCTGGGGACGGTTAACTATGGCGTATTTTTGAATGTGCTTGATGCAAATCTACCTGTGAAGTGTACAACTGGGGCAGAACTGCTGCCACTGAAGGGGTGGGTGTGTGTGGGGCCCAATTTTTGGAAAAAATGGAGACTCCGCTTGGAGTAACCCTTGCTTGATGTGTTTTTAAAAGAAGCCAAGATGAACAGAGCTGGGATCAGGAAAGACTTTGCTACCTACCCCGGTGTCATCCTGGGGACGGATAAGAATGGCGTATTTTTGAATGTGCTTGATGCAAATCTAGCTGTGAAGTGTACAACTGGGGCACAACTGCTGCCACTGAAGGGGTGGGTGTGTGTGGGGCCCAATTTTTGGAAAAAAGGGAGACTCCGCTTGGAGTAACCCTTGCTTGATGTGTTTTTAAAAGAAGCCAAGATGAACAGAGCTGGGATCAGGAAAGACTTTGCTACCTACCCCGGTGTCATCCTGGGGACGGATAAGAATGGCGTATTTTTGAATGTGCTTGATGCAAGTCTAGCTGTGAAGTGTACAACTGGGGCACAACTGCTGCCACTGAAGGGGTGGGTGTGTGTGGGGCCCAATTTTTGGAAAAAATGGAGACTCCGCTTGGAGTAACCCTTGCTTGATGTGTTTTTAAAAGAAGCCAAGATGAACAGAGCTGGGATCAGGAAAGACTTTGCTACCTACCCCGGTGTCATCCTGGGGACGGATAAGAATGGCGTATTTTTGAATGTGCTTGATGCAAATCTAGCTGTGAAGTGTACAACTGGGGCACAACTGCTGCCACTGAAGGGGTGGGTGTGTGTTTGGCCCAATTTTTGGAAAAAAGGGAGACTCCGCTTGGAGTAACCCTTGCTTACATTGTTTTTAAAAATGATCCAAGATGCACAGAGCTGGGATCAGGAAAGACTTTGCTACCTACCCCGGTGTCATCCTGGGGATGGTTAAGTATGGCGTATTTTTGAATGTGCTTGATGGAAATCTAGCTGTGAAGTTTACAACTGGGGCACAACTGCTGCCACTGAAGGGGTGGGTGTGTGTGGGGCCCAATTTTTGGAAAAAAGGGAGACTCCGCTTGGAGTCACCTTGCGGTGTTTTACATGACTTTAGAAGGGCGTGCCATGCCTATATCTGTGTGTCCTCCTCTTTTTCCTTGTCCAGCTGTTTTGTTTTCGCATGAGTATATGTCCTTGTCACTTTCCCATGTGTTTGTGTTGTGTTGTGAGTTGTTTGTCACCTTTTGGACACCTTTGAGGGTGTTTTCTAGGTGTTTTTATGTGTTTGTGATTGCCTGCCATTGTTTCCTATGCAGTTCGAGTTCGGTTCGTCGAACGTTCGACGAACCGAACTCGAACGGGACCCCCGTTCGGCGAGCCGACCTCGAGCCGAACCGGGACCGGTTCGCTCATCTCTAGTTGTCATACACATGGATGTGTGTTCCTATTTCATACATTTGATGCAATCCAAGACTAATGTCTAATTTTTTAACATCTACAAATTTTTGAATAAGTGACCTTATTTTACATTTTTTAATGTTTTTTAACAGTGGATCTTGTCAAACGGCGATGGCGCTCAGCCCGTGACCAGTTCCGCAGAGAGTATGACCCTGTGGCCACCACAGCTGCCGCTGCAAAGAAGAAAAAATATGTCCATTTTGAAAAACTGAGCTTCCTTATGCCCATTATGGAAGTACCAAAGTAAGTTTCAAGCATTACATCACATGGTGGTTTAATTTAAAAGGCACACAGTAAATTTTTTTTTTTTTTCATCAAAGTACAGAGGATAACCTGGAAGATAGTGAGGAAGCCCAGTCAGCAGTATTAACAGCGACCTCTGCTTCTGAGATGGAGCCAACCTCATATCAACCTCCACCAATCCCCAACACCAGCCAGCCAGACGCAGAAGAAATGTCCTCTGATTTGGGTTTGGGCACAAGTCAATCCACTAATGTGATTGCAGGCCAGTCTACAGGGCAACAAAGTGGCCCTTCACCAGTTCTTGCAGAGAGTAGTCCACAGCAACATGCAGGCACACAACCAAGAATATCAACTAATACCAAGCGAACAGTAGCACAATCTATCCGTGGTCGCCGACATAGGCGTTATGAAGATTTACGTTCCCTGCCAGATATCATTGATACCAGAATAATACACATGATGAATTCACTGATACCAGAGAGTGATGGAGAGAGATTTTGCGGCTCCCTTTCTCCCTCTCTTGCATTGGTTGCACCTGATAGGCAGGACAGATTGAGGGTGTCCTTAATAACACTAATATCTGCTACCCAACGTGAGCCAGAACCCATTTATTGTTTTGAAGTGATAGAGCAATGGAGAGCCAATCCACGTGGCCCACACACAAACACAACTCAACAAACTGTGGAAACCCAAACTGAAGAACATTTTTCAAATTTTCAACTTAATCCTGTAGTGCAACAAACACATATACAGTGTCCATCTTCTTCTATGGGAACTGATGTACAAATTAGGCCAAGATTTGTACCACAACAAACAAGTACATTAATGACACAAAGGCCATCTCAACAGCCAACATTTGTCCCACAAGTACCCCAACAAACACCAATGCAAACCTCTTTTAACTATCCTAGTATTGTTAGTAATGTTCATAGACTACCTCAAATGTTTCAACAACCAACAGCCTACCATGTTCCTAATAATCCACAACAACAGTACTTTCAACAACAGACTTACCCAACTAACTTCACATATACACATACTCAGCCTCTTTCAACACATCAATATGTACCACCTACACTTGGTCTCCCATCTGCTCAAACAACTGCATCATTATTTGTTCCAAGTACAACAACTGTTACTAGTGGAAACACTGATCAGACACTCACTACAACATCTACTGTTGTGCAGAAAACATATTCTGTAGATGTCAATGCAATGCAGCCTACACAGGAAAACATCCCTAGCCTAGAGGATTTAGTTGAATCATAATGTGATATTGTATGTATTATTTTACATTTTGGTATGTTTTCTAGGGTATTGCTGGTTGGAAAACATTTCAAAATGTAACACATTACTTACTCTATATGTATGTGGTCATATTTTTGTTTTCATTTACAAAAAAACAGTAGCAATTACTCTATCACTTAAAAAACAATACCTGCCTGTTAGAATGATGCCTTGCTCAGGACATGTTGTTTGGACCATCCATTAGAATAAACTGGGTTTAGGGATAAGATGCACGCACATAAACTACTACACTAACATGCAGACACCTTTATTATTAAAAATCCAGACACTCTGCAGTATCTGCATATTGTCTGGCCCCATACTTGTATTCCAATAGTGTCAAACAAATTATGTTTGCGTGACATTATTGCATAATAAAGTCTGGTGTTTTGTATGGGCTAAAGTCCCTGACAAAATTGTATATAACAAAAAAAATACAGGGTATTGTGCAAAAGAGAACATACATTCATAGGTAAAATAATAATTCTGGACTAACTTTTTCATCACAAATTTGCCATAATTTTATTAGTCATGTACATTCAGTAGTACTGTTTTTAGAATAACAAAAAATCCTGATGTCATAACAATATAGTTATATCACAATAGCTTATGGGGACCACAAACACAACCAACCAACCAAAAAACCACAAATGATACCTATGTATGGTCATTTTCTCTTTTGTATTACATATGTGTTTGTGCTTATGTAACCAAGTGTTAACAAACTTTATTAATGTCAAAATTATACATGACTATGGCTATTTAAACTAAAAAAAATCTTTAAACTGATTCCTCACTTGTAGACCAGAAGTGGACACAGTGGTTCTGACACTACCATTCTCTACAAATGGTGCATTTAAAGCAGGCAACTCCTCAATATCTTTGTCATTGCTTTCATGTAATCTACAGTAATTATGTAACACTACTATCGATTTAATGACAGCCTTGACGGTGGTTGGTTGGAGTTGGATGGTGGTTTGATAGCTTCTGAAAATGCGTGCATCTGAGGCACTGCCATAGGCCCCAATATCCGCAAATAAAAAGCAGTAGTTTGTATCTACCATGGCCAAAATAACTACAGAAAAAAACATGATAATTAAAGTATCTTGATGCAGAGTTCGGTGGTTTCTTCACTCTAATGTGTTTTCCGTCAATGGCACCAATACAATTAGGAAAAGCTGTTTTCTCCAAAAATTCATCTGCAATGTGCATCCATTCCTGTGTTGAAGGCAGCTGCATGACATGATGCCTAAGGGTCTCCCAAAGCACAGTACAGGTATGCAGGATAATCTTGCCAATTGTGGACCTTCCCAAGAAGAATTCGAAATGTAGACTGCTGATGGATTGCCCAGTTGCTAGGTAGCTGAAAAAGAATACAAACATGACATGACTTTGAATATTCATGTAATTTATATTTCACAACAAATATTTGTAACATCCAATGACTGGCGAGATACTGTGTATGTTTTGTTATAATTTCTTTGGTTGGGAAAAGCATATGTGATCTTTACTTTCCATATTGGAAAAATATCTAATTTTGTGTTTAATAAACAAGTTTGTTTGAGTTAAGCCTCTTGTTTCTTTAATTTTGGTAAATATAGAATGGAAGAAGTGACTTCTCAGTTTTTAATTTGATTTTGCAATGTGGTTAAGTGATCAATATAAGTTTTTTACAAAGACCATATGTTTACATTTACAAATTTCAACAAAATGATGCTTTTGCAACTTAACATGTATTCCAAAATGACAGATAAAGCATGAGTATACATGTCAACACCTACCGTAAAGTCACCATCAGTCGTTCCTCATGGGAGATGCTGAGGCGCATAGAGGTATCCTGATGCTTCAAACGTTGGTACACAAGGCCAAGGATGTTGTCAAATGAATTCATGGTGAGATGGCAGTAGGCTTGGAATTTAGGTGGAAATTTCCGCATTTCCCCATATAAAATATTAAAATGGCCATGTGTTTTCCTGAGCTTCACAAGGGGGTGAATCCACATCCTTTTCTCCAGTGGTGGCTCTTCTTCAATCATATGTCGCCTAACCCCAAATCTCCTAGATATCAACCAGAGCAAATACATGGTTGCTTCATTGGAGAGAGACATTTTGGAGTGTGTCTAATGTGAGAAAGAGCTTTGAAGCCATGTTTTTTAAGGTTATTTAAGCAAACTAACCAAATTGGGTAGCTAATTGACCAATTTAGCACACCAGGAGCACATTATGAAGGGCTAACAAGGTTATTTGTGTGAAAATACGTATCTAAAAAAACGGACGGCACACGGACTGCACACGTACGTATTTCATGATAATACGGACATTCCACACGTGCACACGGCTCGCATACGCCATCACACGGATGCCATACGTACCGGAGAAACGCCCCACAAATACGGAACACAGACTCGAAAAACGGACCGTGTCATACGGACATTTTTTTTTTGCGGAAGTGTGTTTTAGGCCTGAAACACAGGGACTAAAAAAAAAAAACAACAAAAAAAAAACAGCCGGTGCAGCCACGTTAATGCACTGTGTGCCCCGACTCTGCACCCGGGGACCAAAACACTTACACATTTTTACACATGACTTTAAGGCTGTTATTCAAGTTTTTAGACAGGAAGATTTGTTCACAAGAGCAAGCTATGCTACCTCCAAAGAGACTCTGGTGTTTGTGTTTATTTTGTTAATTTTTCGAGTTATTGAAAATGCTACAAAGTTTAATGTTGGACTGAAATGCATGTTTATCTGATGTTAAAGTATTTTCATGATTATCAAGTGCCCTCAAAGTTTTTACATAGAGTAGGAAGAACATTACTCTATTCCTAGTACCTCAACATCAACCATGGTACATATTTTGCAGTTATTCGGGTTTCCACCTATATCTTAACGGGTTTGCCAACCTGAGACAGAATCCTTTCTAGGAATTCCAATGTAACCTATGGGGAGAAGAATTGAATGGACCCCATAGATTTGCTATAGACCTAGGGTTCTGCCCTAACTTAGCGCCCCACTGCAACTCACATGTTGCTTAGTTACTAAGTCTACACCCCACAATTGAGAGGTGTAGATGCTGGTGTCACAACCCGCTGTTGAGAATTGTCACTAAAGTAGCATTTTGGCTCAAATTTGAAGGTGACCTGTGTTATGGTATAACAGATATCTATGGTGGCAAACGCCGGGGATGGCTCTGTTTAAACTAGGGGGGTATATGTAGTGACCAGAAAAGCCACTACTAATGTGTGTTCTGTATTATCTATGTGATTACATTTGTGACACCTATTCTCCACCTTGGGAGGAGGTAAATTATTTAGCGTTGCGCTGCCCTCTACTGCCTTGCTTTGGTATTGCAATTGATTTGAAAGCAAGGAAGTGGCTGTTGGGGGCGGAGCTTGAGGAGGCAGTTAAAAGAAAAAACGGTTAGATGCGATTGAGTTGCTGTGATGCAGCAGAAAAAAAAGAGACCTTCATTGAGATATGCGGGGAGTGTAATTATCACACTATTCGGAGCGCCCCTTTTCTGCAACAACAGAGTACTGAAAAACGCAGTTAATCCAACAGCTAGTGACATCCATCCTCCCAAGGCCGGGATAGGAAAAACGCTTGAACTAGTCCACTGTGTAAGAGATCTCTTTATTTATTGCTACGAAATGACTGTGTATTGGAAATGGAAAAACAACTTTGATTGACTAAAGGTTGGCTACAAGATTTCAGTAAAGTTCCTCGTTTTCACAGAATCCTCGGTGTCTGTCTTCCTTCAGCGGCCTTATACCTGGCAGATATCACCACAATTCATAGTCTCCTATCTCTGTTATTTTTCTCTTTATAATTTGCCACCTAACCTAGAGATTTGCTGGAGCCACCGTGACCTGAACATCCTCTGAGGTAGTAGGCCCGGCTTCTCACAAGGTGGTGCGGCAAATTACATGTCCACCCATATCCTTTCCACTACCATTAACTTGAGAACGGTGGCAGCTAGAGGAATAGAAGTGTTGTCTAGGTATAGTAAAGTATCCATGCACTACGCAATGAAACCACCTATAGTGCCACCTGGTGGAAAACAATAGATTTAGCATTTTTATCTGGAAAATGGAACGAGATAGAGAAAAAAAGTGAATAAAAAAATTGTAGGGCATCATCAATTCAATACAAATCGACACTGGACGTTCTCTAGTTAATGGCGGTGGACAGGATATGGGTGGACAAACTGTATATGTATGCATATATTTTTTGTAAACTAAAAAAGTCCAACTTTTCAACCTCTCATCATATGGGAGGCCTTCCATTCCTTGTAATAATCTAGTTACCCACGTTTGATCTCACTCTAACTTCTCAATATCCTTTTTAAAATGTGGAGCCCAAAACTGGATCCCATATTCCAGATGTGGCCTTACAAGTGCTTTATAGAGGTGTAACAATACGTTGGGATCACGGGATCTAATCTCTCTTTTTATACACCCTAAAATCTATTTTGCTTTAGCAGCTGCTGCCTGACATTCAGTGCTGCTGCTCAGCTTATTTGTAATAAGAATACCCCAGTCCTTCTCCTGTTCTGTAGTCCCGAGTTTACTTCCATTTAATGTATACGCAGTTATAGGATTACTCCGTCCTAGGTGCATTACTTTACATTTATCAACATTAAATCTCATTTTCCAAGTGTCTGCTCATCCTTCTAATGTCAAAACTATGAGACTATGAGTGTTTACGTTTAAAAAAAAAAAGAAAAAAATTATAGAATGCAAAAATATTCAAATTCTTACATGGTTTCTTTTTATTTGTTTTTTTTATTTGGAGCAGCCTAAATTGTATTGACTGTAAATGTTGTAATAATGCCTATTTGTTTTATGACTTTTATGTAGTTTTTTGTAAACTATTTTTAAAAAAATATTATTAAATTTTTTTCAAAATTTATAATATAAATTTAAATAAGTGTCTGATAACTGTAGATAAGGTATCAGGTACAGTGAAAGAATGTACACATTATTATTATGCATAAATTGGTAATTTATCCAACCACTATTTTTCCTAAGTGAAAAGGTGATTTAAAAATGTGTACAACAGATGAATGTCAATGTCTAATAATTACTCTCACTGAATAGGGTAGTTCTGATTTTTGGCATGTTAAAATGATGTTGGATGGGTAGGGATGAGCGGATCCATGGAAGTTTGGGTTCACCTGCTTCACCTGGACATTAGTTAAAAAAAACTCAATGGGGACCTGAGCTATAGAATGGCTGTGAAAGGGCTAGGGGTTGCAAAAGCAATCAAAATGAGGGCAATTGTCCTGCAAACAAATGTGGATAGGAAATTAAAAAAAAATTACATGGGACTCCCTATTTTTGATAACCAGTGCAGATAAAGCAGACATCTGCTTGCTGTCTGCTGTCATCTATACTTTGGCTGGTTATCAAAAATAGAGGGGATCCCAGACCATTTTTTAAAATTATTTAAATAAATAACTAGGTAAAGCTGACAGCTGGGGCTGGTATTATTAGGTTGGGAAGGCCCATGGTTATTTGACTCATCCCAGCCTAAAATTAACAGCCCCGGTGTTGCCCCAGAAGTGATGCATTCATTAGATGAGCCAATTCTGAGGCTTTGCATGGCTCTTCCTGAATTCCCTGGTGTGGTGGCAATTGAGGTAATATTTTTGGATTTATGTCAGCTGTGAATTGACAGCTTGTATTAAGACCAGGAGTTAGTAACAGTTAAGCATCAAGCATATTCTCCCATTAATAACCCGACAATTGTAGAGTTTAAAAAAAAAAAAAAAACACTAAATCAGGAAAAAAAATTGTTTATTTGAAAAAAGCCTCCTCCACACTCCCTTGTTCACCAATTTAATAACTAAGAAAAATCCATGAAGTTCCAATGTAATCCAAGTAGGGAATAAAAACTCCACAGCAGTCCCTCGTTTATGAATTTATTCATTGAAAAAAATCCTCGAAGTTCCAACGTAATCACATGGTGTAATGTCCCTCAACACCCATCGACTCCTATGGAGCTTTGCTAGGATTAGCAGCATATAGGCAAGGTTTATTGCCTTACAGTCCTTCTGTATGTGTACTGCTGCTGGGCAAAGAGAGGAACAAACAGACAATAAAGACCATATGGGAAAATTGCTTTGCAAAAGAATGTTTTATTTTTATTGAGGATCAAGTAATAACATGGATATACACATCCAGGATGCAATTTAAAAACCACAGTTGTTAGAGAGCATGCAAATACGTTAACAGGTGTAGATTCTTGTATAGAGTATGCAACGACCAAGGTTTCATACTGCCTAGCAGTAAAGCCGTAGAGCCTAAGTAATTTGAGAGTACTACATGAGCACATGCTAAAATGCAAGAGATATTGTAGTTACTACCAGGTAACAATAAAAAGGGTCTCACTCCTGGATGGCGTTCACCCCAACCAGTTATTAGGTTTAGGGAACAAACACCTTTTCACAGAGGGCCATGTAGGTCTGGATTACTTTTTCCCTCCATAATAAAGACCTTCATTTATAAACTGCATTTTGTGTTTACTTATGCTATCTTTGGTGATCTGAAACATTTAAGTGGGATAAAGATTCAAAAGAATAAGAAATCAGGAAGGGGGCAAACACTTTTTCACACCACTTTAAATATATACATATATATATATATATACATATATACATATATATATATATATATATATATGTCTGTATATATATACAGTATATATATACATATATATATGTATATATATACACAGACATATATATATATATATATATATATATATATATATATTTATATATACATATATATATATATATATATATATTTTTTATATATATATATATATATATATATATATATATATATATACAGTACAGACCAAAAGTTTGGACACACCTTCTCATTCAAAGAGTTTTCTTTACCTTCATGACTCTGAAAATTGTAGATTCATATTGAAGGCATCAAAACTATGAATTAACACATGTGGAATGAAATACTTAACAAAAAAGTGTGAAACAACTGAAAATATGTCTTATATTCTAGGTTCTTCAAAGTAGCCACCTTTTGCTTTTGATTACTGCTTTGCGCACTCTTGGCATTCTCTTGATGAGCTTCAAGAGGTAGTCACCGGAAATGGTTTTCACTTCACAAGTGTGCCCTGTCAGGTTCAATAAGTGGGATTTCTTGTCCTATAAATGGGGTTGGGACCATTAGTTGTGTTGTGCAGAAGTCTGGTGGATATATAGTTGATATTCCTAATGAATAGATTGTTAGAATTTGTATTATGCCAAGAAAAAAACAGCTAAGTAAAGAAAAATGAGTGGCCATCATTACTTTAAGAAATGAAGATCAGTCAGTCCGAAAAATTAGGAAAACTTTGAAAGTGTCCCCAAGTGCAGTGGCAAAAACCATCAAAAGCTACAAAGAAACTGGCTTACATGAGGACCGCCCCAGGAAAGGAAGACCAAGAGTCACCTCTGCTGTGGAGGATACGTTTATCTAAGTCACCAGCCACAGAAATAACAGCAGCTCAGATTAGAGACCAGGTTAATGCCACACAGAGTTCTAGCAGCAGACACATCTCTAGAACAACTGTTAAGCGGGCTTTATACGCTGCGACGTTCCTAGCATCGGCTAACAATGTCGAGCGCGATAGCACCCGCCCCTGTCATACGTGCAATATTGTGTGATTGCTGCCGTAGCAAACATTATCACTACGGCAGCGTCACACGCACATACCTGGTCAGCGACGTTGCTCTGACCGCCGATCCGCCTCCTTTCTAAGGGGACGTGTTGTGCAGCGTTACAGCAACATCACACGGCAGCCATCCAATAGCAGAGGAGGGGCAGAGATGAGCGGCCGTACATGCCACCCACCTCCTTCCTTCCTCATTGCCAGTGGACGGAGGTAAGGAGATGTTCGTCGCTCCTGCGGTGTCACACACAGCAATGTGTGCTGCCACAGGAATGACGAACAAGATCCCTAATAAACAGGCAACGATATTTGGTTTTAGGACGACCTCTCCAAAACCAATGATTTTTGCCTGTTTTGCGATTGTTTAAGATCGCTTGTACATGTCACATGCTGCGATGTCTCTAAGGACGCCGGATGTGCGTCACTAACGACGTGACCCTGATGATAAATCATTAGCGATATCGCAGCATATAAAGCCCCCTTTAAGAGGAGACTTTGTGCAGCAGGCCTTCATGGTAAAATAGCCACTAGGAAACCACTGCTAAAGGACAGGCAACAAGCAGAAGAGACTTGTTTGGGCTAAAGAACACAAGGAATGGACATTAGACCAGTGGAAATCTGTGCTTTGGTCTGATGAGTCCAAATTTGTAATCTTTGGATCCAACCACCACGTCTTTGTGCGACGCAGAAAAGGTGAACGGATGGACTCTACATGCCTGATTCCCACTGTGAAGCATGGAGGAGGAGGTGTGATAGTGTGGGGGTGCTTTGCTGGTGACACTTGAGGATTTATTCAAAGTTGAAGGCATACTGAACCAGCCTGGCTAACACAGCATCTTGCAGCGGCATGCTATTCCATCCGGTTTGCGTTTAGTTGGACCATCATTTAGTTTTCAATAGGACAATGACCCCAAACACACCTCCAGGCTGTGTAAGGGCTTTTTGACTAATAAGGAGAGTGATGGGGTGCTACGCCAGATGACCTGGCCTCCACAGTCACCAGACCTGAACCCAATCGAGATGGTTTGGGGTGAGTTGGAACGCAGAGTGAAGGCAAAAGGGCCAACAAGTGCTAAGCATCTCTGGGAACTCCTTCAAGACTCTTGGAAGACCATTTCTGGTGACTACTTCTTGAAGCTCATCAAGAGATGCCAAGAGTGTGCAATGCAGTAATCAAAGCAAAAGGCAGCTACTTTGAAGAACCTAGAATATAAGACATATTTTCAGTTGTTTCACAATTTTTTGTTAAGTATTTCACTCCACATGTGTTATTTCATAGTTTTGATGACTATCTACAATTGTCAGAGTCATGAAAATGAAGAAAACTCTTTGAATGAGAAGGTGTGTCTAAACTTTTGGTCTGTACTGTATATGTTGGAATTTTATAGAAAAATCTGAACATGTTTACAGTGTTTTGTATTTTTTTGGTGTTTTAAGATACTGTAGATTCTCTCACTATAGATTTCACTGGAGAATGGGATCCATTCATTTTGAGTATGACTCAGAGAAATGCAGAAAAATGCTTTCTATTAGAACAGTCCCATTCAGACGACATAAACTGTGCTGCATGTGAAGGTCAGTAGCAATTTTGTAAAAATAGAGGATAGTTATAGCTATAGTGTTTTTTCCAGCTGTTATTCGCTTTAGGTATTATTATTATTATTATTTATTATTATAGCATCATTTATTCCATGGCACTTTACAAGTGAAAAGGGTATACATAAAAACAAGTACAAGAATCATGAACAACACAAGGCACAGATTGGTACAGAAGGAGAGAGGACCCTACCCGCGAGTGCTCACAGTCTATAGGGGATGGGTGAGGCTACAGTAGGTGAGGACAGAGCTGGTTGCGCAGTGGTGTACTGGTCTGAGGGTTATTGTAGGTTGTAGGCTTGTTGAAAAAGGTAGGTCTTCAGGTCCTTTTGAAGCTTTCCATGGTAGCTGAGAGTCTGACAAGATGGGTAGAGAGTTCCAGAGTAAGGGGGAAGCATGGGCGAAATCTATGCGATGGTGGAAAGAGGAGATAAGAGAGGAGTGGAAAAGGAGATCTTGTGAGGGTCTGAGGTTGCGTGTGGGTATGTACCAGGAGACTAGTTCACTGATGTATGGATAAGACAGGTTGCGAGTGGCTTTGTATGTCATGGTTAGTCTTGCAAGAGCGTTAGAGGGGAGGCCAGAGAGGAGGAGGTTGCAGTAGTTGAGACGGGAGATAATGAGGGCATGTTCTAGTGTTTTTGCTGATTCTTGGTTAAGGAATGCACGAATCCAGGAGATATTTTTGACTTGTAGTTGGCAGGTATCTCAGTAAAACATAAAAATGCCTATTTATACAAGTATTTAAAAAACATCACTAAAAACAGATGAAAAAGATATGAAGTTATTTATACTGTTGGTGTTTTACCATGCATTTAGAAAAAAAAATAGCAAAAAGCCCCTGTGTGAGCTAGACCTCAAGAAAAGAAGGCAATGCACAATAGTTAGATTTCTCCTTAAATCATCAACATTTTTATTGAGAATTTGATGCCACAAATAATACAAACTTCTCTTCTTTATGGTGTTGGTGATCTAACATTAAATTGATTAAAAAAAGATCATAACATAAAATTGTGGAATGTCTACTAGCTGCTCGATCTACTAATTAGTTTACACTTTAAATTTTAAAATTTGCTTCCTTATGATTTGCAAGTCTTCTATACAGAGTTTAATTAGTGCCACTTAATGTAAAGTACTGTCAAATGTGTTCATAAATGTGTGAGAATGTAAAATCAAGATGTGTAGTGTAATCATCTTTATTTATATCAGGAAGCACAGGGGACAAAAGAGGGAATGTGGGGGAGGAATACAGAAGCGTTGACATTTTTCATTCAGCAGTTACCACATCAGCACCCACTGGGATTTAGGCTACATCACTCCACTCCATTTACAATGATCTCCAACTATACAATGGACATTACTAATTAGCACCCTATTCTTGTGAATTGGTGTCAACATGAACATACTGAATTTTTACCAATAAAATTTCTTAATGTGAAAACTTGTAAAATAAAAAATTGCACAAAAGTATTTAGCTATTTAAACATATAGATCTCTAAGAATAAAAGTTACTATGACATTTCATACTCTGTCTCATCTCACCCTGGATATATATTGAAACATACATGTGTTAATTATTTGATCTCAAGATATGTGGAACAAGATTATAAGTCCCCAAAACCCCCATCATTGTGTGATACTTTATTGCAAAATATCAATGCTATATGTGTCTATCGATGACCGAGCACCATAATGCTAAATGCTCATTACTTGAATAGAGCAGGTCGGACACACGGATGTGCTAGATTCAAGCATATGTCAGCAGACCCTCTCAGGAGGTCTTGGGGGAAGTAAAATAATTGAAATGGATGAAAATAGCGCTCAAATGGAATGGGAACAGCATGAAGAGGCCTGGACACATTTCTGATTTCCATTTGGATGCTGGGAACAATGTTGGTAGAGTATTACTCCACATTTATGGACTGATAATAAAACTAACAAGACCGAAGACAAAATGGATTTTACAGGAAAAAATGTTAGCAAATATTTTTTCCTGGATAATGACATGTATATAAGGCAAATTAAAAAAAAGAGAAGAAAAAAAAGTGCCTCCTCTACCTCTTAGCCTATGTTAAGACATAGCGTTTTTGCTGCATGTTTGCACTTTCTCACTGCTTTGAATGTTGAAAAATGCTGTAAAAACAATAATAGAGTTCATATACTGCGTTGTTCAAAAACCCAGCAGTTTTCCATTTCAGTCAGGAAAAAAGAAACAATAATGTAGATTAGATTTATGAAATCTAGCTTTTGCGGGTACTGTAAACATCAGCTTTTAATTTGCATAACATTCTTGAAAAAACATTGCAATAAAAACCACATAAAAAGTGCAGAGTGTGAACATAGCTTTAATTGCTGGCCCATCTTTCACCGTATTTCACCATATTTATTTAAAGCAGGGATTGCAATCCACCCTGGAAGACACATTGAGGAGGGCCTAGAAATACACTTTTTTTTTACTATTTTATGAACGAGAAAGCTGTGGACAAACAAGCGCAAATAGGGTCTTACCCCAAAGAGTGTAGGGTGGGGAGGGGGGAGTAATACTACTCACCAGATGTGGTTGTGAGAGTCACAACCACTATATTAGCATGTATAATCGATCCACGGCTGCGGCCACCCAGAGGCAGATAACAGAGAACAATAGAGAGGGGTGTTTGATGCCGCGCCAACAGATCACTTGCTCAGATAGTCAGACCAATGTCACTTTATTTTCATCCAGGTCTACACGTTTCAGGAGCACCTGCTCCCTTCCTCAGGACCGTCAGTATACAAATAACATCAAATCTGTCTCACAAAAGATCAGACATACAATAAATAGTCATAGTGACGTCATAGGGCCATCCCTCTAAAGAAAAAAACAGGCGGGAAAGAGGTGCCACGTTGTCAGGTATGACGTGTTAAGAAGATTTTGTAGATATATAAATAAAACATAAAATTTAGAACAGTATGAAAATCGTGAATATAAACATTTCACATAGAAGAAAAAAACAAGAAAAAAAACAAAATAGAACAACGAAAAAAGGCAGCAAAAAAACCAAAAATTGTATTAAAAAAGTTTACATCAACGAACAAATATCCGTTGATTTACAATTGATCAAACACATACTAGATGTGAAATACACCGGGATCAAACCAAGGGTAGTGAGGGCGCAAAGGAATATACCAATAGATGTGTGTTGGATTCAATACAAGGGGGAAGCACTATATTAGTGTGTGTCGCCACCCGGGAGTGCATGGTTTTAATCACAAACAAAGGGTGTTCATTTGCAATACTAGCACAAAGTGCAGGTGATAACGTGGAAACAAGTAAAACAAGAAAACATCACCCAAGGATTATACAGGAATCAAGATTCAAGACAGCAGTTTACTATCGGGCAGAAGCGTGGGAAAAAAACGATCCACGCATGCGTCCCAGGTCTGTGTATGGAACCGAGGGTTAAACAAGTTCAAGACCGTGGGAACCAGCTCACAGCGCATGCGCGGCGAACGAATGACCCAGCACTCGCCTGAGACAGCCAAAAAAGAGGACAGCAGAGAGATAGGAAACGAATAGGCAGCCGTACAGGGACATGGCATACCGTGAAAGGGCTTATAACAAGCAAAGGCATAGAATTGGAGAAATGTGCGGAAAAAAACACAACACAGAGATGTGAAAAAAGTATCACTGCTAATTATACCACAAAAAATGTCATGATCCATATCCAAAAATAGGAAGGGTGGGTGCAATAAGGGAGGAGGAAACAAAAAAATGGGTATGGAATAAAGGGAGGCGCGGCATCAAACACCCCTCTCTATTGTTCTCTGTTTTTACTATTTTAAACAGAGTGGAACATCTACAGTGGTAAAGCCTATGCACTAATTGCAAGGGATGAAAAACATTTACCTCGGGGGTATACATCTATATATGTAGGATAATGTTAGAGACAGATCTCATAGACATCCTATAAAAAAATATGTAGGAAAGCATCATAAACACCCTGGAAAAATTAAGGGCGAGGATTGCATGATGACCCTGTTGATATGGTGGAGTAAGAGGATGACAAGAGAAAGAAGAAACCATGAACAACATACTCTTGTTTCATACTCTTGTTCAGGTGGGAAGGTCTTCCTCCACCTCCTCCTCCTTAGCCTTCTCCTCCTCATTATCATCCAATTCGCCCTAAGAAGATAAGATGAGGCTAGGCTGGGTAGTATCACCCTGTGTACGTTCTTCCTCCATCTCCACCTGGTCCACATGAAAAGCTTTCTCTTCAATCGTGAGCAGCAAGCATTTGAGTAGACACAGAATTGTTATTGTTACACTGATTATGGTGTCATCACCGCCTTTTATCTTGGTTGATTCCTCAATTTTTGGATAACCTCACAACTAGACATCCATGCCCACTTGTTGGTTCTTATGTGCAGAAGCTGACTGACATACCAACGTGCATGTTGCAGCAGGTATTCAACCAGTGCCATCTGCTGCTCACAAAGCCTTGACAACGTATAATGTGGAGTTCCAGCGAGGGGTCATGTTGCATACCAGTGGGTTAGCTGGCACTTGCAAGCATTGCTGCAGCACGGACAGGTTGTCAGCTGCTGTAGCTAACTTGAGGAAATAGGTACACATGCGGTGTAGTTTCAGACGTACCTGAGGCAAATCTGGGTAGTTTTTCATAAACTATTGAACCACCAAATTGAGCATCTGTGCCAGCTTGCCAAGCTTCAGAGCAGCCAACAGCTCACAGCCATTATCACACATGACCATGTCTGGTTGTAGATTCAGCGGCAAGAGCCTCGGATCTGTCTAATCTGTTAAACCTTTCAATAACTCTGCGGCGGTGTGCTGTTTATCACCAAAGAAATGAGGTTCAGCAGAGCCTGTTGCCTATCCATCTTGTTACTGATCTGGACAACAATTCGGAGATGGAGGATGATGAAGAGGAGGTGGAGGCAAGAACTGATGTAGAAAGTTAGGGACACCCTGATGAAACTAGGGCCGTCAGTACCACATGTGCAGTTTCAGGGTCCGACTCAGTCCCAGCCTCCAGAATGTTCACTAGTGTGCATCAGGAAAATGTAGCTTCCATGGCCAAAAGCACTTTTTTCACGTGTCGGTGGTTAAGTATACTTTCCCAGTAACTGCATTGGTCAGGCCACGGGTGATATTATGGGACACCAGCTTGTGCAAAGCAGTGATAGCACACTAGCAGAAATAGTGCTGGCTGGGGACAAGTACTGATGGATTGCCTCCGCCATGAGATTGCGTAAAGACTCAGTGTCCAGAAGCCTAAATGAAAACAGTGCAAGTAGTCTGCACTTGGACAAGGAAGTATACATGGTTGTTGATGGTGGTTGTAAATGGACAACAACAGATGCATGGTGAGGTTCCCTTGTATCTGCGCCCTGCACAGGGGATTGGCAAGCATGTAGTACAGGGGAGGAGGCAGTGGTGTCACCCACAGACACTGATTATGGACCCAGACGTTCCACTCAGCTAGGTGTGTGCTTTGATAACATTGGCCTGAGCATGCTGGTGGAGATCAGGCTGGTAGTTATCAGGCCCCTGCTAATCTTGGTATGGCCCTGGTTTCAAATCACTGTTTTCTTCTCCGCATTTTCTGTTGGCCTGAGATCTTACCGCTTGTGGGTACTCTGAGGACAGTTGCCCACCTTCTGCCACTGGTCAGTCCACTGCCTTTTCCTGTGTGTTGCAGTGTTGTGGATTCCACCCCCTCCGCTCTGTATTGCTTGCTCTGCATGCCATCTTGCCAAGTTGGGTAAGTGACTTTATCATCCATCCCCTTGTCCTCCACTTCCACACCCTCCTGAATTTTAACTTAAGAACAGGACTTGTTAGCATCTTTGTCTCAATATCTTCCACCTCTTGAGACAGTAATTGCTGTTCCCCACTGTTGTCTTATTCTGACTGTTGCTGCTCAAATATTTGAGCATTACCACACAATCTCCTCATGTCCCTCTTAAAACGTGCATAGATAGAGACCAGAAAGAGCAAAAAATGAAAAACTAAAGAGCTCCTCGGAGTGTTTGAGTGTAGAATCACTTGAATTCTGCTACTCGATTTGGTGGGATGAAGGAGAAATAGGGTGAGGATTATTTGGTCCAGACCTTGACTAGTGAGACTGGACTGTGCAGAAGACAGGGGGGTGCTTGAAAACATTATCTGCTATCCAATTCATCACCTGTTCACACTGATCTGAATTCAACAGCTGAGTCCCATGCCCCCTGCAAAGTAAGATAGGAAGCTAGGTCTAGATGATGAGTGTGTTTGTTGTGCTCCCGCAGCAGGCACAGTTTGTCTTGGCTTGCGGTCATGACCTCTGCGTCCATCACCATCAGCAAGATGTCCAATTTCCATCACCTTGCACATTTTAAATTAGGGATGCAGCTAAGAGCGATATTAATAAGGCCCAGAATAAAATAGGTGTATGCCTGAAAAGTACTTTTGGTTTTACATTGCAGCACCAAGTACTGTAAGTCAATAACCCCTGCCAAGATGCCTATAAGGCTAAACTATCCTTTCTCCAACAACTCTCCCTACACTAAATGCAGCTATCAGCAGTATTATTGGAAAACAGAATAGATTAGTTTTCGCCCTTGAAAAAGACTTTTGGTTTTATGTTACAACAGCAAGGACTGTAAAGGGGGCTTTACACGCAACAACATCGCTAAAGAGATGTCGTTGGGGCCACGGAATTTCTGACGCACATTCGGCCTCGTTATCGACATCGTTGCATGTGACACAGACGAGCGACCGCTTACGATCAAAAATACTCACCTAATCATTGATCGTTGACACGTCATTCAAATCCCAAATATCGTTGATGGTGCAGGACGCAGGTTGTTCGTCGTTCCTGACGCAGCACACATCGCTATGTGTGACACCCCAGGAATGATGAACAACACCGTACCTGCGTCCTCCGGTAACGAGGTGGGCGTGACTTTCATTCGGCTGCTCTCCACCCCTCCGCTTCTATTGGACGCCTGCCATGTGATGTCGCTGTGATGCCGCATGAACCGCCCCCTTAGAAAAGATTCAGTTCACCGGCCCCAGCGACGTCGTTAGGCAGGTAAGTTCGCAATAATGCCTGCCTAGATGCTTCTAATGCTAAACTAGAGCTTCTCCAGCAATTCTCCCTACACTAAATGCAGCTATCAGCGGTATTATTAGAGACTAGAATAGATTGTTTACATTGCAGCAGCAAATACTACAAGGCAATAACCCCTGCCTAAAAGCCTCTAATGCTAAACTATCCCTTCTCCAGAAACATTACCTACACTAAATGCAGCTATCATCAGTGTTATTGCAGAATAAAATAGCTTTGTCTGTGCACTGAAAAAACTTTTGGTTTTACGTTGCAGCAGCAAGGACTGTAAGGCTATAATACCTGCCTAGATGCCTTTAATACACTTTCCCTTCTCTACCAGCTAGCCCTAAACTTAATGCAAATAACAGTGGTATTATTAGATAATATAATAGATTTTTTACATTGCAGCACCAAAGATTGTAGGGCAATAATCACGCTAATATAATATCACTAGTGTAACGGGGTGCCAGGGGCGCCTCTGGGCTTGTAGTCGTGGCCCCTTCTGTCAGGCTTACCCCTGGCTCCGCCGTCACTATCGGGACGGGAGATGTCTCGGTGGGGCAGAGTGTGGTGGTGCAGATGTCGTCCGACGTATAAACACTCTCCAGGCATGGTTCGATGCAAATAAAAGACATTCTTTATTTCACAACTCTTTCCAAAAACCGGCAGTTACAGATGACTTCACGTTCTTTTCTTAGCTGGGGAAAGCCTGCCCTGACGTCTCCTCCAGTGGGGATGTGCCCGGCTACTCTACTTCACCTGGCTCCCACTTATGGCTACCCACAGCCCGGACCCACACCGGGACTGCTTCGCACTATGAGGTTCCGCCCGCTCCTTTTCTCTCCGGCTTCCCTGTTCTTCCAGCTCCCTTCTTTCTTTCTTTCTTTCTGCCCACTCAGCTCCACACTCTGCCCCTGGCTGTTTCTTCTCTCCTGTCCCGGACACAACTAACTTCAACACACACACTTCTCTCTCTAAGCTGCCAGCTCCTCCTCTCTCCTGCCCTGTTTCTATGGGGACAGCCGTCCCACCCGGGCTCTAGGGGAAAACCCACTGCACAGTAAAAACATGTTCATTAATAACATCAACAGTAACTACCCCAGAGTGAGGTATCTTCAGGGGGAAACTGCACCTCCTTGTAAGGGGTCTGCCAACCCCTTACATTCCTCCCCTCTTTAAGCCTAAGCCTCCCGGCAAGGCATAAATCTAAAACTACACATAAAAGGCAACAGGATCATTGCAAGGAAACAACAAGCAAGTTCACCTTTGGGGCAACCGCAAGGGGCGCACCAGTCCAGTGCCCGGAGTTCCTCCTGGAAGCTCCCGGTCTTAGTGGAGTTTCTGCCCGGAGGCTTTTGCAGCACTCCCGGTCTTAGACGTTAGCCAGGCTCTGTTGTATAGCCAGCACCGCCGGGGTCCCCTTCTCTGGATCGGCGCTCCTCTGCCCAGGGTAGTTGCTGCTAACGCGGCCACCACATCTTGCTGCTTTCTGGAGGTCTCCATCTCGTTTTCAGTCAGCGTCTCTGATAATGGCGGCGGGGTCAGTGGAGATGCTGGAGGAAGTGGAGGCGGGCCTATTTTTCCCGCTCTTGGGTATACTCCACCCCCAGTCTCACACATTAGGTCGACCCCTCCGCGGCGGTTCTTCTTTTTCCTTGGAACACCGCCCACTTCACATATTTTCATCCGTGCCCTGGGACCGGCACCTCCCCTCTTTGGGCGGAGTACTCCGAACTTCTTTTTCGGCACCGGCCAGCCCCAGGCTCTTCTTTTGGCGCCAATTCTTTGCGCGCTTTCTGTGTCCTCAAAGACAACGGCCATCTTGCCGCCATCTTGTGCCCGGTCCAACGCTTCAGGCACTTCTTTTTCTTTTTCTTCCCACCATGGGATCGGGAACCTTCGCTGAAAATCTGTATCCTGTGCCCGGTCCAACGCCTTAGGCACAGTTTCTTCTTCTCGGTTAGGGACCCCTTGCATGGAATCCGCATCCTGCCGACTACGCCACATGTAACGGGGTGCCAGGGGCGCCTCTGGGCTTGTAGTCGTGGCCCCTTCTGTCAGGCTTACCCCTGGCTCCGCCGTCACTATCGGGACGGGAGATGTCTCGGTGGGGCAGAGTGTGGTGGTGCAGATGTCGTCCGACGTATAAACACTCTCCAGGCATGGTTCGATGCAAATAAAAGACATTCTTTATTTCACAACTCTTTCCAAAAACCGGCAGTTACAGATGACTTCACGTTCTTTTCTTAGCTGGGGAAAGCCTGCCCTGACGTCTCCTCCAGTGGGGATGTGCCCGGCTACTCTACTTCACCTGGCTCCCACTTATGGCTACCCACAGCCCGGACCCACACCGGGACTGCTTCGCACTATGAGGTTCCGCCCGCTCCTTTTCTCTCCGGCTTCCCTGTTCTTCCAGCTCCCTTCTTTCTTTCTTTCTTTCTGCCCACTCAGCTCCACACTCTGCCCCTGGCTGTTTCTTCTCTCCTGTCCCGGACACAACTAACTTCAACACACACACTTCTCTCTCTAAGCTGCCAGCTCCTCCTCTCTCCTGCCCTGTTTCTATGGGGACAGCCGTCCCACCCGGGCTCTAGGGGAAAACCCACTGCACAGTAAAAACATGTTCATTAATAACATCAACAGTAACTACCCCAGAGTGAGGTATCTTCAGGGGGAAACTGCACCTCCTTGTAAGGGGTCTGCCAACCCCTTACACTAGTACAGCATTTCTGTGGTACAGTGTGCCAAGCATGGCATCAAAGGGTCTTATATAGATCCAATGACACAATGTGGCTGGACGATCATGGCAATGCCAGTAGCCAACATAGTTGGCAGGCAATTTCCCCATGTTTAGTGGCTAAAAGAGCCACAAATCATGCAGGGCTGAGATTCTATCATGGCACCCGAACAAACGGGGTACTCAATTGCGTACCGAGCATGCCAAGCACCCCATTACTCGATCGAGTACCGAGCAGTGCTGAGCACGCTTGCTCATCACTAGTGTCTTTATCTTAGCTCCCAATATTTGTGAAGTGTATCAAGTGTTCAATGATATTGAATTTATTGAAATATTTTGCAGCATGTCCTAATATTATATTATATTTGTGAGAAATTAGAGTCCAAAACCAAATTGAAGAAAAGGTTTAGACACATCTGTACAATGAACTGTGTTGCGCTTCACCACTGTCCGAACCTCAGACCTGTCACAGAGCGCAATTTTGACAAACAACTAAAATGCAGTATTTACAAATATGTTTGCGAAATCCCAAGCAAAAATTAAATACGACCTTTTCACATAATTATTTGCTTGACTGAAAATCATGCTGCAAGACTTTTCCATGCTATACTGATCTACTTCACAAATTTAAGCTCTTATTCCTCAAACAATTCGAGGCGCTTATTTGTAATATTTTACTTCCTTCTTGATTCCACGGTCTATGAATCTGTTACTGATCTCAGATGATATTTGTGACATATGTCAAGAGATTCTGTCATACCACTCCCAAAATGAAACACAATCCCCTTATGTTTCATTTTGCACCTCCTCTATATTTTAGATCCTCTGCCTGCCTAACCATCTGTCCTCTCAATTTCATTCTCCTATACTGTGCCTTTGCTGTGTCAGCAGCTGCAGTTTCTAAACTTTTAAATTCATCTCTCATCAATTTTCTGTTCAACCCAAATATCAAGAACTCCACTCTAGACATCACATCAGGTAACTAGACATGAATGTATCAATTTACAGAGGAAAATATTTGAATTAAATTTCCTGAAATTCATGTTTTTACTAGGCAGGAGCGGACCCATGGATGGTCGGGTTTGGCCGAACTTTATTCCAAAGTTCAGACCAGGTGCCCCAACTTCACCGGAACTCGAACCCGGACCCGGGCAACATGTAAGTCAATAGGGACCCAAACTTAAGTGCTGTAATATGGTCCTTGTAGCGGTTAAGGGGCTGCAAAAGGAAGCAAAAGGGGTTAAGAGCAGGACAATTATGCATACTGTGCTATCCTGAAGATAAGACAGCAGTCAGACTGCTGTCAAGGCAGACAGTTTATGTGTGACGCCCTGGCCTATCAGGTCGTCACAAGGGTGCCGTGCAATCTGCCCTTCTGCATAGTTCCCGCTTCTCCTTGGTTACGGGTCCTGTCCCTTTGGTGTTGCTAAGAACAGGTATACACAAATCCTGAGGAACACTCTGCACCACCCACCCATTGGGCAGCCTCAGGGGAATAGGGCCGCCCAAATGGAGGGATGGTAGAAGGAGGGCCAGAAGTGTCTGTAGTAGTCAAAGAGTGTCAGTGAGCAGTGACAGGAAGAGGTCACGCTGCAAAGCTGGGCTCCTGTTCCAGTCCAAGTGCCAGACGTTGGCCTGGCCTGGAAGAAGCTGGAACCCCGGTCGCAGGGGGTAGTGGCAAGGGGCACGGTACTGCCATGGAGGGCAGTTCGGTGGCCTTGTGCTTCAACCGGGCAGGGGCCAGGGCACGAAGTGGTACGCGGACCCTAGGCTAAGAAGTAGCTTTATGCAGCCCAGTAATTCACCCAACGAGGACGGAACTTCATGAACCATTCTCCACCCGCTTCAAAATCGGGGTACTAGCGCAATGAGGGGGATAGGACTTCCCAATACCGTCCAGAAAATCCCAAGCGTGAACCCTGAGAGAAAGCTCACCCTGCTAGCCACGCAGGTGAGTGGGACCTGAGTAGTTTTAGACAAAAGGGATCCACCAAGACTAAATACAGTGCCATGGGACAAGGCTTCAGACCAACCAGCAACGCCAAAAGGGCACGGACCCAGCGTTTTCAGACAAGGCTACAGGACATTCAGGACTTTGGTTTACCCGGTGTCAGTGTCAGAATCTCTGGACTGTGTGAGTACGTTGTGCCCCTTTGCTTCCAACGGATCCCCAACCTATCATCACCGAGCCCCGGGACACCTTCCCCTGCCCACGGAGGGGTTAACATCACCAGCTGCCATCCCATCACTCCCAGGCGCTCTCCCTCTCTCCTAAACGCAGCAGCGGTGGTATCCCATTTTACCATGACCCGTGGGTGGTGTCACGAACACTATCCAATCCACCCTTTCTTCCCCTTTTTCATTTTGAGCATTCGTGCGACCCCGCCTCGGGTCCGGAGACCCCTCGAGCCACTGCGGATCCGGATCCGAGTAGCCCGTCGGCTATCGCGAGGGCGGCACACCCTCGAAAAACTTGGCGTCACGAACAGGATGCGAGCAGGACCCACTAACCTGGATGACGTGCGCCTTGAGAAGTGAAGTTCGGTAGTCCAAATCCTTTCTCCTTCGACGTCCGCCATTTTCCCGCTGTTTTCATGACAAAAACGCCATCTTCCTCGGAAAGCGCGCGAAGCCGAAGCCCTGCCCTTCGTCCTCAGCCTGAAACAGGAACCGGAAGTTCCCAGAGGGCCACAGCGCGCGAAAGAGTGCTAGGAGAAAACTGAGGGGGCACGCGAAGATGTCGGCTCCAGACGATGGGAATGTGGTGGCACTGTCTCCACCCGACCAGGGTAATGCTGATGCGGCAGATGCTGCTCCGGACGCAAGAGCGGGGGCACCGGTACCTGACGCCGTTGTGTCCATAATGCCCATAACTCTGCCCTATGTGCCGGGCGCTGCCTGGCTTCCCCAGTATGACGGCCGGCCAGACACACTGCAGGGGTTCAGGAGGAAGATTTGTAAGGTGCTTGACATGTATGCCCTTAATGGGTGGCAGCGGGCGTCAATGGTGCTTGGGCAGCTGACCGGCATGGCTGAACTATAAGTAGAGACATGGACTGAGGCAGATAGGACCTCAGTAACTGCCATTTTCCAGAGACTGGGAGCTGTGTTTGAGACCCTCACTGAAGCGGAGTTACAGATGAGGTTTTACAGCTGCAAGAAATGGCCCCAAGACAGCATTAAGGACTACGCCTTAAAGCTACAGGCAGCGCTGCAGACCCTGAGACTGACCAACGACATTGGAGAGCCAAAGGGAAATAGAATGCTAGTGGAGCAACTCCTGCAGGGCCTTGAGTCAGTGGAGGACCGCAAGCAGCTACCACTGTGGGCCCTAGAACACCCTGCTTTGGACTTTGCTACTTTGAAAGAACGGGCGATTAAGGCCCTGCAGCCCCCAGAGACTCCTGATTCCCCACTCCCAGCTCAGCAAGTGGATGCTTCCCTATTTCAAGTGAGGACGCCTGCATTAACCCTGCCTGAACCAGCCCTTTTAGCAACATCCGGGGCCGGGACCAGTGAGTTGTCTACCCAAGTACAGCAGCTAACCAGAGATGCCACCCAGATCCTGGAGGCTATGCAGCTAAAGTCCAGGACCACCTCGTCAAGGGAGATCCAATTGGCCGACTGTACAGAGGACATTCCCTGGTTGAGGAAGCGGACCTCAGCATACAAGTGACGGAGCGGCGACCGATACAGCCCACCTGTTTGCTACAAGTGCAGCAAGACCGGCCACTACGCAAAAAACTGTCCTTTAAACGAGCAACCCCTGGGGCCAAGAGCCAATCCCCAGAAACAAAATTGCCAAGACCCAGCAGATTGGAGAGAGCGGTACGTAGGGGGACGGCCCACCGATTCTATCAGCCTGAATGGGATCTCAACTTCTGCACTCCTCGATACCGGCTCTCAGGTAACAACTATTACTTATGTACTATATAAGATGTTCTGGCTGGATGACGACTTGACACCGCCAGATGACTTTCTGACTATCTATGCTGTCAACGGGTTACCTGTGACTCAAATTGGGTTCAAAAAGGTGACCATTAAAGTGGGCCATGTAGAGTTAGGGGCCCTTTGCACACTACGACATCGCATTTGCGATGTCAGTGGGGTCAAATCGAAAGTGACGCACTTCCAGCGTCGCTCTTGACATTGTAGTGTGTAAATCGTTTTAACTACGATTACCGAGCGCAAAAGCGTCGGTATCGTATGATCGGTGTAGTGTCGGTCATTTTCATTATTTTGGCTGCAGCGACGGTAAGATGTTGTTCCTCGTTCCTGCGTCAGCACACATTGCTGTGTCTGAAGTCGCAGGAGCGAGGAACATCTCCTACCTGCGTCCCGTCTGCAATGCGCTCCGCTCTCAAACATTGTGATGATCATACAGTCAGGGCCAGAAATATTTGGACAGTGACACAAGTTTTGTTATTTTAGCTGTTTACAAAAACATGTTCAGAAATACAATTATATATATAATATGGGCTGAAAGTGCACACTCCTAGCTGCAATATGAGAGTTTTCACATCCAAATCGGAGAAAGGGTTTAGGAATCATAGCTCTGTAATGCATAGCCTCCTCTTTTTCAAGGGACCAAAAGTAATTGGACAAGGGACTCTAAGGGCTGCAATTAACTCTGAAGGCGTCTCCCTCGTTAACCTGTAATTAATGAAGTAGTTAAAAGGTCTGGGGTTGATTACAGGTGTGTGGTTTTGCATTTGGAAGCTGTTGCTGTGACCAGACAACATGCAGTCTAAGGAACTCTCAATTGAGGTGAAGCAGAACATCCTGAGGCTGAAAAAAAAGAAAAAATCCATCAGAGAGATAGCAGACATGCTTGGAGTAGCAAAATCAACAGTCGGGTACATTCTGAGAAAAAAGGAATTGACTGGTGAGCTTGGGAACTCAAAAAGGCCTGGGCGTCCACGGATGACAACAGTGGTGGATGATCGCCGCATACTTTCTTTGGTGAAGAAGAACCCGTTCACAACATCAACTGAAGTCCAGAACACTCTCAGTGAAGTAGGTGTATCTGTCTCTAAGTCAACAGTAAAGAGAAGACTCCATGAAAGTAAATACAAAGGGTTCACATCTAGATGCAAACCATTCATCAATTCCAAAAATAGACAGGCCAGAGTTAAATTTGCTGAAAAACACCTCATAAAGCCAGCTCAGTTCTGGAAAAGTATTATATGGACAGATGAGACAAAGATCAACCTGTACCAGAATGATGGGAAGAAAAAAGTTTGGAGAAGAAAGGGAACGGCACATGATCCAAGGCACACCACATCCTCTGTAAAACATGGTGGAGGCAACGTGATGGCATGGGCATGCATGGCTTTCAATGGCACTGGGTCACTTGTGTTTATTGATGACATAACAGCAGACAAGAGTAGCCGGATGAATTCTGAAGTGTACCGGGATATACTTTCAGCCCAGATTCAGCCAAATGCCGCAAAGTTGATCGGACGGCGCTTCATAGTACAGATGGACAATGACCCCAAGCATACAGCCAAAGCTACCCAGGAGTTCATGAGTGCAAAAAAGTGGAACATTCTGCAATGGCCAAGTCAATCACCAGATCTTAACCCAATTGAGCATGCATTTCACTTGCTCAAATCCAGACTTAAGACGGAAAGACCCACAAACAAGCAAGACCTGAAGGCTGCGGCTGTAAAGGCCTGGCAAAGCATTAAGAAGGAGGAAACCCAGCGTTTGGTGATGTCCATGGGTTCCAGACTTAAGGCAGTGATTGCCTCCAAAGGATTCGCAACAAAATATTGAAAATAAAAATATTTTGTTTGGGTTTGGTTTATTTGTCCAATTACTTTTGACCTCCTAAAATGTGGAGTGTTTGTAAAGAAATGTGTACAATTCCTACAATTTCTATCAGATATTTTTGTTCAAACCTTCAAATTAAACGTTACAATCTGCACTTGAATTCTGTTGTAGAGGTTTCAATTCAAATCCAATGTGGTGGCATGCAGAGCCCAACTCGCGAAAATTGTGTCACTGTCCAAATATTTCTGGACCTAACTGTATGTCTCTATTTGCTGGCTATTTTATCTATGCCATATGCACTTTGGCGCTGAGGTATACTATCATGTTATGCAATTTCAATGACCATGGTTATGATTTCATGTGCTAAATCCTTAATGTATTAAAACACTTGTCAGTGCGGGCCCCCCCCTTTTTTTTTTTCCCTGCCTTGCTGGGAATTAACCCATAAGGTGCCGACTGCACATTATTGTCCGAACTCATCTTTGCATGCCACTAAATATTGTACTTACAATGTGGAGAATTCTTTGATACATTTCATGGATATTTTGGATCTATTAATTAGCAAATTTTTTTAGATCTGTATCAATTGGTATATTATCCCGGAGCTATTGTATTACAACTTGAGGCCTTTTTGTGATGTATTGTCTGTTTTAAGTGATTTTAAATTGTGTGTTTTTTCATTGACCCAATAAAATATTATTATACATTATTGAAATTTCTTTATTATTATTCTTGATGTGCGCCCGGGTTATGTGTGCCTTTTTCTCCTTTGTGTATAATTCTGTTTTCACACATAGGGCAGCACTCATATGATCACTCCAGGCTGTGCACCCCTCCTCCCCAATATTCACAATTGAGGAGGCAGGATGGCACCAGTCAGCGAGCACCACTTCAGCCGATCATCACCCAGCAGCCTCTGAAGATTGTGGCTCTGGACCATGTTAAGTTAACCCCCAGTCGCAGTGGATACACATATGCACTCACCATGGTTGATCACTACTCACGGTTCTTGGTGGTAGTACCTGTCAAGGACTTGATAGCCAGCACAGCGGTGAAGGCATTCCAGGCCCATTTCTGTAGGCCGCATGGGTATCCTGACCGAGTCCTGACGGGTCAAGGCCCCGCTTTTGAAGTCGAGATCTTCCAGGAGTTCTGTAGTCTGTATGAGTGCAAGAAGATCCGCACTACCCCTTACCATGAACAGATGAATGGGATGTGCGAGAAGATGAACCACCTGGTGATTAACTTGTTGAAGACCCTTCCCTTGGAGGAGTGGAACTTGTGGCCTGAGAAATTACCGGATTTGGTAGACATGTAAAACCATATCCCGGTGGGATCCACCAAGTGCGCCCCAGTGTACCTGATGAGGGCTCGGCCTGGAAGACTCTCAGTGGACTTGGAGATGGGGGTTGAATTACCTGAGACTTATGCACCTGGAGAAGATTGGGACTCACGTCGCCAAGCTCAGTACAAGCAGATTCAGAGGTGTGTCGAAGAAAGCTTGAATCAAACACGGGAGCGGCAAGAGAGGAACTTTAACAAACAAGCTAAAGCAGCCCCCTTCGCTACCGGGGAAGTGGTGTTGAAAAGAAAAAGGAGACAGCACAAGTTGGATAATCAGTGATAAAGGGAGCCGTATGTGATACAGCCGTCTAACTGTTACGAACCGGCGCCGCCGCAGCCGCAAGCAGTCTGCTGCGGTTCCTGTTGCGCCCAGGCGCCGGCTGCCGTTCTTGGCCGTGCCTCGGGTCGTCCAGTTGGCTGTTCCTTCCACCACGTCTAAGTGTGGAGAGGCGGCTAGTGCGCATGCGTGCGCCGATTTACCCCAGCCAGAGTCTAAGCCCGGTGTTTTGCCTAGTGAGCATGCTCAGCCTGTTTGTGTTATGTCTGAGACTAAGTCCTCAGTTCAGGCTACTGAGCATGCTCCCACAATTAACCCTAACAGCCTCTTTGCACAGGTACTTGGACTTCGTGCGAGGTCTAAGTTCTGGGATGTGCCTACTGAGCATGCTCAAACTGATAGTCTGCTTTCTGAGCCTGTTCCTCAGGCTACTGGGCATGCTCAGGCACTTAGTGCACCAGAGGCTAGGTCCGGTAAGGACCTCACTGAGCATGGCCGTGAGGTGGCAGGCCCTGATAGGGCAGAGGGTGTCAGGTGTCCTGATGACGTGGCAACTCCGGACTGGCTCGCAGAGGCCCGCCCCTATGATCTGGCACCTCAGTATTGGTCGTCAGACGATGACTGGTGAAGTGTTTGGGGCGTGGCTGCCATGAGGTCATCAATGACGTGGCGGTTCCGGATAGGTCACATGTGACTTCACTGATGACATGGCACTCTGCTATTGGACCTTGGTGGTTCCACCCTGGGTTTGGGGTGGACCCAGGTTATAAAAGGGGCTGGAGACAGCATGGAGGTGCGCAGTCTTCACTTTTGCTCAGTCAGAGCACACCTCCATGTTAGAGCCTCATTGCGGCCTAAGCCTATGTTGGGAAGCGGTAGGTAGGGTTAGGCGAACGGTGCCTGTCACGCCAAGATTCGTGGCTCGGCACATCAGGGTCAGGCGCCGTGCTTCCCTCCTGCCGTTCCAGTCTTGCTATAGCAGCCCAGTGGCGTTAACTGGGCTGCGGCTGTTGTGCTTCCTGTCCGATTGTGCCCCCTACGCACACGGACAACGCACCTGCTGCGCCACCTGTCTGATTGTGCCCCCTACGCACACGGACAACGCACCTGCTGCGCCACCTGTCCGGTTGTGCCCCCTACGCACACGGACAGCGTACTCCAGGACCCCTGTGGAGTTAACAGGGTGTTCCTTATTTTCCTCGGCTTCCCGGTCAACGCTACTGGTGTACCCATCTGGCCTGACGTGTCCTACACACACGTGGCCAGTCGAGAGGTGGCCAGAAACGCTAATCGGAGGACCGCTCGGCCTGACGTGTCCTACACACGTGGCCGACAGGGCGCTTTCGTGGCGGTCTTCCGGTCAACGCTACCTGGTTACCACCCGGCCTGACGTGTTTCCTGCACACGTGGTTGGTGTAGCGCTAGGTGCACCAAAACGCTAATCGGGTTGTCGTCCGGTCTGACGTGTCCCAACACACGTGACCGGTTCCCAGAGTTCCTGGGTTATCTCAGAGCCATCCAGCTCTATAGTCTCCGCCTAACCCTCAGGTGCCAGCAGCTCCTTTGTCATCTGGAGCACGGTGGGCCCCGACTGGCGATTAGGATATATACCCCCTGGTCCTAATCTGCCGGTTCCCCCGTAACAGTAAGACTGCGCCAGGGTCTGGCTGGCATGGCGGAGATGGAGCAGCTACGTCAGTTCATGCTGCAGCTTGATGCCAGAGTGAGGTCTCTGGAGAAGTCTGCTCTTGCTGCTGATATGGATGATGTGGTGGCTCAAGCGGCTGCAATGGTGTCCGTCACCAAGCCTACTCCAACTCTCCCTCACCTCTCGCTGCCCAACAAGTTTACGGGGAACAGCAAGGCATGTAGGGGATTCGTGAACCAGTGCTCAGTCCATCTAGAGCTGTTGGCTGCACGGTTTCCTACAGAGAGGTCAAAGGTGGGGTTTATCATCTCCTTGCTCTCTGATAGAGCACTGGAGTGGGCTACACCATTGTGGGAGAGGAATGACCCCATAGTACAGGACTCTAAGGAGTTTTTGGAGTCCTTGCGACAAGTGTTCCTGGGGCCTCAGGTCACTCACAACTCGGCCCTACAGCTACTGACTTTGGAGCAGGGGCGTACCTCCTCAAGTCAATATGCTGTGAGTTTCAGGACACTTGCTGCAGAACTGGGGTGGTCAGAGAGGACTCTCATTCCACTGTTCTGGAGAGGATTAGCCTCGCACGTGAAGGACGCATTAGCGTCGCGTGAGGTACCAACTACCCTTGAGGGCCTCATGACTCTGGCTACCCGCATTGACCTGCGGACCTCCGAACGTCAGCTGGAGCGCAGGTCAGAGGGTCGTTCAGCCACTGTAGTGGTCTCTCCTACTGCACCTCCCTTAGAGGACATCTCTGTCCCTATGGACATCGCTAGGGTTGGTGTTGCTAGGTCTTCGAGTCGCAAGGGCATTTCCTGTTTCGCTTGTGGGCAGTATGGTCATTATGCCAACCGTTGCCCAAAGCGTCAGGGTAAGCGACCGCGATTGGTGACCGTAGCTGGAGGTAGACTGGACTCTGCATCATCCATTAGGGTGACGTTTCCCGCGTCCATTTCCTTTAAGGGGTCAACATGGTCCACAAGGGCAAGTGTGGACACAGGTGCTGGGGATAGTTTCATTTCCTCCTCTTTTGCCCGGCGGCATGCCATCCCGCTGGTGCAAATGCCAAGGCCAGTAAGAGTCCGTGTGGTGGATGGGTCCTTGTTGCCCAAGGTAATTCACCAGCGGACAGTGCCCATTACCCTTGCCATGTCATCTGGTCATAGGGAGACCATTTCATTTCTGGTTCTCCCTAAGGGTGCAGATAATATTCTGCTGGGTATTCCTTGGTTGAAGCGGCATTCCCCACATATCGACTGGTCGTCTGGGGTGATTACGCGGTGGAGCGAGTCTTGTAGCTCCCACTGCATGTCTCCATCTTCCGTCCGTCGCTCAGTGGTATCTGTGGCGACTATAGACCATTCGAGTGGGAGGGCCGCTAGAGGGGGGTGGAATTTTACGAACCGGCGCCGCCATAGCCGCAAGCAGTCTGCTGCGGTTCCTGTTGCACCCAGGCGCCGGCTGCCGTTCTTGGCCGTGCCTCGGGTCGTCCAGTTGGCTGTTCCTTCCACCACGTCTAAGTGTGGAGAGGCGGCTAGTGCGCATGCGTGCGCCGATTTACCCCAGCCAGAGTCTAAGCCCGGTGTTTTGCCTAGTGAGCATGCTCAGCCTGTTTGTGTTATGTCTGAGACTAAGTCCTCAGTTCAGGCTACTGAGCATGCTCCCACAATTAACCCTAACAGCCTCTTTGCACAGGTACTTGGACATCGAGCTGTGTCTAAGTTCTGGTATGTGCCTACTTAGCATGCTCAAACTGATAGTCTGCTTTCTGAGCCTGTTCCTCAGGCTACTGGGCATGCTCAGGCACTTAGTGCACCAGAGGCTAGGTCCGGTAAGGACCTCACTGAGCATGTCCGTGAGGTGGCAGGCCCTGATAGGGCAGAGGGTGTCAGGTGTCCTGATGACGTGGCAACTCCGGACTGGCTCGCAGAGGCCCGCCCCTATGATCTGGCACCTCAGTATTGGTCGTCAGACGATGACTGGTGAAGTGTTTGGGGCGTGGCTGCCATGAGGTCATCAATGACGTGGCGGTTCCGGATAGGTCACATGTGACTTCACTGATGATATGGCACTCTGCTATTGGACCTTGGTGGTTCCACCCTGGGTTTGGGGCGGACCCAGGTTATAAAAGGGGCTGGAGACAGCATGGAGGTGCGCAGTCTTCACTTTTGCTCAGTCAGAGCACACCTCCATGTTAGAGCCTCATTGCGGCATAAGCCTATGTTGGGAAGCGGTAGGTAGGGTTAGGCGAACGGTGCCTGTCACGCCAAGATTCGTGGCTCGGCACATCAGGGTCAGGCGCCGTGCTTCCCTCCTGCCGTTCCAGTCTTGCTATAGCAGCCCAGTGGCGTTAACTGGGCTGCGGCTGTTGTGCTTCCTGTCCGATTGTGCCCCCTACGCACACGGACAACGCACCTGCTGCGCCACCTGTCTGATTGTGCCCCCTACGCACACGGACAACGCACCTGCTGCGCCACCTGTCCGATTGTGCCCCCTACACACACGGATAACGCACCTGCTGCGCCACCTGTCCGGTTGTGCCCCTACGCACACGGACAGCGTACTCCAGGACCCCTGTGGAGTTAACAGGGTGTTCCTTATTTTCCTCGGCTTCCTGGTCAACGCTACTGGTGTACCCATCTGGCCTGACGTGTCCTACACACACGTGGCCAGTCGAGAGGTGGCCAGAAACGCTAATCGGAGGACCGCTCGGCCTGACGTGTCCTACACACGTGGCCGACAGGGCGCTTTCGTGGCGGTCTTCCGGTCAACGCTACCTGGTTACCACCCGGCCTGACGTGTTTCCTGCACACGTGGTTGGTGTAGCGCTAGGTGCACCAAAACGCTAATCGGTTTGTCGTCCGGTCTGACGTGTCCCAACACACGTGACCGGTTCCCAGAGTTCCTGGGTTATCTCAGAGCCATCCAGCTCTATAGTCTCCGCCTAACCCTCAGGTGCCAGCAGCTCCTTTGTCATCTGGAGCACGGTGGGCCCCGACTGGCGATTAGGATATATACCCCCTGGTCCTAATCTGCCGGTTCCCCCGTAACACTAACTTTGATAACCACAAGACCTGTTTGATCAGCAAGGACCATGGAAGAACTACGGCTACGGTATCTTGGGATCATCTAAAGAAGTGCCCAGAACCACTCAGGGTGACGGAAGAGCCTCAACCCCAGCCTCCAGTGGTGGAAAGGAAGAAGAAGGTGATCTGCACTATTTTAGGTCACTTTCCGGAAGATTGGCCTATGCAGAATGGAGCAGTAATAGTCCTTGTGTTAACATTCCCACAACACGTGGAAGAAACAGAACAGGAAGGGCTTACTGACACAGCACCCACTCCAGCACCTAGAGTAGCACCAATTCCCTTGCCACGCACACATAGGGTCTTACTTGCAACACCCAGTACAGAGGGCGAGGAAGATGCAGCGAGTGTATCCATGTCCTTAGAGGAGAGCATGGGTCCAGAGTTAAGAAGGTCTGCTCATGTTAACTTTGGTCAACCTCCATGGAGGTATAGAGAAGAGTGTTAAAGCAAAAATGTTATTGCTGAAAAAGTTAACGATGCCATAAAATTGTTAGGTATCGGTGTTTTCATTTGTTGTTTTTCACAGTTTGTTGTTTTTCATATAGAAACTGCTAGAAAATGAGTGCTTTAATGAAATGGTTTTAAATTAAACGGAAAAGTAACCTGATTTTCCTCTAGATTTGCTACAAGTGTACACTGGTACATGGACTTTGCTAATTTTTCAAGGACTTCATTATTTTAATAGTTAGGTAAAAATGGACCACGGTCACAGGACTTGGCGTGGCCAACACAAACTTGTGTCTTGTACATAATTGCATCTCCTGTGCCACAAGAGTCGTCTGACACCTCCCGGGACCTTAACCCAGTCAAGGACCCACCTTAGGTTTCCAGGCGGAACAGGTTGTTTGGGTGGGGGGTTATTGGGATCTGGGACGTTGGGACTGGACTGTCGCAGGAAGGGACTGCAACGGGGTAGGTTGGGTCCCCGCTGCCATCAAAACCGGTGGCGTCCCCTTGTTGACAGATGAACTCAAAAACAATGTTGCAACGTTAAAGTAAAAGTGCCTCCCTCATTAGGGAAGAATCCTCCTTGGTTACGGGTCCTGTCCCTTTGGTGTTGCTAAGAACAGGTATACACAAATCCTGAGGAACACTCTGCACCATACACACCAAACACCCATTGGGCAGCCTCAGGGGAATAGAACCGCCCAGATAGAGGGATGTTAGGAGGGCCAGAAGTGTCTGTAGTAGTCAGAGAGTGTCAGTGAGCAGTGACAGGAAGAGGTCACGCTGCAAAGCTGGGCTCTTGTACCCGTCCCAGGTGCCAGACGTTGGCCTGGCCTGGAAGAAGCTGGAACCCCGGTCGCCGGGGGTAGTGGCAAGGGGCACAGTACTGCCACGGAGGGCAGTTCGGTGGCTTTGTGCTACAACCGGGCAGGGACCAGGGCACGAAGGGGTACGCGGACCCTAGGCTGGGAAGTGGCTTTATGCAGCCCAGTAATTCACCCGACGAGAACAGAATCTTCATCAACCGCTCTCCACCCACTCCAAAATCGGGGGTACTAGCGCAACGAGGGGGATAGGACTTCCAAAAACCGTCCAGAAAATCCCAAGCGTGAACCCTGAGAGAAAGCTCACCCTGCTAGCCACACAGGTGAGCGGGATCTGAGTAGTTTTAGGCGAAAGGGATCCACCAAGACTAAACACAGTGCCAAGGGACAAGGCTTCAGACCAATCAGCAACACCAAAAGGGCACGGACCCAGCGTGTTCACACTAAAGCTGCAGGGCATTCAAGACTTTGGTTTACCCGGTGTCAGTATCTCTGGACTGTGTGAGTACGTTGTGCCCCTTTGCTTCCAACGGGTCCCCAGCCTACCATCACCGAGCCCCGCTACACCTTCCCCTGCCCACGGAGGGGTTAACATCACTAGCTGCCATCCCATCGCTCCCGGGCGCTCTTCCTCTCCACTAAGCACAGCAGCGGTGGTATCCCATTTTACCACGACCCGTGGGTGGTGTCACGAACACTATCCATCCACCTTTTCTTCCCCTTTTTCATTTCGAGCGGCCACGCGACCCCGCCTCGGGTCCGGAGACTCCTCGGGCCACTGTGGATTCAGATCCGAGCAGCCCGTCGGCTGTCGAAGGGGCAGCACATATGCAAGATGCTTTTTCACCACTTTCCCAACAGATCCCCTATGCCAGCGTCTGTGTCTGTTTGTATGTTTGTAGTCAGACTGCTATACACACCCACCACTGTTTAAATAAAATGAATATTCACTATTGCCTCCACCCAACCTCTGTGCTGGCATCTGTGATTCATTGCAGTCAGTCTGCTGTATTCCTGCAATCCTCACACTGGTTGTCTGCTCTCCTAACCCAAGCATGACAACTGCAAGTGTAATGTAGTGTAATATTAAATTATTAAATAAATAAATGAATAAATAATTTTAAAAAATGTCATGGGTTGTCCCCTATTGTGTTACCAGATAAGGTAAAGCAAACAGCTGGGGCTATCAATCTGGGAAGAGGCCAAAATCCATGAGCCTTCCCTGTCTGATAATATACCTCAGTTGTATGCTTTACCTTGGGGACCCCACGTCTTTAATAAATAATTGAAAAAATGGCATGGGATCCCCCTAGTTTTGATAACTAGCCAAGTTAAAGCAGACTGCTAAGGGCTTGTATTATAAGGATAGGAAGGTCAAGGGATATGTGGCCCTTCCCAGCCTAAAAATAGCAGCGCACAACAGCCCAGAACTGATGCATATATTAGATGTGTCAATTCTGGCTCTGTGCAGTGGCTATTAAGTTTATTCTATTGGGGTTGATGTCAGCTGGGAATAGGCAGCTGGGATCAATGCCAGGAGTTAGTAATGGAGAGATATCGATTAGACACCGCCATTACTAACACAGCAAGTATAGATTTAAAAACACACAGACACAGGAAAAAATAATTTATTTAAAAAAAACACTCCTTAATTCTCTTGTTCATCAATTTAAAAAAAAAAAAATGAAGATCAGATGTAATCCACGGAATCAGCTGTAGTCCAATAACAGTAACCTGAAAGAGATGAGTTGAATAAATTAAAACAAGACAGTACCTCATTCACAACTTTATTAGCTTCACAAAAATACCCCACAGGTCCGATGTAATCCATTGCAATAGTGATCACACAACGATTGGCAATTCTCTAATAAAAGCTATGAAACCTCGAACGAGGCTACACAGGTCAAGCATGGTAATTTCTTATGAGCGGTGACGTCAGTAACTCACTGATGTCACCACTTCTGAGACATTCCTCGTCTCGCAGTGCTCTCCCTGACACTTGGCGACAGTGGTAAGCTAACAGACGTGAGCACCCATGGAAAAATCCGGGGCTGGAGCTGACTGGTAGTAACCACTACAGCCTCGTTCACTTGAACCAGGCTCTATAACATTTTTAGAGAATCAGCAGATAGTGTGGGATTGCTATTTACCATGGATTATGGTCCTGATTTTTGGGGGGAGCTAATAAAGTGGTGAATATGGGACAGTGTCTTTTTTTATTTATTTAAGCTCTCTCTTTTTAAGTCTTTCAGGTTTTCATTATTGGACTACACCTGATTCTGTGGATTACAACTGATCTTCATATAATGTTTTTTAAAATAAGCTATTTTTTCCTTTGTGTTATTTTGAACTTTATACTTATGGGATTAGTAATGGCGGTGTCTGATAGATGCCTATCCATTACTAACGCCTAGGTTTGATGCCAGCTGACAGGACACAGCTACCATCAACTCCATCAACTATTACTTTGATTGCCACCACATCAGGGCAATTGGAAAGAGCCGAGGTGATGTCCCAGAATTGGTGCATCTAATGACTGTTATTTTTTGGCTGGGTGGGGTAAATACCCATTGACCCTCCACCCTGATAAAGCCAGCCCCCAGCTGTCTGCTTTACCTGCTTTTATTTTTGATAATCCTGCTGGTAATCAAAAATATCCCACCACCTGACTCTGAATACTGTTTAGCGTGTGCTCCAGCATGCAAATGACTGGAATTGTCAAGCTGATAATGGCATCGACAGCGCTAAACATCTTCGTCGCCATGTCGAAACTGTGCAGAAGGGTGCATAGGTCCTTGATCTGAGACTCCAGCAGCGTGATCTGCCCCACCTCTGGATCTTGTTGGACCAGGTTATACGTCATAACATATTGCTCGGAGGCTCGGCGGTGCTGCCAAAGTCGCTACATGTGGAGAGTTGAATTCCAGCATGTCGGCACATCGCATTTCAGCTGGTGAACCGGCAGGTCGAAAGACTTCTGGAGTGATGCAAGTCGTTCAGCTGCGGGGTGTGAATGGCAGAAGTGAGCACATAGTGACCGTGCCCTCTGCAGAAGCCCATGTAGGCCGGGATAGTGGGTTAAAAATTGATGAACGACAAGTTTCAACACATGAGCCATACAAGGCACATGTGTCACATTGCCCCGGCGAAGGGCCGTACCCCGGTTTGCAGCATTGTCGCAAACGGCCTTGCCTGGCTGCAGGTTTAGTGGAGACAACCATTGATGAAACTCGGTCTCCAGAGCTGACCACAACTCTTCAGCTGTGTGACTCACATTTCCCAGACATTTCAACGTAAAGACCGCCTGATGCCGTTGAGCTTTGCTGCCAGCATAGTAAGGAGGTGTGCTGCATTCGTTATGCGCAGTTACAACGTGGGTGGCCTGACCAGATAGGCTTGGGGCGGAGGTGGAGGACCCAGACGAGGTGGAAGAGTCAGAAGCAGTTGAGGAACTTCTACATACAGAGGATTGACGCACAACTCGTGGGGACAGCAAGACTTGTACAGCAGACAATACTCCATCTCTCACCATAGTTACCCAGTGCCCAGTCAGCGACATGTAACACCCCTGTCCATGCTTACTGGTCCAAGTATCTGTGGTGAAATGCACCCTGTCACACACAGAGTTTCTCAAGGAAGCGGTGATGTTGTGTGCGACATGCTGGTGTAGCGCAGGCACACCTTTCTTGGAGAAGTAGTGGCGACTGGGCATCTGGTACTGGGGCACAGCGACGGACACAAGGTCTCGAAAATCCTGTGTGTCCACCAGGCGGAAAGGCAGCATTTCTGTAGCCAACAGCTTGCAGATGCTGAAAGTCAGCCTCTTAGCTTTGTCATGGCTAGGAGGAAATGGTCTTTTACTTGTCCACATCTGAGGGACCGAGGGCTGGCTGCTGTGCTGATACAGCATTGAGTAGGGTGTCCCTGGCAAACTGCTGGTCTGTGAGGAAGGTGCAGGCGGAGACATAATGTTGCCTTCATCCAAAGGTGGTGCTCTCCATGTCTGAGAGAGTTCAACCCCAGCAGCTGTTTCCACTTCCAAAACAACTAACGACCTGCCAATCACACTGCCTGTTGCGGGTAAAGAGGTTGAAGGTCTGTGTCCAAAATCATGTGTGACTGCTGTCCCCACAGTAACAGAGGATGAAGAGCACACCGATGCACTTGAAGGGGCAGATGGTGGTTGGCCCGCTCTGTTAGGCCGCATTGTAGCACAGTGAGCTTCCCACTGCGACTGCATTTCAAAGCTATTACCGCATAAAGTGACACCTTTTGGCCTGGTTAGAAGGGTAAAAAGAGGCTGCGTGGTGAAAGTGTTAAACCATAAATATCCCCTCCCAAAAAAACATAAACATAAGGGTGGAAAAAGTAAACACAAATGCGAGCTTAACTTTTTATAAATTAGACATGGCCACAATGAATTTGTAGTAAACAGTAAAAAAAAAAAACACAACACAGAGATTTATTTTTTTTATTAGAAATAAATCAAAAAAAATTGGAGACTCCATCTTTATTATAAAAAAATCCTTAGTATGACATAGTCCACAAGTAGAGCATTGTCAACTCTGCATCATACAGCGTCTATACAGAATGAGAAGCAGAGAGAGCATTGTCAGCTCTGCTTCATCACTCTGTACAGACATCGTCTATACAGAGCGAGAAGCAGGCTGACACTGAGGCCGGAGTTCCACTTCCATATGACTCGTGCAATCTCGCATTGGCATCACTCGGCATGGACTGACACTCTCTGGACATGAGCGCCTCAGCTGCATAGAAATAAATTCAGCTGACCGCTCCTGTCAGAAGAGTGTATGGCCGTACCGGGTGATGCGATTCGAAACACGCACAGTGACAGTAAAAGTTCAATCGAGTTCATGAGCCATGGACTCAGGTGAACCCTGAGGTCACCGCAAACACATCCGAAAACAGCCGAAAGACGGCCGAGTGACAAGCAGAGTAGTGAATACCCCCGGAAGTTAACAGGACGTTCAATGACGTCATAGCCATGTGACCAGTCTGTAAGCCAATGTCTGTACAACATTCAAACCAGACTGGTCACATGGCTATGACGTCATGGAAGGTCCTTTAGCCAGTGTTGGTTTCCAGTGGGCACAGCAATGATCGGACGCGGAAGCAGAAGCGGTAAAGGAGACAAAGTCTGCAAGACACGACGTGGAACCTGTACGTATAATCATAATGTTTTTTAATAATGTGCTTTTTTTTACAGCCCCTGGACCCGAACTGGACCTGAACTGTAACACGACCTTCCAAGAAAGCCCATGTACGGGATCATGTGCACAAACACTATGTGTTCAATACGAACCGGGTTCGCCCATTATTAATGATAAATAATAAAATGTAATTTTTCCTGTTTTCTTTCTAAAAAGGTTGAACAGGTTCATGCATTTTTACATTGAACACAATTGACACATGTCCTTTACATAGATATTTTGCACACCCAACACATGTCAGATTTGTTTTATTGTCACAAGAAGATGGACAGACGCTACATCTCTTCCTTTTTTGGCTGGCATCTGTGCTGATGAAGGCCATGGGTATTGTAGCTGTGCTGGTGGAGGCCATGGAGTCTCTGTCTTGAGCATGCTGCTATACACTATTGAACATGGCTGCTGCTCCTTCACTTCTAGAGTTTACTTTTCTGGCTGCGATATACGGCCTAACTAGGGATTTACCTAATTCTTCAAAAAAAATCTTCTTTTATGCAGCTTATTTCTGTTCCATTTGGGGTCGATTTCCCTCCATGAAACAAATGCATTGTAGGCAGAAACATCCAGAATATAATAATTGGCCACCGATTGGTTTTCCGTTTGCATATATATGTTGATATTGCTTGATCTATGTATCAACTGCCCCTTTTGTGGCATTATAATCTAATATCATGTCTGGCTTTCTTCTCGACTACTGATCGCACTATCATAGGGCAGTGTGCTCATTAGAATGACCTGTTTGCTTTTTTTGGGAACGTAAGACACAACTGTTGTATCTCCAGTAAAATAAAAAGTAGACCTATACACATCTCTTTTACTAAAGATACCTTGCGGCAGTTCTGACTTGTTTTTCCTTATAGTATCCAGCATGGTAAGTTGTCTTTTTCCCAACATTTGGCCAAGTTGTTAGGATGTGAAAAAGTTGTCACGTGACATTTTGTCCTTTTAGTCCATGAGTCAAATCGAGAACAACTGGCATACCCTGATTTTTTTCAGCTCTTTCTCCAGGGTTTCTTCCTGTATGTACTTGAGCATTTGCAGCTTATGAACTTTAGCTGTCACAAAGTGTCCATATCTTGATGCCGTACTTTGCTGGCTTACTCGGGGGAGTTGTAGTCTGACTTCGCCCCCTTCTGTGATTAGCAGCTTCTGTCTATGGAAATGTACACTAAACGCCTGGTGTGGGCAGGGACAGCTGTCCCAGTTCTGCTACATGCAAAATCTAAAATCTTTCACTGTGTCAGAATGACTGCAATCAGTAATCTAAGTGATACATCATTGAACTCTGGGCCTCTTTGCCTACATCATGCTGCTCTCAGATGAGGCAGCAAAACCCTGCAGACAGATTCCCTTTAACTTCATTATCCATATTTCTCTATGGTTAAGCTTTCTACATATTTTGTATAGAAACCCACTAACTTGTTTTCTATAATGGCATGGTTTACTAAAATAAATGCATATGAATGTGCCACCCTATTTTGACACAAGAAAACTGTGATGTGTTCTTTGAACCCAATCTCCCTATATGCAGTAGGCTCTATGGTGACCTGCAATCTGCACTATTCTTTTATTACAGAAAATGTCTATCATGCCGTTCTTTGCTGTGCCTGTCATGTTATTTAATGAAGTTTGCAAGTTTGCATTTTATTTCAATGTGAACAAGTCTATCTCTCTAACTCTTTTTGAGAAATCACCCAAGGCTGCACTAAATCTAAAAGCTCTTTCTCAGAGATTACGAGCCAGTGTGAGCTCTGGTAAAAAAGAGAGAATTTTCTGCTCAAGGCCAAATAGCTTCAAAGCTAAGAAATCTCCAGAGTCAATGTGAAAGCGCTGAAACTGTCAATGTCAACTTGGAGCTTGCATGGTGAGTGTAAAACTTCAATAATGACATCATGGAGAAGAGGACAAAGGGCAGGGAAAACACAAGGAAGTGCCAAGGATCTTCAAATCTCTGAAACCTTGGAGGATTTATCTGGACTAACACTTCTATGCACAGTCATTGGGGTCTTAGGCTATACTGATTAAGGATTTAGCGTATTCAAAGGCTTTTTGACTGATAGCAGCAAGCGTGACAAAGTTTTCAAACTATCTATTCGATTGCATTAGATTCCCCCCTCTTCATTTATTGCTCTTTTTAAGATGTTTTCTTGCTGCACTGTTTATCATAATGATCCCTCATACTATAACAAGATTAAAGCTGGGTTTGCACTAGCTGACTGTTGGCATTAAACAACCAGCAATTGGCAACTTGTTTGCTGGCCAACATTTGTTTAATAGCCTTTCTAGACAGGCAGACCCTGATTTATATGCAAACTGAATGATTAGTTATAGATCTTTGGTACTCATAGGCTGCCATTTTCACTGGCGGACACAGACAGAAAAGGGCCCCTATGCAGCTCAAGTGTTCATGATACTGCACAATTCCACCTGCATTGGAGTAGAAATGGGCCCCTAAATCTCTTGGGCCCCTCATAAGCTACACAGGTTGCACTAATGATATGTCCGTCCCGGGCCATTATTCTCGTCAGATCAGGTCTCTTAATAGAAGATGATGAGCTGCAGAGAATGATGAGCCAAGTGAAAAGATCATTTCACCTGATGAGCGAGCATTTTTCTTGTTCATTGGCTCTTCGTCTGCTTGTTTACACTGCACGATTATCGGGAAACAAGAACTCTTAGGAATTCTCGACACAGATAATCATGCGGTGTAAATGTAGCACCCAGGGGGCAGGGGGTCCAGGTTGGGTCTCGTACCTGTTTTCACTTGTCACCGGGCCAGTGCGGAGGTCTGGGATGTTGCAGTGGCCTGCCCGGTTTCGTGCCCCGAGGTGTACACCAATAGAAGGGAATAGGAGGTGAATGTTTGTCATGATGCCACCTGTTGTACGCGTCCAGGGATTAGCCGCTGATGCTGTTGCTGTCCTCCGGGGCGAATGGTAATAGCAGCAGAGATAGTGTTGCTCCTCACAGGTGGAGCGGGCCCTGGGGAGGATGATGAGGGGAGTAGTGGTGGTGGCGGAAGCTATTGATGCCGAGGCGCCGGCGCCAGTAATAAGAGTCCGAGTCAGCTTCAGCGGTTCCAGATGTCTTTACTCACAATTCTTTAAGTAACCCGATTGCTGCCACAGTAGCACTGGTCACCACTGTGATGGGCCCCGTCGACCTCGGATAAGTTGGAAGAAGCCACCAGTGTTTGGAAAATGTTCTTTTTAAGAGTTGCCCCTCCGGTAATGAGGAACCCGGGCTGAGGGTTCCGCTCCAAGCCCCATGGAAGAAAAAGATGAAGAGAAGGTGGTGTTGTGTCCCAGAACTGAAGTCCCAGGTAGACTGACTGGTGATTGTGTATGGTTGCTCCTACTTCCACAACAAGTGGAACCTGCCCCCCAGGTGGCTGTCCTAAGCACTGGGAAATTTCCATGCTTTGTGATGGCCAACCCCCTGCCTACCCTAGTACAGCTCCCTAGTGAGAAGGCTCCTAAGCTGTATGTAAAGTGTGAATGTGGAACACCGGTGATTAACCCCCCTTACCCAAGGTGAATACCGCACCTTAATTAAGGTGCAATACTCTGTGGCGATTGGAGCCTCAGGGGCGCCACATAAATGCCTATAATCTCCTGTGTATAAGTGAAATATGCAGGCTATGCATATAAAGAAATTTTCCACTTGAATGGGCTGCCCATTTTTACCATTGCAGTGGATAAGAGAAGTTTTGCAAATTGTTTAATTTTGAATATTAGAAAATCTCTCGTAATGAAAACTGACACACTATCCAAACACTGCTCAAAATTGGATCCAAAACACTGATGGTCCATTTTTCAGCATGAGTTTTAAAGAGGTGGTTTGAACTGCAAAGGAATTTTACTCCTAAATCCCTATGTATTTAGTGCCATCTAGTTGAATTAAAAATTCCCTAGTCTTCTCTAACTACACTCGCTAACTGATTTTCTTTTTCATTATATCGTGTTTCCCCGAAAATAAGACAGTGTCTTATATTTTTTTGCCCCGAAAATGTGCAAGGGCTTATTTTTGGGGTAGGGCTTATTCTCGTGGATACACAGTTGGGGGAAAGTTTACCCCACATAAAATGCAGACCTCCTTTCCCAGGAAAATCATACTTCTGTATCACTCCCAGGTCCTCCTGCAATCTTTGGCAGGTTCTCCCAGCAGGTATGATCCATGTAGTCCTCCCCTGCTTCACATACATCAAATCAAACACACACTCATACACACACATCAGATTGCACACACACATCAGATCGCACACACACTTACCATATCCGTGTAACGCCTGCCTGGATCCACAGACTCAGATGGGCTGTAAAGGGGAGGCTAGAGGGAAGCCACTCACCAAGTAGGACCTCCAGAACCTTGAAACCCTTTAACCCCTATACAGGGATTTGGAATTACACAGGACCCCGGAGATCACTACCTGTGGAAGGCTGCAGTCCGATGAGAGTAGTAGTCAGGCAGGGTCAAACCAGGAATTGCGGAACAGGGACAGAACAGGGACAGAATCGGCAGGCAGTGACTTAGTCAGCAAACGTAGCAGAGGTCAGATCCGGGTCGGGCAGCAAGGTACAAAAACAGTAGGCAGAAGGGTAGTCAAAAACACGCAGAAGTCAACACAGGAATCACCAACAGAATAGGACGTAACAGGAGCCAGGAAAATCAGAACTATATCTGGCAGTGATCATGTGACAGGAGGGGAAATAAGAAGGGTGTGGTGTCTTCCCATTGGCTGTAGCTGAACACTGGCAACTCCAGCTGGAAGACACATGCCACCCACAGTCAGCCAGCGGTACTGCAGATCCCAAGCTAACCCAGCCCAGTGGATGATCGGAGCCTGCGCCCACTGGTGCCGCTGGCATCGACTTCTCTCCCATCACCAGCACCATCCATGGCAGGAACACGGTGTCGCCTGGCGATCGGAGCAGAGGTCGCTGGAGCAGACTCCAGCGGTGATGTAACAATCCGGTGATAATATCAAACCTCAGTCTTTTCTACTTTTTATATAAAATTACTTTTATTGATTATCAAAATTACATACATACATATAAACAGCACTAAAAACAATGATAGGAGAGGAAAAGGGTAAAGGGGCCAGCAGCCCTAGCCTTTCCCTTCCTAAAGTACGGGGGTCGGGGTCCTAATTTATAGTGACACCCCCATTTCGCGATGACTAAACCCTAGGCAATCCCACCCTAGTTCTGAATAGAGTGCACTAACTCAAAGGAATGTACTAACCCAAAGAGAGAGATAAAGAGGTGAACAGTCCGAGATAACTAATTTGTCTATATCATCACCCAGGGCTATCAGGGATAGGGGGCCTATGGGTAGTCATGTGTATCAATCAGTTTGTGTGTGCTCAGTAGCAGATAGTAACTGAATAGAAGGTAGAAACTAGATTAGCTATCCAAGAATTACCCAACGCGTTTCGCCCTTTCTGATAGTAGTAATCTCAGGCCTCATCAGGGGCATCTCAACTAGATTCTCGAAGAGTTTATTCATTAATTCCAATCAAAATTGGATGGATCCATACTTGATACTTAAATGACATCAGTGGATCTGTTATATTCAATATCTGAATTGGTCAGGAAAATACCCTTACAAAGTATTGTGCCACCTCAGTCCATAGTGGCATTGTAGAAAATATTCATCACTGATTATCCAAAAAACAGGCCTCAATGGGTCTTCACATATGGAAGTGTGTCCAACAGGACCAGGTTTCAGTTCAACAACACAGATGGAGGTTGCCCAGGGATCCACGCTCCTTGTCAAAACGGACCTAAACAAGAGATACCTGAGTTGCTGTGGACAAGCTTATTGTGTCTCATACATCGCTCCACTGTGAGGGACATCAACCAGGATTTTTTATGGGACAGTGTAAATTATAGCACTGCTGAGCCTGTATTTAATATTGGTTAAGGGGAACCCTACAGAGATTGGAGGGAAAGCTGACTGACAGCTTACTATGTGTTAGCAAGGTCCCGGACAGCGAAACACTTGCCCCCGTGACAGGACAAGTAACCGCCTTGTCACCCTATCTGTGTTGTTGAACTGAAACCTGGTCCTGTTGGACACACTTCCATATGTGAAGACCCATTGAGGCCTGTTTTTTGGATAACCAGTGATGAATATTTTCTACAATGCCACTATGTACTGAGGCGGCACAATACTTTGTAAGGGTATTTTCCTGACCGATTCAGATATTGGATATAACGGATCCACTAATGTCATTTAAGTATCAAGTATGCATCCATCCAATTTTGATTGTAATTAATGAATAAACTCTTCAAGAATCTAGTTGAGACGCCCCTGATGAGCTCTGAGATTACTACTATCGGAAAGGGCGAAACGCGTTGGGCAATTCTTGGATAGCTAATCTAGTTTCTACCTTCTATTCAGTTACTATCTGCCCCTGAGCACACAGAATTATTGATACACATGACTACCCATAGGCCCCCTATCACTGATAGCCGTGGGTGATGATACAGACAAATTAGATTCCCCGGACTGTGCACCTCTTTCTCTCTGTGGTTTTACTGCTTTGGGTTAGCACACTCCTTTGAGTTAGTGCACTCTATTCAGAACTAGGGAGAGATTGCCTAGGATTTAGTCATCGCGGAACGGGGGCGTCACTATAAATTAGGACACCGACCCCCGTACTTTAGTAAGGGAAAGGCTAGGGCTGCTGGCCCCGTTACCCTTTTCCTCGCATATCATTGTTTTAGTGCTGTTTATATGTATGTATGTAACTTTGATAATCAATAAAAGTAATTTTATATAAAAAGTAGAAAAGACTGAGGTTTGATGCAAATATCTTCTTTGGGTATCCCAGATTGGTATTTAATTTATCATATCCGGTGATACCAATTGCTTCGGGCTGGCAGAGGAACCTGGGATGCAGTGTAGTGGAGCGCGAGGACCTGCAGTGGAATGCATAGAGAACCTGAGGTGGAAGGTATTCATGCGTTGCACCTCAGGTCCTCGATGCATTCCATCGCAGGTCCTTGCACTCCACTGTACTACATCCCTGTTTCTCTGCCAGATAGAAGCAATCAGTATAGCTGGATGTGGTGTGTTTGTGTGATTGTGTGTGTGATCTGATGTGTGATTGTGTGCGCAATCCGATGTGTTTAGGGGGGCGCTCCACTGCAGGTCCTCCCATTCGGCGTCTGTAAGTATGTTTGCGGAGTCTTCTGTCTTCTCTCTTTTGGGGGTGTATGCTTTCTATAATGAAGTGTCCTGCAGTATTTTTTAACATTTTTAGCTACATGGACACTTCATTATTGAACAGTGACTAGGGCTTTTTTCTGGGTATGGCTTATATTTAAGCCTTATGCCGAAAATGTTGAAAATTCCTGCTGGGGCTTATTTTCAAGGTAGGTCTAATTTTTGTGGAAACATGGTACTTTGTGAATGCCAGTTCATGCTGAGATACTCAAAATGTCATAAGGCGGAAGAGGTTGCTGTCGCTGCCACAGCCTCTTTCCCTCCCTGAAATGAAGTGTCCTGAACTAGTTCCACCATGATGTCAACTGTGCAATGTGCACAATGACAGCGCACTCTCTGTTCCCGGCTCAGATCAGCAGTAAGGAGCAGGAAAAAGAACCTGCTGTAAGAATATCCTGCATGCAAAGAATAGTGATTTCACTTACGGGTAAGACATGCTTTATTGCCCATTCCTTACGGCTGGTTTGAGCAGGCTGTCAGTGTGCACATCGCACAGTGAACATCATGCTGGGACTAGCCCAACCCCTTAATTAAGCATCATCACTGATGATACTTCTTTTCAGGAAAAGAGCAGAAACTATGGCAGCAACCTTAGCTTCTGTCAACCCCCAATTCCTCCATGGCACTGTGTTTGAGTATCCCAGCACGCAGTGGAATTCTCAAATGATGCATCCTCTGAGAGGAAGTGAAAGAAAAAATAAAAAAGTAGTTAGTGTTTAGTGGGAAAAAAGAAAATAGTTTAGATTACAACACTAAGTAGAGAGGGAATTACAGTAGGGAAACAAGTATTTAGTCAGCCACCAATTGTACAAGTTTTACCACTTAAAAAGATGAGAGCGGCCTGTAATTGACATCATAGATACAACACAACTATGAGAGACAAAATGAGAAAACAAATCTAGAAAATCATCTTGTGTGATTTAGCAAGATTTTTTTGCAACTTATGCTAGAAAATAAGTATTTGGTCAATAACAAAAGTTCATTTCAATATTTTGTTATATATCCTTTGTTGGCAATGACGGAGGTCAAACGTTTTCTGTAAGTCTTCATAAGGTTGGCACACACTGTTGGTGGTATGTTGGCCTACTCCTCCATGCAGATCTCCTCTAGAGCAGTGATGTTTTGGGACTGTTACTGAGCAACACGGACTTTCAACTCCCTCCAAAGGATTTCAATGGGGTTGAGATCTGGAGACTGGTAGACCACTCAAGGACCTTCATATGCTTCTTAAGAAGCCACTCTTTCGTTGCCCTGGTGGTGTGCTTGAGATAATTATCATGATGAAAGACCCAGCCACGTTTCATCTTCAATGCCCTTGCTGATGGAAGGAGATTTGCACTCAAAATCTCATGATACATGGTCCCATTCATTCTTTCATGTTCCTGGATCAGTGATCCCGGTCCCTTTGCAGGAAAACAGCTCCAAAGCATGATGTTGCCACCCACATGCTTCACAGTAGGTATGGTGTTCTTTGGATGCAACTCAGTATTCTGTCTCCTCCAAACATGACGAGTTGTATTTCTACCAAACAGTTTTACTTTGGTTTCATCAGAACATATGACATTTTCCCAATACTCTTCTGGATAATCCAAATGCTCTTTAGCAAATTTCAGATGGGTCCGGACACGTACTGGCTTAAGCAGTACAACACATCTGGCACTACAGGATTTGAGTCCCTGACGGTGTAGTGTGTTACTGATGGTAGCCTTTGTTATGGTGGTCCCAGCTCTGTGAAGGTCATTCACTATGTCCCCACGTATGGATTTTTGCTCACCGTTCTTGTGATAATTTTGACCCCACGGGGTGAGATCTTGCATGGGGCCCCAGATCGAGAGAGATTATCAGTGGTCTGTATGTCTTCCATTTTCTTGTTATTGCTCCCACAGTTGATTTCATCACACCAAGCTGCTTGCCTATTGCAGATTCAGTCTTCCCAGCCTGGTGCAGGGCTACAATTTTGTTTCTGGTGTCCTTCGACAGCTCTTTGGTCTTCACCATAGTGGAGTTTGGAGTGTGACTGTTAGAGGTTGTGGACAGGTGTCTTTTATACTGATAAGTTCAAACAGGTGCCATTACTATAGGTAATTAATGGAAGACAGAGGAACCTCTTAAAGAAGAAGTTACAGGTCTGTGAGAGCCAAAAATCTTGCATGTTTTTAGAAGACTAAATACTGTTTTTCCACCATAATTTGTAAAACAATCTTGCCAAATCAGACAAAATGATTTTCTGGATTTGTTTTCTCAATTTGTCTCTCATAGTTGTGGTCTACCTATTATGTGAAGTTCAGGCCTCTCTCATCTTTTGTTGGAGAACTTGCACAATTGGTGGCTAACTAAATACTAACTAAATACTTTTTTTCCCCACTGTAGGAAGAAAATTAATTTGGACTTCTGAACATCCCATTAAGTCCGACAAACAAGAAAACAAAAAGTAGAAAAAGCTAATGAAAGGTTTATAATTTAAATGGAGATGGACTTCAAGTAATATTTTTTTAAACCATTCCCATTTTTTTATTTCAAGTTTCAGGCCCCAATTGATGACCTGAACTAACAACTTCATCAACGTATAGTCAAAGCTTAGAAATACACCAAGGTATGTGGCTTGGCATTACATTTATTGCATACTAAGAGCTCCAGTCCTTACTTCCTGGCTGCCGGTCTACATCAGAAGCTGGTTACTCATGTGAAACATCTCCCTACACTGAATCCTCAGCTATCCTTAGAGAAAACAGCCCTAGAGGTCTCAGAACATACTTTTTTTAAAAAAAAAAAAAAGTCTGCTGCAATTACAATTCAATAGAACACTACAGTATCAAAGCTTTGTTCTAAATCGTAAAACATTTTTTTTTACACAAGCCTGCGAGACAAATCTTTTAAAAGCAGCTGTATATTTTGTCTGTAAAATGAAGATACAAACTTACTGCTTACACAATAATATAGCAGACAAGTTTAGTATGTTAAAACAACACATATATTAGATGCTTCTTGTATACCAACAATTAGCTACAGAAGGAGCAGAATTTAACACAGCAGATGGCACAACATAGTGGTTTATTATATCGCTCTCTTGTAACTGGCTTAAAAAATTAACCCCTCACCTCTTAACCTAAATTATCGTAGAAATGTAAGATTTCCTTAAGGACTGTTTTTCATTCTTTGAAAACTCCCAGGCCTTCGTGCAAAATGTGCACCGGGACTAGAGATGAGTGAACCTGTTCGATAAAAAGGTTAGTTGATTTCAAATTCGGTACGAGCCTTATCCTGTTCGGTTCTTGCTTGGAAATTGGAAAAATTTACCCAAAGGTTGGTAATGTTCGGTTTTGTTTGATCGCTGATTGTGTTTTAAAGATATGCTTTTCTAATAACATGTTTAGCTTTTGGATAGAATTGTGGTGCTGTATAATGAATGAGGGATGTGTTTAATAAGTGGAGGGGGTGGGGACTCGGGAGAAGCCAGACGCTTGTGGTGCCATTTTTTTTCTTAACTTTATTTGTGGATGTTCCTGCAGATAATCACAGCTCAGCAAACATTTACAAGGTTCAGACACAAGGGCTTGAGTCATTGGCTGCCTAAAGGTACCGTCACACTAAGCGATGCTCCAGCGATCTCACCAGTGACCTGACCTGGCAGGGTTCGCTGGAGCGTCGCTACATGGTCACTGGTGAGCTGTCAAACAGGCAGATCTCACCAGCGACCAGTGACCAGCCCCCAGCCAGCAGCGACGTGTGGAAGCGATGCTGCACTTGGTAACTAAGGTAAGCGCTGGATCCCTGCACTCCTAGCCAGAGTACACATTGGGTTAATAAGCAAACCGCTGTGCTTATTTACCCGATGTGTAGTCTGGCTACTCGTGCAGGGAGCAGGGAGCCGGCACTGGCAGCTGAGAGCGGAGGACGCTAGTAACTATGGTAAATATCGGGTAACCAGCGAAGCACTTTGTGGTTACCCGATGTTTACCATGGTTACCAGCGTCCGCAGAAGCCGGCTCCCTGCTCCCTGCACATTCAGTTGTTGCTTTCTCGCTGTCACACACAGCGATGTATGCTTCACAGCGGGAGAGCAACAACTAAAAAGCGGTCCAGGACATTCAGCAACAACTGGCGACCTCACAGCAGGGGCCAGGTTGTTGCTGGATGTCACACAAAGCAACATCGCTAGCAAGATCGCTGTTGCGTCACAAAAATTGTGCCTCAGCAGCGATGTTGCTAGCGATGTTGCTTAGTGAGACGTGGCCTTTAGGCACATGTCCATCTGCATATAAATTGCGGACATGCAGTGTCAGCACCATTTTGTGAATATAAAACGTTAGGGAAGGTGCTGCTGCCAGGGCTTCTAGACAGTTAGCTTAGCTAGGGGTTTAATGATAGGTAGTTGAGATAGATAGGAGAGCAATAGTGTAGAATAGGAACGTACAATGTAGGGAAAGCGGGGTGCTACAAATTGGCATTTAATGATAGAAACAGGGATAGGTACTTGTCAGTGCCTGCTAAATAGTTGCCAGTGAAGGATCTGAATAGCCATTGCTAATTAATACAGTTTGCTCCCAATTAGCCAGTCAATCACATTTCTAGGTATTGTTAGTTAGTATTGCCTGCTCTCAATTTGCTAGTGAAGTAGGTAAAAAGGTATTGGCAGTTTTCATGGCCTTGTCAAAATTACAGAATCAATCACATTTCTAGGTATTGTTAGTTAGTAGTGCCTGCTGTAAATTTGCTGTGAACTAGATAAAAAGGTCTTGGCAGTTTTCATTACCTGCTCAAAATCATTCATTCAATCACATTTGTAGATAGTGTTAGTTAGTACTGCCTACCATTAATTCACTAGTGAACTAGGTAAAAAGGTCTTGACAGTTTTCATGGCAAAATTATGCAATCAATTACATTGCTAGGTATTGTTAGTTAGTAGTGCCTGCTGTAAATTTGTTAGTGAACTAGGTATAAAGGTCTTAGTAGTTTTCACTGCCTGTTCAAAATTACGCAATCACATTTCTAGGTATTGTTAGTTAGTACTGCCTGCGGTCAATTTGTTAGTGAAGTAGGTAAAAAAGTCTTGGGAGATTTCATTACCTGGTCAAAATTACACAGTTAATCACATTTGTAGGTATTGTTAGTTAGTAGCGCCTGCTTTAACCCCTTCACGACCGCGGGCCGTAAAATTACGTCCTATTTTAACGTGACTTAACGACCAGGGACGTAATTTTACGGCCTAAACTTCATTTGATTGCCGTGGCCATAGCAACGGCTTTCAAATGATGTCCCCTGCTGTTTCTTACAGCAGGGGACCTTTGCTTGACCCCAGGGGGGGTGGCATCGCCACCCCCTATCGACGATCGATGTGATTGGCTGTTCAAATCTGAACCGCCAACCACATCGATCGCACTAATTTCGGCAAAAATAATGCCCGAATTAGTGCGATCCTGTGAGATCCAGCTATGAGATGCCGCAGCTGCTGCAGCATATCATAGGTGGACCTCAAACATGCCGCCCCCAGACCCTGCAGCACTGATTGGAGCGATCGTGCTATGACGCGCAATCGCTCCAATCAGTGTGCAGTGGGGCGGTCTGATCTGCCGGTGGCCGCCCTCCCCAGGCCTGTGCTGGCCTGTGAGCCCTCCCCCAACATGGCTGCAGCGTGGAGTGGCTGGTACTTTTGGTACCACGCCACCGCTGCTGCTGCCGCCGCCGCCTCTGATGTCTCCGCCGCTGCAGCTCTAATGGTAAGTATTCCGCTCCCTGCGCGCTCCCGTGAAGGCCCCTGCGCGCTCCCGTGAAGGCCCCTGCCCGTGCCCCCCCCCCGATCTGCCCCCCTACGCCCCGATCTGCCCCCCTACGCCCCGATCTGCCCCCCCGGCATCCCGATCTGCTACCACCGCTGCTGCTGCAAAGTGAGTACTGTGCTCACTTTGCAGCCCGTGCGCGCTCCCGTGGTGCCCCTGCGCGCTGCCGTGATAGCCCCTGCCGTGCCCCCCCCGCGATCTGCTCCCCCCAACCACCCCCCCCCCCCGACATCCCGATCCGCTCCCCCTGCGATCTGACTGCCTCCCCCATTATTTCTATTCTGCTTCTGCAGCTCCCTCTCCGGTCTCCCCCTCTGCTCTCCCCCCCTCTCCCTCTGCTCTCCCCCCCTCCCCCTCTGCTCTCCCCCTCTGCTCTCCCCCCCTCCCCCTCTGCTCTCACCCCCCCCTCTCCCCCTCTGCTCTCCCCCGACGTCCTCTTACCTGTCTTCACCGGCCTGATCACATCTGCGTCCATCGCTGGGTCCTTCCTGGGCATTCTGCTGATCTGCCTGCTGCTCCTGTAAAGCTGTCCATCTCTCTGCCATCTATTCCTCTGCAGCTCTTCTGGTCAGTGATCCTCCTGCTAGTCCTCTGGGTACTGTGAGTATAACTTTTTTTTTTTTTTCCGTATCCCCTGTCCATTTTTACACCTCATCCGTCCGTGCGTCCCGCCAAGCGCTGATCAGGGATGCAGATAACGGATCGGCATCCCTGCTCAATTTTTGGCGTGACTTTTTTTTCCGTATCCCCGACGCTTTTTGTATCGCATCCGTCCGTGCGTCCCGCCAAGCGCTGATCAGGGATGCAGATAACGGATCGGCATCCATGGTCAATTTTTGGCGTGACTTTTTTTTCCGTATTCACGACGCTTTTTGTATCGCATCCGTCCGTGCGTCCCGCCGAGCGCTGATCAGGGATGCAGATAACGGATCGGCATCCCTGCTCAATTTTTGGCGTGACTTTTTTCCGTATTCGCGACGCTTTTTGTATCGCATCCGTCCGTGCGTCCCGCCGAGCGCTGATTAGGGATGCAGATAACGGATCGGCATCCCTGCTCAATTTTTGGCGTGACTTTTTTCCGTATTCGCGACGCTTTTTGTATCGCATCCGTCCGTGCGTCCCGCCGAGCGCTGATTAGGGATGCAGATAACGGATCGGCATCCCTGCTCAATTTTTGGCGTGACTTTTTTTTCCGTATCCCCGACGCTTTTTGTATCGCATCCGTCCGTGCGTCCCGCCGAGCGCTGATTAGGGATGCAGATAACGGATCGGCATCCCTGCTCAATTTTTGGCGTGACTTTTTTCCGTATTTGCGACGCTTTTTGTATCGCATCCGTCCGTGCGTCCCGCCAAGCGCTGATCAGGGATGCACATAACGTATCTGCATCCATGGTCAATTTTTGGCGTGACTTTTTTTTTTTTACGTATCCCCGACGCTTTTTTTTATCGCATCCGACCGTGCGTCCTGCAGCGGCCGATCAGTGCACTGCGTTTGAAAAGTCAAATGGCGCTCCTTCTCTTCTGAGCCCCGCCATGCGCTCAAACAATTACTTTCCACCACATATGAGGTATCTGCGTACTCAGGAGAAAATGCACAATACATTTTATGGTGCATTTTTTCCTGTTACCCTTGTGAAAAAAAAAGCTACCTAGTTGAAGCAACCATTTTGTGGTAAAAAAAAAAAAAAATTCTTTTCACGGCTCAACGCTATAAACTTCTGTGAAGCCCCCAGGTGTTCAAAGTGCTCACCAAACATCTAGAAAAAATATTTGAGGGCTCTAGTTTCCAAAATGGTGTCACTTGTGGGGGAGCTCCACTGTTTAGGCACCATAGGGGGTCTCCAAACGTGACATGGCGTCCGCTAATGATTCCAACCAATTTTGCTGTCAAATGGCGCTCCTTCTCTTCTTAGCCCCGCCATGCGCCCAAACAATTACTTTCCACCACATATGAGGTATCTGCGTACTCAGGAGAAAATGCACAATACATTTTATGGTGCATTTTTTCCTGATAGCCTTGTGAAAAAAAAAGCTACCTAGTTGAAGCAACCGTTTTGTGGTAAAAATTTTTTTTTTTCTTTTCACGGCTCAACGCTATAAACTTCTGTGAAGCCCCCAGGTGTTCAAAGTGCTCACCAAACATCTAGAAAAATTATTTGAGGGCTCTAGTTTCCAAAATGGTGTCACTTGTGGGGGAGCTCCACTGTTTAGGCACCATAGGGGGTCTCCAAACGTGACATGGTGTCCGCTAATGATTCCAACCAATTTTGCTGTCAAATGGCGCTCCTTCTCTTCTGAGCCCCGCCATGCGCCCAAACAATTACTTTCCACCACATATGAGGTATCTGCGTACTCAGGAGAAAATGCACAATACATTTTATGGTGCATTTTTTCCTGTTACCCTTGTGAAAAAAAAAGCTACCTAGTTGAAGCAACCGTTTTGTGGTAAAAAAAATTTTTTTTCTTTTCACGGCTCAACGCTATAAACCTTTGTGAAGCCCCCAGGGGTTCAAAGTGCTCACCAAACATCTAGAAAAATTATTTGAGGCCTCTAGTTTCCAAAATGGGGTCACTTGTGGGGGAGCTCCATTGTTTAGGCACCTCAGGGGGTCTTCAAACCCGACATGGCGTCCGCTAACAGGTGCAGCTAATTTTGCACTCAAAAATTCAAATGGCGCTCCTTGCCTTCCGAGCACTGCTGTGTGTCCAAACATTTGATTTCCACCACATATGAGGTATCTGCGTACTCAGGAGAAAATGCACAATACATTTTATGGTGCATTTTTTCCTGTTAGCCTTGTGAAAAAAAAAGCTACCTAGTTGAAGCAACCGTTTTGTGGTAAAAAAAATTTTTTTTCTTTTCACGGCTCAACGCTATAAACTTTTGTGAAGCCCCCAGGGGTTCAAAGTGCTCACCAAACATCTAGAAAAATTATTTGAGGCCTCTAGTTTCCAAAATGGGGTCACTTGTGGGGGAGCTCCATTGTTTAGGCACCTCAGGGGGTCTTCAAACCCGACATGGCGTCCGCTAACAGGTGCAGCTAATTTTGCACTCAAAAATTCAAATGGCGCTCCTTGCCTTCCGAGCACTGCTGTGTGTCCAAACATTTGATTTCCACCACATATGAGGTATCTGCGTACTCAGGAGAAAATGCACAATACATTTTATGGTGCATTTTTTCCTGTTACCCTTGTGAAAAAAAAAGCTACCTAGTTGAAGCAACCGTTTTGTGGTAAAAAAAATTTTTTTCTTTTCACGGCTCAACGCTATAAACTTTTGTGAAGCCCCCAGGGGTTCAAAGTGCTCACCAAACATCTAGAAAAATTATTTGAGGCCTCTAGTTTCCAAAATGGGGTCACTTATGGGGGAGCTCCATTGTTTAGGCACCTCAGGGGGTCTTCAAACCCGACATGGCGTCCGCTAATGAGTGCAGCTAATTTTGCGTTCAAAAATTCAAATGGCGCTCCTTCCCTTCCGAGCTCTGCCGTGCGCCCAAACAATTGATTTTTACCACATATGGGGTATCAGCGTACTCAGGAGAACATGCACAATAAATTGTATTGTGTACTTTCTCTTTTCTCCCTTGTAAAAATGAAAATTTTATGGCTAAAGTAACATTTTTGTGTTAAAAAGTAAAATTTTCATTTTTTCCTTCCACATTGCTTTGGTTCCTGTGAAGCACCTAAAGGGTTAATAATCTTATTGGATGTGGTTTTGAGCAGTGTGAGGGGTGTAGTTTTTAGAATGGGGTCACTTTTGGGTATTTTCTGTCACCTCGGCCTCTCAAAGTCACTTCAAATGTGATGTGGTCCCTAAAAAAATTATTTTGTAAATTTTGTTGGAAAAATGAGAATTTGCTGATGACCTTTGACCCCTTCTAACTTCCTAACGGAAAAAAAATTTGTTTCGAAAATTACGCTGATGTAAAGTAGACATGTGGGAAATGTTATTTAGTAACTATTTTGTGTGACATATCTCTCAGATTTATGGGCATAAATTTTCAAAGTTTGAAATTTGCGAAATTTTCAAAATTTTCGCCAAATTTCCTAAATTTTCACAAATAAACGCAAAAAATATCGGCCTAAATTTACCACTGACATGAAGTACAATATGTCACGAAAAAACAATGTCAGAATCGCCAGGATCCGTTGAAGCGTTCCAGAGTTATAACCTGTCAAAGTGACACTGGTCAGAATTGCAAAAAATGGCCCGGTCATTAGGGTGTTTTAGTGGCCGGGGGTGAAGGGGTTAAATTTGCTAGTGAACTAGGTAAAAAAAAGTCTTGTCAGTTTAACTCTCCTGCTCAAAATTACACAGTTATTCACATTTCTAAGTATTTCACCTTTCAGTGTCTGTTCAAAATAATGCAGTGAACCACATTTGGAGTTATTGGTACTTTTCAGTTCTTTCACAATATTGCCAACTCAGCCAGGAAATAAATAAATTATCTTTTGTGTCAGGTGTCTGACAGGTGTAGACGTTCGGTTGCAAAACATCTGTTTAAAAGGGGAAGGGTACATCAACCATGAGTAGTAAATCACAACGAGATTGTAGTGGAAGAGTAAATAGGCGGCGTGTTCAAGGTGAATGTGTGGGAAGTTCTGATAGTCAAAGCTCTAGTGATCAAACACTGGCTCATCCTAACCCAAAAGAAATGAGAATAACTTTGGTTACTGGACAGCCTACTCCACTAGATTTCTTTGGCAAGTGCTGCATCAAGTAGCCTTTCCTAATATTCTTGCAGCTCAGCATCACACACAGTTCATTCCTCAGAGGTGCCACCTCAATTACACTTGTTTCCTCTCTTGTCGCAAATCTCCAACTGGCAAACTGACTGTGGTGAACCAAACATGGGCGAGTCTGCACAACTGTTCACACCTTCTATCTTATAGGCATCAGAGGTCTGCTCAAAATATTTGTAGAATCAAGAGGAGGAAAGCAACTACACCGATGCCCAAAATCTTTGTTAGTTGGATCCTGGCCTGGACAAAATAGCTTCCGAGCAGAATCCTGACCCTGGTCAAATGACGTTCACAAGGGATAGAGGTGATTATGAGACTCAGATACCTGAGGCGCCCACGTACTGTCCTGTGATGTCAGATTAGGAAGAGGAGGAGTGGGACAACAGAGCATGAAGATAAAGTTTTAGATCCTACTTGGTGTGTGAACCAAGAGGCACGCAGCTGAGCAGCTCAGCAAATGAGGAACACAAGGATGTTACGTTGACAATTCCCGCAGAAACACACAGTGATACAACCATGAGAAGCATTGCATCCTCACGTACAACTCTGGTTGTGATCAGCAGTGAGTGTGGGTGTATAGTTTGCAGGAAGGGTGCCAATCCTGGGCCTTTTTTGAGACCACAAAATTATGACTCTACTTTTGTTATCTGCCAATGTTGTAAACAGCAACTCAGCAGAGGGAAAAATTCAAATAATTTCACTACTACATGCATGAACCGACACATGCGCAACCAACATGCAATACTGTGAAAAACTTACTGCGATAAAATACAGACTACCAAACCTACCCAACCACCGGCTGCCAAATCAACCATATCTGCTGCTTCTTCCTCCTCCTGCATCACTGTTGAAACTATTCTCACACAGGTGTCCGACCACAGAACCTCCACTTGTTTACCCGCTACAGTCGAGGTGAGTGAGAGCCGTCAGCTGTTACAGAAGTGATCATACCTGGTGTTTTTGACCCATTTGAGATACCAAGCACCCCACATGTTTCTTAATCCAGCATCTCCACCTATACCTCCCTCACAGTCCACTGGTCAGTCGTGTACACCTTACTCCACCCTCTCTCAGCACAGTAGCCAGCCCTCAGTCCCACAGTTTTGATCATGTAAAAGATCTTTTCCGCCCACACATGCCAAAGCGAAGATCTTGAGCTTCATCATATCTAAACTGTTGGCCACGGAAATACTGCCTTTCCGCCTGGTGGATACAGATGGTTTCCAAAACCTGAAGGCTGTCGCAGTACCCCAGTACCAGTTGCCCATTTGTCATTACTTCTCTAATAAAGCTGTGCCTACGCTACACCATCATGTTGCAGACATTACATTTTCCTTGAAAAGCTTTGTGTTTCCCAAGGTGCATTTTACCACTGATACCTGGATGAGCAAGCATGGCCAGGGGCGTTACATCTTGCTGACTGGGCACTGGGTTACTCTGGTGGCTTCAGGGCAGGCGGAAGAGGGGCTGCTTTCCAAGTCTTTAAATTCCCAAGGCTTGCAGGACAAACCTCTGGATCTACCACTTCCTCCAGTGCTTCTCCTACTTCAACTTCGTCTAGGGTCTCCACCTGCGCCCTCAACCTCTCCCTTAATATAACACATGTTTCATGAGTGCAGAGAGAATCCCCCCATCTCTGTACAGCTCTGCCTGGGCTCAACACAATCAGGCAGTGCTGAAATTAATATGCATTGGAGAAGCAAGTCACACACCGGAAGAGTTGTGGAGTGCTACCCAGGCCAAGTTTGATAAGTGGCTGTCTTTACTGAACCTGGAGCCAGGGAAGGCCATGAGTGATAACAGTGAAAACCTTTTGGTGACCCTACGCCTGGGCCATATCACACATGTACCTTGCATGGCTCACATCCTCTACCTAATTGTACAGAAATTTCTAGCTCACTTTCCGGGCCTGGATGTGCTGCTGCAAAAGGCATAGTTGCTGTGTGCTCACTTCTGCTGTTTGCACCCTGTGACTAATCGACTTGCAATGCTGCAAAGGTCTTTCGGCCTACCAGTTAACTGGTTGATATGCAATGTGCTGACACGGTGGAATTACACATGTTTCAGTGACTGTGACAGCAGCAGCAAGCACTGGTGCATTATACCATGAGGCATAGCCTGATAGTATGCAGTATGGATGTGGTGCAATTCACAATCGCAGAGTGGGCACAGATAAAAGATCTCTGCACCCTCCTGCACAGTTTCAAAATGGCTACAAAGATGGTTTGCGCTGATGATGCCATCATCAGCATCACTATTCAGTTCATCTAGATGTTAGAGCAAATTTTTTGAGTATTCTGCGGGAGGAGATGGGGGTCCCAGAGGAAAAGGAGTAAGCAGAGGAGCATGAGGAATGGATAACATTTCCTGTAAAGTCCAGACAGTCTTCGCACAGGCGGGAGGGTGCAGTTGATTGATTGAGGCAGTGCATAGTAACAGATTAACTGATAGTGAACGTGCAGAAGCCAAGAAAAAAATGGAGGAGGAAGAGGTGATGGGCACAGAAAAGTCCAGAGATGAAAAAGATCTTGATCCCATCTCATTTGTCTGTGGTTGGTTGGAGGGGATGGAGGAGACAAGCCTGAGTGTTATCCTGCCACCAACACAACATGGACTTGGACCGCATGGAAGCATCCGACACGAGCGCCTTCTTGCTGCACTATCTGCAACATGATATCCATATTGTTAGGATTCAAAATTGTGCTGACTACTGGGTTGCTACTGTGTTAGATCCATGGGGCAACAGTAAATTAACCAAGATGTTTCCCCATGGGAAGGGACGCACGGATGCTGGAGTATCAAAACAAGCTTGTAGACCATCTTAACAGTAGTTTTTAGTTTTCCACAATACAGCAATGAGGCATACAGCGTGCATCACAGTCCTACAATTCCAACCATGGGATTGTCACATTGTCAATGCAGAAACATTAGCAGCAGCAGTTCAAGTGGCAGAAGCAATTTGTATGAGGTTTGGCACACATTTTTTAGACCATCGCATACAGAGTAGAAGTCTGATACATAGTGAACAACTGGAGAAGATGGTGCTGGAGTATCTAGAGCTCAAAATCGATTCCATAAGGGGGATTAGACACTTTTGTATTTTCGTCTTCAAAAATGGAAGAATGGTCTGAGCTCACCAGTCACGCCTTGGAAGTTTTGGCCTGCCCCACTGCCAGGGCTCCCTCAGAACGTGTCTTCAGTGTTGCTGGCAGTGTATTGACGGATAAGCGCATCCAGCTGTCTCCTAAAATGTAGACCACCTAACTTTCATAAAGATGAACAAGTTGTGGATGTCCAATGACTTTGCCACCCCAGGCTCAGACTGTACAGACTATGCATTGGAGAATGCAGTCACACAGCTGCAGAGTGTAACAGCAGTCTAGGACCGCCGACACAAACTGGTTAACCTAAACCGACTAGGGCTAGCCACCAACTAAGCAGGATCCCGAAGTACCCTGAAACCCCTTAAGCCCTATAGAGGGATGTGGATTTAAAGCAAGGTCCAGGAGATCACTGCCTATTGAAAGGCTGCAGTCCAAAGACGGGGAGAGTCGCAAGGTAGAGTCAAAACCAAGAAGTCTGCAAGGTACAACATTAGAAGGCAAGAGGAATGTCCGAAAACAGGCCGGGGTCCAAACCAAGATGTCTGGCAAGGTGTAGAATCAGCAGGTAAGTGGAACGTCAGGAAAACAGGCTGGGGTCAAAACCAAGATGTCAGTAAATGTGCAGAATCAGCAGCCAAGGAGAATGTCAGGAAAACAGGTCGAGGTGAAACAGGGGACATAACAGCAAGGTGTGCATGGAATCAGGCAAGTGTGTAACTGAAGCAAAAAAACAAGGCTCTAACTTGCAAAGAACAGCGGAGTAGACCACTGAAGGAATAAAAAGGGTTTGATGCCTTCCAATTGGCTTGAGTAGAAGATGATAATGTCAGCTGGAAGGCACACAACAACACACTCAACCATTGGTACTGCAAGTCCCAGCCATACCCAGCTTGGTGGATGGGCAGAGACTGTGCCCACCAGAGCTACTGGTACTGACTCCTCCCCTATCACCAGCACCACCTACAGTGTAAATATGGCAGCACTTGGTGACCATAGCAGCAGTTGCAGGAACAGACTCTAGTGGAGATGTGACACAGAGTTGTGGACCTCTATACAGGCCTAGTTTGATCAGTGGCTGTCTCCACTGAACCAGGAAAGGACGTGTGCGATAATGGTGCAAACCTGGTGGCGGCACTATGCCTGGGTGACATTGCATGTGCATTGCATGGATCATGTAGTCAACCTGGTTGTACAGAAATTTCTAGGACACTATTCCGGGCTGGATGCGCTGCTGCAAATGGCAGAAGGTTGCTGTGTGCTCACTTTTTAAATTTGAAATGCTAGGCTACATCCTGTGTGTTGCATGGATCATACATCCCTGCAGTGCATACTTACTATGGGGAAATGGGAGGGATAATTGTTGTTACTGTCCTGCTGTCTGCCTGAAATGTTTTTATATATCAGTACCCTAAGATGGGTCTCAAAGTTGTGTCTTCTCTGTACTGGCAGGTATGGGAGCACCAGCCCTACACCTGTCTCTCATCCTCCTCTATATTTCTTATGTCAATAATTTAGTAAGCTATTGGTTATACCAAAATAATGGCACTGCACTGTTAAATGTATTTTTCTGTTTTGGAAGCTATTAAAACCCCCTAAAGGTGTTTTCTATGCCTTTCATTAGGCCTCCCATTGAATCCATTGGGGTTTGAAAAGGTTTGGAGTTTGGTTAGACAAACGTAGCATTTGTTTGGTAAGGCTTGAGGAACCAAATTTGTAAAGGTTTGCTCATCTCTAATCAGGACCCGCTAAGATAATTTGCCATTTAAAATACTCACATTTCATTGATCAAGGTTTTAGATCTTTTTTGGCCTGTTAGGAAATTGGCTTGTTTACTATCATCGTTAGCAAAAGCCAGCTGATACAAATTTCACAGATTTTAAAAAACTAAGCCTCCTCTAGCCTTGTGCAAAGAAAACAGCAGCAATGGGCTCTTCTAAACAGCTGCCTAGCACTCTGAAAACAAAGCAGGAGAAGGCTATAAGAAGATATGAAAGTATTTTCAAGCTGAATTTTCCTCACTTCAAAATGTCATTAAGAAATGGCGGTTGCCAAGAATAGTGGAGGTCAAGATAAGGTCTGGAAGACCAAGCAAAATTTCTGTGAGAGTTGTTTGTAGGATTGCTAGAAAGGCAAAACCCCTCTTGACAGCAAAAGACCTTCTCGAAGATTTAGCAGACTGAAAGACCTGGAGAAGATCTGTATGGAGGAGTGGGCTTAAATCCCTGCAGAACTGCGTGCAAACTTAGTCAACAACTACCGACCTCTGTAATTACAAACAAAGGTAACTCTACCAAATATGAACTTCTGCTTTCCTATTGTAGCAAATACTTATTTCATGCAATAAGATGCAAATTACCATATTTTTTGCTTTATAAGACGCACCTGATTATAAGATGCACCCCCAAATTTGGTGAAGGAAAAGAGATTTTTTTTTTTTAATGTTAAATGGGGTCCATCTTATAATGCCAGTGTCCGTCTAACAAATCATATAGGGTATATGTCCCTCAGAGCCCCCCATCATAAAATTAGCCCCCCTTAACCCCTTCACGACCGCGGGCAGTAAAATTACGTCCTATTTTAACGTGACTTAACGACCAGGGACGTAATTTTACTGCCTAAAGTTCATTTGATTGCCGTGGCCATAGCAACGGCTTTCAAATGATGTCCCCTGCTGTTTCTTACAGTAGGGGACCTTTGCTTCACCCCAGGGGGGGTGGCATCGCCACCCCCCATCGACGATCGATGTGATCGGCTGTTCAAATCTGAACTGATTTCGGTAAAAATAATGCCGGAAATAGTGCAATACTGTGAGATCTGGCTATGAGATGCCGTAGCAGCTACAGCAGATCATAGGTGGATCTCAAACATGCCGCCCCCAGCCCCTGCAGCACTGATTGGAGTGATCGTGCTATGACGCGCAATCGCTCCAATCAGTGTGCAGTGGGGAGGTTTGATTTGCTGGTGGCCGCCCTCCCCAGGCCTGTGCTGGTCTGGGGACCCTCCCCCAACATGTCTGCAGCGTGCAGCACTGGCTGGTACTAGTGGTACCACGCCACCGCTGCTGCTGCCGCTGCTGTCACGTGGAGCAGGAGCGGTGAGTATTGTGCTCACCTTGCAGCCCCTGCGCGCTCCTGTGATTGCTCCTGCGCGCTCCCGTAATGGCCCCTGCCCGTGCCCCCCTGCAATCTGCCCCCCGACATCCCGATCTGCCCCCCCGACATCCCGATCTGCCCCCCGACATCCCGATCTGCCCCCCCGACATCCCGATCTGCCCCCCACGACATCCCGATCTGCCCCCCGCCATCCCAATCTGCCCCCCGACATCCCAATCTGCCGGCCTCCCCCGTGATCTCTATTCTGCAGCTCCTCCGGTATCTCCCTCCTCCTCTGCTCTCCCCCTCCCCCTCTGCTGTCCCCCGACGTCCCCTTACCTGTCTTCACCGGAGGGGTCCTCCGAGGTCTTCACTGGCCGATCACATCTGCCTCCATCGCTGGGTCCTTCTTCCTGGGTCTTCTGCTGAGATGTCCAACTTCCTGCCTGCTGCTCCTGTAAAGCTGTTCCTCCTGCTAATCCTCTGGGTACTGTGAGTATAACTTTTTTTTTTTTTTCGTTTTTTTCCTCTGTCCCCTGTCCATTTTTACACCTCATGCGTCCGTGCGTTCCACCGAGCGCTGATCTGGGATGCAGATAACGTATCTGCATCCGTGGTCAGTTTTCGGCGGGACTTTTTTTCCCGTATCCCCGACGCTTTTTGTATCGCATCAGTCCGTGCGTCCTGCCGAGCGCTGATCAGGGATGCACATAACGGATCGGCATCCCTGCTCAATTTTTGGCGTGACAAAAAGCATCGGGGATACGGAAAAAAAAGTCACGCCAAAAATTGAGCAGGGATGCCGATCCGTTATGTGCATCCCTGATCAGCGCTCAGCGGGACGCATGGACTGATGCGATACAAAAAGCGTCGGGGATACGGAATAAAAAGTATCGCATCTGTCCGTGCGTCCCGCTGAGCGCGAATCAGCATCCCTGCTCAATTTTTGGCGTGACTTTTTTTTTTTCCGTATCCCCAGCGCTTTTTGTATCTCATCCGACCGTGCCTCTTGCAGCGGCCGATCAGTGCACTGCGTCTGTGCGTTTGAAAAGTCAAATGGTGTTCCTTGTCTTCTGAGCCACGCCATGCGCCCAAATAATTGATTTCCACCACATATGAGGTATCTGCGTACTCGGGAAAAATTGCACAATACGTTTTATGGTGCATTTTTTCCTGATACCATTGTAAAAAGAAAAAAAAAAAGCTACCTTGTTGCTGCAAAAATTTAAAAAAAAAAATTTAAAAAAAATAAATAATTTTCACGGTTCAACGTTATCAACTTTTAGTGAAGCCCCTGGGGCTACAAGGGGCTCACTAAACATCTAGATAAATTCCTTGAGGGGTCTAGTTCCAAAATGGGGTAATTTGTGGGGGAGCTCCACTGTTTAGGCACCATAGGGGGGGTCTAAAACGTGACATGGCGTCCGCTAATGATTCCAACCAATTTTGCTGTCAAATGGTGCCCTTCTCTTCTGAGCCATGCCATGCGCCCAACAATTACTTTCCACCCCGTGTGAGGTATCTGCGTACTCAGGAGAAATTGCACAATACGTTTTATGGTGCATTTTTTCCTGATACCCTTGTGAAAAAAAAAGCTACCTGGTTCAAGTAACAGTTCTGTGGTAAAACAAAAGAAAATTGTATTCATGGCTCAACATTATCAACTTCTGTGGAGCCCCTTTGGGCTCACTAAACATCTAGATAATCTCCTTGAGGGCTCTAGTTTCCAACATGGGGTCACTTGTGGGAGAGTTCCATTGTTTAGGCACCTCAGGGGGTCTCCAAACGTGACATGGTATCCGCTAATGATTCAAACAAATTTTGCTGTCAAATGGTGCTCCTTCTCTTCTGAGCCCCGCCATGCGCCCAAACAATTAATTTCCACCACATATGAGGTATCGTCGTACTCAGGAAAAAATGCACTATAAATTTCACGGTGTATTTTTTCCTGATACCGTTGTGGAAAAAAAAGCTACTTAGTTGAAGCAACAGTTTTGTGGTAAAAAAAAAAAAATTCTTTTCACAGCTCAACTTTATAAACTTCCGTGAAGCCCCCAGGTGTTCAAAGTTCTCACCAAACATCTAGAAAAATTATTTGAGGGCTCTAGTTTCCAAATAGGGTCACTTGTGGGGGAGCACCATTGTTTAGGCACCTCAGGGGGTCTTCAAACCTGACATGGCGTCCGCTAATGAGTGCAGCTAATTTTGCGTTCAAAAATTCAAATGGCGCTCCTTCCCTTTCAAGCTCTGCCGTGTGCCCAAACATTTGATTTCCACCACATATAAGGTATCTGCGTACTCAGGAGAAAATGGACAATACACTTTATGTTGCATTTTTTCCCGATACCCTTGTGAAAAAAAAAGCTACCTAGTTGAAGCAACAGTTTTGTGGTAAAAAATTTTTTTTTTCTTTTCACGGCTCAACGTTATAAACTTCTGTGAAGCCCCCAGGTGTTCAAAGTGCTCACCAAACATCTAGAAAATTGTTTGAGGGCTCTAGTTTCCAAAATGGGGTCACTTGTGGGGGAGCTCCATTGTTTAGGCACCTCAGGGGGTCTTCAAACCCGACATGGCGTCCGCTAATGAGTGCAGCTACTTTTGCGTTCAAAAATTCAAATGGCGCTCCTTCCCTTTCGACCTCTGCCGTGCACCCAAACAATTGATTTTTAGCCCATATGGGGTATCAGCGTACTCAGGAGAAAATGCACAATAAATTGTAGGGTGCACTTTCTCTTTTCTCCCTTGTGAAAATGAAAATGTTATGGCTAAAGTAACATTTTTGTGTTAAATAGTAAAACTTTCATTTTTTCATTCCACATTGCTTTGGTTCCTGTGAAGCACCTAAAAGGTTAATAAACTTCTTGGATGTGGTTTTGAGCAGTGTGAGGGGTGCAGTTTTTAGAATGGGGTCACTTTTGGGTATTTTCTGTCACCTCAGCCTCTCAAAGTCACTTCAAATGTGATGTGGTCCCTAAAAAAATTATTTTGTAAATTTTGTTGGAAAAATTAGAAATTGCTGATAAACTTTGACCCCTTCTAACTTCCTAACGAAAAAAAAATTTCTTTCGAAAATTGCACTGATGTAAAGTAGACAAGTGGAAAATGTTATTTCATAACTATTTTGTGTGACATATCTCTCAGATTTATGGGCATAAATTTTCCAAGTTAGAAAATTGCGAAATTTTCAAAATTTTTGCACAATTTCCTAAATTTTCACAAATAAACGCAAAAAGTATCAGCCTAAATTTACAACTGACATGAAGTACAATATGTCATGAAAAAACAATGTCAGAATCGCCAGGATCCGTTGAAGCGTTCCAGAGTTATAACCTGTCAAAGTGACACTGGTCAGAATTGCAAAAAATGGCCCGGTCATTAGGGTGTTTTAGTGGCCGGGGGTGAAGGAATTAATCTGGATATGGCCCCCTTATACTGAATATAGCCCCCTTGTGCTGGGACACGTCCCCCTGTGCTGCCCATGGCCCCTATAGATGGCACACCTCCCCTGTGTTTGATATGGCCCCCATACTGCTGCTAATGGCCACTATAGATGGCACATCTCCCCTGTGTTTGATATGGCCCCCATACTGCTGCCCATGGCCACTATAGATGGCACATCTCCCCTGTGTTTGATATGGCCCCCATACTGCTGCCCATGGCCACTATAGATGACAGATGCCTGTGTTAGATATGCCCCCCATACTGCTGCCCATAATAAAATAAAACAGTCTTTCCTTACCTTCTCAGTACTGTGATCCCTGTGTCTCCCTCTGTGGAGTTGAGCTCCGGCCTCCTCCACTTCCTGGTTCTTGCTGCCGGTCATGTGATCGGCACGGCAGAGTGATATCATCTCTGCGTACCTTATCACAGACAGCAGCAGCAGGAGACCGGGAGATCAGCGCTGGAGGTAAGTAAAGCTTTTTTTATTTTACTATGGGCAGCAGTATGGGGGCCATATCTAACACAGGGGGGATCATGTGCGATCAAAGGGAGCACAGGCACATATATGCCCCGCTGCCCCAGCCCATCAGCGCGATGCAGTTTCAGCACCACGCTGATGGACAGCGGCTGTGCATATTATATGAGCGGGAGCAGGAGATCTAACGCTGCCGCCCGCAGATTTCACCTGCCCCAGCACCGCTCCAGAGCGGACCCAGCAGTATATATGTATATATATATATATATATATATACCCCCCCGTATATTCGGTTTATAAGACGCACCCTCTTCTTTCCCCCAAAATTTGGGGGAACAAAAGTACGTCTTATAAAGCAAAAAATACGGTAATTAAATAAAAAATCATTAGGGGTGAGTGAATGTATTCGCCACTATTCGGTATCCGACAGATAACAGGCTATTCACACCATTCGCTATCCGACGAATAAAACAGCATCTGCTCTGATACTTTCAGTTTCACTTCTGACATTCTGGCACCTGTTTTCCAGCCAATAAACACATCTGATGTTGCTTGCCCTTACAGTAAAGCCGCAGCCATCTTTTTATGGTGTTACTGTGATTGGCTTGGCCGCAGAGCGTCATAGGGGCTATATGAGCCAGCGACCATTTTGTGAACATGCAGCCATTGGAGAGCTGGTGGTGTAGATAGACTGTATTGTGTGCGGGAGAGCGTTCGTAGATCCAACTAATAAATAGTCCTTCTAAGGGCTGAAGACAGTGTCCAGTAGCTGCTAGCAGCTCCATAAATCGCCAGACTGCAAATCTGTGAATGCAGATCCAGCTATAGGACCAGTGACAGTGCAGTGCCTTGTAGGGGATAGCGTTCCTGCTGCAAACTCCTAAATAGACCTTCTAAGGGCTGAATCCAGTAGTCAGCAGCTGCTAGTGTGATGCCCTGGACTAGCCAGGTAGTCACATACATAACAACATTGTGAATGAATGCCCGTTGAATGAACACCAATCAAACCGAAGTTTCACCAGATTGCCGTCCGTTTTAAGACAAGTTGTCCCCGGAGGGACTCTCTGTGTTTTTACCGCCCACATGAGAAACTGCTCATGAACATGGCCGAGAACTGGCAAGCCACCCACGAACTTGTGGGCCTGTAAATAATTAGTGGGCCGGTTTCTGTTCTGTGCCGCCTACGGAGAGGCAGATTGGAGGAAGGGCCCACAGCAGAGCAGGCTGGGGCCCCACCACCACCAGGACCGGTGGCCATCCTCCGGGGGTCAGGGGTCCCCCTGGACGTGGGGTCCCCTGAAGTGACAGCCGGGTGCGAGACACCGTACCTCTTCCCGCTCGGGTAACCTGGACCTGGACTGGGGTAAAGGGGTGCTGCCTGTTTCATAGGGGCAGCACAAAGGTTTAGGTTATTTGGGTGGGAGAGCGGATGTCCATGAACCCGTCCGTTTTAATAAAAATGTTAACCGTTGTAACGTTAAAGTACCGTGCCTCCCGTAAGGGAAGAACTGAAATATACTTATGTTGAATGTTATATGTTAATTTATCTTTTGCAGTTTGAAAAATAAAACCGGTGATGGAGGGGCAGCCCGCGGACGGTCTGCGTTTTACCAAGGGGAGTGTGATGCCGTGGACTAGCCAGGTAGTCACATACATAACAACATGCACACCCCCCCACCCTAGACAGTAACAGCAGTCAGACAAAAAACCCTTGTTGCCTCCCTCCAGGGCCTGATGTCCACACCATGTGGGGCGGAGCCAGGCGGTTGGCCCCACCCACTGAGGAGTTCACAGGCTTGGAGGCGGGAAAAGGAGACAGATCCGTTTAGGAGGTGAAAGTGAGAGGAGTGAAACGTCTGTGTGTGCCTGGGTGGGAGCCCAGGCACTGACAGCAAGGTTGGCAGACGGTGGTGGCCATCTGCAGGAGTTGGTGGAATTCTGCGGAGCCGTAAGGACCGGGGTCGGGCGTTGGCCCGCCGGTACCAAACCGGGGAGCGGAGTGAAGCTGAGCACACACAGACAGGGCCATCAGACCCCGACCAGGCTTGGAGCCAAAGTCAATAGTCAAATCCGAGTGTGACAGGAACCCCAGGGGTTTCCCAACAACCAAGTCCAGACAGAAGGCAATGGCTCACACCGTTAGGATATACAGCCACCGCCACAGGCTAGAGATCCAAGGGCCAGCGCCTACGGGCAAAACGGGCTCCTACTGAACCTATACGCCGGGGAGCGGACTACCGGTGGGCAACCACAGGAGTCAGAACATTCTAAAAGGTGCAGGGAAAGACAGCCACCATCAGCCGTCCAGGGAGAGCACAACAACAACACTGCAGCCGGCTGCGGGACCCGTCCATCCGGCCATTTTGGTTTACCAGAGACTCTGTCAGTGATTGTCTGAGTGAATACACCAGTGCCGTCCGGCACCGCGCCGCGCTGTCCCTGCAACCCTGCACCCCAGCCATCCAGCCTCCCCGTTACACCACCGGGCCCCGGGATCACCAACCCCCTACTTACGGAGGGGACAACATCCTAGCTGCTCCCTACCATCTCTCCCGGGATCCCCGTCACCAGCAGCGGTGGTGCCATCATCACCACGTCCCATGGGTGGCGTCACGAACAATCTCCCCCACCCAAACCATACCTTTTCACTTACGGGTGAGGAGCGCTGCTCGAGTCCCCAGGTCTGGCCAACCGCTCGAGCCACCGAGCAGCAGCAGCAGAAGCCCCGACCCGAGCGTGGCGAGCGCGTCCCCTCCACCCGCGACACTAGCAGCTCCATTAATCACCCAGGCTGCAAAACAATGAATACGGACCCAGCTATAGGACCAGTGTTAATGCAGTGCTTTAGGTGACAGCGATCCATCTTTAACAAAAAAAACAAACAAATGCTCTTATTAGTGCTGCATACAGTATGTTAGTGCAGTGTCTGATATAGGGAGAGCTTTTAAAGAGGCAAGAAGAGATTTAAAGCCATCTTGACATCTGCTACTAATTAATCAACAATCCCAGCACTGCTACATCCCTTGTGTCTTTTCTACTAGGCATAGGCATTGCAAATCCCTAAAAAAGGTCCCAAAATTTCCAAAACAATGGGTTCAGGTGTAGTGTAGTAGCTGTCAGCCACCCACCATCTCAATTCATACCAGCACAGTTTCGTCCTTGTGTTGGCTTCATAGCATATATAAACTCCATAGTACCATACTGCTAAAAAAAAACCTACTGAAAGAGTCAAGCCCTGCAGTTCTGCCTGAAGCCAAATACCGTTATAGCACCAACCTGGCATCCTGGTGTTTGCTTCATATCGTACAGAACCTAGATAGTGGACTGCTGCTACTAAAACACAGTGTCAGTGTTACAAAATTTTAATTTATAATTGTTGTCATTGGCTCTACTTCTGCCAGAAGCCAAATACCGTCATAGCACCAACCTAGCATCCTGGTGTTTGCTTCATATCAAAATAAACCTAGATAGTGGCCTGCTACTACTAAAACAAAGTCTGAGTGCCAAAAAACAATACTAAAATAAAAGTGGTGACAAACCCTGTTTTCTTTTAGGGCTGAAAGACATTTACAACATCTTTGTCGACTCCTCCAAGTGGTACTTTGCGTTTTTTAGACTTACAGAAACAGCTATCGTGGGAAATTATTAACACAAGTTTACCAACCCGGCATCAGTGTTGTTCCACTGCCTGTACAAAAGGTTACGTTACAGTGTTCACCTTCAAATAATCAAAACCAAAAAATGGGAAATAGAGACAGTAAGGGACGTGGATGAGGTGGTAGAGATAGTGGTGGTCGCCCAAGCAGTGTGACCAAGCCAAAGAAAAAGGTTCCTGCTTTATCTACCTCTGCCTTCCTATACCAATTTTCTGTTCCACGTGGGAAACCACTCTTGCTCCCTGAACAGTGCGAACAGGTAACGAGTTGGATAGCGGAAAATTTTCCAGTTACTTGTCGAGTAGCACATCCCAAGGGTCCACACAGACAGACTTGAGTAGCCCAGAGGCTGGGCCATCAAATCCTAAACCTGGTCATCCTTCCTTACAACATCAGTATTCTAAGGAAACATATAACCCCAAAGCATGTTACTCTGAAGCACTGTTTACAGGACCCTTTGACCTTTCTTGCCTCTCACCCGCGCAACACCACCCACACAGGTGAGGCCGTGGTGTGCAGTGATGCACAGATCTTTAGCACCCAAGGTCAGAAGAAAGCCATGTTGTTGGCCGTGACATGTTGGGCAAACAGGTGGAAGTGTGTAAGGATGATGAGACACAGTTTCTCTCAGGTCAGCCTGAAACCTCCATTATCTAAGATTTCAGGAATGTAAAGACAACCTGATCGATGATGAGGTGACTGACACAACATGGACGGGTGGCATGGATTGCGAGAGCAACAGCGCAGAGGAGCATGTACCCATAGTCCGAAAAAAAGCTGTAAGAGATAGGGTTTTGACCACTGCCAGAGGTTAACCAACTGTGTACATGACACCACCACCTGTTTCATCTCACAGTCCAAGGGTCCGTGCTGCGATTGTGTGGGAGTTTTTTTGCCAAGAGTCCTTCGACCCAAACAGTTGCTAGTTGTCAAATCTGTCAGACCGAGCTTAACAGAGGCAGAAATACTTCCAGCTTCTTTTGTCTTAGAAGGTGTGTGACTGCATTTCTCGTGTCTTGGAATTACATGCTTTGAGCAGCACTCGGCTTAAACATAGTCGCAAGAACAGCTCTCAAACCAAAGTAAAAGAGGAGAGATTGATAAGAAACAGTTTGTAGTGCCTAATCACTTTAATAAAATGTAAAATGAAGCCCCGACCTAAAAAAACAAACACTTTAGCATATGTTCACACGTTTCGTTTTTTACATTTTTCTCCCTTTTTCGATTAGAATGGGCTTTAACTTATACATTATATTGGTGTCTGTCATGCACCTCTTTTTTAGGACATGTTTGACAGCACTTTGAAAGGTCAGATACAATGTACCCGTTGGAATGTTGACCTTGCCCTCCTCCTCCACCAACACCACTGGCTACAGTGGCCCTCTATTCAAATGTAGAAAGGGTCACTGGCTGTCCTCAAATCTCAGACTTCTTAGGGCCCTCAGGTGGGCCCTGTAATATACATTGGGGAGGGACGGCAGTCATTTATAGTTTTCTGCATCCCCTATGTCATTAGTGTGAAAGTTGGAATACGTACTCTATAACACTTTACAGTGCGATTGCCAATGTGGTCAATTGGGTGTTGACCTTGCCCTCCTCCTCCACCAACACCACCGGCTCCAGTGGCACTCTATTCCTATTCTATTCAAATTATTCAGTAATGTCTGTTTTATGGACAAATGAACGACACGCTGGGACATCGAAGCTGATGTCATTGATGATGATTGCATCTGGCCAAAAGCAGATTGGGAGAAGGAGGCATCATCGCCTGCTTTCTAGACCACAGTTTGGGAAGCATGCAACACCGTGGAAGTGGCAGTTGTTTCACTCTGGAACTCAGGCTTTATTCCACTAGCTAACACCGAGGATTTAAAAAATTCAGTTTCCCCAGGGGAAAATGGTTCAGACACCATGGAGCACAGCATCAGAAGGTATTCCCAACAGCTTCCAACAGCTTTTTTTAAAAAAAATTGGGAGGATTTGCAACAGTGCATAACATGCCAAGGAGTTAAAAAAATTCTGATTCTGCAGGGGGCCATGTGTAACACACCGTCGAGCACAGCATCAATAAAGATTGCAAATAGAGACTGCCTGACCATTAGTTACAGACAGTGTAGCCTCAACAGTGGTTGTGCCATAATGTACAAAGGCTTGAAAAATATTGCCCTGGGTGATTGGGCCGAACAATTAAATCGCAGCAGCATAACAAGTTAGGCTATGTGCGCACGTTGCGTAATTACATGCAGTTGCGCTGCACTTTGTAGCGCAGCATAACTGCATGCGTCCTGCGTCCCCTGCATAATCTATGAAGATTATGCAGGAGCCATGCGCACGTGGCGTTTTAGAGCACAGCGCTTTGGTTGCTGCCCAAAGCGCGCGTTCTAAGATGTGACATGTCACTTCTTTTGTGCGTATTGGTTGTAATGTCGGTCTCTCTCTCTGTCTGTCGGTCTCTGTGTCTCCCTGTTGTCGGTCTCTATCTCTTTCTGTCGGTCTATCCCTCTCCCCCCTCTCTCATACTCACCGATCAACTGCACGGCGTTCACACTGCTCCGGCGGCTTCTCCTGCTTTTGAAAATGCCGGCCGCCCATTATTCAGTCTCGTATTCCCTGCTTTCCCCGCCCACCAGCGACTATGATTGGCTTCAGTCAGACACGCCCCCATGCTGAGTGACAGCTGTCTCTCTGCAACCAATCACAGCCGCCGGTGAGCAGGTCTATGTAGTGCAGTAAAATAAATAAATAAATAATTTAAAAAAACGGCGTGCGGTTCCCCCCAATTTTGATACCAGCCAGGGTAAAGCCACACGGCTGAAGGCTGGTATTCTCAGGATGGGGAGCCCCACCTTATGGGGAGCCCCCCAGCCTAAAAATATCAGCCAGCAGCTGCCCGGAATTGCCGCATGGATTAGATGCGACAGTCCCGGGACTGTACCCGGCTCATCCAGAACTGCCCTGGTGCGGTGGCAATCTGGGTAATAAGGAGTTAATGGCAGCCCATAGCTGCCACTAAGTCCTAGTTAATCGTTGCAGGCGTCTATGAGACACCCCCAATGATTAACCTGGTGAAAGTAAATAAACACATACACCCGAAAAATCCTTTATTTGAAATAAAAGACAAAAACCACCCTCTTTCACCACTTTATTAAAGTCCCCAAATACCCCTCCAGGTCCGGCGTAATCCACGAGGTCCCGCGACACATCCAGCTCTGCTACATGAAGCTGACCGGAGCAGCAGTACAACACCGCCGCTCCTGTCCGCTCCATGAAGAAACTGAAGGGAATCGCGCTGTCAGCGGGGACGTCACTGAGGTAATGCCGGTGTGTGTGCGGGGATGATGTGGGCTGTAGTGTCGGAATGTGTGTGGGGATGTTGGGCTGTGTGCGGGGATGTCGGGCTGTGTGCGGGGATGTCGGGCTGTGTGCGGGGATGTTGGAGGTAATGTCAGGATGTGTGTGGGGGTGTAGGCGGTAATGTCAGGATGTGTGCAGGGATGTCGGGATGTGTGCGGGGATGTCGGGATGTGTGCGGGGATGTCAGGATGTGTGCGGGGATGTCGGGATGTGTGCGGGGATGTTGGCGGTAATGTCGGGATGTGTGCGGGGATGTCGGGATGTGTGCGGGGATGTAGGCGGTAATGTCAGGATGTGTGCGGGGATGTCGGTCTGTGTGCGGGGATGTCGGGCTGTGTGCGGGAATGTCGGGATGTGTGCGGGGATGTCGGGATGTGTGCGGGGATGTCGGGATGTGTGCGGGGATGTCAGGATGTGTGCGGGGATGTAGGCTGTAATGTCGGGATGTGTGCGGGGATGTCGGGATGTGTGCGGGGATGTCGGGATGTGTGCGGGGACGTCGGCGGTAATGTCGGGTTGTCTGCGGGGACGTCTCTCAGGTTACCCATGGCCACAGGTCTCGGGTGGAGGACTCGAGCTGGCCGCGGGTAACCTGAGTGACGGCACCGGTGATCACGTGGCTCACTGCAGTCACTCAGATTTGCGGTCACAGGTGAGTCCTTCACCTGTGACCGCAAATCAAGCTGCGGCACACGCACAGAGCCGTGCGATCACAATGAAGTCGGGTGAAGTTCACCCGAATTCATTCTGATCGCACGGCTGTCTCCCGCAGCCAGCCATGTGCTCTTTTTGACATTCCGGTCCCAGTCGGCTCTGCTGCAAGTCTATGGGGATGCTGCAGAGCCGACTGGGACCGCACTGTCGGTGCGCTCTGGATGCTTTTCCCATTGCAGAGAAAGCATCCAGAACGCATGAATTCTGCAGGAATGTGCGCACATTGCGTTCTGCCGAATGCGTCTCAGAACGCAGCTTTTCGGCTGCGTTGTGAGACGCACATGCAGTGACTAATTACGCTGCGTAATAGAATGCAACGTGTGCACATAGCCTTAGATTCGTCATGCGGTCTCATTAGATGATAGAAGACAAAATAGTCTTGAATGAGAAACAATGGAACTTATTTGAACTTAAGAAATACAAATTTTGGGGCTACAGTTATTATTGGGTCTGGGGCAAACCATCTATGGTTCATTTTGATCATCATCAAACTGTCTGCACTTTCCGTGGATAGTCGTGTGCGACTGTCTGTTATTATTGACCCCGCTGAGCTGAAAACATGCTCAGACAACACACTCGCAGCAGGGCAAGCTAGCACTTCCAAAGCATATAAGGCGAGGTCTGGCCAAGTGTTGAGCTTGGAAACCCAATAGTTAAAGGGAACTGTAGACTCTGAAAGCATGCTGATACGTTCACCTACATAGTCCCTCCCCATCTTACTTAAGTGTTCCCTCCTTGTTATAGTTTCCCCAACCGGTATCTGATTTGAAGTTGACAGTTTGTAGAAAATGGACCAGTTTTGGCACATTAGTCCCTCGCATGTGTTGCTCCTACAATGCGTAGCCCTCTTTCGTAATCCTGTCACCTGAGATGACACGCTACCTCTGACACCAACATTATCTTAGGGGAATCGCTTCATCAACCGGTCCACTACAGCCCTCTTGAATGTTTCCGTAGTACAATTCTTATTTGTCTCGACAAGTAGTGAAGCGAATTTGTCTTTGTAGCGTGGGTCAACGAAGGTACATAACCAGTATTTTCTGTCTGCCAAAATGTGGACTAGCCGACAGTCATGAGAAAGGCAGTATCATATGAACTGTGTCATATGTGCCACACTCCGAACTAGAAACCTTTGTGTGTCACTGCTAAGAATACATTCTGTCTCCCTAAACCTCCTCTCCTCCTCAGTCTGTCTCTCCTCCTCCTGCTCATCCTCAGGCAATCCATGCTGAACAGCCCTGAAGCTTGGGTTGTCAATACCTTGGTTACCAACTTCAAAGCATTCCCGTTCTTCATCATCCTCCTCATCCTCATAATGTTGACCAAAGGTGACCCGAGCCTGTTAGCCGAGGATGTGCAGATTACTAGCAACTATTGTGAAGTCAGCATCCACAGACACCTCAGATGCATTAAGACTTTGGTAAGTCAGACCATCTAGAGAGCGTTTCAGTAAACAAATCAGTGGAATGGTAATGCTGATAAGAGCATCATCACTGCTCACAATGTTGGTACAGTAATCAAATTTCTCTAGGACCTGACAAATGTCTGCAATCCACACCCACTCTGCAGTATTGATGTCTGGCAGCTGCATCTGACGGGCATGTTCCAGCTGGAATTGGGATACAGCCCTCTGCTGCTCATGGATCCTGGCCAATATATGATAGTTTGAATTCCATCTCGAAGGGTGGTCACATATTAGTCAATGATGAGGCAAGTGTAAGCGCTGCTGCAGCACTGCCAGGCCAGCAAAAGAGGGAGATGACTTGCGGAAATGGGCGCTAAGACGTCGTACGTTGGTAAGTAGGTCTGTACCTCAGAGTATTTTTTGAGAAAGTGCTGAACTACTAAATTTACAATGTGGGCCATACAAGGAATGTGTACAAACTTTCTAAGCTTTAAAGCCGCCACCAGATTACGATTATTATCGCACACTATCATCCCTTGATGGAGGCCCAACGGTGCAAGCCACTCATCTGTCTGCTCAGTTATTGCTTTCAAAAGCTTCGGTGCCATGTGCGATTTGTCATTGATACAGATGAGCTTCAGTAGAGCGTGTTGCCACTTAACAAAGTCAGTGCTTCCGAGATCCCAGCTGCGGAATGATGTCGACAGTTGGACACTGGTTCATGTTGAGGAGGATGCACAGGAGCCAGATGAAGAAGAAGCTTTTTTTGAGGACAGGGCTTGATTTTACGTTTTATTAAAGTGATTAGGCACTATAAACTGTTTCTTATCAATTTCCCCTCTTTTACTTTGGTTTGAGAGCTGCTCTGGCTACTACATAAAAGCTGCGTGCTGCTCTGAGCACGTTATTCCAAGACACCAGAAATGCAGTCAGGCACCTTCTACAGGCTGTGCCCATACTGTATCTGCCTTTTCCCATCCATTTCAGACTTTTCCTCAGTCACCACAGCTTGCCGTTAGGTCAAACTTGAAATTATTTGGGTTTCCCATAGACTTACATTGTGCAATGAATATTCGCAAATAGTCGAATAGTGGCGGCCTATTCGTTGGATATTCGCGAAGTCGAATATTTGGTATTCGATCATCCCTAAAACTCATACAATGTGATATTCTAGATATTTTTGTGTTCTGTCTGTCACAGTTGAAGTCTACCTACGATAAAAATTACAGACATCTCCTTTTTTTAAAGGTAGGAAAACTTAGAAAATATGTATTCTGTCAAATACCTATTTTTCCCCACTGCAGCTACTATTACAGCACTTGTTGCATGTGTTTTTCATCCAATGTGCCTTTTTCATGCTGTGTGCTTTTTCATAACAATTGTTTTGTCAATATGTGACTATAGCACTCACTGAATTCATATGTTATTAGAGCGTTGTTGCATTAATGATTTTCTCATGCTGCACTTTTTTCATGTTATGCGCCTTTTTCATGCTGTACATTGCTGCATTTGCAGATGGGTCCTGGTAGTTTCTCCCTGCCAGCTATCACTCACTGACCAGTTTCCCTCTGCATGCATGTATAGAGAGAAACCTGTCACTCAAGGGCAGTGGGCGGGTAGAAGCAGCAGGGGACTCGACTAGTCTCCCTTCTTTTTTGGTCCCTGACAGCTAAGCACTATGACAACTCTGATAGCTAAGCACTATGACATCACAGTGTAAAGGGGTGAACTGGGCCCCTATGCTCCTGCTCTGAAGACACTGATCCTCTTGTATAATAGTAATGTGATCTTTGTCCATGTATCTATTGTGTATGTAATGTGTTTATTCAGAGAATATATGTGGCCATCTTGTGGCTGGTCTTAGATAGTGCTCCTAGGTGTAAAGATTAGAATCTGCCTATCAACAGGAAGACTTCAGGCAGGAGCAGTTAAGCTCTGTGAGTAGCCCACCGGAGGAGGAAAATGCTGTCACCATCTTGGTTTTGTAGGGAGTAGAAATCTGTTCTAGTGGGTAGTATAGCGAATAGGAGTAGTGTGCAAGCCAGATAGATACCTTAGGCCATAGTAAGTGGGTGTTTATGGCATCTGTCACCTGATCATTGGTTTACAGCGGTAACAGGGCATGCAGGAGGGACTCCAGTTGGGAACCTGAAGAGGGCTACCCACGTTTCATAGTCATGAGTACCAGGCCCAATCTCATCCGTGCTTCCTCTGTCAGTGTACTGACTCCAGGAGTACAAGTCCTCAAGTGGAGACTTGGCATAGACCTTGGTGAACAGGTCAGCACAGAATGATGCATATGATGAAGCAACTCTGGTGGCGGTCTGCACCATTCTAGAGAATGGGTCCCGGTGGAGGGACAAGTCGCTTGCCAGAGAGGACTATAGGACTTTAATGTGCGGGACTGTAATGCCAACCAGCAGGAGGAGGATGGACGAACAACAGCTGTAGTACCAGAAATGATTGATCAGCCTAAAGTAAAAAAGTTCCTTAAAGCTAAATATAGTCTGTAAATGACTTGTTTGTGTGTTGTGCGCTCAGTACCAACATGTTCACGATACTGCTGTTAAGTAAAAGACTGTTCATATAGAACACAGTATCTATGACTGTGACTCCCCAGCAGAATAATCCTGGCCTGGTCTAATCACAGGTATGGCTTTCACACACTCAGCCAGGATCACTGCGACCAACCCTTCCCCCTTGTTCTGTGGAGGTGGCCAGTGCATTGATCACCAAAGGACTGAGCCCCTCGCCCATGACTATCTCCCTGGACCACCCTCAAATCGGCATCAAAAGTGTAATTCACTGCAGCGTTTCAAAGTTAAGCATGTACGGCTGAAAGCATATAGCCACAGGCAGATACATGCTGCCCGTGGTTTGGGCCATATGTATCAGCTGTCAGGTTCCCTTTAAGGTAACCTTTGCTAGAGCTATATATAGGAGATTATAAAATGCTTACACAGGTTGCTTATGAATAGCATTCACAAAATCTGAGGTGCTGCTCATTAGTAACATTGGTTTTGCACTGTGTCCTTTAAAGGGAACCTGTTACCAGATTTGTCCCCTATTACCTGCGGCCACCACCAGTGGGCTCTTATATACATAGAATACTGACTATAAGAGCTCAGGCCGCTCTGTATAACATAAAAGAAAAGCTTTTATTAGACTCACCTGGGGAGGCAGTCGGGTCTGTTGGGCGTCACTGGTCTCGGTCCAGTGCCTCCTATCTTCCTTCTATCGCCAGTCCTCCTTCACAACTCCATGTAGATGATGCATTCTACATCATCCACACAGAGTCCTCTATTGCGCTCCAGCTGAGGCATGGGCGGTCTTTGACTTTTCCCCGTGCCTGTGCATTACATTACTTTGCTCTACCCTAAGGAGGACAGAGAGAAGTGTGCACGCGCATATGTGGGATAGAAGGAAGATAGATGGCACCAGACCAAGACCAGTGATGCCCATTGGCCCTGACCATCCCACAGGTGAGTAAAGTAAAAGCTGTTTTTCATGTTATACAGAGTAGCTTGGGCACTTATATATAGCATTCTAGATTGCTGTATATAAGATCCCACTGGTGATGGCCGCAGCTTATGGGGAACAAATCTGACTACAGGTTCCCTTTCATAATTTAAATGCTCGTGACATGTGTCAAATGTTTTTATTAATGTTTTTGTGTGGTATAATTAGGTAGGTTTATGTGAATAAAAATTCAGTTTGAAAATTAAGAAATGTTAATTTTTTTACCAAATTTTCATTATTTTCATAAATATATTCAAAGAAAATAAAAAAAAAATTACCACTAACATGAAGTACAACAGCTCCCCCAAAAAATTTGGATTTGTTGAAGCATTCAAAAGTTATTACCTTATGAAGTGATGTTGATTAGATTAGAAAAATGAGGCTTGGTCATTAACATACAACATGGCTCAGTCATTAAAGGGAATTTGTCACCAGGTTTTTGCTACCTCATCTGAGAGCAGTATAATGTAGAGACAGAGACCCTGGTTCCAGTGATACTGAGCTGTTTACTGTCATTTGATAAAATCTATGTTTTCTCTGCTGAAGATCTAGCAGTTATAAAGAGATAATGAATATACTGGACTGTCTGGCAGCACGCCAAGTAGTCCTCTCAAGATAAAATCACTGTTTAAAGTGAATCCTTCACCAGGATTTTAAAGGTCATGTGACTTACATCAACTTCTACAACAGCATTGGCTAAGCATCACCACCAAAATCATATTAACTCACACATAAGCTGTTTTAAACTGAGTGTACTTCATTGCTTATAGCAACCAATCAGAGCTCCTTGACCTGTAACAAAAAAGAAGCATACCTGTGATTGGTTGCTATAGGCCACCTGATAAATATCCAGGGTACCTATCAAAACAGCGAATATATTGCCTCAAACATCTAAACAGTTTCTGTGCGTGTGTGTGTCTTTTTCTGTGTCTATCTCTATGTGTGTCTATTTCTGCATGTGCGTCTCTGTCTGTGTATGTGTCTCTTTCTGTTTGTGCTTCTCTTTGTGTCAGTATCTATTCGGATGTGTCTCTTTCTGTGTGTGTCTTTTTCTGTGTGTCTTTGTGTGTGTGTGTGTGTGTGTGTCTCTTTCTGCGTGTGTCTCTTTCTGTTTATGTGTCTCTTTCTGAATAGTTACAGTCACTTATAATCAACAATGTTGTGTGTACTGAGGAAATCATCCAGCCTTTTTTAACCCCTTCAGCCCCCGGGCACTTTCCGTTTTTGCGTTTTTGTTTTTTGCTCCCCTTCTTCCGAGAGGCGTAACTTTTTTATTTTTCCATCAATCTTGCCATATGAGGGCTTGTTTTTTGCGGGACGAGTTGTACTTTTAAATGTAACCATAAGTTTTACCATATAGTGTACTGGAAAACGGCAAAAAAATTCCAAGTGCGGAAAAATTGCAAAAAAAGTGGGATTGTACAATAGTTTTTGGGATATTTTATTCACCGTGTTCACTATATGGTAAAACTGATGTGTGGGTATGATGCCTCAGGTCGGTGCAAGTTTATAGACACCAAACATGTATAGGTTTACTTGTATCTAAGGGGTTAAAAAAAATTCACAAGCTTGTCCGAAAAACGTGGCGCACGTTTTGCGCCATTTTCCAAAACCCGTAGCGTTCTCATTTTTCAGGATCTGAGGCTCAGTGATGGCTTATTTTTTGCGTCTCGACCTGACGCTCTTAACGGTACCATTTTTGCGCAGATGCTACGTTTTGATCGCCTGTTATTGCATTTTGCGCAAAATTTGCAGCGACCAAAAAACGTAATTTTGGCGTTTGGAATTTTTTTGCCGCTACGCCGTTTACTGATCAGATTCATTGATTTTATATTTTGATAGATCGGGCATTTCTGAACGTGGCGATACCAAATATGTGTGTATTTTTTATTTTTTTAACCCTTTAATTTTCAATGGGGTGAAAGGGGGGTGATTTGAACTTTTAGGTTTTTTTATTTTTTTTTAATTTTTTAAAACTTTTTTTTTTACTTTTTTTTTTTTTATTTTACTAGTCCCCCTAGGGGGCTATTGTGATCAGCAATCCGATCGCTCTGCACTATCTGCAGATCTCAGCTACAGAGCTGAGAACTGCAGATTTGCTGCTTCACTTTCAATGCCGGCTGTATTCCGGCATTGAGAGGAAGTGACTCATGTTAGCCACAGGCGTCATCACATGACCCTGTGCTACCATGGCAACCGCCGAAAGTCACGTGATCATGTCACGTGACTTCCGGCGGGGGCGGGGTAAGTCACTGTCATGGCGGCGCCCATATACATATCGCTGCCAAGACTTTGGCAGTGAAATGTAAGGGGTTAATGGCCGCGGGTGGAAGCGATTCCACCCGCGGCTAGCAGGCACACATATCAGCTGTTGATAACAGCTGATATGTGCGCGTCTCGCCGCCGCCGACCGGCGGCAGGGGGCGGGGCTTACCGGCACATGATCCATGACGTATCTAGTACGTCATGGGTCGTTAAGGGGTTAAAAGCTGTTATAGTACCTGCCATTACTATCTCTTGTGGTAGGGCATTCCACAGTCTGGCTGCTCTAACTATAAAGAACCCTTTCCTATTTAGCTGTCGGAATCGCTTTTCTTCCACTCGAAATGAATGCCCCCTGGTAATTAGTATTGACTTTGGAAGAAATAAGTCATGTGCCAGTCCTTTATATTGACCACACATGTATTTATACATATAAATGAGATCTCCTCTGAGACATCTTTTTTCTAAGCTAAAAAATGTAACTTTTTCAACCTCTCACCATATGGGAAGCCTTCCATTCCTTGTAGTAGTCTATGATTACAGCAATCCTCCAAAGAGGGGTACCACTTAGAATTAGAATAATCAAGCAATATTAAGAGGCATAAAATGTAACTTTTAATCTAGTTGTATTAAAAGCTTTTTGACAAACTAGTAACCCCAACCTCACTGGACTGCTGGTATCATCAGCTTCAAGTACAACGTCCAGGGAGCCTATGATATATAACAAAATAAACAAAAAAACACAACATACATAAAGAAAAATTGAGTGTGATAGTCTCACTCAGGGAAGAGACAGTGGTCCCATTTATGAGTGCCAAAAAAATTATCAAACTTAACTCAATACAAAAAAAAACCTATATAGTGTGAGGTGGTCCTCAAAGAGGAATCCACCAATGTAAAAGCTTATTTAAAGAATGAGTTGTAAACGGTCTCACCCATTCATCGCAGCTTGGGGTATACAGAACTTCCTCTGTGGATCCTCACAGCATCCAGCTGACCCTATAATATCCCTGAGGAAAACTGATAATGTCTGTTACCCCAATAGCTTCCGCCCTTACAAGGGCGGACCACATCTAACCCTCTCTTAGTGCCCCTACAATGTTCCTGGCCCTCGTCCCGATGCGTTTCATCTCTCTAGAATCATCAGGGGACTCTGGTAACACATAGGAGGTCAGAGGTCCTAAGCCCAAGCTCACATAACACACTGAGGAGTTTATTTCCTCAGGGATATTATAGGATCAGCTGGATGCTGTGAGGACCCACAGAGGAAGTTCTGTATACCCCAAGCTGCGATGAATGGGTGAGACCGTTTACAACTCATTCTTTAAATAAGCTTTTACATTGGTGGATTCCTCTTTGAGGACCACCTCACACTATATGGTTTTTTTTTGTATTGAGTTAAGTTTGATAATTTTTTTGGCCCTCATAAATGGGACCACTGTCTCTTCCCTGAGTGAGACTATCAAACTCAATTTTTCTTTATGTTGTGCTTTTTTGTTTATTTTGTTATATATCATAGGCTCCCTGGACGTTGTACTTGAAGCTGATGATACCAGCAGTCCAGTGAGCTTTGGGTTACTAGTTTGTCAAAAAGCTTTTAATATAACTAGATTAAAAGTTACATTTTATGCCTCTTAATATTGCTTGATTATTCTTGTAGTAGTCTAGTTAACCACCTTTGAATTGACTCTAAAGGCCCCGTTACACGCAACGCCATCACTAAAGAGATGTCGCTGGGGTCACGGAATTCGTGACGCACATCTGGCGTTGTTAGCGACGCCGTTGCGTGTGACACCTACGAGCAACCGCTAACGATCCCAAAAACTGCTGAAATCATTGATTGTTGACACATCGTTCATTTCCCAAATATCGTTGCTCATTCGTGATGCAGGTTGTCCGTCATTCCTGAGGCAGCATACATCGCTACGTGTGACACCCCGGGAACGACGAACAACAGTGTTCCTGCATCCTCCGGCAACAAGGTGGGAGTGACATTAATGCGGCTGCTCTCCGCCCCTCCGCTTCTATTGGTGGCCCGCTGTGTGATGTCGCTGTGACGCCGCACGAACCCCCCTTTAAAAAAAAGTTTGTTCGGTGGCCACAGCGACGTCATTAGGAAGTGTGATGCGTACTAACGATATTGTTCGCCATGGGCAGCGATTTGCCCATGATGCACGAATGACGTGGCGGGTGCGATCGCTAGTGATGTCGCTAGTGATATCGCTGCGTGTAAAGCGGCCTTAACTTCTGAATGTCCTTTTTAACATGTGGAGCCGAAAACTGGATCCCATATTCTAGATAAGGCCTTACAAGTGATTTATAGAGGGGTAATAGTACGTTGGGATCACGGGATCTAATCTCTCTTTTTATACATCCTAAAATCTGGGGAGTAATGTGAAAATAATTCCAGCGAGAAAATCTTCTAAAAACCAAGACTTTAATCCATAAAAAATATATTTTCATTACATTACGTGCATAAAACTATTGAAAATGGAGGTTGATCCGAAACTTGTCTGTGTCTGGACCTCTATGATGTGGCGTCAGAATATTCCCTTTTTTGGTTTTATGCACGTAATGTAATAAAAATATATTTCTTATGGATTAATTAAAGTCTTGGTTTTTAGAAGATTTTCTCGTTGGAATTTTTTTCACATTACTCCCAGTGTCCATGCTGGAGATAGTCTTCTGGATGGGGTGAGCTGATCCTTATTTGTTTGTTTTTGTGTACCCTAAAATCTTGTTTGCTTTTGCAGCTGCTGCCTAACATTGAGTGCTGGTGCTCAGCTTATTTGTCATCAGAATACCCAAGTCCTTCTCCTGCTCTGTAGTCCTGAGTTTACTTCCATTTAATGTATACGCAGTTATAGGATTATTCCGTCCTAGGTGCATTACTTTACATTTATCAACATTAAATCTCATTTGCCAAGTGTTTTCCCATTCTGACATCTTATCCAGATCATTTTGTAATATTGTAATCAATCAAGGTCAGTTTTTGATATCCTACATAGTTTGGTGTCATCAGTAAAGACTGACACTGTACTATTAATCCCATCCACAAGGTCATTAATAAAGAGATTAAAAAGAATCGGTCCTAGCACAGATCCCTGCGGTACCCCAATGCTGACTATAGCCCATTTAGAGAATGTAACATTTATGACTACTCTTTGTTTCCTATCTTTTAGCCAATTTCTTACCCAGTTGCTTATAGTTTTCCCTAGTCCTTCCTTCAGAAGCTTCACTATAAGGCTGTTATCTGGTACAGTATCAAATGTCTTTGCAAAGTCCAAATAAATCACAACAGATGCATTACCCCAGATTTGCGCTTACCTCCTCAAAAAAAACAACATGTTGGTTAGACATGACTTATCTTTCATGAATCCATGCTGTCTGTCAGTTATTATATTATTTTCTGCAATATATGTTTGCATGTCATCCCTTAAAATGCCCTCAAAAACTTTTCATACTACTAATGTCAGGCTTACTGGATGGTAGTTGCCTAGATCCACCTTCTTACCTTTCTTAAATATCGGTACCACATCAGCAATCTTGAAATCCTGAGGCACCAACCCTGTTACAAACAAGTCTAAAGGGGGCTTTACACACTATGACATCGCTAATGCGAAGTCGTTGGGGTCACGGAATTGGTGACGCACATCCGGCCGCATTAGTGATGCCGTTGCGTGTGACACCTATGAGCGATTTTGCATCGTCGCAAAAACGTGCAAAATCGCTCATCGGTGACATGGGGGTCCATTCTCAAATATCGTTACTGCAGCAGTAACGAAGTTGTTCCTCGTTCCTGCGGCAGCACACATCACTCCGTGTGACACCGCAGGAACGAGGAAGCTCTCCTTACCTGCCTCCCGGCTGCTATGCGGAAGGAAGGAGGTGGGCAGGATGTTACGTCCCGCTCATCTCTGCCCCTCCGCTTCTATTGGGCGGCGGTTCAGTGACGCAGCTGTGACGTCGCTGTGATGCTGAATGAACCGCCCCCTTAAAAAGGAGGCGGTTCGCCGGTCACAGCGATGTCGCCGGGCAGGTAAGTACGTGTGACGGTTCATGTGCGATGTTGTGCGGCACGGGCAGCGATTTGCCTGTGTCGCACAAAAGATGGGGGCGGGTACCCACGCTAGCGATATCGGTACCGATATCGCAGCGTGTAAAGCCCGCTTAAGAAGACGAGATACAGTGGCCTGTCGATTACTGTCGATTACTGAGCTCAATTCCCTCAATATTCAGGGGTGAATGCCATCTGGCCCATGAGATTTGTCAATTTTTAATTTACTCAGACGCAGGCGTACTTCTTCTTGTGCTAAATTAATTATATCGAGTGGTGAACTTTGATTTTTGACTTGTTGAATGATCCTTGGAACAATTGTGCTACTTGGTGAACACGGATGAGAAGTGCCTGTTCTCAGTCTTTGTCCTCTATAACTTGTTATTATAGTTTAAGGAGCAGATGATATTCTTTGTTTTCCTTTTGGCATTAATGTGTATTTGTATCTTTCAATGTGTGCATCTCTGTCTGTGGGTGTCTCTTTGTGTGTCTCTTTCTGTGTGTGCGTTTTTCGGTGTGTGTCTCTTTTTGTGTGTGTGTCTGTTTCAGTGTGTGTGTCTCTTTCTGCTTGTGCATCTCTTTGTGTGTGCATTTATTTCTGTGTTTATCTGTCTGTGTGTGTCTCTTTCTGTGTGTGCATCTTTCTCTGTGTATGCATCTCTTTCTGTGTATGCTTCTCTTTGTGTCTGCGTCTCTTTGTGTGTCTCTATGTGTGTGTCTCTTTACGTCTGTGTCTCTTTCTGTGTGTTTGTGTCTTTCTGTGTGTGTGTGTCTCTTTGTGTGGGTCACTTTCTGTTTATGTGTCTCTTTCAGTATGTGTGCATCTTTCGGTGTGTGTGTGTGTGTGTCTCTGTCTGTGTTTGTCTCTTTCTCTGTGGGTCTCTTTCTGTGTGTGTGACCTTGTATGTCTCTTTCTGTGTATGTGTCTTTTTCTGTCTGTGTGTCTCTGTGTGTGTCTATGTGAGTCTCCTGTGTCTGTTTCTTTTGCTGTGTGTCTATTTTGGTGTGTCTTCTTTGGTGTGTGTGTGTGTGTGTGTGTGTGTGTGTGTGCGTCTTTCGGTGTTTGTCTCTTTCTGTATGACTGTGTGTATTTCGGTCTCTTTTTGTGTCTGTGCCTTTTTTTCTGTGTCTTTTTCGGTGTGTATGTCTCTTTTGATGTGTCTCTTTCGGTGTGTGTGTGTGTGTGTGTGTGTGTGCGCGTGCGTGTGTGTGTCTTTCTATGTGTGTGTCTCTTTCTGTCACAGTGTGTCTCTTTCTGTCAAGTGTGTTTCTTTCTGTGTCTCTTTTTTTATGTGTGTCTTTTGCGGTGTGTGTGTCTCTTTCGGTGTTTGTGTGTTTCTATTGGTGTGTGTCTCTTTTGGTGTGTGTGTGTGTGTGTGTGTGTGTGTCTTTTTGTGTGTGTATCTGTCTCTTTTTGTGTGAGGGTGTCTCTTTCTGTATCTCTTTCTGTGTCTCTTTTTGTGTGTATGCCTCTTTATGTGTGTGTCTCTTTCTGTATGTCTCTTTCTCTATCCTTAAAAGGAGTAAATTAGAAGAGATCTGTTCCCAGGTCCATTGACTTTAATTTAAGCAGGTTTTTTGGTGAATAACTGTAAAGTGTTTGGTCAAATTTTCCCCTCAAAACATAGTCTATTATGTTCCCTGGGTCAAATGAGGCAGGTGTGTAAAGTTTTGTGACTGTAAACCCTTACCATACCCACCAGACACACCAGTGGAATACCTGAGTGGAATAGGGTTGATCACTTGGGGGGTTGGTTAAGGGGGGGTCAGGAGTGTCAGGAGAGAGTCAGTTGAGCAGTGACCCTCAAAAGGAGAGGTCACAAGAGTGTTATATGAGAGAGAGAGAGAGAGAGAGAGAGAGAGGAGGTCAGGAGCCAGGCTCCTTGGAACTATTAGGTAGCAGACGTTGGTCTGGGCCTGGTAGGAGCTGGACCCCAGTCGCAGGGGATCGCAACAAGGTCCCCGAGTCCCGGGGCATCCCCCCTGCCCGTAGAGGGGTTAAACACCTGGCGGCCCACACCATCGCCACCGGGTACTCCCAATCGCAGCAGTGGTACTCCATCTTACCACGCACCACAAGTGGCATCACGAACTTTCCACACCATCCCCTGTACATACCCCCCTTTCTTTATGGAGCCGCATGGCCCCTGGGTCCGGAGTCCTCTCAAGCCACCGCGGATCCGAATCAGAGCAGCCCGGCTGCTGACGCGGGGGTGACACACACACACACATATCTATATATATATATATATATATATATATATATATATATATAGATATATTATTTATTTTTATTTTTTTTTGGTAATTTTACAGCAGAATTTCTTTTTACAACTATTTTTTCAGGGAAGAGGGGCCATGATGTTCTTTTCTGAGAGCTATACATTTTTTTTTCTTGTATTTTTATAGGATATTTTTTGCCCAATAAGTTATGCTTTTTACTAGTACCATTTTGGGTTGTCTGGAATTTTTATTAACTTTTTAAGTATTATTTTTCAAGGCAGGATAAACCAAAAATCAAATCTGGCATTATTTATTGTTTGTTTTTTTTTGTGGTGTTAACTAACCAAGATAAATAATGTAAACGTTTTATTATACGAGTCATCATAAAGGCGTTATACTGAATTTGTATTGTTTTTGCAGGTGTTTTGTTTCTTTTATGTATTTATTTTGCAAATAAACTCTTTTTTATTATTAAAATTGGGGTTTGAGGGTTTTTTTGTAATTTTTTTAGAACACATAAAAACATTTATTTAATTATTGTTTTACAATACTTACTAGTCCCCCAAAGGTACTTGATCATGCAATCCTTTGACTTGAACATGCATTCCTTTGATAGCACTAATAATACATTGTACAACCTGCTGTATATTGCAGTGCATTACTAACATACTCAGTATTTGACTGACAGGTAGTCAGCCACCTCTCCAATCTCGTCCCTTTTTTTTCTTTGTTTTCTATTTCTTTTTTTGCTTTTTTAATTTAAACGTACTAATGAGTGCTGTGACGTGTAGTTCAATAAAACACATAGTGAGAATGGAAATACATAATTTCTCTCTCTCAGACAAAATTGCAGGAAGGATCAATGCTTAACAGTTTCTTAGCATAAGTCCACCACATAGAATAAAAAATTTTATTTGTTTACGGAAAAATATAACATGCCAAACTTTACCTATTGAAAAAAATATAATAAAGACAGAAGCAGACATTGGTGCTCATGTGAACACAATCTAAAGCGGTGTAGTTTTTATTGCAAATAGATGTATGTATATATATATATATATATATATATATATATATATACACACACACAGTTATGCTCAAAAGTTTACATACCTCGGCAGATTTTCTGTTTTCTTGTTCTTTTTACAGAGAATGTGAATGATAACACAAAAACCTTTTTTCCACTCATGGTTATTTATTGTCAAACTACTGTGCTTTCTCTTGTTAAATCATAATGACAACCAAAAACATCCAAATCACCCTGATCAAAAGTTCACATACCCTGATGATTTTGGCCTGATAACATGTACCGAAGTTGACAGAAGTGGGTTTGAATGGCTATTAAAGGCCCCGTCACACTAAGCAACATCGCTAGCAACATCGCTGGTAACGAACAACTTTTATGACGTTGCTAGCGATGTTGCTAGTGATGTCGCTGTGTGTGACATCCAGCAACAACCTGGCCCCTGCTGTGAGGTCGTTGGTTGTTGCTGAATGTCCTGGGCCATTTTTTAGTTGTTGCTGTCCCGCTGTGAAGCACAGACCGCTGTGTGTGACAGCGAGACAGCAACAACTAATGTGCAGTGAGCAGGGAGCCAGCTTCTGCTGAGGCTGGTAACTAATGTAAACATCGGGTAACCAAGAAGCCCTGTCCTTGGTTACCCGATATTTACCTTTGATACCAGCCTCCTCCGCTCTCACTGCCTGTGCTGCCGGCTCCTGCTCTGTGCACATGTAGCTGCAGCACACATCAGGCAATTAACCCGATGTGTGCTGTAACTAGGAGAGCAAGGAGCCAGCACTAAGCAGTGTGCGCTGCTCCCTGCTCTGTGCACATTTAGCTGCAGCACACATCAGGCAATTAACCTGATGTGTGCTGTAAGTAGGAGAGCAAGGAGCCAGCGCTCAGTGTGCGCTGCTCCCTGCTCTGTGCACATTTAGCTGCAGCACACATCGGGTTAATTAACCTGATGTGTGCTGTAACTAGGAGACTGGGGGCTGGTCACTGGTTGCTGGTGAGCTCACCAGCAACTCTTGTAGCCACGCTCCAGCGATCCCTGCCAGGTCAGGTTGCTGGTGGGATCGCTGGAGCGTCGCAGTGTGACAGCTCACCAGCAACCTCCTAGCAACTTACCAGCGATCCCTATCGTTGTTGGGATCGCTGGTAAGTTGCTTAGTGTGACTGGACCTTTAAGGCAACTTCCTCACCTGTGGCTTGTTTGTTTGTAATCAGTGTGTGCGCATAAAAGCTGAATGAGTTTCTGGGATCCAGATAGGGTAAGTTCACACAGTGCGTTTTTCGCGGCGTTTTTGCGCAGTTTTCGAGTGCGTTTTTGCTCAGAAAACTGCATGACTTTGCTTCCCCAGCAAAGTCTATGAGTTTTCATTTTTGCTGTCTGCACACAGCGTTTTTTTTCAGCTGCGTTTTTGTGGTGCCACAAAAACGCAGCATGTCAATTATTCCCTCGTTTTTCACTGCGCTTTTCATCCATTGAGTGCAATGGGATGTTGAAAGACGCAATGAGAAACGCAAATAGCTGCGTTTTGGTGCGTTTCTAATACCAAAAACGCAGCTATAAACGCAGGAGGTGGGTAGTAAAGTGACATGTACAGGAAGAGGATTCCATCTGTCATTAAACACAGAAGCGTGAATCCTCCCGGTACCGTCACCGCCGCTTCCACCTCCGGTCCTGTGCATGTATGCTGCCGTGCGGCGCCATGTCTGGGCGGGAGGTGGAAGCGGCTGCGAAAACAAAAGTTAACAGTAGAAAAAAAAAAAAAAGTTATACTCACCTGTCTGCAGGGTCCCGGTGCCATGCCCGCTCCCAGCTCCTCTCACGGTATCGCCGCTCCGGGTGTGTGCAGTCTCCCCGGGCAGTACGATAGATGCAGGACCTGGCGATGGATCACCTGATGCAGTCACCTGACGCATCAGGTGATCATAAGTATCGCGGTGACGCTGGCGCCCGGCTGGTTTAAGCTATCAGCGGATGCGTCAGGAGACTTCATCCCTGATTACCGGCAGCTGCTGCAGCGATCGGACGGGATCAGACTCCGCTCCAGGAGCTGCCGGTAATCAGCACATAAGTGAGTATTTTTTTTTTTTTTTTTGCACCGATGCATCTGCTGATTGTATAAACGGCTTTTATACAATCAGCTGATGTGTGATGTGCTTCAGCCCCTAGAACCTGACACATCATCTGATCGCTTTGCCTTCCAGCAAACCGATCAAACCAATCAGACAGATCAATGATATTGGATCCGGATTGGACGGCGCGGGACCCTTGACCCAGGATTACTGCGGAGGGGGGTTCTTTATTTCAATAAAGATGGAGTCACTAATTGTGTTGTGTTTTATTTCTAATAAAAATATTTTTCTGTGTTGTGTTTTTTTTTTATCTTTACTAGAAATTCATGGTGGTCATGTCTAATATTGGCATAAAGTTAAAGATAGACAAGGCACTCCCAAAATGCTTTGCATGAAAATTTATTTATATGCTTTAGAACGTTTTCGGTCCTATTTGGACCTTCATCAGTAGCACTGTACAGAAAAAATTAAACATAATATTTTTACAATCAGAAAAATAAAATTGATATCCAAAACAAAGAGAAAACATACAGACAATATTTACAAAATTTCATATATATATCTGGTATGCATGATTCACAATATTTCAAATTCATATTGGAAAGATATATAAAAATAAATATAAAAATAAAAATAAAAAAGGAAAGAAAGGAAGAAAAGACAGAATGCAGAAAGGAGGCAGAGATCAAGAGAATCTCACAATGGAGGAGACAAAAATAGAGCAAAAAGCAAAAAAAAGGGGGAATACAATTCATGTAATGCATTAGAAAGCAAGGAAACAAAGGGTTAATATGGAGGAAGGAAAGCTTGGAGAAGGGAGAAACAAAGGTAGTGTAGAAGCACGTGTGAAAAGACATAGGGGTTGTATATGACAGTGACATGATTCACATGCATGATTCACAATATTTCAAATTCATATTGGAAAGATATAAAAATCAAAAAGAAAAAAAGAAAAAACAGAATACAGAAGGAACTAGAAAAAGAACGATGAGGAAGCAGAGGGCAGAGATCAAGAGAATCTCACAATGGAGGAGATACAGCAAAAAGAGAGAATGTAATTCATGTAATGCATTAGAAAGCAAGGGAAAAAGGGGTTAATAAGAAGGAAGGAAAGCTTGGAGAAGGGGGAAATAAAGGTAGTGTAGAAGCACGTGTGAAAAGACATAGGGGTTGTATATGATAGTGAAATGGAGGTCACAACTGAACTGTACTGTCATTATGTGGGGGAGTGTTGGAGATATAGGTTGAAATGTGTGTAGGAAGGATTCAGTGTTCCATACTATAATGGACGTGAACGGGCAACAAGATGTGCATATTGCTGTTTGAAAGGATAGTTTGTAATGTGTATATGTGTGGCGCCCCTGACCTGGTCAGGCACCACTGAGTACTGCACCCATGCTGGGGACAGTACAACACAGGTAATCCAGAAGGCTGACAGGGGTGTGGAACACAGGCGCATAGTAATCAGCTCTCACACATGTACCTATGAGAGGACCCCTGGGGATCCCAGGAGGGGGTGAAGCATGAGCATGGCCTCCATCTCCTCTCAAGGGGTGTGGTAAGAGAGTCTGGTTGCTAGGTGGCGTAGGCAAGAACAGGAGAGGAGGGGCAGTGAGTCAGTTAGAGCAGAACTCCATAGGGCTCAGTGAGGAGCAGACCTGTGGGGCTGTTGCTGTCTAACAGCGCCCGCGCAGTGGCTACTGACGGGGGAGAACGGTCAACTAGGAGTGCTACCCGAAAGCCATCTTCAGCTAAAGAGAGGGCACGGAGTGGGAAGTAAGGAGACTGCTAGAGAGTACCAGGCCCAACCGGGCGGCAGATCCCGGAGCGGAGATAGATCCAACTTTCTTTTGCTAAACCTGCCGGTGTGGGGCTCTCAAAGCCCACGCCACAACACCACAAAAGCCGCAGCCACGTAGCCACAGTTAGGGCCCATAGGTCACAGGAGGCAAGCAGCTGGAGTGGCCTGGTCCAGGCGACAAGCACACGGCGAACGAAGGGGAGAGAGGCTGCAGCATCTTCCCTGGGTGACCCCCATAGGGACTCAAAGTCGGGGTTACCCCAAACCACCAAGGGCTAAGGAAGGCGAGTTAGCAGTCACCCTCACAAGTCAGCCTGAAGGACACCTGGTTCCCACTTGGTTCATCTCAGCTACGCCCGGGCTACTCACCCTGCCATCAAATGTGAGTAAAGCCCTTGAAAGACAGTTCTGCCTGTGTGAGTCATTCTGCGACTTGTAGTACTACGCACCTACACCGGGCCCTGGGGCTTGCCTCACTCTCAGGAGGCTATTCCAACTAACTGCACACACCATCAGCCCCAGGCGACCCTCAACTTGCAGTGGCGGTCCCTACTGGCCGCAATACTGAGAGTGGCGTCACGACAAGAAGAAGATCTCCTACCTGTGACCAGATCCAGCCGAGTGGAGTCCCTGAAGGTAATGCACCGACACAACACCTGTGGGGCTTCACATATGTAATGTAATAGTCTATGTGTTTGTAGCAACAAAGGTATGTAAGAGAGATAAGGAAAAGGGATGTGGCCGAAAAAGGTGGAAGACCAGCAGATAAAGTAGAGAAAAAGGAGTGAATAATGAGGAATAGAGGAAAAACAGAGGGTAAAGAAAAGGAGTAAACAAAAGGCTCAGAGAGAAAGCACAAGGAATTAATATAATGAGTGAGGGCAGGAGCGGTGAAGACGCTAGTGAACTTACCATATGTAGTGAATAAGGTGCACATGGGCTGTCAGGCGCGGATTCCACCGCTGCATGGGGGCTGCCATGACAGTTGTCACATGGGTTGGATTTAAATAAGGGTGTAACACTGATTAGGGCGGTGTCTTGTAACAGCATGGGGCCGCGCGTGCGTAGTGGAGACAGTGCAGGGAACTGAAAGCACTGATGACAGCGCATGCGTGCAGACTCTACATTTAGCTGGGAATCCTAGGCGAGTCAAGGGAGCGCCTGTATTGAATGGGGAATGGTGTCAGAGAGATGATTATGCACCAAGCATATGTGGAGGTCTCTGAATAGGGGAATAGAGAGAACAGTGACTAATCCAATATACGAAGTCCACACTGATTGTAACATAAGGGGTGCTTCACACACAGCGAGCTCGCTGCCGAGATCGCTGCTGAGTCACGCTTTTTGTGACGCAGCAGTGACCTCATTAGCGATCTCGCTGTGTGTGACACTGAGCAGCGATCTGGCCCCTGCTGCGAGATCGCTGCTCGTTACACACAGCCCTGGTTCGTTTTCTTCAAAGCCGCTCTCCTGCTGTGACACACAGATCGCTGTGTGTGACAGCAAGAGAGCGACAAATGAAGCAAGCAGGGAGCAGGAGCCGGCGTCTGACAGCTGAGGTAAGCTGTATCCAAGATAAACATCGGGTAACCAAGGTGGTTACCCGATATTTACCTTAGTTACGAGCCTCTGCAGCTCTCACGCTGCCTGTGCTGCCGGCTCCGGCTCTCTGCACATGTAGCTGCTGTACACATCGGGTTAATTAACCCGATGTGTACAGCAGCTAGGAGAGCAAGGAGCCAGCGCTCAGTGTGCGCGGCTCCCTGCTCTCTGCACACAGCGCTGGTAACTAATGTAAACATCGGGTAACCATACCCGATGTTTACCTTAGTTACCAGTCTCCGCAGCTTCCAGTCGGCGGCTCCGTGCAAGCGCAGCGTCGCTTGCACGTCGCTGCTGGCTGGGGGCTGTTCAGTGGTCGCTGGTGAGATCTGCCTGTTTGACAGCTCACCAGCGACCATGTAGCGATGCAGCAGCGATCCTGACCAGGTCAGATCGCTGGTCGGATCGCTGCTGCATCGCTAAGTGTGAAGGTACCCTAAGGTGATGAGTGTCTGGGACAGTGCTGAGCTGTACATTCCATGCTAATTAGGAATCCATGCTTAATACAAGACCACTGATATCCCAGGAGTGATGATGACAGTGAAAGGACTATAAGAGAGCAATAAAGGCCACAAGATGGAGTCAATATTTTTTCTAGAAAAAAAGAAGAAAAAAATTAGAGGATATACATGTATTATCATGAACAAAAACATAATATATCAGGTGAAAGAAGATATTAACAAACACAAGTACATCATAAAAAGGACTGTAGTTCATACTCCCGGTTTAAACCTCTGGGGGCTAAGGTGCTGAGCTCATGAATCCAGTGGGCCTCCCTTTTTTTGAGAAGTTTGATCATGTCGCCACCCCTCCTGGGAGTGTCCACATGATCAATAACTTGAAATTTTAACTGTGAGATGGGGTGTCTGGCATTTTTGAAATGAAATGGAATAGGCAGAAGAAGATTTTCACATCTAATGGTGGATTTGTGTTTAGAAATGCGGTCCCCTATATGTTGGGTGGTCTCACCCACATAGAGGAGACCGCACGGACACTTGATAATATAAACCACATGGGTCGATTTGCATGTGAAAAAACTGCGTATGGGATATCGAGTACCTGTATGTGGATTATGGAAGCAGTCACCTTTCTGGACATTATTGCATTGTGGGCAATTTAGGCAGGGAAAGGTACCAAATTTTGGTGTTCCAAGAAATCTCTGTTTAGGAATTTTTTGTATAGGGCCCACGTCCGCCCTGATGAGCTTGTCCTTAATGTTTGGCGGTCTCTTATAGCAGGGTAAAAAGGGAGTCTGGAACTCAGGGATGTTGGGGTACCCTTGTGCCAAAATGTGCCAATTTTTACGTATGGTCTTATGGATTCTAAATGCAAAAGGATGAAAAATATGAGGAAAGGGTATTCTTTTTTCATTTCTCCTAGTGATGTTGCTAATGTATTCACGACTGCTGTCCAGTAAAGATGGCGGGTAACCTCTATCAGAAAATTTGTTTTGCATTTCTTGAAGTCTAAGACTAAGAGTATCTTTGTCAGAAACAATGCGTTTGACTCTTTGAAATTGAGAGATGGGGATAGATTTTTTAACAGACATCGGATGATGACTGGAAAAATGAAGAAGGGTATTTTTATCTGTGTTTTTAGTAAACAAATCTGTGGAGAGAATGACTTCAGAGTCTTTGAGGACAGTAGTGTCTAGGAAATCGATTTTATGTGGATCCTGTTGTAGGGTAAACCGTAGACCGGGCCAGGCTGAGTTTAACTGATCATAAAATTCATGAAGGGCTCCAACGGGCCCCCCCCAAATGCAAAATATATCATCTATATATCTCTTCCAGACCAGACAGTGAGTTTGAAACAGTAAGTTGGAATAGATGATCTCATCTTCAAATTTGATCATGTAGCTATTTGCATAAGGGGGGACTACGTTAGAGCCCATCGCGGTACCCTGGGTCTGAAGGTAGTAATGGTCCCCAAAAAGGAAGTAGTTCTCCTTCAAGACCAATGTCAAAAGATCAAGGCATAGGGATGTCACAGAGGGCTCAAAATGATGTTTAGTTAGGAGATCCTTAATAGCAGATATACCAGCATCATGAGGAATGCTGGTATAGAGGCTAGTTACATCCATCGTTACTAGACAAGCCTCTTTGCTGACATGCCCTAATTCCCTGATGATCTGAATAAATGCACCTGTATCGAGAAGAAAAGATTTCGTGGTCTTGATCAAAGGAGTTAAAATCTTTTCCAAAAAGATCGAAAGGGGAGAAAGAACAGAGTCTGAGCCCGCTACTATGGGTCTCCCAGGTGGATTGTCTAGTCTTTTGTGCACCTTGGGAAGTATGTACAGAACCGGGGTAATGGGACTAGACTTGGTGAGGAAAATATTGGCATGACACCATGAATTTCGGGCTTAGGGCCAGCTATACAGCTATCCCTAACCCCATTATTACCCATCGAGCCACCCGGCATCAGGGCAGCTGGAAGAGTTGGATACAGCGCCAGAAGATGGCGCTTCTATGAAAGCGCCATTTTCTGGGGTGGCTGCGGGACTGCAATTCGCAGCGGGGGTGCCCAGAAAGCATGGGCACCCTGCACTGTGGATTCCAATCCCCAGCTGGCTAGTTGTACCCGACTGGACTCAAAAATTGGGCGAAGCTCACGTCATTTTTTTTTTTTAATTATTTCATGAAATTCATGAAATAATTAAAAAAAAAAAGGGCTTCTCTATATTTTTGGTTTACAGCCGGGTACAAATAGGCAGCTGGGGTTGGGGGCAGCCTGTACCTGCCTGCTGTACCCGGCCAGCATACAAAAATATGACAAAGCCCACGTCATTTTTTTGGGGGCAAAAAACTCCTGCATTCAGTCCTGGATGGAGGATGCTGAGCCTTGTAGTTCTGCAGCTGCTGTCTGCTCTCCTGCATACACTATTGGATGGAGTATGCTGAGCCTTGAAGTTCTGCTCCCTCTGCCTCTCCCTCCAGCATACAGTCCTGTATGGAGCATGCTGAGCCTTGTAGTTCTGCAGCTGTCTGCTCTATTGCATACACGAGTGGAGAATGAAGAACATATTGAAGAAGGAAATGACATCAGACCTTTTTTTTTTTTCAACAATCTTTAATGGCATTGTGCACTGATAAAAAACGCATAAAGACGCAGTGAGCAAAAACGCAGCAAAATGCAGCAAAAAAACGCACCAAATCATGGCAAAACGCGTGCGTTTTTTGCCGCTTTTTTTGATGCGGGTGCGTTTTTGTGCGGTTTTTGCCGCAAAAAACGCACAAAAACGCAGCGTCAAAAAAACGCAGTGTGTGAACCTAGCCATAGACTCTTTCATCTTTCATCCAGCTACTGACGTTTCTGGATTGTAAGCTATGGGAAAAACAAAATAATTGTCAACGGATCTATGGGAATAGATAGTTGAAATGTATAAAACTAGAAAGGGATACAAAAAGATATCCAAGGAATTGATAATGCCAGTCAGCAGTGTTCAAACTGTGATTATCAAATGTAAAATCAGGGGCTCTCTAGAAACCAAGCCACGATCAAGTAGACCAACAAAAACTTTGACCACAACTTCCAGGAAAATTGTCTGGGATGCAAAGAAAAACCCACAAATAACATCCGCTGAAATACAGGACTCACTGAAGACTAGCGATGGGGCTGTTTCAAGATGCACAATAAGGAGGCACAGGAAGAAAAATTGGCTGTATGGTTGAATCGCCAGTAGAGATGAGCGAACCAGCCGCGGTTCGGCTCGACTTCGGTTCGTCGAACGGAGGTCTCGTTCGAGTTCAGTTCGGCGAAGGTTCGACGAACCGAACTCGAACCGCATAGGAAACAATGGCAGGCAATCACAAACACATAAAAACACCTAGAAAACACCCTCAAAGGTGTCCAAAAGGTGACAAACAAGTCACAACACAAACACATGGGAAAGTGACAAGGACATATACTCATGCGAAAACAAAGGAGCTGGACAAGGAAAAAGAGGAGGAGACACAGATATGAGTATATGCAAGGGAACGTCGATGCCATTACTGTGCAACTTGAGCCCTGCTCATTTTAGGCTTCCAATCTGGATAAATTGCCTGAGCTCACCACGTACGCCTTGGGGATCTTGTTGTGTCCCGCAGCCAGCGTTTTCTCGGAACGTGTCCTCAGTGATGCTGGGGGTGTGCTGACAGCTAAGCACACGCATCTGTCCACTGACAATGTGGACAGACTAACGTTCACCAAGATGAACAAGCCATGGCTCTCAGAGTACTTTTCTTCCCCTGGCTCAGCCAGGGGAGGCGAAAGGCATGTGTATTTTTGAGAGTGCTTCATGCAAAGCATCTTTTTCATCTTGAAAATGGGGGTCAACTGATGCCAGTCAAGTGGAGTGTGTGTGGCTCAATTAGTGGAAACGAGGGAGACTGTGGTTGGAGTCCCCTCGCTTTTGAAAAAAGAACTAAGATGAACAAGTCATGGCTCTCAGAGGACTTTTCTTCCCCTGGCTCAGCCAGGGGAGGTGAAAGGCACGTGTATTTTTGAGAGTGCTTCATGCAAAGCATCTTTTTCATCTTGAAAATGGGGGTCAACGGATGCCAGTCAAGTGGGGTGTGTGTGGCCTAATTAGTGGAAACGAGGGAGACTGTGGTTGGAGTCCCCTCGCTTTTAAAAAAAAGAACCAAGATGAACAAGTCATGGCTCTCAGAGGACTTTTCTTCCCCTGGCTCATCCAGGGGAGGTGAAAAGCACGCGTATTTTTGAGAGTGCTTCATGCAAAGCATCTTTTTCATCTTGAAAATGGGGGTCAACTGATGCCAGTCAAGTGGGGCGTGTGTGGCCCAATTAGTGGAAACGAGGGAGACTGTGGTTGGAGTCCCCTTGCTGTGTTTTACATGCTTTTAGAAGAGCATGACATGGCTTAGAGCTTGACTTTCAGCATCTGCAAACTATTGGCTACCAAAGTGCTTCCTTTCCAACCTTTTTAACTGAGGATTTTCGAGACCTTATGCCCATTGCAGTGCCCCAAGAGCCGATGCCCAGGCACCACTCCTTCTCCAACAAAGGCATGCACGCGCTACACCAGCATGTCGCACCAAACATCACCGCTTCTTTGAGAAACTGTGTGACAGGGTGCATTTCACCACAGATACTTGGCCCAGTAAGCATGGACAGGGGCGTTACATGTCGCTGAATGGGCAATGGGTTACTATGGGGAGAGATGGAGAAGGGTCTGCTGTACAAGTCTTGCTGTCCCCACGAGTTGTATCAATCCTTCCTCTGTATGTAGAAGTTAATACACTGCTTCTGCCTCCTCAACCTCATGTGGGTCCTTCACCTCGGCCCAAACCCTGTATGGTCAGGGCACCCTTCCTTGTAACTGCGCACAAGGAAAACCACACACCTCCTCCTTACTATGCTGGCAGCTAAGCTCAATGCCATCATGCGGTCAAATGTTTACTTTGAAATGTATGGGAAATGTGAGTCACACCGCTGAGAAGTTGTGGACGGTTAGCTCTGGAGACCAAGTTTCATTAATGGTTGTCTCCACTCAACCAGCAGCCAGGGAAGGCCGAGTGTGACAATCATGCAAACATGGGTGCGGCCCTTCGCCGTGACAATGTGACACACGTGCCTTGTGTGGCTCAAGTGTTGAATCTAATTCTCCAGCAATTTTTAAAACACCATCCCGGCCTACATGGCCTTGTGCAGCGGGCATGCTCGCTATGTGCTCTCTTCCATCGTTCACACACAGCAGCTCAACAACTTTCGTCGCTCCAGAAGTCTTTAGGTCTGGTGGTTAAATGCCTGAAATGCGATGTGCCGACACGCAGGAATTTGAATCTGCACATGTTGCAGCGTTTATGGCAGCACCGCCGAACCCTGCTGCAATACGTTATGACATATAGCCTGGCCTAACTTGATAAAGAGGTGGTGCAGATCACGCTGCTGGAGTGGTGTCAGATCAAGGACCTATGCACCCTTCTACACAGTTTACAAATGTCGACGAAGATGTTTAGCACTGGCAATGCCATTCTCAGAGTGACAATTCTGGTCATCTACATGATGGAGCACACTGTAAGCATTATTCGGAGTCAGGTGTTGGGACAAGAGGAAGGGGAGGAAGTACAGGAGGAGTCATATGCAGAAGGGATAACAAGATCTACGAGGTCCAGATGGTCAGCGGCACCTAGGCGGCAGTCATGGTGGGGGAGAGGGATTAACAAGGGCGCATAGTATCAGCAAAAAGTGTTGAGGAAGGTGCAGGAGCCCATGAAGAAATGGAGGACGAACTGGCGATGGGCATGGAAGACTCAGCAGATGAGTGAGAGCTTGCTCACATTTCGGTTGTGCGAGATTGGGGGGAGGGGGCAGAGGAAGGAGGCACGATTCTCACCTTTCTGCCACCAACACACCAAGGAATTTGTCCTCCTGGATGCACAAGACACATGAGCGCCTTCTTGCTGCACTACCTACAACATGACCCTCAGATTGTACGAATTCGAAGTAATGCTAACTACTGGGTTGCCACACTGTTAGATCCCCGGTACAAGACAAAATTTGGCGAAATAATTCCTGTCATAGAAAGGGACGCACGTATACAGGAGTATCTGAAGAAGGTGGTACGCAATCTTAGATCTGCTTTTCCACTAAACACCAGTGCTGCACAGAGTGAATCTCAACGCTTTGTCATGGATAGGAGGAAATGGTCTTTTACTTGTCCACATCTGAGGGACCGAGGGCTGGCTGCTGTGCTGAGATGGCATATTGAGTACGGTGTCCCTGCAGAGTTGCACTTTTGGTCATATACAAAATGAGTTGAAAAAGGACAGATGCTGGTGGAAAGGAGAACAGGTGTGTTGGAAAGGGGAAAAAAGTTTTTGTCGGTGGGTTTGGTGGTTAAGCAAAAGTAACATTTGCTGAAGAAACACCATCTGTTACGGTGGGACTGGCAGATTTGGATAAGGTATTACTATGTTACCGCTATATAACGAAAATTAATAAGAAAAGAAAGAGAAAGGTATATATCCCCATCAGCAGTCAATGTCCACCGTGCTCCCAGATGGAAAAGGAAAGGTTGGCAACTGGAAGGTTAGGTGGAGGATACCGAGCTGTGTGGCTATGAAACTAATAGTAGCCTGAACCGAGTTAGACGCCACTCGGATCTGGAGACTGGGAGCCCTGTTAGCATCACAGGGTCCACACGCCCACCCAGCCCAGGAACTCCCTGTTAACATCACAGGGGCCATAGAGTACGCTGACCGTGTGCATTGGGGCCACACCTGTGGACAGCAGGCGCATTAGCAGCAGCAGGCCTGTTAATGCCACTGGGCTGCACAAGCAGGACTTGTAGGACAGGAGCTAGTCTTAACCGTTCTGCGTTACCAACTGTGGTGGCGGCCTGCATCGACGCCCTATCCCTGCCTACCTCTGGCCTAAAGCCGCAATGGGTTCAACACATGGAGGTGTGCTCTTTCGGAGCATAATAGAAGACTGCGCACCCCTTGTTGGCTCCAGCCCGTTTTATAACCTGGGTTCGCCCCAAACCAGGGTGGACCACAATGCACCTCCTGGAGACAAAAGCAGAGTGACACGTCATGAGTGGCATAACTAGCGTCCTATTTGGAACCGCAACTTCAATGATGACCTCATGGCTGCCACGACACAAACACCTCACCAGTCATCGTCTGACCATCAATAATGAGGTGACAAGTCATAGGGGCGGGCCTCTGCAAGCCATTTGGGAGTGGCCTGGCCACATCGTCAGGACACCTGATGCCCTGTGGTCTATATGGGCCCCCCACATCAGGGGAAGGGCCAAAGAGTTCATTACCGGACCTAGTCTCTGATGCAGTAAGTTCCTGAGCATGCTCAGTAGCATGAAATACAGTCTCTGAAAAAAGACTATCAGCTTTAGCATGGTGTCTAGGCACAAAACAGGACTTAGACCCGGCACGGAATGCAAGTACCTGTGCAAAGAGGCTTTTCGCACTAAGTGTGGGAGCATGCGCTGTATCCCGAAATGAAGACTTAGCCTCGGGAATGGCACAGTCAGGCTGAGCATACTCACTAAGCGAAACACTGTAGTTAGGCTGCGGCTGGGGTAAATCGGCACACGCATGCGCACTAGCTGCCTCTCCACACTTAGACATGGAGGAGAAATTGCTCTTCGGGTGTGGACTTGGAGATGCTGTCTATGAACAGAAGGAAAAGCTAAAGGTGTGTGTTACAGCAAGGAGCCACCGCGGAAACACTTCGTTCAATTGTGAGGGGAGTCATTTTGCAGTTTGGTGAGGAGTACCGTAACGCCAGTGAGCAGCATCCTGTGCCACAGATAAACATTCTTACGGTGCTGGGCAAATTAAATAGCGTGACAAAAGTGGACAGGTGGGTACAGTGGCAGTGTTCTGTGGGTACCAGGAAAGTAAAGTAAGCCTCACTTTCTATCCCTCCGAATGATCAAATGCAGCAAGTAATTCCCTGAGTTTGCTATAAAATTAGCGTAGCAAAATGTGCATGAGGGTGTCATGCAGAGGTGCTGCAAATAGATTTGCACCAGTGGGACACTAATGGAAGTCCAACAGCCACTTCTTGTATGCCACTAAATGTCAGCATTTTTTGCTATTATTATAGCTTATTAAAAACAGAGCAGGAGGGTGTCATGCAGAGGTGTTAGAAATAACTTGGCACCAGTGGGACAATAATGAAGTCCAACAGCCACTTTTAGGATGCCACTAAATGGCAGCATTTTTTGCTATCATTATAGCTTATTAAAAACAGAGCAGGAGGGTGTCATGCAGAGGTGCTAGAAATAGCTTGGCACCAGTGGGGCACTAATGGAAGTCCAACAGCCACTTTTAGGATGCCACTAAGTTTCCTCAGTGTTTGCTAGTATAATGTCTTCTTAGTAACAATGAGTTTGAGTGTGCAATGCAGAGGTGCTGCAAATATCTTTGCACTAGTGGGACAATACAGAAGTTTAACAGCCACGTTTAGGATGCCACTAATTTTCCTCAGTGTTTGATAGTATAATGGCTTAGTAACAATGAGTTTGAGTGTGCAATGCAGGCAGACGTGCTGCAAATATCTTTGCACTAGTGGGACAATACAGAAGTCCAACAGCCACTTTTAGGATGCCACTAAGTTTACTCAGTGTTTGCTAGTATAATGGCTTAGTAACAATGAGTTTGAGTGTGCAAAGGGCAGGAGGGTACAGTGGCAGGGTTGTGGGTCTGGGTAGAGGAAAGGAAGCCTCCCTTTCTATCCCCCCTAATGGGGAAATGCAGCGAGGAAATCCCTGACCTTAGCTACACAGACGCTGCTATCTTGTGTAGCTGTTAAAATCTGTTTTCACGGCCCTGACTGTCACCTATGGCTCTGACCCTGCCAGTATTAGCCCTTACAAGGGCTGAAAGAAACTTCTATCCCTATTCTGTATAGCGCTGTGTATAGAGCGTACACAGCAGTATCGGAGACAGGAGGTACGCTAGCGGTGACTGACACCCAGACGCAGAAGAGATAATGGCGTCCGGACGGGCAGATACTCGTTTTTATAATGCAATGTGACATGGACATCCTATCACACATGCCGTTGCTTCGCTGGCTAAAAGTCCACTTAGCTGTGTGTGTGTCTGGGATTGGCTGACATGCTGGCCCGCCCCACTACACGCGCGCGCTTAGGAAAGGAAGACAAGGGGAAAAAAAAAAAAATGGCGATCGCCATTATCCAAACAGCAGTGATCTGAATACGCTGTTCCCGCACACTATACACTGAAATTTCATAATAGTGTGAGTCACAGAGTGACTTACACTATTACAGCGGAAAGCCAGCTAGTAATTAGCTTGTCTTTTTGCTGCTAGAACCGTTCTCGAACGTATCTAGAACTATCGAGCTTTAGGAAAAAGCTCGAGTTCTAGTTCGATCTAGAACAGCCCCCAAACTCGAGCCGCGAACTGGAGAACCTCGAACTGCGAACCGCGCTCAACTCTAGTCGCCAGAAGAAAGCCATTACTGCACAAATGCCACAAAGTATCTCACCTACAATATGCCAAACATCACAGAGACAAGCCTCCAAACGTCTGAAACAAGGTAATTTGGAGTGATGAGACCAAAATTGAACTTTTTGGCCACAGCCTTAAACATTACATTTGGAGAGGTGTCAACAAGGCCTATGATGAAAGGAACACCATTCCTACTACTGTAAAGCACGGAGGTGGATTGCTGATGATGTAGGAATGTGTCAAAGTTGAAGGAAAGATGCATGCAGCATGTTATCAGCAAATACTAGAAGCTGCACATGGGACATACTTGGACATTCCAACATGACAATGATCCAAAACACAAAGCCAAGTTGACCTGTCATTAGCTACAACAGATAAAGTGAAGGTTCTGGAGTGGCATCTCCGTCTCCTGACTTCAATATCATTGAGCCACTCTGGGGAGAACCCAAGCGCGCAGTTCATGCAAGAAAGCCTAGGAATTTACAGGAACTGGAGGCTTATTGCCAAGAAGAATGGGCAGCTTTAGCATCTGAGAAAATAAAGAGCCTCATCCACAACTACGACAAAAGATTTCAAGCTGTCATTGATGTTGGAGGAGGCAATACACGGTATTAAGAACTGGGGTATGTGAACTTTTGATCAGGGTATCACAAACCGGGGTACGTGGGCTCCTCATTTGTCTTCTGGAGCTTTTCCTCCCCGTACCCGAGGTCGCTCAGCCCGGTCTCCTGAGCCACGGATGGTGACCAGGACTTTTCGGAATTCTGACACTAAGTGTCAAAAAAAGCGGGACTTCTATGAGTCTTTTGCTATTATCTGAGCATGTCAGTGATGTGAAGTTTCTATTGGCCGCAGTGACATCATCAGTGACCTGTCAAGTTTCTATTGGCTGCGGTGACATCGGTGACATGGAAAGTTTATATTAGCCAATGTGACATCACCAGTGACTTGGCAATATTCTATTGATTGTTGTGACGTCATCAGTGATGTGTAAGGCTGTCATTGGTCAAAGGGGCTGAATGCACATGGTTCCTCCATCTTGTGGGCAGTACAGAGGGGATAAATAGCCCTGACACCCACATGGAGGTGCGCACTCATCTTTGTGAATGCAGCAACACACAGCTACCTTAGATAATGATACGCGGTGAAGTCCTACTGGACTGATTGAGGGTCAGCAGGCAGGTTAGGGTGAGACATGGCGGTCAGATCTAGACCGAGTTAGGGTTAGAAGCTGGCTAGGCTGGGCTCCAGGGATATCGGGGTTGTGCCTCTAAGGGAGTGGTGGTTAACTGAAGATACCCTATTACAACCCGATATAGGAGCAATACCCTACATGCTCACCACTGCATTTACCCTGAGCATATACTAGCAGAATACGGTTAGTGTGCCGCCCCTGTGTCAGTAGCCGGGCTGCTTGTATCCGGATCCGCGGTGGCTCGAGGGGTCTCCAGACTCAGGGGGACGTGTGGCTCCTCAAACGAAGGGAGTTTTTTACAGGGAATGTGTTAGAGTTCGTGACGCCACCCATGGTTTGTGGTAATTTGGGGAGTACCATGGTTGCAGTTGGGAGTACCCGGGGGCGATGGAATGGGACAGCCAGGTGTTAGGACCCTCCACGGGTAGGGGGGATGCCCTGGGACTCGGTGATGGCGTTGGGGGGTGCCGTGGGTAGCGCAGGGGCTACTTTCGTACTCACTAAGTCCATAAAGCTGACACCGACAACTGGATAAACCAAAGTTCTTGACACCGCTGCTGCTGAGGGGAGCTAGTTTGGGTCCCGTTACCGAAGGAGTTGCCTGGTGATCCGTGACCTGCCTCCTGGCACTAAGTTACTTCTATTTTGGTTCCCGTAGTGTGGAACTAGCCGGGTCCCGCTCCCCAGTATGGCTAACTGTGGGAGTTTGCTCTCAGGGTTCACACTTGGGATTTTTTGGACTGTATTTGTGGAAAGTCCTATCCCTCTCGTTGCGCTAGTACCCCGATTTTGGAGTGGGTGGAGAACAGATCTTGAACGCTCTGTTCTCGTCGGGTCAATTGTCTAGTTGCCTGGAGCTACTCCCTGACCTAGGGTCCACGAACCCCATCGTGCCTTGGTCCCAGCCCAGTGATGGTTGTCGCAGGGGATCATGGCAAGGGGCACGGAACAGTTAAGGAGGACAGCCGGCGATCTTTCACCATCACCGGGCTGGAACCAGGGCATGACGGGGTACGTGGACCCTAGGTCAGGGAGTAGCTCTGAACAACCGGACCGGAGGTCCAGTTCCTACTAGGTCCAGACCACCGTTTGTCACCTAGTTACTTCCAAGGAGCCCGGCCCCTGACTTCCTCTCTCCTTCACCTTCTGACTTTAACCTCCTCCTTCAACTCCCTAACTTCAACTAAACTCCTCCTGACACTCCTGACCTCCCCATAACCAACCCCCCAAGTGGACGGCCCTATTCCACTCAGGCCGTCCACTGGTGTGTCTGGTGGGTGTGGTGCAGAGTGTACCTAGGACTTTGATTGACTGCTGTTGGCAACACCGTTAGTTGGGGATTAGAGATAAGCGATGTTCGATTCGAACCATTCGCCAATTTCAAATTCGAGTGATTTTGGGCGGTGCTTGAGCCATTCGACGAACTCGAACAATTTGCTTCAAGTTCGGCCGTTCGAGTTACTGTTCGATAACGGTTCGATCACCAAAAACGTGGCTTTTCACAGTAAGGCTATGTCCACAAGTTGTGTATTTGCATGTGTCCTGCATCCGTAGCACAATCCCTATCTCATTCCTACTCACCGATCATGGGTGCGGCGCTGCAAGGCTGTCACAAAGCTCCAACGGCTTTTCCGCTTTTGAAAATGGCTGCCGCTCATTATTCAACCTGGTATTCCCTGCTTTCCCCGACCACCGGCGCCCATGATTGGTTGCAGTCAGACACGCCCCCACGCTGAGTGACAGCTGTCTCACTGCAACCAATCACAGCCTCCAGCGGGCGGGTCTATATCGTGCAGTAAAATAAATAAATAAATAATTAAAAAAAAACAACCTGCGGTTCCCCCCAATTTTGATAACAGCCAAGATAAAGCCACACGGCTGGAGGCTGGTATTGTCAGGATGGGGAGCTCCACGTTATGGGAAGCCCACCACCCTAACAATAGCAGCCAGCAGCTGCCCGGAATTGCCACATCCATTAGATGCGACAGTCCCAGGACTCTACCTGGCTCATCCTGAATTGCCCCATTGCGGTGGCAATCGGGGTAATAAGGTTAGGTTAATCATGACAGGCGTCTCCCCGAGATACCTTACATGATTAACGTGTAAGTGAAAGTAAATAAACACACACAACGAAAAATTCTTTATTTGGAATAAAAGACAAAAAACACCCTCATTTACCTCTTTATTAATCCCCAAACAACAATCCAGGTCCAAAGTAATCCACACGACGCTTTCAGCTCTGCTACATGAAGCTGACAGGGAGCGCCGTAGAACATGAGCGCTCTGTGTCAGCTCCAACTGAAGTGAGCTGCACTGTCACCAGAGACTTTACTCTGTTAGGGCCTCTCTCTTTTCATTAGAGACAGTGGCTCAATGGGTAGAGCTACTGACTGCCTAAGGAGAAATAGCTCACGAGTTCGAGTCCCGGCTGTCCCAGTAAAAAAATATAATTTAATTTTAAATTATAATTACTATTTATTTATAATTATAATTTAATTTAATTATGCACTGAGGGGAGGAGACGAACATCAGCTGTGAGCCGCAGGACACATCTCTAAAATCGGAGCAGTTCACGGAATGAGGCTGCATTGCTCTCTCCTCTCTCTCTCTTTTTCTCGCTCTCTCTTTTTCTCTCTCCCTCTTTCTCTCTCTTTTTCTCTCTCTCTCTCGTGTCCCCTCTTTTTCTCTCTTTTTTCTCTTTTTCTCTCTTTTTCTCTCTCTTTTTCTCTCTTTCTCTCTTTTTTTCTCTTTCTGCCTCTCTCTATCTCTTTTTCTTTCTTTTTCTCTCTCTCTCTTTTTCTCTCTCTTTTTCTCTCTTTTTATCTCTCTCTTTTTATCTCTTTCTCCCTCTCTCCTTTTTTCTCTCTCTCTGTTTCTCTCTCTCTTTTTCTCTCCCTCTCTTTTTCTCTCTCTCTTTTTCTCTCTTTTTCTCTCTTTCTCTCTCCTTTTCTCTCTTCTTCGTAGCTGAATAATCCACTTCTGGATTCTCTACTGCAATACAAAGGTCAAGATTACCAAATCTTCCTATGCTTTCATTAGAGGCAGTGGCTCAATGTGTAAAGCTACTGCCTAAGGAGAATTAGTTCACGAGTTCGAGTCCTGGCTGTCCCGGTAAAGAATTTAATTTATTTTTAATTTTAAATGATAATTATTATTTATTTATAATTATAATTTAATTTAATTATGCAATGAGAGGAGGAGTCGGACATCAGCTGTGAGCCGCGGGCCACACCTCTAAAATCGGAGCAGTTCACGAAATGAGGCAGCATTGCTCTCTCCTCTCTCTCCTCTCTCTCTCCTCTCTCTCTCTCTTTCCTCTCTCTCTGCTCTCTCTCTTTTCTCCTCTTCTCTCTCTTTTCTCTCATCTCTCTCTCTCTGCTCTCTCTCTCCCTCTATCTTCTCTCTCCTCTCTCTTCTCTCTCTCTTCTCTCTCTCATCTCTCTCTCTTCTCTCTCTCTCTTCTCTCTCCCTCTCTCTTCTCTTTTCTCTCTCTTTTCTCTCTTTTTTCTTTCACTCTTTTCTCTCTCTTTTCTCTCTTTCAGACCTGGCGATGATCAGCTGATGCGGTCACGTGACGGCATCACCTGACACTATAAGTCGAGCAGTGAGGCCGGCTTTTTACCGCCCGACTGGCTAAACTATCAGCTGCTGCTGTCGGACAGGAGTCTTTTGCACTGATGCATCAGCTAATTGTATAAAAGCCGTTTATACAATCAGCTGCTGTGTCATGTGATTCAGGCCCTTGAACCTGACACATCATCTGATCGCTTTGCCTTCCAGCAAACCGATCAGATTATATTGGATCCGGATTAGACGTCACGGGACCCTTGACCCAGGATTACTGCGGAGGGGGGGTTCTTTATTTCAATAAAGATGGAGTCACTAATTGTGTTGTGTTTTATTTCTAATAAAAATATTTTTCTGTGTGTTGTGTTTTTTTTTTATCTGTACTAGAAATTCATGGTGGCCATGTCTAATATTGGCGTGACACCATGAATTTCGGGCTTAGGGCCAGTTGAAATATACAGCTAGCCCTAACCCCATTATTACCCAGCGAGCCACCCATCACCAGGACAGCTGGAATAGTTGGATACAGCTCCAGAAGATGGCACGTTTATGAAAGTGCCATTTTCTGGGGTGGCTGCAGACTGCAATTCACAGCAGGGGTGCCCAGAAAGCTTGGGCACCCTGCGCTGAGGATTCCAATTCCCAGCTGCCTAGTTGTACCTGGCTGGACACAAAAATTGGGCGGAGCCCACGTCATTTTTTTTTTTTTTAATTATTTCATGAAATTCATGAAATAATTCCCTATATTTTTGGTTCCCAGCCGGGTACAAATAGGCAGCTGGGGGTTGGGGGCAGCCCGTAGCTGCCTGCTGTACCTGGCTAGCATAAAAAAACATGACGAAGCCCACGTAATTTTTTTGGGGGTCTGCAGAACTAGAAGGCTCAGCATACTCCATCCAAGACTGTATGCAGGAGTTTTTTGCCCACCAAAAAAATGACGTGGGCTTCGCCATATTATTTTATGCTAGCCAGGTACAGCAGGCAGGTACAGCTGCCCCCAGCTGCCTATTTGTACCCGGCTGGGAACTAAAAATATAGGGAAACCCTTTTTTTAATTATTTCATGAATTTCATGAAATAATTAAAAAAAAAACACGACATGGGCTTTGCCCCATTTTTGTGGTCAGCCAGGTACGACTAGGCAGCTGAGGATTGGAATCCGCGGCACAGGTTGGCCCGAGCTTTCTGGGCCCCTCTGCTGCGAATTGCAGTCCGCAGCCGCCCCAGAAAATAGCGCTTTCATAGAAGTGCCATTATCTTGCGCTGTATCTAACCTTTTTAGCTGCCCTGGTGACGGGTGGCTCGCTGGGTAATAATGGATTAATATTAGCTTTGTTTTACTAGCTAGTATTTAGCCAGAGATTCTTAATGTCAGGCAAGTTTGACCCGGCCATTAAGAATCTCCAATAAAGGGTTAAAAAAAGACACCACACAGAGAAAAAATACTTTATTATAAATAAATACACAGACACACTTAAAGACTCCATGTTTATTATTCCCTCTCACCCCTCCACAATCCTGGTCTTCTGTCTTCTTTCTCCTTCAACCCATGCAGCTCTGCTACATCAGACAGCACTGCTTGGAGAAAGAAGCTGCTACTCTTGTGCAATCTAATCACTCAGTGAGTGAGCAGAGGCTGCGGCTTGTAAGCGGTGACGTTACCGCTGCCACTGTTGCTTTAGTAATCTGACAGGCGGGTTACTATAGCAATGGTGATCTCTGATCACCTGATTCCTGGTGCTGCTATTCACCGGTTGTGGCATCCAGTCCTTGCATGTGGGCTGACTCTGTAAAGAGCGCCGACATGCAGAAATGAGGAGCCAAGCATGTGCCCAAGCATCTCGCCGGTACGCAGAGATGCTCAAACGAGCACCGCGTACCAGAGAGATGCACTGACAGGACCTAGCATGATGTCTAGCAATGTGACCAGTCTGTAGCCAATTAGATAATAGACACGTGACTGGTCACATGCTATGACGAAGTCACGGAAGGTCCTATCATTAGTGTTGGTTACCGTGAGGGCGCAGCGATGATCGGAAAGAAAAGCAGTGGGAGACAGTGTGCAGGACACGTCGCGGGGACCTGTAAGTATAATGGCAGTGTTTATTAACTGTATGTATATATGTATAAAGTGTTTGTGTTTGCCTGCCATTGTTTTCAATGGGGTTCGAAGGTGTTCGTCGAACATTCGCCGAACTAACCCACTGTTCGACAAACCGAACCGAACTTGAACACTAGGGGTGCGGCTCAACATTATTGTGGACCCATAACCAAGGAGGAGGTGGATATTGCACAGAAAGGCAGATTGTACAATACCCTGGGACGACCTGATAGGCATCACAGTAAGGCTATGTACCCACGCTGCGGAAAATGCGCGGATTTTGCCGCGGATTTCTCGCAGAAAAGCCGCGGATTTTCCAGAAATCTGCAGCACAGCTACTCCTATGGCATTTGGGAAATGCTGTGCCCACGCTGCGGATTTTTCCGCAGCAGAAATCGTGCGGATTTTCGTGCGGAAAAATCTGCAGCATGTCAATTATTGTTGCGGATTTTCGTGCGGATTCTGCCTATTCAATTGAATTTAAAAAAAATCGCAAAATCCGCAACAAAATCCGCACCTATGAAAAGGTGCGGATTCCGGGGGAAAGCTGCGGATTTTGATGCAGAAAAATCCGCAGATACAGAGTCCCGTGGGCACATAGCCTTAGTGTTCTGCATTTGCATCCCTATCCATACTGTGTATGCTGTATATATCTACTTCTGTGAAGTCACAGGAGAACATAGCGCCCATTCTGGTCCTGTGAGTAAACAGGCCCAGTCCTTATTATATTAATTCCCCTGTCGGGTCCTGTGAAGCAACAGGGTCCCATTAAACTATACTGCAGCTTATTTGTGGATTAGAACACAGAGACTGTGCATGCAGGTTCTTTATATTTACATAGAGTCTTTGTAAACCTGCGCCTACACTTGCGTGACCTTTGACACAGGTGTCTATTTACTTACGGCTTTTGCTGAAGGTCAGTACATCTTTAGGCTATCAGCTGCAGTTTACCACCACTGCACGGTGGACCCTGACCTCTGATATTAGTGTACTCTCACCTCTTACCATATCAGTAGGTCCATCCGTTACACATGGTCATTTGGGTGTTTTTGGTTGTCGCTATGATTTAAAAAGAGAAAACACAGTATTCTGACAATAAATGGCTTTACCCAACCACTAACCATGAGTGGGAGAAAAAAGTGTTTTGATATCATTCATATTCTCTGATAAAAGGGCAAGAAAGCAAAAAATCTGCAAACCTTTGAGCACAACTGTATATATATATATATATATATATATATATATATATATATATATATATACACATATATATATATATATATATATATATATATATATATATATATATATATATATATATATATATATACCTCAGTCATGCTTTCTTCAAATCTTTTTAAATTTGAGTAGCAGTTTAGAAAAAATGATTGCAAACATGAAAAATGTTGTAGGAAATAAAAAGTAAACATATAGTAATGTATTGCCTCAGTATTGTAATTTTATTTTTATTTCACTTATATATTTTTTAGTTTTAGTTTTTTGCTGATACATATTTATTTATAGAATTAAAATGAAAGTAAATTATTTCCATGGAATTCTAGTTCAGATACTGTAAATTCTATTAACACCCAATTGGCTGTTTAAATATGAAAAAAAAAGTAGAGAAGAAGAAGTGCTCTGTCGCTAAACATTTCCTGTGTACTGCTAAAAAAATGAGTGATATGTTAGGGCTATTTTTTAGCGTAATTGTTTAAATGGTGTGTCAACTCTAGCAAGTAATTTGTTACATTTATCTACTATACAGCTGTTGAACACACAGCGCTTGTGATATTTACATGATTTACAAGGTGAGGTATCAGATTCAAGAGCTGATAAATCTGTCTCCAAATGCAATGCGCTGAATCCCCATGAGGGATCAAGCCTGTTTATAGGTGATATCTTTGATTCAGTAGGTGATGATCCTGATTTAAGAGGTGATATACCTGTTAAAAAATAAATGTAACAGTTTTATTCTGAAGCGTGTAGTACTGAATATTTGTCATCTCCTTATGAGCACTGTACAAATAGTAAAAACACAGAAGGTTTAATGACTTGTGCAAAATAAAGAATTTAAAGGAATGTGGGTAAATGATATTTTGCATCTGTAGCTTACTACAATAATCTATAAAAACAAAGGAAATTTAATTTTATAAATTATTTTCTAATTATATTATTGCTTTTTTTTTTTACTTTAGCAGCATGTCTGGATTTTATATTAATAAGAAGTTGCCGGTTAACTGGTTATTGATTATATGTGTACGATGTGATTTATTAGGAAGTGGACAAGTATGCAAAGCTAGTTTGGAAATATTTATCTGAAGATATTTCTTTTTTCCTATTTTGCTTTTAAAAGTTTTTCCCCAGGGTAGGTTTTGTTCCAATCTTTCTTCGCCAGGATGAAAACCTTAAAATGACATTGGAAACAGAGTAGAAGTGACACATGTGCTGTCAATAACTCTTCCGCTAACACTTCATTTTAGTCATTGTTGCAGGAATCTGGATGACTTGCTGATGCAAGCAAAAAAATAAGCTTTACATAGGATCATACTGTCTAGTCAATACGTGCTGGTATGTTTACTTTACGAAAGAGATGACAATCATATAGGTCTATCCACAAAATCATTATGGGTAATGTCAGATATAGACACTTCTAAATGTCAGTTTTGGAGTCATTCTCTGTGGAATGAATAATAAAGCAAGAAGAAAGGCATGACCTCTTTTTGGACTACCACCCTTAGGTCTTCCTGCAGGACAATGTTAGATGTTAGGCCAGATGCTAATTGCAGTATATTGCTAATATAGATAAAGAATAAGCTATTCACAGGGTGCCGATGAGTTGCCATGATGGCTGGGGGTCTGCTAAAGACTGGATGATTGCAGGTTCAAGTTCCCTTATAGGACTTACAAATATAATAAGAAATAAAAATAAATGTATGAAAAAATAAGGAAATATAAAAGTTAAAATAACCCCATTCCTCCACTAAAAATTAAGAAGTAAAAAAATTCACATATTTGGTATGTAAAAGCTTGATCTAGCCGAACAAAATAAATTAATCCGATTGGTGAACAACATCACATGAAAGATCAGAAAGCTAGAACTGTGTTTTTTGGTCACCTCAACAATACAAAAAAAATGAATAACGGGAGATGAAACCATCACATCTAACCCAATATGAAAACAAGAAAAACACTGCCACATGGCGCAAAAAATCAGCCTATAATCCCTTAGTGACGGAGCTAATTTTCACCTTAATGACCAGACCAAATTTTGCAATTCTGGCCAGTGTCACTTTATGAGGTTATAACTCTGGAACGCTTCAACGGATCCCGGTGATTCTGAGAATGTTTTTTCGTAACATATTGGACTTCATGTCAGTGCTAAATTTTGGAGAATATTTTTTGCGTTTCTTTGTAAAAAAAACCGGAAATTTGGCGAAAATTTTGAAAAGTATGCAATTTTCAACTTTTGAATTTTTATACTGTTAAACCAGAAACTTATGTCACATAAAATAGTTAATAAATAACATTCCCCACATGTCTACTTTACATCAGTGCAAATTATGAAACAACATTTTTGGGGGTTAGGAAGTTATAAGGATTCAAAGTTTATCAGCAATTTCCCATTTTTCAACAAAATTTGCAAAATCTTTTTTTAGGGACCACATCACATTTGAAGTGACTTTGGGGAGCCTAGGTGACAGAAAATACCCAAAAGTGACACCATTCTAAAAACTGCACCCCTCAAGGTACTCCATATCATCCAAGAAGTTTATTAACCCTTCAGGTGCTTCACAGGAACTAAAGCAATGTGGAATGAAAAAAAAAATATATATTTTACCTAAAAAATGTTGCTCTCGCGCCAATTTATTCACTTTTAGAAAAAGTAACACAACACAACGGAACACAACATTTGTTCCCCAGTTTCTCCTGAGCGCGCTGATACCCCACATGTGGTCAGACACCTCTGTTTGGACAAATAGGAGGGCTCGGAACACAAGGAGCAATATTAGAGTTTTGTAAAGCAAATTTGGCTGAAATAGATTGCGGGTACCATGTTCCATTTGCAGGGCCCCTAAGGTACCTAAACAGCAGAAACCCCCCATAAGTGACCCAATTTTGCAAACTAGACGCCTCAAGGAATTTATCTAGATGTTTGTTGAGAACTTTGAACCCCCGGGGGCTTCACAGAATTTTATAATGTTGAGCCGTGAAAATAATAAAAAAAAATGTTACCACAAAATTGTTACTTCAACCAAGTAGCTTTTTTTTCTACAAGGATATCAGGAAAAAAATCAACCTCAAATGTATTGAGCAATTTATCCTGAGTTCGCAGATACCTCATATGTGGTGGAAATCAACTGTTTAGGTGCACGGTGGGGCTCGGAAAGGAAGGAGTGCTATTTGACTGCAAAATTGGCTGGAATCATTAGCGAGCGCCATGTCACATTTGGAGAGCCCCTGCAGTGCCTAAACAGTGGAGCTCCCCCATAAGAGACCACATTCTGAAAACTAGACCTCTAAAGGATTTTATCCAGTGGTATAGTGAGCAGTTTGAACTCACAGTTACTTCACAGAATTTGATAACCTAATGCCTGCTTTACACGCTTCAATAAATCTTTCAATCCGTCGTCGGGGTCAAGTTGTAAGTGACGCACATCCTGCATCGTTCGTGACGTATTTGCATGTGACACCTACGTGCGATCAAGATTGAACGAAAATACGGTGATCGCATACACTTCGTTTATTCCTCATACATTGGACGTTTTGTTGTATGAACCTAGTCAATTGTAACGTGTGACATCCCTCATACGATTTTGATGTCTGAGGCTATGTGCGCAGGTGTGCGCTCTGCACCGCAGCTTAAAAAAGGTCCGCTTCAGAGCGCAGCTGAAAAGCTGCGTTCTGAAGCGCCTCACAATGTCTGTCATTCACTAATCTCTGTCAGTCCGTCACTATCTCTGTCCCTCACTCTCTGTCCATGTCAGTCTATCCTTCTTACCCCCTCTCTCATACTCACCGATCCCCGATCACCGGCGCAGCTCTGCACGGCATTCACACTGCTCCGGCGACTTTTACTGTTTTGAAAAAGCCGGCCGCCCATTAAACAATCTCGTATTCCCTGCTTTCCCCGCCCACCGGCGCCTATGATTGGTTAAAGTGAGACACGCCCCCACGCTGAGTGACAGGTGTCACATTGCAAATCGGGGTAATAAGGAGTTATTGGCAGCCCATAGCTGTCAATAAGTCCTAGATTAATCATGTCAGGCGTCTATGAGACACCCTCCATGATTAATCTGTAAATTACAGTAAATAAACACACACACCCGAAAAATCCTTTATTAGAAATAAAAAACACACACATATACCCTGGTTCACCACTTTAATCAGCCCCAAAAAGCCCTCCATGTCCGGCGTAATCCAGGATGCTCCAGCGTCGCATCCATGGAGGTGACCGGAGCTGCAGCAGACACAGCCGCTCCGGTCACCTCCACACAGCAAATGAAGACAGCCGCGTGATCAGCTGAGCTGTCACTGAGGTTACCCGCTGTCACTGGATCCAGCGGTAGATGCAGCGGTGGCCGCGGGTAACCACAGTGACAGCTCAGCTAATCGTGCTACTCACCTCAGTTGTTGCGTGGAGGTGAGAGGAGCAGCGGTGAGTAGCGCGATCAGCTGAGCTGTCACTGAGGTTACCCGCGGCCACCGCTGCATCCACCGCTGGATCCAGTGACAGTGGGTAACCTCAGTGACAGCTCAGCTGATCGCACGGCTGTCTTCATTTGCTGTGTGGAGGTGACCGGAGCGGCTGTGTCTGCTGCAGGTCCGGTCACCTCCATGCAGCAGCGCTGGATGCGACGCTGGACCATCCTGGAGTACGCCGGACATGGAGGGCTTTTTGGGGCTGATTAAAGTGGTGAACCAGGGAATGTGTTTGTATTTTTTATTTCTAATAAAGGATTTTTTCGTGTGTGTGTGTTTATTTACTGTAATTTACAGATTAATCATGGAGGGTGTCTCATAGACGCCTGACATGATTAATCTAGGACTTATTGGCAGCTATGGGCTGCCAATAACTCCTTATTACCCCGATTGGCCAACGCACCAGGGCAAATCGGGAAGAGCCGGGTACAGTCCCAGAACTGTCGCATCTAATGTATGCGGCAATTCTGGGCGGCTGTTGGCTGATATTGTTAGGCTGGGGGGCTCCCCATAACGTGGAGCTCCCCATCCTGAGAATACCAGCCTTCAGCCGTATGGCTTTATCTGGCTGGTTTTAAAATTGGGGGGGACCGCACGCCGTTTTTTTTAATTATTTAATTATTTATTTCACTACACAGTATAGACACGCCCACCGGCTGCTGTGATTGGGTGCAGTGTGACACCTGTCACTCAGCGTGGGGGCGTGTCTCACTGTAACCAATCATAGGCGCCGGTGGGCGGGGAAAGCAGGGAATACGAGATTGTTTAATGGGCGGCCGGCTTTTTCAAAATAGTAAAAGCCGCCGGAGCAGTGTGAATGCCGTGCAGCGCCGAGGATCGGGGATCGGTGAGTATGAGAGAGGGCTGCTCAATTCAGTTACTCAGGTGATTAGCGGTCACCGGTGAATCCTTCACAGGTGACCGCTAATCGGGACGCGGCACAGACAGAGCCGCAGCATGACAATGAAGTCGGGTGAGGTTCACCCGAGTTCATTCTGACAGTGCGGCTCTGTCTGTGTCTGCTGTCATCTGCCATTCACCGCTGCTACATGGCTGTCTGTGTCTGCTGTCAGCGGCCATGTAGCAGAGCTGAATGGCAGATGACATAATAAAAACGCATCCCTACACATTATACACGCTTGCCAAGTCAATACATAAAAAAAAAAAAAAGGGTGCCCAATGCATACGTCACAGAACACATGATCTAAAGGATCGCACACAAAATTGATCAATTTAACATAGACTACTAACGCACGTGTGACAGCAAATGAACGACCTGCGATGACCTACGGGCGTGTCACATCGCATACGAGATCGCATACCTAATTGTAAGGTGTAAAGCTGGCTTTAGGTCATCATATTGAAAAATTTAAATTTTTTCACAAGAGGAAACACCAAAAAGTGGACTCCACAGTTTGTTATCCCATTTCTTATGAGCACAGGGATACCTCACATGTGGCCAAAAACCTCTGTTTGGACAAACAGTAGGGCTTGGAATTGAAGGAGCACCATTTGAAGTTTGGAAAAGCTGAAATAAATTGCGGACACCATGTCACACTTGCAAGGCCCCTGGGGTACAAATACAGTAGAAACCCCCCAAAAGTGACCCCAATTTGGAAACTAGAACCCTCAGGTATTTTATTCAGGGGTATAGTGAGCATTTTGAACCCCCAGGGGCATCACAAAAATGTTACTCTAGCAGCAAATTTCTCACTTTAAAGCCTGCTTTACATGTTACGATTTCGCATACGATATCGTATGCGATCATAACCGCCCCCATCGTATGTGCGGCACGTTCAATTTGTTGAATGTGCAGCACAAACGATTAACCCCCGTCACACGTACTTACCCGTCCATACGACCTCGATGTGGGCGGCGAACGTCCACTTCCTGGAGTGGGAGGGACGTTTGGCGTCACATCGACGTCACGCGGCAGCCGGCCAATAGAAGCGGAGGAGTGGAGATGAGCAGGACGTAAACATCCTGCCCACGTCCTTCCTTCTGCATTGTCGGCCGGAGCCGCGGACAGAGGTAAGCTGTTGTTCAATGTTCCTGGGGTGTCACACACTGCGATGTGTGCTGCCTCGGGAACATTGCACAACCGCATGTTCAATTTTTGAGGAATGAACGACGTGCATGCGATGAACGGATTTTCATTCAATCACAATTGCACGGAGGTTTTACACACTACAATCATACTTACGATGCCGGATGTGCGTCACTTATGAAGTGACCCCGCCGACACATAGTAAGATTTATTGTAGAGTGTAAACCGCCCTTTGGGCTATGTGATCCAGTGACACTGAGTCTGCGGAGATCTGTGTTGTCCATGGGAGAACCCAGCTGCCCGTGACCCCAATCCAGATTCGTGCTGCTACTGACTTTAGCTCTATTCTCTCCGCAGAGAACATTCGTCTCTGCAGCATAAATTGACATGCTGCAGCGCCAGATGTCAGTTTATGCTGTGGAGAAAATAAGCACAGTGGACAGGAGATTTCTAAAAATCCTTCACTGCACCTCTACTGTACAACGCAGCGTTATGGACGCAGCGAAAACACAGCGTCCAAAATGCTTGAATCCCTAATCGCAGGCACATAGCCTACAAAGCTAAGAAGGATTGATGGATAGATAGATAGATAGATAGATAGATAGATAGAAAGACAGATGTCAAACACATATATAATGTCCCACCCCCCTACATATTCTAAGCTGGCACCCTTTAGTGACTTTCATGTGGCACTAAGGGGTGCCTAGCCTTTTATTTAGCCCAAAAATTATAATTAAAAAAAGAAAACAATGTGGGATCCCTCAATTTTTTATAGCCAGCTAGGGTAAAGCAGACTGCTGCAGCCTGTAAACCACAGCTGTCCACTTTACCTTGGTTGGAGATCCAATTTGGAGGGCACCCCAGGCTCTTTTTTATAATTATTTATAAATAAATAATTAAAAATAAAAATGGGGTCCCCCCAAATTGGTTCACCAGCCAAGGTAAAGTGGACAGCTGTGGTCTGATATTCTCAGGGAGGGAGGGTCCAGAGTTATTGGCCCTTCCCAACCTTAAAATAGCAGGCCGCAGCCACCCCAGAAGTGGCGCATCCATTAGATGCGCCAATCCTGGTGCTTCGCCCCGGCTCATCCCGTGCTCTGGTGCAGTGGCAAACGGGGTAATAAATGGGGTTGATACCAGATGTGTAATGTCACCTGACATCAAGTCCAGCAGTTGGTGATGTCATGGCGTCTATCAGATACCTGACATCACCAACTGTCAGTAATAAAAAAATAAAATAGACGACAAAAAAAAAAATATTGAAAAAACACTCCCCAAAACATTCTCTCTTTCACCAGTTTACTGTGAAGAAAAAAAATCTGGTCCACAGTAATCCATCTTGGAAGTCCCACGACGACTCTGGACCTTCTAGAATATAGGGGGCATGCTCAGGGAACGTATGCCCCATTTTCTAGGAGTGCAGACGCTCCATGTGAGGAGTGTGGGGGCAAAGAATCTTCACCTACCCTCCTCGAGTCACAGCAGCAGAGTCTGTGCAGCCAGCGCAGCTCCACAGCTCACACTGAACACAGGAAGCTGAGCTGAGCTGACAGCCGTGCTCTGCGTATGCGACCAGCGTCTGCTGTGAAGGAGGAGGGATGCGGTGGGATCAGCGCTGGAAAAAGGTAAAGACACACCGGAGGGGTATGGGGGGTGGCTTAGCTGGACCCAGGGAGGAGTTTTCTGTCACATGTGTCATGGCACATGCAACAGAAATCAGAGCAGAAGGGTGAATGCGGGCGGCGCGTTAGTGTGCGCACCGCCATCTTGGATGTTCGGTAGTGGGTTAGGGGTCGGGGGCGCACATCGGCAACACCGGGGGACCAGAGGGGACCGGGGGGGAGATTTATCTCCCATCTGGCATGTTTGATCATGCCTGGTGGGAGATAAATCATTGTGTACCGGTGCTGTCATTTACTGTAACTTGATCATCGGTATACGGTGTATACCAGTGATCACGTAACTGGGGACCAGAAAAACCAGCCTGAATCGTGATCTCCAGGGTCTCAGCTACCCCAGGTAGCTGAAATCCCGAAGATGTTCCGGAGACGCTACAGCACTTTTTCGGCCTGACGTCTAAAAGTGTCGGAACAGAATAAGTACCCTGTTTTTCCGACGTCTAAAGTGATTTTTTTTTAGTTTTCTTTTTCTCTTACAAATTTCTGATTTTTTTTCACCATTTAAAAAAAAACAAAAACCTCACTGTGTATGTTTGACATCAACAGAATTGTAAAGTAAAAAAAAGTAGCTGTAAAAAATTATAATCCAATTTGTGGAGACTTCACGATTTTTTTTTTAATTATTTATGTATTTATAAGTAAATCTTTTAAAAAGCAGCATGGAGTGCCCTCTGTTTTGTATTACTAGCCAAGGTAAAGCTGCCAGCTGCGGACTCCAGGCTGCAGCCATCTATTTTATAACCCATGAACCACCATAATGGTTGAAGAAAGTGACTCAAGGTCCAAATATATGAATTAGATTTATTTTTATTTCCAGAAAAATAGATACATCATTATTTGTTTTATTTTACACTAGCAAAAATAGGGGGATCCCATGGCATTTATTTTAATTAATTTTTTATTTTTGGGTTAAATACAAGGCTAAACACCCTTTAGTGTCACATTAAAGGCACTAAAGGGTGCAATCTTACAATTTGTGGGGAGTGGGACATTAAATATGTGTTTGATCTCTGTCTATCTGTCAATCTAGCTATCTATCCTAGCTTTTTAGTCAGAGTGCATATGATCAGTGTTTGCAAAATTTTGGACACAGCGTGTTTTTGCTGTATACAAAATGCTGCGCTGTACAGCAAAAGCACAGTAGCTGTGATTTTTAGAAATCCCATACCCACTGTGATTCATTTTTCCTGAGCATAAACTGACATGCGGTACGGCTTCCCGGGCCGCAGTATGTCCATTTATGCTGTGGAGACGCAAGTGTTCACTGCTGCCCGAACCTTGATCGCTGGAACAGACTGATGTGTTCTCCTGCGGACAACACTCAAATCTCTGCAGGAGGGCTATGATGCAATGTTGCCAGATCATGGGCACATAGCCTAAAAGGAAGAAATGTTGTGGTACGGCAAAATGTTTGTGAAAGAAAAGAACATTTTCAATATGACAACCTAAGGTTATCAAATTCTCTGAAGTACCTATGGGTTCAAATGCTCATTATACCCCTGAATAAAATCCATGAGGGTTCTAGTTTCCAAAATGGGGTCACTGGTGTGCGATTTCTGCTTTATAGGTAACTTAGGAGCCCTACAAATGCAACCTAGTGCCTGCAATTTATTTAAACTTTTCCAAAATTCAAATATTGCTTCTTCCATTCTGAGCCCTCCTGTTTGTCCAAGCAGAATTTTTTTACTACAACTGTGGTACCACCGTGCTCACACGAAAGTGGGTAAAAATTGCGTTGTCCAGTTTTTGGTTGGTGGTAGTGCTAACCTTTTTTAAGGAAAAAAAAATATCAATATGACGGCCCAATGTTATCAAACTCTGTGAAGTACCTGTGGGTTGAAAAATACTCACTATACTCCTGAATAAAATACTTGAGGGGTCTAGTTTACAATATGCGGTCACTTGTGGGGGATTTCTGCTGTTTAGGTACCTTAGGGGCCCTGAAAATTTGATATGGTGCCCGCAGTGTATTTCAACCAAATTTGCTTTACAAAATTCAAATGGTGCTCCTTCTTTCCTGACCCCTACTGTTTGTTCAAATAGAGGTTTATGAGGACTTATGGGGTATCCCTGTGCTGTTAAGAAATTGGGTAACAAACTGTGGGGTCCACTTTTTGGTGTTGCCTCTTCAAAAAGTGAGAAATTTGATGCTAAAGCAATGACAACCTAATATTAGCAAATAGTGAGAAATACCTGTGTTCAAAATGTCCACTATGCTACTGAATAAAATTACTGAGGGGTCTAGATTCCATTAATGGGGTCCCTTGAGAGGGGTTTCTACTGTTTAGGTACCATAGGGGCCCTGCAAATGTGATATTGTGGCGGCAATCTATTTCAGCCAAATTTGTGTTCCAAAATTCAAATGGTGCTCATTGCATTCCAATCCGCGCCATTTGTCCAAACAGAGGTTTCTGACCACATGTGGGGTATCAGCGCACACAGAAGAAAGTAAGTGACACATTTTTTGGTCAATTTTGTCATGCTATTCCTTGTCTAAGTGAATAGATTGAGGCTAAATCATCATATTTAAGTAAAATGTAAATTCATTTATTTCTTCATTTTTTTCACAAAAAATGCAAAAGGTATTGCACTAAATTTGCCATTAACATAAAGTACAATATGTCACAAAAAATAATCTCTGAATCACCAGGATCCGTTGACTCATTCCAGAGTTATAACCTTATAAAGTGACACTGGTCAGAATTGTAAACTTTGGACTGAGCATTAAGGTCAAAATTGATTCTGTTAATAAGGGGTAAATATGACATACCAAAAAGAGAAAAAAATGCTAAACAAATGCATGTAAAAAAATGCCCTCAAACACATTAAAAAAATATAGCTAATAGGTGTAAAAATGCTGCAGAAAATCTACACCATCAAAAACTCACCAAATACTAATCATGGGAAGACTAATGATAATGTATCAACTACAATTAACTATTAGAGATGATCGAATACCTCAAATATTCGGCTTCGTGAATATTTTCCGAATAGGTCGCCGCTATGCGAATATTCGATGCGCAATGTAAGTCTATGGGAAGCCCGAATAGTTCCGAATAGTTGGTATTCGGGTTTCTCATAGACTTACATTGCGCATCGAATAGTCGAATAGCAGCGACCTATTCGGAAAATATTTGCGAAGCCGAATATTTGAGGTATTTGATCATCCCCATTAACTATCTTTCGTTCTCCTTTTTTTACTGTCTATTCCTATACAGTAATATACCATGGGTCTATGAACGGAGATTTGGATACCAGCACTGTAACATTGACATAGTATAAAAAATCTGCTTTCATTTAAATGAAATTATCCATTAAGCATAGTGAAACTCAAAGATTTTCAGGTTTTGAAGTGCATGCCATGACAGAACGAAAGAAAACAATATATAAAAATAATGAATTCTTTAGAACCAGTTCAAAAACTAATATTCAACTCTAGTGAAAGATAATTCAATATTACAAACACAAATCTCCTCTTCCCCTCCAGCAGTATTCTGATTACTAGCCCTGCACTTTTGATTGTAAAATAATCTATTCTCTGTGGAAATGTCAGATGTATTTTTGCAGCTGGTTTATGATTCACAGAGAAATGTCATTTGAAGATCACTATTTGATTACAGATTAGTCTGGCACTATAACATATGTTTGTAAGTGTTATATCTCCTCTTGCCGGTGACCTCGAGTGTCTTTACCTGAATAAACTGATACGAAATTGACTCTTAGAAAACCCACCACTCTATGTACATGAAAAAGGACACTTTATATTAAGTAAAATACTTGTGGGAAACCTTTTACCATTTACTCTACCTTATTACAGTTGGCAACACATAGAGCTCTTGAAAAAGCAATGATATGACACAATTATACTATTTAGTATCATATATTCACTCCTCCTTGATCTTTTGGCATGCTTTCCTGGTCCTACCCTTCAGATATTCATTTTCTATCTCTGCACACATCTTTTGGTAATAAAGTACTTTGTCTACTCAAATGGCTCTCTTTACTCTTTTACGGATGTTGTCTACTTCCTGCTTGCTACCTTTTGCGTTTTCCATTCGATGATCTTCGATGATCTTTAAGGTCCCTTCTGTTAACCATGGCTGCGGGGGTCTTTTAAGCCTCTTGTTTATTGTCTATCTGCCTTCCTCAGTAATAACATTCTCTGTGTGTGTCCATAATTTCTCAGGATTTCTTTCATCAATATCCAGTAATATAAATCGGTTGTGCAGACCATTCCAAAAAATTCAGGAATCCATTTCATTTTCATCTGCTCCATTTGCGCAACTTAACTCTAGTCTTTACTGTCAAAAATTCATGATCAGTTCCACAGTCAGCTACTGGCTTTGTTTTAGTGGTAATCATTGCTGACCTCCATCTTTAGTTGACATATTGTTACGTCACCACTGGAGTCCGCTCCAGCGACTTCTACTCCGATCGCCAGGCAATGCCGTGTTCCTGCCGTGGATGGTGCTGGTGAGCGCAGGCTCTGCTCATCCACTGGGCTGGGTTATCTTGGGATCTGCAGTACCACTGGCTGACTATAGGTGGCGTGCGTCTTCCAGCTGAAGTTACCATCATTCAGCTACAGCCAATGGGAAGACACCACACCCTTCTTAATTCCCCTCCTGTCTGCTGACCACTGCCAGAGATAGTTCTGATATTCTGGCTCCTGTTCTGCCTTGTTCTGTTTTGTGATTTTGGTGTTCTGACTTTTGCTTGTGTTCTGACTATCTCTCCTGCCTGCGTTTTATGTACCTCGCTGCCTGATCCGGATTTGACCTCTGCTATGTTTTCTGATTATGTCTTTTCCTACCGATTCTGTCTCTGTTCTGCAATTCCTGGTTTGATCCTGCCTGACAACTACTCTCTCGGACTGCAGCCTTCCACTGGTAGTGATCTCCAGGGCCCTCTGTAATTCCAAATCCCTGTATAGGGGTTAAAGGGTTTCAGGGTTCTAGGGGTCCTGCTTGGTGAGTGGCTTCCCTCTATCCTGTCCATTACAGCCGTCTGAGTCTGTGGATCCAGGCTGGCGTTACACATATATGTAGTTAATCTGATTCTTATAAACCCCATGTGGTAATATTCATCCATAGATACTAACTCAGGTTAGTTGCGGTCACAGCTGGAGGTTCCCACAGTCCTCCATCTGAGTGATGTCACTACTGATCGTGCAGTTCACTCAGTCTCTGCCTGCAGCTCACAGTGGGCGGTCATTGTTCTATGGCACTCGCTATGAGCTTCAGATGTAACAGAGCTGAAATCATCGTGGGACCTTGTGTGGATTACGTCGGACCTGCATGGGTGTTTTAGGGTTAATAAAGAGTCCCGACGAAGCTCCATTGTGAGCAAAATGGTCACCGTCACCCTTAGACATCTCCTACATCCCCCCTGCACTTTTATGTTTGTATAAAATAAAGATGATTTTAATCAGGTGAGTGACACCATTCTCTCATCTGATGCTGTGGATTTTGATATGGACACCATGTGTGTCTGTACTGCCTTTTGTTTTTATATGATATTTAAATGGACCAATAAAACGTACATTTTTATTTAGATTTTTTTCATGGGGTATCTCTTGTGGATGTTGATTTTCCTCCCCCTTCCTTCCAATATTTCTTTCCAGATACACTCATCCGGACTACATTTGTTCACCACCTCTCAACAGGATATTATCTCAAGGCATTACGGTATATGTATGAATATTTTTTTTTTCTTGATACTATCAAGACAACGACGGAGAAGACCCTCGTAGACCTATCTATGGTTACACAAAATCAACCTGAAGGCTGATTATTATTGTTATTAATAATAATAATAATAATTAGAAGAAGAAGAATATAAAAATAATGCACTCTTCAACACTGAAAATTGTAAAATCAAGAAGAAAAGATGTGAAATTAAAGAAATCGATTTATTGATTGAAAGGCATGTAAATAATTTGCAAACGATTAAATGGAAACATCAGCCCATCTCTGCTTCCCTCTCCCATGTACAGCTCCCATACTCTTTTCACCTTCCTGAATAATCTCAGTCCATCATGCTCCAGGATTTTGCATCATAAACCGTATCACAAATCCAAAAACTATCTGCTCTTTCTCTGTCTACTGCTTCTTCTTTCAGGCGATATCTCCCCTAATCTTGATCCACCCCATGACAATGTTACACTTCACATAAAAATCCTGCTAACCTTATTATAATTAGTTATACACCCACATCTTATTCTTTTAATTGTGCGCTGTGGAATCCATGGTCTGTATGCAATAAGCTTCCTTACATTCACAGGTACTCTCTCAATAAATCTCTTAGGCCCTGTGCGCACTAGAAAAAGGATTTTTCTTAAGAAATTTCTTGAGAGTCTGAAAGATTAGTGCACTTGCGTTCAAAAAACACACCAATAACGCACCAAAAAATGCATGTGTTTTTACCGCGTTTTTGTGCATTTTGTTATGTGTTTTTTATGCTTTTTTCCGCAGGTTGGTCCCTGCGTTTTTTTACCATTATCTATGGCAAAAAACGCAGGTACCTGCAGAAAAGAAGTGACTAACTCATTCTTTTTCTTAAGAAATTCTGCAGAAAGAATGTTCTTGAGAAAAAAACGCAGTGTGCGCACAGCTATTTTTTTTCCATAGGTTTTGCTGGGGAATGTCTGCAAAAAGGTTACAACCATTTTCTCAAGAAATTTCTGCAGCAATCTGCTGGCCCTCACTGAATCCTGGGTTCAGGATTCCGAACCTGCTTCCCCTGCCACCATTTCTCTTGACGGCTTACATTTTTCCCATTCCCTGAGACCTGAGAAAAGACAAGGTGGTGGAGTCAGCTTACTCCTATCACCACAAAGCACTTTCCAGGTCATCCCTCCAGCTCCATCACTCTCATTCCCTTCTTTTGAGGTCCACACAATCAGGCTCTTCCATCCCCTCTCCCTCAAAGTAGCGGTTGTACAGGCTCATCCAATCAGTTCCTTGATCACTTTTCTGTCTGGCTGCTGCACTCCATGTCCTCAGAGTTACCATCTATTTTCCTAGGAGACTTTAAAATCCCTATGAAAAGTCCCATCTCCCAATTTGCATCCCAGATTCTAACTATCTCTCTTAGCCTCTTAAGCTGGGTTTACACACTGAGACTTTCTAGCGATCCAACCTGCGATCTCAACCTAGCCGGGATCGCTACAAAGTCTCTGGTGAGCTGTCAAACAGGCAGACCTGGCCATCGACCTAACAGCGATCCGGACCTGCAGAGCGACTAGCTGGTCGTTGGGGACGTGTCAAAAAAGCAGGTGAACTTCACCCGACTTCATTTAATGCCGCGCGTCTCTGTGTGCCGTGTAAATAAATAAATAATTAAAAAATCCGGCGTGCGGTCCCCCCCTATTTTAATACCAGTCAGATAAAGACATACGGCTGCAGGCTGGTATTCTCAGGATGGGGAGCCCCACGTTATGGGGAGCCCCCCAGCCTAACAATGTCAGCCAGCAGACGCCCAGAATTGCCGCATACATTAGATGCGACAGATCTGGGACTGTACCCGGCTCTTCCCGATTTGCCCTGGTGCGTTGGCAAATCGGGGTAATAAGGAGTTATTGGCAGCCCATAGCTGCCAATAAGTCCAAGATTAATCATTTCAGGCGTCTCCCCGAGATACCTTCCATGATTAATCTGTAAATTACAGTTAAAAAACACACACCCGAAAAATCCTTTATTAGAAATAAAAAACACTAACAAATTCCCTCATTACCAATTTATTACCCACAACAAAGCCCTCCTTGTCCGGCGTAATCCACGGTCCTCCAGCGTCGCATCCAGCTCTGCTGCATGCAGGTGACAGGAGCAGCAGAAGGCACAGCCGCTCCTGTCACCTGCACGCAGCTAATGAAGAGAGCCGTGTGATCGGCTGAGCTGTCACTGAGGTTACCTGGATCCAGCGGTGGATGCAGCGGTGGCCGCGGGTAACCTCAGTGACAGCTCAGCTGATCGCGCTACTCACCTCATTTGCTGCGTGGAGCTGACCGGAGCGGCGGTGAGTAACGCGATCAGCTGAGCTGTCACTGAGGTTACCCGCGGCCACCGCTGCATCCACCGCTGGATCAGGTAACCTCAGTGACAGCTCAGCCGATCACACGGCTCTCTTCATTAGCTGCGTGCAGGTGACAGGAGCGGCTGTGTCTTCTGCTGCTCCTGTCACCTGCATGCAGCAGAGCTGGATGCGACGCTGGAGGACCGTGGATTACGCCGGACAAGGAGGGCTTTGTTGTGGGTAATAAATTGGTAATGAGGGAATTTGTTAGTGTTTTTTATTTCTAATAAAGGATTTTTCGGGTGTGTGTTTTTTAACTGTAATTTAAAGATTAATCATGGAAGGTATCTCGGGGAGACGCCTGACATGATTAATCTTGGACTTATTGGCAGCTATGGGCTGCCAATAACTCCTTATTACCCCGATTTGCCAACGCACCAGGGCAAATCGGGAAGAGCCGGGTACAGTCCCAGAACTGTCGCATCTAATGTATGCGGCAATTCTGGGCGGCTGCTGGCTGATATTGTTAGACTGGGGGGCTCCCCATAACGTGGAGCTCCCCATCCTGAGAATACCAGCCTTTAGCCGTATGGCTTTATCTGGCTGGTATTAAAATTGGGGGGGACCTCACGCCGGATTTTTTAATTATTTATTTATTTATTTTACTGCACAGTATAGACACGCCCACCAGCTGCTGTGATTGGGTGCAGTGACACAGCTGTCACTCAGCGTGTGGGCGTGTCTCACTGCAACCAATCATATTTGCCGGTGGGCGGGGAAAAGCAGGGAATACGAGATTGTTTAATGAGCGGCCGGCTTTTTCAAAAAAGGAAAAGCCGCCGGAGCAGAGTGAACGCCGTGCAGCGCCGGTGATCGGGGATCGGTGAGTATGAGAGAGGGGGGACACTTCAGTCACTCGGGGGGTTAGCGGTCACCGGTGAATCCTTCACAGGTGACCGCTAATCAGGACGCTACACAGACAGAGCCGCGAAGTCGCTGTAAAGTCCCCTTTACACACTGAAACTTGCTAGCGATGCATGCTGCACAGCGGGAAACAAAGGACCTAGGAATGGTCCTGAACAATTTGTAGCGATCACAACTTCACAGCAGGGGCCAGGTCGCTGATAGATTTCACACACTGCAATGTCGCTGGGGAGGTCGCTGTAACGTCACAAAACCGGTGACGTTATAGCGATGTCGTTTGCGATGTTGCAGTGTGTAAACCCAGCTTTAGACTCTCTACCCTTATCACTATCCCCAATCTCTTCTTTTTCCTGTCCAGATATGGCTGTGAGTCACTACAATGACACTCTCAGATGCAGACTGGACTAAGTAGTGCTCCTCACTCTCAGAACCTCCAAACACAGAGTTAAACAGCCCTGACTCACATCCCAAACTTGATTTCTCCAGTGACGCTCTAGGAGTGCTGAGCACTTATGGAGTAAACCTCACACACCAGAAAACTTTATCCACTATAAATTTATGTTAAGAACCTATAATGTTGCTCTTCACTTTGCCAAACATACCTATTTTACTGCCCTGATCATCTCAATTTCCACCAATCCAAAAAAGCTATTCAGCACTTTTCACTGTCACCTCAGTCCTAAAGTGCAGAGACACCAACTACAGACCTTTGTGCTGATGATCTGGCCTTCTATTTCACAGAGAATATAGAAATTATCCATCAGGATATTGGCTCCTGGCCACCAAGCATCATGATTCCCATCCCTCCTCACATTCCATCTTGCTCACTCTCTACTTTTGACCCGATCACCAAAGAAGTTTCTAGGCTCCTTTCTTCTTCTCGTGCTACCACTTGGACTACTGACCCTTTTCCCTCACACCTACTCCAGTGTCTCTCTTCGGTCTTCACTAGTCACCTAACTAAAATCTTCAATCTTTCCCTCTCTTCTGGTATTTTTCCCTTCTCCTTCAAACACTGTATCATTACTCCATTACTAAAAAGTCTTCTCTTGATCCATGCTACACAAATAACTACAGACCTGTTTCCAATCTCCACGTCATCTCTAAAATCGTGGAGCACCTGGTCTATTCCCACTTCAACCTTTACCTCTCCAACCTCTTCTAGATCCATTACAGTCTGACTACCGCCCCCTACATTCTACAGAAACTGCCCTTGTCAAAGTGACCAATCACCTTCTGACAGCAAAATGTAATAATGACTACTCTCTACTTATTCTTCTTGACCTCTCTGCAGCTTTTGACACTGTTGACCATCATCTCTTACCCGCTAAGCTCCACTTAGTCAGCCTAATGGACACCGCATCTGAAGAACATCTCTAAAATCTGCCCCTTTCTCACCATGGAAACAACAAAGACCTTCACTGTGGCCCCCTTGATTACTGTAATTCTCTATTATTGCCCTCCCTCTCACTAGACTTTCCTCTCTCCAGTTCATCCTTAACCCCTTAACGACCGCAGCGGTCATAATGTTACTGCCAGCGGTCTGTTTCCGGAAGCATGCTGCGATCGGCGCACATGTCAGCTGATTTGCACAGCTGAGATGTGTGCCTGCTAGGCATGAGCAGAATCGTTATCTGCTCGTGCCGTTTAACCCCTTAAATGGCGCTGTCAATATGTGACAGCGCCATTATAATCTCGATTGCGGTAAACTTTTACTTACTGCCCGGTACCGGAAATCACGTGACATGATCACGGACTGCCGGTAGTTGTCATGGTAGCACAGGGTCATGTGATGACTCCTGTACATGCCATGAACTACTTTCAGTTTCACTCGGCCCGCAGCCCAGTGAAGCAGAAAGTGAGCGTATCCGCTGTTTACAGCTGTGTAGCTGTGATCAGCAGATAGGGCAGAGGGATCGTATTGTTGATCATTATAGCCCCCTAGGGGGACTAGTAAAATAAATAAAAAAGTAAAAAAAAAGATTTAAAAAATTAAAACAAAACAAAAAAACCTAAAAGTTCAAATCACCCCCCTTTTACCCCATTGAAAATTACAGGGTTAAAAAAATAAAAAATATAAACACATTTGGTATCGCCACGTTCAGAAACGCCCAATCTATCAAAATATAAAATCAATTAATCTGTAATCTGATCAGTAAACGGTAGAGTTGAGCGATGTTCGAGGTTCGCCAATTTCATGTTCGAGTGATTCTGGGGGTGCTCGAGATCGAACGCGAGCTTTATGCTAAAAGCTCGATAGATCGAGTTACGTTCGAGAATGGTTCGATCACCAAAAAGCCTAGCTGTTTACTAGCTAGCTTTTCACTGTAATAGTGTGAATCACTCTGTGATTCACACTATTATCTAATTTCAGCGTATAGTGTGCAGGGGCAGCGCGTTTAGATCAGTGCTGCTGGGATAATGGCGATCGCCATTTTTCTTTTTCCTAAGCGCGCGTGCAGTGGGGCGGGCTAGCATGTCAACCAATCCCAGACACACACACAGCTAAGTGGTCTTTTTTGCCAGACAAGCAAGGGCATGTGTCATAGGCTGTTCATGTCTCATGTCCTTGCATTATAAATACGGCCATTTTCCCTCACGGCGCCATTATCTGCTTTCTGCGTGTAGGTGACAGTCACCGCTCAGGCAGCTCCTGGCGCCGCTCCGGCTGTGTACGCTATACACATCTACAGATTAGGGACAGAAGTTTATTTCAGCCCTTTTCAGGGCTAATTTTCTCGGGCTCAGAGCCATAGGTGACAGTCAGGTCCGTGGATCCGCTGTATACAGCTTCAGATAACAGCGTCTATGTACCTAAGCTCGGGGAATTCCTTGCTGCATTTCACCATTAGGAGGGATAGAAAGTGAGGCTTCCTTTCATGTCCACTGACCTAGAGAACCTGGCCACTGTACCCACCTGCCCACTTTTGCCACGCTATTTTTATAGCAAACAGTGCTGGACATAAGTGGCATCCAAACAGTGGCTGCTATACTAATTTTGTTTCCCACTGGTGCCAAGCATTTTCCAGCACCTCTGCATTCAACCCTCATGCACATTTTGCTACGTTATTTTTATAGCAAACAGTGCTGAATATAAGTGGCATCCAAACAGTGGCTGCTATACTAATTTTGTGTCCCATTGGTGCCAAGCATTACCCAGCACCTCTGCATTAAACCCTCATGCACATTTTGCTACGCTATTTTTAGAGCAAACAGTGCTGAATATAAGTGGCATCCAAACAGTGGCTGCTATACTAATTTCGTGTCCCACCGGTGCCAAGCATTTTCCAGCACCTCTGCATTAAACCCTCATGCACATTTGGTACGCTATTTTTATAGCAAACAGTGCTGGACATAAGTGGCATCCAAACAGTGGCTGCTATATTAATTTTGTGTCCCACCGGTGCGAAGCATTTTCCAGCACCTCTGCATTAAACCCTCATGCACATTTTGCTATGCTATTTTTATAGCAAACAGTGCTGAATATAAGTGGCATCCAAACAGTGGCTGCTATACTAATTTTGTGTTTCACTGGTGCCAAGCATTTTCCAGCACCTCTGCATTAAACACTCATGCACATTTTGCTACGCTATTTTTATAGCAAACAGTGCTGAATATAAGTGGCATCCAAACAGTGGCTGCTATATTAATTTTGTGTCCTACTGGTGCCAAGCATTTTCCAGCACCTCTGCATTAAACCCTCATGCACATTTTGCTACGCTATTTTTATAGCAAACAGTGCTGAACATAAGTGGCATCCAAACAGTGGCTGCTATACTAATTTTGTGTCCCACTGGTGCCAAGCATTTACCAGTAGAGATGAGCGAACCGGTCCCGGTTCGGCTCGAGGTCGGTTCGCCGAACGGAGCTCCCGTTCGAGTTCGGCTCGTCGAACGTTCGACGAACCGAACTCGAACTGCATAGGAAACAATGGCAGGCAATCACAAACACAGAAAAACACCTAGAAAACACCCTCAAAGGTGTCCAAAAGGTGACAAACAACTCACAACACATGGGAAAGTGACAAGGACATATACTCATGTGAAAACAAAAGAGCTGGACAAGGAAAAAGAGGAGGACACACAGATATATGAGTATATGCAAGGAAACATCGATTCCATTATTGTGCAACTTGAGCCCAGCTCATTTTAGGCTTCCAATCTGGATAAATTGCCTGAGCTCGCCACGTACGCCTTGGTGATCTTGTCATGTCCTGCAGCCAGCGTTCTCTCGGAACCTGTCTTCAGTGCTGCTGGTGGTCTGCTGGCAGATAAGCACACGTGTCTGTCCACTGACAATGTGGACATGGCTCTCAGAGGACTTTTCTTCCCCTGGGTCAGCCAGGGGACGGGAAAGGCACGCGTATTTTTGAGAGTGCTTCATGCAAAGCATCTTTTTCTTTTTCAAAAGGGGGCTCAACCGATGCCAGTCAAGTGGGGTGTGTGTGGCCCAGTTAGTGGAAACGAGGGAGACTGTGGTTGGAGTCCCCTCGCTGTGTCTCTAAAAGAACCAAGATGAACAAGTCATGGCTCTCAGAGGACTTTTCTTCCCCTGGGTCAGCCAGGGGACGGGAAAGGCACGCGTATTTTTGAGAGTGCTTCATGCAAAGCATCTTTTTCTTTTTCAAAAGGGGGCTCAACCAATGCCAGTCAAGTGGGGTGTGTGTGGCCCAGTTAGTGGAAACGAGGGAGACTGTGGTTGGAGTCCCCTCGCTGTGTTTCTAAAAGACCCAAAATGAACAAATCATGGCTCTCAGAGGACTTTTCTTCCCCTGGGTCAGCCAGGGGACGGGAAAGGCACGCGTATTTTTGAGAGTGCTTCATGCAAAGCATCTTTTTCTTTTTCAAAAGGGGGCTCAACCGATGCCAGTCAAGTGGGGTGTGTGTGGCCCAGTTAGTGGAAACGAGGGAGACTGTGGTTGGAGTCCCCTCGCTGTGTTTCTAAAAGACCCAAAATGAACAAATCATGGCTCTCAGAGGACTTTTCTTCCCCTGGGTCAGCCAGGGGACGGGAAAGGCACGCGTATTTTTGAGAGTGCTTCATGCAAAGCATCTTTTTCTTTTTCAAAAGGGGGCTCAACCGATGCCAGTCAAGTGGGGTGTGTGTGGCCCAGTTAGTGGAAACGAGGGAGACTGTGGTTGGAGTCCCCTCGCTGTGTCTCTAAAATAACCAAGATGAACAAGTCATGGCTCTCAGAGGACTTTTCTTCCCCTGGGTCAGCCAGGGGACGGGAAAGGCACGCGTATTTTTGAGAGTGCTTCATGCAAAGCATCTTTTTCTTTTTCAAAAGGGGGCTCAACCGATGCCAGTCAAGTGGGGTGTGTGTGGCCCAGTTAGTGGAAACGAGGGAGACTGTGGTTGGAGTCCCCTCGCTGTGTCTCTAAAAGAACCAAGATGAACAAGTCATGGCTCTCAGAGGACTTTTCTTCCCCTGGGTCAGCCAGGGGACGGGAAAGGCACGCGTATTTTTGAGAGTGCTTCATGCAAAGCATCTTTTTCTTTTTCAAAAGGGGGCTCAACCGATGCCAGTCAAGTGGGGTGTGTGTGGCCCAGTTAGTGGAAACGAGGGAGACTGTGGTTGGAGTCCCCTCGCTGTGTCTCTAAAAGAACCAAGATGAACAAGTCATGGCTCTCAGAGGACTTTTCTTCCCCTGGGTCAGCCAGGGGACGGGAAAGGCACGCGTATTTTTGAGAGTGCTTCATGCAAAGCATCTTTTTCTTTTTCAAAAGGGGGCTCAACCGATGCCAGTCAAGTGGGGTGTGTGTGGCCCAGTTAGTGGAAACGAGGGAGACTGTGGTTGGAGTCCCCTCGCTGTGTTTTACATGCTTTTAGAAGGGCATGACATGGCTTGGAGGTTGACTTTCATCATCTGCAAACTGTTGGCTACCAAAATGCTGCCTTTCCAACAAATGTGGTTATAGACAATGAGGAACATACTGATGAAGATGAGACGCAGATACCCGATTGGGATGACAACTTAAATATTCGGTCAGGGCAAGAAGAGGCTCTGTCTGAGGGGGAGGGGAGTGCAAACACAACAATTGATGATGAAGTCCTAGATCCCACCTACTGTCAACCCACAGTCAGACACTCGAGGAGGTCAACAGAGGCGGTGGAGGAGGATGCAACCGACGTCGAAGTAACCTTGCGCCTTCCTGGACACAGTCGGAGCACTGGTAGCACGTCTACAACTGCATCCTCAGCCAACACTCTGCCTCTGAGCATTATTCGGGGTGGATCAACAGGTCGCATGGCCTCTAAGCCTTGCCTAGCCTGGTCCTTTTTTGACATAAAAAAAGATCGCCCTAATTATGTGATCTGTAACATTTGGCATGGTTATCTTAGTAGAGGTCAAAACCTCAGCAGTTTGACAACTTCTTCCATGAATCGTCACATGAATAAATATCATATGGCCTGGTGGGAAGCTCACCGTGCTGCAATGCGGCCTAGCGGAGCCAACCATCCACCGCCTGCCCCTTCCAGTGCATCCACGCGCTCGTCATCTTCTAGGACTGTGGGGACAGCTGTCACACCTGTTTTTCCACCCACAACTTCCACCACTGTAACCGCAACAGGCAGTTTGCTTGGTAGGTCGTCAGTTGGTTTGGAAGGGGAAACAAGTGATTGTGTACAGCTCTCTCAAACATCGATAGCACCAACGTTGGATGAAGGCAACATCATGTCTCCGCCTGCACTTTCCTCACAAACCTGCATTTTTCCAGGGACACCCTACTCAACACCGTCTACACACAGCAGCCAGATCTCTGTCCCTCAGATGTGGTCAAATAAAAGGCCACTTCCTGCGACCCATGACAAAGCTAAGAGGTTGACTCTATCCCTCTGTAAGCTGTTGGCTACCGAAATGCTGCCTTTCCGCCTAGTGGACACACAGGATTTTAGAGACCTTATGTCTGTCGCTGTGCCCCAGTACCAGATGCCTAGTCGCCACTACTTCTCTAAGAAAGGTGTGCCCGCGCTACACCAGCATGTCACACACAACATCACCGCTTCCATGAGAAACTCTGTGTGTGAACGGGTGCATTTCACCACCGATACTTGGACCAGTAAGCATGGACAGGGACGTTACATGTCGCTGACTGGCCACTGGGTAACTATGGTGATAGATGGTGAAGGGTCTGCTGCACAAGTCTTGCCGTCCACACGACTTGTGTGTCAATCCTCTGTCTGTCCAAGTTCCGCCACTGCTTCTGCATCCTCCACCTCATCTGGGTCCTCCACCTCCGCCCCAAGCCTGCCTGGTCAGGCCACCAGCGTTTTCACTGCGCAGAAGGAATCACGCAACCCTCATTACTATGCTGGCAGCAGAGCGCAACGGCATCAGGCGGTCTTTAGCTTGACATGTCTTGGGAATAAGAGTCACACAGCTGAGGAGTTGTGGTCAGCTCTGCGGTCCGAGTTTCATAAATGGTTGTCTCCACTCAACCTGCAGCCTGGTAAGGCCGTGTGCGACAATGCTGCAAACCTGGGTGCGGCACTTCGCCTGGGCAAGGTGACACACGTACCTTGTATGGCTCACGTGTTGAACCTTGTCGTCCAGCAATTTTTAACACACTATCCCGGCCTAGATGGCCTTCTGAACAGGGCACGAAAACTGTCTGCTCACTTCCGCCGTTCAAGCGCCGCAGCTGAGCGACTTGCATCGCTCCAGAAGTCTTTCGGCCTGCCGGTTCATCGCCTGAAATGCGATGTGGCGACACGCTGGAATTCAACTCTCCACATGTTACAGCGACTGTGGCAGCACCGCAGAGCCATGGTGCAATACGTCATGACGTATAGCCTGGGCCAACGAGATGCAGAGATGGGGCAGATCACCCTGATAGAGTGATCTCAGATCAAGGACCTATGCACCCTTCTGCACAGTTTCGACATGGCGACGAATATGTTTAGCGCTGACAATGCCATTATCATCATGACGATTCCAGTCATTTACATGCTGGAGCACACGCTAAACACTATTCGGAGTCAGGGGGTGGGACAACAGGAAGGGGAGGAACTACAGGAGGATTCATATGCGCAAGACACAACAACATCACCAAGGTCCAGACGTTCATCATCACCAACGCGGCAGGCATGGGACCATGGGGGACAGGGATCAACAAGGGCGCATGGTAGCAGGAGAGATGTTGAGGAAGGTGCAGGAGGACATGAAGATATGGAGGACGAACTGTCCATGGACATGGAAGACTCAGCAGATGAGGGGGAGCTTGGTCAAATTTCAGTTGAAAGAGGTTGGGGGGAGATGTCAGAGGAAGAAAGAACGGTTAGCACCTCTATGCCACAAACACAGCGTGGACTTGGTCCGCATGGCTGCGCAAGACACATGAGTGCCTTCTTGTTGCACTACCTCCAACATGACCCTCGTATTGTCAAAATTAGAAGTGATGATGACTACTAGCTTGCCACACTATTAGATCCCCGGTACAAGTCCAAATTTTGTGACATAATTCCACCCATAGAAAGGGACGCACGTATGCAGGAGTATCAGCAGAAGCTGTTACTCGATCTTAGCTCGGCTTTTCCACCAAACAACCGTGCAGGTGAAGGGAGTGATTCTTCCATTTGGAACTTGACAAACATGGGACGGCCTCGTCATCTTCAACAGTCTACCCGTACCAGTAGGACCGGATCTGGTGCTGGTAACAGCAATTTTATGGAATCTTTTAATAATTTTTTTAGACCCTCCTTTGCAAGGCCACCAGAGACAACAAGTCTGACACATAGTCAACGGATGGAGAGGATGATACAGGAGTATCTCCAAATGAACATCGATGCAATGACTTTTCAAATGGAGCCTTGCTCCTTTTGGGCTTCAAATCTAGAAAAATGTCCAGAGCTCTCCAGTTACGCCTTGAAGATTTTGTCGTGTCCAGCTGCCAGCGTTGTCTCTGAACGTGTCTTCAGTGCTGCTGGGTGTGTGCTGACAGATAAGCGCACGCGTCTGTCCAGTGACAATGTGGACAGACTGACGTTCATCAAAATGAACAAGTCATGGATCCAGAATGAATTTACTACCCCTGTGTCATCCTGGGGAGAGTAAATGCTTGTGGATTTGGAATGTGCTTGATGCAAATCAAAACATCCTGTTTGCAACTAGGGCACAAGTGCTGCCACTGAATGGGTGGGTGTGTGTGGGGCACAATTTTTGGAAAAAAGGGAGGCTCCGCTTGGAGTAACCCTTGCTTACATTGTTTTTAAAAGGAGACAAGATGACCAAGTCATGGTTCAGCAAAGACTTTATCTACCTACCCCGGTGTCATGCTGGGGACGGTTAATTATGGCGTATTTTTGAATGTGCTTGATGCAAATCAAAACACCCTGTTTGCAGCTATGGCACAAGTGCTGCCACTGATGGGGTGTCTGTGTGCCCAATTTTTGGAAAAAAGGTAGACTCCGCTTGGAGTAACCCTTGCTTGCTGTGTTTTTTAAAAATGATACAAGATGAACAGATCTGAAGGCAAGATGAAGGCAAAATCATGTCTCCGCCTGCACTTTCCTCACAAACCTGCATTTTTCCAGGGACACCCTACTCAACACCGTCTACACACAGCAGCCAGATCTCTGTCCCTCAGATGTGGTCAAATAAAAGGCCACTTCCTGCGACCCATGACAAAGCTAAGAGGTTGACTCTATCCCTCTGTAAGCTGTTGGCTACCGAAATGCTGCCTTTCCGCATGGTGGACACACAGGATTTTAGAGACCTTATGTCTGTCACTGTGCCCCAGTACCAGATGCCCAGTCGCCACTACTTCTCTAAGAAAGGTGTGCCTGCGCTACACCAGCATGTCGCACACAACATCACCGCTTCCTTGAGAAACTCTGTGTGTGAACAGGTGCATTTCACCACCGATACTTGGACCAGTAAGCATGGATAGGGACGTTACATGTCGCTGACTGGGCACTGGCAAACTATGGTGAGAGATGGAGAAGGGTCTGCTGTACAAGTCTTGCCGTCCCCACGAGTTGTTTCAATCCTTGTTCTGTATGTAGAAGTTAATACACTGCTTCTGCCTCTTCAACCTCGTGTGGGTCCTCCACCTTGGCGCAAACCCTGTGTGGTCAGGCCACCCTTCCTTGCAACTGCGCACAAGGACTACCACACACCTCCTTACTATGCTGGCAGCAGAGCTCAATGCCATCAGGCGGTCAAAGTTTTACTTTGAAATGTATGGGAAATGTGAGTCACACCGCTATTCCAGAGAATAGTAGTCAGGCAGGGTCAAAACATTAATTGAGGAACAGGAACAGAATGGGACGGCCATGACTTAATCAGAAAACAAGCAGAGGTGAAATGCGGATCGGCCAACAAGGTACATAAACAGCAAGCAGGAAAAGTAGTCAGGTAACAAGCACACAAAATCATAAAACTGAACTGGGGGTAAAATTAACCAGAGGTTCATAGCTATGTCTGGCAGTGGTCTGCAGACAGGATGGGCATAAAAAAGGGTGTGGTGTCTTCACATTGGTTGTAGCTGAATGATGGTATTTCATCTGTGAGATACCCACCAGCTACATTCAGCCAGAGATTCTGCATCTGTCAAGGTAATGCAGCCCAGTGGGTGAGCATAACCTGCGTCCACCTGCGCCGCTGGCATCGACTACTCTCCCATCATCAGCACTATGCATGAAAGGAACACGTTGTCACCTGGCGACTGGAGTACAAATTGCCGGAGCGGACCCCGTTGGTGACTTAACAGCCGTGTGCGGCAATGATGCAAACCTGGCTGCGGGCCATCCTCAGGGCAATGTGACACACGTGCCTTGTATGGCTCACGTGTTGAATCTGATTCTCCAGCAATTTTTAAAACACCATCACGGCCTACATGGCCTTGTGCAGCGTGCACGCTCGCTATGTGCTCACTTCCATCGTGCGCACACAGCAGCTCCACAACTTTCATCACTCCGGAAGTCTTAGGGTCTGGCAGTTAAACGCCGGAAATGCGATGTTCCGACACGCAGGAATTGGAATCTGCACATGTTGCAGCGTGTGTGGCAGCACCGCAGAGCCCTGCTGAAATACGGTATGACATATAGCCTGGGATAACTTGATCAAGAGGTGGTGCAGATCACGCTGCTGGAGTGGTGTCAGATCAAGGACCTATGCACCCTGCTACACAGTTCACAAATGTCGACGAAGATGTTTAGCACTGGCAATGTCATTCTCAGCGTGACAATTCTGGTCATCTACATGATGGAGCACACTGTAATTATTATTGGGAGTCAGGTGTTGGGACAATAGGAAGGGGAGGAAGTACAGGAGGAGTCATATGCGGAAGGGATAACAAGATCTACGAGGTCCAGATGGTCAGCGGCACCTATGCGGCAGTCATGGTGAGGGAGAGGGATTAACAAGGGCGCATAGTATCAGCAAAAAGTGTTGATGAAAGTGCAGGAGCCCATGAAGAAATGGAGGACGAACTGGCGATGGGCATGGAAGACTCAGCAGATGAGTGAGAGCTTGCTCACATTTCGGTTGTGCGAGGTTGTGGGGAGAGGGCAGAGGAAGGAGGCACGATTCTCACCTCTCTGCCACCAACACACCAAGGACTTGGTCCTCCTGGATGCACAAGACACATGAGCGCCTTCTTGCTGCACTACCTACATAACCCTCGGATTGTATGAATTTGAAGTAATCCTGAATACTGGGTTGCCACACTGTTAGATCCCCGGTACAAGACAAAATTTGGCGAACTAATTCCTGCCATAGAAATAGACGCACGTATACAGGAGTATCTGCAGAATGTGGTACGCAATCTTAGATCTACTTTTCCACTAAACACCAGTGCTGCACAGAGTGAATCTCAACGCTTTGTCATGGATAGGAGGAAATGGTCTTTTACTTGTCCACATGGGAGGGACCGAGGGATGGCTGCTGTGCTGAGATGGCGTTGAGTACGGTGTCCCTGCACAGTTGCACTTTTGGTCATATCCCAAAATGAGTTGAAAAAGGACAGATGCTGTTGGAAAGGGGAACAGGTGTGTTGGAAAGGGGAAAAAAGTTTTGGTCCGTGGATTTGGTGGTTAAGCAACTGTAACATTTGCTGAAGAAACAACATCTGTTACAGTGGGACTGGCAGATTTGGATAAAGTGGTATATAATCTGTGACCGCTATATAACGAAAATTAATAAGAAAAGAAAGAGAAAGGTATATATCCCCATCAGCAGTCAGTGTCCACCGTGCTCCCAGTTGGAAAAGGAGAGGTTGGCAACTTGAAGGTTTGGTGGAGGATACAGAGCTGTGTGGCTATGAAACTAATAGTAGCCTGAACCGAGTTAGACGCCATTCGGATCTGGAGACTGTGAGCCCTGTTAGCGTCACAGGGTCCACATGCCCACCCAGCCCAGGAACTCCCTGTTAACAACACAGGGGCCATTGAGTACGCTGACCGTGTGCGTAGGGGCCACACCTGTGGACAGCAGGCGCATCAGCAGCAGCAGGCCTGTTAATGCCACTGGGCTGCACAAGCAGGACTGTTAGGACAGGAGCTGGTCTTAACCGTTCTGCGTTACCAACTGTGGTGGTGGCCTGCATCCACCACCCTATCCCTGCCTACCTCTGGCCTAAAGCCGCAATGGGTTCAACACATGGAGGTGTGCTCTTTCGGAGCATAATAGAAGACTGCGCACCTCCTTGTTGGCTCCAGCCCCTTTTATAACCTGGGTCCGCCCCAAACCAGGGTGAACCACAATGCACCTCCTGGAGACAAAAGTAGAGTGACACGTCATCAGTGGCATAACTAGCGTCCTATTTGGAAACGCAACTTCAATTATGACCTCATGGCTGCCATGACCCAAACACCTCACCAGTCATCGTCTGACCATCAATAATGCGGTGACAAGTCATAGGTGTGGGCCTCTGCAAGCCATTTGGGAGGACACCTGATGCCCTGTGGTCTATATGGGACCCCCACATCAGGGCCAGGGCCAAAGAGTTCATTACCGGACCTAGTCTCTGATGCAGGAAGTGCCTGAGCATGCTCAGTAGCATGAAATACAGTCTCTGAAAAAAGACTATCAGCTTTAGCATGGTGTCTAGGCACAAAACAGGACTTAGACCCGGCACGGAATGCAAGCACCTGTGCAAAGAGGCTTTTCACACTTAGTGTGGGAGCATGCGCTGTATCCCGAAAAGAAGATTTAGCGTCAGGAATAACACAGTCAGGCTGAGCATACTCACTACGCGAAACACTGTAATTATTCTGCAGCTGGGGTACATCGGCACACGCATGCGCACTAGCTGCCTCTCCACACTTAGACGTGGAGGGGAAATTTGTCTTGGAGATGCTGTCTATGAACAGAAGGAAAAGCTAAAGGAAGCCTGACTTTCTATCCCTCCGAATTATGAAATGCAGCAATGAATTCCATGAGTTTGCTATAACATTAGCGTATCAAAATGTGCATGAGGGTGTGATGTAGAGGTGCTAGAAATAGCTTGTCACCAGTGGGGCACTAATGGAATACAACAGCCAGTTCTATGATGCCACTAAATGGCAGTATTTTGTGCTATCATTATAGCTTATTAAAAACAGAGCAGGAGGTTGTCATGCAGAGGTGCTGCACATAGATTTGCAGTAGTGTGAATAGACAAAAGTACAATAGCCACGTTTAGGATACAACTAGGTACAGTGAGTGTTTGCTAGTATAATGGCTGAGTTTAAAAAAGTTAGAGTGTGCAATGCAGGCAGACGTGCTGCAAATATCGTTCCAATACTGTGAATAGACAAAAGTACAATAGCCACGTTTAGGATACAACTAGGTACACTGAGTGTTTGCTAGTATAATGGCTGAGTTTAAAAAAGTTTGAGTGTGCAATGCAGGCAGACATGCTGCAAATATGTTTACAATAGTGTGAATAGACAAAAGTACAATAGCCACGTTTAGGATGCCACTAGGTACACTGAGTGTTTGCTAGTATAATGGCTGAGTTTAAAAAAGTTTGAGTGTGCAATGCAGGCAGACGTGCTGCAAATAACGTTCCAATACTGTGAATAGACAAAAGTACAATAGCCACGTTTAGGATACAACTAGGTACACTGAGTGTTTGCTAGTATAATGGCTGAGTTTAAAAAAGTTAGAGTGTGCAATGCAGGCAGACGTGCTGCAAATATCGTTCCACTACTGTGAATTGACAAAAGTACAATAGCCACGTTTAGGATAAAACTAGGTACAGTGAGTGTTTGCTAGTATGATGGCTGAGTTTAAAAAAGTTTGAGTGTGCAATGCAGGCAGACGTGCTGCAAATATCGTTCCACTACTGTGAATTGACAAAAGTACAATAGCCACGTTTAGGATACAACTAGGTACAGTGAGTGTTTGCTAGCATAATGGCTGAGTTTAAAAAAGTTTGAGTGTGCAATGCAGGCAGACGTGCTGCAAATAACGTTCCAATACTGTGAATAGACAAAAGTACAATAGCCACGTTTAGGATACAACTAGGTACAGTGAGTGTTTGCTAGTATAATGGCTGAGTTTAAAAAAGTTTGAGTGTGCAATGCAGGCAGACGTGCTGCGAATATCGTTCCAATACTGTGAATTGACAAAAGTACAATAGCCACGTTTAGGATACAACTAGGTACACTGAGTGTTTGCTAGTATAATGGCTGAGTTTAAAAAAGTTTGAGTGTGCAATGCAGGCAGACGTGCTGCAAATAACGTTCCAATACTGTGAATAGACAAAAGTACAATAGCCACGTTTAGGATACAACTAGGTACACTGAGTGTTTGCTAGTATAATGGCTGAGTTTAAAAAAGTTAGAGTGTGCAATGCAGGCAGACGTGCTGCAAATATCGTTCCACTACTGTGAATTGACAAAAGTACAATAGCCACGTTTAGGATACAACTAGGTACAGTGAGTGTTTGCTAGTATGATGGCTGAGTTTAAAAAAGTTTGAGTGTGCAATGCAGGAAGACGTGCTGCAAATATCGTTCCAATACTGTGAATTGACAAAAGTACAATAGCCACGTTTAGGATACAACTAGGTACAGTGAGTGTTTGCTAGCATAATGGCTGAGTTTAAAAAAGTTTGAGTGTGCAATGCAGGCAGACGTGCTGCAAATAACGTTCCAATACTGTGAATAGACAAAAGTACAATAGCCACGTTTAGGATACAACTAGGTACAGTGAGTGTTTGCTAGTATAATGGCTGAGTTTAAAAAAGTTAGAGTGTGCAATGCAGGCAGACGTGCTGCAAATATCGTTCCAATACTGTGAATAGACAAAAGTACAATAGCCACGTTTAGGATACAACTAGGTACAGTGAGTGTTTGCTAGTATAATGGCTGAGTTTAAAAAAGTTTGAGTGTGCAATGCAGGCAGACGTGCTGCGAATATCGTTCCAATACTGTGAATTGACAAAAGTACAATAGCCACGTTTAGGATGCCACTAGGTACACTGAGTGTTTGCTAGTATAATGGCTGAGTTTAAAAAAGTTTGAGTGTGCAATGCAGGCAGACGTGCTGCAAATAACGTTCCAATACTGTGAATAGACAAAAGTACAATAGCCACGTTTAGGATACAACTAGGTACAGTGACTGTTTGCTAGTATAATGGCTGAGTTTAAAAAAGTTGGAGTGTGCAATGCAGGCAGACGTGCTGCAAATATCGTTCCAATACTGTGAATTGACAAAAGTACAATAGCCACGTTTAGGATACAACTAGGTACAGTGAGTGTTTGCTAGTATAATGGCTGAGTTTAAAAAAGTTTGAGTGTGCAATGCAGGCAGACGTGCTGCGAATATCGTTCCAATACTGTGAATTGACAAAAGTACAATAGCCACGTTTAGGATGCCACTAGGTACACTGAGTGTTTGCTAGTATAATGGCTGAGTTTAAAAAAGTTTGAGTGTGCAATGCAGGCAGACATGCTGCAAATATGTTTACAATAGTGTGAATAGACAAAAGTACAATAGCCACGTTTAGGATGCCACTAGGTACACTGAGTGTTTGCTAGTATAATGGCTGAGTTTAAAAAAGTTAGAGTGTGCAATGCAGGCAGACGTGCTGCAAATATCGTTCCACTACTGTGAATTGACAAAAGTACAATAGCCACGTTTAGGATACAACTAGGTACAGTGAGTGTTTGCTAATATGATGGCTGAGTTTAAAAAAGTTTGAGTGTGCAATGCAGGCAGACGTGCTGCAAATATCGTTCCAATACTGTGAATTGACAAAAGTACAATAGCCACGTTTAGGATACAACTAGGTACAGTGAGTGTTTGCTAGCATAATGGCTGAGTTTAAAAAAGTTTGAGTGTGCAATGCAGGCAGACGTGCTGCAAATAACGTTCCAATACTGTGAATAGACAAAAGTACAATAGCCACGTTTAGGATACAACTAGGTACAGTGAGTGTTTGCTAGTATAATGGCTGAGTTTAAAAAAGTTAGAGTGTGCAATGCAGGCAGACGTGCTGCAAATATCGTTCCAATACTGTGAATAGACAAAAGTACAATAGCCACGTTTAGGATACAACTAGGTACAGTGAGTGTTTGCTAGTATAATGGCTGAGTTTAAAAAAGTTTGAGTGTGCAATGCAGGCAGACGTGCTGCGAATATCGTTCCAATACTGTGAATTGACAAAAGTACAATAGCCACGTTTAGGATGCCACTAGGTACACTGAGTGTTTGCTAGTATAATGGCTGAGTTTAAAAAAGTTTGAGTGTGCAATGCAGGCAGACGTGCTGCAAATAACGTTCCAATACTGTGAATAGACAAAAGTACAATAGCCACGTTTAGGATACAACTAGGTACAGTGACTGTTTGCTAGTATAATGGCTGAGTTTAAAAAAGTTGGAGTGTGCAATGCAGGCAGACGTGCTGCAAATATCGTTCCAATACTGTGAATTGACAAAAGTACAATAGCCACGTTTAGGATACAACTAGGTACAGTGAGTGTTTGCTAGTATAATGGCTGAGTTTAAAAAAGTTTGAGTGTGCAATGCAGGCAGACGTGCTGCAAATAACGTTCCAATACTGTGAATAGACAAAAGTACAATAGCCACGTTTAGGATACAACTAGGTACACTGAGTGTTTGCTAGTATAATGGCTGAGTTTAAAAAAGTTTGAGTGTGCAATGCAGGCAGATATGCTGCAAATATGTTTACAATAGTGTGAATAGACAAAAGTACAATAGCCACGTTTAGGATGCCACTAGGTACACTGAGTGTTTGCTAGTATAATGGCTGAGTTTAAAAAAATTTGAGTGTGCAATGCAGGCAGACGTGCTGCAAATAACGTTCCAATACTGTGAATAGACAAAAGTACAATAGCCACGTTTAGGATACAACTAGGTACAGTGAGTGTTTGCTAGTATAATGGCTGAGTTTAAAAAAGTTAGAGTGTGCAATGCAGGCAGACGTGCTGCAAATATCGTTCCAATACTGTGAATAGACAAAAGTACAATAGCCACGTTTAGGATGCCACTAGGTACAGTGAGTGTTTGCTAGTATAATGGCTGAGTTTAAAAAAGTTTGAGTGTGCAATGCAGGCAGACATGCTGCAAATATGTTTACAATAGTGTGAATAGACAAAAGTACAATAGCCACGTTTAGGATGCCACTAGGTACACTGAGTGTTTGCTAGTATAATGGCTGAGTTTAAAAAAGTTTGAGTGTGCAATGCAGGCAGACGTGCTGCAAATCACGTTCAAATACTGTGAATAGACAAAAGTACAATAGCCACGTTTAGGATACAACTAGGTACACTGAGTGTTTGCTAGTATAATGGCCGAGTTTAAAAAAGTTTGAGTGTGCAATGCAGGCAGACATGCTGCAAATATGTTTACAATAGTGTGAATAGACAAAAGTACAATAGCCACGTTTAGGATGCCACTAGGTACACTGAGTGTTTGCTAGTATAAAGGCTGAGTTTAAAAAAGTTTGAGTGTGCAATGCAGGCAGACGTGCTCTGCAAATGTCTTTGCACTAGTGGGACTATAGCAAAGTCCAATAGCCACGTTTAGGATGCCACTAGGTACACTGAGTGTTTGCTAGTCAAATGGCTTAGTTTAAAAAAGTTGGAGTGTGCAATGCAGGCAGACGTGCTGCAAATAACGTTCCAATACTGTGAATAGACAAAAGTACAATAGCCACGTTTAGGATACAACTAGGTACAGTGAGTGTTTTCTAGTATAATGGCTGAGTTTAAAAAAGTTAGAGTGTGCAATGCAGGCAGACGTGCTGCAAATATCGTTCCACTACTGTGAATTGACAAAAGTACAATAGCCACGTTTAGGATACAACTAGGTACAGTGAGTGTTTGCTAGTATAATGGCTGAGTTTAAAAAAGTTAGAGTGTGCAATGCAGGCAGACGTGCTGCAAATATCGTTCCAATACTGTGAATAGACAAAAGTACAATAGCCACGTTTAGGATACAACTAGGTACACTGAGTGTTTGCTAGTATAATGGCTGAGTTTAAAAAAGTTTGAGTGTGCAATGCAGGCAGACATGCTGCAAATATGTTTACAATAGTGTGAATAGACAAAAGTACAATAGCCACGTTTAGGATGCCACTAGGTACACTGAGTGTTTGCTAGTATAATGGCTGAGTTTAAAAAAGTTTGAGTGTGCAATGCAGGCAGACGTGCTGCAAATATCGTTCCAATACTGTGAATAGACAAAAGTACAATAGCCACGTTTAGGATACAACTAGGTACAGTGAGTGTTTGCTAGTATGATGGCTGAGTTTAAAAAAGTTTGAGTGTGCAATGCAGGCAGACGTGCTGCAAATATCGTTCCAATACTGTGAATTGACAAAAGTACAATAGCCACGTTTAGGATACAACTAGGTACAGTGAGTGTTTGCTAGCATAATGGCTGAGTTTAAAAAAGTTTGAGTGTGCAATGCAGGCAGACGTGCTGCAAATAACGTTCCAATACTGTGAATAGACAAAAGTACAATAGCCACGTTTAGGATACAACTAGGTACAGTGAGTGTTTGCTAGTATAATGGCTGAGTTTAAAAAAGTTAGAGTGTGCAATGCAGGCAGACGTGCTGCAAATATCGTTCCAATACTGTGAATAGACAAAAGTACAATAGCCACGTTTAGGATACAACTAGGTACAGTGAGTGTTTGCTAGTATAATGGCTGAGTTTAAAAAAGTTTGAGTGTGCAATGCAGGCAGACGTGCTGCAAATAACGTTCCAATACTGTGAATTGACAAAAGTACAATAGCCACGTTTAGGATACAACTAGGTACAGTGAGTGTTTGCTAGTATAATGGCTGAGTTTAAAAAAGTTAGAGTGTGCAATGCAGGCAGACGTGCTGCAAATATCGTTCCAATACTGTGAATAGACAAAAGTACAATAGCCACGTTTAGGATGCCACTAGGTACAGTGAGTGTTTGCTAGTATAATGGCTGAGTTTAAAAAAGTTTGAGTGTGCAATGCAGGCAGACATGCTGCAAATATGTTTACAATAGTGTGAATAGACAAAAGTACAATAGCCACGTTTAGGATGCCACTAGGTACACTGAGTGTTTGCTAGTATAATGGCTGAGTTTAAAAAAGTTTGAGTGTGCAATGCAGGCAGACGTGCTGCAAATCACGTTCAAATACTGTGAATAGACAAAAGTACAATAGCCACGTTTAGGATACAACTAGGTACACTGAGTGTTTGCTAGTATAATGGCCGAGTTTAAAAAAGTTTGAGTGTGCAATGCAGGCAGACATGCTGCAAATATGTTTACAATAGTGTGAATAGACAAAAGTACAATAGCCACGTTTAGGATGCCACTAGGTACACTGAGTGTTTGCTAGTATAAAGGCTGAGTTTAAAAAAGTTTGAGTGTGCAATGCAGGCAGACGTGCTCTGCAAATGTCTTTGCACTAGTGGGACTATAGCAAAGTCCAATAGCCACGTTTAGGATGCCACTAGGTACACTGAGTGTTTGCTAGTCAAATGGCTTAGTTTAAAAAAGTTGGAGTGTGCAATGCAGGCAGACGTGCTGCAAATAACGTTCCAATACTGTGAATAGACAAAAGTACAATAGCCACGTTTAGGATACAACTAGGTACAGTGAGTGTTTTCTAGTATAATGGCTGAGTTTAAAAAAGTTAGAGTGTGCAATGCAGGCAGACGTGCTGCAAATATCGTTCCACTACTGTGAATTGACAAAAGTACAATAGCCACGTTTAGGATACAACTAGGTACAGTGAGTGTTTGCTAGTATAATGGCTGAGTTTAAAAAAGTTAGAGTGTGCAATGCAGGCAGACGTGCTGCAAATATCGTTCCAATACTGTGAATAGACAAAAGTACAATAGCCACGTTTAGGATACAACTAGGTACACTGAGTGTTTGCTAGTATAATGGCTGAGTTTAAAAAAGTTTGAGTGTGCAATGCAGGCAGACATGCTGCAAATATGTTTACAATAGTGTGAATAGACAAAAGTACAATAGCCACGTTTAGGATGCCACTAGGTACACTGAGTGTTTGCTAGTATAATGGCTGAGTTTAAAAAAGTTTGAGTGTGCAATGCAGGCAGACGTGCTGCAAATAACGTTCCAATACTGTGAATAGACAAAAGTACAATAGCCACGTTTAGGATACAACTAGGTACACTGAGTGTTTGCTAGTATAATGGCTGAGTTTAAAAAAGTTAGAGTGTGCAATGCAGGCAGACGTGCTGCAAATATCGTTCCACTACTGTGAATTGACAAAAGTACAATAGCCACGTTTAGGATACAACTAGGTACAGTGAGTGTTTGCTAGTATGATGGCTGAGTTTAAAAAAGTTTGAGTGTGCAATGCAGGCAGACGTGCTGCAAATATCGTTCCAATACTGTGAATTGACAAAAGTACAATAGCCACGTTTAGGATACAACTAGGTACAGTGAGTGTTTGCTAGCATAATGGCTGAGTTTAAAAAAGTTTGAGTGTGCAATGCAGGCAGACGTGCTGCAAATAACGTTCCAATACTGTGAATAGACAAAAGTACAATAGCCACGTTTAGGATACAACTAGGTACAGTGAGTGTTTGCTAGTATAATGGCTGAGTTTAAAAAAGTTAGAGTGTGCAATGCAGGCAGACGTGCTGCAAATATCGTTCCAATACTGTGAATAGACAAAAGTACAATAGCCACGTTTAGGATACAACTAGGTACAGTGAGTGTTTGCTAGTATAATGGCTGAGTTTAAAAAAGTTTGAGTGTGCAATGCAGGCAGACGTGCTGCAAATAACGTTCCAATACTGTGAATTGACAAAAGTACAATAGCCACGTTTAGGATACAACTAGGTACAGTGAGTGTTTGCTAGTATAATGGCTGAGTTTAAAAAAGTTAGAGTGTGCAATGCAGGCAGACGTGCTGCGAATATCGTTCCAATACTGTGAATTGACAAAAGTACAATAGCCACGTTTAGGATGCCACTAGGTACACTGAGTGTTTGCTAGTATAATGGCTGAGTTTAAAAAAGTTTGAGTGTGCAATGCAGGCAGACGTGCTGCAAATAACGTTCCAATACTGTGAATAGACAAAAGTACAATAGCCACGTTTAGGATACAACTAGGTACAGTGACTGTTTGCTAGTATAATGGCTGAGTTTAAAAAAGTTTGAGTGTGCAATGCAGGCAGACGTGCTGCAAATAACGTTCCAATACTGTGAATAGACAAAAGTACAATAGCCACGTTTAGGATACAACTAGGTACACTGAGTGTTTGCTAGTATAATGGCTGAGTTTAAAAAAGTTTGAGTGTGCAATGCAGGCAGACATGCTGCAAATATGTTTACAATAGTGTGAATAGACAAAAGTACAATAGCCACGTTTAGGATGCCACTAGGTACACTGAGTGTTTGCTAGTATAATGGCTGAGTTTAAAAAAATTTGAGTGTGCAATGCAGGCAGACGTGCTGCAAATAACGTTCCAATACTGTGAATAGACAAAAGTACAATAGCCACGTTTAGGATACAACTAGGTACAGTGAGTGTTTGCTAGTATAATGGCTGAGTTTAAAAAAGTTAGAGTGTGCAATGCAGGCAGACGTGCTGCAAATATCGTTCCAATACTGTGAATAGACAAAAGTACAATAGCCACGTTTAGGATACAACTAGGTACAGTGACTGTTTGCTAGTATAATGGCTGAGTTTAAAAAAGTTGGAGTGTGCAATGCAGGCAGACGTGCTGCAAATATCGTTCCAATACTGTGAATTGACAAAAGTACAATAGCCACGTTTAGGATACAACTAGGTACAGTGAGTGTTTGCTAGTATAATGGCTGAGTTTAAAAAAGTTTGAGTGTGCAATGCAGGCAGACGTGCTGCAAATAACGTTCCAATACTGTGAATAGACAAAAGTACAATAGCCACGTTTAGGATACAACTAGGTACACTGAGTGTTTGCTAGTATAATGGCTGAGTTTAAAAAAGTTTGAGTGTGCAATGCAGGCAGACATGCTGCAAATATGTTTACAATAGTGTGAATAGACAAAAGTACAATAGCCACGTTTAGGATGCCACTAGGTACACTGAGTGTTTGCTAGTATAATGGCTGAGTTTAAACAAAATTGAGTGTGCAATGCAGGCAGACGTGCTGCAAATAACGTTCCAATACTGTGAATAGACAAAAGTACAATAGCCACGTTTAGGATACAACTAGGTACAGTGAGTGTTTGCTAGTATAATGGCTGAGTTTAAAAAAGTTAGAGTGTGCAATGCAGGCAGACGTGCTGCAAATATCGTTCCAATACTGTGAATAGACAAAAGTACAATAGCCACGTTTAGGATACAACTAGGTACACTGAGTGTTTGCTAGTATAATGGCTGAGTTTAAAAACGTTTGAGTGTGCAATGCAGGCAGACATGCTTCAAATATGTTTACAATAGTGTAAATAGACAAAAGTACAATAGCCACGTTTAGGATGCCACTAGGTACACTGAGTGTTTGCTAGTATAATGGCTGAGTTTAAAAAAAATTGAGTGTGCAATGCAGGCACACGTGCTGCAAATAACGTTCCAATACTGTGAATAGACAAAAGTACAATAGCCACGTTTAGGATACAACTAGGTACAGTGAGTGTTTGCTAGTATAATGGCTGAGTTTAAAAAAGTTAGAGTGTGCAATGCAGGCAGACGTGCTGCAAATATCGTTCCAATACTGTGAATAGACAAAAGTACAATAGCCACGTTTAGGATACAACTAGGTACACTGAGTGTTTGCTAGTATAATGGCTGAGTTTAAAAAAGTTTGAGTGTGCAATGCAGGCAGACATGCTGCAAATATGTTTACAATAGTGTGAATAGACAAAAGTACAATAGCCACGTTTAGGATGCCACTAGGTACACTGAGTGTTTGCTAGTATAATGGCTGAGTTTAAAAAAGTTTGAGTGTGCAATGCAGGCAGACGTGCTGCAAATCACGTTCCAATACTGTGAATAGACAAAAGTACAATAGCCACGTTTAGGATACAACTAGGTACACTGAGTGTTTGCTAGTATAATGGCCGAGTTTAAAAAAGTTTGAGTGTGCAATGCAGGCAGACATGCTGCAAATATGTTTACAATAGTGTGAATAGACAAAAGTACAATAGCCACGTTTAGGATGCCACTAGGTACACTGAGTGTTTGCTAGTATAAAGGCTGAGTTTAAAAAAGTTTGAGTGTGCAATGCAGGCAGACGTGCTCTGCAAATGTCTTTGCACTAGTGGGACTATAGCAAAGTCCAATAGCCACGTTTAGGATGCCACTAGGTACACTGAGTGTTTGCTAGTCAAATGGCTTAGTTTAAAAAAGTTGGAGTGTGCAATGCAGGCAGACGTGCTGCAAATAACGTTCCAATACTGTGAATAGACAAAAGTACAATAGCCACGTTTAGGATACAACTAGGTACAGTGAGTGTTTTCTAGTATAATGGCTGAGTTTAAAAAAGTTAGAGTGTGCAATGCAGGCAGACGTGCTGCAAATATCGTTCCACTACTGTGAATTGACAAAAGTACAATAGCCACGTTTAGGATACAACTAGGTACAGTGAGTGTTTGCTAGTATAATGGCTGAGTTTAAAAAAGTTAGAGTGTGCAATGCAGGCAGACGTGCTGCAAATATCGTTCCAATACTGTGAATTGACAAAAGTACAATAGCCACGTTTAGGATACAACTAGGTACAGTGAGTGTTTGCTAGTATAATGGCTGAGTTTAAAAAAGTTTGAGTGTGCAATGCAGGCAGACGTGCTGCAAATAACGTTCCAATACTGTGAATAGACAAAAGTACAATAGCCACGTTTAGGATACAACTAGGTACACTGAGTGTTTGCTAGTATAATGGCTGAGTTTAAAAAAGTTGGAGTGTGCAATGCAGGCAGACGTGCTGCAAATAAGGTTCCAATACTGTGAATAGACAAAAGTACAATAGCCACGTTTAGGATACAACTAGGTACAGTGAGTGTTTGCTAGTATGATGGCTGAGTTTAAAAAAGTTTGAGTGTGCAATGCAGGCAGACGTGCTGCAAATATCGTTCCAATACTGTGAATTGACAAAAGTACAATAGCCACGTTTAGGATACAACTAGGTACAGTGAGTGTTTGCTAGCATAATGGCTGAGTTTAAAAAAGTTTGAGTGTGCAATGCAGGCAGACGTGCTGCAAATAACGTTCCAATACTGTGAATAGACAAAAGTACAATAGCCACGTTTAGGATACAACTAGGTACAGTGAGTGTTTGCTAGTATAATGGCTGAGTTTAAAAAAGTTAGAGTGTGCAATGCAGGCAGACGTGCTGCAAATATCGTTCCAATACTGTGAATAGACAAAAGTACAATAGCCACGTTTAGGATACAACTAGGTACAGTGAGTGTTTGCTAGTATAATGGCTGAGTTTAAAAAAGTTTGAGTGTGCAATGCAGGCAGACGTGCTGCAAATAACGTTCCAATACTGTGAATTGACAAAAGTACAATAGCCACGTTTAGGATACAACTAGGTACAGTGAGTGTTTGCTAGTATAATGGCTGAGTTTAAAAAAGTTAGAGTGTGCAATGCAGGCAGACGTGCTGCGAATATCGTTCCAATACTGTGAATTGACAAAAGTACAATAGCCACGTTTAGGATACAACTAGGTACAGTGAGTGTTTGCTAGTATAATGGCTGAGTTTAAAAAAGTTTGAGTGTGCAATGCAGGCAGACGTGCTGCAAATAACGTTCCAATACTGTGAATAGACAAAAGTACAATAGCCACGTTTAGGATACAACTAGGTACACTGAGTGTTTGCTAGTATAATGGCTGAGTTTAAAAAAGTTTGAGTGTGCAATGCAGGCAGACATGCTGCAAATATGTTTACAATAGTGTGAATAGACAAAAGTACAATAGCCACGTTTAGGATGCCACTAGGTACACTGAGTGTTTGCTAGTATAATGGCTGAGTTTAAAAAAATTTGAGTGTGCAATGCAGGCAGACGTGCTGCAAATATCGTTCCAATACTGTGAATAGACAAAAGTACAATAGCCACGTTTAGGATACAACTAGGTACACTGAGTGTTTGCTAGTATAATGGCTGAGTTTAAAAAAGTTTGAGTGTGCAATGCAGGCAGACATGCTGCAAATATGTTTACAATAGTGTGAATAGACAAAAGTACAATAGCCACGTTTAGGATGCCACTAGGTACACTGAGTGTTTGCTAGTATAATGGCTGAGTTTAAAAAAATTTGAGTGTGCAATGCAGGCAGACGTGCTGCAAATATCGTTCCAATACTGTGAATAGACAAAAGTACAATAGCCACGTTTAGGATACAACTAGGTACACTGAGTGTTTGCTAGTATAATGGCTGAGTTTAAAAAAGTTTGAGTGTGCAATGCAGGCAGACATGCTGCAAATATGTTTACAATAGTGTGAATAGACAAAAGTACAATAGCCACGTTTAGGATGCCACTAGGTACACTGAGTGTTTGCTAGTATAATGGCTGAGTTTAAAAAAGTTTGAGTGTGCAATGCAGGCAGACGTGCTGCAAATCACGTTCCAATACTGTGAATAGACAAAAGTACAATAGCCACGTTTAGGATACAACTAGGTACACTGAGTGTTTGCTAGTATAATGGCCGAGTTTAAAAAAGTTTGAGTGTGCAATGCAGGCAGACATGCTGCAAATATGTTTACAATAGTGTGAATTGACAAAAGTACAATAGCCACGTTTAGGATGCCACTAGGTACACTGAGTGTTTGCTAGTATAAAGGCTGAGTTTAAAAAAGTTTGAGTGTGCAATGCAGGCAGACGTGCTCTGCAAATGTCTTTGCACTAGTGGGACTATAGCAAAGTCCAATAGCCACGTTTAGGATGCCACTAGGTACACTGAGTGTTTGCTAGTCAAATGGCTTAGTTTAAAAAAGTTGGAGTGTGCAATGCAGGCAGACGTGCTGCAAATAACGTTCCAATACTGTGAATAGACAAAAGTACAATAGCCACGTTTAGGATACAACTAGGTACAGTGAGTGTTTTCTAGTATAATGGCTGAGTTTAAAAAAGTTAGAGTGTGCAATGCAGGCAGACGTGCTGCAAATATCGTTCCACTACTGTGAATTGACAAAAGTACAATAGCCACGTTTAGGATACAACTAGGTACAGTGAGTGTTTGCTAGTATAATGGCTGAGTTTAAAAAAGTTAGAGTGTGCAATGCAGGCAGACGTGCTGCAAATATCGTTCCAATACTGTGAATTGACAAAAGTACAATAGCCACGTTTAGGATACAACTAGGTACAGTGAGTGTTTGCTAGTATAATGGCTGAGTTTAAAAAAGTTTGAGTGTGCAATGCAGGCAGACGTGCTGCAAATAACGTTCCAATACTGTGAATAGACAAAAGTACAATAGCCACGTTTAGGATACAACTAGGTACAGTGAGTGTTTGCTAGTATAATGGCTGAGTTTAAAAAAGTTGGAGTGTGCAATGCAGGCAGACGTGCTCTGCAAATGTCTTTGCACTAGTGGGACTATAGCAAAGTCCAATAGCCACATTTAGGATGCCACTAGGTACACTGAGTGTTTGCTAGTAAAATGGCTTAGTTATAATGAGTTGGAGTGTGCAGAGGACAGGAGGGTACAGTGGCAGGATTGTGGTGCTCTGGGTAGAGGAATGGAAGCCTGCCTTTCTATTCCCTCCTAATGGTGAAATGCAGGGAGGAAATCCCTGACCTTGGCTACACAGACGCTGTTGCTGTTTGCAGGACCTGTCACCTATGGCTCTCTGACCCTGCCGGTTTGAGCCCTTAAAAGGACTGCTATAAAGTGCTCTCCCTAAGCTGTCTAGCGCTGTGTATGCAGCGCATACAGCTGTATCGGCTATAGGACTCAGGAGGACGGAGCTGCGACAGTGATGTCTGACACCAAAGACGCAGAAGGCAGATAATGACGTCCTGGAAGAAAATGTCCGGTTTTATAATGCAGGGACATGTGACATGGACATCCTATCACACATGCCGTTGCTTCTCTGGCTCAAAGTCCACTTAGCTGTGTGTGTGTCTGGGATTGGCTGACATGCTGGCCCGCCCCACAAGACGCGCGCGCTTAGGGAAGGAAGACAAGAAAAAAAAAAAAAATGGCCATTATACAAACAGCAGTCATCTGAAGGCGCTGTTCACGCACACTATACACTGAAATGTGATAATAGTGTGATTCACAGAGTGACTTACACTATTACAGCAGAAACCAAGCTATGATTTTGCTTGTTTTTTGCTGCTAGAACCGTTCTCGAACGTTTCTAGAACTATCGAGCTTTTGCAAAAAGCTCGAGTTCTAGTACGATCTAGAACATGCCCCAAAATCACTCGAGCCTAGAACTGGAGAACCACGAACCACGAACCGCGCTCAACTCTATTTACCAGCACCTCTGCATTAAACCCTCATGCACATTTTGCTATGCTATTTTTATAGCAAACTCTGGGAATTCCTTGCTGCATTTCATCATTAGGAGGGATAGAAAGTGAGGCTTCCTTTACTGTCCTGGTACCCACACGGCCAGTGTACCCACCTGCACACTTTTGCCACTCTATTTAATTTGCCCAAAGAGCTGACACTTTTTCTGCCATCCTAAAATTGTCTGGAATACTAAGTTAGTGTTCCTTTGCTGCCAAGCAAGGTACAACACATGTGCATTCTACACTCCTTTCCATTTCTGGAACACAATTATTAACTGCAGGTAGTCCAGCCAATCTGTGACGAAGGTGCAGGAGTGGATATAATGTTGCCTTCATCCAATGGTGGTTCTCTCGATGTCTGACAGCTCAAAAATACCATCTGTTTCCACTTCCAAAACAAGTGACGACCTGCCAATCACACTCCCGCTTACGAGTAAAGGGGTGGAAGTTTATAGTGAAAAAGCATGTGTGACTGCTGTCCCCACAGTCACAGAGGATGAAGAGCACGCAGATGCACTTGATGGGACAGGCGGTGGTTGCACAGCCCCGCTAGGCCGCATTGTAGCACAGTAAAATCTGAGTCTCCTCATCATGTTCTCCATTGTCTCCACCAGGATGATGTACGGTTTGGAAATGAGGGTATACATGATGCTCAGCACCTTCTTCATCGGGGCCTGGATCCGACTCACCAAGCTTCTGGCTATCTGTGCAGATCATTTCCCTTGTCTCCTGGAACTCGCAGCCTCAACACTTCAGATTACCTGCTACACCCACAAGCTTCAAACGGAAACTGAAAACTCATCTGTTCAGAAATGACTATAACCTACAATCACCCCACCACCGTGCGTAGCTGCCGCCCAACCTACACCCCACCTACTGTCTCCTCCCCAAAATCCTTTACAATATAATCCTGCAAGGGCAGGGCCCTCTTCCCTCTGTACCAGTCTGTCTATTGTTACTTGTAAATGTATTCTGTATGTAACCCCTTTCTCATGTACAACACCATGGAATCAATGGTGCTCTATAAATAAATAATAATAATAATAACTTCTTTGTCTGTACTCACTGCAGCTTTGGAGCAGACCTCTGATTCCCAGGCTATAGTGTGACTGAACAGCTCTGCAGACTCAACCATCTCTGTTACCCCATACCCAGCAGGGCTGGTGGAAACTTGAGAGCTGTTATGAAGCAAGTGCGATTGGGTTGACACCACAGTGGAATGGAGTATTTGTGATATTGAACTTGAGGTGGAGGAGAGGGCACTTTATGGCGCACTTGAGATCCATTGAAGCAGATGCTGTTTTGGTGCCTCAGCTACTTTTGTTAGTGATGGTCGTGTCCATGAAAAAGGATCATATCAGATTATCCACGGGAAGAAGTACACCTGTTATTTTTGCTGTTATTTGTTGTTACGAATCGGTGCCGCCGTAAACGCAAGCAACCTGCTGCGGTTCCAGTTGCGCCCAGGCGTCAGCTGCCATTTAGGGCTGTGCCTCAGGTTGTCCAGCTGGCTGCTTTCTCCTCCACATCTAAGTGTGGAGAGGCGGCTAGTGCGCATGTGTGATGTCACAGTACACTAACACCACACACACCCCCTCCCCTTGTTAGGTGACACCAGTCAACCAAAAATCCTTGTTGCCACCCTCCAGGCTTGATGTCCACACCAGGTGGGGCGGAGCCAGGTGGTTGACCCCACCCACCGAGGAGTTCACAGGCCTGGAGGCGGGAAAACGACAGTAGATTGGAGTAGACAGTGCAAGTGAGAGGAGTAAAGAAGACTGTCGGTGTCCAGGTTGGAGCCCAGGCACAATCAGCAAGGTCTGCAGACGGTGGTGGCCGTCTGCAGGAGGTGGTGTATGTCAGCGGAACCGTAGGACCGGGGTTGGATGGTGGCCCGGCGGTACTGAACCGGGGAGCAGATTGAAGCCAAGCACCAAGGCAGGGTACTCAGACCCCGACTAGGCTAGGAGCAGCCGAAAAGGTCAAATTCTCTTATTGCGGTCTGGACCTCAGGGGTTCATTCCCACCTAAGTCCCGTCAGAAGGCAACAGCCCAACCCGTCCGGATAAGTGCCACCGCCAAGGGCCAGAGATCCAAGGGCCAGCGCCTGCAGGCAAAACGGGCTCTCCCGACACATACACGCCGGGGAGTGGACTAACTGTGGGAAGCCATAGGAGTCAAACACACTTACACAGGTGCAGGAAAACGACAGCCACCATCAACCCATCCGGGGAGAGTGAGAACACCGCAGCCGGCTGTGCGCCCCGTCCATCCAGCCATTTGGTTTACCAGAGACTCTGTCCTTCTGTGCCTGAGTGAGTACAACAGTGCCATCCGGCACCGCGCTGCACCGCAACGTTGCACCCGCGCCCACGCTGCCTCCCCGCATCGGCACCTGCACCTATACCTCCTTCCTACTCCCCAACCGAGGCCCCAGGACCAACAGCCCCTACCCACGGAAGGGTCAACACCTTAGCTGCTCTCCGCCATCGCTTCCGGGATTCCCCGTCACCAGCAGCGGTGGTGCCCACCATCACCACAACCCGTAGGTGGCGTCACGACCGACATCCCCAAACATCCCACCACTAACCTCCCCTTTTCACTCGTGGGCGAGGAGGCGCTGCTCGAGCCCCCAGGTCCGGCCCCGTGCTCGAGCCACCGAGGAGCAGAAGCACCGGACCCGAGCGCCAGCGGTTCCAGGCAAGCGGCGTTCCCAACCCCTTCGCCCGCGACACATGCGTGTGCCGATTTACCCCAGCCGCAGCCTAACTACAGTGTTTCGCCTAGTGAGTATGCTCAGCCTGACTGTGCCATTCCTGAGGCTAAGTGTTCATTTTGGGATACAGCGCATGCTCCCACACTTTGTGCGAAAAGCCTCTTTGCACAGGTACTTGGACTTCTGGCCAGGTCTAAGTCCTGTGTTGTGCCTAGACAGCATGCTGAAGCTGATAGTCTTTTTTCGGAGACTGTATTTCATGCTACTGAGCATGCTCAGGCACTTACTGCATCAGAGGCTAGGTCCGGTAATGAACTCTTTGGCCGTGCCCCTGATGTGGGGGGCCCATATAGACCACAGGGCATCAGGTGTCCTGACGATGTGGCCAGGCAACTCCCAACTGGCTTGCAGAGGCCCGCCCCTATGACTTGTCACCTCATGATTGTTGGTCAGACAATGACTGGTGAGGTGTTTGGGTCGTGGCTGCCATGAGGTCATCATTGAAGTGGCGGTTCCGAATAGGACGCTAGTTATGCCACTCATTATGTGTCACTCTGCTTTTGTCTCCAGGAGGTGCATTGTGGTCCACCCTGGTTTGGGGCAGACCCAGGTTATAAAAGGGGCTGGAGCCAACAAGGAGGTGCGCAGTCTTCTATTATGCTCCGAAAAAGCACACCTCCATGTGTTGAACCTATTGCGGCTTTAGGACAGAGGTAGGCAGGGATAGGGCATCGATGCAGGCCGCCACCATAGTTGGTAACGCAGAATGGTTAAGACCAGCTCCTCTCCTACCAGTCCTGCTAGTGCAGCCCAGTGGCATTAACAGGCATGCTGCTGCTGATGCGCCTGCTGTCCACAGGTGTGTCCTCTACACACACGGACAGCGTACCCAATGGCCCCTGTGTTGTTAACAGGGAGTTCCAGGGCTTGGTGGGCATGTGGACTCTGTAACGCTAACAGGGCTCCCAGTCTCCAGATCAGAGTGGCGTCTAACTCGGTTCAGGCTACTATTAGTTTCAGAGCTACCCAGCTCTGTATCCTGCACCTAACCTTCCAGTTGCCAACCTCTCCTTTTCCATCTGGGAGCACGGTGGATACCGACTGGCGATGGGGATATATACCTTTCTCTTTCTTTTCTTCTTAATTTTTTTATATAGCGGTAACATAGTATATACCACCTTATCCAAATCTGCCAGTCCCACCATAACAGATGTTGTTTCTTCAGCAAATGTTACTGTTGATTAACCACTAAACCCACGGACACAAACTTTTTCCCCCTTTCCAACACACCTGTTCCCCTTTCCACCAGAATCTGTCCTTTTTCAACTCATTTTGTATATGACCAAAAGTGCAACTCTGCAGGGACACCGTTCTCAACGCCGTCTCAGCACAGCAGCTAGCCCTCGGTCCCTCAGATGTGGACAAGTAAAAGACCATTTCCTCCTATCCATGACAAAGCGTTGAGATTCACTCTGTGCACCACTGGTGTTTGGTGGAAAAGCAGATGTAAGATTGCGTACAACCTTCTGCTGATACTCCTGCATACGTGCGCCCCTTTCTATGGCAGCAATTATTTCGCCAAATTTTGTCTTGTACCGGGGATCTAACAGTGTGGCAACCCAGTAGTCAGCATTACTTCGAATTCGTACAATCCGAGGGTCATGTTGTAGGTAGTGCAGCAAGAAGGCGCTCATGTGTCTTGCGCATCCATGCGGACCAAGTCCTTGCTGTGTTTGTGGCATAGAAGTGCTAACCGTTCTTTCTTCCTCTGACATCTCCCCCCAACCTCTTTCAACTGAAATGTGACCAAGGTCTCCGTCTTCTCCCCTGAGGAAGCCACTCTCAAAAGTGGCGATACGCGTGGGGTAACCACGCCAGAACTCGTCCTCTCTATATCTAGCCAAACCATGTTACATTCAGTCTGGTAGTGAGTATGGGCTTGACAGGCTTCTACTATATACCCTAAGGCAGGCTTTGCACACTACGACATCGCAGGTGCGATGTCGGTGCGGTCAAATTTAAAATGACGTACTTCCGGCATCGCATGCGACATCGTAGTGTGTAAAGGCTCGATGATACGATTAACGAGCGCAAAAGCGTCGTAATGGTATCATCGGTGCAGCGTCGGCGTAATCCATAATTACGCTGATGCGACGGTCCGATGTTGTTCCTCGCTCCTGCGGCAGCACACATCGCTGTGTGTGAAGTCGCAGGAGAGAGGAACATCTCCTACCGGCGTCACCACGGCTTCCGTAGGATACGCGGAAGGAAGGAGGTGGGTGGGATGTTTACATCACGCTCATCTCCGCCCCTCCGCTCCTATTGGCCGCCTGCCGTGTGACGTCACAGTGACACCGCACGACCCGCCCCCTTAATAAGGAGGCGGGTCGCCGGCCAGAACGACGGTCGCAGGACAGGTGAGTCCATGTGAAGCTGCCGTAGCGATAATGTTCGCTACGGCAGCTATCACAAGGATATCGCTGCTGCGACGGGGGCGGGGACTATCGCGTGCAACATCGCAGCATCGGCTTGCGATGTCGCAACGTGCAAAGCCCGCCTAAGGGTCATCTGTGCTCCTTAGTGGCTGCTTGATTTAAAATCTGTGTAACTGCTTCACTTTATTACAGCAACTTGTGCACAGGTACTAGTCTGTCATTGGCTGTATGAACCAATATCTGTGTAAATACTTTTCATATTATCACAGCACTAGATATTTAACTATGGTATTTTAGCTTGTCAAGCTGCACTACAGGCGAACTTCCCAGCCCTCATTGTGTATACTGTGTTTTTTTTAACAACTCTGTGGGACACATATTCTGATTACATGCCACATAGCAACCAATGTAATATAAATAGTCATGTGGACCTTTTCATCTGCTATGTTTAGCTCATGTAACCCTTCTCTATACTTCCACATTTTTTATTTTCAAAAACCTTGTCTATTGTATTCTTTATATTGTGGGCTTATACACTGTGTTTGGTTGTTTGCCCATAAATACAACCCACTGCCATACTCTAATATACCTGATAAGACTATAAGATTTGTACAGTAATAAGCACCGGACCACTCCAAGAGAGACTAATAGAAATTTGTTATTTGATTACCCAATATTGAGGGTCCTGGCATTGTGGAGAATGCTGCCTTTTGGTTTTTAAATGTTTTTAATCCAATTAATGTGTGTTCTACACTTCCAGTGTGTTGAGAAGTGTGTTTGTCTTGCCTTGCAATAAAGATTTCTACATTTATATTAATACAGTTTCTTGGTGATCCCTTTAGGGTTAACTCTTTTCTCTTTCTTACATACTGTGCTTAATTTTGATACTGGGAGATCCCATTGGGTGGTGCACTTCCTCCATTAGTGTTCCTCTTAGGTAGCAGCAAGAAGACGCTCATGTGTCTTGTGCATCCAGGAGGACCAAGTCATTGGTGTGTTGGTGGCGGAGAGGTGAGAATCGTGCCTCCTTCCTCTGCCCTCTCCCCCCAACCTCGCACAACCGAAATGTGAGCAAGCTCTCACTCATCTGCTGAGTCTTCCATGCCCATCGCCAGTTCGTCCTCCATTTCTTCATGGGCTCCTGCACCTTCCTCAACAGTTTTGCTGATACTATGCGTCCTTGATAATCCCTCTCCCCCACCGTCCCATGACTGCCGCCTAGGTGTCGCTGACCGTCTGGACCTCGTAGATCTTGTTATCCCTTCCGCATATGACTCCTCCTCCTGTACTTCCTCCTCTTCCTCTTGTCCCAACACATGACTCCAAATAATGCTTACAGTGTGCTCCATCATGTAGATGTCCAGAATTGTCACGCTGAGAATGGCATCGCCAGTGCTAAACATCTTCATCGACATTTGTAACTGTGTAGAAGGGTGCATAGGTCCTTGATCTGACACCACTCCAGCAGCGTGATCTGCACCACCTCTTGATCAAGTTAGCCCAGGGTATACGTCGTAACGTATTTCAGCAGGGGTCGGCGGTGTTGCCACAGACGTTGCAACATGTGCAGATTCAAATTCCTGCGTGTAGGCACATCGCATTTCAGGCTTTTAACCGTCAGACCTAAAGACTTCTGGAGTGATGAAAGTTGTTGAGCTGTTGGGTGCGAACGATGGAAGTGAGCACATAGCGAGTGTGCCCGCTGCACAAGGCCATGTAGGCCGGGATGGTGTTTTAAAAATTGCTGGAGAATCAGATTCAACACGTGAGCCATGCAAGGCACGTGTGTCACATTGCCCTGACGAAGGCCCGCAGCCAGGTTTGTATCATTGCCGCACACGGCTGTTAAGTCACCACCGGAGTCCGCTCCGTCAATTTGTACTCCGGTCGCCAGGTGACAACGTGTTCCTTTCGTGCATAGTGCTGATGATGGGAGAGGAGTCAATGCCAGTGGCGCAGGTGGACGCAGCTTATGCTCACCCACTGGACACCACACCCTTTTTTATGCCCATCCTGTCTGCTGACCACTGCCAGACATAGCTAAGAACCTCTGGTTACTGTTACCCTCAGTTCTGTTTTGTGATTTTGTGTGCTTGTTACCTGACTACTTTTTCTGCGTGCTGTTTATGTACCTCGTTGGCTGATCCGCATTTCACCTCTGCTTGTTTACTGATTAAGTACTGGCCGTCTTATTCTGTTCCTCTTCCTCAATTAATGTTTTGACCCTGCCTGACTACTATTCTCTGGAACTGCAGCCTTCCACAGATATTAATCACCTTGGGCCCTGTGTAATTCCAAATCCCTGTATAGGGGTTAAAGGGTTTCAGGGTTCTGGGGGTCATGCTTGGTGAGTGGCTTCCCTCTAGCCTATCCTTTACAGCCCGTCTGAGTGTGTGGATCAAGGAAAGCATTACACCGTGCTCTCTGCAGAAGGCCATGTAGGCCAGGATAGTGCTTTAAAAATTGCTGGACAACCAGGTTCAACACGTGAGCTACACGAGGCACATGTGTCCCATTGTCATGGCGAAGGGCCGCACCCAGGTTTGCATCATTGTCAAACCCGGCCTTCCCTGGCTGCTGGTTGAGTGGAGACAACCATTGATGAAACTCGATCTTCCACAACTCCTCAGCGATGTCTCACATTTCCCATACATTTCAAAGCAAACATTTGACCACCTGACGGCATTGAGCTCTGCTGCCAGCATAGTAAGGAGGTGTGTGGGATTCCTTGTGCGCAGTTACAAGGAAGGGTGGCCTGACCACACAGGGTTTTGGCGGAGGCGGAGGACACAGATGAGGTTGAGGAGGCAGAAGCAGTGTATTAACTTCTACATACAGAGAAAGGATTGACACACAACTCGTGGGGACGGCAAGACTTGTACAGCAGACCCTTCTCCATCTCTCCCCATAGTAACCCATTGCCCACTCAGCGACATGTAACGCCCCTGTCCATGCTTACTGGGCCAAGTATCTGTGGTGAAATGCACCCTGTTGCACACAGTTTATCAAAGAATAGTGATGAGCGAGCATGCTTGTCACTACTCGGTACTCGCACGAGTATCACTGTACTCGGGCTGCTCGGCGGGGACCGAGTAATCTCGCGATACTCGTGCTTTACTCGTGGTCTTCATTTCTGCATGTTGGCGCTCTTTTGAGAGCCAGCCCTCATGCAGGGATTGGCTGGCAGACCACTGCAATGCCACAGCCCTGTTAGTTGTGGAATTGCAGTGATTGGCCGGCCTGCACAGCGTCACCGAGCCTTTATATAGGCCGGCGCGCTGTGCTCTGCTCACAGCTATTCTGACAGTGAGTGTAGGGAGAGTGTCGCTGATTCAGGGAAAGCTTTGCGGCCCTTTATAGCTTTTTCAGTTGCAGGGCTGCAAACAGTGTGACCAAAAGTCCTTCTCAGGACTATTCTAGTTGTATACAGGCAGGCAGGGTATAGCCAGGTCGGCGTACAGTAGCAGAGTCCTTCTCAGGACTATTGTTGCTATATACAGGCAGGGTATAGCCAGGTCTGAATACAGGCTAGTGACCAAAAGAGTCCTTGTCAGGACTATTGTAGCAGTATACAGGCAGGCAGGCAGGCAGGGTAGTGGTGACCGTATACCAGCCTTCATATCTGGGGCTGGTGTACACAGTGTAAAACAGTCCAGATAGTGTCTGACTTGTCTGTACTGTAATTGTCGCTCCCCAAAAAAACCTGTTAGGTTATTATTGCGTCCGTGCTTGGTTTTTAAAACCGCACGTGTGTGCCTGTTGGTGGCAGCGTACAGGTGCACTGGTGTGCGTTTTTACCAAACTATTATATAACGCACAAGTGTAGTGTATAATACACGTCAGTCAGCAGTGGCTGATAGTGTCAGAGTTCTTAATTTTTGCTCCTAAAACCTGTGTTAGGTTATTATTGCGTCCGTGCTTGGTTTTTAAAACCGCACGTGTGTGCCTGTTGGTGGCAGCGTACAGGTGCACTGGTGTGCGTTTTTACCAAACTATTATATAACGCACAAGTGTAGTGTATAATACACGTCAGTCAGCAGTGGCTGATAGTGTCAGAGTTCTTAATTTTTGCTCCTAAAACCTGTGTTAGGTTATTATTGCGTCCGTGCTTGGTTTTTAAAACCGCACGTGTGTGCCTGTTGGTGGCAGCGTACAGGTGCACTGGTGTGCGTTTTTACCAAACTATTATATAACGCACAAGTGTAGTGTATAATACACGTCAGTCAGCAGTGGCTGATAGTGTCAGAGTTCTTAATTTTTGCTCCTAAAACCTGTGTTAGGTTATTATTGCGTCCGTGCTTGGTTTTTAAAACCGCACGTGTGTGCCTGTTGGTGGCAGCGTACAGGTGCACTGGTGTGCGTTTTTACCAAACTATTATATAACGCACAAGTGTAGTGTATAATACACGTCAGTCAGCAGTGGCTGATAGTGTCAGAGTTCTTAATTTTTGCTCCTAAAACCTGTGTTAGGTTATTATTGCGTCCGTGCTTGGTTTTTAAAACCGCACGTGTGTGCCTGTTGGTGGCAGCGTACAGGTGCACTGGTGTGCGTTTTTACCAAACTATTATATAACGCACAAGTGTAGTGTATAATACACGTCAGTCAGCAGTGGCTGATAGTGTCAGAGTTCTTAATTTTTGCTCCTAAAACCTGTGTTAGGTTCTTAGTGCGTCCGTGCTTGCATTTAAAAACCGCACGTGTGTGCCTGTCGGTGGCAGCGTACAGGTGCACTTGTGTGCAATTTCCAGAAACTTTGATATAACGCACAAGTAGTGAATATACACGTCAGCAGTGCACAGCATTGCAAAATGCGCAAGGGCATTGGCAAGGAACAAGGAAGTGGACGTGATGGTGGTGCAGGCAGAGGCCGAGGTCGTGGGCAAGCTCTAATTTCGCCACAACAAAGGGCCACATCTAGTCGCTCGCACGTCCTGTCCCAAATTCTTGGGGACCGCAGCAGTACACCGCTCTTGAACCAAGACCAGTGTCAACAGGTTGTTAGTTGGATAGCGGATAATGCTTCCAGTCAGATTGGCACCACCACAAACACTCTGTCTTCCACACGGTCAAGTGTCAGTAGCCGTGATACTGCACCGCACATTTCTGAACCTGATCCTCCTTCCTACCACCAGGCTGAGTACACGTCCTCCTCGGACATTAATGATCCCACACTTGGACACTCGGAAGAGCTGTTCACGTTTCCATTCACACATTCTGGCCTCTCGCCAGCTCATATTGAAGTGGGTCATGAGGAGATCGTCTGTACAGATGGCCAAATATTTGAGCAGCCACGTTCTCACGAAGTTGGCAACGTGTCTCAACAAGTGGTGGACGATGATGAGACACAATTGTCAGCAAGTCAGGAGGAGGAGCAGGGTGCGGAAGAGGAAGACGACGTGGTGGATGATCCAGTAACTGACCCAACCTGGCAGGAGGATATGCAGAGCGAGGACAGCAGTGCACAGGGGGAGGGAGGCGTAGCATCACAACAGGCAGTAAGAAGCAGGGTGGTGGCCCCAGGCAGAAGTCAGGCAACCGTTCCCCGGAACAACACGACGACACAAGGTGCCTGTACAAATGTTAGGTCTTCACGAGTCTGGCAGTTTTTTAAGTTGGATCCAGATGATTCAAAAAAGGCCATTTGCAACACCTGCCGTGCCAGCATCAGCAGGGGTACCAAAACTAGCAGCCTGACCACCACCAGCATGATCAGGCACATGTCAGCCAAGCACCCGACTTTGTGGGAAGTACAACAGAGTCGAGGAGCAGTGCTTGCTGATGTCACTGCTACGTCTTCGCTGGTTGTGCATGCGAGCCAATCCTCTGTCCATGCTGCCTGCGAACAAGCCTCCTCCACTCCTGCACCTGCAGTTGCCTACGCAGAAAGAACACCATCATCAAGCACGTCCTTGTCCCAGCGCAGCGTTCAGTTATCCATTCAGCAAACCTTTGAACGCAGGCGCAAATACACTGCCAACACCCCACATGCCACAGTTCTAAATGCTAACATTTCGCGACTGCTTGCGCTGGAAATGTTGCCTTTTAGGCTGGTGGAGACAGAAGCATTCCGTGACCTGATGGCGGCAGCTGTCCCACGTTACTCGGTCCCCAGCCGCCACTATTTCTCCCGGTGTGCCGTCCCCGCGTTGCATAACCACGTGTCACAAAACATCACACGTGCCCTGAACAACGCTGTTTCACCCAAGGTCCACCTAACCACAGACACGTGGACAAGTGCTTGTGGGCAAGGCCGCTACATCTCGTTGACGGCACACTGGGTTAATATTGTGGAAGCTGGGACCCAGTCTGAGCGAGGGACGGAACACGTCCTTCCCACACCAAGGTTTGCAGGCCCTACCTCAGTCAGTGTTTCACCCACACTCTACAGCTCCGGAATGTCATGCTCTTCAGCCTCCTCCTCCTCCTGCGCATCCTCATCCACTGTGCACTCCACACCAGTCACAAGCTGGAAGCACTGCAGCACTGCCTCGGCGAAGCGGCAACAGGCTGTGCTGAAGCTAATCTGCATAGGTGACAAACCCCACAATGCAGAAGAGCTGTGGACAGCTCTGAAACAGCAGGCAGATCACTGGCTCACACCTCTGAACCTAAAGCCAGGAAAGGTCGTTTGTGACAATGGCCGGAACCTGGTGGCGGCTTTGAGGCGAGGCCAGCTGACACATGTTCCATGCGTGGCCCATGTGCTCAACCTCGTGGTTCAGCGGTTTATAAAGTCATACCCAGAGCTGTCTGATCTGCTGGTAAAAGTTCGCCGCCTGTCTGCACATTTTCGAAAGTCACCTACTGCTTCAGCCGGCCTTGCCGGCTTTCAGCGCCGTTTGCATCTTCCGGCTCACAGACTGGTGTGTGATGTCCCCACGCGTTGGAATTCAACTCTGCACATGTTGGTCAGGATATGTGAGCAGAAGAGGGCAGTTGTTGAGTACCTGCATCACCTAAGCCGTCGGGAAATGGGTCAAACTCCACACATAACACCTGAGGAGTGGAGATGGATGTCAGACCTATGTACCATCCTCCAAAACTTTGAGGACTCCACCAAGATGGTGAGTGGTGATGACGCCATTATTAGCGTCACCATACCGCTACTCTGCCTTCTAAAACGGTCCCTGCTGAAAAACAAACATGATGCATTGCAGGCGGAGCGCGATGAGTTGCAGCAAGAAACAGTAGTGGGTGTGGGTGATAACACACAGCCCAGCCTCGTCTCATCACAACGTGCAGTGGAGGACTATGACGAGGAGGAGGATGAAGACATGGAGCAACTCTCCGGCCAAATTGAGGATATGACATGCACACCAGTCATATCCTCGATTCAGCGTGGCTGGCCAGAGGACAGGGTAGATGAGGAGGAGGAGGAGGAGGAGGAGGAGGAGGAGGACAGCATGTTCAGTCATCTTGTTGGTCAGGCTACTGAAGTCCTGGCTGTTAAGAGTCTGGCGCACATGGCTGACTTTATGGTAAGCTGCCTGTCTCGTGACCCTCGCGTTAAGAACATCTTGGCCGACAATCATTACTGGTTGGTAACACTGTTAGACCCACGCTACAAGGAGAACTTTTTGTCTCTTATTCCCGTGGAGGAGAGGTCAACCAAAATGCAGCAGTTTCGGAAGGCCATACTCACGGAAGTAGGCAAAGCATTCCCCTCACAAAACGCTAGCGGCATAGGTCAGGAATCAGTGGACAACCGAGGCGTACAGCCGAGAGAGGCACAAGTCCAATCCGCCAGAGGTAGGGGAACAGTCTTTAAGATGTGGGACAGTTTTCTCAGCCCCTCACGTACCACAGCCCCTGAGGTGCGGGGTAGTGCCACAAGAAATCCTAAGTTTGCCCAGATGCTGAAGGAGTACCTTGCAGATCGAACAACTGTACTCCGACATTCCTCTGTGCCTTACAATTATTGGGTATCCAAGCTGGACACGTGGCATGAATTGGCTCTCTACGCCTTGGAAGTCCTGGCCTGCCCTGCTGCTAGCGTTTTGTCAGAGCGTGTTTTTAGTGCCGCAGGTGGAATCATTACAGATAAACGCACCCGCCTGTCAACTGAAAATGCTGACAGGCTGACTCTGATAAAGATGAACAAGGGTTGGATTGGGCCAGACTTCACCACACCACCAGCAAATGAGAGCGGAATTTAAAGTTTGCCATGTACCTCCACTCACCCATGGGTACACTTCTCGACTTTGGATAATCGCTGGACTGCTCCTCCTTCTCCTCATGCGCCATCATGATGACCGTTACAATAGTTAGGTCTTTGTTTCAGGTATACCCCCAGTGGTAAATTTTTTCGCCCATTCTTTGCAGAATGGACATTACAACGACAGGAGACCCGCTCCTTTGCAATGGGAACAATGTTTTGAGGCCCTCATGCACGTCTCTACCCAGGGACAACGTGGAGCCTCCCAATTTTTGGCTGCCCTGCCTAAGGGCTATACTGAAATACACCCACTTCCTTAAAATGGACACTTAATGTTTTGAGGCCCTCATGCACGTCTCTACCCAGGGACAATGTGGAGCCTCCCAATTTTTGGCTGCCCTGCCTAAGGGCTATACTGAAATAGACCCACTTCCTTAAAATGGACACTTAATGTTTTGAGGCCCTCATGCACGTCTCTACCCAGGGACAATGTGGAGCCTCCCAATTTTTGGCTGCCCTGCCTAAGGGCTATACTGAAATACACCCACTTCCTTAAAATGGACACTTAATGTTTTGAGGCCATCATGCACGTCTCTACCCAGGGACAATGTGGAGCCTCCCAATTTTTGGCTGCCCTGGCAAAGGGCTATACTGAAATACACCCACTTCCTTAAAATGGACACTTAATGTTTTGAGGCCCTCATGCACGTCTCTACCCAGGGACAATGTGGAGCCTCCCAATTTTTGGCTGCCCTGCCTAAGGGCTATACTGAAATACACCCACTTCCTTAAAATGGACACTTAATGTTTTGAGGCCATCATGCACGTCTCTACCCAGGGACAATGTGGAGCCTCCCAATTTTTGGCTGCCCTGGCAAAGGGCTATACTGAAATACACCCACTTCCTTAAAATGGACACTTAATGTTTTGAGGCCCTCATGCACGTCTCTACCCAGGGACAATGTGGAGCCTCCCAATTTTTGGCTGCCCTGCCTAAGGGCTATACTGAAATACACCCACTTCCTTAAAATGGACACTTAATGTTTTGAGGCCATCATGCACGTCTCTACCCAGGGACAACGTGGAGCCTCCCAATTTTTGGCTGCCCTGGCAAAGGGCTATACTGAAATAGACCCACTTCCTTACAATGGGCACTTCAGGTTTAAAGGCCATCATGCACGTCTCTATCCAGGGACAATGTGGAGCCTCCCAATTTTTGGCTGCCCTGCCTAAGGGCTATACTATAATACACCCACTTCCTGACAATGGACACTTAATGTTTTGAGGCCCTCATGCACGTCTGTATGCAGGGGCATTGGTGAACCTCACAATTTTGGACTGCCCTGGCAAAGGAAAATACTACAAAGACTCACTTCCTCAAAATGGGCACATTAGACTCAAGAGGCCTTCATGTACGTCTCTTCTCAGGGACATCGGAGTGCCACACAATGTTTTCACGTAAAATCTTTCATGTATTAATCTCAAAAAGTAACATACACCAGATCTATCTCACTATTGGGTATGTGCCCTTAACATTTCCGCCATGAAAAATCATTTTGGGGTCATTTTGGAAGGTTTTCTGGTGAGTCCGTAAAAATGGCGTAAAACGCGGACAAAATTGTTCACAGCTGTGACTTTTGAGTGATAAATGCTTCAAGGGGTCTTCCCCATGCTGTTGCCATGTCATTTGAGCACTCTTCTGAGACTTTTGTGCCATTTTTAGGGTTTCTCCATGCTGCCGGGAGGTCATTTCACAAAAATACTCGGGTCTCCCATAGGATAACATTGGGCTCGTTGCTCGGGCCGAGTACACGAGTATCTTGGGAGGCTCGGCCCGAGCTTCGAGCACCCGAGCTTTTTAGTACTCGCTCATCACTATCAAAGAAGCGGTGATGTTTGGTGTGACATGCTGGTGTAGCGCGGGCACGCCTTTGGTGGAGAAGGAGTGGCGCCTGGGCATCGGCTCTTGGGGCACTGCGATGGGCATAAGGTCTCAAAAATCCTCGGTTAAAAAGATTGGAAAGGCAGCATTTCGGTAGGCAACAGTTTGCAGATGCTGAAAGTCAACCTCTAAGCCATTTCATGCCCTTCTAAAAGCAAGTAAAACACAGCGAGAGGACTCCAACCACAGTCTCCCTCGTTTCCACTAATTAGGCCACACACACCCCACTTGAGTGGCATCAGTTGACCCCCATTTTGAAAATGAATAAGATGCTTTGCATGAAGCACTCTCAAAAATACACATGCCTTTCGCCTCCCCTGGATGACCCAGGGGAAGAAAAGTCCTCTGTGAGCCATGACTTGTCCATCTTGGTTCTTTTAAACACAGCGAGGGGACTCCAACCACAGTCTCCCTCGTTTCCACTAATTGGGCCACACACATCCCACTTGACTGGCATCAGTTGACCCCCATTTTCAAAATGAAAAAGATGCTTTGCATGAAGCACTCTCAAAAATACACGTGCCTTTCACCTCCCCTGGATGACCCAAGGGAAGAAAAGTCCTCTGTGAGCCATGATTTGTTCCTCTTGGTTCTTTTAAACACAGTAAGGGGACTCCAACCACAGTCTCCCTCATTTCCACTAATTGGACCACACACACCCCCCACTTGAGTGGCATCAGTTGACCCCCATTTTCAAAATGAAAAAGATGCTTTGCATGAAGCACTCTCAAAAATACATGTGCCTTTCGCCTCCCCTGGATGACCCAGGGGAAGAAAAGTCCTCTGAGAGCCATGACTTGCTCATCTTGATGAACACTATGTCAGTGGACAGATGTGTGCGCTTATCTGTCAGCACACCCCCAGCAGCACTGAAGACACGTTCCGAGAGAACGCTGGCTGCGGGGCACGACAAGATCCCCAAGGCGTACGTGGCAAGCTCAGGCAATTTATCCAGATTGGAAGCCTAAAATGAGCAGGGCTCAAGTTGCACAGTAATGGCATCGATGTTCCCTTGCATATACTCATACATCTGTGTCTCCTCCTCTTTTTCCTTGTCCAGCTGTTTAGTTTTCGCATGAGTATTTGTCCTTGTCACTTTCCCATGTGTTTGTTTTGTGTTAGGAGTTGTTTGGCACCTTTTGGACAACTTTGAGGGTTTTTTCCAGGTGTTTTTATGTGTTTGTGATTGCCTCCCATTGTTTCCTATGGGGTTCGAGAGTTCGACGAACGGTTCGCCGAACGGCTCGTCGAACAGGGCACCGTTCGATGAACCGATCCGAACTCAAACTCTAGGGGGGTGGCTCATCTCTAGTAACAGGCGTAGCTGGAAAAAAGTTTCCAAATGCCAAAATGATGGTTTTTTGTCGCCACAACTTTTGCGCAAAATGCAATAACAGGCGATCAAAACATAGCATTTGAGCAAAAATGGTACCGTTAAAAATGTCAGCTCAAGACGCCAAAAATAAGCCGTCACTGAGCCACAGATCCCAAAAATTGAGAACGCTATGGGTCACGGAATATGGCATAAAACGTGCGCCACTTTTTTCGGACAAACTTCCGATTTTTTAACTCTTTATATAAAAGTAAACCTATGCATATTTGGTGTCTATGAACTCACACTGACCTGAGGCATCACACCAATATATCAGTTTTACCATATAGGGAACACAGTGAATAAAATATCTCAAAAACTATAGTGGTATTGCACTTTTTTTTTCAATTTTTCTGCATTTGGAAATTTTTTGCCGTATTCCAGTATACTATATGGTAAAACTTATGGTTTCATTTAAAAGTAAAGCTTGTTTCACAAAAAATGAGCCCTCACATGACCATATTGACTGAAAAATAAAAATGTTACGTCTCTCAGAAGAAGAATAGTGAAAAAAAAATGGAAAGCGAAAATCGTCCTGTCGTGAACGGGTTAATGCTGCAATCAGTCACCTATCTGGCTAATCATTATTCGGATGCATCCACCATGTGCCATTTATTGCACTGACTGCCCATACATTATAGGATCCATTATAAATTGCTTGTTCTCACCTACAAAGCTCTTCACAACATGTCACCCCCCTACATCTCCACCCTTATCTCTGTCTATCACCTTACCTATGCTCCGCAAATGACTTTTGACAAACATCCACACTAATTTGAACCTCCTACTCACAGCTCGAAAACTTCACCTGAGTTGCACCAATCCTCTGCAATGCCCTACTGCAAGAAACTAGGATGATCCACAACTCACACGGCTTCAGACACTCCTTAAAAACACATCTTTTTAGGGTGGCCTATCACCCTCCCTAATCAAAGTGAATTCATACATATATCCCCTCTGTGATGAACTACCACTAGTTGTCACCAGATGCAACTAGTGATAGGGAAGTCCAACAAACAGGAGGTTAGGAGCCAGGTGGTCACGTATGGAACACAGAGATGAAGCAAAGCCAAGTTCAGAGTACAAGCCAGAGGTCAGAAGCCAGGCAGTAAAGTACGGTACACTGAGGTCATGGTACAAGCCAGAGGTCAGGAGCCGGGGAACATCAGAGTCAAGGACACGATAGGAGAGGGGTAGCAACAGGTTCAGGCTAGGACAAGATCAAAGCACAAACGGGAGCCAGAGCACTTACTGCAGACTGGAACTACGATTGGCGATGTTTCGGGTGAGGTAGTTCTCTAATGAAGCAGGGAAATCACCCAGAACGAGGCGCCTGGAGAGAGGTTCCCTCCCAACACTAGCGCATGAACCGAGGATGGGAAACCACCCGTCCACCAGCGCAAAATACAACACTGGCTCTGCTGGAGAGCAGAGCACCATGGATCAGAACCATGACACCCTCCACTATTTCCCAAAACATAATTCTCCCTCAAACTCCACTGTACCCAAAGCGTTACAAAGATTGGCTCATGACTGGTTCATGCAGCCATTATCTATCCCTCCATTTTTTGGGGATGGCTGGATCATCGGTGAAAATGAGTACTTGAACTTTGAGTAACCCCTACCTCATTCCATTGTATATTGTAAGCTCTTACAAGCAAGCGCTATAGAAATAAAGATTATTATTATTATTATTATTATTAATAATATTTCAAAACATCTTGATTTTTTGAGTATGGAGTATGAAAGTATGGAGTATGAGCGCCACACACAGAAATACGTGCACTTACACTTCCTGACATGTAATCAAAGAGGTTATTTAATAGTGATGGGCGGACCTGGACTGTAAAAGTCCATATCAGAGAGGGTTAACTAGTACCCATGCACCAATCCCGGGCCTGGAGTTCTTCGAAAACTTAAAAAAAAAATAATAAAAGGAAAAATAAATAAAATAGAGATAGAGCAGGCGTGTTATACTTACCAGTCTCCCACACAGCTGTTACACTACTTCTACAGCCTATCATTAACCTCATGCATATGCACTGCTTTCCCACCCTCAGTCACGGCATCTGATTGGTTAAAATAATACAGCACCCCAACCCTGTTTGACAGTTTATCTGACTGCATGCAATCGCACACACTGTGTGTGTCCCTATTGTGGTATAAAAATAAATAAATAAAAAAAATTGGCAGAGGGTCCCCCTATATTATGATTCCAGCACAGATAAAGCATACAGCTACAGGCTGCATCCCCCAGTCATGTGCTTACCTTGGCTGTGTATCAAATTGAGAGACCCCCATACATCTTTTTTAAAATTATTTAAATAAATAATTTTAAAAAACGCCATTTGGTCCCCCCAATTTTAATACCCAGCCAGGATAACGCCGACAGCTGTGAGCTGGCATTCTGGTTATTATGCCCTTCAGCCTAAAAATAGCAGTCTGCAGCCACCCAGAATTGTGGCATCTATGCCAGCACTTCATCCCTATTGCCCTAGTGTGGTGGCAATTGGGGTAATAAGGGATTAATGACAGCTCACAGCTACCACTAAGCCCAATATTAGTAATAGGAGGTGTCTAAGAGACGTCTCCATTACACATTTTTAAGTGAAAAGAAATAAACACAAACATCGAAAAAATCCTTTATTTGAAATAAAATACAAAAAAAGACACCCTCTTACACATCTTTATTAACCCCAAACACCCAGTTCTGACATAATCCACATAAGGTTCCACAACAATGCCTACTCTCTGACATACATACAGATGGCAGGGCGCGCAGGCACAAAACATGTCCACAGACTGTGGCTTCAGGCAAAAACCTAGCCACAGCGATGAGCGGTGACATTGCTTAGTTTATTTGTGGTCATAGCTGGAGGTTCCAACGGTACCCCATGTTTGACCGCAGGTAAACTGACCTCAGGTGACCTCATTAAACTCAATGACCTCCCCTCAGGTATCTGGTTGTACCCGTGTTTCTGCGGGTTTACTAGTTATTAATTGTTGCCTAATAAATGTTCTCCCATGCTGAATGGATTTGGGCATGAAAATCATGATTCGCTGCTTGTAGCTTTTTTTGCAATTATCGACCATTGATATCCTACATGTGCTTGTTGTGCTTGATGGGAGACAAGTCTGAAGATGCTGCAGATGTTGGTAGCACATATAGGCCACGCAGGCTGCTCAGAGTAGCACCAGGAACATGCAGGACCACTAACATGCATTGTCATATTGAAAATGGCTCCTGGGAACATTGGGAGAAATGGCATGCAAAGGTGTGTACGTGTGTGAGTTTATATGTCATTTGCATATACAGTATATATTGAACAAAAATATAAATTCAACACTTTTGGTTTTGCTCTGATTTTTCATGTGCTGAACTAAAAGATTGAAGACTTTTTCTATCTACTCAAACGACCTTTTCCTCTCAAATATTGTTCACAAATTTGTCTAAAGTTGTGTTAGTGAGCACTTCTCCTTTACCAAAATAATCCATCCACCTCACAGGTGTGGCATATCAAGATGCTGATTAAACAGCATGATTATTGCACTGGTGTGCCTTAGGCTGGTGACAAGAAAAGGTCACTTTAAAATGTGCAGTTTTACCACACAGCGCAATACCACAGATGTTGAGTTTTGAGGGAGTTTTGCAATTGGTATGCTGACTGCAGGAATGTGTGCCAGCGATTACTATTATATTATTATTATTATTATTTATTATTATAGCGCCATTTATTCCATGGCGCTTTACAAGTGAAATGAATTGAATTGAATGTTCATTTCTCTACCAAAGGCGTTTCAGAGAATTTGGCAGTACATCCAACTAGCTTCACAACCGCAGATTTAGCACCCAGGAATATGGGGTACATGGTTACGGGCAGTGTCTCTATTGGGAATGTCACGATGGTGGCTATTACCCGGTTCCGTGCTCTGGGCACTTTTTGTAATGGGGATATTTACAGGGGATTTGTGAATAAAGTTATTCGTGACACCACTTGCGGTGTTGCGGCTAAGTGTAGGGAGCGGCCGCTGCAGGTTTTGTTGGGGCTGATGGATTGTGCAGCTCTGATTACTTGGGTCCTCTACAAGTAGGGTATTACCCCAGCAGGTGTATGGTGCGGTGGACGTCGAAAGAAGGAGTCCAGACAGGTATTCAGTGCACCTGGTTTACTCACTTTTCGGGTGTTAACTGGTTGCCCGAGGCCGGCTAGTTTCGCTTCCAGGTCCCCTTTGTCCCAGCGCCAGTCTGGTTCTCTGGTACCTTCTTCACCTGCACCTGTCTCTGGTAAGTGAGTCTCCGTGGTATGGAACACTGGGGGTCCCCGGTTTGTGGTTTGTCCACCTCTATCCACCTGACGGTACCGTGAACCCTGTGGAGATGGAGTCTCTGGTCCTGTCACCAGCTCTCTCTTTGCTACTGAGTCTTCGGATTCTTTAGGTTCAGCAAGGTTCTTGATGGTCCCCTTTGCTGTGCAGGTGTTAACAGGTCGGCTTGAAGCTCTTTGCTGTCTTACAGTCCTGTACCCCGTCGGTGCGTAGTTCTGGGAGTACTCCACCATACTCCACCGGCAACCACTTCTCCTGGGTACCAGGTCACCTTCAACCCGAGTCAGGGAGTCACTTCACTTCCCTCTTCACACCTCTGCTATCAACTCTGAACTGACTACTCTCCACAGTCTTCCCCTTCCACCTGGTCAGCTAGTGGACTAGAGTGGCTCCACCTCTAGGCGGCCATCCATTGGTCCCACTCTAGCTAGGTACCATTGTATGGGGGATTGTTGCGAAAAAATGCGATTACCTTGGTTTTTGGTATCACCGGCACTAGGGTTCTGGGTCCCTAAGGGGGTAGGACCTGCATCCTAGTGGGGATGCAGAACCTTTTAGCACCCTGATGGGTTCAGGGGTGCTACACAGACATGTGTAACCACATGAGCGCAGGACCACAACATCCAGCATCTTCACCTCCAAGATCGTCTTATACCAGCCACACGGACAGATGCTGCAACAATCGGTTTACATGTCAAACAGTGTTTGGTTCTAAAAACGCAAAGTTTTATGGCAGCATCTGACGCTGGTCACAATGCAGAGTATGACACTACTCACTAATCCTCCTTTGGTACTTCTAAGTTACACAGACAGGCTCGGGCATCGTACAGGGATCCCTCTGTGTAGGCATCTGGTCTTATAAGGTCCACTGGAATGCTTCCACTGAAGGGCTGCCAGCCATGGAGCATACCTAAGGCAGAAAGGGTCATCACACAGGGTCAAAACTAAAAGGTTACATCAAGAATAGAATCACAAAACAAGTGCATAGTCAAATTTTGAGATGAGGTTAAAGAAGGGAATAAAACAGGACAAAACAACAGGAGCACAGCACAGAAGTATATACCTGAACAACAGAGCTATTGACTGGCAGTGGAAAGCTGGAGTCACCCTCGACTCCAATGTTTCACTTGCACCCATAGACTTGTATGGGGGCGAGTGATGAGAGACTCACAGATAGGCTGGAGTCACACTTGTGAGTGACTCGGCAAGTCTCGCATCGGCATCACCCAGCATGGCCGTACACTCTCTGGACAGGAGCGTCTCAGCTGCATAGAAATACATGTAGCCGACCCGCTCCAGTCAGGAGAGTGTGTGGCCATGCCGGGTGATGCCAATGCGAGACTCGCGCGAGTAACTCACAAGTGTGAAGCCGGCCATAATCATGCTGCTGCGATATTTTCCTCAGTCCGACTAGAAAAAACTTTCAGATCTGAGCTGCATATTGTCTTAAATGGAGCTGAGTGCAATGCAAGATTTTTTTACATTGCACTTGAGCGAGTCATAGGCCAGTGTGACTCTGGCTGAAACGGGAGCCAGAGCACTTACTGCAGACTGGAACTACGATTGGCGATGTTTCGGGTGAGGTAGTTCTCTAATGATTTTAAAAAACGCCATTTGGTCCCCCCAATTTTAATACCCAGCCAGGATAACGCCGACAGCTGTGAGCTGGCATTCTGGTTATTATGCCCTTCAGCCTAAAAATAGCAGTCTGCAGCCACCCAGAATTGTGGCATCTATGCCAGCACTTCATCCCTATTGCCCTAGTGTGGTGGCAATTGGGGTAATAAGGGATTAATGACAGCTCACAGCTACCACTAAGCCCAATATTAGTAATAGGAGGTGTCTAAGAGACGTCTCCATTACACATTTTTAAGTGAAAAGAAATAAACACAAACATCGAAAAAATCCTTTATTTGAAATAAAATACAAAAAAAGACACCCTCTTACACATCTTTATTAACCCCAAACACCCAGTTCTGACATAATCCACATAAGGTTCCACAACAATGCCTACTCTCTGACATACATACAGATGGCAGGGCGCGCAGGCACAAAACATGTCCACAGACTGTGGCTTCAGGCAAAAACCTAGCCACAGCGATGAGCGGTGACATTGCTTAGTTTATTTGTGGTCATAGCTGGAGGTTCCAACGGTACCCCATGTTTGACCGCAGGTAAACTGACCTCAGGTGACCTCATTAAACTCAATGACCTCCCCTCAGGTATCTGGTTGTACCCGTGTTTCTGCGGGTTTACTAGTTATTAATTGTTGCCTAATAAATGTTCTCCCATGCTGAATGGATTTGGGCATGAAAATCATGATCCGCTGCTTGTAGCTTTTTTTGCAATTATCGACCATTGATATCCTACATGTGCTTGTTGTGCTTGATGGGAGACAAGTCTGAAGATGCTGCAGATGTTGGTAGCACATATAGGCCACGCAGGCTGCTCAGAGTAGCACCAGGAACATGCAGGACCACTAACATGCATTGTCATATTGAAAATGGCTCCTGGGAACATTGGGAGAAATGGCATGCAAAGGTGTGTACGTGTGTGAGTTTATATGTCATTTGCATATACAGTATATATTGAACAAAAATATAAATTCAACACTTTTGGTTTTGCTCTGATTTTTCATGTGCTGAACTAAAAGATTGAAGACTTTTTCTATCTACTCAAACGACCTTTTCCTCTCAAATATTGTTCACAAATTTGTCTAAAGTTGTGTTAGTGAGCACTTCTCCTTTACCAAAATAATCCATCCACCTCACAGGTGTGGCATATCAAGATGCTGATTAAACAGCATGATTATTGCACTGGTGTGCCTTAGGCTGGTGACAAGAAAAGGTCACTTTAAAATGTGCAGTTTTACCACACAGCGCAATACCACAGATGTTGAGTTTTGAGGGAGTTTTGCAATTGGTATGCTGACTGCAGGAATGTGTGCCAGCGATTACTATTATATTATTATTATTATTTATTATTATAGCGCCATTTATTCCATGGCGCTTTACAAGTGAAATGAATTGAATTGAATGTTCATTTCTCTACCAAAGGCGTTTCAGAGAATTTGGCAGTACATCCAACTAGCTTCACAATCGCAGATTTAGCACCCAGGAATATGGGGTACATGGTTACGGGCAGTGTCTCTATTGGGAATGTCACGATGGTGGCTATTACCCGGTTCCGTGCTCTGGGCACTTTTTGTAATGGGGATATTTACAGGGGATTTGTGAATAAAGTTATTCGTGACACCACTTGCGGTGTTGCGGCTAAGTGTAGGGAGCGGCCGCTGCAGGTTTTGTTGGGGCTGATGGATTGTGCAGCTCTGATTACTTGGGTCCTCTACAAGTAGGGTATTACCCCAGCAGGTGTATGGTGCGGTGGACGTCGAAAGAAGGAGTCCAGACAGGTATTCAGTGCACCTGGTTTACTCACTTTTCGGGTGTTAACTGGTTGCCCGAGGCCGGCTAGTTTCGCTTCCAGGTCCCCTTTGTCCCAGCGCCAGTCTGGTTCTCTGGTACCTTCTTCACCTGCACCTGTCTCTGGTAAGTGAGTCTCCGTGGTATGGAACACTGGGGGTCCCCGGTTTGTGGTTTGTCCACCTCTATCCACCTGACGGTACCGTGAACCCTGTGGAGATGGAGTCTCTGGTCCTGTCACCAGCTCTCTCTTTGCTACTGAGTCTTCGGATTCTTTAGGTTCAGCAAGGTTCTTGATGGTCCCCTTTGCTGTGCAGGTGTTAACAGGTCGGCTTGAAGCTCTTTCCTGTCTTACAGTCCTGTACCCCGTCGGTGCGTAGTTCTGGGAGTACTCCACCATACTCCACCGGCAACCACTTCTCCTGGGTACCAGGTCACCTTCAACCCGAGTCAGGGAGTTACTTCACTTCCCTCTTCACACCTCTGCTATCAACTCTGAACTGACTACTCTCCACAGTCTTCCCCTTCCACCTGGTCAGCTAGTGGACTAGAGTGGCTCCACCTCTAGGCGGCCATCCATTGGTCCCACTCTAGCTAGGTACCATTGTATGGGGGATTGTTGCGAAAAAATGCGATTACCTTGGTTTTTGGTATCACCGGCACTAGGGTTCTGGGTCCCTAAGGGGGTAGGACCTGCATCCTAGTGGGGATGCAGAACCTTTTAGCACCCTGATGGGTTCAGGGGTGCTACACAGACATGTGTAACCACATGAGCGCAGGACCACAACATCCAGCATCTTCACCTCCAAGATCGTCTTATACCAGCCACACGGACAGATGCTGCAACAATCGGTTTACATGTCAAACAGTGTTTGGTTCTAAAAACGCAAAGTTTTATGGCAGCATCTGACGCTGGTCACAATGCAGAGTATGACACTACTCACTAATCCTCCTTTGGTACTTCTAAGTTACACAGACAGGCTCGGGCATCGTACAGGGATCCCTCTGTGTAGGCATCTGGTCTTATAAGGTCCACTGGAATGCTTCCACTGAAGGGCTGCCAGCCATGGAGCATACCTAAGGCAGAAAGGGTCATCACACAGGGTCAAAACTAAAAGGTTACATCAAGAATAGAATCACAAAACAAGTGCATAGTCAAATTTTGAGATGAGGTTAAAGAAGGGAATAAAACAGGACAAAACAACAGGAGCACAGCACAGAAGTATATACCTGAACAACAGAGCTATTGACTGGCAGTGGAAAGCTGGAGTCACCCTCGACTCCAATGTTTCACTTGCACCCATAGACTTGTATGGGGGCGAGTGATGAGAGACTCACAGATAGGCTGGAGTCACACTTGTGAGTGACTCGGCAAGTCTCGCATCGGCATCACCCAGCATGGCCGTACACTCTCTGGACAGGAGCGTCTCAGCTGCATAGAAATACATGTAGCCGACCCGCTCCAGTCAGGAGAGTGTGTGGCCATGCCGGGTGATGCCAATGCGAGACTCGCGCGAGTAACTCACAAGTGTGAAGCCGGCCATAATCATGCTGCTGCGATATTTTCCTCAGTCCGACTAGAAAAAACTTTCAGATCTGAGCTGCATATTGTCTTAAATGGAGCTGAGTGCAATGCAAGATTTTTTTACATTGCACTTGAGCGAGTCATAGGCCAGTGTGACTCTGGCTGAAGTCAGAGCTTCAAGGGTTTAAATAACTGAGTGCCCTAGCCTAGGCTCTCAGGAAGGAGTGATGAAAACCTAGATCAAATTTAACCCTAGAGGTCCCTGATTAGGCACCACCAAAAGCCCCAAGGAAAAAAATAGGACTGCCTCTCGAAAGTAATTAAGGCACAATGCTAACACAAATCGGCACAGATGTTACATTTTCAAACTACTGCAGGACATCATACCTCCCAACTTTGGAAAAGAGACAGATTATACGGAAGGACAAACAGTATATCGAGGAGGCGTGGAAACCAGAAATACATACAGAACCAGACACAATCAGGACAACTGGAGAAAGGATGGCCCTCAGTCCAAAGATGCCCTTAAGGTAATCAATTTAACTGATAAAACTTTTTCTAATGCTCAATTGGAAGTATTGCAACTGGGTCTATACTTTTCCCCTGTTGCAAATTTTGATCTGTTTACAGGGATAAAGGATATACAATTATGTGGGCATAAGCTATTACTGAAAAACTATTTTGCCAGAAAGGGATCGGGTGAACTCGCCGGTTTCTCCATGGAGGAACAGGATGCAATTAGAATCCTGGAATCCCTACTGGCAGAACAAGACTCAGATAATTCAATCAAATTTCCATCACACATTAAGAAAAAGTCAACCACCTTCCCACCTTTGCGGCCTGTCCCACTATAGAGCTATTCGTTAAAATGGTAACCCAGGAATTTAGAACTTTACCATCTAGAAGGACCCATGATAATTTAAATGAGTGCCAGAGATGAGCTCCTAAAGAATTACAAACAATAAGAGACATAGTGATAAAACAGGCCGACAAAGGTGGTAATGTGGTGATTTGGTCTACAAAAGCATATGAGATAGAAGCCCACAAACAACTCAATGATAAATCTTGTTATACCAAACTGGAGGGGAATCCCACTACAAGATTTAACATGGAGCTAATTGCATTACTCCAAAAAGCATATGATGAAGGGACCATCCCTAAATCTATTTTTGAGGGTCTCATCCAAGAACATCCTTTTATACCAACTATATATTTTGTACCTAAGGTACATAAAGATATCAAATGCCCCTCAGGGAGACCCATAGTGTCTGGAAACAATAGTTTGTGCAAACCTGTCTGTGAGTTTCTGGACCATTACCTCAAAAAGAGTGTGATTACACTGCCTTCCTATATTAGGGACTCTACAGAATTCCTTAACCTATTGGAGGACTTGATTATGGAAGCTGATATGATTATGGTCACCATAGATGTCCAGTCCCTCTATACATCTATAGCCCCTCAGAATGGAATACGGGCGGCCGAATTCTATTTGAGAATGTCGGATATGGACAGTCAACTGGTGGATCTCCTCCTCACATTACTGAAATTTGTTTTAAATCATAATTACTTTTTGTTCAAGGACTGCTACTACCTCCAGGAGAGGGGGACCGCAATGGGGGCGTCTTGTGCGCCCTCATATGCCAACCTCTTTCTTGGGTGGTGGGAGCGGTCTATTGATATTCCATCTACTTCATCTGGCGCAGTCCATATGTGGGTGCGTTTTATAGATGACGCATTTATGATTTGGGAGGGCGAGATCCACCAGTTGAAACAGTTCATCGAGGAACTCAATAATAACAAGCTTAACATCAGGCTCACTTAAACGTACAGCAAAGAAAGCATTGAGTACCTTGATGTCAGGGTGTCGAAGTGGTCTGATGGAACACTTCTAACGGATGTCCATCGGAAGAAAACTGCCGTCAATTCTCTACTCAGTGCAAGGTCCTCCCATCCGACACAGACAATTAGAGCTGTGCCTACAGGTCAGTTTCTATGTGCTAAACGTATCTGTTCCACCAATGCTTTACTTGAAAGCCAAGCGGATGACCTAAAAAGGCGTTTTCAATCTCACCATTACAGGGAGGACTCTATACAAAAAGGCTACATGCGAGCTAAAGAAACCCCTTGATCCCAGCTCTTCAAGACAGTCACCAGAAATGAAGATGAAAAGGTAAGATACATTACATCATACCATGCACAATGGTGAGAGATGACGAAAATCATAGAGCGATACTGGTCTATCCTTTTATCTGATAGTGACCTGATGCCCATTCTTACCACAAAACCAGCAATAACCCCTAGAAAATAAAAAACAATAAAGCATCTAGTCGTGCACAGCCACTATACCCCACCCCCCAGTAATTTCTTTGGAAATACTAGGGGTCCAAAATGGGGATCATATCCCTGTGGGGATTGTGGAGCTTGTGCACAAATAACAAAATCATGTGAATTCTTTACTTTTAACAACACGGTGACTTACAAGATCCTACATTTCAATAACTGTCGCATGACTGGAGTTATTTACTGGACCATATGTCCTTGCGGGCTCATATATGTGGGCCTAACGTCTAGAGAGTTCAGGGTGAGAATAATGGAGCATATCAGAGACATCAAAAATGCCATTAAGGCCACAGGCAAAGAAGAAGTGGAGGCTCTGAAGAATATTCCCAAGCATTTCAGAGAATTCCATGGTAATAACTGGAGACTCCTTAAATTCAGGGGGATTGATAAAATCTGTTTAGGGACCAGGAGTGGAAACTACAAAAATATCCTTGCTCAAAGAGAGGCAAAGTGGATCACCCTTTTGGATACAGTTAAACCCAAGGGGTTGAACGATGTAATCAGCTTTAAACCCTTTTTGTAGTTTTCATACTTACTCATGGGAAACTGTGACTGTTTTAACCTATCCCTATCACTGCATTTTAAATGTATATCATATTTGTTATGTTTTATTCAACAGGGCAATGATGATTGGCATCAAAATCTGTCAATTTGAATCTGGATAACATCATTGGACCACATAACGCCACCTTTAAACAATTGTATAGCTTAGCAGCATATTATATAATTATTGGGCCTATTTGTGTATCTAAGGCACAATTATATTAATACTACTGTCTATGTCTATTGCAAACCGGTTCTATATGTTTAAAATTGACTTAATGTATATCCTTTATGTTTGTAAACGGTTTGCCCTCACTTCTGCCCATATCTAATATGTCTGCTACAGCTGCACTGTGTGTGCGTGCACCGCCCGTTTCACCTCCTCTCTCCCCGTGCCTCCTGGTGTCCAATCAGATTCACACATTGCGTGCATGTGCAGTGTGATTTCCGGGACCCCGGGCGCCGCAATGGGCAATGGAGAGACCGGACGGCGTGCGCCGACATACACAGGTTTAGTACATCTGTGGTCCATAAATAGTGCCCTCCTCACTGTCCCTGCACCTCCTGGATGAAGCCTGCGGCGAAACGCGTTGAGGTGCAGGGCAGTGTGGTCGTGACACTTATGGCAACAGCGGGTCGGTATGATCTGACTATATATGAATGGTGGTGACTGGCCTTTGATGTTTATTATATTGATCCCACTGACTAATGGGCTATTTGAGTGGATTCATTCAGCCCAATCACCCTTATACATACGATAATGCTATTGACAGTGGGATCGCTATAAGTGTGCAACACAGGTCAGATCACTTGATCTATGAAGTTTGCTCTCAATTTGTCATCCTGATCCCAATTACTGTATATTCCTGACTGTTTGGTTAAATCCATCCAATGCATTAAAATTATATGCACTAACTGCTTGATTGAATTAACCTCCTCCTCTACTGTACTGTATTTATGAATAATCAGTGCATCATGAAGCATATATACAAGTATTTTCGTATAAGTGTGCATTTATAATGTGATCTGGTTACCTTGTGATGCTGTTATGTAAACTGTAATGTGACCATTCTGCATACTCGCCCAGCCATAAATCGTAGATCAGGATTGTATAATTGACAACGCTGCCCTGGTTAGTTTTTATTCACAGCCTTGCACATGATTTTAATTGACACTGTCTGACTATTTGTGTGTTCTAACTATAATGAATATAAATAAAGATTTGTTATATAACTTTTTCTACATACATGTGGTTGTCTAATCTTTAGACCTGATACGTCTAATAGTGACCAGTGGTCATTTGTAAGTAAAATGTCATGAGTTGGGATCATGGTCAAGTATAAATATATTTGAAGATTTATGTACCATAATGGATCTTGTCTTTCAATTGATGGATAAATTATGCTACATACACCATGGCAAATTTTGACCACGTCCCTAGCCACACCTCAAGTCACAACTATTTGCCATTCCATCTACCCTGGCCGGAGAGATCTCAGCAAGGCAGTTGCAATGAGGTATATTCAGCAGACGCCCGAGACTGAAGGGAGTAGAACTAAATCCAAGACTCTCCCACTGCATTCAGAACGGGATTAGAAATGAGCTGATCGATTCATGTGAATCTGATCCAGGGCAGTGGTACCTGGTGGCTGGGCAGGAGGCTGTGAATCCCTTACCTTCTGGTGTCCCTGGCTTGGCCTTTGATATTCCAGAGCTGGAGTAACGTCATCTGTGTGCTATGTTCATCTCTAGTTAGGACCCCTGGATTTATTTTTTGTTCATTCATTCATAGTCGTAGCAGCCCGATCTTTCTCATTTTCACTTAGTCTTCACTAAATGAAATGTTGAGGGTTTTTTTGTGTCAGTAAGACAGTGTTCACACATTACATAGATATTGTTTTTTTTATTTTCTGCAGGTGTCTGTGCCAAACTACACAATAACAACCTTCTCTGATTACACTGGTTAACACAAAAATAATTATCAGCAAAGGTAATATGTCTGTTTTATGGAGTCTGATGTGCTGATTCCAAAAATATGCTTAGTTTTGCTTTATCACATAAAGTTTCTGAGATAGAAATATTTTTGTTTTTACAATATTTCTGCATTTTCAATGTATGCTGGGCCCCCCATGTGATATGTTCAAGTTGTTCAAATGGTCTACGTGATCGGTTGAATATGAGGAAAGTGGCTATGCCATTTGCTGTTCCCATGATTTGGAGTGAACTCAAAAATCATAGTGATGACTGCTACTTTTGTTTTGTCAAACTGCAGGGTTTTTCTACAAAGAACAAACATGAGATTAATTAGCCTGAACTTGAATCTGCAATTAGGCTAGTTCCACATGATGGTACCTTGCGCGTAGAGATGAGCGATGTTCGATTCGAACCATTCGCCAATTTCAAATTCGAGTGAATTTTGAATTTGGGCGGTGTTCGAGTCGTTCGACGAACTCGAACGATTTGCTTCAAGTTCGGCCGTTCAAGTTACTGTTCGATAACGGTTCGATCACCAAAAGCGTGGCTTTTCACAGTAAGGCTATGTGCGGACGTTGTGTATTTGCATGCGTCCTGCATCCCCAGCACAATCCCTCTCTCTTTCCTACTCACCGATCATGGGCGCGGTGCTGCACAGCTGTCACAAAGCTCCGGGGGCTTTTCCTCTTTTGAAAATGGCTGGCACTCATTATTCAATCTGGTATTTCCTGCTTTCTCTGCCCACCGGCACCCATGATTGGTTGCAGTCAGACATGCCCCCACGCTCAGTGACAGCTGTCTCACTGCAACCAATCACAGCCGCTGGCGGGTCTATATCGTGCAGTAAAATAAATAAATAAATAATTAAAAAAAAAAAACTGCGGTTCTCCCCAATTTTGATACCAGCCAAGATAAAGCCACACAGCTGGAGGCTGGTATTGTCAGGATGGGAGCACCACGTTATGGGGAGCCCACCACCCAAACAATATCAGCCAGCAGCCACCCGGAATTGCCGCAACCATTACATGCGACAGTCCCGGGACTCTACCCGGCTCATCTCGAATTATCCTGGTGCGCTGGCAATTGAGGTAATAAGGTTAGGTTAATTATGACAGGCGTCTCCCCGAGATACCATCCATGATTAACGTGTAAGTGAAAGTAAATAAACACACACAACGAAAAATCCTATATTTGGAATAAAAGACAAAAAAATACCCTCACTTACCTCTTTATTAATCCCCAAACAACAATCCAGGTCCGAAGTAATCCACACGACGCTTTCAGCTCTGCTACATGAAGCTGACAGGGAGTGCCGTAGAACACGAGCGCTCTGTGTCAGCTCCAGGCAGCAACTGACGTGAGCCGCGCTGTCACTGGAGACTTCACTCAGGTAGTAGTGCCTGCGTGTGATCTCTCTCTTCCCTTCTCTTGTCTTCTTTTTTCTTCTCTTCTCTTCTCTTTTCTCTCTCTCTTCTCTCTCCTCTCTCTCTCTCTCTTTTCTCTCTCCCTCTCTCTTCTCTCTCCTCTCACTCTTCTCTCTCTTCTCTCTCTCTTCTCTCTCTCTTCTCTCTCTCTTCTCTCTTCCCCCTCTTTCCTCTCCCTCTTCTCTCCTCCTCTCTCTCTCCTCTCTTCTCTCTCTCTCTCCCTCCCTCTCTTTTCTCTTGTCTCTCTTTTTTCTCTCTCTTTTCTCTCTCTTTTCTACCTCTCTTTTCTCTCTCTCTTGTCTCTCTTTTCGCGCTCTCAGACCTGGCGATGATCAGCTGATGCGGTCACCTGACGGAATCAGCTGACACTATAAGTCGAGCGGTGAAGCTAGCTTTTTACCGCATGGCCGGCTAAACTATCAGCTGCTGCTGTCGTACAGGAGTCTGCACAGAAGTGTCTAGTTTGTTTTGTTTTTTTGCACTGATCGATCAGCTGATTGGATAAAACCCATTTATACAATTAGCTGCTGTGTCATGTGATTCAGGCCCTTGAACATGACACATCATCTGATCGCTTTGCCTTCCAGTAAACCGATCAGATGATATTGGATCCGGATTGGACAGCACGGGACCCTTGACCAAGGATTACTGCGGAGGGGGGTTCTTTATTTCAATAAACATGGAGTCACTAATTGTGTTCTGTTTTATTTCTAATACAAATATTTTTCTGTGTGTTGTGTTTTTTTATATGTTCTAGAAATTCATGGTGGCCATGTCTAATAATGGCGTGACACCATAAATTTCAGGCTTAGGGCACGTTGATAATATACAGCTAGCCCTAACGCAATTATTACCCAGCGAGCCACCTATCACCAGGGCAGCTGAGGAGTTGGATACAGCGCCAGAAGATGGCGCTTCTATGAAAGCGCCATTTTTTGGGGTGACTGAGAACTGCAATTCTCAGCAGGGGTGCCCAGAAAGCTTGGGCACCCTGCGCTGAAGATTCCAATCCCCAGCTGCCTAGTTGTACCTGGTTGGACACAAAAATTGGGCGAAGCCCACGTTATTTTTTTTTAAATTATTTCATGAAATTCATGAAATAATTAAAAAAAAAGGGCTTCCCCACATTTTTGGTTCCCAGCCGAGTATAAATAGGCAGCTGGGGGTTGAGGGCAGCCCGTAGCTGCCTGCTGTACCTGGCTAGCATACAATAACATGGCGAAGCCCACATAATTTTTTTGGGAGGCAAAAAACTCCTGCATACAGTCCTGGATGGAAAATGGAGGGGAGCCAGCACTGCTTATGAGTGGCATGCAACAATGAAAAAGTAAAATGTGTAATATTCACAAATTCATTCCTACTGTAACAATTCAATGAGATTTTTGGCAAATAATTGATCAATGATTTGAGCCCCCCTGCCCCGTCACGACAAATCTCTATAAGGGGGGTCCCTACACTACAGTTATAATATACATACGTACCATAAGGTCTCGTGTAATGCTCAGGACCATATGAGAACATCACCTACCTGAGAAGTGTCAGAACCGCCCCCATGCTGCAAGGGCTGACAACTGCGAGTAGAAGGGCAGTCCAGGTGCTAGTGCGTGCGGCAGAACCACACACACCAGCACAATGTCAGAACTAGCCCCCACAGTGTCAGACCAGCAGACATGGATGAAGGGCGGAACAGCCCCAGGCAGGTGGTGCTTAAGTAATAATGCCTATGGAACAGGAGGCGGTGGCTGTATGTGAACAGGCACCAACATAAATTTTGCTGGCAGCATGGGAGCGGTTCAGACATGTCTCGGTTAAGTGGTGTTTTCATATGGTCCTGCTCATTATATGAGACCTTATGGTACATAGTAATTTATAATATAGCGTTAGGGACCCCCCTATAGAGATTTGCCGTGACGGGGCAGGGGGGCTCAAATCATTGATCAATCATTTGCAAAAAATCTCATTGAATTGTTACAGTAGGAATAAATTTGTGAATATTACACTTTTTATTTCTTCATTGTTGCATGCCATTCATAAGCAGTGCTGGCTCCCCTCCTTTTTTCGTTTACTGGTCAGGTGGTTGACCGCCACCATGCCGTGCACGCCCAGTGTGGTTTGCAAATTCCTTCTGTCGCCATCAAAATTCAGTTTGGTGCTTGCTCACACACAGCCACCGCCTCCTGCTCCAAGGCATCATTATTTAAACACCACCTGCCTGAACCTTGTTGTGCCCTCATCCATGTTTGCTGGTCTGGCACTGTGAGGGCCAATCCTGACTAGAGATGAGCGAACCGGTCGCGGTTCGGCTCGAGGTCGGTTCGCCGAACGGAGGTCCCGTTCGAGTTCGGTTCGTCGAACGTTCGACGAACCGAACTCGAACTGCAATAGGAAACAATGGCAGGCAATCACAAACACATAAAAACACCTAGAAAACACCCTCAAAGGTGTCCAAATGGTGACAAACAACTGACAACACAAACACATGGGAAAGTGACAAGGACATATACTCATGCGAAAACAAAAGAGCTGGACAAGGAAAAAGAGGAGGAGACACAGATATAGGCATGGCACGCCCTTCTAAAATCATGTTAAACACCGCAAGGTGACTCCAAGCGGAGTCTCCCTTTTATCTAAAAATTGGGCCACACACACACCCACCCCTTCAGTGGCAGCTCTTGTGCCCCAGTTGTACACTTCACAGCTAGATTTGCATCAAGCACATTCAAAAATACGCCATACTTAACCATCCCCAGGATGACACCGGGGTAGGTAGCAAAGTCTTTCCTGATCCCAGCTGTATGCATCTTGAATCATTTTTTAAAACAATGTAAGCAAGGATTACTCCAAGCGGAGTGTCCCTTTTTTCCAAAAATTGTGCCCCACACACACCCACCCATTCAGTGGCAGCACTTGTGCCCTAGTTGTACACTTCACAGCTAGATTTGCATCAAGCACATTCAAAAATACGCCATTCTTAACCGTCCCCAGGATGACACCGGGGTAGGTAGCAAAGTCTTTGCTGATCCCAGCTGTATGCATCTTGGATCATTTTTAAAAACACTGTAAGTAAGGGTTACTCCAAGCGGAGTCTCCCTTTTTTCCAAAAATTGTGCCCCACAGACACCCCATCAGTGGCAGCACTTGTGCCCTAGTTGCAAACAGGATGTTTTGATTTGCATCAAGCACATTCCAAATCCACAAGCATTTACTCTCCCCAGGATGACAAAGGGGTAGTAAATTCCTTGTGGATCCATGACTTGTTCATTTTGATGAACGTTAGTCTGTCCACATTGTCACTGGACAGACGCGTGCACTTATCTGTTACGAGGGGGACCCGGGGAAGCGTGCCAAGATGGGAAATGGACAGCTTCCGCCGGTCAAGGTCCACTGTGCGGTGTAAGGGACCGCCTCTATGGTGGGTGAAGAGTGAGCGGGTTGCTGCTAGCGATCGTCTGGAATGTCACAGACGATCTATGTACACCGATCTGCCCTAACCCGTGAGGGTTGTATGGCACGGATCTCATGGCTCAGTGTACCTGTTGCACGGGGAAGCACAGAGGTGCCCACGCACGTGTGCCAGTGGAAGTCACGAGAATATGGCACGAGGGTAGCACAGAGGTGCCCACGCACGTGTGCTTTCAATAACCAGGTGAGTCCGGTGGAGACTTGAGGAGCTCACCTGGGACAGGAACACGGCCTGTTGAAGGGGATGCTGCCGGAGCAGCAAGGCAGGAACACGGCCTGCAAACCAGGGGCTGCCTAAGCAGCAAGGGCCAAGCCCACATAAGACAGTAATGCCTGAGCAGTGGCGTGGCAGCACGCTGCCAGACATCCAAACATAGAAGGACGGTCGCGCGCCGCCATGATGGCAGGAGGAGCTTTTAAGGAGGTGTCGTTCCACCCAAGGGCGGGCGCGAGGCGGAGATGACGGACTTGACCCAATCAGGGTCCACGACGTCCCAGCCTGGCCAGTCAGGATTCACCACATCACCAGCCTTGTCATCAAGCCGTGTGACGTCAGTGGGCGAATCAGAACCCACCACGCATTGCACATGCTCACCCTCCTGCCTCTGGGAAATTGAGGCGTGATCCTCGGTCTCACAATGTGCAGAGACAACGGAAGTCTCACTGCTTCCCTGAGCAGTAAACCTCTGCACATTGCGCAGCCTCGCAGACCTTCGGGGCTGCTGAGCAGGAGAGTCTGCGGCAGGCCAGGAATGGGAGACCGCTTCACTCCTTGTAACAGGAGAACCACTAGGTGTCACCCTTCTGCTGACTCTCTGAGAAGTTATCTCCTGCACACTGCGCAGTCTGGCAGACCTTTGGCGCTGCTGAACAGGAGTGCTCGTGGCAGGCAAGGAATGGGAGACTGCCTCAGTCCTTGCCTCAGGAGAGCCACGAGATGTAACACTTATCTGTCAGCACACACCCAGCAGCACTGAAGACACGTTCAGAGACAACGCTGGCAGCTGGACACGACAAAATCTCCAAGGCGTAACTGGAGAGCTCTGGCCATTTTTCAAGATTTGAAGCCCAAAATGAGCAAGGCTCCATTTGCAAAGTCATGGCATCGATGTTCATTTGGAGATACTCCTGTATCATCCTCTCCAGCCGTTGACTATGTGTCAGACTTGTTGTCTCAAGTGGCCTTGCAAAGGAGGGTCTAAAAAAATTATGAAAAGATTCAATAAAATTGCTGTTACCAGCACCAGATACGGTGCTACTGGTACGGGTAGACTGTTGGAGATGACGAGACCGTCCCATGTTTGTCAAGTTACAACTGGGAGATTCACTCCCTGCACCTGCACGGTTGTTTGGTGGAAAAGCTGAGCTAAGATCGAGTAACAGCTTCTGCTGATACTCCTGCATATGTGCGTCCCTTTCTATGGCTGGAATTATGTCACAAAATTTGGACTTGTACCGGGGATCTAATGGTGTGGCAAGCCAGTAGTCATCATCACTTCTAATTTTGACAATACGAGGGTCATGTTGGAGGTAGTGCAACAAGAAGGCACTCATGTGTCTTGCGCAGCCATGCGGACCAAGTCCACGCTGTGTTTGTGGCATAGAGGTGCTAACCGTTCTTTCTTCCTCTGACATCTCCCCCCAACCTCTTTCAACTGAAATTTGACCAAGGTCTCCCTCATCCGCTGAGTCTTCCATGTCCATGGACAGTTCGTCCTCCATTTCGTCATGTTCTCCTGCACCTTCCTCAACATTTCGCCTGCTACCATGCGCCCTTGTTGATCCCTGTCCCCCATGGTCCCATGCCTGCCGCGTTGGTGATGATGAACGTCTGGACCTTGGTGATGTTGTTTTCCCTTGCGCATATGAATCCTCCTGTAGTTCCTCCCCTTCCTGTTGTCCCACACCCTGACTCCGAATAGTGTTTAGCGTGTGCTCCAGCATGTAAATGACTGGAATTGTCATGCTGATAATGGCATTGTCAGCGCTAAACATATTCGTCGCCATGTCGAAACTGTGCAGAAGGGTGCATAGGTCCTTGATCTGAGACCACTCCATCAGGGTGATCTGCCCCACCTCTGCATCTCGTTGGCCCAGGCTATACGTCATGACGTATTGCACCAGGGCTCGGCGGTGTTGCCACAGTCGCTGTAACATGTGGAGAGTCGAATTCCAGCGTGTCGCCACATCGCATTTCAGGCGATGAACCGGCAGGCCGAAAGACTTCTGGAGCGTCGCTCAGCTGCGGCGGTTGAACGGCGGAAGTCAGCAGACAGTTTTCGTGCCCTGGTCAGAAGGCCATCTAGGCCGAGATAGTGTGTTAAAAATTGCTGGACAACAAGGTTCAACACGTGAGCCATACAAGGCACGTGTGTCAGCTTGCCCTGGCGAAGGGCCACACCCAGGTTTGCAGCATTGTCGCACACGGCCTTACCAGGCTGCAGGTTGAGTGGAGACAACCATTTATTAAACTCGGACCGCAGAGCTGACCACAACCCCTCAGCTGTGTGACTCTTATTCCCAAGACATGTCAAGCTAAAGACCGCCTGATGCCTGTGCGCTCTGCTGCCAGCATAGTAATGAGGGGTGCGTGATTCCTTCTGCGCAGTGAGAACGCTGGTGGCCTGACCAGGCAGGCTTGGGGCGGCGGTAGAGGACACAGATGAAGTGGAGGAGGCAGAAGCAGTGGCGGAACTTGGACAGACAGAGGATTGACACAAGTCGTGGGGACGGCAAGACTTGTGCAGCAGACCCTTCACCATCTATCACCATAGTTACCCAGTGCCCAGTCAGCGACATGTAATGTCCCTGTCCATGCTTACTGGTCCAGGTATCGGTGGTGAAATGCACCCGTTCACACACAGAGTTTCTAAAGGAAGCAGTGATGTTATGTGCGACATGCTGGTGTAGCGCTGGGCACACCTTTCTTAGAGAAGTAGTGGCGACTTGGCATCTGGTACTGGGGCACAGAGACAGACATAAGGTCTCTAAAATCTTGTGTGTCCACCAGGCGGAAAGGCAGCATTTCGGTAGCCAAGAGCTTACAGAGGGATAGAGTCAACCTCTTAGCTTTGTCATGGGTCGCAGGAAATGGCCTTTTATCTGTCCACATCTGAGGGACAGAGATCTGGCTGCTGTGTGTAGACGGTGTTGAGTAGGGTGTCCCTGGAAAAATGCAGGTATGGGAGGAAAGTGCAGGCGTAGACATGATGTTGCCTTCATCCAACGTTGGTGCTATCGATGTCTGAGAGAGCTGTACACACGCACTTGTTTCCCCTTCCAAACCAACTGACGACCTACCAAGCAAACTGCCTGTTGCGGTTACAGTGGTGGAAGTTGTGCGTGGAAAACCAGGTGTGACAGCTGTCCCCACAGTCCTAGAAGATGAAGAGCGCGCGGATGCACTGGAAGGGGCAGGCCGTGGATGGTTCGCTCCGCTAGGCCGCATTGCAGCATGGTGAGCTTCCCACTGGGACCTATGATATTTATTCATGTGACGATTCATGGAAGAAGTTGTCAAACTGCTGAGGTTTTGACCTCTACTAACAGAATCACGACAAATTTTACACATCACATAATTTGGGCGATCTTTTTCTATGTCAAAAAAGGACCAGGCTAGGCAAGGCCTAGAGGGCATGCGACCTGCTGAGCCCCCCCGACTAGTGCTCAGAGGCAGAGTGGTGGCTGATGATGCAGTTGTAGACGTGCTACCAGTGCTCCGACTCTGTCCAGGAAGGTGCAAGGTAACTTCGTCGTCGGTTGCATCCTCCTTACACCGCCTCTGTTGACCTCCTCGAGTGCCTGACTGTGGGTTGACAGTAGGTGGGATCTAGAACTTCATCATCAATTGTTGTGTTTGCACTCCCCTCACCCTCAGACCGAGCCTCTTCTTGCCCTGACCGAATATTTAAGTTGTCATCCCAATCTGGTATCTGCGTCTCATCGTCATCAGTATGTTCCTCATTGTCTATAACCACAGGTGTTACAGTTTGTGACAAAGGGTCAACATTATGCTCAGAAACCTAGTCCTCACGGCCTGAATCAGAGTCTCAAAGGTTCTGGGCATCACTGCAGACCATTTCCTGGTCTGTACTCACTGTAGCTTGGGAGCAGACCTCTGATTCCCAGGCTATAGTGTGACTGAACAGCTCTGCAGACTCAGCCATCTCAGTTCCACCATACTGTGCAGGGCTGATGGAGACTTCAGAGCTCGGAGAAAGCAAGTTTGATTGGGATGACAACTCAGAGGACTGGTGTTTTTTGGATGCGGTACTTGAAGTGGCTGAGAGGGCACTTGTTGGACCACTTGAGATCCATTCAAGCATTTTCCTTTTTTGGCCATCATCTACCTTTGTTCCTGTTGTTTGTGTCCGTAAAAAAGGGAGCATATCGGATTGTCCACGGTAAGTAGTAGACATCTTACTTTTGCTGGTAGATGGTCTATCTTCAGCAGATGTTAATGGAGCTTTGCCACCTTCCCCACGGACAAACCCTTTTTTTCCTTTTCTACCACGCCTCTTCCCTTTTCCACCAGCATCTGTCATTTTGCCACTCATGTTGATTGCTACAAGATTGTGCACTGAAAATGTGGTAGTAAAAATTGAGAGGTGGTGTAGATTGCAGCGGTGGTCTAGCTATATTAACAGCAGAATAATAAAGAATAAATATCCCTGACAATGCAACTACGGCCCTTAAACTGGCAGCATAAATTGCTAGTATAATGGCTTAGTAACAATGAGTTTGAGTGTGCAATGCAGGCAGACGTGCTGCAAATATCTTTGCACTAGTGGGACTATACAGAAGTCCAATACCCACGTTTAGGATGCCACTAAGTTCACACAGTGTTTGCTAGCATAATGGCTTAGTTATAATGAGTTTGAGTGTGCAATGCAGGCAGACGTGCTGCAAATATCTTTGCACTAGTGGGGCTATACAGAAGTCCAATAGCCACGTTTAGGATGCCACTAAGTTCACTCAGTGTTTGCTAGCATAATGGCTTAGTTATAATGAGTTTGAGTGTGCAATGCAGGCAGACGTGCTGCAAATATCTTTGCACTAGTGGGACTATACAGAAGTCCAATAGCCACGTTTAGGATGCCACTAAGTTCACTCAGTGTTTGCTAGTATAATGGCTTAGTAACAATGAGTTTGAGTGTGCAATGCAGGCAGACGTGCTGCAAATATCTTTGCACTACTGGGACAATACAAAAGTCCAATAGCCACGTTTAGGATGCCTCTAAGTTCACTCAGTGTTTGCTACTATAATGGCTTAGTAACAATGAGTTTGAGTGTGCAATGCAGGCAGACGTGCTGCAAATATCTGTCACGCTCCCCGGGTCCTCTGCTCCACTCCCCGGGTCCTCTGCTCCGCTCCCCGGGTCCTCTGCTCCGCTCCCTGGCTCACCTGCCACGCTTCCCGCTCTCCAGCCTCCGGTGTCCGCGCTCCCCAGGCCTCCTGGTCCCCGCTCCCGGCGCCCGTCGGCTTCCCAGTCCCTGGCCGGCTCTCCTGCGTCCTCCACTCAGCTTCCTGCCATGGCTTCTGGCACCCGGGCCGCGCGCATGCGCATTAGGGCGCACGCGCGGTCACTGACCCTTTCTTAAAGGGCCAGTGTCCACTGACAGGAAATGAGGCACACAGGTACAGGGTATAAAGGGGGTTAATGTCCAAGGGAGCGGGGCCTGTTCTTCGTGTTTTCCCAAGCTAGGAGTCAGGTCTCCTTGTGTTCTGTGAGATACTTACCTCTCTGTCTTCTAGAGCCGATCCTGCATCGCCATCCGGTTCTGCTGTGTCTCGAACCCCGAACGCTGCCCATCTGCCATCCTGACAGTCCGTACCATCTCGGTTCCCTGCGGTGACCCGTCATCTTGCTCCAACGGTTCCGGACCCCGCCTGACATCATCTCGGCTTCCGAACCTGAGCTCCGTCACCCGGACCACCATCAGTAACCTCGTGGTCCCAGGGACTTCTCCATTGTGTTCCAGTGCACGGACTGTCCTGCTACCTAAAGTGCTCCGGCTACCGGACTCCTTTCCCTCATCGGGGAGTTCGGCCCAGTGGATCCACCTCCCGGGTCTGCCCGTCCATCTGGACCTAACAGTAAGAACAGGCCATGGATCCCGCTGCAGCACTAGCAGCCGTACAGGAGGAACTCCAACGCCAGCGTGAGACTCAGACCCGCATGTTGCAATTCATGTCTTCTGTGGACGCCCGCCTGAACACGCTACAAGAGGCAGTTACGTCTTCAGCATCCCGGGCTTCCACTAGTCAATCCACGGCTCCAGCTCCCGTGGCGACATTTTCAGATACTTCCAGACTTCGTTTGGCCTCACCACCCCGGTACGCCGGAGACCCCAAGACCTGCAGGGGATTCATAAACCAATGCTCCCTCCAGTTCACGCAGCTGCCACATTTGTTTGCCTCCGACCAAGCCAAGGTCGCCTTCATCATGTCTCACCTAGAGGGCGAGGCACTGGCGTGGATGAACCCCTTGTGGGAGAAGGAGGACCCTATGACCAAGAACCTCCAGGAGTTTCTGCAGGCCTTTCGCAGCACCTTTGACGAACCCGGATGCGCCTCCGCATCTGCTTCATCTCTTCTCCGGTTACGTCAGGGACCTCTGACGGTGGGTCAATACGCCATCCGTTTCCGCACCTTGGCTTCAGAACTCGGGTGGAATAACGAGGCCCTAACCGCCGCCTTCTGGGAAGGTCTCTCAGGTCGAATCAAAGATGAGCTGGCTGGACGTGACGTACCGTCCACCCTGGACGCCCTGATTACCCTAGCGACTCGAGTGGACATACGCTTTCAGGAACGGTCCAAAGAGGTGTCCCGTGAGAGACATCCGGTAAGACATTCCTCTCCTCCACAGAAGCCCGCCGTACTCCAGTCAACGGCCTCTGGTGTCTCCGTCCATGAGCCCATGCAGATCGACCGTGTACGACAGTCTGAACAACGTCGAGCAGAGCGGCTCGCCCAGGGTCTCTGCTTCTACTGCGGAGAGGGCACACACCTGCTACGCGCCTGCCCAGAAAGACCGGGAAACTCCAAAGCCTAGGGTTGGTAGGAGAGGCCACCCTAGGTGCTGGGACTCTCTCAGACCCAGTTACATGGACTGTGCAAGTGACAACGGGAGAGACGTGGTTTTACGGCTGAGGCGTACCTCGATTCTGGGGCAGCAGGCAATTTCATCCAGCAGGCCACTGTGGACAAGTACCAGGTGCCTGTTACTCCACTCGCCAAACCTCTGGTGATTGCTTCTGTGGATGGGAGACCCCTCTCTGACACCATCTCCTGGATCACCAAGCCGCTGGAACTGCGTATCGGTGCTCTGCACACCGAGACCATCGCTCTCTACGTGCTCCCACATATGTCACATCAAATCCTGCTGGGCCTTCCTTGGTTGCGGACACACGAGCCTTCCGTCAGCTGGGGCACTGGCGATATCACTCGATGGGGGTCTTCTTGCCATGAGACCTGTCTGAAGACCATACAACCTATCCGGCGACCTCCGGTTCCCGAGTCCCTACCGGGACTGCCCTCAGCCTATTGGTCCTTCGTGGACGTCTTTGATAAGAAGGAGTCCGAAGTACTTCCGCCACATCGTCCATACGATTGTGCCATTGACCTGCTCCCGGGAACTACACCACCTCGAGGACGGATATATCCACTGTCTCCAGCCGAAACAAGGGCCATGTCTACGTACATCACAGAGAGCCTGGCTAAGGGATTCATTCGGAGATCCTCCTCTCCTGCTGGAGCAGGCTTCTTCTTCGTAAAGAAGAAAGAGGGCGACCTACGCCCATGTATAGACTACCGGGGATTGAACCTAATCACCGTAAAAAACAAGTACCCCCTGCCGCTCATCCCCGAATTGTTTGATCGGCTCAGAGGAGCTCGTGTGTTCACCAAGTTGGATCTTCGGGGTGCCTACAACCTGGTCCGTATCCGCTCAGGGGATGAATGGAAGACCGCGTTCAACACGCGCGATGGACACTATGAATACTGCGTGATGCCCTTCGGCCTGTGTAACGCACCAGCAGTCTTCCAAGAATTAGTGAACGATGTGTTCCGGGACCTTCTCTACGTCTGTGTGGTGGTATATCTGGATGACATCCTTGTCTTCTCTCCGGACCTCCAGACCCATCGAGAGAACGTGCAACAGGTTCTACAAAGACTAAGAGAGAATCGTCTGTACGCCAAGTACGAGAAGTGCGTCTTCGAACAGTCTTCTCTCCCCTTCCTGGGTTACCTCATCACCGATACCGGACTGCAGATGGATCCAAAGAAGGTCTCTTCCGTTCTCAACTGGCCTCCTCCTTCTGGACTGAAGGCAATCCAACGCTTTCTGGGATTCGCCAACTATTACCGCCAGTTTATTCCTCACTTCTCGGCTCTGACTGCTCCTCTTTCCGCCCTGACCAAGAAGGGGGCTAATCCCAAGGACTGGTCACCTGCGGCCGACGCCGCGTTTGGCTCTCTTAAGCGAGCCTTTGCCTCCTCTCCTGTACTCCACCGTCCAGAGTTAAACCGCCAGTTCACCTTAGAGGTGGATGCCTCCTCCTCGGGAGCCGGAGCAGTGCTCATGCAGAAGTCCTCCTCCGGGAAGATGGTGACTTGCGGTTTCTTCTCCAAGAGCTTCTCTGCGCCTGAACGCAACTACACCATCGGTGACCGAGAGCTATTAGCAGTCAAACTGGCTCTGGAGGAATGGCGCTATCTTCTGGAAGGAGCAGTGTACCCCGTCATTATTTACACGGACCACAAAAACCTGGAATACCTGCGGACTGCTCAGCGACTGAACCCACGGCAAGCCAGGTGGTCCTTGTTCTTTGCCCGGTTCGACTTCCAGCTCCATTTCCGACCCGCGAACAAGAATGTACGCGCTGATGCCTTGTCTAGGTCTTTCATGCCCATGGAGCAGGAGGAGGAGACATCCCAACCCATCATCTGTCCTAGTAAGATCATTCCGGTGGCTCCTGTCACCCTGGCCCAGATACCGCCTGGGAAGACCTATGTCTCCGAGACCGACAGGAAAAAAGTGTTACACTGGGGCCATGCCTCGAAAACAGCCGGTCATGCAGGTCAGAAGAGGACATGGAGTGCCATTGTACGTCATTACTGGTGGCCATCCCTTCGCACGGACGTCGCTGCTTTTGTCTCTGCCTGCTCCTCCTGTGCCAGGAACAAGACTCCCAAACACCTGCCATATGGCCGTCTTTTGCCTCTGCCCATACCGTCAGTTCCCTGGCAACACATAGCGATGGACTTTATTACAGACTTGCCATTATCCTCCGGACACACAGTCATATGGGTCGTGGTGGATCGGTTCTCTAAAATGGCCCATTTCGTTCCTATGGCTGGACTGCCCTCTGCCCAGGAACTCGCGGACGCCTATATACATCACATCTTCCGCTTGCATGGCTTTCCATCACACATAGTGTCCGACAGAGGAACTCAGTTCACCTCCCGCTTCTGGAGGGCTCTCTGTAAACATCTGGGAGTGACTCTGGACTTTTCTTCGGCCTACCATCCTCAGTCGAACGGCCAAGTGGAACGGGTCAATCAGATATTGACCTCTTTCGTACGTCACTACGTCAACGCCCATCATGATGATTGGTCCACGCTTCTTCCTTGGGCTGAATTCTCCCATAATCACCACGTCAGTGAGTCCTCCTCCAGTTCTCCCTTCCATGTCGTCTACGGACTTCAGCCGTCTGTCCCATTGCCTGTATCCTCTTCCTCGGACATCCCTGCTGCTGATGCAGTACTCCGTGACTTTACATCCATTTGGGACTCAGTTAAGGCCTCCCTTGCACCTGCATCCCTGCGGATGAAGAGACACGCGGACAAGAGACGTCTGGATCCTCCGTGTTTCTCTCCGGGAGATCTCGTCTGGCTTGCTTCCAAATACATCCGATTGAAGATACCATCCTACAAGCTGGGACCTCGCTACATCGGACCGTTTAAAGTCCTCGGCAAGATCAATGAGGTCTCCTACAAGCTACGGCTCCCGGCCACGATGAGGATACCCAACTCCTTCCACGTGTCTCTGCTCAAGCCGGTTGTCCTTGGTCCCTTCTCCGCTGCCGCCAGTCCGGCCCCTCCTCCTATTGCTGAGGACGACATCTATGCGGTAAGGGATATCGTGGCCATGAAGACCGTACGAGGTCGACAGTTCTTCCTGGTAGACTGGGAGGGGTATGGTCCTGAGGATAGGTCCTGGGAGCCCAGGGAGAACGTGGGCACTCCTCTGATCCGTGCCTTCCTGTCCCGGTTGCGGGGAGGGGGGAGTGGGGGGGGGTTGTACTGTCACGCTCCCCGGTTCCTCTGCTCCCCTCCCCGGGTCCTCTGCTCCGCTCCCCGGGTCCTCTGCTCCGCTCCCCGGCTCACCTGCCACGCTTCCCGCTCTCCAGCCTCCGGTGTCCGCGCTCCCCAGGCCTCCTGGTCCCCGCTCCCGGCGCCCGTCGGCTTCCCAGTCCCTGGCCGGCTCTCCTGCGTCCTCCACTCAGCTTCCTGCCATGGCTTCTGGCACCCGGGCCGCGCGCATGCGCATTAGGGCGCGCGCGGTCACTGACCCTTTCTTAAAGGGCCAGTGTCCACTGACAGGAAATGAGGCACACAGGTACAGGGTATAAAGGGGGTTAATGTCCAAGGGAGCGGGGCCTGTTCTTCGTGTTTTCCCAAGCTAGGAGTCAGGTCTCCTTGTGTTCTGTGAGATACTTACCTCTCTGTCTTCTAGAGCCGATCCTGCATCGCCATCCGGTTCTGCTGTGTCTCGAACCCCGAACGCTGCCCATCTGCCATCCTGACAGTCCGTACCATCTCGGTTCCCTGCGGTGACCCGTCATCTTGCTCCAACGGTTCCGGACCCCGCCTGACATCATCTCGGCTTCCGAACCTGAGCTCCGTCACCCGGACCACCATCAGTAACCTCGTGGTCCCAGGGACTTCTCCATTGTGTTCCAGTGCACGGACTGTCCTGCTACCTAAAGTGCTCCGGCTACCGGACTCCTTTCCCTCATCGGGGAGTTCGGCCCAGTGGATCCACCTCCCGGGTCTGCCCATCCATCTGGCCCTAACAATATCTTTGCACTAGTGGGACTATACAGAAGTCCAATAGCCACGTTTAGGATGCCACTAAGTTCACTCAGTGTTTGCTAGTATAATGGCTTAGTTATAATGAGTTTGAGTGTGCAATGCAGGCAGACGTGCTGCAAATATCTTTGCACTAGTGGGACTATACAGAAGTCCAATAGCCACGTTTAGGATGCCACTAAGTTCACTCAGTGTTTGCTAGTATAATGGCTTAGTTATAATGAGTTTGAGTGTGCAATGCAGGCAGACGTGCTGCAAATATCTTTGCACTAGTGGGACTATACAGAAGTCCAATAGCCACGTTTAGGATGCCACTAAGTTCACTCAGTGTTTGCTAGTATAATGGCTTAGTTATAATGAGTTTGAGTGTGCAATGCAGGCAGACGTGCTGCAAATATCTTTGCACTAGTGGGACTATACAGAAGTCCAATAGCCACGTTTAGGATGCCACTAAGTTCACTCAGTGTTTGCTAGTATAATGGCTTAGTTATAATGAGTTTGAGTGTGCAATGCAGGCAGACGTGCTGCAAATATCTTTGCACTAGTGGGACTATACAGAAGTCCAATAGCCACGTTTAGGATGCCACTAAGTTCACTCAGTGTTTGCTAGTATAATGGCTTAGTTATAATGAGTTTGAGTGTGCAATGCAGGCAGACGTGCTGCAAATATCTTTGCACTAGTGGGACTATACAGAAGTCCAATAGCCACGTTTAGGATGCCACTAAGTTCACTCAGTGTTTGCTAGTATAATGGCCTAGTTATAATGAGTTTGAGTGTGCAATGCAGGCAGACGTGCTGCAAATGTCTTTGCACTAGTGGGACTATACAGAAGTCCAATAGCCACGTTTAGGATGCCACTAAGTTCACTCAGTGTTTGCTAGTATAATGGCTTAGTAACAATGAGTTTGAGTGTGCAATGCAGGCAGACGTGCTGCAAATATCTGTCACGCTCCCCGGGTCCTCTGCTCCACTCCCCGGGTCCTCTGCTCCGCTCCCCGGGTCCTCTGCTCCGCTCCCCGGCTCACCTGCCACGCTTCCCGCTCTCCAGCCTCCGGTGTCCGCGCTCCCCAGGCCTCCTGGTCCCCGCTCCCGGCGCCCGTCGGCTTCCCAGTCCCTGGCCGGCTCTCCTGCGTCCTCCACTCAGCTTCCTGCCATGGCTTCTGGCACCCGGGCCGCGCGCATGCGCATTAGGGCGCGCGCGGTCACTGACCCTTTCTTAAAGGGCCAGTGTCCACTGACAGGAAATGAGGCACACAGGTACAGGGTATAAAGGGGGTTAATGTCCAAGGGAGCGGGGCCTGTTCTTCGTGTTTTCCCAAGCTAGGAGTCAGGTCTCCTTGTGTTCTGTGAGATACTTACCTCTCTGTCTTCTAGAGCCGATCCTGCATCGCCATCCGGTTCTGCTGTGTCTCGAACCCCGAACGCTGCCCATCTGCCATCCTGACAGTCCGTACCATCTCGGTTCCCTGCGGTGACCCGTCATCTTGCTCCAACGGTTCCGGACCCCGCCTGACATCATCTCGGCTTCCGAACCTGAGCTCCGTCACCCGGACCACCATCAGTAACCTCGTGGTCCCAGGGACTTCTCCATTGTGTTCCAGTGCACGGACTGTCCTGCTACCTAAAGTGCTCCGGCTACCGGACTCCTTTCCCTCATCGGGGAGTTCGGCCCAGTGGATCCACCTCCCGGGTCTGCCCATCCATCTGGCCCTAACAATATCTTTGCACTAGTGGGACTATACAGAAGTCCAATAGCCACGTTTAGGATGCCACTAAGTTCACTCAGTGTTTGCTAGTATAATGGCTTAGTTATAATGAGTTTGAGTGTGCAATGCAGGCAGACGTGCTGCAAATATCTTTGCACTAGTGGGACTATACAGAAGTCCAATAGCCACGTTTAGGATGCCACTAAGTTCACTCAGTGTTTGCTAGTATAATGGCTTAGTTATAATGAGTTTGAGTGTGCAATGCAGGCAGACGTGCTGCAAATATCTTTGCACTAGTGGGACTATACAGAAGTCCAATAGCCACGTTTAGGATGCCACTAAGTTCACTCAGTGTTTGCTAGTATAATGGCTTAGTTATAATGAGTTTGAGTGTGCAATGCAGGCAGACGTGCTGCAAATATCTTTGCACTAGTGGGACTATACAGAAGTCCAATAGCCACGTTTAGGATGCCACTAAGTTCACTCAGTGTTTGCTAGTATAATGGCTTAGTTATAATGAGTTTGAGTGTGCAATGCAGGCAGACGTGCTGCAAATATCTTTGCACTAGTGGGACTATACAGAAGTCCAATAGCCACGTTTAGGATGCCACTAAGTTCACTCAGTGTTTGCTAGTATAATGGCTTAGTTATAATGAGTTTGAGTGTGCAATGCAGGCAGACGTGCTGCAAATATCTTTGCACTAGTGGGACTATACAGAAGTCCAATAGCCACGTTTAGGATGCCACTAAGTTCACTCAGTGTTTGCTAGTATAATGGCCTAGTTATAATGAGTTTGAGTGTGCAATGCAGGCAGACGTGCTGCAAATGTCTTTGCACTAGTGGGACTATACAGAAGTCCAATAGCCACGTTTAGGATGCCACTAAGTTCACTCAGTGTTTGCTAGTATAATGGCTTAGTTATAATGAGTTTGAGTGTGCAATGCAGGCAGACGTGCTGAAAATATCTTTGCACTAGTGGGACTATACAGAAGTCCAATAGCCACGTTTAGGATGCCACTAAGTTCACTCAGTGTTTGCTAGTATAATGGCTTAGTTATAATGAGTTTGAGTGTGCAATGCAGGCAGACGTGCTGCAAATATCTTTGCACTAGTGGGATTATACAGAAGTTCAATAGCCACGTTTAGGATGCCACTAGGTTCACTCAGTGTTTGCTAGTATAATGGCTTAGTTACAATGAGTTTCAGTGTGCAATGCAGGCAGACATGCTGCAAATATCTTTGCACTAGTGGGACTATACAGAAGTCCAATAGCCACGTTTAGGATGCCACTAGGTTCACTCAGTGTTTGCTAGTATAATGGCTTAGTTACAATGAGTTTCAGTGTGCAATGCAGGCAGACGTGCTGCAAATATCTTTGCACTAGTGGGACAATACAGAAGTCCAACAGCCACGTTTAGGATGCCAATAGGTTCACTCACTATTTGCTAGTATATTGGCTTAGTAACAATGAGTTAGAGTGTGCAAAGGGCAGGAGGGTACAGTGGCAGGGTTGTGGGTCTCTGGGTAGAGGAAAGGAAGCCTGCCTTTCTATCCCTCCTAATGGGGAAATGCAGCGAGGAAATCCCTGACCTTAGCTACACAGACGCTGTCATCTTGTGTAGCTGTTAAACTCTGTTTTAAGGACCTGTCACCTATGGCTCTCTGACCCTGCCGGTATGAGCCCTTAAAAGGACTGATAGAAAGTGCTATCCCTAAGCTGTCCAGCGCTGTGTATGGAGCGTATACAGCAGTATCAGCGATAGGAGCTGCGCCAGTGATGTCTGACACCAAGGACGCAGAAGGCAGATAATGGCGTGCTGGAGGAAAATGTCAGGTTTTATAATGCAGGGACATGTGACATGGACATCCTATCACACATGCCGTTGCTTCTCTGGCTAAAAGTCCACTTAGCTGTGTGTGTGTCTGGGATTGGCTGACATGCTGGCCCGCCCCACTACACGCGCTCGCTTAGGTTAGGAAGACAATAAAAAAAAAAAATTATACATACAGCAGTGATCTGAAAGCGCTGTTCCCGCACACTATACACTGAAATGTCATAATAGTGTGAATCACAGAGTGACTTACACTATTACAGCGGAAAGCCAGTTGGAATTAGCTGTTTTTTTGCTGCTAGAACCGTTCTCGAACGTAACTAGAACTATCGAGCTTTTAGCAAAAAGCTCGAGTTCTAGTTCGATCTAGAACAGCCCCCAAAATCACTCGAACCGCGAACTGGAGAACCACGAACCACGAACCGCGCTCAACTCTAGTCCTGACATTGTGCTGGTGTGTGTAGTTCTGCCACACACACTGGCACCTGGGCTGCCTTTATTCGTGGTTGCCAGTCCTGGCAGCATGGGAGCGGTTCAGACATGTCTCGGGTAAGTGGTGTTTTCATATGGTCCTGCTCATTATATGAGACCTTATGGTACAATAATAATTTATAATATAGCGTTAGGGACCCCCCTATAGAGATTTGCCGTGACGGGGCAGGGGGGCTCAAATCATTGATCAATCATTTGCAAAAATTCTCATTGAATTGTTACAGTAGGAATGAATTTGTGAATATTACACTTTTTATTTCTTCATTGTTGCATGCCATTCATAAGCAGTGCTGGCTCCCCTCCTTTTTCGTTTACTGGTCAGGTGGTTGACCGCCACCATGCCGTGCACGCCCAGTGTGGTTTGCAAATTCCTTCTGTCGCCATCAAAATTCAATTTGGTGCTTGTTCACACACAGCCACCGCCTCCTGCTCAAAGGCATCATTATTTAAACACCACCTGCCTGAACCTTGTTCCGCCCTCATCCATGTTTGCTGGTCTGGTACTGTGAGGGCCAGTCCTGACATTGTGCTGGTGTGTGTGGTTCTGCCACACACACTGGCACCTGGGCTGCCTTTATTCGCGGTTGCCAGTCCTGGCAGCATGGGAGCGGTTCAGACATGTCTCGGGTAAGTGGTGTTTTCATATGGTCCTGCTCATTATATGAGACCTTATGGTACATAATAATTTATAATATAGCGTTAGGGACCCCCCTATAGAGATTTGCCGTGACGGGGCAGGGGGGCACAAATCATTGATCAATCATTTGCAAAAAATCTCATTGAATTGTTACAGTAGGAATGAATTTGTGAATATTACACTTTTTATTTCTTCATTGTTGCATGCCATTCATAAGCAGTGCTGGCTCCCCTCCTTTTTTAGTCCTGGATGGAGTATGCTGAGTTTTATAGTTCTACAGCTGCTGTCTGCTGTCTGTCTGTATGGAGGAGAGCAGACAGCAGCTGCAGCAGAACTACAAGGCTCAGCATCCTTCATCCAGGACTGTATGCTTGAGGGACAGGCAGGGGGAGCAGAACTGCAAGGCTCAGCATTAGTGATGAGCGAGTATGCTTGTCACTACTCGGTACTCGCACGAGTAGCACTGTACTCGGGCTACTCGGCGGGTACCGAGTAATTTCGCGATACTCGTGCTGTACTCGTGGTCTTCATCCCTGCACGTTGGCGCTCTTTTGAGAGCCAGCCCTCATGCAGGGATTGGCTGGCAGACCACTGCAATGCCACAGCCCTGTTAGTTGTGGAATTGCAGTGATTGGCCGGCCTGCACAGCGTGACCGAGCCTTTATACCGGCGGGCGCGCTGTGCTCTGCACACAGCCATCTCATAATCCCTGCTTTCCCCGCCCACAGGCGCCTATGATTGGTTGCAGTGAGACACGCCCCCACGCTGAGTAACAGGTGTCTCACTGCACCCAATCACAGCAGCCGGTGGGCGTGTCTATACTGTGCAGTAAAATAAATAAATAATTTAAAAAAACGGCGTGCGGTCCCCCCAATTTTAATACCAGCCAGATAAAGCCATACAGATGAAGGCTGGTATTCTCACGATGGGGAGCGGAGCCCCCCAGCCTAACAATATCAGTCAGCAGCCGCCCAGAATTGCCGCATACATTAGATGCGACAGTTCTGGGACTGTACCCGGCTCTTCCCGATTTACCCTAGTGCGTTGGCAAATCGGGGTAATAAGGAGTTAATGGCAGCCCATAGCTGCCACTAAATCCTAGATTAATCATGTCAGGTGTCTCCCCGAGAAACCTTCCATGATTAATCTGTAAATTACAGTTAAAAAACACACACACCCGAAAAATCCTTTATTAGAAATAAAAAACAATAACAAAGTCCCTCATCACCAATTTATTAACCCCGACAAAGCCCTCCATCTCCGGCGTAATCCACGGACCTCCAGCGTCGCGTCCAGCTCTGCTGCATGCAGGTGACAGGAGCTGCAGAATACACCGCCGCTCCTGTCAGCTTCATACACAAAACGTGCGTTTTGGACATCGGAGTACCACACAATGTTTTTACATAAAATCTTTCATGTAATAATCTCAAAAAGTAACATACACCAGCTTTATCTCACTATTGGGTATGTGCCCTTAACATTTCCACCATGAAAATTCATTTTGGTGTCATTTTGGAAGGTTTTCTGGTGAGTCCGTAAAAATGGCGTAAAACTCGGACAAAATTGTTCACAGCTGTGACTTTTGAGTGATAAATGCTTCAAGGGGTCTTCCCCATGCTGTTGCCATGTCATTTGAGCACTCTTTTGAGACTTTTGTGACATTTTTAGGGTTTCTACATGCTGCCGGGGGTCATTTCAGAAAAATACTCGGGTCTCCCATAGGATAACATTGGGCTCGGTGCTCGGGCCGAGTACACGAGTATCTTGGGATGCTCGGCCCGAGCCTCGAGCACCCGAGCTTTTTGGTACTCGCTCAACACTACTCAGCATACTTCTTCCACTAGTGTATGCGGGAGAGCAGACAGCAGCTGCAGAACTACAAGGCTCAGCATACTCCATCCAGGATTTCATGCAGGAGTTTTTTGCCCACCAAAAAAATGATGTTAGCTTTGCCATATTTTTGTATGCTAGCCAGGCTGCCCCCAACCCCCAGCTGCCTATTTGTACCCGGCTGGGAACTAAAAATATAGGGAAGCCCTTTTTTTAATTATTTCATGAATTTCATGAAATAATTAAAAAAAAAACAACACGGGCTTCGCCCCATTTTTGTGTCCAGCCAGGTACAACTAGGCAGATGGGGATTAGAATCCGCAGCACAGGTTGGCCCAAGCTTTCTGGGCCCTTCTGCTGCAAATTGCAGTCCGCAGTCACCCCAGAAAATGGCACTTTCATAGAAGCGCCAACATCTGGCGCTGTATCCAACTCCTCCAGCTGCCCTGGTGATGGGTGGCTTGCTGGGTAATAATGGGTTAATTCTAGCTTTGTTTTACTAGCTAGTATTAAGCCAGAGATTCTTAATGTCAGGCAAGTTTGACCCAGCCATTAAGAATCTCCAATAAAGAGTTAAAAAAATGACACCACACAGAGAAAAAATACTTTAATAGAAATAAATACACAGACACACTTAGAGACTCCATGTTTATTACTCCTTCCCACCCCTCCACGATCCTGGTCTTCTGTCTTCTTTCTCCTTCAACCCATGCAGCTCTGCTACATCAGACAGCACTGCATGCAAGGAAGATGCTGCTGCTCCTATGCAGTCTAATCACTTAGTGAGTGAGCAGAGGCTGCGGGTTTTAAGCGGTGATGTCACCGCTGCCACCATTGCTATAGTAATCTGACAGACAAGTTACTATAGAAACAGTGATCTCCGATCACCTGATTCCTGGTGCCGCTATTCACCGGTTGTGGCATCCAGTCCCTGCATGTGGGCTGACTCTGTAAAGAGCGCCAACATGCCGGGACGGGGAGTTGACCATGTGCCCAAGCATCTCGCCGGTACATGGAGATGCTCAAGCGAGCACCACGTACAGGAGAGATGCACTGACAGGACCTAGCATGACATCTAGCCATGTGACCAGTCTGTAGCCAATAAGATAATAGACACGTGACTGGTCACATGCTATGGCGACATCACGGAAGGTCCTATCATCAGTGCTGGTTACCGGGAGGGCGCAGCGATGATCGGAAGGAAAAGCGGCGGGAGACAGAGTACAAGACGCATCGCGGGGACCTGTAAGTATAATGGCAATGTTTATTAACTGTATGTGTATATGTATAATGTGTTTGTATGTGTTTGTGTTTGCCTGCCATTGTTTTCAATGGGGTTTCAAAGGTGTTCGTCGAACGTTCGTCGAATGTTCGCCGAACTGACCTGCCGTTCGACGAACCGAACTCAAACACTAGGGGGGTGGCTTAACACTACTTGCGAGTTCCTGTACCACCATTGTCTGGATTGGATGAAAATGAAGTAGAATATGAAGGCTATGGAGCTGAAGCTAGTGGCTAAGATATGGAGACCTCAAGTCAAGATGATTATGTACCTGATGGAGCAGCCAGAATGCTTTACTCAACATAAACTAAATGATCTCATCAGAGACCTTTCTTTGTCAAAAAATAAAGGTGAACTTTTTGCATCTAGGTTGAAACAGAAGAATTTTCTTCATTATGATGTCAAAGTGTGTTATTACCAAAACAGAACACTTTAACACAATGTTTCACAGTTGATGGACTAATGGTGTACTGTAACAATGTGAGGGGCCTATTTGAAGAACTGAATGAAGAGTATTTTGTTGCAGAGTGGCGATTGTTTATTTACTCATCCCAGAGAAGTTTGAAAGCAGTGTTGCTTCACAATGGAAAAATGAAACCATGAATCGCTATTGCTCACTCATGTTATCTAAAAGAAAGTTATGAAAATCTGTCAGTTGTTTTGGATGCTATGCAATATAAGCAGCATCAATGGAATATCTGTAGATTTGAAAGTGATTGGTCTGCTAGTAGGAATGCAAGGAGGTTTCACAAAATATTGTTGCTTATTGTGTTTATGGGACAGTAGAAATACAGTAGAGCATTATGTTTGTTGTGATTGGGGACAGAGAAACATCTATGCTAAAGGGAGAGACAATCTTCAGCATAATCCTTTAGTTGCTCCAACAAAAATCTTTCTTCCTCCACTACATATAAAGTTGGGATTGATTAAAAAGTTTGTGAAAGCCATGGCAAAGACAAATTTACAAGGGTTCAAGTACATTTCACAGAAATTCTCCAGCATTTCACTAGTGGAGAACAATCAGGCTCAACTAGCAAATCGAAGGCTGAGGTATCTTCATGTGCCGAAGCCACAACCATATGCGAATCCGCTGAAAAGATGACCACAGAGGGCTAGGGGATCAGGCAGAGAAGCCTCCCAGATAAGGTCCTTGAACAATGGCTCAGGGCACTGTGTGTGAGATGCAGGGCATGAGGGTGAAGCCAGAGCAGGATGATGACCAGGAAAGAGACACAGAAAGGGACACCGGTTTTGTGCCTCTGAATTACCTGGGGATCGACTGGATCCTGTAACTGTAGGACTCAGCACTCCGAGGGCAGCATTATAATTTGGAACTGACAACTGTGAGTAAAGAACTTATGGCTGCATTCCGCTGTGTCCTGGACTCATTGTCTACACCGCCAGCCCTGCGCTGTCCAAATGCTTCATTGGCTAACAACTGCTTGCGGCTGCCTTGGGCCCAGCTCCACCTGTGGGGAGCTATACCATCTTAGCTGCATCACCATCTGCCCCAGCGGTCCCATCCAGCAGCGTCGGCTGAAGACCACAGGTGGAGTCACGATTCATCATTCCCCAATTTAATTAACAACACCGCCAGGGTCACGGAGTCAGACCCTGCCGCCGTGACCTCCCCCAAACAGAACCGTGGCCGGGTTTTGAGTGCCCCCCAGCACCGACTCTGGTGGGCGTGTCAACTTTGGCATCACAAACAGGATTTTGTGCCTGTTACAATGGGTATAGTGTACCTAGAGACTGTGTGAAAGACTGCGTAACAGTGTCTACCAAAAAGAACAGACACCATGTATATGGTGCGTCCTCCCTACATGGGTTGGCCTGCAAAACGGCGCAAAGAGCCGTGCCTGCCTACCGCAGAGGCTACAGATAAACAAAACTTATTAAATGGCTCAGGAGCCCGACCTCCCCAGGAAGCAGACAGAGGAGTAAGGGAGTGGACTGGAGCACCTGTGCAAGTGAAGGAGCTAGTGTATGTGATGACAAGCGGTGACCAGAATGACTTGGAGCATGGAGTGAAAACCATGGACTCCCCCAGCAGTCCAGAGGGGATACTGGTGAATCTGTCCACATTAGACCCAGACTTCATGGAGAAGGAAATACAGGAGCTCAGCTGTCTGCTGCTGGAGGTCCAGGTGAAGGCGGTAACGATATGGCAAGAGTTCCTGCTGGAGAAAGTGGTGGAAGGATGCGCAGCATCTAAACTGGCGATTGTTGCCCCAGTAAAAATTGTTGCCCCGGTAGCTGAGGACATTCTAGAGGGATCCCTAGCAGCCCCAAAGGCTCTTGCACCCGGTCAGGTCTCCCATTATTGGGGCTGGCACCAGGTGTCCAGCAGTGGGGAAGGACTAGTGTGCCCTTTACAGCCCATGACCGTACCACGGGGCATGACAGGAACGGGGACAGCCATCCCGTGGAGTGAGGAGAGAGAAGGCTGCAGGATTCCCAGTGCGGAAGTCATCAGAGAAGGAGCCCGATGCGCAATGCCCTGCAGCGCCGGTGAATTGTTTTGCCAGTGGCAGGTGGCCAAACTGTAAATAGAGCGGGAGGAACACCAGGCCCTGTGGGAAGCCATGGAGGCCAGTAATATGCAGGCCAAAAAGAGATTCTGTAAGTCCAGTCCAGTGCAATGGGGGCCACTGAGATGTGGAGCGGTGGTCCGATTTGACTTGGAGAAGGGCTGGGGTTTCATCAAGATACCCTGATTGCCCTCAGACAGTTTCGTTACTCGTCGGGATGTGGAATCACATTTGCAACAAGGACACCCCGACCATGACTTGGTCAGATACACACGACAAGAAGGTGAGAGAGGATGGTACACATTGGACGTAAAGAGAGCCCCCGAGCCCCAGCCCTGGTCGGTGTGTGGTCCGCGGGATATCAGTGATGCCAGAATAAAATGGACTTGTCTCGGTGGGAAGCACACAGACACGCGTGTATGCTGCATGGAAACACGTCAGTAAGAAATCGCTGATGTGTGCGAAGACCTATTGATTTAATGGGTCTGTGCATGTCCGTGATTCTGGTACGTACAAAAACTGCAACATACTACCAGAATCACTGACGTGTGAAAGAGGCCTAAAGAATATCCCTTTATATCTCCTTAGCTTTAATTTCCACAGAATTCCTTCTGATGCCCTGTAGACCATGCTTCAAGGGGGATCAGAGCTGTTTTGTTGGCATGAAAGGGATATACAGTTAGGTCCAGAAATATTTGGACAGTGACACAAGTTTTGTTATTTTAGCTGTTTATAAAAACATGTTCAGAAATACAATTATATATATAATATGGGATGAAAGTGCACACTCCCAGCTGCAATATGAGAGTTTTCACATCCAAATCGGAGAAAGGGTTTAGGAATCATAGCTCTGTAATGCATAGCCTCCTCTTTTTCAAGGGACCAAAAGTAATTGGACAAGGGACTCTAAGGGCTGCAATTAACTCTGAAGGCGTCTCCCTCGTTAACCTGTAATCAATGAAGTAGTTAAAAGGTCTGGGGTTGATTACAGGTGTGTGGTTTTGCATTTGGAAGCTGTTGCTGTGACCAGACAACATGCGGTCTAAGGAACTCTCAATTGAGGTGAAGCAGAACATCCTGAGGCTGAAAAAAAAGAAAAAATCCATCAGAGAGATAGCAGACATGCTTGGCGTAGCAAAATCAACAGTCGGGTACATTGTGAGAAAAAAGGAATTGACTGGTGAGCTTGGGAACTCAAAAAGGCCTGGAGGTCCACGGATGACAACAGTGGTGGATGATCGCCGCATACTTTCTTTGGTGAAGAAGAACCCGTTCACAACATCAACTGAAGTCCAGAACACTCTCAGTGAAGTAGGTGTATCTGTCTCTAAGTCAACAGTAAAGAGAAGACTCCATGAAAGTAAATACAAAGGGTTCACATCTAGATGCAAACCATTCATCAATTCCAAAAATAGACAGGCCAGATTTAAATTTGCTGAAAAACACCTCATGAAGCCAGCTCAGTTCTGGAAAAGTATTCTATGGACAGATGAGACCAAGATCAACCTGTACCAGAATGATGGGAAGAAAAAAGTTTGGAGAAGAAAGGGAACGGCACATGATCCAAGGCACACCACATCCTCTGTAAAACATGGTGGAGGCAACGTGATGGCATGGGCATGCATGGCTTTCAATGGCACTGGGTCACTTGTGTTTATTGATGACATAACAGCAGACAAGAGCAGCCGGATGAATTCTGAAGTGTACAGGGATATACTTTCAGCCCAGATTCAGCCAAATGCCGCAAAGTTGATCGGACGGCGCTTCATAGTACAGATGGACAATGACCCCAAGCATACAGCCAAAGCTACCCAGGAGTTCATGAGTGCAAAAAAGTGGAACATTCTGCAATGGCCAAGTCAATCACCAGATCTTAACCCAATTGAGCATGCATTTCACTTGCTCAAATCCAGGCTTAAGACGGAAAGACCCACAAACAAGCAAGACCTGAAGGCTGCGGCTGTAAAGGCCTGGCAAAGCATTAAGAAGGAGGAAACCCAGCGTTTGGTGATGTCCATGGGTTACAGACTTAAGGCAGTGATTGCCTCCAAAGGATTCGCAACAAAATATTGAAAATAAAAATATTTTGTTTGGGTTTGGTTTATTTGTCCAATTACTTTTGACCTCCTAAAATGTGGAGTGTTTGTAAAGAAATGTGTACAATTCTTACAATTTCTATCAGATATTTTTGTTTAAACCTTCAAATTAAACGTTACAATCTGCACTTGAATTCTGTTGTAGAGGTTTCATTTCAAATCCAATGTGGTGGCATGCAGAGCCCAACTCGCGAAAATTGTGTCACTGTCCAAATATTTCTGGACCTAACTGTATGTACTGTATATATGTTTCATAAAGTCTAAAACTAAATATGTGCAAAATAAGTACACCAAGAATATTGCCAGCGAAGTGTATTCTGTGCTTGTTGGCCAGTCTGAAAGCTTCAAGACTTGGATTTACTCTATGTATTAACATAGACACATAGGCGGGATTCAGCAAGCCATCAGACATTTTTCTCCCATCTCTTAGTGACATTTTAGTTTCAGGTGTCCTTCTTAAAAGATTGTGTAATGTTTATCTGGGCTTTTTTTAGGTCACTTTCCCCTAATAATGACATTTTGCACTGTCTTACTGAATGGATTAAAAGCATATCAGATTCAAGTACTGGCTTTTCCTCATGAAACAGATATGACAAATCAATAGGTCACAGTGGCATTATGTACCTCCACATAGACAGAAATGTAGCTGCAATAGAACATGTATGCAGAAATAGGGGATTACACAATGAAAACATATTTGCATAATCTAAAGCCTTAAAATGTTCTACCAGCCTTATTTATCATGTAAAAATCTAACGCATGGTAATCCTGATAAAATCTAACACATGGTTTATTTTCAATGGCTACTCATAAAATAGAAATAGAATAGAGAACTGCTAAACATGACAATCACAATACTAAGGATATTTGACATAGGACAGTAATTCCCTATTTTTTTTTTTAAACAATAATATAACAAAGGCAGCTTGAGAATTTTGCACTATAGTTCTTACAGATGGCATTTTACATTATTTAATTGCTTGACATTTGAAGGGTTATTCCAATTCCAGACATTTATTGTTACGGGGGGCTGTCTGATAATAAAACCTAAAGGAATGTCAGACAGTCAGGGTCCACCGTGCAAAGACTCTGCTGCAGACTATGGCAGAGGATAAGGGGTATATAAGTGTACCACTGTAAATAATGATAGCACAAGTGCAGAGTGCAATACCTCTGTTATACTCACAGAGGAATATAATTAGAAAATAAAGCAATTCCTCCCTTACTTGGAGGGTGTGTGGAATGGTCTCTGGTAAAGATCACAGAGACAAAAGCTGTTAGTGTGAAATGGCACCTACCTAGGTCCGTTCCTCTAGTGGTGCCAGGAGACGGACAGCAGCGTAAGCCGCACAAAGCTCCTACCTGCGTTCGCTCCACTAGTGTGCGAGGACACGAACCACTAGATATGGCACCTGCCTAGGTTCGCTCTTCTAGTGGTGCAAAAGAGACGAACAGCAGTGTAAGCCGCACGAAGCTCCTACCTGCGTTCGCTCCACTAGTGTGCGAGGACACGAACCACTAGATATGGCACCTGCCTAGGTCCGCTCTTCTAGTGGTGCAAAAGAGATGGACAGCAGCATAAGCCGCACAAAGTTCCTACCTCTGTTCACTCCCCTAGTGTACGAGGATACAAACAACTGCCAGACGCAGTGTAAGGAACGTTACCCTAGCGGCAACGTCCACCTACGAGTAGAATCACAAGGCCCAGCCGGACCATGTGCGTCAGGCACCTGCCTATGTCCGCTCCACTAAGAGGTAAGGATACGGACTGCAGCCGAAGCTGTAAGGTATAAGAACGCTACCCTGCCGGTAGCGCTCACCTAACATAGACAGAGAGATGCCTAGAGGAACGTGCACAGAGCGTCTACTCGCATGCATGAACCAAGAGGACTGAGCGCCGGGCGGCGTGCGTCAGGGTCTTAGATAGATTCTGTGCCTCATCCAAGATGGAGGACACCAGAGCCAATCCACTGCCAGAATGACAGCAATGACGTCACGCTGGCCTATCACCGAGCAAAGCGTCACAAGCACATGACCAGCGACCAATCGGCATAGAAGGTGTCAGAGACATGTGGCCACGTGTCACAAGCACATGACCAGTGGCCAATCAGCTTACAAGGTGTCAGAGACATGTGACCTCGTGTCAGCGATGATGTCACCCGCACATGTGCAATGGCTCCAAGATAGGACTTGGTCTCCAGTGCTTGCACATGTGCAGTAGCAAGAAATCCGGACAGTCTCCAGAGCCACAGCAACCGTAACAGTACCTCCCTCTCAAGGGCCCCCCTCCTGGCGACGCAGGTAATCGGCAACTAAGTCGGGAGCATGGACAGCCTCCTCAGGCTCCCAAGAGCGATGTTCCGGGCCATAGCCCTCCCAATCTATCAAGAAGAACCTGCGCCCTCTAACCATCTTAGAACCAACTATGGCTCATACCTCATAGCTAGAGCGAGAGGAATCAGAGGCAGGAGAGTGCACCTCACGAGCGTGAGGTACAATAGCCGGCTTTAGCAGTGAAACATGGAATTTGTCATGGATCCTAAGATGGACGGGTAACTTCAATTGGTAGACTACAGGATTTACCTGTCGAAGAACCTCATTCGAAGAACCTCATAAGGACCCAGGAAGTGAGGAGCAAATTTGACAGAGCTCACTCTAAGTTTCACGTGTTTTGCAAAGAGCCACACAAAATCCCCTGGAGAAAAGACAGGAGCCGGGCGACGAAACCAATCGGACACCGTCTTCATACGGTCCTTAGCTGCTTGGATCGACTCTTGAGTCCGATCCCAAACCTCTCTGGCATTAGTTGCCCAGTCGGCCACAAGAGGAGAAGGTGCAGCAGCGGGAAACGGTACCGGTACCCTAGGGTGTTGCCCATTATTGAGTACGAATGGTGTCTGCCCAGTGGCCTCAGCCAGCGAATTGTTAAGGGCAAATTCTGCCCAGGGTAGGAGGGAGGACCAGTTATCGTGGTTCTCAGCAACAAAGTGTCGAAGGTATATAATCATGGATTGATTGGTACGCTCAACCAAACCATTGGTCTCTGGATGGTATGCCGAAGAGAGATTCAACTCAATTTGCAGAAGGCTACAAAGATCTCGCCAGAAACTGGAAGCAAATTGCGGGCCTCTATCACAAATGATACGATCTGGCATCCCGTGAAGCCTAAAGACATGCTTGAGGAATAGTTTGGCTAGTACCCTGGAAGACGGGATTCTCGATAACGGTACGAGATGAACCATCCGGGAGAAATGGTCCGTAATGACCCACACAAATCTATGTCCCTGTGAACACGGAAGATCACCCACAAAGTCCATGCCTACCACCTCCCATGGTCTATCTGGCACTGGTAAAGGATGCAAGAGCCCAGCCGGTCTCTGCCGTAATGGACGGTTGTGAGCACACTAGTAGCAGGAACCGACATATCTCTTGACGTGGCTGGCTAAGTGTGGCCACCAATACCACCTCTCCAGTAACTCTCGTGTCCGCCTAATACCAAAATGCCCACCCACCTTTGAGGTGTGGGCCCACGACAGTATGTCATTCTGTCGATCAGGCGGCACAAAGGTCTTTCCCGGTGGGATTTGGTCTAACGTCACAGGGGAGAGCGTATGAAAAACCCTGGAGGGAAGGATAAGATCTCTTCCTGGGTAGAAACCATAGAGCGAGACAGGGCGTCTGCCTTGTTATTATTACTCCCAGACAGATAGTTGATGGAGAAGTGAAAGCGGGAGAAAAACAAGGACCAGCGGGCTTGGCGAGGATTCAGACGCTGAGCGGTTTGTAAGTATGTCAGATTCTTATGGTCTGTATAGACCTGGAAAGGATGTTTCGTTCCTTCCAGCAAGTGACGCCACTCCTCCAAGGCTAATCTCAGGGCGAGCAGTTCCCTATCCCCAATGGTATAGTTTCTCTCTGCCGGTGAAAAGGTTTTAGCAAAGAAGAAACATGGCCTTTTTCTACCTGCACCGTTCTTTTGATACAAGACCGCACCAGCACCCACTGAAGAGGCATCAACCTCCAAGAGGAAGGGCTTATTCTCATCGGGTCTTTGAAGAATGGGAGCAGTTGAAAAGTGTCTTTTTACTGCCTCAAAAGCCTGCGATGTCTCAGTAGACCAGACTTTTGGATTAGCACCTTTCTTACTCAAGGCCACCAAAGGGGCCACCAAAGTAGAGAAATGGGGTATGAACTGCCTGTAATAATTTATGAATCCTAAGAAGCGTTGCACCACCTTCAAGGAATGAGGTTCGGACCATTCCAGGACAGCAGAGAGCTTCGCAGGATCCATAGCCAGACCCTCTTGTGAGATAATGTAGCCCAAAAAAGGCAAGGATGACTGCTCGAATGCACATTTTTCAAGTTTAGCAAACAATGAGTGCTCCCTTAAACGGGAAAGGACACGAACGACATCCTGACGATGAGTCTCCAGATCAGGAGAAAAAATCAGGATGTTGTCCAGATACACCACGACGGAGGATAACAGTAAATTCCTGAACACATCGTTTACGAAGTCCTGAAATACTGCGGGTGCATTACATAACCCAAAAGGCATGACAAGGTATTCATAGTGACCGTCTCGGGTGTTAAAAGCGGTCTTCCATTCGTCACCCTCTCGAATTCGTACCAAGTTATACGCACCCCGCAGATCCAACTTCGAAAAAACCTGAGCTCCCCTCAGTCTGTCAAAGAGCTCCGAAATTAAAGGTAACGGGTATTTGTTCTTTATTGTGATTGCGTTGAGACCCCTGTAATCTATGCAGGGACGCAAATCACCCTCTTTCTTCCGAACAAAGAAAAATCCAGCTCCCGCGGGAGAGACAGACTTACGAATGAACCCCTTCTCTAAACTCTCTCTTATATAGGTCGACATGGCCTCCGACTCAGGTATCAACAGGGGGTAAACCCTGCCCTTAGGTGGAACCGAACCTGGGATAAGGTCTATGGCACAGTCATACGGCCTATGGGGTGGAAGAACCTCAGCACCCTGTTTGGAGAACACGTCAGCGAAATCCAAATAGGGTGTAGGTATGGGAGAGAGATCAGTTGATGCAACCGCAACGACCTTAGGTGGTAAGGGAAGACATCGGGACTGACATTTCAAACCCCAACTAATAATGCTGTCGGACTCCCAGTCAATGTGAGGAGCATGAGTCCGAAGCCATGGGAGACCCAGAAGGACGTCGTCTATACCCTTAGGCAAAACAAGAAAAGAAATCTCCTCTATGTGACCCTGAGGCAGGGAAAGGCACAAGGGAACTGTCCTCAATGTAATGGAGTCAGACAACATAGTCCCATTAACAACACGGACAGGAATAGGCGCCTCTAAAATGATAGCGGGAATATTGTGTCTCTTTACAAATCCTGAGGACACAAAAGTCCCGTCAGCTCCGGAATCCACAAAAGCCATAATAGTCCATGTATTCTCAGAGAATGAGAGCTGACCTGGGATACTACACTTAGAGGGTGCAGAAGACGTCTCTAGTAACCCCCCTCTAATGGTTACTAGGCCTGGGAGTTTCCCTGACGACTAGAACACTTGTTGGCATAGTGCCCAGCCTGACGACATACGTAACATATAGGAGGACCAGACTTGCGTAGTCTGGAGGACGTATGACCTAACTCCATAGGAGTGGGAGATGTTTCAGATGCTGAGGAAGATGGTAGTGGACCCTCAACAACTGAAATAGCCCGATGCTTAGGGCGTGAGGAAGAGACCTCGAGTCTACGTTCCCTATGGCGTACGTCGATCCTCGTTGCTACTGTAATCAAGTTCTACAGAGAAGCAGGGACCTCACGAGTAGCAAGGGCATCCTTGACATAGCCTGCCAACCCACTCCAGAAAATAGGAATCAACACCTTCTCTGGCCAATCTAGTTCTGCCACCAGAGTTCTAAAAAAAATGGCATAAGCACTAGTGGATAACGAACCCTGAGATAGATCTAAGAGTCTCAGGGCCGCATCATGGGTAACCTGCGGACCCATGAATACCGCTTTAAGAGCATCAAGAAAGTCTTGATGTCTCAGAGTAACCACATCAGATCGCTCCCATAAGGGAGTCGCCCATTCTAAGGCTTTGTCCTGAAGTAAGGAGATGATAAAGCCTACTCTGGACCTCTCCTTAGAGAAGCGAGAAGAATTGACCTCTAGGTGTATCTGACACTGACTAATGAAACCACGACATGATCTGGCATCGCCAGAATATCTGTTTGGCAGAGCAAGTCGAGGATCATATGCAGATGTCACCATGGTCTGAGGTTTATCCTCTATACTCTTGAGCCGCGACTCAAGTACTTGTATGTAATGGTGTAACTGCTGATATTCTGCCATAACTGCCAGACCCTTGGCTCAGTCCTAATGTTACGGGGGGCTGTCTGATAATAGAACCTAAAGGAATGTCAGACAGTCAGGGTCCACCGTGCAAAGACTCTGCTGCAGACTATGGCAGAGGATAAGGGGTATATAAGTGTGCCACTGTAAATAATGATAGCACAAGTGCAGAGTGCAATACCTCTGTTATACTCACAGAGGAATATAATTAGAAAATAAAGCAATTCCTCCCTTACTTGGAGGGTGTGTGGAATGGTCTCTGTTAAAGATCACAGAGACAAAAGCAGTGAGTGTGAAATGGCACCTACCTAGGTCCGTTCCTCTAGTGGTGCCAGGAGACAGACAGCAGCGTAAGCCGCACAAAGCTCCTACCTGCGTTCGCACCACTAGCATGCGAGGACACGAACCACTAGATATGGCACCTACCTAGGTCCGCTCTTCTAGTGGTGCAAAAGAGACGGACAGCAGCATAAGCCGCACAAAGCTCCTACCTGCGTTCGCTCCACTAGTGTGCGAGGACACGAACCACTAGATATGGCACCTGCCTAGGTCCGCTCTTCTAGTGCTGCAAAAGAGATGGACAGCAGCATAAGCCGCACAAAGCTCCTACCTCTGTTCGCTCCCCTAGTGTACGAGGATACGAACAACTGCCAGACGCAGTATAAGGAACGTTACCCTAGCGGCAACGTCCACCTACGAGTAGAATCACAAGGCCTAGCCGGACCATGTGCCTCAGGCACCTGCCTATGTCCGCTCCACTAAGAGGTAAGGATACGGACTGCAGCCGAAGCTGTAAGGTATAAGAACGCTACCCTGCCGGTAGCACTCACCTAGCATAGACAGAGAGATGCCTAGAGGAACATACACAAAGCGTCTACTCACATGTATGAACCAAGAGAACTGAGCACCGGGCGGCGTGCGTCAGGGCCTTATATAGACTCTGTGCCTCATCCAAGATGGAGAACACCAGAGCCAATCCGCTGCCAGAATGACAGCAATGACGTCACTCTGGCCTATCACCGAGCAAAGCGTCACAAGCACATGACCAGCGACCAATCGGCATAGAAGGTGTCAGAGACATGTGACCACGTGTCACAAGCACATGACCAGTGGCCAATCAGCTTAGAAGGTGTCAGAGACATGTGACCTCGTGTCAGCGATGAAGTCACCCGCACATGTGCAATGGCTCCAAGATAGGACTTAGGGGTACTTTGCACGCTGCGACATCGCAGGCCGATGCTGCGATGCCGAGCACGATAGTCCCCGCCCCCGTCGCAGCAGCGATTTCCTTGTGATAGCTGCCGTAGCGAACATTATCGCTATGGCAGCTTCACATGGACTCACCTGTCCTGCGACCGGCGCTCTGGCCGGCGACCCGCCTCCTTGTTAAGGGGGCGGGTCGTGCGGCGTCATAGCGACGTCACACGCCAGGCGGCCAATCGGAGTGGAGGGGCGGAGATGAGTGGGATGTAAACATCCCGCCCATCTCCTTCCTTCCGCATATCCTACGGAAGCCGCAGTTACACCGGTAGGAGATGTTCCTCGCTCCTGCGGCTTCACACACAGCGATGTGTGCAGCTGCAGGAGCGAGGAACAACATCGGACCGTCGCGTCAGCGTAATCATGGATTACGCCGACGCTACACCGATGATACGATTACGACGCTTTTGCGCTCGTTAATCGTATCATCGAGCCTTTACACACTACGATGTTGCATGCGATGCCGGAAGTGCGTCATTTTCAATTTGACCCCACCGACATCGCACCTGCGATGTCGTAGTGTGCAAAGCCCGCCTTAGTCTCCAGCGCTTGCACATGTGCAGCAGCAAGAAATCCGGACATAGTCTCCAGAGCCACAGCAACCGTAGCATTTATAGCATATCCACAGGTAATGCTAACGAGCAGTCAATTTCAGAATTTTCATAAAAATACAGAGTGCCACCAAAGCACACCAACCTCTTGATTCAAAGCAGCACAAAGCAGGCCCCATTCTTAGTGTAGGCATATGTTCCAACTTTTACAAAACAAAAAGAGCAAAGAACCATGAGGAGCGCCTATGGTCGTACCTCAAGCCAAACCAATTTACCATTTCTTTCTATCCTGGTGAGAGATGTAGAGAGGGCGGTGCAAGTGAGAGACATTCAGAAGATGGCAAACACTGCAGGACATAGACCCAAATTCTAGACTGTCTCACTGGCAAAAGAGATTAGCAGATTGATTCATGGAACTCCAGTTCAGCATTCAGATCATTGGTGCCTTTCAACTGGACAGGAGGCAGTGAATAGAGATGAGTGAACCTTTGGATGTTTGGTTCATAAAGTACATTCAAACCTTAAAAAAAGTTTAAACAAATTTGTGAATAATATTTGAGAGAAAAAGGCATATTGTGTACATGGAAAAAGTCTTAGAACTTAGAGTTCAACTATGAAAAATGGGAGCAAAATCAAAAGTGTTGTGTTTATATTTTTAGTCAGTGTATTGAATTGGAAATTTAGTGACTTTTTCAACACTTATTATTTTACCCGCTGTGTATATATACAAGAGTGGACATATCATTGGTGCAACCTGTGCAGCCGCACAGGGACCCAAGAGGTAAGGGTACCCATTCTACCTCCAAATCAGTTAGAATACAGTATTTTGATGAGCTTTTGGGCTGTAAAGAGCGCATATACTGTTCTTGCACAGTCCTCTTCTGTCTGTGTCCACCAATATATATATATACAGTTGAAACTATCTACAAAGACACATATCCATGTTTTTTTCACTATCTGACATGAAATTAGAATAAACCTTTTCCATTTTAGGTCAATTAGGATTACAAAAATTATTTATATTTGCCAAATGCCAGAATAATGAGAGAGAGAATGTTTTAAGGCATTTTTATTACTTTCTGGAAAGTCAAAAGTTTACATATACTAAAGGCCGCTTTACACGCAGCGATATCACTATCGATATCGATAGCGAGCGTAAACGCCCCCATTGGTTGTGCGTCACGGGCAAATCGCTGCCCATGGTGCACAACATCGCTTACACCCATCACACATATTTACCTGCCTAGCGACGTCGCTGTGGCCGGCGAACCGCCTCCTTTCTAAAGGGGCGGTTCATGCGACGTCACAGCGGCGTCACTATGCGGCCTTCCAATAGAAGCGGAGGGGCGGAGATGAGCGGGACGAACATCCCGCCCACCTCCTTCTTTCCTCATTACGGTCGGCCTCAGGTAAGGTGATGTTCCTCGTACCTGCGGGGTCACACATAGCGATGTGTGCTGCAGCAACGATAATCAGGAAAGGAACGACGCGTCAACGATCAACAAATAGGTAAGTAATTTTGATCGTTAACAGTCGTTTGTGCGTTTCACACGCAACAACGTCGCTAACAAGGCCAGATGTGCGTCACGAATTACGTAACCCCAACGACATCTCGTTAGCAATGTCGTTGCAGGTAAAGCGGCCTTTAGTGTTCTCTGCCTTTAAACAATATGGGACAAACCATATGATGATGTTATGTCTTTAGAAGCTTATGATAGGTTTATTGGCAAATGAGTTAATTATAGACACTCCTGTGGATGTATTTTAATGCTCATCTAAAATATTGCTTCTTTGTATAGCATCATGGGAAAGTCAAAAGAAATCAGCAAAGATCTCAGGAAGAGAATTGTGGACTTGCACAAGTCTGGTTCATCCTTGAGTGCAGTTTTCAGATACCTGAAGGTGCATCATTCATCTGTACAAACAATAACACTCAAGTACAAACAAGATGGGAATGTCCTATCATCATACCACTCAGGAAGGAGATGGGTTCTGTGTACCAGAGATGAACATGCTTTGGTCAGACATGTGCATATCAACCCAATAACAAAATCAAAAGACCTTGTGAAGATGATGGCGGAAGCTGGTAAAATTGTGTAATTTTCTATAGTGAAACGAGTACTGTATCAACATGAGCTGAAAATCCACTCTGCCAGGAAAAAGCCATTAGGGTACCTTCACACTTTAGCGATGCAGCAGCGATCCGACCAGCGATCTGACCTGGTCAGGATCGCTGCTGCATCGCTACATGGTCGCTGGTGAGCTGTCAAACAGGCAGATCTCACCAGCGACCAGTGACCAGCCCCCAGCCAGCAGCGACGTGCAAGCGACGCTGCGCTTGCACGGAGCCGGCGTCTGGAAGCTGCGGACACTGGTAACTAAGGTAAACATCGGGTATGGTTACCCGATGTTTACATTAGTTACCAGCGCACACCGCTTAGCTTTGCTCTCCTAGCTACAGTACACATCGGGTTAATTAACCCGATGTGTAATGCAGCTACATGTGCAGAGAGCAGGGAGCCGCGCACACTGCTTAGCGCTGGCTCCTTGCTCTCCTAGCTACAGTACACATCGGGTTAATTAACCCGATGTGTAATGCAGCTACATGTGCAGAGAGCCGGAGCCGGCAGCACAGGCAGCGTGAGAGCTGCGGAGGCTGGTAACTAAGGTAAATATCGGGTAACTACCTTGGTTACCCGATGTTTATCTTAGTTACAGCTTACCGCAGCTGCCAGATGCCGGCTCCTGCTCCCTGCTCGCTTTATTTGTCGCTCTCTCGCTGTCACACACAGCGATCTGTGTGTCACAGCGGGAGAGCGCCTTTGAAGAAAACGAACCAGGGCTGTGTGTAACGAGCAGCGATCTCGCAGCAGGGGCCAGATCGCTGCTCAGTGTCACACACAGCGAGATCGCTAATGAGGTCACTGCTGCGTCACAAAAAACGTGACTCAGCAGTGATCTCGGCAGCGAGCTCGCTGTGTGTGAAGCACCCCTTACTCCAAAAGAAACAGAAAAAAGCCAGATTAATGATTGCAAATGCACACAAGAACAAAGACCTTAATTTTTGGAGACATGTCTTGTGGTATGACAAAACTAATATTGAACTCTTTGGCCATAATGACCATCGTTACGTTTGGAGGAAAAAGGGAGAAGCTTTGAAGCCTAAGAACACCATTCAACTGTGAAACACATCATGTTGTGGGGTTGTTTTGCTGCAGGATGGATTGATGCACTTCACAAAATAGATGGCATCATGAGGAAAGAAGATTATGTGGCAATTCTGAAGCAACATCTGAAGACATCAACCAGGAACTTAAACCTTGGGTGGAAATGGGTCTTCCAAATGGATAATGACCCGTAGCATACTGCCAAACTGGTTACAAAGTGGCTTAAGTATAACAAAGTCAATGTTTTGTTGTGGCCATCTTAGAGCCCTGATTTCAATCCTATTGAAAATGTATGGGTAAAGTTAGAAAAGGAGGTGCAAGCAAGGCGACATACAAACATGGCTCAGTTACACCAGTTCTGTCAGGAGGAATGGGCCCAAATTCCTACCAACTATTGTGAGAAGCTTGTGGAAGGATATCCAAAACGTTTGACCCAAGTCATATAGTTTACGATACGGTACGATACGATATGATACGATACGATACAGTTTATTGATCCTGTGAGAAATTATGCTATCACAGCAGCACACCCTAAATAATAACATGAATTACTTAATTGACAAGACGGTAGAGTTGACAGAACATAAGGACAATGGTAGCAAATACTAATGAAATATATTTAAACGTTTGACTTTGCAGAAAGTAATAAAAATGCCTTAAAATATTCTATCTTTCTCATTATTTTGTCATTTGGCAAACATAAATAATTTTGGTTCCTAATTGACCCAAAACAGGAAAGGTTTATTCTGATTTCATTTCAAATAGTAAGAAAAACGTGCAGATGTGTCTTTTTAGACAGTGTATGTAAAATTCTGTAAATTCACATATGGCTTTATTCTATTTTAATAATTCTGCATGGCAACTTTCCTACGCATTTTATTTTCATCACATTACAGCACATACTGTAAATATCCAGATTCCTGTAAACTGTTGGAGATGATGTAGCGAGGATATTACTGAGCAGCAGTTGTCTGTCATACTGCACAAGTAAAGAAAAACCTATCTGCCATGACCAAACAAAGGAAGTGGAGCAGGATTTGAAAGAAGTCCAAGTTTGCTGGGTGAGAGATTCTTTTTAATGAGTGTAATCTTTCTATTGGGGTTTACATCACAATTTAATCCAAACCCCCAACAGTAAAAAGACATCTGCTGTTTAAGCTGTTCTGTAAATACTTTTAATGGTTAGAAGGCATCTGAAGGGAGTTCTTTAGGAAGGGATGGTAGCTTAACTGAAAATAAAATTGACTCCGGTGCAAATCTATGGATAAATCACTATATTATTCTCTAAAATGTAGTCGATTGAAACAAGTAAGTACTTTCTTCTAAAATTTACAATGTGGTAAACTTTTTGCAGAGGCTGATTTATAAGTGGAAATATAAAAGCATCAAAAGATGTTTTCTTACACATGACAACAACGAAGTATATAAGATGGCCCATTCCTGCTTTTAGCTTCAAGATCTCTTCTGTTGTTTAGATTTATACTACATACAGAACTTTAAGTGGTTCATTTATTCTTATTTTGGAGCAAAAAGAAGGTGAAAATGTTGAAAAGATAAAATGACGTTTTTTTTAACAATGCAATGAATCATAGCACAGAAAATATTTGAAAAAGAGCATATGGAACTTCAAGACTTCTGCCTCTCGTATTTTATACATATATATGTGCCTATATATGTAACTAGAGTAGTCATAGATTTGTTCAAGCAGCCTTTAGAGCAATGAAACAAAGTAAAGTGAAGTTCCGCGTATTTTACATAAACTATGTTTGAGTAAAATAGTTTGAGAGATGGTAACAAACGTTGAAGCTGGGATTTCTTGTGGGTTTTTTTTCATGAATTTCTGGATCCCATTACTTTAATTAATTAGCCAAAGCAGTGTTCAGCTTGCTTTGAAGAATCTGGTATGTCTGAGCACATCTTGGAAAGTCCATTTATTTTACTATAAATTAGGTTTCCTCTTATTAATAAATGAGTGGTCTGACGCGCCCACAAGGTGTTGGGGGTTACTTGTCACTGGGCCGGTGTCAGTTTGGGATGTAACAGCAGCCAGACCCAGATTCGTGACCCCGGCGGTGTCAATAAAGGTGGGGATGGGGATGATGGAAGTAGTTATTCGTGACGCCAACTGTGGTGTACGGCCAGTAATCAGCCGCCACTGAGATGCTGGATAGGGACCTCTGGGGCAGATGGTGATGCAGCTTGATTGGTATAGCTCTCCACAGGTGGATGGGGGTAGTAGTAGGTGATTGATGGAGGGACTTAACGTTCGGGTGCAGGACTGAGGACGCCGGTAATAACTGGACAACACAAGGGCCGTAGTTTCCTTTACCTTTTACTTGATGGTAAAGGCCCGGGAGACTGGTTCAGCAGGTAACAGAGGTCTGGTTAGCCTGGAAACAATTGAGGGGATTAACCTAACCAGATGGGTTGTAGGCCTTCCTGTTTGCGCTGTAATGTGTGGGTCCCTGTGGCTTGAAGCTATGCTGAGACCCTCTTCCTTATGTTGGTTCTGGTTCAACCCGTAATGCAGGCAGCGTGAGTCCTTTACTCGTCCCGCTTTTTCTATCACGGCTCCTGGCTCTAGTATGCTGCTATGCTCCGGGCACTCTGTGGGCCAGAAGACCTGTAGTCTCTTGCCCTTTGGATTCTATAAAGGACAGAGAGGGCGCTCCTGTGTGAAAACTGATTATAAGAGTAAAGCAGTGTGATGGACACACTCACCTGGTACTGTTGTACATCAGGTACAACGCTGGGGAAATGGCCTTAGGAAATTGCAGGGTGTACAGCTTGGCATCAGCAGGGAGCCGATCCTTTCAAACCCACAGGAGTCCTGTCCTAGGTGGCTGCTCACGCGATCGATAATCCCATGTGGAGATCACAGCCGCCGGACCAGGGCTAAGTTTCAGCTCCTCCTCTGGGATGGACGGTCCCCTGAATACGATGCCGGTGACTCACCAACCCTTCAGGCAAGCGTTGATAGATGCAGATAAATCCCAGAAAAGCTGCAGCAGCCCCGTGAGGTCCACATGGAAATACAAGATTCAGAGAATAAAAAGAAAAAATCACGGTATGGCTGCGCTGCTAGGGATGAAGATAAGGTGATGGTTTTAAGGATTTTATTACAGATAACTGTGCCACTTTGGATTCTGCTGGTAGGGCTTTAGTACCCACGCAGCCTAGGGCTCTGTTGCCCTGTTCTCTGCGCTCGGTCCTGGTCCTGAGGGAGCTATGGCGCAGCTCTTTTCTCAGCGACCGTCCTCTCTCCACTCCTGACTTGTTCTAATCTGTTAGTTTCACTTTCATGTGCCTGTGTGTTCCTAACTTCTCCTCCTGGCCAGAATGCAAAGGAAAGCTCACCTCAAACTGGGTTCTCGAGCTCCCCCTTCTGGTCTGGAGTAGGAAGTGTTGAGTGCTAGTGTACCTAGCATGGGAGACCCCCCCACTTGCTTGCAGGCATAGCATCACCTCCTGTGAGGAGTGCAATGTTACTGTGGCAACGGACCACCGGGGTGCCACATTAACAACAGCATGGAGCAGGCCATGCCCTCTGATGTGTGATGTAACAGCCCAGACGGGAGGGGGAGCAGAAAGGAGCAGCTCCAACATCACCCTGAATTACAGGTGCAGGAACAACACTATGGATCTCATATTTATAGTTTATGAGACTATAGCCAATAGAAGAATTTTTTATCTCCCCATAGTACTCTTTTAAATATAAACACTAGCGTTACCTAACAAAATGTGCACGTTGTTTAAAATACATTTTTGAGCCTTCATTATTGTTTCAGTAGTCTAATATTATAATTGTGCACCGCAATATAATGACACACCCTTGCAATTACAATGTGATTCTACTTTTTCTAAGAACCAGAACTTTTTTATTTTTCCATCTATGTAGCTGATTGGGTGATATATTTTTTTTTGTAATAAGCTGTAATTTTGAATTACCCCTTCAATTTTATCATATGATGTAATGGAAATGCAAAAAAACTCCAAGTGTGGCAAAAGAGCAAAAAAAAGTGCAATTCTGCAACTGTTTATTTTTTTTTACAGTGTTCATTTTACCATACAACTTACCTAGCTGTATAATTTTGCAGGTCAGTACAATCCCGCAGATACCAAATATATATACGGTAGTATTTTTATTATTCAATGGTGAAAAAAATTCAGAAATTTGAAAAAACGAACATTTTTAGCGTGAGTTGTGATGTTCCGAGAGTAAGAACGCTGTCAATTTTTGAGATAAGCAGTTATCTGACGGTTTGTTTTTTGTGCCCTGAGCCAATGTTTTTATTGATCTTGTTTTGGAGTATACATGATGTCTTGATTACCTGTTATACATTCTTGCATCCTGATTTTTTTCTCCTTACCCTGTTTACCTGTTGGATTAATTTAGTTTATATTTTGATAGACCGGATTTTTCCGAATGCAACAATACCAAATATCTGTATTTTTATTTATTTAGTTACTTTTTAAAATTATTTTTTAATGTTTAATCTGATGAAAGGGGATGATATGAACTTTTATACATATATATTTTTTTCATATTTTTTACAAAATTATTTTTCTAATTTTCATTTTATTTAATAGGGGATTTGAGACTTCAATCGTCTAATTGCCAGTGGTATATTCACCAATGCCACAGTGATTACATAAACAGGGGTCTTTAGAAGACCTCATGCTGTCATGACAACCCATCGGCGTTCCATGATTGTGTTCCACACGTGCAGATAAGGAACAGTACTCGTTAAATGTTGCTGTCAGATATTGACAGTGGCATAAACTAGGTTAACAGCTCTGGTGGAGCTCCACCTGCAACTATCAGAAACAAGTTATGGCTGAATAATTCACCCATCATCTGCCGGTAAAGATGTGGGCTTGGCTAGTGAGCCTGCATCAAAGGCTGGAAGATGTTATCACCAGTGTTCCACTACTAACGTGTGTGCATTTCAAATAATTTGTTGAGCCCTCTTCATTGCTGCTATTTATTTTTAATTTAATTAATTTAATTTTAGACTTGTCTACATGTTACCTGAATACAGCAGCCAGTTATGTGTGTTTGCAATTGCGATGGGATCCTACCTAGGGTTCCTGGTTCCACCCTATTTGGTAAAGGCACGTGGACTTTTGTAAATCTTTTAAGGTAAAAAAAGGCTCACATAAGGGCTCACTCACACGAGCGTATTACACAGACGAGGGCTATCCAATGTTTCATCAATCATTAGCTCTTCAATCATTGTCATTCTATTGACCAGTACCAATGAATGTATTTTTTTTCACGCTGATTTGGAATGAGAAAAAATTTGCTTCATGTAGCAATTCATGGCTTATATTGGATCATGTGCACTTACGATATGATACAATACGATACACTTTATTGATCCCCTGGGAAATTATGGTATCAAAGCAGCACAACTTAAATAATAACATGAATTACTTAATTGACAAGACAGTAGAGTTGACAGAAGAACATTATACATTAGATTAGGTCATACACAGCGGGTGAACTGAAAAGTAGAAAAACTAAAGTAGACATTCACCTTGATGATTTAACACTAATGTTATTGTGTACATTCCCATAGCAGTTGGCAGAAATAATTTCCTATATTTTTCCTTCTTATACCTCAGAAGGATTAGCCGCTTACTGAAGGTGCTCTTCTGTCTCATGAATAGCTCATATAATGGATGTGCATTATTATTCATGATCGCCATACACTTTTTCAGAGTTCTTCTCTCCACTACCTCCTCAAAAGAGTCCAGATTGCAACCAACAGCAGAGCTTGCCTTCTTGATAACCTTATTCAGCTTATTAGCATCAGAGACCCGCACACTACTACCCCAGCATATGGGTGCAAAAAAGATGGCACTTGCCATAACAGACTGGTAGAACATTTCTAACATTTTGCTGTACACATTAAAAGACTTCAGTTTCGTTAGGAAATACAGTCTGCTCATCCCCTTCTTGTAGACCCTCTCTGAGTGGCCTCTCCAGTCCAGTTTGCTATCCATGTGGACCCCAAATATTTGTAACTCTCCACCTGCTCCACCTCCTGACCAGCAATAGTGATCAGTAAACATTTCATCTTTCTCCTGCTATAGTTGGCCACCAACTCCTTAGTTTTCTTAACATTTAGTTGTAGATAGTTACCATGGCATGAATCCACAAAATTCAACACCACCCTTCTATATTCCTCATCACCCTGGTCCCCCCTAATACATCCAACTACCACAGCTCCCATCTGTACAAACTGTGGCCGATCTGATAGGTAGTCAGTTATCCAATTTATCATCCCTTCCTCCACCTCCATATCAGTCATCTTTTTGTGCAGTAAGTAAGTGTGAGTGGCTGCAGGGTGTTAAATGCACTCGAGAAATCAAAGAACATCACTCGCACAGTGGTTCCGTCATTCTCCAAAAAGGAATGTACAGTATGTAACAGAGAAAGAATGGCATCGTCCACTCCCAATCTATGCCGGTAAGCAAACTGTAGGGAATCAATAAAAGCCTCAAGGGACTCAAGTGAGCAAGCACTAATCTTTCCAAGGCCTTCATAGCATGAGATGTTAAGGCTACAGGATGATAGTCATTTAGGGATGGAGGAGAAGTAGTCTTGGGTACCGGAACCAGACAGGAAGCTTTCCATAACACTGTTACCCTCTGTGTTTGTAGACTCCCATTAAATAGGTGTGTAAAGACCATACACAGCTGGTCTGCACACACTTTAAATACATGTGGACTAAGGCTGTATCCGCACTTTGCAGTTCAATTCTGCAGCGTGTAAGTCACTGCGTGTGTGTCTCAGAATGCAGCCGAAAAAGTTGTGTTCTGAGACGCATTCGGCAGAATGCAAAGTGCGGACATTCCTAGAGAGAATTCATGCATTCTGGATGCTTTCTCTGCCATAGACAGAGTGTGAAAAGCATCCAGAACGCACATTTTTCTCAGTACGCACCCACTCGGCTCTGCAGAATCCCCATAGACTTGCAGCAGAGCCGAGTGGGACCGCACTGTCACTGTCATGGCTGGCTGGACAGTGCCACGCGATCAGAATGAACTCGGATGAACTTGACCCGACTTCATTGTGATCGCGCGGCTCTGTGCGTGTGCCACGGCTTGATTTGCGGTCACACGTGAAGGACTCACCTGTGATCGCAAATCCCCTGAGTGACTACAGTGAGCCACGCGATCAGCTGTGCTTTCACTCAGGTTACTTGTGGCCACAGCTGCAGTACTCCACCGGAGAGCGGTGGCCGCGAGTAACCTCAGTGACAGCACAGCTGATCGCGCGACTCACTTCAGTTGCTGCATGGAGCTCACAGGAGCGGCGGTGTTCTACTGCCACTCCTGTCAGCTTCCGATGTAGCAGAGCTGGAAGCGTCGTGGGACCTTGCGTGGTTTACGTCGGAACTGGAGGTGTTTTTGAGGGATTAATAAAGTGGTGAAAGAGGGTGTTTTTTTTGTCTTTCATTCCAAATAAAGGATTTTTTGCATGTGTGTGTTTATTTTCTTTAACTTACAGGTTCATCATTGAAGGTATCTCGGGGAGAATGCTGCTGCCATTAACTCCTTATTACCACTTTGCCAGGGCAATTTGGGATGAGCCGGTAAAATCCCGGGACTGTCGCATCTAATGGAAGCGGCAAATCTGGGTGGCTGCTGGCTGATATTGTTAGGCTAGGGAGCTCCCCATAACATGGAGCTCCCCATCCTGAGAATACCAGCCTTCAGCCGTGTGGCTTTACCCTGGCTGGTATCCAAATGGGGGGGACCGCACATCGTTTTTTTTCATTTATTTATTTATTTTTTTTACTGCTCGATATAGACACCCCCACTGGAAGCTGTGGTTGGTTGCAGTGAGACAGCTGTCACTCAGCGTGGGGGCGTGTCAGACTGCAACCAATCATAGGCGCCGGTGGGCGGGCGAAGCAGGGAATACGTGATGGATTAATGAGCGGCCGGCATTTTCAAAAGAGAAGAAGCCGCCACAGTGTGAACGCCGTGCTGCGCAGCGACGGTGATCGTGGATCGGTAAGTATGAGAGAGGGGGTGGGAGGGAGAGACCAACATGGACAGAGAGAGAGATAGAGACCTAGAGAGAGAGAGAGACCGACCGACAGACCGACCGACAGAGAGAGAAAGACGAAAGACCTGCCTTTGTTATGTTAAATAAAAACATGTGGATCGCAATAATAATGCAATGCAAGCGCACTGCTTAACATTTTGGCAGCGATTTACTACAACTCATTCATTTCAATGGGTGTAGAACGTAGCCAAAATGGCAAAAACAATTGACATGCTACTTCTTTGAACGCATGGTTTTTGCCCAAAATTATGAAAAATAAACGCAGCGTTTAGAAACGCAAAGTACGGACAAGAAATTCACATTTTCCATAGACTTTGCTGGAAAATCAAAACACATGCCTTTTGGCATGAAAATGCTGCAGTTCAAAATGGACCTAAAAAGTAGCTGAAAAGCAGGTGGAAACGGAAAGTGTGGACACAGCCTAAGTCCATCTGGCCCTGCAGCTTTACCAATGTTAAGTGTATTAAACCGCCTCCTCACATCATTTTCGGAGACTCTGAAATTAGTCTGCTCATCCTCCAATATCAATGTTTCAGAATTTAATAGGGGTGCCCAAACTTTTTCATATGACTGTATTTAATTCTATTGGTTTTATGTGAAACATAGGATGTCATCCAAGTGCAGTCCGATTACGCGGACATAGACAATGGAGAAGATGGAGAAAATTATGTTCTCCATCTTCTCCTCACCTTTGACATGATTATTTTATGCAAGATAATCTGATCACAGTGAATATCACTCTGCTCAAACTCTGATCAGTGTCATTAGCATACTCGATCCGATTCTCTTGCATGAGAGAACATGCGCTCTTGTGACCCAGCCTTATAAGGAAGCTGAGCACAACTGATCACCTTCTAACATTGTGTACATTGTTCGAAAAAAATTAATTGAGCCCTAATCATTTTTTCAGTTAGTCTAACATCAGACGTGTACACATCACCTGGGTACAGCAGTCAGTTGCACGTGCTTGTGGCAAATGATTTTACCTACATTTTCTGATCCCATCAGATTTTGTAAAGGTATGTGGCTTTTTTCTTTTCTTTAATAATTCTTTAATATAAAAAGTATCTTTATTTTTGTAACATTTGTTTTAATTGTCTACTCTAGATCCTGGTGGGCAGTGTAGTGCATAATGAAACTGCCCCAGACTGTGCAGCAAGGGGTTAACCCCAATGCTGTTTTTGTCCAGCCCCCTCTCCCGTCCAGGCCCTCTTCCTTTGTTTGTGAGGGGACTCCGTCCTGGCCCCTCCCGAATTCCTAATCCCACCTATAGGGTGTAATTTCTACCTATATATTGGGGTCTGGGCCTGTGTCCGGCCTCTTCCCCTGGTATCCCAGGATCCGGCAGCAGCTCTCCCTCCCTCCCTCCCTCCCTATTGTTAATGCTTGTTTATTTTACTTGTTTTTTTGTTTTTCTTTTTTGGTAACAGTTTCTAAATGTTTGTACAGTGAAGTCACAGCAGCATGTGTCAACAGCATTCTGGTGAGAGAGCGGAAGTCCTTGGTCCTGTGGTAGAGTGTCCCTTCTCACCTGGAGTCAAGTTATGTTTTACAAGTTCTAAAGAGTTTGAAAAAAGCTTATAAAATATGTTTTACAAGTTTTAATGAGTTTGGAAAAGTTTGTAAAATAATAATATATCAGTAAAGCTGGGACCGATATCTGCCAACAAAATGGTGTCTGTCATTATTTCATTAGGACGGGCCTTTATTTAGATGCAATGGTTCTTTGTTTTTGTCTGTGCAGTCTGTACACCCCACAACCATACTACCATTGTTGCTAAATTTTTGCTCACAACCTAGCATTTTAGGTTTAATTATCTTACTTTTATTTTGGTTAAACTGCATTTATTTAAAAATTTAAGTTAACTTAAAAAAATAACCAATAAAAAGAGGTTCTGATTTTACAGCTGTTTGCTTGTATCATTTAACAAACATAGGAGACACAAAATACTGCTGCTTGTTACCGCAAAGCTGTATGTTACAGCTTCATTTAGGGCTAAGCTTTTTTTTTTTTTTTTTTTTAAAGCTTTTTCAAGGATGGCTGTATTTTGTACCATAAGTTTAGTAAAGTTTGTTGACAAGGTTAAGAAACAAAATAATCATTATACAATTGTCTAAAATGTATACTAAACCCAAACCTGTTACAGGCGACGGACATGGCAGGGCAATAGGAGAAAAAACTATCAAACAAAAAAAATGTGGTTGCTGCTAGCAGCAGCTCTAACACCACCAGTAGTATCAAAGTCACATTTGACCTCATTTGCAAACTCTAGCAAGAGCATAAGTGGGGAAGAAGAATTGCCTAACGGAGTGTATATGCCATTGCTCATCTCAATCACAACAGGACGATATAGCCCTTTACATCAACACCATGAGCTGGAGTCATCATTCTGCTCAGTCCACCTATACCGCCATAACAGTTATGCGGGCATTACACGAGACGAGCTATCGTGCGATGCATCGTCGGGGGTCACGGTTTTCGTGACGCACATCCGGCATCGTTCACGACGTCATCTCGTGTGACACCTCCGAGCGACGTAGTATCGCTCACAAATCGTGAGTCGTGTACTCGTCACTCAGTTTTAAAAAATTGTTTAATTAAAAAGGCGCCGGTTGTTCATCGTACCCGGGGTAGCACACATTGCTCCATGTGACACCCTGGGAACGATGAACACAGCTTACCTTTTTCCCGCGGCTCCTGGCGGCTATGCTGAAGGAAGGAGGTGGGCGGGATGTTTACGTCCCGCTCATCTCCGCCCCTCTGCTTCTATTGGCCAGCGGCTGTTTGACGTCGCTGTGATGCCGAACGTCCCTCCCCCTTTAGGAAGAGGATGTTCACCGCACACAGCGAGGTCGCTCAGCAGGTAAGTACGTGTGACGGGGGTTTCACGACTTTGTGCGACACGGGCAGCGATTTGCCCGTGACGCACAAACGACGGGGGCGGGTACGATCGATTGTGAAATCGCGCAATTGGTCGTCTCGTGTAAAGCAGGCATTAATGTTGTGCAGAGCGAAATTTCCAATATGTCAGTAACATCTGTTTGTATTCTGCTTCAAAGTCCCCTAACAGATTGCACCCAGGTGCTAAGGAACATACTACAACAAAAAAACTTCTCCCAGTTGATACTTTGGAATACATGTACAAGTCAGCCTTTGTTCTCTGCAGAAGCTAGTTTAGATGGACAACACAATCTAATGCCAATCTGTGTTGCTGACTATGCAAGTCGTTTGAGTATTGACACTGTCCGTGATATTAGAACTATGAGCCAGGGCAAACCTTAGGGTGGAAATTGAATGGGAAGGGATTGCAGTGGGCAACAAGGGCTGACCATTTCATAAACAGAGGCCCATGTCAGCCAAATCATGGACAATGATTAAGATAATCATGATGATGAGGATGATGATTCTGTGTTGAGCAAAAACTGGGAACCAGAGAGGGGTGACAATGAGTTGAAGTCATAAAAGGAGGAGGTTACTGGCATCAGCAACACACAGCTCAGGCGCCATACATTAAAGACAACATTGCGGTGAAAGGGTCAAATGAGGTTTTCATGTTATAAGCTATGGAGCAGGTAATAATTGATATAGAAAATATATACGTCACTCTATGAAGGAAAATGGTGCCAGAGTAGGGGACAGTCCATAAACAGTATGAGAAAAACTTGGTACCCAAAATACCGTAATAAGTGAAAGTAAGTTTAATATGGTGATCTAGTTCCAATGAAGTATTGACATTTTGGTCTTCATTCCAAGCCTTCCTTAGAATATAACTGGTTGGCTCGGGCGGAGCAGTACCCCATGTCAGAGTGCAGTAGAAAGCGACTGTAGTCGCATGTGATTGCAGAACTCAAAACGTGTTCAACTGACTCCAAGGGGAACTCAGTGTTTTACACATATTTTTCAGGCAAATAAAGGCTTTTTAATTATAGAATTTTATTCAAATCAATTTTGAGGAAAAAATCAGCTAATTTGAATTTCAAAAGATTCGCTTACCTTTACTTATAATCTTTTACTTATCACTGGGGATCTCAACAGTAAAAAAAAAAATATAGTTTAAAGGGGACAATTTTTGAATACTCCAAAAAATACAGGTGATTCCTTTATTTCCTGTTCTGGAGATATCCTGGAATGAAGTGGGCAAGTCTGAAAGATGATCAGCTTTGCCAAAAGTCATGATTTTATAAGGAAGATTCTTATGCTTGTGGTTCTTCAAACACCACACACTTAGACACAGCAGATCTTGCTTTCCTTTCTCTAGTCCAATTTCATCACTGAACTCGTGTTATGGGAGTCATAGCATATTTTAGAGTCCATTACCACATCACCTTATAGAGATTTAACAGATACCTATTAGGGATTTTCAAAAGCGAACAGTAATGTTTGGGGTTCGTACTGGACACTTATTGTCCAGGGCTCAAACTCGAACACAGACTTCTCACAGAAGTGCATGCTTGAGTTCGGAGTTCTCATGCTGAGTAAGGTTTGTTGAAAGGATGCAGCACAGCCAATCAATAAGCTTTCAGCATGGGGAAGATGCCTGGATGCTGCAGCTAGCAAAATAAATGAAATAAAAACAAAAAATAATAATATAAATAAATAATTGAAAAAAAAAAAGGGCATAGGGTCCCCCCCTATTTTTGATAACCAGCCAAGGTAAAACAGACACCTGAGGGCTGGCATTATCAGGCTGGGAAGACCCATGCTTACTTGGCTCTTCCTAGCCTAAAAATAGCAGCAAGCAGCCACCCCAGAAATGGTGCATCCATTAGAAGCGGCAATTCTAATTGTAATAGGGGGAATATTTTGGGGGTTGATGTCAGCTGTGAACTGAGAGCTGGCATCAAGCCCAGTGTTTAGTAATGGAGAAGCATCCATCAGACACCTCATTACTAACTTGGTAAGTATATAGTAAGAAACCCTACAATTTATTCACAAACAATAGTTTATTTGAATAAAGACTCACCATACTCCCTCATTCACCAATTTATTAATTAAGAAAAATCCTTGAAGTTTCAACATAATCCAATGGTCCCACAATGTCCATTGTATCCTATGGTGCTTTGTTCAGAGAAACGTCAGAAACTCCATGTCTGGTGCTGACCGCGAGTGACCTATGGAGCGTAGTTTTCAAAATGTTCTCAGAATGAGGTTCCATAGGTCATTCAGTTGTCTGCTTTACCTTGGCTGGTTAACAAAAATAAGGAGACCCCAAAATGTTTTGTTTTAAATTATTTACTTATTCATTCATTCACTATCTACATTTGTTTACAGGCCAATTATCCTATACTTACCCCCATTTTTCTTCCTGTTGAAGCTCACTAGCTCTTACAAGAACCATTTTACAGCCCAATAGTTTGGGTCCCCCATTGAATTATATAGGATTCAGGATCTGAGGCCAAGTTTGGGTCTAGTCTGGTTCAGTACCGAGCAGAACTTTTAACTAAAGTTCAGACAAACTAGGCGAACCCAAACATCCATGGGTCCGCTCATCTCTAATACCTATATCTACAGGAAAGCTGTAGTTTAAATGATAATGTGAAGTTTTAAAGGAAACCTGCCAATAGATTCATAAATGCCCGAACCACAGGCAGCATGAATAATTGTATGTCTGTGTAATTACTGCCAGGTTTGTTTAACTCAGTCCTGCCACTGTGTTTCAGAGAATCATAGTTTAAAAAGCCAGTAACGGCAATAAGTGGAGACCGGACCAGCTGGCCTGTCCCCGAGCTGTCTTATACCCACCGTGCTGCAATTGACAGCTATATTCCTATGTACATGTATGGTAAAGACCTGTTCATGAACAGTAGCAGTATTTTCAAACTATGTTTTCTTTTTTTATTTTTCAGACTATTACACACCTGGCTGCAATCCTATAGTCAGGCTTTAATTGTACTATCGTTGTGTCAGGCAGTATCAATCTAGTGACAAGTTCCCTTTAAGTACTGCTACAAATATGTGTAATATGGGACTAAAGACCCTTTCTGCCGACTTAAGATAAAATCATCTTTTCCGCCTATTCTGAAACGTTTTCACATTTTATAAAACAATATTGATCAGATCGAAGCTAAAATGTATTGTAAATTAATGCCAGCTGCAATGAGTACAAGCAGGAGACACACTTAAATGTTCAATATTTATGGCTGCCCTGTTTAAATCTAAAACGTACATTTACATGCTGATCTTTCATGATGTGGTCATTCAATGCAAATGAAGCTTCTTTTCTCTATTCTCTTAAACTGTGCTGTTTTTCTTAAAGGGGATGTTTGAGACTGTGAAGACTCCTGTACATGGGCAATAATATGTCCTAACTAATGATCTAAGACAGTCATGGTGAACCTTTCGCAGATCGAGTGCCTAAACTGTAGCCCCAAACCCATTTTTTTTCTGACATGCCAACCAATCCTAATATGTAAATAATTGATTTTAACCTTACCTTTGCAGTCTTCTCTTCTCTTCAGCAGGGGGCATCATGCTCATTCATGCTTACAACACACTGAAGCTGAACCACTGCCACTGCCCTTTTCAGATACAGCAGTTGGATTGATCTTTCTGGAAAAAATTGCAGCATATTAGACAGAGATTTTAGCATGGAATGCAATCAGATTTCACCCTGTAATCCACAATTACATTTCAAAGTCTGAACATCTTGAAATCCCATAAAGACGTAGGAGTTGCTCCCCTCCCCCTTCATTGTGTAGTTATGTCCCCCTTCCTGGGCCACTTCCTGGTAAACATGTCCCCCATCCTGATATGTATATATATATATATATATATATATATATATATATATATATATATATATTTCCTACATTCTGGTATATTTGTCCCCATCATGGCCCCATTCTAGTAAATGGACCCCCATCCTGGTAAATGTACCCCATCCTGGTAAATGTCCCCCTTCCTAGCATGTTTCCCTTCCTGGTAAATGTTCCCCATCCCAACATGTTCCCCCATCCTAGTAAATGTTCCCCTTCCTGGTAAATGTACCCCATCCTGGCATGTATGTTTTCCCCATCCTGGCTTGCATGTTTCCCCATCCTGGCTTGCATGTTTCTCCATCCTGGCATGTATGTTTTCTTCATCCTGGCTTGTATGTTTCCCCATCCTGGTATGTATGTTTTCTTCATCCTGGCTTGCATGTTTCCCCCATCCTGGCATATATGTTTACCCCATCCTAGCATGTATGTTTACCCCATCCAGGCATGTATGTTTACCCCATCCTGGCATGTATGTTTCCCCATGCTGGCATGTATGTTTCCCCATGCTGGCATGTTTGTTTCCTCGACCCTGGCATGCATGTTTCCCCCATGCTGGTACTGCCCCCCACCTTGGCACAGCTGCACACAAGTAAAAAAAAAACAAAACAAAACACAACAACTCACCTTCCAGCACCCGCTCCACCGCTGCGCACCGCTGGGTTCTCAGTTCCCCCGCGGCCAGAAGATGTCATTACGCCGACGCCGCTTACTGATGCTCCTCCATCTCTTAGGCAACAGACCTGCGGCCTAAGAGGAGGAGTGTCGGAGCAAGGAGAAATATCCCTACGCTCCAACACAACTTTGAACTGCCGGCGCGGCCGCGCCAGCAGTTCAAAGCAGCAGGATGAGGCGACAGCGCGCGTGCCAGCAGAAAGGGCTCTGCGTGCCCCGGCTGGCATGCGTGTCATAGGTTCACCATCACTGATCTAAGACATAATGTCCTTTCTTCCATCATAGCAGAACTGGATCCCTGATGCTTTTGCTTACATTGGCTGCAGATATCTCCCATGATATCTACAGCAAATTATTGGGTATTCAGGCTGTGACACCTGTACAGAAGCATTAGGAACAAACCAATAGCATATACTGGAGCAAGAAGGCGGAGTTGTATTTGTCAATTATTTTACACGCATTGTATTGCAGCCAATGTCTTGAAAAACCCCTTCAACTTTCCTCCAGCCTATAGTAGCAAATGTATCATTTTAGGGATGTTTTCACTATTTAGAGTTAAAGGGGATTTCCTATAAACAAAGCTCTTTTTAATCAATAGATAATAATAATAATAATAATAATCATAATAATAATAATAATAATAATTTCTGCAATGGGATGTGTTTAAAAGAAATGTTCCTGTGTAGAGATAATCATATTAATGGACCCTTGCTATGTACTGCGTAATGGTCATGTCTGACCATACCACATCTCCTGGGCAGGGGAGGACATCAAAGGGAGTATATACACATTAAAGCATGGGATCGCAAATTATTCTTTCTTTCAGGTTAAACATATTTAAACAGGCAGGTAAATGTTTTACCTGACAAAAAGAATCATCTGTGATCCTGTCCTGTAATGTCTTTCTACTCTTTTGTGTCCTTCCTTGCCCAGGTGCTGTGGTATGATCAGACCATGTCCCTGTACAGTCAGACACAGCCATTACACAGTACATAGCAGGGACACATATATAAGATTATCTCAGCACAGGAGATGTGGTATGATCAGACCATGTCCCTGTACGGTCAGACACGGCCATTACACAGTACATAGCAGGCACACATATATAAGATTATCTCAGCACAGGAGCTGTGATATGATCAGACCATGTCCCTGTACGGTCAGACACGGCCATTACACAGTACATAGCAGGGGCACATATATAAGATTATCTCAGCACAGGAGATGTGATATGATCAGACCATGTCCCTATACGGTCAGACATGGCCATTACACAGTACATAGCAGAGGCACATATATAAGATTATACTGACAGGAATCCCGCCATAAATAAATTATCTAAACCACTAGAAATATATAGAGGTAGTAATTACTAAGAACACCACTATTAAATCTACTCTCATAATAATGATTAGATGACTATCTCAAATCCAGATAGTAATTGCGGCTTTCCATCAATTCATACCTGCATATCAAATAGGACATGAGTATACACTGTATAATATGTTGTATAATATACCTCACACAACTTATACAGTTGGAGAGTATCCCATCGGCGCAAGGCTATGTGTCTGGTACCTGGACTAGCCGTTGTTGTATATTCACAAGTTATGGGCTGGTCGGTTGTAGCCAGGGAGTTCATGTCCATTCCTATTATTCAGGTTGAAAAATGTGTCCGGGTCATGTATAGATCCTGTGTAAAAATATGGCATGAATAAGTATATATCCCACCTCCCGGGTTCATGCTTTCATGAGGGCAAAACTAGTAGGTGAAAATTACCTTTTGATGGCCAGAAAGTATTTTTTTTACCCTAGAGCGTTAAAGAGATGCAGCTCCTCAGGATATGCCTGACCACTGGTATTGCCTGTAAGAGAAGGTATAGTAGTATGCTAAACATCCTCATTAGGCGCCCCCACAAAACCAGTACACCTAGATTAACGAGGTAATTTACCTGTAAGGAACAAATCATAAATAAACAAGACAACAGGTAGGAGGGACCCCTTGCTGCCTGACTCCAAGGTGTACAAGGTTGATTATTTCTTTCTCCTGTAACCAATTCATATATCGTATAGTTAGGCTTGCTTCATAATGCTCAATACATGCATTAGATTCAATAGAAGGCCATATATAGTCATACATCTGGAATAATTATTCTACCTGTAAGGAGGCGAAGGAGGGCAAACAGAGGCCTATCATGGGACTGTAGAGATATACAGACTCCAGGTATATGTTCCCTGTAAAAAATAGACAGTGGTGTCCTGTATTCATATACCATATTTTTCATAATTTAGACTCCAAAAACAATTCCAATGGGACATCATGCAGATACTAATATAATTAACTGACACAATGTTGACTTGGGCACAATATTTAAGGTTTATGATAGTGTGAAGACCATATGTATCTATACGCAGATGTTCTAAGGTTATCTACAATAGTCTATGCCGGTATTAGACTCCCAGACATCTGATGAAATGTGTACCTTTATGTTGAGGTGGGCCATACATTGTAGGTAAAATCTGCAAATTGTGTGTACTGCTCCTGACAAGTATAGACAGATCTAGTGTCTGTCATATAGTGATTTCTAATTGCCAGCTCAGTGGGTAGCACTAGGTGCTATTAAGTATTATTGTTATAAAACGGCAAGCAGATCACTTACCAATACGTGAGCTCAACCAGCAAGGACTGTTAGTCCCGAGTGGCTACCACTCTATGCACACTGGGAGCCCACGGTCTGAGGATGCCAGAGGAGCCGCCACGTCCACTCGTTCCTGTCCTGTCCGTACCGCTGGTGAGTCTATGGGGTGTTTAAATCCTATCCAGGCAGGAGTGAATGTCCCGCCCGCAGACCGGATGTGCCCCGTTGGCCGGATGTGACGTACCGCTATGCATCACATGCACCCCTCACATATCAGATGACCTCCATGGGGCGGTACCAAAGGATGTGTCTAATCGTACTCTGGAGCGCATATGCGTTCCAAGTGTGGGCGGTGTTACTTCCACATGGGGGCGGACGTAATGATTGTGGAGCGCAAGCTTGCGTTCCATCGAGAACTCCTGGTCACTTATGAGGGGGCATTACTAAGCAAAGCTCCTCTATGGGAGGGATTCTATGTTATGGGATGGGTTCTATGTTATAGGCAAGTCCATGCCATACTGTGTTCCTCTCAATGAGGTGCACAGGGGGCTATTAATCTGCACGATTCGGTAGCCACATAGGTTAAGTCCATATATGAGGTAGTCAGGGAAAGTATTCATATGAAGGACTAGGATACCCCAAGGTAATATTAGGTCTCCTAAAACACGGAAAGGGTTAAGGGGCAAACCAGAAAGGTTAGAGGAAACGCCAATACTAGATATTTCTGTGCTTGTAATGATTTGTAAGGTACAGTAACACATGTTAATTGCTAGGTACTACACAATATTAATGTTAGTGCCTAAAGTGGGATATTGGAAGAAGGATGGAGAACTGTTGCTTTCTAAGGACCTAGGAAAACATACCTCCTACCAGGATGGAAAAAATAATAAGCCGTATCAGGGAGTTATCCTCTCAGACTGCAGTCTCATATCAAGGTTAAATAGTACATGGTATACATTGACCACATGCGGGGTATATAAAGAATATTTATGTGGTGTGAAATGGCTGTGAGTAATATAGTCCCTAATGGACTTACCTCTCCTAAAGGTCACATTGGGATTGGAGGAAATTGAATCGCATATGTCTGGGTCAGCCCTCAGTATGGGCCAGTGTCTTCTCAGGATTTCCATCATCTTCATTTCCTGCGCCTTAGACGTAATTGTTCATCCTTGAGAGACTTCGAACTACAGGTGAGAGACATGAAGGGACGTTTCCACAATAGGGGTTATCCCGACCCTATTGTGGAACAAGCATATCAACATGCCAAAGGCAGGAATAGGAAAGACTTATTGGTACCTAAAAAGAATAAGAACGAGAATGACATCATTAGACTTATAGCGACATATGATGACCAGAATATGAAGATGATGGAAATCCTGAGAAGACACTGGCCCATACTGAGGGCTGACCCAGACATATGCGATTCAATTTCCTCCAATCCCAATGTGACCTTTAGGAGAGGTAAGTCCATTAGGGACTATATTACTCACAGCCATTTCACACCACATAAAGGGATAGGTACATGGCTGGATAGAAAACCCTTAGGGACTTTTAGATGCGGTAGGTGCACTTACTGTCCCTACATCAGTCAAACTAAGACCTTTCTAAATCAAAAAACCAATAGAATATTTAAAATTAGGGACTTCGCGAATTGCAGAACTGAAGGTGTGGTATACCTCTGCACCTGCTCTTGCTCACGTGGATATGTTGGTAAAACCAAGAGACAGTTACGGATAAGAATTGGGGAACACATAGGTGACATTACACACAAAAGAGACACAGCAATAGCCAGGCATGTAAACCTCACTCACTGAGGAGACCTAAGGAGCATATCCTTTCAGGTCATAGAGGTAATCCCCAAACCCCCGCGTAGGGGAGATTGGGATAAAAAAATCCTTCAGCGGGAAGCAAGATGGACTTTTCTGCTGGACACAGTCTCCCCAAATGGCCTAAACGAGATTATCAGTTTTCATAGCTTCATCTAGTCAATCTGACCATGAATAAAAACTGACAGGATAGGTTTTGTATTCTTTATATACCCCGCATGTGGTCATTGTATACCATGTACTATTTAACCTTGATATGAGACTGCAGTCTGAGAGGATAACTCCCTGATACGGCTTATTATTTTTTCCATCCTGGTAGGAGGTATGTTTTCCTGGGTCCTTAGAAAGCAACAGTTCTCCATCCTTCTTCCAATATCCCACTTTAGGCACTAACATTAATATTGTGTAGTACCTTGCAATTAACATGTGTTACTGTACCTTACAAATCATTACAAGCACAGAAATATCTAGTATTGGCGTTTCCTCTAACCTTTCTGGTTTGCCCCTTAACCCTTTCCGTGTTTTAGGAGACCTAATATTACCTTGGGGTATCCTAGTCCTTCATATGAATACTTTCCCTGACTACCTCATATATGGACTTAACCTATGTGGCTACCGAATCGTGCAGATTAATAGCCCCCTGTGCACCTCATTGAGAGGAACACAGTATGGCACGGACTTGCCTATAACATAGAACCCATCGCCTTAAACAGGGTTGCGCCTCACTGATAGAGGAGCTTTGCTTAGTAATGCCTCCTCATAAGTGACCAGGAGTTCTCTATGGAACGCAAGCTTGCGCTCCACAATCATTACGTCCGCCCCCATGTGGCAGTAACACCGCCCACACTTGGACCGCATATGCGCTCCAGAGTACGATTAGACACATCCTTTGGTACCGCCCCATGGAGGTCACCTGATATGTGAGGGGTGCATGTGATGCATAGCGGTACGTCACATCCGGCCAACGGGGCACATCCGGTCTGCGGGCGGGACATTTACTCCTACCTGGATAGGATTTAAACACCCCATAGACTCACCAGCGGTACGGACAGGACAGGAACGAGTGGATGTGGCGGCTCCTCTGGCATCCTCAGACCGTGGGCTCCCAGTGTGCATAGAGTGGTAGTCATTCGGGACTAACAGTCCTTGCTGGTTGAGCTCACGTATTGGTAAGTGATCTGCTTGCCGTTTTATAACAATAATACTTAATAGCACCTAGTGCTACCCACTGAGCTGGCAATTAGAAATCACTATATGACAGACACTAGATCTGTCTATACTTGTCAGGAGCAGTACACACAATTTGCAGATTTTACCTACGATGTATGGCCCACCTCAACATAGAGGTACACATTTCATCAGATGTCTGGGAGTCTAATACCGGCATAGACTATTCTAGATAACTTTAGAACATCTGCATATAGATACATATGGTCTTCACACTATCATAAACCTTAAATATTGTGCCCAAGTCAACATTGTGTCAGTTAATTATATTAGTATCTGCATGATGCCCCATTGGAATTGTTTTTGGAGTCTAAATTATGAAAAAATATGGTATATGAATACAGGACACCACTGTCTATTTTTTACAGGGAACATATACCTGGAGTCTGTATATCTCTACAGTCCCATGATAGGCCTCTGTTTGCCCTCCTTCGCCTCCTTACAGGTAGAATAATTATTCCAAATGTATGACTATATTTGGCCTTCTATTGAATCTAATGCATGTATTGAGCATTATGAAGCAAGCCTAACTATACGATATATGAATTGGTTACAGGAGAAAGAAATAATCAACCTTGTACACCTTGGAGTCAGGCAGCAAGGGGTCCCTCCTACCTGTTGTCTTGTTTATTTATGATTTGTTCCTTACAGGTAAATTACCTCGTTAATCTAGGTGTACTGGTTTTGTGGGGGCGCCTAATGAGGATGTTTAGCATACTACTATACCTTCTCTTAAGCTGGTGTCACACATAACGACGACGACAACGACGTCGCTGCTACGTCACCATTCTCTGTGACGTTGCAGCGACGTCCCGTCGCTGTCGCTGTGTGTGACGTCCAGCAACGACCTGGCCCCTGCTGTGAGGTCGCCGGTCGTTGCTGAATGTCCAGCTTCATTTTTTGGTCGTCACTCTCCCGCTGTGACACACACATCGCTGTGTGTGACAGCGAGAGAGCGACGAAATGAAGCGAGCAGAGGGAGCAGGAGCCGGCGTCTGGCAGCTGCGGTAAGCTGTAACCAGCGTAAACATCGGGTAACCAAGGGAAGACCTTTCCCTGGTTACCCGATATTTACCTTCGTTACCGGCCTCCGCTCTTGCTGCCAGACGCCGGCTCCTGCACTGTGCACATGTGGCTGCAGTACACATCGGGTAATTAACCCGATGTATACTGTAGCAAGGAGAGCAAGGAGCCAGCGCTAAGCAGTGCGCGCGGCTCCCTGCTCTCTGCACTGTAACATGTAGCTGCAGCACACATCGGGTTAATTAACCTGATGTGTACTGTACCTAGGAGAGCAAGGAGCCAGCGCTAAGCGCGGCTCCCTGCTCTCTGCACATGTAGCGACGTTATGATCGCTGCTTCTGCTGTGTTTGACAGCTAAGCAGCAATCATAACAGCGACTTACAAGGTCGCTGTTACGTCACCGAAAATGGTGACGTAACAGCGACGTCGTTGTCGCTGTCGCTTAGTGTGACACCAGCTTTACAGGCAATACCAGTGGTCAGGCATATCCTGAGGAGCTGCATCTCTTTAACCCTCTAGGGTAAAAAAAATACTTTCTGGCCATCAAAAGGTAATTTTCACCTACTAGTTTTGCCCTCATGAAAGCATGAACCCGGGAGGTGGGATACATACTTAAACATGCCATATTTTTACACAGGATCTATACATGACCCGGACACATTTTTCAACCTGAATAATAGGAATGGACATGAACTCCCTGGCTACAACCGACCAGCCCATAACTTGTGAATATACAACTACGGCTAGTCCAGCTACCAGACACATAGCCTTGCGCCGATGGGATACTCTCCAACTGTATAAGCTGTGTGAGGTATATTATACAACATATTATACAGTGTATACTCATGTCCTATTTGATATGCAGGTATGAATTGATGGAAAGCCGCAATTACTATCTGGATTTGAGATAGTCATCTAATCATTATTATGAGAGTAGATTTAATAGTGGTGTTCTTACTCTTTACATATATAAGATTATCTCAGCACAGGAACATTTTTTTTAAACACATCCAATAATGGAACGTTTTATTATTCCAAGAATAATCATGATCTTTAAATTACTTCACAAATAAAGATCATGCTATTCAATATTGTGGTTTCTACAGTTTTCTGGAGTAAATTTGCTTCATTTGTTGCTTTAGTATTTTTGCTTTATTCCCTGTTTCAGGCCTCCGACACACATCCGTGCCGCCGGTACGTGTTTGGCAGTTTTTTCATGTACCGGCGGCACGGAGACACGTGGACCTATGTTTTCACTATTGTATGGACACACGTAAGTGTTTTGGAACGGAACGTGTGTCCGTTCCATACTTACATGTGTCCGTGATTTTTGCACGCTGACATGTGCACGTATTCTCCGGCAGCACGGGTGTCACACGTCCCGCACCCGTACCACATGGATGTAGTGTGGCTGCGGTTCCGTGTGACACGCGCCGGAGAACACGTGTCATTAATTTTAAAATAAAAAAAACAAATACTCACCTCCACCAGCCCCGCAGATTGTACTGCTGCAAACTGTTCCTACCGGCCGCCGCTTGTTATGAGAGTGTAAAGGAGGTGGCGTGCTGTCCCGGGCGCTGATCTCCGCCCCTCCGCTCGGCCGGAAGCAGCGTCAGCGGGGAGTGGGCGGGGCTGGAGCTGAAGATCAGGACCCTGGACAGCAGCGCGGACCACGTGAGTATGTAAATTACTTGTTCTCCGTGTGCTATCGCGGATAGCACACGGAGAACACACGTGGACCGAACGTACCCGAGACACGTACTTACCTCACCTTACACGCAGTGAAAATACGTGTCTCGTGGCATGTGTGTGTTTTTAACGGATGTGTGTTTCAGGCCTCATATCACTTTTTAAGTTGTATTTCTTTCTTAAGTTTTGTTTTTTTTTTCTTTTTTTCCTTGACAACTTTGCTTATTCAGATGTTTTAGACAGATTTATGAAATGTGACTCTTAATAAATGTGGCATTTTTGTACACTCTCACTCCAGTCCCACCCATCCACCCTCGTGTAGTATGGTGCTGGAGGAGTTTTCAATTTTGCGCACATTTATCAACTCACAACATGGCTAATTTCTGTTTTTTCCTCATCTCCGTCCGAGAGCCATAACCTTTTTTTTATTTTTCAGTCCACATAGTCGTATGTATTAGAGCTTATGTTTTGGGTGGCAAGTTGTACTTTTAAGTGACACCAATCAATTTACCATATATTGTACTGATAAATAGGAAAACAATTCAAGTTAGGGAGAAATTGTGAAAAAACGCAATTCTGACATTGTTTTTTGGGAACTGATTTTACTATGTATATTATGTTGTAAACTGACCTGGCAATATGATCTTCCTCATCAGTAGAATTCCGACAATAGCATAACATGTGCACATTTTATATTATCAGAATTAAATATCAGTAGTTTGGAAAAAAAATATTTTGGGGGTTGTATTACTATTTTCCAATACCCATAACATTTTCATTTTCCGGTCAATGGAGCTGTGTGATGGCTTATTTTCCCAGGGAGAGATAACATTTTTATTGATATGATTTTGGGATCTATATGATATTTTAATCTCTTGTTAAACCATAATTTTGTTGTTCTTGAATTTTTTCCATTTAAGGTGTTTATAAATCAGGAAATGTATTTTTATATTTTAACAGATAGGACTTTTCTGAGTGTGGTGATATCCCATATGTGTACTTTTTTTAGTTTTTTTTATTATAAAAACTTTTAATGGGGGAAATGGAGTGATTTGAACTTTTATCCATAAAGATATTGAATCCAGTGGACCGCAGACAGGGATATGTAAAAGTTCTGGTTATTTCAAAAGTTAAAAATTTGCAGTACAGGCTTGCACAGAAGACAAAGAAGTAAATCTCAATCCAATGCGTTTCGAGGTCCAAACTTGTTGGATCGAGATTTACTTCTTTGTCTTCTAGCCTGTACCGCGAATTTTTAACTTTTGAAATGAACGGAACTTTCACATATCCCTGTCTGCGGTCTGCTGGATTCAATATCTTTATGGATTCTATTATCCCTGTGCCTGGGATTCCTTGTACGACATCGTGAGATACCCCTGACCTGGAAGGTGGTGAGCTGGATACTTTTATGTATGGATTTGAACTTTTATAGTTTTTTTATTTTTCTCATGCTTTTTAATTTTTTTTCTTTGAATTTTTCACTGTACTTATTTTTCTCCTTAGGGTACTATAACTTGCAATTGTCTGAATACTTTTCCTATATACAGCAATATCATAGTATTGCTGCATATAGTGAAAATCACATACTCCTTTGAAGCCCAGTCACTGGCAGGATTTCAAGTTAGCTCCATAATGACAAGCATGTAGACCTTCAGCAGGCCCCCAGCTGTCATAACAATCCATCAACAATGTGCACTCAAGTCACGAGCACATTGAATGAGAAGCACCATGCCACGCTTTCTTTACGTCTCTGTCGGAGTTCGACTGTGGCATTTGGCAGGTTAACAATTATAGTCCGTGCTTCATACCACACACCCATTACCTGCCGAATATGGGGCGATCTTCATTCACCAGCCTCCGACTTGTGTCATACATGTATGGTGGATGTCATGAAGGGGTTAAAGAATTTACGCCTTTTGGTGCTAAAAAGTCCCAAAAATTTGTTAAAATAAATAGCATTTTTGATTTTGTGCCAAATTCATTAATCATGTGCAACATTTTAAAGATTGTTGCACAAAATACATTAACAAATATCTCAGGACAAAAGAAAAAACTGACTAATACTGAATGATGAATAGAGCCATTAGTTTTAGATGTAAAAATGTATTACTTGTTTTTCAATGCATTATACCTGCATACAGTGAATTTCAGGCATCAAGGAGAGATTGGGATTTAATCAAGTGGTATTGGCCTTAAAAATAAGCAGATCAGGTAAAATTTGAATTTGCCTGTTCACTTGGATTCTCCTGTGAAATTTTATGTGAGAAGCCGTTCTCTGCACATTTAATGTCCCCTATTATTCCAAGATTTACTGATTATGATGTCTATCCACACCGCAGAAAATAATAAATGGAAGATATACAGTTAGGTCCAGAAATATTTGGACAGTGACACAATTTTCGCGAGTTGGGCTCTGCATGCCACCACATTGGATTTGAAATGAAATCTCTACAACAGAATTCAAGTGCAGATTGTAACGTTTAATTTGAAGGTTTGAACAAAAATATCTGATAGAAATTGTAGGAATTGTACACATTTCTTTACAAACACTCCACATTTTAGGAGGTCAAAAGTAATTGGACAAATAAACCAAACCCAAACAAAATATTTTTATTTTCAATATTTTGTTGCGAATCCTTTGGAGGCAATCACTGCCTTAAGTCTGGAACCCATGTACATCACCAAACGCTGGGTTTCCTCCTTCTTAATGCTTTGCCAGGCCTTTACAGCCGCAGCCTTCAGGTCTTGCTTGTTTGTGGGTCTTTCCGTCTTAAGTCTGGATTTGAGCAAGTGAAATGCATGCTCAATTGGGTTAAGATCTGGTGATTGACTTGGCCATTGCAGAATGTTCCACTTTTTTGCACTCATGAACTCCTGGGTAGCTTTGGCTGTATGCTTGGGGTCATTGTCCATCTGTACTATGAAGCGCCGTCCGATCAACTTTGCGGCATTTGGCTGAATCTGGGCTGAAAGCATATCCCGGTACACTTCAGAATTCATCCGGCTACTCTTGTCTGCTGTTATGTCATCAATAAACACAAGTGACCCAGTGCCATTGAAAGCCATGCATGCCCATGCCATCACGTTTCCTCCACCATGTTTTACAGAGGATGTGGTGTGCCTTGGATCATGTGCCGTTCCCTTTCTTCTCCAAACTTTTTTCTTCCCATCATTCTGGTACAGGTTGATCTTTGTCTCATCTGTCCATAGAATACTTTTCCAGAACTGAGCTGGCTTCATGAGGTGTTTTTCTGCAAATTTAACTCTGGCCTGTCTATTTTTGGAATTGATGAATGGTTTGCATCTAGATGTGAACCCTTTGTATTTACTTTCATGGAGTCTTCTCTTTACTGTTGACTTAGAGACAGATACACCTACTTCACTGAGAGTGTTCTGGACTTCAGTTGATGTTGTCAACGGGTTCTTCTTCACCAAAGAAAGTATGCGGCGATCATCCACCACTGTTGTCATCCGTGGACGCCCAGGCCTTTTTGAATTCCCAAGATCACCAGTCAATTCCTTTTTTCTCAGAATGTACTCGACTGTTGATTTTGCTACTCCAAGCATGTCTGCTATCTCTCTGATGGATTTTTTCTTTTTTTTCAGCCTCAGGATGTTCTGCTTCACCTCAATTGAGAGTTCCTTAGACCGCATGTTGTCTGGTCACAGCAACAGCTTCCAAATGCAAAACCACACACCTGTAATCAACCCCAGACCTTTTAACTACTTCATTGATTACAGGTTAACGAGGGAGATGCCTTCAGAGTTAATTGCAGCCCTTAGAGTCCCTTGTCCAATTACTTTTGGTCCCTTGAAAAAGAGGAGGCTATGCATTACAGAGCTATGATTCCTAAACCCTTTCTCCGATTTGGATGTGAAAACTCTCATATTGCAGCTGGGAGTGTGCACTTTCAGCCCATATTATATATATAATTGTATTTCTGAACATGTTTTTGTAAACAGCTAAAATAACAAAACTTGTGTCACTGTCCAAATATTTCTGGACCTAACTGTATATATATATATATATATATATATATATATATATATATACAGTCATATGAAAAAGTTTGGGCACCCCTATTAATGTTACCTTTTTTCTTTATAACAATTTGGGTTTTTGCAACAGCTATTTCAGTTTCATATATCTAATAACTGATGGACTGAGTAATATTTCTGGATTGAAGTGAGGTTTATTGTACTAACAGAAAATGTGCAATCCGCATTTAAACAAAATTTGACCGGTGCAAAAGTATGGGCACCCTTATCAATTTCTTGATTTGAACACTCCTAACTACTTTTTACTGACTTAGTAAAGCACTAAATTGGTTTTGTAACCTCATTGAGCTTTGAACTTCATAGGCAGGTGTATCCAATCTGATGAGGACTGGAAGGATCATGTGCACGTGCACAAAAAGTCACAACAAGGGATAAGCATAACTAACTGCTGGGTTTGATGTCAGCTCTCAATTTACAGCTGAAATCAACCCCACAAGTATTACATCCCCAATAGACAGATAGAGCGTTAGAATTGGCGCATCTACTGTATGCACCACTTCTGAGCTGTCTGTGGCCTGCAATTTTTAGGCTACGAAGGGCTCAAGAATCATGGCCCTTCCCACCCTGAGAATAACAGAATAGTAGTAATCAAATAAATAGCAATAATGCATGTAAATTAGGTACTAAGTTGACACTATTTTGATCGAAAATGCATAAAAGCCAACCATCCATGACAAGGTGTACCGATTTGGGATGAACCCATACTCTTGTAGCTCACCTTACTATATGTAAGCAGATCTCAGAGTACACAGGGGCAGAGCAGGACCAAGACTCGACTGTTCAGATGTTCAGACACCTGCCCCTGGAAAGCTATATAAAGACAAAATACCCAGCCAAAAAAGGGAGGGAGTCACACCACTGTTTGTAAAAAGTATAAAAAAAAACTAAAGAAAAAGCAAAAAATGAGTAAGACCATGTGTTATTTGTGCAGTATGTAGGTGCATATTCACACTGTGGCCATTTAACAGGCAAAACCCAACATAAACACAAAATGCACAAATACCCTGTAGTTAGTAAATAAATAGCAATAGTGTATGTAAATCCTTTTGGGTTACTTAGTTAACATTATTTTAATAAAAAAGTGTAAAAGCTACCTCACCGCAACACGATGTACCCAGTTGTGATGCACCCTAAGCCGGCGTCACACTTGCGATTGACTCACACGAGTGCAATGTGAGAAAAACTCCCATTGCCCTCAAACCAATGTTAATGAATGAGGCAGCTTCGATCTGCTTTTTTTTCTCAGCTCAAATCAGACTGAAGAAAAAATCTCAGCATGCTGTGATTTCAAGAGTATCTTGCACGAGACTCTCCAATGAAAGTCTATGAGTGCGAGAAAAAAACGGATGTCACACAGACAGCACACATCCTAGTGAGTGACATCCGTTTTTCTAAATACAATTCTATTATATTAGCAGAAAACATTGTAAATGGTCCTGTACATGACTGTAACTGAATAATAGCTGCTGAGGAAAATAACGGATTACACACTGACAGCACACTAACAGCACATGGATGAAAAGTGAGAAAAAAATCGTACTACTCTCCGGCATGAGAATCGGATAGATTTTTCATACGCAAGTGTGACTCCGGCCTAACTTGTAGTTCAGCAGACCTTAATATAGATGCAGGTTGAGCAGGACCCAAACCCAACTGTACAGACACCTGCCCATGGAAATCTATATAATCAAAATAAACAGCCTAAAAAGATGTAGTCACGCCACTGTTTGTACAAAGTATAAGATAATACAGCAAAACAAGAAAAAATGAGGCAGATCATGTGTTGGTATAAGTAGATACAGGTGCACACTGTTGCCATTTCAGAAAATTTTGCCAAAGCTACAACATGACTACATGAGTAAGTGGACTATAATCATTGTGGCATAATGTACAGCCTACAGAAATGGCCAGTAGGATTGCTCCTCCCCTGTTTATCATATGGCTTATAATGGAAGGATAAATATATTGGAGTATTGAGGCTTTGTTACTATACAATGAATAAGTACCATATTTTTTCGATTATAAGACGCACTTTTCCTCCCAAAAATTTTGGAGGAAAGTGAGGGGTGCGTCTTATAATCTGATTGTAGTATACCGGGTGGTGGAGAGGGGTTGCAAGAGGCTGGTTTGAATGCTGAGAAGGTTGTGTGGGGTCTGCTGACGCTGTGCAGAGTTTGTGGTGGCTGGTGCTGCGGTGGCTGTGCGTGGTCTCCGTTGGCTGGTGCTGGGCGGCTGTTAGGGGTCTCCGGCGGCTAGTGCTGCGGTGGCTGTGCGGGGTCTGTGGCAGCAGGACTGGCGCTGCGGGGCAGGCGATGAGGACTTCAAATAATGCCAGCCAGAATTCGGCATGTGCGCAGATAGAGTTCTCGGCTCAAGCTCTCATCTGCGCATACGCCACCTCAGGCTCATTGATCTCTAAGCAGCGAACTTAAAGAAAATAACACCCGGCGGTGGCGCTTGCGCAGATTCAATCTCGGCTTGAGATTGAGCCGAGAGCTCAATCTGCGCTGACTCCGTGCACCATTTCTTTGAAGCCCTCACCACCTGCAATCGCTGCAGCCACAACACAAGCCCCGACATGGCTGCCAAAGCTGCCACAGCCAGAGCCAGCCTCCACCACAACCCCAGCACACCCTACAGTTTCTGGGGCACCCACTGCCCCTGCCTCCTGTTACTCCACCACCACTGCTGCCCCCTTTGGTAAGACACCACCAGTTTATAAGATGGACCCCATTTTTTTCACCTTTTTTGCTTTGAATTTGGGGTGCGTCTTATAATCCGGTGTGTCTTATAAACCGAAAAATATGGTATATTCCTGTTTTCAGTTGTATCTTGTGGAGGCTGAAGCTGCTGGTACTATTCCATATGGCATATTACTGGCTGAGTGGCACTGCAATAGTGAAGAACAGGGGAGGGTCTGGCTTAGAAAACAGTCCAGTGCCCATGGTTTACATAATCCTCAATTATCTCAATGCTCAATGGGTTTCAACAGTCCACCAAAGTCACTCTTTCAGTTAAATAATTTACTATACCTTAATATAGAATGTAGAAAAAGATTATCTAAAGCAGAAAATTCCACTAAAGTCTTAGCTGATATGAATAATCCTTGGAAAAATTATTTCTTTTTATACAATACATTGCAATCACATTGTATCTGCTTTACCAGAAAGCCCAGCATTTTGAGTTGCCATGAAGGTTTTTACTAACTAAATTATTTCCCTGAGGTCCATATTTATCTTCATGGGATTAAAGTAAAAGGTTATGTGTGTGTATTTTACTGCAGGGAAAGAATATGCTACACAAGTCTACCCATCAGCCCATGATCACCTCTCATGATTTATTTATAATGCAACACAAACCGTAGAGACTTTTGGTTGTACCCAGAAAAATACAGAATATAAATTCCACTAGCCGTATATCATCCACTAGACCTAATTTAACAAAGCTATTCCCAAAGTGGCCCATTTTACAGTAACCTTTGCAGACCTTTGTATTCACATGAATTGGTAGTGCCTTGTTCCCTCTGGCCCTAAGATTGTAGTCCTTTTACCCCCATTAGACACTTTGTGTTTGCTATTGTGTCTGATGAAAAAACTTGTATTGAAAATAATTGAGTTCAAAAGAGAATGTAAAAGTAGTAATGTTTTTTGGGTTTTTATTTTTTAGATTGAGGCCCCAATTAATTATTGAATTTGCGGCTGTTTTTTGTCTAGATTTTCTAGGTTTTAAGTCTGTCTTTGATTGCCATAAAATTAGTTATTTGTGCTGTTTTTGACTATTTTCTATGTGTTTACTTGTTTTTGATTTTTTTTTTGTTTTACATTCACCATTGTTGGTATGGTTTTTGTTTTCTAGATGTTTGCAGCCAATTCACCAATTGGGACTTTCTAAAAAAAAAATCGCAAGAATTTTGTGCGAATGTACTCCAATCTTCCCTTTGGAGTGATTTTTTTTTGGGTGGCAAAAAGATATTTATTAAATTCCGAGTTGAGCTTGTCAAATGAAAGGAAAATCAACCTTTGCTTTCTGGAAGTGAAAAAAGGGAATTGTTTATTATTCAGAAACCAAGTGTGCCATTTAAAAGAATTTGGAGCAAAACTTTAACAAATATCACAAGACAATGAAAAAAGTGACTTAAATAAAATGTGCCACACATGGACACGGAAAACCTTGACCAAAGACCAATCCACAAATCAATGAACAACAATTACAATCAGAAAACCAATTTTTAGCAAGCAGAAGACTGGGCAGTAGGATAGGTGATGGCCACACTAGGATAGGTGGGTATATGCTTTTATTATTTTTAAATTCATTTTCACCAATTTAATGGATTCATGCTAATGAATACTCCCAAAATTTCTAGTGAAGCTGACATTTTGGGGACATCCACGTCAAATTTGATTCATTACAAATCAATTCACTGATCTCTATGCCACACCTTTAAGCGGTTGTTTAAAGGAATCAAGTTATTACCTATTCATAGGATACGTGACTTCTCTGTGATCGGAAGGCAGTCCGTCTGCTGGGACCTACACTCATTGGAATGGGAAACGTTTATCATTCTATTGACCCTTTATTCATTCCCAATTGGGCTGCTCTGAGCTGTGAACAAGAGAAGGGGAAAAAGCCAGCAACTATCTTGGAAAAATTCTGAAGCTTTGTTGTGAAAAATCCATAAAAAACATACAGTGGCTAAAAAGCTCAGCATGTAGACAAGGGTCTTCGCGTTTCAGGCCTAACATAGAACTGGCCCTGTTGTCATGATTAAGGGCCAGTTCTATGTTAGGCCTGAAACGTGTAGACCCTTGTCTACACACTGAGCATTTTATCCACTGTATGTTTTTTATGGATTTTTCACAATAAAGCTTCAGAGTTTTTCCAAGATAGTTGCTGGCTTTTCTACTTCTCTTGTTCATTGCTATTACATAAGGTTCTGGCCTGATGTGCCTGGCACCGTAACATATTCTTTTTTCTCAGAGCTGTGCTCGGCTTTTTCCAGCAGCCACATAGAGAATGAATGAAGTGGGATCATGCATCTGACCTACCGCTCCAGTTTTTAATGGTGATAAACATTGCTCATTCTGCCGATCAGTAAAGGGTCCACCTTTCTTACCCACACAGGGCAGTAACTTATCACCTATCCTGCGAGTCAGTGATGACTTGCTTCCACCTGTAAATTGGTTTAAATCCTTTACGACGGAGGGTGTACCTCTATGTCATAGGTAGTATCTGTCTGTTTAATGCGAACTTGCTGCGCAAGCCCGAATTGTTCCCCGCACATGTCTGCTGATCTGATCAGCAGACATGTGCACCTAACAAGCACGGGTGGATCCACCCGTGCCTATTAGCTCGTTAGATTGCACCATCAAACTCTGAGAGCGTGATCTAATGCACTCCAGCAGGGATTGTATTATTCCCTGCCACCATTGGCAGCTCTGTGACATGATCATGGGGTGCCAATAGGTTGTCAGCTGATGACCCTTGTTGCTGGTATGACTCACTTCCTGTAAATGTCGCGCACTGATGCATTGCTCTGAACAGCACAAGTGATTGGATACAGCAGTCTTCAAGCCCCCTAATAAAACAATAAAAAACATAAAAAAGTTTTCAAAAAAGGGAACACAAAAGAAAAACCTAACTCCCTTTTGTCCCATTTAAAATAAAACAATAAAAAAATAAAAATAATATACACATATTTGATATCGCTGTGTTCAGAAATGTCTGATCTATCAAAATATAAAATTAATTAATCTGATTGTTAAAGGCCGTAGTGAGAAAAAAAATCAAAACACCAGAATTATGTTTTTGTGTTTGCCGCAACATTGCATTAAAATGCAATAACAGGTGAACAAAACAGAACATCTACCCAAAAATGGTATAATTAATAACAACATCTCAAAACACAAAAAATAAGCCATCAGTGAGCCCCAGATCCCAAAAATTGAGAACACTACGGTTTTTGAAAAATGGTGACAAAAGCGCAATTCTTTTTTTTACAAATTTCTGCTTTTTTGCACTACGCAGATAAAAGTAAAACTACACAGGTTTGGTATCTTCGAACTCATACTAACCTGAGGAATCATAATGTCAGGTCAGATTCATCACATGGTGAACATGGTAAATAAAAAAACTCAAAAAACAATCGTACAATTGCAGGTTTTTTTGCAATTTCACCGCACTAGGATTTTTTCCTGTATCCCAACACAATATGGTGTTATTCAAAACTTAAACTTGCCGCACAAAAAACAAGCCCTCATATGGCTATATTGATGGAAAAATAAAAAAAGTTATGGCTCTTGGAAGAATGGGGAACAAAAAAACTAAAATCACGATGTGGTAAAGGGGTTAAAAATAACTCTTCAATTTATTTGGTGGTTGCTCCTAATTTACACCAAAATATTTTATGCACAAGTAGTGATGTGAATGTAGTAAGATAGGATGAAAAGTCCAACGCTGTTCAGCTTTGTTCTCTCCCGCACGTAACGATTGTTCATTGTATTCAATAATTCCCTATTTAGAAAGACGTTATTGAATGTTCCTGTAAAATAATCTTTCATTTTATCCCTTAAGCTTCAGAACCAACTGTGTCACACTGCTGTATCTCAGTAACTGCTTAGGATTCATGAGGACATCTGGTGAAAAGAAGGTGTAATGACGTGATTACAACTCAGTAATGATATTCCAGTGCGGGTGTCAAGCGCACCAAGATGAACAGACGCCTCTAATATCAGATATTAATATAACAATGACCCAGATGGTACTAGAATTGTGATAGCTGTCATGTCTCTGGCACGTGAAAATATTGGATACACTTATGTTTGTATACATATAATATATACCACAAAATGAGCTACAATATGTCATGCACTGCTGAGATTTCCTTTTCTATCATTATGTAAGCGTTGGCATCACAATGACAGTACTTTAGCTATCATAGCAGGCTTAGTAAGGAACACAGCAGTAAATATGCTATGCAAATCATTGCCACAGATGTTTAAGCATATGTTAATACATGAGCTGATTTTACTGGATTTGGCTCTCTTAGTATTTCCCAGAAATTATCACTAAGCAATTTGTATTTTTCTACCAAACATATTTATAAAACACCAATGATATTATTATTGTTATTGCTATTACAACTACTCATTAGATTGTTTTCTTTTTAATATTGCTCAGTAATAAACATAGGGACGAGGACATGACTTAATATAATAATAATCACAGCGCAACAAGGATTTTACTACTGAGAGAAAAATATATTTATACTAAATTGAACGCGCTGATTACAAATATGAACTCTGAATTTGCCTGGTATGTCTAGATATTACGTTACACATATAAAACCTATTCACTTATAGTATTAATGCATTATATATTGGGAAAATTCCAACAGACGTGACCGGATGCGCTCAGACAGGTCTATAGGCTGATGTTAGCAGTAAGTGCACAAGGCAAGCTGGACAGAGTTCAATAAAGTGGTCTGTTGTAGTGCTATCAGTTTTGAAACTTAAAGTGGTTATCCACTGAGGACAAATCCTTTTGAGTCAACATGTTTGCCACAGGTAAAATAATAAAGACTATACTCACCTCCCATAATGAAGCCATTTCAGCGGTGCTGGGGTGGATGGACTTATGTGAAGTTGTGACGTCACAGGATCCCTGCCTTATCCCCGTCTTTGGACCAAATAAGTTATTCAACAGCAAATGAGCACAGCCACAACACTCACATCCTGTTGATTGTTTGTGTCCGAAGGCGGGTAGAAGAAAGCTAATGCTGATTGGACGTGGTGCTCGTGTTACATCACAACCCCAAGTGAGCCCCCGCACTGTGAGCTGCGGCACCCCTGGACCGGCTCGGATACATTCTGGAGGTGAGTATCGTATTTATTATTTTACCTGGGGTAAACATGTTGAATCAAAAGGGATTGTCCTAGTAGTGGACAACCCCTTTAAGATGGATAGACACAAATGTCTTAACAATCCAGACAATTTCTGCTACATATGTGGCAAATACACTCCTTATGTCAGGGACTCACAGAGAATTTAACTCAGGGGGATACATGGTTGCATATGCCTATATGTATTTGTTATATTATATGCAGTGTATATATACACTGTATATATATATATATATATATATATATATATATATATATATATATATATATATATATACAATTATTATTATTTATTATTGCGCCATTTATTCCATGGCGCTTTATAAGTGAAAAGGGTATGCATAATTAACAAGTACAACAATTATGAACATTACAAAAACAGACTGGTACAGGAGGAGAGAGGACCCTGCTTGCGAGGGCTCACATGGATAAGGATACAGTAGGTGAGGATAGAGCTGTTACGCAGTAGTGTACTGATCTGAGGGATATCATTCTATCTATCTATCTATCTATCTATGTATCCATCTATTCATTATCTATCTATATACATTCTATCTATCTATCTATCTATCTATCTATCTATCTATCTATCTATCTATATATCTATCTAGATAGATAGATAATTAGAAAAAATTGTAATTGTATATTTTTTATTAAATTATTTGTGTGGTTTGTCCCTATTTTCTTCCCCACTTCTTTAAAAAAAAATGGTATCATCCTATTCTGGAAGAATTTCACTTTGCTTAAGTGGGAATATGTCACGCTCCCCGGGTCCCGACGTCATTTCTCACTCACCGCTCCGGGTCCCCTGCCTCCAGCCACACGTCCTCCTCGGCACCGCTCCCTGCTCTGGCCTCTGGCACCCGGGCGTCACGCATGTGCATTAGGGCGCGCGCGCGGTCACTGACCTCCTCTTAAAGGCCCTGCACTCCCTAACAGAATATTGCATCAGTCAGGGTCAGGTATATTAGGAGCTCCCTGCCTGGAGGGCGTCACCTGTTCGTCGAGTTCTGCAAGCTAGAAGTCCAGGTCCCCTTGTGTCTTACTCATACTAAAAACTTTGTCTCTTCCGTAGAGCCTGCTCTGCCTCCGTAACCGGTCCCTGAATCCAGTCTTGCCAAAAGGTCCTCCGGTGTCCGTCGGTGGGGAATCCAACCACTGTTTCGGCAGTCTGTGCCTGTCTGGTATCTCCGACTTCACCCAGCTGCCTTCCATCACACCCAGCTAACCCGGATCCTGCCTGAGCTTCCTAACCGTCACACGTACTGGACTTCCGTAATTATCTCCGAGGACTCTGTGGCTCCAAAGACTCCGTTTTACCCGTTCCCTGTGGGACGCTACCCCGGTTCCGCTAGTACTCTGGCTACCGTGTACCTAGGCCCTCTGGTGTGGTGACTGGACAGTCCCTGTATAGGGGTTAGCTCCAGGTTGCCTCACTGGGGGAGTACGGTACACGGCCCAGAGGATCCACCATCACCCGGACCTAACAGAACGAACAGGCCATGGATCCCGCCGAAGCACTAGCATCCCAACTGGCCGGATTGCAGCAGGAGCTGGTACGTCAGCGAGAGACCCAATCCCGTATGTTGGCCTTCATGACGTCAGTGGACACCCGCCTGAACACACTGCAATCCACAGCCACGTCCCTGTCCACTTCCGCCACATCCACGGCTTCCGTAGGGACAACTTCTGCGACCTCGCAACTGAGACTAGCCTCTCCGCCTCGGTATGCCGGGGACCCCAGGAACTGCCGTGGGTTCTGGAACCAGTGCTCGCTGCACTTCAAACTGCTCCCACATCTCTTCGCTTCTGACCAAGCTAAGGTAGCCTTTGTCATGTCTCATCTGGAGGGTGAATCACTGGCATGGATGAACCCCTTGTGGGAGAGGGAAGATCCAGTAACCACCAACATCCAGGACTTCCTGCACACCTTCCGCACCGCGTTCGATGAACCCGGACGTGCTTCTTCATCCGCCTCATCCCTTCTCAGGCTACGCCAAGGAACTTTGACAGTTGGTCAGTATGCAATCCTGTTCCGCACGCTGGCATCTGAGTTGGGGTGGAACAATGAGGCCTTGACTGCCGCCCTCTGGGAGGGGCTTACCAGTCGTATCAAGGACGAGCTGGCCGGCCGAGACGTCCCCTCCACCTTGGACGCCCTGATCACCCTCGCAACCCGGATAGACCTCCGCTTTCAAGAAAGGTCTAAGGAAATGTCCCGCGAGCGGCGCCCTGTAAGGCACTCCGCTTCTCCACAGAAGCCTATCCTCTCCTCATCCAGGCTCTCTGGCTCCTCCATCCATGAGCCCTTGGAGTCCATGCAAGTGGACCAGCTACGGTTCTCCGAGCAGCGTCGAGCGGAACGAGCCGCCAAGGGTCTCTGCTTCTATTGTGGAGACGGCGCACACCAGGTGCGTGCCTGCCCAGAGAAACCGGGAAACTCCAAAGCGTAGGGTTGGTAGGAGAGGCCACCCTAGGTACTGGGAAGCTCTCTGACCCAGTGACATGGACTGTACAGGTGACAACAGGAGAAACCTGCTTCACGGCAGAGGCATATCTCGACTCCGGGGCAGCGGGTAACTTCATCCACCAGGTCACAGTTGACAAGTACCAGTTACCTGTCACACCGCTGCAGACACCGCTTGTGATAGCCTCTGTGGATGGGGAACCCCTCTCTGACCCCGTCCTGTTCGTCACTAAACCTGTGAAACTGCGTATCGGTGCGCTACACACTGAAGAAATCGCCTTCTATGTTCTGCCACGCATGTCTCATCCGCTTCTGCTGGGTTTACCCTGGTTGCGGGTACATGAACCTGTTACACCTCGTGGCTCTCCTGTGGCAAGGAATGAGACAGTCTCCTTGCCTGCCACGAGCGCTCCTGCTCCGCAGCGCCGAAGGTCTGCCAGACTGCGCAGAGTGCAGGAGAAACCTCCTCAGAGAGGCAGCACAAGGGTGACACCTAGTGGTACTCCTGTTGCAAGAAATGAGGAGGTCTCCCATTCCTTGCCTGCCACAGCTCCTCCTGCTCAGCAGCCTTGAAGGTCTGTGAGGTTGCGCAATGTGCAGAGATTTGCTGCTCAGGGAAGCAGTGAGACTCCCGTTATCTCTACACATTGTGAGACCGAGGATCCCGCCTCTATTTCCCAGAGGCAGGAGGGTGAGCATGTGCTATGCTTGGTGGATCCTGATTCGCCCACTGACGTCACACGGCTTGATGACAAGGCTGGTGACGTGGTGAATCCTGACTGGCCAGGCTGGGATGTCGTGGATCCTGATTGGGTCAAGTCCGTCATCTCCGCCTCGCGCCCGCCCTTGGCTGGAGCTACACCTCTTTAAAAGCTCCTCCTGCCATCATGGCGGCGCGCGACCGTCCTTCTATGTTTGGATGTCTGGCAGCGTGCTGCCACGCCACTGCTCAGGCATTATCTTCTTCTGTGGGCTTGGCCCTTGCTGCTTAGGCAGCACCTGGTTTGCAGGCCGTGTCCCTGCCTTGCTGCTCCGGCAGTAGCTCCTTCTACAGGCCGTGTTCCTGTCCCAGGTGAGCTCCTCGAGTCTCCACTGGACTCACCTGGTTATTGAAAGCACACGTGCGTGGGCACCTCTGTGCTACCCTCGTGCCATATTCTCGTGACTTCCACTGGCACACGTGCGTGGGCACCTCTGTGCTTCCCCGTGCAACAGGTACACCGAGCTGTGTGATCCCTGCCATACAACCCACACGGGTTAGGGCAGACCGGTGTACATAGATCGTCTGTGACATTCCAGACGATCGCTAGCAGCAACCCGCTCACTCTTCACCCACCATAGCAGCGGTCCCTTACACCGCACAGTGGACCTTGACCGGCGGAAGCTGTCCATTCCCCATCTTGGCACGCTTCCCCGGGTCCCCCTCGTAACATTACGGTCGAGCCAAAGGTCTGGCTATGGCTGAAGAGCAGCAGCAGTTGCTGCGTTATGTGCAGCAGTTGGAATCACGTTTGGCAGCAGTGGAGCAGTCTTCCTCCGACAAGACTGCTCTGACGACAGTCGCCACCCAGGCGGCTACCCAGGCTGTGCTATTGGGCGGAAGGTCTCCTCGCCTTGCGCTTCCAGAGCGCTTTAGCGGGGACAGCTCCGAGTGCCGTGGGTTTATAAACCAAGTTACCACCTACTTAGAGCTGTCCGCGACTCTTTACGCTACCGAGAAGGCGAGGGTAGCCTTCGTCCAGTCCCTGCTCACAGGGAGAGCGCTGAAGTGGTCCACGCCGTTGTGGGAGCGCGGAGATCGGGTGGTGAATAACTTAGCATCTTATCTTGGGGCCATGAGAATGGTGTTCCTCGGGCCTCAAGTCACCCACGACTCCGCGCTGCGCCTCCTACGACTTCGGCAAGGGTCCGCTTCAGTCGGGGACTTTGCCATACACTTTAGGACACTTGCCGCAGAGCTGGACTGGCCCGATAAGGTCCTTGTCCCTGTGTTCTGGGAGGGCCTGGCAGGGTTCGTCAAAGACGCACTGGCCACGCGTGAGGTGCCTGCTACTTTAGAGTCCTTGATTGTGGTTGCCTCTCGCATAGACATCCGCCAGGCGGAGCGGAGGCTCGAGGTCTCTTCAGCACCCACGTCCTCACGGCCTAAAAAGCGTCTGGCTCCTGTATTCCACCAGACAGGTCTCCCAGCCAGCTCTGTAGGCGACTCCGTGGAGTCAATGGAGGTGTCCAAAGCGGTCTCCTCTACCCCAGGTTCTCGGTCTGGTGTCATCTGCTTTTCCTGTGGGCAGAGGGGACACATAGCTACCCGATGTCCCAAACCGTCGGGAAAAGACAGCGTCTAGTTTCCATCAGAGGGGGGTTACTAGACGCTGCTTCTCCCTCTAGGTTGACTATCAGCGCCCAGTTGCAGTTTGGCACTACTCTTTTCTCTGCTCTGGCCTGCCTGGACTCAGGCGCTGATGGCAATTTCATTTCGACCTCCCTGGCAACCCGATACTCAGTTCCCCTGGTTCTCTTACCTAAGCCACTCAGGGTTCGGGTAGTCAACGGGTCCCTACTAGTCGATCCCATCACCCAGATCACCATCCCTCTCAGGATGGAAGTACCACCAAGACACCATGAGCAGGTGTCCTTCCTGGTGCTTCCAGGGGGGACGGATGAGATCCTACTGGGCCTCCCCTGGTTGAGACAGCATGCTCCTATACTCAACTGGGCAACAGGGGAGATCTCATCATGGGCAGGATCCTGTAGGGAGCACCTCGTGACTACCGAACCACCCGCTACCATTTGGTCGGTTGGGTCCTCAGGGAATACAGGGGAGCCAGGTTTACCGACACCTTATGAGGCCTACAGGGACGTCTTCTCCAAGAGGGCCGCAGATACCCTTCCTCCCCACCGGCCATACGATTGCCGAATAGACCTGAAGCCAGGCTCCGAGCCCCCTAGGGGCAGAGTGTATCCCCTCTCTGCTCCAGAGACGGAGGCTATGTCCAAATATATTCAGGACAGCCTGGCAAAAGGGTTCATTCGCAAGTCTATTTCACCGGCCGGTGCGGGGTTCTTCTTCGTGCAAAAGAAGGAAGGGGATCTACGCCCCTGTATCGATTACAGGGGATTAAATGCAATCACGATCAAAAACAAATACCCTTTGCCCCTCATTACGGAGTTATTTGATCGATTCCGCGGGGCAAAGATCTTCACGAAGCTGGATCTACGCGGGGCGTATAATCTAGTGCGAGTCCGAGAGGGCGATGAGTGGAAGACCGCCTTCAACACCAGGGACGGTCACTACGAGTATCTCGTAATGCCCTTCGGACTCTGCAATGCCCCCGCCGTATTTCAAGACTTTGTGAATGATGTTTTCCGGGATTTGTATCTTTCCGTGGTTGCATACCTGGATGATATCCTTATCTTCTCCCCCGATCTTGCCACCCATCGGAGGGATGTCATCCGAGTACTTAAGAGGCTCCGCACTCATTCGTTATATGCTAAGCTAGAAAAGTGCGTTTTTGAACGTGAATCCTTGCCGTTCCTGGGGTATATCGTGTCCAGTCAGGGGTTAGCAATGGATCCGGGGAAGTTGGAGACAGTGATGAAATGGCCTGAGCCCCGCTCGCTGAAAGTGATCCAGCGATTCTTGGGGTTTATCAATTATTATCGCCAGTTCATTCCCAACTTCTCGACGGTGGCAGCACCCATCATTGCCCTTACCCGCAAGGGCGCTAATCCCAAAGCATGGACACGGGAAACGGTAGAGGCATTTCACACTCTCAAAACTTACTTCTCCAGAGCTCCCATTCTTCATCGTCCAGACATCTCCAAACCCTTTCTACTAGAGGTAGACGCCTCTTCGGTCGGTGCTGGTGCAGTCCTGTACCAGAAAGACGAACGAGGAAGGAAGCATCCTTGTTTCTTTTTCTCCAAGACCTTTTCTCCGGCCGAGAGGAACTACTCCATAGGGGATAGGGAGTTACTGGCGATGAAACTAGCATTCCAGGAATGGCGGCATCTCCTGGAGGGTGCGAAGCATCCATTTGAAGTATTTTCCGACCATAAAAATCTCACATACCTCCAGACAGCACAACGCCTGAACCCAAGGCAGGCCCGTTGGTCCTTGTTCTTCTCCCTGTTCCGCTTTATTATCCGCCACCTGGCCGGTGAGAAGAACGTACGGGCCGATGCCTTGTCACGTTGTATGGTTGCGTTGGAGGAGGACGAGGAGGAGCCTCGTCTTATACTACCCCCGGACAGCTTGAGGATGGTCACTCCCACTTCTTTGGACCAGGTGCCACCTGGCAAGACCCTCGTTCCCCCTGAACTACGGAATGAGGTGCTATCGTTGGCCCATGCCTCCAAGGTCGGGGTCACTTTGGGGTCAAAAGGACCAGAGACCTTGTGACTAGGCACTATTGGTGGCCGAGACTACCCCAGGACATACAGGAGTATGTGGGAGCCTGTATGTCGTGTGCACGGAATAAGCCGTCCCGGCAGAGACCGGCAGGTCTTCTTCACCCACTGCCAGTGACGGATCGTCCCTGGGAAGTGGTGGGAATGGACTTCCTGGGAGATCTGCCCAAGTCAGCAGGTCACAAGGTCGTATGGGTCATCACGGATCACTTCTCTAAAATGGTCCACTTGGTGCCTCTCCCACGACTCCCGACGTCACGTGCTCTCGCCACCTTATTCATTAGGCATGTATTTAGGCTGCATGGCATGCCTGACAAGGTGGTGAGCGACCGGGGTCCCCAGTTCGCGTCTCGCTTCTGGAGAGAGCTCTGTAAGCTCCTGCAGATAGAGCTGAACATCTCCTCCGCATACCATCCCGAAACCAATGGACTGGTAGAGAGGACCAATCAGACCTTGGTAACTTACCTCCGCCATTTTATCTCCGCGCACCACGACAACTGGGCTAACCTCCTTCCTTGGGCCGAATTTGCCATTAATAATTCGGTCCATGAATCCTCTGGTCAGACTCCGTTCCTGCTCAATAACGGACAACATCCCAGAATCCCGGTTCCGATGCCCATTACGTCACCCGATCCTAGAGTGGAGGATTGGGCGACCGAGGCCCGGGAGATCTGGGATAACACCCAAGAGGCCCTTAAGAGGGCTAAAGACCGGATGGTGACAACGGCTGATGAGCGCCGCCGCCCTGCACCATCCTTCGCCCCTGGTGACCTAGTGTGGCTGTCCTCTAAGAATGTTAACCTACGGGTACAGGCAGCCAAGTTCGCCCCTAGGTACCTGGGTCCGTTTAAAGTGCTAGAGCAGGTGAACCCAGTGGCATACCGACTCCAGCTCCCTCCACGCTGGGCTATAGCCAACACCTTTCACGTGTCCCTCCTGAAACCCGTACGACTTAATAAGTTCTCGGGGTCCCTGACGCCTCAAACTGACTCCCCGCCCGACGACTCTGAGGTGGCGAAGCTTGTGGAGACAAAAGTTATACGGGGCAGGAGGTACTACCTCGTGGAGTGGGTCGGCCGTGGTCCAGAGCATAGATCCTGGGAATTGGAGGATCATATCCACGCCCCGGGTTTGATAGCGGCCTTCGAGCACGGGCAGGGGGGGGGGCCTAGACGGGGGGGTAATGTTACACCTCGTGGCTCTCCTGTGGCAAGGAATGAGACAGTCTCCTTGCCTGCCACGAGCGCTCCTGCTCCGCAGCGCCGAAGGTCTGCCAGACTGCGCAGAGTGCAGGAGAAACCTCCTCAGAGAGGCAGCACAAGGGTGACACCTAGTGGTACTCCTGTTGCAAGAAATGAGGAGGTCTCCCATTCCTTGCCTGCCACAGCTCCTCCTGCTCAGCAGCCTCGAAGGTCTGTGAGGTTGCGCAATGTGCAGAGATTTGCTGCTCAGGGAAGCAGTGAGACTCCCGTTATCTCTACACATTGTGAGACCGAGGATCCCGCCTCTATTTCCCAGAGGCAGGAGGGTGAGCATGTGCTATGCTTGGTGGATCCTGATTCGCCCACTGACGTCACACGGCTTGATGACAAGGCTGGTGACGTGGTGAATCCTGACTGGCCAGGCTAGGATGTCGTGGATCCTGATTGGGTCAAGTCCGTCATCTCCGCCTCGCGCCCGCCCTTGGCTGGAGCTACACCTCCTTAAAAGCTCCTCCTGCCATCATGGCGGCGCGTGACCGTCCTTCTATGTTTGGATGTCTGGCAGCGTGCTGCCACGCTACTGCTCAGGCATTATCTTATTCTGTGGGCTTGGCCCTTGCTGCTTAGGCAGCACCTGGTTTGCAGGCCGTGTCCCTGCCTTGCTGCTCCGGCAGTAGCTCCTTCTACAGGCCGTGTTCCTGTCCCAGGTGAGCTCCTCGAGTCTCCACTGGACTCACCTGGTTATTGAAAGCACACGTGCGTGGGCACCTCTGTGCTACCCTCGTGCCATATTCTCGTGACTTCCACTGGCACACGTGCGTGGGCACCTCTGTGCTTCCCCGTGCAACAGGTACACCGAGCTGTGTGATCCCTGCCATACAACCCACACGGGTTAGGGCAGACCGGTGTACATAGATCGTCTGTGACATTCCAGACGATCGCTAGCAGCAACCCGCTCACTCTTCACCCACCATAGCAGCGGTCCCTTACACCGCACAGTGGACCTTGACCGGCGGAAGCTGTCCATTCCCCATCTTGGCATGCTTCCCCGGGTCCCCCTCGTAACATGAACCTACGGTCAGCTGGCGTACTGGAGAAATCATCCGCTGGTGCACATCTTGTCATGAGAACTGCCTCCAGTCAGTCCAGCCCGTCCGTCGTCCTCCGGCCCCGGACTCCTTACCTGGTCTTCCTCCAGCCTATTGGTCCTTCGCGGATGTGTTTGATAAAAAGGAGTCGGAGGTATTGCCTCCACATCGACCCTACGACTGTGCCATTGACCTTCTGCCGGGAAACACACCCCCTCGGGGATGGATATACCCTTTGTCCCCTGCTGAGACCCGGGCCATGTCTGAATACATCACCGAGAACCTGGCACGGGGGTTCATTCGAAGGTCCTCGTCCCCGGCTGGTGCGGGCTTCTTCTTCGTCAAGAAAAAAGAAGGCGACCTACGGCCCTGTATCGATTACCGGGGACTAAACCAGGTCACAGTGAAAAACAAATACCCCCTGCCTCTCATCCCTGAACTCTTCGATCGGCTCCGGGGAGCCCATATATTCACCAAATTGGATCTCCGTGGGGCCTACAACCTGGTTCGCATACGCTCCGGGGACAAGTGGAAGACCGCCTTCAACACCCGGGACGGGCACTATGAATATTGCGTGATGCCCTTCGGCCTTTGCAATGCTCCGGCAGTCTTCCAGGAGCTGGTGAACGATGTGTTCAGGGACCTCCTCTATGTCTGTGTAGTCGTATACCTGGACGACATCTTAATCTACTCCCCAGACCTACGTACCCACAGAGAGCACGTGCAGATCGTGCTACAGAGGCTGAGGAAAAATCGCTTATACACCAAACACGAGAAGTGTGTGTTCAAACAATCATCCCTCCCCTTTTTGGGCTATGTAATATCGGACACCGGACTGCAGATGGATCCCGGGAAGGTCTCTGCTATCCTCGACTGGCTTCCTCCTTCGGGACTAAAAGCCATCCAACGTTTCCTCGGTTTTGCTAACTACTATCGCCAGTTCGTCCCTCACTTCTCGACCCTAACTGCTCCACTCTCCGCCCTGACCAAGAAGGGGGCCAATCCGAAGGCTTGGACACCCGAGGCCGAAGCCGCCTTCTGCTCTCTGAAGCGGTCCTTTGCTTCTTCTCCCGTCCTTCACCATCCTGAGTTGAACCGCCAATTCACCCTGGAGGTTGACGCCTCCTCCGCAGGGCCAGGAGCCGTACTTATGCAGAAGTCCGCCACCGGGAAGATGGTCACCTGCGGCTTCTTCTCCAAGATATTCTCAGCCCCAGAGCGCAATTATACCATTGGTGATCGAGAGCTCCTGGCCGTTAAGATGGCGTTGGAGGAATGGCGATATCTCTTGGAGGGAGCGGTTTACCCGGTGATCATCTATACTGACCACAAAAACCTGGAGTATATACGCTCCGCTCAAAGGCTGAATACGCGCCAAGCACGTTGGTCTCTCTTCTTCGCCAGGTTTGACTTTCAGCTACACTACCGGCCCGCGGACAAGAACGTACGGGCAGATGCCCTGTCTCGGTCCTTCGTTCCGGTAGACAAAGGAGGAGCCAAGCCAGCCTATCATCTGTCCTAGCAAGGTCATCCCGGTGGCTCCCGTCTCCCTGGCACAGATCCCTCCTGAGAAGACTTACGTCAAGGAGACCGACCGACTCAAGGTCCTCCAATGGGGACACTCCTCGAAAGTGGCCGGACACGCCGGCCAGAAGAAAACCTGGGGCATCATCGCCCGTCACTATTGGTGGCCGTCTCTTCGTACGGATGTCACCGCATGCGTCTCTGCATGTTCCTCCTGTGCCCGGAACAAGATGCCTAAGCACCTGCCCTTTGGTCCTCTTCTCCCTCTGCCGACTCCTTCCATTCCATGGCAACACATAGCCATGGACTTTGTCACGGACTTGCCCTTGTCCTCCGGTCATACGGTCATCTGGGTCGTGGTGGACCGGTTCTCGAAAATGGCTCATTTTGTTCCTATGGTCGGATTGCCCTCTGCTCAAGAGCTTGCGGACGCCTTCATACAGCACATCTTCTGGCTGCATGGCTTTCCTGCCCATATCGTGTCCGACAGAGGAACCCAATTCACCTCACGCTTCTGGAGGGCTCTCTGTGAACACCTGGGGGTGTCTCTGGACTTTTCCTCTGCCTACCACCCTCAGTCAAATGGACAAGTGGAACGAGTCAACCAGATCATGACCACCTTCCTTCGTCACTACGTCAATGTCCACCAGGACAACTGGTCCACGCTCCTTCCTTGGGCTGAATTCTCTCATAACCACCAGGTCAGCGAATCCACCTCCAGTTCTCCCTTCCATGTTGTCTATGGTCTCCAGCCTTCTGTGCCATTATCAGTCTCTCCAGCTTCCGATGTACCTGCAGCAGATGCCCTGGCCAGAGACTTCTCCGCTATATGGGCCTCAGTCAAGACCTCCCTGGGACATGCTGCTGCACGAATGAAGAAACATTCGGACAAGAGACGTCTTGATCCTCCTCGCTTCTCTCCTGGGGACTTGGTCTGGCTTGCCTCCAAGTACGTCCGACTCAAGATTCCTTCGTTCAAGCTGGGTCCGCAGTACATCGGTCCCTTCAAGGTCCTCAGGAAGATCAACAAGGTATCCTACAAATTGCAGCTTCCGCCCTCCCTGCGGATACCCAACTCCTTCCATGTGTCCTTGCTGAAACCTGTTGTCCTTGGTCCCTTCTCTTCTGATGCCAGTCCTCCTCCACCCATAGCCGATGATGACATCTATGCGGTAAGAGATATCGTGGCCATGAAGACCGTCAGGGTACGGCAGTACTTCCTGGTCGACTGGGCAGGTTATGGTCCCGAGGACAGGTCCTGGGAACCTCGGAAGAACGTGGGTACTCCTCTGATTCGTGCCTTCATGTCCCGGTTGCGGGGAGGGGGGCCTGGGGGGGTACTGTCACGCTCCCCGGGTCCCGACATCATTTCTCACTCACCGCTCCGGTCCCCGGGTCCCCTGCCTCCAGCCACACGTCCTCCTCGGCACCGCTCCCTGCTCTGGCCTCTGGCACCCGGGCGTCACGCATGTGCATTAGGGCGCGCGCGCGGTCACTGACCTCCTCTTAAAGGCCCTGCACTCCCTAACTGAATATTGCATCAGTCAGGGTCAGGTATATTAGGAGCTCCCTGCCTGGAGGGCGTCGCCTGTTCGTCGAGTTCTGCAAGCTAGAAGTCCAGGTCCCCTTGTGTCTTACTCATACTAAAAACTTTGTCTCTTCCGTAGAGCCTGCTCTGCCTCCGTAACCGGTCCCTGAATCCAGTCTTGCCAAGAGGTCCTCCGGTGTCCGTCGGCGGGGAATCCAACCACCGTTTCGGCAGCCTGTGCCTGTCTGGTATCTCCAACTTCATCCAGCTGCCTTCCATCACACCCAGCTAACCCGGATCCCGTCTGAGCTTCCTAACCGTCACACATACTGGACTTCCGTAATTATCTCCGAGGACTCTGTGGCTCCAAAGACTCCGTTTTACCCATTCCCTGTGGGACGCTACCCCGGTTCCGCTAGTACTCCGGCTACCGTGTACCTAGGCCCTCTGGTGGGGTGACTGGACAGTCCCTGTATAGGGGTTAGCTCCAGGTTGCCTCACTGGGGAAGTCCGGTACACGGCCCAGAGGATCCACCATCACCCGGACCTAACAGAATAGATTCTTTAATTTGATTCGCCTGTTGTAATTTAGCTGAAAGAGGCCAGAATCAAGAGATCCTCGCACTCATTTGAAGAAAAGAAGTGGCAGTAGCCCACTCTCCTTCCCATTACATTTTGTGTTAAATTGTTTGCTAAGGAGGGCATAGTTATCCAGCTGTTGCTGGGTGGCCTTGGTTTATTTTAATATTACATTTTTGGTGAATTGTCAAGTGTAATAAAATATATTGAATGTGCATGTTTTTTTATTTGATTGAAGTAACCCTCTAATAAACACCATAGTTTATTTTATCCATATATATTTGTGGTGTAATAGCAATAATTTTAGCAATAAGTAATATGCTACCATGATCAGTGCAAGAATCTGACAAAGCAAGTTTGTATTGCTTACAAGTATTATTTTGACTGTCAAATTGCAGATCAAGAGAAAAGGTGCTTACCTCATGTTTGTTGCACAATGTTTTACTCTGGGCTAATATAGTTGTTTAATGGGGAAATGAAAGGAATGGCTTTTGCAGTGCCAATGATTTGGCATGATTAGAAAAATCAGCATTCAGACTGTTATTTTTGCATGACTAAAATCTCTGAATATTTTAACAGATAGAAGTCAAAAATTGTGCATCCTGAGTGTGAGTCTGCTCTTAAATCAGTATCACATGTTGTAGAGAACCCAGTGCCTGCTGCAGCAATTGAAACTGACCGTCCTGATCCTGATCCTAATGAAAAAGAAGATGTTGATTGGCATGATGTATTTCCTGAGCCAGGACAACTGGAGGATCAGTTGCACTTGCTAAGCCAATTAGAGTTAGATAATCTGGTAAGAAATCTGTCATTAAGGGCTCATTCACATGACCGTTCTGTCTGTCCAGTTCAGTTCCTGCCAGGTGATATTACACATCTGGTATCAACCCCATATATTACCCCACTTGCCACCGCACCAGGGCTTCGGGTTGAGCTGGGGAAAAAGCACCAGGTTTGGCACATCTAATCAATGCGCCACTTCTGGGGCAGCTGTGGCCTGCTATTCTTTGGAACCTTGAACCTTGGACCTCCCTGGTCTGAGAATACCAGACCACAGCTGTCCGCTTTACCTTGTTTGGTGATCCAATTTGGGGGGGACCCCTCATTTTTTGTTTTAAATTATTTATTTAATTTAAAATAACAGCATGGGGTGCCCTCTGTTTTGATTACCAGCTAAGGTGAAGCTGCCAGCTGTGGTTTGCAGGCTGCAGCCGTCTGCTTTACCCGAGCTGGCTATAAAAAATAGGGGAGACCCCACGTCGTTTTTTAAATTATTTATTTATTTTTTTGGCTAAATGCGAGGCTTGGAACCTTTTAGTGTCACATGAAAGGCACTAAAGGGTGCAAGATTACAAAATGCTGGGGAGTGGGACATTATATATGTCTTTCTCATCTATTATCTATCTATCTATTCTATCTATCTATCTATCCCTTTATCTATCCCTATATTCATTTATTCATTCATTTATCCCTCTATCTCTCTGTCTCTCTATCTATCACTCTATCTATCCATCTATCTATCTATCCATCTATCTATCCCTCTATCTATCCATCTATCTATCCATCTATCTATCCCTCTATCTATATCTATTTATCTATCTAGCTGCTTCCGTGTTTTCCGGTCCGCAAAAAAAACGGGAGGCACACGGATGGCACATGGATGACACACGGCCCGTATACGGAATGGATGTCACACAGATGCCACACAGATGCATCCGTGACAAAACAGGACTGAATAGAGATGAGCGATCCTGATCAGCAAAGATCGGAAAATGTTAAAATTGTACAATCTTTGGTCAGATCGGAATCAGATATCCGATCATTTAACATAAAAGTCGGTGATCTTGCCAAGGATCGATAAATGATAGGATGGCAAAAAACATCCTCTCCCTGCCCATCACAGCCATGTCAAGTATTAGCCACTGTAAAAAGGAAGTGAAAGGGTTAAAGCAGTACATACTTACTGAGTCTCTGTGGCTGCAGCACTACTTCCAGGTCCGATAATTATCTCTAATGCATATTCATTCTTCCAGGTTTGATGTAATCCCCACGAGGTCCCACAACAATTCCAGCTCTGCTATAGTACTGAAGGTACAGTGTGCGATCATGGAACCAGCTGCGATAATCGGTGACGTCACTCAGGTTAGTTGTGGCCACAGCAGGAGGTTCATAAAGTCCTCCACCTGTGATCGCAGATAACCTGACCTCAGGTAACTTCAATGAACTGTCACTGAGTTCACAGACCTGCATCTCCTAGCAGAAAATGCCTCACTACCACATCTGGTATGATGCGGTTCTGATGTGATTTTTTTCTGGGTGCAGAAATATAGTATAACAATTTCAGCACCAAATCTGCATCTCTTGGCAAAAAAAATGTACAAAAACGGTTCTAACATTGTTTCAATGTAGTTTTCTTTCAGGAGGTGCAAATTTGGTGCTAAAATCTGGTGCAGACATTTCAGCACCAAATTTTCACCGCACCAGGACAGTCAGTAAAGTGATGGCACTATTGCATCTAATGGATGCAGCAATCTTGGGCTGCTGCAGACTGGTATTTTTAAGCTAGTGGGAGGCCAATAAGTATGGGTCTCCCCAGCCTGAGAATACTAGCACCCAGCTGTTGGGCTTTTTCTTGGCTGGGTATCAAAATTCGGGGGAACCGCATGCCGATGTATACTAATGTATTTAAATAATTGTTTTAAAAATAGCCGCATATGGTTCCTCTTTGTCACGCTGTACTCTAAGATGTACAATAGCAGTACAGCGCAGTAATGTGGGACTGAGAGGATTCCTGAAACTATCTGAGAAGGTAGTTAGCTGGTAAACCACTAGGGGGCGTAAAAGTGGAGGAAACATATGAGCAGGGAATTCCCTAGCAGAGGTAATACTAGTCAAGCTCACCAGATGGCAGTAGAATCGTCAGAAAGCCGTGTCACAACATGAGGTCTTGTAAGTACACAAGGGCAAAGTCTAAACATAGTCAGAGGGAAGCAAATAGTTAGTAGCCAGGAAATCAGAGCCTAGAAGCGAGGGGGAGTGGGAGGACAAGACAGAATAAAGGTAAACAGATAAGGAACGAACAGGGAGACAGCGGGAGAGACACTGATGGAAACAGACAACAGAGGAGGTTAACAGGTCAGGTGAACACGGAGGTCAGGAGGGGGCAGGGCAGACAACAGGTCACTCAAGAGCAGAACACAGCAGAGCCAGAAGTATCACTGGTGAAGTCCAAGAGAAACAGTGCCCTAATAAAGCAGCCTGACCTCCAGAACGAGGCAGAAAGGATTAACCCCTAACGTGACCTGCATCAGAAGTGAAACTAAAAAAAAAGGCTCAGCTCCAGCTGAGCCAGGAGTCAATCATGACACTCTTATTTTGAAACACAGCAAAGAAAGTGCACAGCTAGGGGCTGTAGCCTGTAGCCGTGGATTTATCTCTGCTAGCATCAATACAGGGGGAATCTACACCAATTGTTTTATTTATTTATTTATTAATTTATCAACACTATAAGGACACAGACAGCATTTGCGATTCCAACCAATCACAGATGCTGTCTCAGAGGGTGGGGGGGGTGGTTCAATCAGAGATGCCGGTGAACAGGGAAAGCAGTGAGTATGTATTAGAGATAATTATTGGACCTAGAAGTAGCACTGCAGCCATGGGGAGATGTGGTAATTATGTACTGCTTTAACCCTTCTTTCTTTTCTTTCTTTTACAGACCCCATACACCATTTTACAACACATCACTTTTGCCTCCCATTGAATTTCATCTGTTCGGCTAGGATGAACGATCAGATCAGCGAGGATCGACTATCCGATTGGCTGATCTCAGGCAATCCTGAAACCGATGTAATCCTTGGCATTATCGCTACTCTCTTCTAAAGAAAAGTCAGAACTGCTAGCTTTTAGTCAAAGCATATCAAAGAAAAACATCCAGAAGGAACTATAGTGATTTATTTTTTCAACGCGTTTCAGAGAAAAATTTCCTCCTTCCTCAATAAAAAATCTGCCCAGTAACCTTAACATGGTTAACATGAATTAACATTTAATTCCATTGATAAGGAATTAAATGCTCCAATAGCTAAGTAATTACTCACAGAAAAATGGCAGCAGATGTAAACTGCCCAGGCCAAAAAAACTAATGCATTACCAGGATGCAGCAAGACCTCCAATAAATGGAGGCATCACACGTGCAAGAGGAGAAAATTACTCTACCGTTGCCAATGATGGGGTGAGCGATTGCACCGTTCACACATGCAGGTTCACAGTATCTGGAAAGCAGCCTATTAGTTACACCCATCCTATTAGATGCCAGCGGGCTGCGCCAGTATTACATATGTGCACCATACAGGGACAGTACACTGCATGTGTGAACGGTACCCTATGCAAGCCACAAGTGTGCAATTTTACCATCAAGCAATCACTCCCCTCCATCATTGGAAAAGGTAAAGTGATTTCCTCCTCTTGCCCGTGTGATGCCTCCATTTATTGGAGGTCTTGCTGCATCCTGGTAGTGCATTAGTTTTTTTGGCCTGGGCAGTTTACAATGTGTAGTAATTCCCCACATTGTATATTAGCTTCAATAGCAGCCCCCCACACTGTATGAGGGCCCCCAAAGTAGTCCCCACAGTATATAACAGGCCCCACATTAGCTCCCATACTGTACAATGACACCTACATTAGCTCCCACACTGTATAAAGGCTACTCACACTGTATAAGTGCTCCCCACACCAGTGAGTGACATAACTAGAGTCCAATGGACCCCGATGCAACATTGACATGTTTATGTCCCATATACTGGACCTTGAAGCTTTCTAAATCCTATAAAGACATGTGTTGCACCCTCTTCATTATGTAGTAATGTCCTCAATCTTGGTATATATAGTATGTCCCCATCCTGGTGTATATGGGCCCTAAGTCTGGTGTATATGGATCCCCAGCCTGGTGTATATGGGCCTCATAAATAAGCCCCATTCTGCTGTATATGGACCCACAGCCTGGGACTCATGCTAGTATAGCACTGCCACAGAGGTTAACTATGTCGGCGCCCGGTGCACTCCGATATAGTTAACGGTAGCACTGCTCCGGGTGGTGGGCAGGTGGACCCCTGTGGGCTTCACGGCGCATAGAGCCTGGGGCAACCGCACCCTCTACCCCCTGGTAGCTACGCTACTGCTGTGAGCTTATATAAACTGGTTACATCCACTAATAAAGCAGAATTCTTTGAGAACACCATACTAAGTATGTGCTTTATTGACTTCCCGAGCGCTTGTAAAACAGATATAATTAATTTGGAATTCCAGAGGCATAGAAGGAGCATATTTTGCTCATATTTAGGTGTGTGGTACAACCGATACTCATGCGTCTACTAACATGGCATACTACAAATACCCAGATGAAAGGTATATTCCATTTTATATTTATTGCCTACACGTATACAGTAAATAAAATTTTACTGCTCACCGAGGTTGCGGTGTACAAGAGTGGACACACTGGATCACAGGTGGACCCGGGCTTATCATGATTTTGGACTTAACTAAGTGCTTACTGGATATTCACCAGAGCCTCTGACAGTAAGGAACGGCTTGGCTGCCGTTAAACGCCATTAAATGCCAGATGCAACTCCTAGAGCAGTGTCCGGTACTGTTGCAGATGACCCCTGAGGTCAAAAATGTAGGAACAGACTCAGGTGTCTACAGGTACATCTACAGGTACAGTCTCTAGGGCAGGTAGATGCAGCTACGATGACTGATGTAGACTGAACGGCTGGTGCAGGCAGGTATGTAGGTTACGGGAGATACTGACAGGTATGGTAAGGCGGACTCAGGTACAGGCAGGTAACAGACAAAGGAAACACGGTACCTGACAACTAGCTAGCAAGCAGACAATAAACTAACTAATCTCATTACTCAGGTACCTTCCTTAAGAGGAGAGTGCCTTAAATACCTAGTGTCTTCCAGCCATAGGCTGAGAGGCAATTCTTGGTAATGATGTGCTGGCCCTTTAAGAGGGATAGAGCCTGCATGCTTCCGGGGGACCCCTGCAGCATGCGCAGGCCCTGAGAGCAGGACGCTGTTATAATAGTAACCCCCTCCTTATACCCCCCTCTTCACCATCCCTGAAAAAAATTTCTTCTCCAGAAAGACGTCCTTGGAGTTGATAAGTGTAGGAATAAACAATAGAAGAGGTAGGCCAGATGGCTGTTGCTTGGGGGGCTTTTTCCTGGCCCCTGAATGGCAGACCAAACCGATTTCTAGAGTAATCATCTCAGAGGATTCAAAGACATATTGGGATTCCTCTCTCCTTGTCATGCTGTGACTTGTTGGAAAATGAGGGATGGGGGCCCGTATGCTGTCTCCCACGCTAGGGGCCCCATTGCTCACCTTTACATGGGGAATACTCCGGATGGTGGCAATGCCTGAAATCCCATTCGTGGCCAATCTCCTAACCAGACTTAAGCTGATTCCACCCCCTTCCAAACAGGAAAGGACAGGGCAGGAGTAAAATGTTAAACACAGATAAAGACAGACAAGAGAAAACTAAAACTCTGACACACTGCACACACACACAGGACAATAAGAGATTCAGGAAAAAAACAAGAACAAGAAGGAAGCAACAAAAGACAACTGTGGTAAACCCCACAACTTCACATTACAACTAGAACTACACCACAACAGGGACACCACACCACAACAGAGCAACTTAGAAATTATTGCTGGCATAGGAGGAAGGGCCCAGTCAGTTTATAAGCAAGGATCCAATGTGATAGGCTCACTCACACCAGGTGATCAAAGAGAGCAAACAAGCAGACCAGCAAAGATGAACTCTTGCTAGCCTGGCTATGAATCAGCACACAGCAGGTTAACCCATACACAACAATACATGAAGGGGTTAAAGTTGTAAAGGAAAGAAAATGTTAGAATATGTGTTAGTCAAACTATGATGTATCAGACTTTAATACAGGAAGATTACCAGTACATGTTGAAAAAGGGTAGCCGCGTCTGTATAAGGGTCAAACGAGTTCACATAGTGAACTGCTTGACCTAAAAATTTAATTTGTGCATGCGTGTGATCGGGTTAACGGAGTTCAGAAGTGTGGGAATGGGACTCAGCGCATTTTCTGAGTACTTGTGTAGTTCACGCAACTTCAGAGCGTGAGAAAAAACATAAGTGCGCAAGCGTTAGAAATGAGAACAGTGGGTGTTGGAGATGGAGAAAAGCTGGCCACGTCTGTATATGGGTCAAAAGAGTTTACACATTGAACTGCTTGACCTAAAGATTCAATCTGCGCATGCATGTAGTCAGGTTAATAAAGATCAGAAGTATGCAAATAGAACTCAGAGCGCATGCTCTGAGTCATTTTGTAGTTCATGCAAGTTCAGAGCTTTGGAAAAATATATATGCGCATGCGTTAGAGATAATATGAAAGCGAAAGCTGCCAAGTGATACTTGGATAGAGCTGAGAAAGGACTTATGTGAACTCGTTTGACCTTTATACAGACGCGGCTACCCTTTTTCAACATGTACTGGTAATCTTCCTGTATTAAAGTCTGATACATCATAGTTTGACTAACACAAATTCTAACATAATTCCTTTTCTTTACCGCTTTAACCCCTTCATGTATTGTGTATGGGTTAATTCCCATTTTCTAAGACCAAATATGGCATTTTATTGATTCCCTGTTTTTCGGTAACTCCCAGTGGCACAATGCTGCTTCCTCCCACCCTTATAATATCTTACAACTTCATGGCTTCTAGGCACCCCACAAATTGTTTTTACACACAAATCATCCTTTTTTCACACATTTTATTGGTTTTAAAATTTTATTGTATTCATTTATAATGCATTTTATATATATATATATATATATATATATATATATATATATATATATATATTTGAATTAATTATCACCATGTCACTTATAGAAGCCCCAGCACACCTTAAAGATCAGTTTTGGCTTGGACCGTGAAGAAGGCGGTTTATACCGCCTAAACGCATTGTCCGTAATGCACTATTTCCTGCAACTTAATATTTATAGCTTTGTTATATTTTTTAATTTTTCTACCAATAAATCCATAGTTTTATGCCAACCGGACCTCTTGATATTTGCTGGATCACTTTTCCATTTTCATATATATATTTTATTTATTTATTTATTTATTTATTATTATATATATATATATATATTATTGTGTTCTTCCTCTTGCACAATGCTGGGATTTTTCTATTGGACATTGTATTGGCTGTGTCCTCTTCTTTCTTTTCTTTTTTCTGTCTTTTAACCTAGAATCAAATAGACACAGAATTTAATTGGTTTTCTAGAAACTTCTTTTATCATCAAGGTTGTCAGTTCTAGACACGCATATATAAAAAATACTTAACCCTTTTATGCTCTAAAATGGTTATTTTAATTTTATTTTAGCGATTAATTTAAGTGTATGAATGAATCAGCCATTTTCTACCATGAATATCAGGTTGTAAAGTATATCTTTAATTGTGATAAGACCGTTCTTTTTGAAATGATAACGATCCCGCCAGTTTTTTTTCAAAGAGTGAGGATCCATGACATGCATATAAATACCGGCTTATCTCTCCAAACTGCATTATCCTGTCATTGATATATGTCCTGAGGAAGGGGGCTGTGACCCTTGAAACGCATAGAACGGTATCTTCTTTGTGAATAAAGACATGGATTAACATTATCTGCCTCTTGGATTTGGTGATAAGCGCGGCATGAAACCCATCTTTCCTGATAACCTTTTATGCTAATTTCTTTGAGGCTGCAGCTGAATTCACCCTTGACTACGCTATTATAGGAGTTGTGACTGGCACAGCCCCTATAGGTGAGTGTATCCATAACCTTCTTTATTGGTGTTTACCAGTTAAGACCCTATTTGCGCTTTTTGTCCACAGTCTCATTTCTGTCTTTATCTGTGGGCTTTAACACACTCCTGTCCGGTTTCTCCCTGGGGGGAGAGGCAATCAGATCAGGACTGGTCAGGAGAAGGGCCAGGAAGGAGACTTAGTATCCCTGAGGTTAGGGATAGCATAGGGCCTCCTAGCTTCAGTGACAACCTAAGAGCCCCAAATCAAAACTATCTCATAGTCATCATCACATTATAATAATGGAGGTCAAATCTGTGATCATTCACTATGAATATCTTTGGAAACCTGCAGTGTTTGAGTGTCTGTCAGATCTGAAAGTAAATCTTGTAGGGTTAACAGCTTTTACTATGGATTCTACTCTTTAGGTTAGATAAAGGATTGGAGCAACCTGCAGATCTCAGGAGGTCAGTAGTTGTATTGCAAACTGCCCCTTTGTCCTATTGTCTGTCCCTGATGAGTGATATGTTGACACTTACTGGACTCTTTTCTCTTTAGGACAGTTACTGTTGGCGAGTTTGTGCTTTTGGATGTAGACACTGCTCACAAGTGTTTTTTTTATCTACAGTATCTGCGGGGATGGCATTTGTCATACTACCACCAATCAGATATTGATGGCCTATCCTGTGGATAAGTCAGTAATATGAAAGCTCTGGAGAACCCCTTTAAGGCCCCCTTCACACGTCCGTCAAACACGTGCGAGTTTGGTCAGTCCCGTATATACCGGAGACACGGACAAACGTGCACCAATGTTATTTAATGTTTGAGGACACATGTGCGTTTTTCATTAAAGTCTGTGTGTCCGTGTGCGTGCTACGTTTGTGTCTCTGTTTTGCACGGAAGCATGTCCGTTTTCAGCACGCAACACGCACGCACAGACCCAATGAAAGTCAATGGGTCTGTGCGCACACCCGAGTGACACGGACGCATCTCTGTATGCTCTGTGTACGTTTTGTGCTTTTTTCATGTGATGTCAGTCTTTTTTCTTTTTCTGTTTCGTTCTCTCCCTCAGTCCGTCGGTCGGTCGGTCTCTCTCTATGTCTGTCAGTCGGTCTCTCTGTCTTATCTGTCCCTTTCGCTGTCTGTCGGTCAGTTCCCCCCCCTCTGTCATACGTACCGTTCCCTGATCTCCGGCGCGGCTCTGCACGGCTGTTTTAAAAGCTCTGGCGGCTTTTCCTCTTTTGAAAAAGCCGGCCGCTCATTAATCAATCTTGTATTCCCTGCTTTCCATGCCCACCGGCAAATATGATTGGTTGCAGTGAGATACGCCCACACGCTGAGTGACAGCTGTCTAACTGCAACCAATCACAGCCGCTGGTGGGCGTGTCACTATGGAGCAGAGAAATAAATAAATAAATAATTTAAAAAAAACGGCGTGCGGTCCCCCCAATTTTAATACTAGCCAGATAAAGCCATACGGCTGCAGGCTGGTATTCTCAGGATGGGGAGCCCCACGTTATGGGGAGCCCCCCAGCCTAACAATATCAGCCAGCAGCCGCCCAGAATTGCCGCATACATTAGATGCGATAGTTCTGGGACTCTACCCGGCTCTTCCCGATTTGCCCTGGTGTGTTGGCAAATCGGGGTAATAAGGAGTTAATGGCAGCCCATAGCTGCCACTAAATCCTAGATTAATCATGTCAGGCGTCTCCCCGAGATACCTTCCATGATTAATCTGTAAGTTACAGTTAAAACGCAGACACACCCGAAAAATCCTTTATTAGAAATAAAAAACACTAACACATACCCTCATTCAACACTTTATTCAGCCCGAAAAAGCCCTCCATGTCCGGTGTAATCCACGGATTTCCAGCGTCGCTTCCAGCTCTGCTACATGGAGGTGACAGGAGCAGCAGAATACACCGCCGCTCCTGTCAGCTCCACGCAGCAACTGAGGTGAGTAGCGCGATCAGCTGAGCTGTCACTGAGGTTACCCGCGGCCACCGGTGGCCGTGAGTTACCTGACTGACAACAGCTGGTCGCGCTACTCACCTCATTTGCTGCGTGGAGCTGACAGGAGCGGCGGTGTATTCTGCTGCTCCTGTCACCTCCATGTAGCAGAGCTGGAAGTGAAGTCTGACTACTGGGACTCTCATCAATCTCAAGTTAGCAGAGTACAATGCAAAAGTGTTCTCTTAGCATCCGCATAAGGCCCTACTCACGTGATGTTTAATGTTTAGCGTGGATATTGAGAAATGTCCTGAGGCAAATGCTAAATGCATTATAAAACTTCATTTAGAGGTCCATTTTTCACTTATATGTTCTGTCTGGGGTTTTCACAAATTAAACACATACCCATTATAGTCTATTGGCCTATTAACATCTCAAGAACGTTTTTGCACATTGAGTGGTCTGCACAAAAATCATAGAGACATTTCCCTTTTTAATTGGAGTGATAGATGAATATCACTCATTAAGTCTATGTGTTCTGGAAAATCACAGAGAAAACACGGGTGGCATCTGCGATTGTACTCCCATGCTCATGAAAGGCGTAAGGAAAAGAAGTGTTGCTCTGTCTGACTGCTTACAAAAAAGTGCTCTCGGGAGGTATGGGGCAACAGGCTTTTGATCAAGGGATCAGGCCCCGTGTCTAAGTGATTAGCAACAGGCCTGCATGCTTTAATAAAAAATTACATATTTTTACACGGATTCTCTGTTAATGCATTAGAATGAAATGTATGACTTGCTACACTAGATGCTGTACTGCAGATATATTCTCCCAAAGAAGCATGGCAGATTATAAAAAATATGAATCAAAGGGTTAAATTAATATATGACAGATTTACAGCTGGAAGATTTAGCTCCTTCTAAGTTTCGGAAATAGTTGATATTCTGTAAATATTTTAAAAATAATATCTTATATCTGTTTTGGACTGTGTGGGGGTTTTACTGTATATGAACTTTAAATGTAAAAGGCTCAAAATAACTTGGATATTTGCGCTAATTTAGTGCCAAGTCTCATTTTCTAAGGCCAGAACAATTCTTTGTTCCATATCAGTGGATATAAAATACTGATTGATTTGCTACTATTAGACATGACCTAATGTGCTCACAGTAGCCAGCAAATTCTGATCTAGTCATCTCATAAACTGTTATATGCTAATGCTAACATGGCAATGCCAAAGGTTTCTAACAAGGTCAACTCAATGGCACTCAGGACTAAGGAGTTCTTGAATATTTTATACTGCATTAAGCATGTAGTAATTGGATATGTTGTGTTGTTACCAAAATATTTAATCCCTAGTAAGAAGAAAACTAAAAATCTTAATACCATGGAGCATTGTTGCTCACCTTCCTGTCTCGGATCCTAGGCTTTAATTACTTCCCCTATTGCTGGCTCCTTTTCTACGTCTATGTCAGGTTATCGTGGTAATGTAGCTAACTACTCTGGCATTATCACTCAAGACTTTATAAGGTCGGTCCAGGCAGCCATGTGCTATGTGAGTATTCAGGAAACAAAGCCTTCAGCTACCATGGCTGTTACAGGAGTTTGCCCCGTCATCCACTCAGTGGTCTGTTCAGCTTTCTTGCAAACTCTTGCCTTTTTAACAAGAATCTTCAACTACTTCCTGTGATTCCTAGTGCTATTGCATTCTCTGCTGGCATAGGTGTCTGAGACCAGACTAATGTCATGAAATACCATGTAACATCTGTACAGGTGCATGCCCTTCTGATTCTGTCAGCGGGCGGTGCCATGCTAGTACTGTGTTCTTTGGAACTTGTAGTACTATCCAATGCTGGGAGCTCAGGAGTTATTTTTGGATTGTGTAGAAATGGTGGAGCTGTAAACTATTTAAGCCACTTTTTTCTGCTATTCTCTGTGAGTTATTGACTTTAAACTGGGATTCACTTTACTGTCTACATTATCTCTGTGCTGCTCTGGTTATTGACTTTGGCCTACTTTCTAACTATTCACATTCTTGACGATTTTGTCCCTATCTGTAGTTGCTGGTTCTGGCCAAGCTAACTGACCATTCTTCCTGCCAACCTGAATCACCATCCGATGGCTACACCAAGGACTTAGCCTAGGTTCCCTCTGTAGGTCTACATCCCTGTACAGATGTTAAAAGGTAAATGCCAATTCTTAACTGCGACCTGATTGTCGGAGTAGCCAGCACAAAGCCTGTCCATGTTTGCCCTTTAAATGCTGCAGGGTTAGCACTAACAATGCCCCATAATATACAGTGGCTGTTGACACCGATGACTTTTCAACCTAGGTACCAGATAAAATATAGTCTATACTATTCCTATGTGTAAAGTCAAGCAACTTTCCAGTTTGCATTTTCGGCACTCATTTCTTGTGGTTATCCATTTATCTGTTGTAAGTCATTTGTCTGCTATTAGTTTCTAATTACATACTTCACTACAGTGTTGGTCTGGCCCAACAGATCGCCGGTCGGTAAGCCCACCAACCAGACATAGAAATGATCTGCCGGCAGGGTGATTGCTTGGATCAAAGATTTAGGACCGCTGCATTGAACTGTGTTGGCGTCATGTTGTCATCAATACAGTTCAATACTGTGATAGAGTATGGAGCAAAACCTCTGTGCTCTATCAGTGCCCATCTCCTAAACCACAGACCGCTACAGGCCTGTGGCTTAGAAGACGTCAACATGCCCACGAGGGCAGCGTGATGACGTCATTGCATTGTGCTGCCTTTGCAGGCCTGCCATAGAAGAAGAGATGGAGGCTGCGTTGCCAGGAATCAGAATTAGATAAGTATATACTTTTTTTGTTTATACGTGTGTATGGGATGTGTTGGGGCTTCTGCTGTATATAGGAGGCAAAGTGGGGGCTCCTGCTGTGTATAGAAGGCTATGAGTGGGCTCATAGTTTATATAGGAGTCTAAGTGGTGGCTAATACTGTCTATAGTGTACAACACTTCATGGAGCGAAGCCACATCCACTCGTCAGGTTCCGGCCTGGACTATGCATATTGCATACTTGACCGCCATTCTCCACCCTGACACCAATGAATCCTTGCAACATGCAGTGTATGCGCTGGTAGCATTCACAAGTCTACAGATACATAGAGTGACACATAGAGTACCTGCATAGAATTACCCCTTTAACATTATTACAGCATAGAAAACATTATTAAATAAAAAACCCAGGATGACGGACATACATAAAGCATAAAGCTGAAGCATAATTGCGATCCATCTAGCTTAGTGGTTTGTGGTATTGATAAGATACATATGGGCATAAGCGGGGGAGACCTCATGAAGCGACTGTCACAACGAGAAGCCCAATGGATTTTTCGGCTTGGGACAGTTGCTCCTTATGGGCTAAATGAGAGGCTTTCATATTCACCCTTCCTATAATATATACTCCTCAGCTGGTTCTCAGCACCAACTCATACATTTTTCTGTTTTGGCTGAGCTAAGGCCATTTTAGACCCCCCCCCTCCCCTGTTTTGCTTGCAAATGGCCATCCCACGACTGGGGTAGACGAGGGATCCCCTAGCATTAACATTACTTCCATTCTTTTGGATATATGGAGTTGTTTCCCTCTTCACCCTAGCTCATTATTATTGATTCATCAGTTTTATTTTTAATTTATTATAAGTATCTCGTGCTTTAAGTCTTGGCATCGGCTTTTCCATATGCCTTAATTGTATATATTATTTTTAGCAGTGATCCATATTGACTCTTACTTTTGTATCTCTCTTATTTCTAGCTTACTTTTCATGCCTGCGGTGTATAATGTACCATCTGTATAGGGGATGAACAATGTGAACTGTATATCCAGAAGTCCTGGAGGAGCGGTCATGAACATCTGCGTTCACTGTGAACTTTACTAGCGAACCGCAACTGTTGTCTATTTTGTTTTACTAATGGTCAGACACTATAGGTGTCACTTTATGGGTGTGTTATGATATTGGTGTGGTTCTCCGACTAAGATTGTTATGGTAACATGATTCATGCTCCTTGCCCTTATTTCTGCCAGGACTTAAGATGAGCGTTGCTGTTCAGTGTCTGTCTGGATTGCCCATGGTATAACTGACCTAATATAAGGAATTTCACACTTAAACAACATATTGTGTCTGCTTACCAAGCACCAGACATCATTAACACTAATTACCGGCAACTTTTGCATGAAACTATCATGGTTATATGAATTGTGCTCTTTGCCCATACTGCTGCCAGGAGTTAAGATGGATATTGCTGTTCAGCGCTGTCACAGACTCCTGAGCGCGCTCACTCCAACCCGGCCTCGGCGCTATGGCTTCTGGGTATGACGTCACCGGGAGGATTTCCTGGAACCCGGAGGTCATATCGAGTGCTGGCTCTTGGTGTGTTAAGGGCGCTCAGCTGAGTCTGGATACAGCGGTGCTTATCACAGCTAATTCCCGCTCCTTATCCCTATTTATACACCACTGGTACACTGCTGGTCACGGTCTCCCGTCGAAGCACCTGCAAAACACGTGTCGGGACCGGGTCCACATGTGAGGCTGACAGACTCCCCTCCTTGGGTGCTATACATACCACAGGTAGGTCCTTCAGGTGCCAATCTCCACCATTGTATGAATTTTTTTTTTTTTTTTAGATTATGCTATGTACTCGCTGGTGGTGTTACATACTATTGTGTTCAGGCCCTGATTTGGACCTTATCCTGTTGGTTACTTTTCGTGTATAAGCACTCCATTACTCTACTATCTTAGGGGATATACAGTCAGGGCCAGAAATATTTGGACAGTGACACAAGTTTTGTTATTTTAGCTGTTTACAAAAACATGTTCAGAAATACAATTATATATATAATATGGGCTGAAAGTGCACACTCCCAGCTGCAATATGAGAGTTTTCACATCCAAATCGGAGAAAGGGTTTAGGAATCATAGCTCTGTAATGCATAGCCTCATCTTTTTCAAGGGATCAAAAGTAATTGGACAAGGGACTGTAAGGGCTGCAATTAACTCTGAAGGCGTCTCCCTTGTTAACCTGTAATCAATGAAGTAGTTAAAAGGTCTGGGGTTGATTACAGGTGTGTGGTTTTGCATTTGGAAGTTGTTTCTGTGACCAGACAACATGCGGTCTAAGGAACTCTCAATTGAGGTGAAGCAGAACATTCTGAGGCTGAAAAAAAAGAAAAAATTCATCAGAGAGATAGCAGACATGCTTGGAGTAGCAAAATCAACAGTCGGGTACATTCTGAGAAAAAAGGAATTGACTGGTGAGCTTGGGAACTCAAAAAGGCCTGGGCGTCCACGGATGACAACAGTGGTGGATGATCGCCGCATACTTTCTTTGGTGAAGAAGAACCCGTTCACAACATCAACTGAAGTCCAGAACACTCTCAGTGAAGTAGGTGTATCTGTCTCTAAGTCAACAGTAAAGAGAAGACTCCATGAAAGTAATTACAAAGGGTTCACATCTAGATGCAAACCATACATCAATTCCAAAAATAGACAGGCCAGAGTTAAATTTGCTGAAAAACACCTCATGAAGCCAGCTCAGTTCTGGAAAAGTATTCTATGGACAGATGAGACAAAGATCAACCTGTACCAGAATGATGGGAAGAAAAAAGTTTGGAGAAGAAAGGGAACGGCACATGATCCAAGGCACACCACATCCTCTGTAAAACATGGTGGAGGCAACGTGATGGTATGGGCATGCATGGCTTTCAATGGCACTGGGTCACTTGTGTTTATTGATGACATAACAGCAGACAAGAGTAGCCGGATGAATTCTGAAGTGTACCGGGATATACTTTCATCCCAGATTCAGCCAAATGCCGCAAAGTTGATCGGACGGCGCTTCATAGTACAGATGGACAATGACCCCAAGCATACAGCCAAAGCTACCCAGGAGTTCATGAGTGCAAAAAAGTGGAACATTCTGCAATGGCCAAGTCAATCACCAGATCTTAACCCAATTGAGCATGCATTTCACTTGCTCAAATCCAGACTTAAGACGGAAAGACCCATAAACAAGCAAGACCTGAAGGCTGCGGCTGTAAAGGCCTGGCAAAGCATTAAGAAGGAGGAAACCCAGCGTTTGGTGATGTCCATGGGTTCCAGACTTAAGGCAGTGATTGCCTCCAAAGGATTCGCAACAAAATATTGAAAATAAAAATATTTTGTCTTGGTTTGGTTTATTTGTCCAATTACTTTTGACCTCCTAAAATGTGGAGTGTTTGTAAAGAAATGTGTACAATTCCTACAATTTCTATCAGATATTTTTGTTCAAACCTTCAAATTAAACGTTACAATCTGCACTTGAATTATGTTGTAGAGATTTCATTTAAAATCCAATGTGGTGGCATGCAGAGCCCAACTCGCGTAAAATTGTGTCACTGTCCAAATATTTCTGGACCTAACTGTACCTATGTTTCTCTGGTTATTTATATGGCGGCCATCTGGGATATAATCTAACTATCCTATTCCCTGCACAGAAATTAAGGGGTAGCCTGTCTTCCTCCCTGTGACCTTCTTTCTCTGTCTCATTTAATTGGATTTTAACTATGTATGTCTAATCACTAACTGCAATCACATGTGATTTCCAGTATTTTGTATTTTTTGTAATAATAAAAACTGTATACTTTTTTCACAATTGTGGTGCAGTAATTCTTACTCCAAAAAAACATGAAAAATACCCCCCCTCGTTCACAAGTTTTCCAATGTGAAGTATGTTCTACCCTATGGCTCTGCACCCTCTGTGGCGCCGGTCCCGAAGGGGCTTTTGGGGCTTACCCTCCGGCTACCATGTTGATCCTCTGTCCCATAGTTCTACCCGGTAGTCTCTTGCTGCTCTCTTAGTCTTCCCAGTACCCGGTCGGCCCCTCTGGAGGGAGACGTTCAGCATCCCCCCAGAGGCCTTGCTTTTCTCTGTCTCAAGATGTGCTCTCCTGTGTCCCAGTCATTTCTGTTTCTGAAACTGTTCTGAAGTGAAACTGTGTGTGCTCACTCACTTCCCCAGGCAGCTCCCACCTTCCTGATGACTCACTAGTGGTTGTCCCAGCAACCGGGAATTTCCCCAGGCTGTCTGGCTTCCTGAGTTGTACAACTGCTGATTCATTGTGTTGTGTAAGCTAGAGAATACCAATGGTTAACCTCTTCTTACCTGGATGCGTATTGCACCTTAAGTCAGATGCAATACCCTGTGGCGACTGAACCTCCGGGGCGCCACAAAAATGTAAGTGAGCCCTTACTTTGAGGATACCATTTTCCATGGGGAAACAAAGAGAGGCTCTGTTAGACTATGTTCTCATTTGTCATTTTTGCTGCTTTTTTTTCCTGCTGGCATAAACTGCTTTCTTATAAAAAAAGCAGGTTTTGCTTACTTTTTTGTTGCATTTTTGGTGCAGAATAAATGTGTCATTTGTCTACAGTACATATTTAATAAAGTTAATTTAACTCACTTTGCTTTCCATGGTGAAAAAATGCTGCAAAAAATTGACATACTACAGTTTTCAAAAACTTATCAGTTTTCCAATTCAGTATTTATGCAATTTCATAACTTTTGCTGGTACTGTAAAAAGCAGCTTTTATTTACATTAAAAAATTGCAACGCGTGCCTTATTGTGCAGGGGCGGGACTAGGTTGCTTTTTTTTTCTTTATTTGGCGCACTGTAGTGTGAATTTGGGGAAAAGTGGGGAATGAATCCTGGCTGAAAGAAGTGATAGCATTCTGCACTAGATGAAGAGGAAAAAGAAGAGGAATTACTTCACCTAGAGACAACACTGGTAAGTGTATTACATGTACACTTACTATATACACTGTTTATAGAGCTCTGGTGTATAATGTCATCGGTGATCACTGTATTACATGTACTCTATTTACAGAGTTCTTACATATAATAGTGGTAATATTAGTATATTTAGTATTGTGATTTATATTCACGAATATTATTGGAGCATGTTTTTGGTTACTAAGTGGTGATGCGATGTGGTTGGATCATGGTGGGATGTTATTTGTCTTTTGTATGTGATATGATTCGGTCACCATGTGGTTGTCATGGTATGGTGGTATTTCTCTCTTGTATGTGGTATTATTTGTTCACTATGTAGTGGTATTAATTATGTGGTGTGGTCTTGTTGTTTCGCTATTTGTCAACTATATGTGGTATTATTGTTCTTGGTATAGTGGACTGTGTTGTGTATGGAGGTTATTCTCTCTGATATTAATTAGAAAATTATTATTTATTTCCATTTGAGATTACATATTTGGAAGTTTAACCCCTTCCTGTCCTGTGGCTATTATGCAGGGGCAGAGATGCACTTAAAGAGGTTCTCCAGTGAAAACAAGTAATTTGCTCTCTACAGGATAGGTGACAACTTATTGATTGGTGGTGGTCTGACTGCTGGAACCTGCACCGATCGGCAGCATCTGTAACTTTTATCCCCATAAGGGTTCGGTTCCACTTGCGTTTTGCACGGACGAGTGCAATCCGATAAAACATCTCACTCTAGTGCAAAACTATGGGGCAGTGTCCATCTGTGATTGATTTCTCATGCCATAGCGGCATGTAGAATGAATCACAGCATGCTGCATTTGGCAGTGAATCTCGGCTCACGCACCCCTACACAAGTCTATGGGAGTGTGTGAAACATTGCACTGCACTTGTAATCCGAGTACAGTGTAATGGACGCAGAGACAGGCAGCGGATTAGATGGGGAGAAAGTGTTCCCTCCCTCTTCTCCGGACCTGTGATGCAATCTCAAGATTGCATCACAGTCACATGACCCTCGGCTGACGCAGAGGGTCATTAGCATCGGAAGCTATACACTAGTGGACCCATACCCTAAGGCGGGCTTTACACATTGTGACATCGGTAACGATATATCGTCGGGGTCATGTCGTTAGTGATGCACATCCGGCGCTATTACCGACATCGCAGCATGTAAACCCTAGGAGCGACGATCACCGATCACAAAAACTTCAAAAATCGTTGATCGGTGGCACGTCGCTCCTTTTCATAATATCGATACTGCTGCCGGTACGATGTTGTGTGACACCGCAGGAATGACAAACATCTCCTTACCTGCCTCCACCGACAATGCGGAAGGAAGGAGGTGGGCGGGATGTTATGTCCCGCTCATCTCCGCCCCTCCGCTTCAATTGGCCTGCCACTTAGTGAGGTTGCGGTGACGTTGCTGTGGCGCCAAACGCACCTCCCCCTTAAAGGAAATATTGTTCGGCGATCACAGCGACGTTGCCGACCAGGTATGTGCATGTGAAGCTGCCGTAGCAATAATGTTCGCTACAGCAGCAATCACCACATATCGCATGTGCGACGGGGGCGGGTGCTATCGCGCTTCACATCGCTAGCAATTGCTAGCGATGTCGCAGCGTGTAAAGCCCGCCTTAGACTGCAGCTTGCATATGATTCGACCACTCGACCATTCATTCCGTCATCAGCGATGAGAGCCGCACATGGCTTTTTATGGTAAGAAGAGAGAGGAGAGAGAGATATTGAGACTGAGATTCAGAAAGCACCTGTGCCGCCCCAGAGGCCTCTCATGTCATGGTGGTGGCTCCACGCGGTGATGTGACCATACCAGACGCGAGCGACAGGCTTTTTGTAATGGGGAATAAAAATAATATTTAAGAAGGGGACAAAGAAAAATAAATTAAAGAGTTTGTGACGCCAGTTGGGATGTTCGGCTATGGTATGTCCGGGCATTGCTGGTAGGCCCAAGGAGATAGGTGGTAAAGCGCAGTGCCAGCTCCTGGGGGATGTGTTGAGGTAGGGATGGCGCAGCAGGGAATAAATCAGCCAGAGACAGGACAGGGAGATTTTCACTTTTACTGAAGCTCTGTTTAACAGTCTGGAATGTTCTTTTCAGCCTTACAATGATGGTGGTATTCCCTGCCCCGATGGGAGTTTGGGCTTCTCTGCTAAGTGATGGCAGTGTACTTCTCCTGCTACTATTTCCCTACCTAGGAATAGGTATTTTGGTATCCTGGAATTCCCAATATAAGAACATTCTGATCTTTTGATCCCTTCTGGCGAGCAGGTGACTGGATTCCTGAAGGAAGACTCTCTGTTTTTTCTAGAAGCTTCCAGACTCACACGTGCCACTGTGCTCTCCTGTAAATTTTCACTACCTCTTATAAAAAGGCTATAGTCTCTCAGTTTTATCACCGACTTTGAATGCACCGATGACTTAGGGACTGATATCCTGACAAATATAGCTGGGCCCTCCAGAGGTTTCTTGAAATCACCTCAGGACAGGACCTCTCCTCAGTACCGGCTCAGACTCACTGCCTCAAATTTACCTCACAACTAAGCTCCTCCCCTTTATACTTCTAGTCGTCATCACTCAAGAGTTGGTTTTCTCTCAAGTTAATAATCCCAGTAAGGGAGTGTGGGCAAATGTATGTTATGTTGTGAGCAGCAGAGAAAAGTAAACTCTCACTAAAAGGCTTACAAGACATGTTAAACAGATGCCAATAGACATGTAATTGTGTGATATTATTTGTGGCGACTGGGCACAGGGCGCCACACACCCACTAGTTCTTCAGTTCTTAAAGAGTCCAGCTGAGCGAGGTGTCCTTGCGCTCAGCTGGGGAAATCACTGGTGGCTCAGATCATTGAAATTCTGTTCAGCCTGATCACCATGGTGCCTATTCTTCTGTTCAGCCTGATCATTGTGATTGAATTTGCAGGAATCTGTGAATTTCAGGAAATTTAACTCAAGTCTAATTTCCATGCATTGATCCAATGCTCTCTAGAAATTAGTTTTACTGCAAGTAGTAAAACATAAAAACCTTTCCTACAAATGTTTTTATACTTCCAAATAAATTAATTCAGACTATGGTATACTAGGCATGTTTTCTATAGAAACTGTAACTAGAATTTTCTTTAACAATGTATATCAGGCCAAGTCATCCTACATTGAGTAGCAAAAGGTTGCCTGAATGGATGAATTGAAGCCATTGCGTGATGTTTTATGATTACTGCTATTTTAACAATAAAGTCTCTTCCATGAAATATCTGAGACTTTGCAAATTCACGTCTCTTGGGCCTGCTCAGCCTCGCATCCTTCCCAAGCAGACAAATCAATTATAATTTGTAAAATCTTTTGTGATGTATTGATTATGTCTGTAGTACAATGTCAGTGTATAATTTTTAACCCATTAATAGTTTTAACTTTTCTGTTTTTGTTACTGGTCCTGTAATAATGCATACAGAACAATGTGCATCCTAGACAGCATATTTGGCATCTGACACAAGCATGATGTATAATTGTAAAGTATAAAAATATTTATTTTTCCATTTACTAAATAGATGAAAAATAATGGAAAAACTTGCCACTTGCCCTTCTAAAGGAATACTATGAATCATGCACCAGTTCAGGAGTTGCGATTCAGAAGAATGCATTGAAAGCATACAACTAGTAAAAACAAGATCTACATCAGGAGTATAAATGAGCCACCCCCCTAGTGTTCGAGTTTGGTTCGGTTCGTCGAACGGCAGGTGTGTTCGTTGAACGTTCGACAAACACCTTCGAACCCCATTGAAAACAATGGCAGGTAAATACAAACACATACAAACACATTATACATATACACATACAGTTAAAAATAAACATTGCCATTATACTTACAGGTCCCGTGACACGTCCTGCACTCTGTCTCCTGCTGCTTCTCCTTCCGATCATCACTGCGTCTTCCCAGTAACCAGCACTGATGATAGGACCTTCCGTGATGTCATAGCATGTGAACAATCACGTGTGTATTATCTCATTGGCTACAGACTGGTCACATGGCTACGACGTCATGCATCTCACCAGTATGCGGTGCTCGCTCGAGCATCTCTGTACTCAGTATACTCGGCGAGTACCGGCGAGATATTGGGGACATGCTTGGCTCCCCGTTCCTGCATGTTGGCGCTCTTTACAGAGTCAGCCCACATGCAGGGACTGGATGCCACAGCTGATGAACAGCGGCGCCGGGAATCAGGTGATCGGAGATCACCGTTGCTATAGTAACCCGCCTGTCAGGTTACTATTGCAACAGGGGCAGCGGTGACGTCGCAGCTTACCAACCTGCAGCCTCTGCTCACTCCTTGAGTGATTAGACTGCACGGGGAGCAGCAGTGTCTTCCTCCCATACAGTGCTGTCTGATGTAGCAGAGCTCCATGGGTTGAAGGAGAAAGAAGACAGAAGACCAGGATCGTGGAGGGATGAGAGGGAGTAATAAACATGGAGTCTCTAAGTGTGTCTGTGTATTTATTTCTATTAAAGTATTTTTTCTCTGTGTGGTGTCTTTTTTTTAACCCTTTATTGGAGATTCTTAATGGCTGGGTCAAACTTGCCTGACATTAAGAATCTCTGGCTTAATACTAGCTAGTAAAACAAAGCTAGTATTAACCCCTTATTATCCAGCGAGCCACCCGGCATCAGGGCCACTGGAAGAGTTGGATACAGCGCCAGAAGATGGTGCTTCTATGAAAGCACCATTTTCTGGGGCTGCTGCGGACTGCAATTTGCAGCGGAGGGGCCCAGAAAGCTCGGGCCAACCTGTGCTGCGGATTCCAATCCCCAGCTGCCTAGTTGTACCTGGCTGGACACAGAAATGGGGCGCAGCCCATGTCATTTTTTTTTAATTATTTCATGAGATTCATGGAATAATTAAAAAAAGGGCTTCCCTATATTTTTAGTTCCCAGATGGGTACAAATAGGCAGCTGGGGGTTGGGAGCAGCCGTACCTGCCTGCTGTACCTAACTAGCATACAAAAATATGGCGAAGCCCACGTCATTTTTTTGGGGGGCAAAAAACTCCTGCATACAGTCCTGGATTGAGTATGCTGAGACTTGTAGTTCTGCAGCTGCTGTCTGCTCTCCTGCATACACTAGTGGATGAAGTATGCTGAGCCTTGCAGTTTTGCTCCCCCTGCCTCTCCCTCCAGCATACAGTCCTGGATGGAGGATGCTGAGCCTTGTAGTTCTGCAGCTAATGTCTGCTCTCCTCCATACAGACAGACAGCAAACAGCAGCTGCAGCAGAACTACAAGGCTCAGAATACTCCATCCAGGACTGTATGCAGGAGTTTTTTAACCCCCCCAAAAAAATGACATGAGCTTCGCCATATTTTTATATGCTAGCCAGGTACAGCAGGCAGCTACGGGCTGCCCCCAACCCCCAGCTGCCTATTTGCACCCGGCTGGGAACCAAAAATATAGGGAAGCCCTTTTTTTTAATTATTTCACGAATTTCATGAAATAATTTAAAAAAATTATGTGGGCTTAGCCCAATTTTTGTGTCCAGCCAGGTACAACTAGGCAGTAAGGGACTGGAATCCGCAGCGCAGGGTGCCCAAGCTTTCTGGGAGTCCCCGCTGCGAATTGCAGTCCGCAACCGCCCCAGAAAATGGTGCTTTCATAGAAGCCCATCCTCTGGCGCTGTATCCAACTCTTCCAGCTGCCCTGGTGATGGGTGGCTCGCTGGGTAATAATGGGGTTCGGGCTAGCTGTATATTATCAACTGGCCCTAAGCCCAAAATTCATGGTGTCACGCCAATATTAGACATGGCCATCATGAATTTCTAGTACAGATAAAAAAAAAACACAACACACAGAAAAATATTTTTATTAGAAATAAAACACAACACAATTTGTGATTCTATCTTTATTGAAATAAAGAACCCCCATCTGCAATAATCCTGTGTCAAGGGTCCCGCGCCATCCAATCCGGATCCAATATCATCTGATCGGTTTGCTGGAAGGCGAAGCGATCAGATGATGTGTCAGGTTCAAGGGCCTGAATTACATGATACATCAGCTGATTGTATAAACGGTTTTTACACAATCAGCTGATGCAGACTCCTGTCCGATGGCATCAGCTGATAGTTTAGCCGGCTGGGCGGTAAAAGGCCGGCCTCACCGCTCGACTTATAGTGACCGCATCAGCTGATCATCGCTGAGAGAGAGAGAGATTAGAGAGAGAAGAGAGAGAAGGAGAGAGAGAAGAGAGAAGAGAGAGAGAGAGGAGAGAGAAGAGAGGAGAGAAGAGAGGAGAGAGAGAAGAGAGAGGAGAGAGAGAAGAGAAAGAGAAGAGAGGAGAGAGAGAATAGAGAGAGAAGAGAGACACAAAAAAGAGAGAGAAGAGAGAGAGGAGAGAGAGAGAAGAGAGCACTCATCCCCCGGCACTACCGCGCCCATCATCATTCCCGCACACACCCCGACAATACTGCCCCCATCGTTATCCCCGCACACACCCCGACACTACCGCACACATCATCGTCCCCACACACACCCCGGCACTACCGTACTCATCATCATCACCGCACACACCCCGACACTACCGCACTCATTATCACCTCACACACCCCAGAAGTACCACCCCCATCATCATCCTCGCACAAACCCCGACACTACCGCACACATCATCATCCCCGCACACACCCCGGCAATACCGCACTCATCATCATCCCCGCACACACGTAGGCACTACCTTAGTGAAGTCTCCGGTGACAGCGCGGCTCATTTCAGTTGCTGCGTGAAGCTGACACAGAGCGGTCATGTTCTACGGCGCTCCCTGTCAGTTTCATGTAGCAGAGCTGAAAGTGTTGTGTGGATTACTTCGGGCCTACATGGGTGTTTGAGGATTAATAAAGTGGTAAAAGAGGGGGTGTTTTTGTCTTTTATTCCAAATAAAGGATTTTTGTTGTGTGTGTTTATTTACTTTCACTTACAGGTTAATCATGGAAGGTATCTCGGGGAGATGACTGCCATGATTAACCTTGGACTTAACTCCTTATTACCCCGATTGCCACCACACCAGGGCAATTTGGGATGAGCCGGGTAGAGTCCCGGGACTGTCGCATCTAATGGATGCGGCAATTCCGGGCGGCTGCTGGCTGATATTGTTAGGGTGGTGGGCTCCCCATAACGCTGTGCTCCCCATCCTGACAATACCAGCCTTCAGCCGTGCGGTTTTATCTTGGCTGGTATCAAAATTGGGGGGAACCGCATGGTTTTTATTTTGTTTTCTTTTTTAATTATTTATTTTACTGAAATGATATAGACCCGCCTGCCGGCGGCTGTGATTGGTTGCAGTGAGACAGCTGTCTGACTGCAACCAATCATGGGTGCCGGTGGGTGGAGAAAGCAGGGAATATCAGATTGAATAATGAGCGGCAGGCATTTTCAAATGAGGAAAAGCCGCCAGAGCTTTGTGACAGCCGTGCAGCTGATCGGTGAGTTGGAAAGAGAGAGGGATTGTGCTGGGGATGCAGGATGCATGCAAATACACAACATGCACACATAGCCTTACTGTGAAAAGCCACGCTTTTGGTGATCGAACCGTTATCGAACGTTAACTCGAACTGTCGAACGTGAAGCAAATCGTTCGAACGACTCGAACATCGCCCAAAACAACTTGAATTTGAAATTGGCGAACGGTTCGCTTCGAACACCGCTCACTCTAATAAGGAGGCACTTCTATAGATCGATGTACTATTGTAATGTAGCCTGCAACATACCCTCACAAGTTGAACACCTGCTGGAGAATGGGAAGGTAGTTTTATAATTGTTTTTACAACTGGCTTTAGCTTTGCTCCAGTTAAAATCATGCTACTAGTGATGAGCGAGTATGCTTGTTACTACTCAGTACTCGCACGAGTATCACTGTACTCGGGCTACTCGGCGGGGACCGAGTAATCTCGCGATATTCGTGCTGTACTCGTGGTCTTCATCCCTGCATGTTGGCGCTCTTTTGAGAGCCAGCCCTCATGCAGGGATTGGCTGGCAGACCACTGCAATGCCACAGCCCTGTTAGTTGTGGAATTGCAGTGATTGGCCGGCCTGCACAGCGTGACCGAGCCTTTATACTGGCGGGCGCGCTGTGCTCTGCACACAGCCATCTCATATTCCATGCTTTCCACGCCCACAGGCGCCTATGATTGGTTGCAGTGAGACACGCCCCCACGCTGAGTGACAGGTGTCTCACTGCACCCAATCACAGCAGCCGGTGGGCGTGTCTATACTGTGCAGTAAAATAAATAATTAAATAATTAAAAAAACCGGCGTGCGGTCCCCCCAATTTTAATACCAGCCAGATAAAGCCATACAGCTGAAGGCTGGTATTCTCAGGATGGGGAGCCCCACGTTATGGGGAGCCCCCCACCCTAACAATATCAGTCAGCAGCTGCCCAGAATTGCCACATACATTAGATGCGACAGTTCTGGGACTGTACCCGGCTCTTCCCGATTTACCCTAGTGTGTTGGCAAATCGGGGTAATAAGGAGTTAATGGCAGCCCATAGCTGCCACTAAATCCTAGATTAATCATGTCAGGCGTCTCCCCGAGATTCCTTCCATGATTAATCTGTAAATTACAGTTAAAAAACACACACACACGAAAAATCCATTATTAGAAATAAAAAACACTAACAAAGTCCCTCATCACCAATTTATTAACCCCGACAAACCCTCCATGTCCGGCGTACTCCACAGTCCTCCAGCGTCGCATCCAGCTCTGCTACATTCAGGTGACAGGAGCTGCAGAATACACCGCCGCTCCGGTCAGCTTCACACAGCAACTGAGGTGAGTAGCGCGATCTGCTGCTGTCAGTCAGGTAACTCACGGCCACCGCTGAATCCAGCGGTGCCGCGATTAACCTCAGTGACAGCAGCTGATCGCTATACTCACCTCAATTGCTGCATGGAGCTGACCGGAGCGGCGGTGAGTAGCGTGATCAGCTGAGCTGTCACTGAGGTTACCCGCGGCCACCGCTGCATCCACCGCTGGATCCAGGTAACCTCAGTGACAGCTCAGCTGATCGCTATACTCACCTCAGTTGCTGTGTGAAGCTGACCGGAGCGGCGGTGTATTCTGCAGCTCCTGTCACCTTCATGCAGCACAGCTGGACGCGACGCTGGAGGTCCGTGGATTACGCCGGACATGGAGGGTTTGTCGGGGTTAATAAATTGGTGATGAGGGACTTTGTTAGTGTTTTTTATTTCTAATAAAGGATTTTTCGGGTGTGTGTGTTTTTTAACTGTAATTTACAGATTAATCATGGAAGGAATCTCGGGGAGACGCCTGACATGATTAATCTAGGATTTAGTGGCAGCTATGGGCTGCCATTAACTCCTTATTACCCTGATTTGCCAACGCACTAGGGTAAATCGGGAAGAGCCGGGTACAGTCCCAGAACTGTCGCATCTAATGTATGCGGCAATTCTGGGCGGCTGCTGACTGATATTGTTAGGCTGGGGGGCTCCCCATAACGTGGAGCTCCCCATCCTGAGAATACCAGCCTTCAGCCGTATGGCTTTATCTGGCTGGTATTAAAATTGGGGGGGGACCGCACGCCATTTTTTTTAATTATTTAATTATTTATTTCACTGCACAGTATACACACACACACCGGCTGCTGTGTTTGGGTGCAGTGAGACACCTGTCACTCAGCGTGGGGGCGTGTCTCACTGCAACCAATCATAGGCGCCGAAAAGCAGGAAAGCAGGGAATACGAGATTGTTTAATCTCCGGCTTTTTCAAAAGAGGAAAAGCCACCGGAGTTTAGTGAACACAGCTGTGCAGCGCCGCGGCAGTGATCGGGGAACGGTAAGTAAGATAGAGGGGGGAGAATGACCGACAGACTGTGAGAGGGGGACAGACAAGACAGAGAGAGACCGACAGAGCGAGACCGACCGACGGGAGATAGAATGAAAAAAAAAATGACCGACATCGCTAGTAAAAAGCACAAAACGTGCGTTTTGGACATCGGAGTGCCACACAATGTTTTACGTAAAATCTTTCATGTATTAATCTCAAAAAGTAACATACACCAGCTCTATCTCACTATTGGGTATGTGCCCTTAACAGTTCCGCCATGAAAATTCATTTTGGTGTCATTTTGGAAGGTTTTCTGGTGAGTCCGTAAAAATGGTGTAAAACGCGGACAAAATTGTTCACAGCAGTGACTTTTGAGTGATAAATGCTTCAAGGGGTCTTCCCCATGCTGTTGCCATGTCATTTGAGCACTCTTCTGAGACTTTTGTGATATTTTTAGGGTTTCTACATGCTGCCGGGGGTCATTTCACAAAAATACTCGGGTCTCCCATAGGATAACATTGGGCTCGGTGCTCGGGCCGAGTACACGAGTATCTTGGGATGCTCGGCCCGAGCCTCGAGCACCCGAGCTTTTTAGTACTCGCTCATCACTACATGCTACATTTCATGTTTTCCAAATTTCTTAATGTATAACAGCAGTGGGAACAGGGGCGGACTGACCCAAGGGGCAGACGGGCAGTTTACCCCCTGGCCGCTCTTCCAACTGCTGCATAGGTCTGACCGCCTGCTGCATAATGTCATTATAACACCTATATGGCTGTGCACAGTCAACTGCGCAGGGCCGTGTCTCCTGTACTGTCATGCCGCAGGGCCGGCACTGACACATTTACAGGCAAAGACAGTGTCAGCCGGTCATATTATAATACAGGGGACATGGCTGTGTGCAGTTCACTGTGCGTGGCCATGTGTGTTATAATGATGTCATGCCAAGGCCGCCATCAGGGCATTACTGCCCTTACTGGTGTATGGGGCCCGGTGAGTAGAAGCAAGCATGGGGACCCTGCTGCTCACAGAAAGCTGCCCTTCCCCTGCTGCTCTAAACTAATCTATGTGATTGATGCAGAGCAGGGGAGGAAGCTACCCTATAGATGAACAGAGGCTATTAGAGCCCAGCAGGTGAAATGAGTAAATTCAGGACCTTTCAGATCATGTGCCTGATAATATGACCGGTGAACTGGAAGGTCCTGTAGCTGTTTAGCTCCTGCAGCCTCTGAGCAGGTCCCAGTGGCTCCTCTCCTGCACCGATCAGGAACTGCAAAATGAGGTAATGTATAGTGTGTGTAAGTAAATGCGCTTGTTATAGAGCTGTGTTTCTAAATGTCCAACATTTAACAGAGTTATGTTTTTTTATAGGTGCATGTAGTGTACATATATTAAAGCAGTGTATGTAGGTGCATGCAGTAGGGCTATGTGTTTGTATATGTGCATGTAGTAAAGCTGAGTGTGTCCATAATTGAATGAGCCAGAGCTGTGTATGTCTATGGGCCTGCAGCAGAGCCATGTGTGTCTATGAACCTGTAGCAGAACTGTGTGTGTCTCTGAGCCTGTAGCAGAGCCGTGTGTGTCTATGGGTCTGTGGCAGACCCGTGTGTGTCTATGGGCATGTAGCAAAGCCGTGTTTGTCTATGGGCATGTAGCACAGTCGTGTATGCCTGTGGGCATGTAGTAGAGCCGTGTGGGTCTATGGGCATGTAGCAGTGCTGTGTGGGTCTATGGGCATGTAGTAATGCTGTGTGCATCTATGGGCATGTAGCAGAGCTGTATGCGTGGCACCCCTGAGGCTTTAGTCGTCACAGAGTATTGCACCTGATTTAAGGTGTAATGCTACACCCACACCTCAAATACACAACCAAGTTGCCCTTGCCAATGGGGACCGGGCGAGGGTAGGGTTGTAAGGTTGCCTTCAAACATGGGGGGCACTACCCACTAGTGACAGGGATTCGGGGAGGGGCGGCCACTTAGGGAGAGATAGGAGCCAACACAATAGTTAGAGACAGTTCTCTGGCAGGAGAGGAAAGGAGCAGATGTGTCTCACATGTGCTCTGGTGGGACACAGGAGTTCTCGAGGTTGCCGAGGGGAGAGCTTCATTTCTCCCTCGGAAGCAGCACCACACAGGGTGCAGGTCCCTAGGGAAGATCAGTCTTCATGTTGGTTTTCCAGAATCTGCCAAGACAGGGAGGTTTCAAACTTCCCTGGTCAGAAAGAGCAATAAAGCACAGTGCCAAGATAGGATCCAGGGCCTTGGACAGCACCAGGCCCCAGTGTGGAGCCGCAGCACTTGCACATAGGAACAAGAGTACTACTCGAGATGAACTGGGGTTACCAAGTAGCTTTAAGCCACAGGGATCCAACACACATGGCGCTAGGAGGAAGGGACTCACCAAGCACCTCACCGGACTGACCTCTGAAAGGATTCGGGTTCGACGGAAGCCCATCAGAGCAGGTGACCGGTATACGGGTGAGCGGCACTAAAGACTGAGTAAGCCACCTGGATCGCAGCAACTGGTTTGGAGTCTTTATTACCGGCACCGCCGCCCCGCGCCTCAGCGCCAAACACCTTAACTACTCCTCTCATCATCCTTCCCGGGGTCCGTTCCACCTGTGGGGAGCGACACCATCCCGGCTGCTACCACCATCCACGATGTAGGACAGCAACAGCAGCAGCGGCTAATTCCCTGGCCATATACAACAGATGGCATCATGACATTCATTCTACTATTACCCCCATCATCTTCAATCCTTATTGGTGTACACCTCAGGGCACGACGCTTGGCAGGTCACCGCAACATTCCATATCATTACATCAGCCTGGTGAAGAGTAATTCAGGTACAAGATACTGTGTGCCTAATGACCCCTGCCCCCTGGGTGCTACGTATGCGTCTATGGGCATGTAGCGGAGGCGTATGAGTATGTGGGCATGTAACAGAGTCATGTGCAACTATGGGCATGTAACAGAGCCGTGTTTGACTATGGGCATGTTGCAGAGTCATGTATGTCTATGTGCATGTAGTGGAGCTGCGTATGTCTATGGGCATGTATCAGAGCCGTGTATGTATACACATCATACACACTGCAGAAAGACACTAACAATACATTTATTACTTCCCTATTCTACCCTAGTACATTTAAAATTAGAAATAATGACCCCCCCCCTTTCCACCGCCAGGGAAATTTTAATAGGAAAAACGTTTTTTTCTATTTTATGCTCTGTAAATCTGGGGGGTGTCTTATGGTAAAGTGGGTATTATAGTCCAAAAAAATATGGTGCTTAGCTTTGTTAAGCCTCGGTGCTCCAGCCATAGCCATAGCTAATTAGGTATGGCCGCTGAAGAGGTGGTCGGCTGTGTGTGACATCAGTGTCGTTAAAGGCTGCCGGCCCACCCTCTTTTCCTCTGTTCATTATTGTGAAATTTGTACTGTGTATGTGTGGCACCTATGAGGCTTCAGTCGCCACAGAGTAGAGTTCAGCGATGTTCGAGTCGAACGGTTCGTCAATTTCATGTTCGAGTGATTTTAGGGGGTGTGCGAGTCGTTCGACGAACTCGGACGATTTGCTTAAAGTTCGACAGTTCGAGTTACGTTTGAGAACGGTTCGATCACCAAAAGCGTGGCTTTTCACAGTAAGTATGTGCGCACCTTACGTATCTGCATGCATCCTGCATCCCCAGCACAATCCCTCTCTCTTTCCTACTCACTGATCACGGGCGTTTCACTGCACGGCTGTCACAAATCTCCGGCGGCTTTTCCTTTTCCTCTTTTGAAAATGGGTGCCACTTCATTATTCAATCAGGTATTCCATGCCTTCCCCGCCCACCGGCGCCCATGATTGGTTGCAGTCAGACACGCCCCCACGATGAGTGACAGCTGTCTCACTGCAACCAATCACAGCTGCTAATGGGCGGGTCTATATCGTGCAGTCAAATAAATAAATTAATAATTAAAAAGAAAATGCAGTTCCCCCCAATTTTGATACCAGCCTGGATAAAGCCACACGGCTAGAGGCTGGTATTGTCAGGATGGAGAGCGCCACATTATGGGGAGCCCACCACCCTAACAATATCACCCAGCAGCCGCCCCGAATTGCCGCATCCATTAGATGCGGCAGTCTCGGGACTCTACCCAGCTCATCCCAAATTGCCCTGGTGCGGTGGCAATCGAGGTAATAACGGGGTTAATCATGACAAGCGTCTCCCCGAGACACCTTCCATGATTAACCTGTAAGTGAAAGTAAAGAAACACACAGCGAAAAATCCTTTATTTGGAATAAAAGACAAAAAAACCCCTCATTTACCTCTTTATTAATCCCCAAAGAACAATCCAGGTCTGCAGTAATCCACACGACACTGTCAGCTCTGCTACATGAAGCTGACAGGAAGCCCCGTAGAACACGAGCGCTCTGTGTCCTCTACATGCAGCACCTGAAGTGAGCCGTGCTGTCACCGGAGACTTCACTCTGCAATGCAGAAGTCAAGATAACCAAATCTTCCTATGCTTCTCATTAGAGGCAGTGGCTCAATGGTTAGAGCTACTGCCTAGGGAGCATTAGTTCACGTGTTCAAGTCGGGGCCGCCTCGGTAAAGAATTTAATATATTTTTAATTTTAAATTATAATTATTATTTATTTATAATTATAATTTAATTTAATTTATTATGCACTGAGGGGAGGAGCTGGACATCGACTGTGAGCCACGGGCCACACCTCTAAAATCGGAGCAGTTCAAGGAATGAGGCTGCATTGCTCTTTCCTCTCTCTCTCTCCTCTCTCTCTTCTCTCTCTCCTCTCTCTTGTTCTCTCTCTCTCTCATTCTCTCTCTCTTGTTCTCTCTCTCTCTCTTTCTCTCTCTCTTTCTCTCTCTTTCTCTCTCCTCTCTCTCTTCTCTCTATCTTCTCTCTCTCTTCTCTCCTCTCTCTCTCTCTCTTTCTCTCTCTCTCTTTCTCCTCTCTCTTCTCTCTCTTCTCTCTCTCTCTCCCTCTCTTCTCTCTCCTCTCTCTCTTCTCTCCTCTCCTCTCTTTCTCCTCTCTTTCTCCTCTCTCTCTCTCTCTTCTCTCCTCTTCTCTCTCTCTTTTCTCTCTCTCAGACCAAGCGATGATCAGCTGATGCGGTCACCTGACGACATCAGCTGACACTAAAAGTCGAGCGGTGAGGCCGGCTTTTTACCGCCTGGCCGGCCAAACTATCAGCTGCTGCTGTTGGACAGGAGTCTGCACAGAAGTGTGTAGTTTGTTTGTTTTTTTTGCACTGATGCATCAGCTGATTGTATAAAAGCCGTTTATACAATCAGCTGCTGTGTCATCTGATTCAGGCCCTTGAACCTGACACATCAGCTGATCACTTTGCCTTCCAGCAAACCGATCAGATGATATAGGATCCAGATTGGACGGCGCGTGACCCTTGACCCAGGGTTATTGCAGAGGGGGATTCTTTATTTCAATAAAGATGGAGTCACTAATTGTGTTGTGTTTTATTTCTAATAAAAATATTTTTCTGTGTGTTGTGTTTTTTTTTATCTGTACTAGAAATTCATGGTGGCCATATCTAATATTGGCGTGACACCATGAATTTGCCAGTTGATAATATACAGCTAGCCCTAACCCCATTATTACCCAGAGAGCCACCCGTCACCAGGGCAGCAGGAAGAGTTGGATACAGTGCCAGAAGATGGCGCTTCTATGAAAGTGCCATTTTCTGGGGCGACTGCGGACTGCAATTCACAGCAGGGGTGCCCAGAAAGCTTGGGCACCCTGCGCTGTGGATTCCAATCCCCAGCTGCCTACTTTTACCTGGCTGGACACAAAAATTGGGCGAAGCCCAAGTAATTTTTTTTTCAATTATTTCACAAAATTCATGAAATAATTCAAACAAAAAAGGGCTTCCCTCTATTTTTGGTTCCCAGCCGGGTACAAATAGGCAGCTGGGGGTTGAAGGTAGCACGTAGCTGCCTGCTGTACCTGGCTAGCATACAAAAACATGGCGAAGCCCACGTATTTTTTTGGGGGGGCCAAAAAACTCCTGCATACAGTCCTGGATGGAGTATGCTGAGCTTTCTAGTTCTGCAGCTGCTGTCTGCTGTCTGTCTGTATGGAGAAGAGCAGACAGCAGCTGCAGAACTACAAGGCTCAGCATGCTTAATTCACTAGTGTATGTGTGGCGCCCTGGACAAGCCAGGGGCCACAGAGCACAACACCTACACACTCCACACTCCTAGCAGGCACACCGAAGTCAGACACAAAACCCTTGTTACCTTCCTCCAGGGGCTGATGTTCACACCAGGGGGTGGGCCAGGCGGTTGGTCCCGCCCACCGAGGAGTTCACAGTCCTGGAGGCAGGAAAAGAGCTCAGATTAGTTTGAGAGGAGTTGAGGAGTGGATAGAGTTAAGCTAGGACAGTGAAAGTGAGAGGAAGGAAAGTGGTAGTAGAGCAACTGACTGACAGCGTCCGGGTGTGTGGCCCGGACAGACAGCAAGGTTGGCAGACGGTGGTGACCGTCTGCAGGAGTGGCCTATCAGAGTTACCGTAAAGACCGTGGACGGGCGGTGGCCCGGCGGTACCGGACCGGTACACAAAGAGAAGCCAGCACCATCTGGCAGGGGCTTCCGGTCCCCGGCAAGGCTAGGAGTCGCCGTGAATTTGCCGAATCCGTTAGAGAAGGGGACCTCCTGGGTTTCCAAACAGCTAAGTCCCGACAGAAGGCAACAGTCCAACCAGAATAGGGAAACACCGCCACCGCCAAGGCAACCGTTTCCCAGGACCAGAGCCTGCGGGCAAGAAGGGGCTCCTCCAGCCCACATTCAAGCTGGGGAGCGGGTTACCGGTGGGGACCCATCGGAACCAACAACCGTACACAGGTGCAGGGAAAGGCAGTCGCCACCAACCTGCCGGGAGTGACAACACCGCAGCCGTCTGTGGGACACGTCCATCCAGCTGAGTGTTTTACCGAGAACTGTGTCTTCATCATTGGACTGAGTGAGTACCACCGAGCCGTGCGGCACAGCGCTGCCCCTGTGACCCTGCACCTCCACAGGCCCCGAGCCTGCCATACACCCCTACCCTATCACCGGGCCCCGGGACCACCAACCCCCTACCCACGGAGGGGAGAACTAACAACAAAGCTGCTCCCAGTCACCGCTCCCGGGATCCCCATGTGATTGTGGTGTCACCATTATCACCACAACCGTGGGTGGCGTCACGGAGAATAACCAAACATCCCCACAATCAATCCCCATCCCCTTTTCACTCACGGGTGAGGAACGCCGCTCGAGTCCCCGGGATCCGGCCCACCGCTCGAGCCACCACCGATCAGCAGCAGCAGCCGGACCCGAGCAGTGGGAGAGCGCAGCGTCCCCTCCTCCGCCCGTGACATATGCAGGAGAGCAGACAGCAGCTGCAGAACTACAAGGCTCAGCATGCTCCATTCACTAGTGTATGCAGGAGAGCAAGCTGCAGCTGCAGAACTACAAGGCTCAGCATACCCCATCCAGGACTGTATGCAGGAGTTTTTTGCCCACCAAAAAAATGACATGGGCTTCGCCATATTTTTGTATGCTAGCCAGGTACAGCAGGCAGGAACGGCTGCCCCCAATCCCCACCTGCCTATTTGTACCCAGCTGGGAACTAAAAAAATAGGGAAGCCCTTTTTATAATTATTTCATGAATTTCATGAAATAATAAAAAAAAAAATCGACATGGGCTTCGCCCCATTTTTGTGTCAAGCCAGGTACAAATAGGCAGCTGGGGATTTGAATTCTCAGCACAGGTTGGCCCGAGCTTTCTGGGCCCCTCTGCTGCGAATTGCAGTCCGCAGCCGACCCAGAAAATGGCGCTGTCATAGAAGCGCCATCATCTGGCGCTCTATCCAACTCTTCCAGCAGCCCTGAAGCCGGGTGGCTTGCTGGTAATACTGAGTTAATACTAGCTTTGTTTCACTAGCTAGTATTAAGCCAGAGATTCTTAATGTCAGGCAAGTTTGACCCGGCCATTAAGAATCTCCAATAAAGGGTTAAAAAAAAAAAGACACCACACAGAGAAAAAATACTTTAATAGAAATAAATACACAGACACACTTAGAGACTCCATGATTATTACTCCCTCTCATCCTTCCAAGATCCTGGTCTTCGGTCTTCTTTCTCCTTCAATCCATGGAGCTCTGCTACATCAGACAGCACTGTATGGGAGGAAGACGCTGCTGCTCCCCGTGCAGTCTAATCACTCAGTGAGAGTGAGCAGAGGCTGCGGGCTGTAAGCACTGACGTCACCGCTGCCACCGTTGCTAAAGTAATCTGACAGGCGGTTACTATAGCAACGGTGATTCCCGGTGCCGCAATTCACCAGCTGTGGCTGCTAGTCCTTGCATGTGGGCTGACTCTGTAAACCGCGTCCACATGCAGGAACGGGGAAGCCGACCATGTGCACGGAGATGCACAAATGAGCACCGTGTACCGGAGAGATGCACTGACAGGACCTAGCATGACGTCTAGCCATGTGACCAGTCTGTAGCCAATGAGATAATAGACACGTGACTGGTCACATGCTATTTTGACGTCATGGAAGGTCCTCTCATCAGTGCTGGTTACCGGGAGGATGCAGTGATTATCGGAAGGAAAAGCGGCGGGAGACAGAGTGCAGGACACGTCGGGGGACCTGTAAGTGTTATGGCAATGTGTATTAACTGTATGTGTACATGTATAATGTGTTTTTATGTGTTTGTGTTTGGCTGCCATTATTTTAAATGGGGTTCGAATTGGTTCATCGAACGTTCGTCAAACGTTCGTCGAACGGAGCCTCCGTTCGACGAACCGAACCGAACTCGAACGCTAGGGGGTGGCTCATCTTTACCACAGAGTATTGCACCCATATTACGTGTAAAGCTAAACCCGGATCCTGAGGAGGTCAGTCCCGTTTTCACCATATTACACATTCAAATACACACCAGGCTGCCCTGTTCCCACTGGAGACTGGGCTAGGGTCGGGTAATAAAGGTGTCGCCGACAGAGAGGTATTTATAGGATGCCCTCAATAGCGGCCCCAGTCCCACTAGCTTAGGACCTGTGAGGGGGGAGGTGCAGCCAGTAGGGGGGGGTCGACAGTTAAAGAGTTCTCCAGCAGGAGAGGAAGGGAGCAGTAGCAATTCATGGGTGCACCAGTGGGAAGGTGGAGAAAGTTCACATGGTTGCCGTGGGGAGTTTGAATCTGCTCCCCTCGGAATCGATGCCACGTAGGGCGGCAGGACCCTAGGGAAGATCATACTTCACGTTGATTTTCCAGAATCTGCCTGTACGGGGAAAGTTTCAAGCTTCCCTGACCATACAGCGCCCAACAGCACAGTGCCATAAGGGATCCGGGGCCTCGCATCAAGCCGGACCCCACATCGGAACCGCGGCACCTGCATATAGAGACAAGAGTACATCTCTTGAAACCTCGGGTTCCCATGTAGCTTTAGCCCAGGGGATCCGCAGACAGGCGTTACCAGAAGGAACCCACCGAACACCACACCGGACTGATCTCTAACAGGTTCGGGTTCGACAGAGCCAATCATAGCAAGTTACCTGAGTGAGCGTCATCGTACAAAAGTGAGTAAGCAACCTGGAACCACAACTATAGACTCTGACTCTTTATTACCCATACTGCCGCTCCCCACCACCAATACTACTCCCCTCATCATCCTCCCCGGGGCCCGCTCTACCTGTGGAGAGAAATATCACCCTTGGCTGCTACTACCATCTGCCCCGGAGGATAGAGACAGCAGCGGCGGACCATTCCCTGGCTGCATACCACAGGTGGCGTCACGACAATCACCTCACAACTACCCCCATCATCCTTCCCCAGCAATCTTCTGTATGCTTCGGGGCAACAGAGCCGTGTTAGACCGCCTGTCACAACGACAGTCGACAGCCCACTGATGAGTAGGTTAAACGTACCTGCCCCATTGAGCGCTACACATGCGCTAAAGAGGCTGCAATGCGCAGTACAAACAGGACTGTGTTGGAAGACAAAGGATGTCACTGTGAGGAGAGAGGACCCTGCAATCTCCACTGAGCGCCAGAACACCATCTGAACCTTGTGTCTTCAGCGTTGGAGCCATTCGCGGCTCGTGAATGTCATTTATTTGTGTCTGTCTGTTGGCTCATACACAGCACCATACTGTATATACAGGAGCACACTATAGTCTGTATTATGTCTGTGTATACGATATGTGTATAGTGTGTATGTGTATGTACAGTATAGTGCTGTGTATACCCCTATATTATAAACAGTGGGTACGGGAAGTATTCCGACACCTTTAAATTTCTCACTCTGTTTCATTGCAGCCATTTAGTAAATTCAAAAAAGGTCATTTTTTTCTCATTAATGTACACACTGCACCCCATCTTGATAGAAAAAAAACAGAAATGTAGACATTTTTGCAAATGTATTAAACAAGAATACTTTCCGTACTCACTTTATATGCAGCCAGCAGCCTCTATATTGATGTATATATAGATATATATTATATATAATGTATATGTATGTATATATGCTGCCTCTATATCGTATATACTGTCAGGGCAGGGAGGACTGGTAAGCCCAGGAGGTGGATCCACTGGACCGAGTATCCCACCGGAGGGCAGGGTACACGGCAGCCGGAGCACTGGCGTGGCCGGGACAGGTATAACCAGGTCAGCAGAGTCACAAAGTTCTTCAGGACGGTAAGGAAGACAGGCACAGGTACCAGGGAGCAAAGACAAGAAGTCTACAGGACACGGCACCAGGGGGCCTGAGCACCTAGCACAAAAGACAAAGCTTCTAGACACGTTGATCAGGCAACGCCCCTATGGAAAGGCCAGTCTTATATATCCAGCACAGCCGTATGTCACATCCTGCTTCAGGTGTGCTGGGTCCATAAAACCAGGAGAGTGGGCGCGGCCTGGTCCTATACAGAGGCATGAGGCTAATACTCAGAGTCAGACTCATGAGACCAGGAGCAGGACACAGGAGAGCACGAGCGGCAGCCATGACCGGTGGACACGTGGAGTGGATCAGTGGGTAAGGAGCAGTGCAATGACGGTGAGGCCGGATCGGTGGGTACGGAGCGGTGGTGCGATGCAGGAGCGACTGGATCAGTGGGTACAGAGCGGTGGTGCAATGCAGGTACGACTGGATCAGTGGGTATGGAGCGGTGGTGCGATGCAGGTGCGACTGGATCAGTGGGTACAGAGCGGTGGTGCAATGCAGGTACGACTGGATCAGTGGGTACAGAGCGGTGGTGCAATGCAGGTACGACTGGATCAGTGGGTATGGAGCGGTGGTGCGATGCAGGAACCGGCTCAGTGGGTAAGGAGGGCTGCTGGGACACCGGGAGCGTGACATATACACACAGCCACCAGCCTGCATCCTCAATGTATTAATTATTTTATATATATATATATATACTAGAAGGTGGCCCGATTCTACGCATCGGGTATTCTAGAATTTACGTATTGTGTAGTTCATGTATGATTTTTGTTATATATATATATATATAGAGAGAGATGTTGTTGTCTGTAGTTACCAAGTGTTTGTGTAGGCGCTGTACATGTTCTGGGTGTTGTCTGGGTGTGACGGGGGGTGAGAGCGGTGTTGTATGTGTGTTGCGTGTGTTGCGTTGTTTGTGGAGCGCTGTGTGTCTGTAGCGTTGTGTGTGTGTTGCGCGGTTTGTGTGTGTGTGGTGTGTTTTGGGGGGAGGTATGTTTTGAGCAATGTGTGTGTTGTGCGGTATGTGCGTATATTTGTGTGTGCCGCGGTGTTTGTGTGTGCAGCGTTGTCTGTGTGTGCAGCGTTGTCTGTATGTGTGGGTGTCTGTGTAGGGCAGTTGTTTGTGGTTCCCAGTGTGTGTGTGTGTGTGTGGTGTGTTGTGCAGTGCGCGCGTGTGTGTGTGTGTGTGTGTGTGTGTGTGTGTGTGTGTGCATCAGCCTCTCTTCTCTCAGCCTACCTCTCCCAGCCTCTCTCCTCCCAGCCTCCCTCAGCATCAGCCTCCCTCTCCCAGCCTCCCCAGCATCAGCCTCCGCCAGCATCAGCCTCTCTCCTTCCAGCCTCCTCCAGCATCAGCCTCCCTCTCCCAGCCTTCCAAGGATCAGCCTCTCTCCTCCCAGCCTCCGTCCTCCCAGCCTTCCCCAGCATCAGCTTTCCTCTCCCAGCCTCCCTCAGCATCAGCCTTCCCCAGCATCAGCCTCTCTCCTCCCAGCCTCAGCCTCTCTCCTTCCAGCCTCCCCCAGCATCAGCCTCTCTCCTTCCAGCTTCCCTCAGCATCAGCCTCCCCTTCCCAGCCTTCCCCAGGATCAGCCTCTCTCCTCCCAGCCTCCTTCCTCCCAGCCTCCGTCTCCCAGCCTCCCTCAGCATCAGCCTTCCGCTCCCAGTCTCCCTCAGCATCAGCCTCCCCAAGCATCAGCCTCCACCAGCATCAGCCTCTCTCCTTCCAGCCTCCCCCAGCATCAGCCTCTCTCCTTCCAGCCTCCCTCAGCATCAGCCTCCCGTTCCCAGCCTTCCCCAGGATCAGCCTCTCTCCTCCCAGCCTCCTTCCTCCCAGCCTCCCTCTCCCAGCCTCCCTCAGCATCAGCCTTCCGCTCCCAGTCTCCCCCAGCATCAGCCTCCCCAAGCATCAGCCTCCACCAGCATCAGCCTCTCTCCTTCCAGCCTCCCCCAGCATCAGCCTCTCTCCTTCCAGCCTCCCTCAGCATCAGCCTCCCGTTCCCAGTCTTCCCCAGGATCAGCCTCTCTCCTCCCAGCCTCCTTCCTCCCAGCCTCCCTCAGCATCAGCCTTCCCCTCCCAGTCTCCCCCAGCATCAGCCTCCCCAAGCATCAGCCTCCACCAGCATTAGCCTCTCTCCTTCCAGCCTCCCCCAGCATCAGCCTCCCCATGCATCAGCCTCTCTCCTTCCAGCCTCTCTCCTTCCAGCCTCCCCCAGCATCAGCCTCCCCTTCCCAGCCTTCCCCAGGATCAGCCTCTCTCCTCCCAGCCTCCTTCCTCCCAGCCTCCCTCTCCCAGCCTCCCTCAGCATCAGCCTTCCGCTCCCAGCCTCCCCAAGCATCAGCCTCCACCAGCATCAGCCTCCCTCGTCCCAGCCTCCCCCACCATCAGCCTCTCTCCTCCCAGCCTTCCCCATGATCAGCCTCTCTGCTCCCAGCCTCCTCCAGCACGCCGTGCTCCTCTGCCGACACTCACACACCCGATCGCATCCACTCACACACACCCGATCGCATCCACTCACACACACCCGATCGCATCCACTCACACACACCCGATCGCATCCACTCACACACACCCGATCGCATCCACTCACACACACAGACACTGACGATATCGCACATACGCGCTTATACTCACAACATCCGGGGATATCACATGCTTCTGGCCATGTGATCTTCCGGCAGGTCCTGGAAGATCACAACAGCACAGTATCGAGGCCGAGAAGCAAGCGATATCCCAGGATGTTGTGAGTATGTGGATGCGATGTGATGTGTGTGTGTGTGAGTGTGATCTGATTTGTGTGTGTGTATGTGTGTGCTGTTATGTGTGTGTGCTGTTATGTGTCTGTATTTTCCGGCGCTGCAGGACCTTGATGTGTGGATGCGATGTGATGTGTGTGTGATGTGTGTGTGAGGTGTGTGTGAGAGTGAGTGTGAGCCGCTGTACACTGTTAACTATGATACACATCGGGTAACTAAGGGACCTTAGTTACCCGATGTGTATAATGGTTACCAGCTTTCACGGCCTCCGTGAAGATCCCAGCATCGCAAGGTTATGTCTGGCGCTGCTGGGATCCTGACGGAGCCGGTGTAGAAGCAAGCGATATCCCAGCATGTTGTGATGTGTGAGGTGTGTGTGAGAGTGAGTGTGATCTGATGTGTGTGTGTGTACTCACCTGGGAATCGGGGCTCCGTGTCAGTTGGGCCAGAGCGAGCGTGGATTGCGTGAGGGGGGCGGGGCCTGCAGAGAGCCGGGGCGAGAGGCCAATCCGTGTGGGGGGGCGGGGCCATGGCGAGCCCAGCGGCCAATCAGCTTTGTGTCACCGTAAGGACACAATTTCGGAGCATGACAGACAGACAGATAGACAGACAGACAGACAGAATAAGGCAATTATATATATAGATATATATATACTAGCTGTACTACCCGGCTTCGCTCGGGTTAATAACCGCTGTTAACAAAATACAATGTATTAACAAAAATGTATTCTGCACACAAAACCACAAAACAAAAAGATAGAAATGTAATTATTAAATTGTTGCCTATATTAACCAATCAGAGCTCAGATTAATTAACTGTAGCAAAATAGAAGCTAAGCTGTTATTGGTTGCTATTGGCAGCCTGATAAATCTCCAGGCAACAGAAAGCCCTCCCCCCTGACAGTATATATTAGCTCACACATACACATAATGGACAGGTCATGTGACTGACAGCTGCCGTATTTCCTATGTGGTACATTTGTTGTTCTTGTAGTTTGGCTGCTTATTAATCGGATTTTTATTTTTGAAGGATAATACCAGACTTGTGTGTGTTTTAGGGCGATTATGTGGCGAGGTTGGTGTATGTGTGGTGAGATGTGTGCTGAGGGTGGTATATATGTTAAAGCACGTGGTAGTGTGTGGCGCATTTTGTGTGTGTGTGTGTTACGGGGGGCTGTCTGATAATAAAACCTAAAGGAATGTAAGACAGTCAGGGTCCACCGTGCAAAGACTCTGCTGCAGACTATGGCAGAGGATAAGGGGTATATAAGTGTACCACTGTAAAAAATAATAGCACAAGTGCAGAGTGCAATACCTCTGTTAAACTCACAGAGGAATATAATTAGAAAATAAAGCAATTCCTCCCTTACTTGGAGGGCGTCTGGAATGGTCTCTGTTAAAGATCACAGAGACAAAAGCAGTGAGTGTGAAATGGCACCTACCTAGGTCCGTTCCTCTAGTGGTGCCAGGAGACGGACAGCAGCGTAAGCTGCACAAAGCTCCTACCTGCGTTCGCTCCACTAGTGTGCGAGGACACGAACCACTAGATATGGCACCTGCCTAGGTCCGCTCTTCTACTGGTGCAAAAGAGACGGACAGCAGCGTAAGCCGCACAAAGCTCCTACCTGCGTTCGCTCCACTAGTGTGCGAGGACACGAACCACTAGATATGGCACCTGCCTAGGTCCGCTCTTCTAGTGGTGCAAAAGAGACAGACAACAGCATAAGCCGCACAAAGCTCCTACCTCTGTTCGCTCCCCTAGTGTACGAAGATACGAACAACTGCCAGACGCAGTATAAGGAACGTTACCCTAGCGGCAACGTCCACCTACGAGTAGAATCACAAGGCCCAGCCGGACCATGTGCCTCAGGCACCTGCCTATGTCCGCTCCACTAAAAGGTAAGGATACGGACTGCAGTCGAAGCTATAAGGTATAAGAATGCTACCCTGCCGGTAGCGCTCACCTAACATAGACAGAGAGATGCCTAGAGGGACGTGCACAGGGCGTCTACCCTCATGCATGAACCAAGAGGACTGAGCGCCGGGCGGCGTGCGTCAGGGTCTTATATAGACTCTGTGCCTCATCCAAGATGGAGGACAACAGAGCCAATCTGCTGCCAGAATGACAGCAATGACGTCACACTGGCCTATCACCGAGCAAAGCGTCACAAGCACATGACCAGCGACCAATCGGCATAGAAGGTGTCAGAGACATGTGACCACGTGTCACAAGCACATGACCAGTGGCCAATCAGCTTAGAAGGTGTCAGAGACATGTGACCTCGTGTCAGCGATGATGTCACCCGCACATGTGCAATGGCTCCAAGATAGGACTTAGTCTCCAGCGCTTGCACATGTGCAGTAGCAAGAAATCCGGACATAGTCTCCAGAGCCACAGCAACCATAACAGTACATCCCCCTCAAGGGCCCCCCTCCCGGCGACGCAGGTAATCGGCAACTAAGTCGGGAGCATGGACAGCCTTCTCAGGCTCCCAAGAGCGATGTTCCGGGCCATAGCCCTCCCAATCTATCAAGAAGAACCTGTGCCCTCTAACCATCTTAGAACCAACTATGGCTCGTACCTCATAGCTAGAGTGAGAGGAATCAGAGGCAGGAGAGTGCACTTCACGAGCGTGAGGTAAAATAGCCGGCTTTAGCAGTGAAACATGGAATTTGTCATGGATCCTAAGATGGACGGGTAACTTCAATTGGTAGACTACAGGATTTACCTGTCGAAGAACCTCATAAGGACCCAGGAAGCGAGGAGCAAATTTGACAGAGCTCACTCTAAGTTTCACATGTTTTGCAGAGAGCCACACAAAATCCCCTGGAGAAAAGACAGGAGCCGGGCGGCGAAACCGATCGGACACCGTCTTCATACGGTCCTTAGCTGCTTGGATCGACTCTTGAGTCCGATCCCAAACCTCTATGGCATTAGTTGCCCAGTCGGCCACAAGAGGAGAAGGTGCAGCAGTGGGAAACGGTACCGGTACCCTAGGGTGTTGCCCATTATTGAGTACGAATGGTGTCTGCCCAGTGGCCTCAGCCAGCGAATTGTTAAGGGCAAATTCTGCCCAGGGTAGGAGGGAGGACCAGTTATCGTGGTTCTCAGCAACAAAGTGTCGAAGGTATATAATCATGGATTGATTGGTACACTCAACCAAACCATTGGTCTCCGGATGGTATGCCGAAGAGAGATTCAACTCAATTTGCAGAAGGCTACAAAGATCTCGCCAGAAACGGGAAGCAAATTGCGGGCCTCTATCACAAATGATACGATCTGGCATCCCATGAAGCCTAAAGACATGCTTGAGGAATAGTTTGGCTAGTACCCTGAAAGACGGGATTCTCGATAACGGTACGAGATGAACCATCCGGGAGAAATGGTCCGTAATGACCCACACAAATCTATGTCCCTGTGAACACGGAAGATCACCCACAAAGTCCATGACTACCACCTCCCATGGTCTATCTTGCACTGGTAATCCCGCAAGAGCCCAGCCGGTCTCTGCCGTAATGGACGGTTGCGAGCACACGAGCAGGAACCGACATATCTCTTGACGTGGCTGGCTAAGTGTGGCCACCAATACCACCTCTCCAGTAACTCTCGTGTCCGCCTAATACCAAAATGCCCACCCACCTTTGAGGTGTGGGCCCACGACAGTATATCATTCTGTCGATCAGGTGGCACAAAGGTCTTGCCCGGTGGGATTTGGTCTAACGTCACAGGGGAGAACGTATGAAAAAAACTGGAGGGAAGGATAAGACGAGGTTCGTCAATCTCTTCCTGGGTAGAAACCATAGAGCGAGACAGAGCGTCTGCCTTGTTATTCTTACTCCCAGACAGATTGTTGATGGAGAAGTGAAAGCAGGAGAAAAACAAGGACCAGCGGGCTTGGCAAGGATTCAGACGCTGAGCTGTAAGTACGTCTGATTCTTATGGTCTGTATAGACCTGGAAAGGATGTTTTGCTCCTTCCAGCAAGTGACGCCACTCCTCCAAGGCTAATCTCAGGGCGAGCAGTTCCTTATCCCCAATGGTATAGTTTCTCTCTGCCGGTGAAAAGGTTTTAGCAAAGAAGAAACACGGCCTTTTTCTACCTGCACCGTTCTTTTGATACAAGACCGCACCAGCACCCACTGAAGAGGCATCAACCTCCAAGAGAAAGGGCTTATTCTCATCGGGTCTTTGGAGAACGGGAGCAGTGGAAAAGTGTCTTTTTACTGCCTCAAAAGCCTGGGATGTCTCAGTAGACCAGACTTTTGGATTAGCACCTTTCTTAGTCAAGGCCACCAAAGGGGCCACCAAAGTAGAGAAATGGGGTATGAAATGACGGTAATAATTTATGAATCCTAAGAAGCGTTGCACCGCCTTCAAGGAATGAGGTTCGGACCATTCCAGGACAGCAGAGAGCTTCGCAGGATCCATAGCCAGACCCTCTTGTGAGATAATGTAGCCCAAAAAAGGCAAGGATGACTGCTCGAATACACATTTTTCGAGTTTAGCAAACAAAGAGTGCTCCCTTAAACGGGAAAGGACACGAACGACATCCTGACGATGAGTCTCCAGATCAGGAGAAAAAATCAGGATGTCGTCCAGATACACCACGACGGAGGAGTTGCTAGAGAAGGTCATGACCTTTCTATTCTCTATTCAACGGAACTGTTCTGATTCTATTCTGGTTTTCCACACAGATAAGATGTCCTAAACGTCTTTGATACCCCATTTATGCAATCTTTCCATTACCGTATAGCCACAGGTAACTATCTTCTATCTCTTCTGTTATTTACATATCCTCTTTTAACTACTCCTTACTATCTATACTTATATATCTCTCTAGCAACTCCTCTTGGAACTCAGAACTGTAGATGACAGGTAGTATACTTAATTTACTCCAACACCTTACCCCATACAGCTGAATCACCCTTTATACTTAAATCTCTTTTCCTTACTGTTATGCTGATACCAGTGTTTGTACCCCCCTACTTCCACTCTCCATTTCCTTTGTTCCTTCCCCTTTTCAGTATACTTATCGATTCGCCTTAAGCGGTTATTACTGCTGCATATTGGTTTGTTAACTCTAGACGTGTTCTACTCTTGTATACATTTCTCATATATAAAATGTATCTCTGATATATATGATCTCTTTGTTCACTCTTGTTTGCCAAAAAATTCTCTTTTTGTCACAACTATTGTAAAAAGCTGGAAAAAAGCTGTTTGTTTGAACAATTTATGTAAACATTGTTTTTTTCTTTTTGTTTGTACCCCATTTTACAGCATACTCTGTGAACAAGGCTGGTGGCCGAAACGTCAGAGTATTTTTTTGTCTCTAAGTTCATTTTTCCTTTGCATGGCTTTTTTGAATTCTTAATGATTCTTTAAATAAATCTATATAGCATATATAACTGAGTGTGCAGTGTATCTCTATGGTCTAACATGATAGAGGGAATATTGTGTCTTTTTACAAATCCTGAGGATTCCGTCAGCTCCGGAATCCACAAAAGCCATAATAGGCCATGTATTCTCAGAGAATGAGAGCTGACCTGGGATACTACAATTAGAGGGTGCAGAAGACGTCTCTAGTAACCCCCCTCTAATGGTTACTAGGCCTGGGAGTTTCCCTGATGACTAGAACACTTGCTGGCATAGTGCCCAGCCTGACGACATACGTAACATATAGGAGGACCAGACTTGCGTAGTCTGGAGGATGTATGACCTAACTCCATAGGAGTGGGAGATGTTTCAGATGCTGAGGAAGATGGTAGTGAACTCTCAACAACTGGAATAGCCCGATGCTTAGGGCGTGAGGAAGAGACCTCGAGTCTACGTTCCCTATGGCGTACGTCGATCCTCGTTGCTACTGTGATCAAGTCCTCCAGAGAAGCAGGAACCTCACAAGTAGAAAGGGCATCCTTGACATAGCCTGCCAACCCTCTCCAGAAGATAGGAATCAACACCTTCTCTGGCCAATCTAGTTCTGCCACCAGAGTTCTAAAAACAATGGCATAAAAACTAGTGGATAATGAACCCTGAGATAGATCTAAGAGTCTCAGGGCCGCATCATGGGTAACCTGAGGACCCATGAATACCGCTTTAAGAGCATCAAGAAAGTCTTGATGTCTCAGAGTAACCACATCAGAGCGCTCCCATAAGGGAGTCGCCCATTCTAAGGCTTTGTCCTGAAGTAAGGAGATGATAAAGCCTACTCTGGACCTCTCCGTAGAGAAGCGAGAAGAGTTGACCTCTAGGTGTATATGAAACTGACTAATGAAACCACGACATGATCTGGCATCGCCAGAATATCTGTTTGGCAGAGCAATTCGAGGATCATGTGCAGATGTCACCATAGTCTGAGGTTTATCCTCTATACTCTTGAGCCGCGACTCAAGGACTTGTATGTAATGGTGTAACTGCTGATATTCTGCCATAACTGCCAGACCCTTGGCACAGTCCTAATGTTACGAGGGGCTGTCTGATAATAAAACCTAAAGGAATGTCAGACAGTCAGGGTCCACCGTGCAAAGACTCTGCTGCAGACTATGGCAGAGGATAAGGGGTATATAAGTGTACCACTGTAAAAAATAATAGCACAAGTGCAGAGTGCAATACCTCTGTTAAACTCACAGAGGAATATAATTAGAAAATAAAGCAGTTCCTCCCTTACTTGGAGGGCGTGTGGAATGGTCTCTGTTAAAGATCACAGAGACAAAAGCAGTGAGTGTACCTCTCCTAGGTCCGTTCCTCTAGTGGTGCCAGGAGACGAACAGCAGCGTAAGCTGCACAAAGCTCCTACCTGCGTTCGCTCCACTAGTGTGCGAGGGCACGAACCACTAGATATGGCACCTGCCTAGGTCCGCTCTTCTAGTGGTGCAAATGAGACGGACAGCAGCGTAAGCCGCACAAAGCTCCTACCTGCGTTCGCTCCACTAGTGTGCGAGGACACGAACCACTAGATATGGCACCTGCCTAGGTCCGCTCTTCTAGTGGTGCAAAAGAGACAGACAACAGCATAAGCCGCACAAAGCTCCTACCTCTGTTCGCTCCCCTAGTGTGCGAAGATACGAACAACTGCCAGACGCAGTATAAGGAACGTTACCCTAGCGGCAACGTCCACCTACGAGTAGAATCACAAGGCCCAGCCGGACCATGTGCCTCAGGCACCTGCCTATGTCCGCTCCACTAAAAGGTAAGGATACGGACTGCAGCCGAAGCTATAAGGTATAAGAACGCTACCCTGCTGGTAGCGCTCACCTAACATAGACAGAGAGATGCCTAGAGGGACGTGCACAGGGCGTCTACCCTCATGCATGAACTAAGAGGACTGAGCGCCAGGCGGCGTGCGTCAAGGTCTTATATAGACTCTGTGCCTCATCCAAGATGGAGGACACCAGAGCCAATCCGCTGCCAGAATGACAGCAATGACGTCACGCTGGCCTATCACCGAGCAAAGCGTCACAAGCACATGACCAGTGACCAATCGGCATAGAAGGTGTCAGAGACATGTGACCACGTGTCACAAGCACATGACCAGTGGCCAATCAGCTTAGAAGGTGTCAGAGACATGTGACCTCGTGTCAGCGATGATGTCACCCGCACATGTGCAATGGCCCCAAGATAGGACTTAGTCTCCAGCGCTTGCACATGTGCAGTAGCAAGAAATCCGGACATAGTCTCCAGAGCCACAGCAACCGTAACAGTGTGTTCATATCCCAGAGTGTGGTGAGTATCCCATGTCGGGGCCCCACCTTAGCAACTGTACGGTATATACTCTTTGGTGCCATCACTCTTATTCTTTAAGTGCCCCTTGTTCACATCTGGCAGCTGTCAATTTGCCCCCAACACTTTTCGTTTCACTTGTTCCCCATTATGTAGATAGGGGCAAAATTGATTGGTAAATTGGAACGCGCGGGATTAAAATTTCGCCTCACAACATAGCACCCGGCGCTGCCCGGGATAGTAACTGTCTTTCTGTTTCTCTCTCATTCTCTCTCTCCCCCTCTGTATATATCTCTCTGTCTCTCTCTATCTCTTTGTCTGTCTGTCTCTTTCCCTGTGTCTCTTTCCCTGTCCATCTCTTTCTCCATCTGTTTCAATCTCTTTCTCATTCTGTCTCAATCTCTTTCCCTGTCTGTCACTTTCCCTGTCTGTCACTTTCCATGTCTGTCACTTTCCCTGTCTGTCACTTTCCCTCTCTTTCCCTGTCTATCTCTTTCCCTCTTTTTCCCTGTCTGTCTCTTTCCCTGTCAGTCTGTCTCTTTGTGTCTATCTCTTACCCTGTCTATGTCTGTTTCTTACCCTGGCTGCATTGTGACATGCCAACATTCCATATAAGGGCGTGGCTGCACATTCTTCTGAAGTTCTGGCTGCACTGTGGCTCCCAGCTCCATTCGCTTTAATGGAGGCAGGTTTTTTGGTGAATAACTGTAAAGCACGGGGTTAAAATTTCCCCTCGAAACATAGCCTATGATGCTCTCGAGGGTCCATACGTGTGAGTGTGCAAAATTTTGTGGCTGTAGCTGCGACGGTGCGGATGCCAATCCCGGACATACACACACACACACATACACACACACACATACACACACACATTCAGCTTTATATATTAGAAATATATATATATATATATATATATATATATATATATTATATATATATATATATATATATATAATATATATATATATACGAGGGGCGATCCAAAAGTAATGATAATCAATAATAAACACAATGAATATACAAAAAACAAAATTTTTCTACATAGTCTCCTAACAAGTCTATATATTTAGTCCATCTCTTTTCTAAGCTTAGAATTCCCTTCGAAAAAAATTCTTGATCTTGACCCTCAAAAAAATCCCCAACAGCGGTTATCACGTCGCTATTGTCGTCAAATTTCTTGCCCCGGAGGTGTTCCTTGAGGCGAGGAAAGAGAAAGAAGTTACTGGGGGCTAGATCTGGCGAATAGGGGGGTGTTCCACCAGTTCAAAGCCCGCTTCTTGAATGGTTGCCATGGCAACTGCAGCTTTGTGAGCCAGCGCGTTATCTTGGTGAAACAGCACTCCAGCCCGCTGTTTGCCATGCCTTTTTTCCTTGATAGCCTCCCACAATCTTCTTATTTGTTCATATATATATATACATATATATGCAAAACAAGAATGCCGCAGAGACACCATCACATGTTTCTCAACGCTGGCAGGAAACTAGCCAGGTCTTTCACCGGGAAAGAACAACCACAGGAAGGGCTGTCTCTAGTCAAGGAAAGCGCCTATACCAAAACATGGTATCCATCCACAGACAGCTGTTTCGGGGTATTTGCCCCTCATCAGTGTGGAGTAGGAAACTGGCTAGTGGGAGCAATGCCTAGTAAAAGACTACATAGGTAAGGATGGTTGACCTCGGGGAGATCAACATCCAACACCGTGGAGACACCATCACGTGTTTCTCAATGCAGTGACACTAGAACAAGGCCCCCTGGGAAAATATGCAAAACAAGAATGCCGCGGAGACACCATCACATGTTTCTAAATGCTGGCAGGAAAATAGCCAGGTCTTTCATCGGGAAGGAACAACCACGGGAAGGGCAGTCTCCAGTCAAGGAAACCGCCTATACCAAAACATGGTATCCATCCACAGACAGCTGTTTCAGGATATTTGCCCCTCATCAGTGTGGAGTAGACTGTGTGCAGAATTATTAGGAAAATGAGTATTTTGATCACAGCATAATTTTTATGCATGTTGTCCCACTCCAAGCTGTATAGGCTTGAGAGCCAACTACCAATTAAGTAAATCAGGTGATGTGCATCTCTGTCATGAGGAGGGGTGTGGTCTAATGACCTCAACACCCTATATAAGGTGTGCTTAATTATTAGGCAACTTCCTTTCCCTTTGCAGCAGATGAGGGAGACCTTGGTCAAATTTCGGTTGAACGAGGTTGGGAGGAGATGTCAGAGGAAGGAAGCATGGTTATCACCTTGCTGCCACAAACACAGAAAGGACTTGGTCCGCATGGATGCGCAAGACACATGAACGCCATCTTGCTGTACTACCTACAACATGACCCTCGGATTGTCCGAATTAGAAGTAATGATGACTACTGGGTTGCCGCACTATTAGATCCCCAGTACAAGTCCAAATTTGGCGAAACAAATCCTGCCATAGAAAGGGACGCACGTATGCAGGAGTATCAGCAGAAGCTGTTACTCAATCTTAGCTCGGCTTTTCACCGCGGGCAGAATTATTAGGCAAGTTGTATTTTAGTGGATTTTTTTTATTATTGATCAACAACTATGTTCTCAATCAACCCAAAAGACTCATAAATATCAAAACTTAATATTTTTGGAAATTGGAGTGTTTTTTTTTGCAAACTCATACACAAATTCAACTATGAGCTCTTTACCTGCACAGCTATACTGTACGCAACAGAAGCTGAAAATTAGGCTCTGTAGGTGGAACTTGAAAAACAGTCTCTCTCTGTGCCTTTTTTTAAAAAATGTTGTCCTGTGAGGGTACCCTTCCAATCTTGCCTGTGATGGTGTAATGTGAAAACAGGGTTGTCAGGATGAAATGTAATGTGGGCTGCGTCTTAGGCAGATACCATTTTAGCCAATATCCTAACACCCCGGGGATTGTTTCCCATTTCTCTGTCCATGTTTCCTACTACTGATCCGCTGCACACCTGAGAGTCAGCTGTTTTAGGTTGAAATTCCCCATCGAGCTGTAGCTGTGTAAGGAGTCCATATGGGTCTTTTTAATATTGTTGATCTGTGTGGCAACTGGGCCTATCTTGACAGTGTGGGTGAACCAGGAATACAGACTACATAGGGGAAATTTGTTAAACTTGTTGCTCTGTGGGGGGAGTCTGGCAATCTTGACTGTGTGGGTAGAAATACAGGCTCTGTAAGAGCCCTTTACTATACTGTTGGACTTTGGGGTCGCTGATAAAATTTTTGGTTTCTTCATTTACTTCCTATTTAACCATAATTGCTATGATGACAAAAACACTTTAAGTCATTTACCTATCCACGTTTGTTTGCAGGGCAATTGTCCTGCTCTTAGCCCCTTTATGTTCCTTTTGCAGCCCCCTAGCCCTTACTACAACCATTTTACAGCCCCAAACTTGGGCTCCTCATTGACTTGTATGGGGTTCATAGTTTGACCTCCAAATCTGATATTTTTTTTGTGCTTGCTGGTTCGATGAACCCAAGTATCCATGGGTTCGCTCATCACTAATTGTAATACTTTAGGTTGTATTAGAGTTATACATATGCTGCAGAAAGGATTTTTGAGTTCCATGTAAAAAAAATCCTGTCTGCAACCTCATAAAAGTTTTTTAATAGCATTTTTCTGTGCAGACATTCAAGTAAAATATGAGTTATACTTAGTTTCTGAAGAGGAGAAATAGGTTGCTTATTGATGCATTCAGACAGATATTCGTTAAGTGCAATGCAACAATCTAAAGATTTTTATAGTGTGGTGCATACTGTATAATGCAGAAGATACATTGTTATTTCCAGGTGAATTGCTCAGTCACAAATCATTGTAAGTAAATCCTTTATTGCAGAGGTGTCTTCAGGTCAGCCTATGGAGATCTCATTCATTGAGGATATGCTGCTGCCATCACACAACAGAGCCTTGAATTCATGATTATTTCATAACCATGAACCTCAAAAGCTGCTGTCCTTTCATAGAGTTTAACTCATGTCTTTTATTAATGTTTTACTGTTTGAAATGAGACATTTTAGTTTGACTATTGCTTTTGTTTCTTTATTACTGTTTTTCAAAATGTTTCTGTGGTTTCAGGAGCCCTACGGGCCTCATTCTATCCTACGTGACTGATGTCTCATCAATAACATTAAGCAGCATTATGGACCACATTGGTGTAGACCAGAATCAATACAACCAAGTAAAAAGTCTAATAGGTTGACATAGCCATACCCTAGAGAGCTCACATTACAAGAAATTAGGAATTTGTTTTTTTCTCAGAAGGAATGGGGACGTCAGGACTGCTTAGCTTCTCCATGCTGTGATTGTTTGACTAAGATTTATGGCCTCTTATTTTGTTAGCAGGGTCGTACAAAATAGTAAGAGTGCAAAGAAAGACAGAGAATGTAAATACTTGCTAATTGTTGGAAAACTACAGATTTAGTACTTTCATACAGCAAAAGTATTGGGATGAAATCCTTTTTTCTTGTTCTACAGGTTGTATTCTTAGGAAAAATTATATCTAATGACTGAAGTAAAGGCTGGTGGGAGGTTAGTACTCAACGTACTTCTCAGCAGGCTGTAGGAATATATTGTATGGTGCCTTAAGTCTAAGAACTTCACATCTTATTACATTTTCTATTTATTATCCATACCTTCTTCCACAAGCCATATAGGGGTCAAAGCCAACATATGGAAGACGGTGTTCTGGTCAGATAAGACCAAAGTAGAACTTTTGGACTTCATGCAAAATGCTATGTGGCAGAAAATTAACACTGCACATAACCCTGAAAACGCCATCCCCACTTTCAGATATGTTGGAAGCAGCATCATGCTGTGTGTTGGCTTTTCTTCAGCAGGGACAGGGAAGCTTCAGAGTAGATGGGAAGATGGATGGAGCTACATACAGGGCAATGCTGGAAGAAAACCTGTTAGAGGCTGCAAAAGACTTGACAGTGAAGCATATGTTCACCTTCCAGCAGGAGAACAACCCTAAACATACTGCCAGAGATATAATGGAATAGTTTAGATGGAAGCATATTCATGAGTGTGAATGGCCAGTCAAACTACAGCCCTAAATCTCATTGAGAATCTGTGGCAAGACTTGAAAATTGCGGTTCACAGACACCGCCATTCAATCTCACCGATCTAACGTTACTTTGTAAAGAAGAATGGGAAAAAAAATTAGCCTCTAGATGTGTAAATCTAGTACAGATGTAGCACTCCACGGGACCTGCAGGGCTTACTCGACACTGGGCCAGTGGGTTCGTGGGGTTGCTGTGAATGGCCTGACCTGGCTCCATGGCCCCGTCGGCTACAGACCATGAGAGTCTAAGGGGGATGGGGCTTTGCTTTGCAGTGCCACGCGTGGTGCGCGGCCAGGGATTAGCTGCCGATGCGAGATGTCGCTCTCCTCCAGGGCTGATGTTACCGCAGCTCAGATAGTCCAGCTCCCCACAGGTGGAGTGAGCCCCAGGGAGGATAGTGGCAACAGGGGAAGGGCCGTTGGCGCCGAAGCGCGGGGCAGCGGCGCCGGCAAATCAAAGTCTCACACAGGGGCTGCAGTTCCAGATGTTTTACTCACAGTTCATATGCTGCGCCCTCAGAGTACCTGTCATCACCGTGATGGGCTCCAGCCGATCCCGGTGAATCAGAGGTCACCACTGGTGTTGTGAAGCATGTGAGACCTTCCTCCTTGCGCATTGTAGTGTGGATCCCTGTGGCGTGAAGCTACTTGGGGACCCCAGTGTCCTTGGGTTTAGTTGTCGTCCCATGTGCAGGCAGTGCAAAACTTGTTATGGACCCAACCGTGGCTGTGGCATCTGTTTCTTTATGCTGCTGTGCCCCAGGTTTTCTGTGGTGGGCAATGGGACGTGAAATCCCCCTTCCCTGCAGATTCTGATAGTCCATCGTAGAGTATTTTCTACCATAGGGCTTCAGCACCCTGTGAGGCGTTGGTCCCAAAGGGAGTGTTGGAGCTAACCCTCTGGCTACCGTATGAAATCCTCTGTCTCACAGCTCCACCCGGTAGTCTCCTGCTTCTCTCTCAGTCTGTCGGCCCCTCTGGGGGGAGCTGTTCATGTTCAGCTTCCCCGCAGAGGCCTTGCTCTTCTCTGCCTCAAGCTGTTCTCTCACCTGCGTTCAAAATTTTCTCCGGTAAAACTCATTCTGAAGTGAAACTGTGTGTGCTCGCTCACTTTCCAGGCAGCCCCCACCTTTTTGATGACTCACCAGTGCTGGTGAAATACCCGTTGCTATGGTGCCCACCTGTGTTGTGTAACTGCTGGCTGGCTGGAAGCTACCAAAGTGTACTGTGTAAGTGAAAACCAGTGGTTAGCCTCTTCCTTACCCAGGATGAGCATTGCATCTTAAGTCAGATACAATACTCTGTGGCGACTGAAGCCTCTGGGGTGCCACAGAGACATAGCCTAAAAGATATATAGCAGTAATTGCAGAGAAAGGTATTGATATAAGGGGATGAATACAAATGCATTTCACAATTTTCAGATTTATATTTTTTAAATAGTTAAGAAACCATATATCATTTCCTTTACACTTCACAAATACTTGCTACTTAGTTTTGGTATGTCACAGAACATCTTAATAAAAGACACTTAAGCTTTTGTGTGTAATATGGAAACGTTCTCGGGGTATGAATACTTTTCCAAGGCACTGTATTCCCTTCCCATGTCCTTCTAATTAATGGGGTCCTGTGACAATCCAAAATCATTAACAAAATACTCTGCATTGAGGTGCTCAGCAGGTAGATACAGTGAGCTACTGCATGAGTGCACATACAGAGTTGTAAATAGACACCCTACAAGGTCTTTCTATGAGACTAAGGCCTCTTTCACACGTCCATGCAAAACACACATTTGCACTGTCCATGGAGTAGGTGCGTATGTGTGTGCGTGTGTTCAGTGCGTGTTGTCAGTGTGCTACCTATGTGACAGCATGAACTTCTATACTTACCTGTCCATGGTGCTGCTGTTGCCGGCACTGCTGCTTCCGGCTCCTCGGTGCAGTGAATATGCAATGAGCATAATGATCGGGGGTCAGAAGCAAGTGACAACAGTGCTGGAGACATCAGCGGTGGAGACAGGTGAGTTTAGAAAAGCATTTTATTTCAAAGACACATGTTTTCTCCGGTATGTGTCACACTGATGTCACACGAATTACATCAGTCTGCGGTCCGTGTGACACCCGTGCTACCGAAGAAAAACAGACATGTCTACGTGTGGACCACACGGATACACATATGCTCCACACTGACACACGATCCATGTGAAAACACTCACATATGCGCAGACCCATTGATTTTAAGGCTATGTGCGCACTAGAAAAGTGATTTATCTCAAGAAAATTTCTTGAGAAACTTCTGGGAGTTGAAGATTTCCGCACCTGCTGAAAAATCCGCGGGAAAAATGCATGCGGATTTGCCGCGGATTTACCGCAGGTTGGTCCCTGCGGTTTTGCAATAAATAATATAGATAATCGATAGACAGATAATGGATAGAGTGAAAGATGGATAGATAAATAGATAGATAGATAGATAGATAGATGAGAAAGACCTATATAATGTCCCACCTCCCTGCATTTTCTAAGCTGGCACCCTTTAGTGACTTTCATGTGGCACTAAAGGGTGCTTAGCCATGTATTTAGCCATAAAATAAATAAATAATTAAAAAAAAACCGACGTGAGGTCCCCCCATCTTTTGTAGCCAGCTAGGGTAAAGCAGATGGCTGCAGCCTGCAAACCACAGCTGGCAGCTTCACCTTGGCTGGTAATCCAAAACAGAGGGCACCCCACGCTGTTATTTTACATTAAATAAATAATTTAAAACAAAAAACGTGGGGTCTTCCCCAAATTGAATCACCAGCCAAGGTAAAGCGGACAGCTGTGGTCTGGTATTCTCAGACTAGGGAGGTCCACTGTTATTGGACACTCCCCAGCCTAAAAATAGCAGGCCGCAGCCGCCCCAGAAGTGGCGCATCCATTAGACGTGCCAATCCTGGCGCTTCGCCCCAACTCATCCCGTTGCCCTGGTGCGTTGGCAAACGAGGTAATATATGGGGTTGATGCCAGATGTGTAATGTCACCTGGCATCAAGCCCTGGGGTTGGTGAGGTCAGGCGTCTATCAGATACCCGACATCACAAACCCAGTCAGTAAGAAATAAAAAATAGACAACAAAAAAAGTTTTATTTGAAAAAACACTACCCAAAACATTTCCTCTTTCACCAATTTATTGAAAAGAACAATCAATTCCACGTCCGGCGTAATCCAATAAGGGGGGGGCACGGCGATCCATACCATAGTCGCTGTCCCAGTCAATGAAGAACAGAATGTTCCCCATTGGCTGGGAGAGCAATGCAGTGACCTGAGCTAACATCAATAGCCCAGGTCACTGCAGGGGATGCCGAGCGCTGCCATCAGGAGCATAGATGAGATCATTACCTGCTGTGATCATCTCCTGTACTGCTGACGTCAGCGCTGTCACTGACTTCTATGCCCGCCGTGTTGTCAGAAGTATCGCGAGATCCCGTGACGTCACCGCTAGTGACAGTCTCGGGCCGCCCACGAGACGGGCATAGACAGCAGTGACCGCGGCGACATTAGGAGGCAGGAGATCGTCACAGCAGGTAATGATCTCACCTCCTGACAGCAGCGATCGTCATCCCCACGGCTGCCAGCACTGCAGGGTGTCAATGTCTGCCTGCGCTGGCGCGTGACAAGCTGCTCATGCAGCGGACAGACACTGATACCCTGCAGTGCAGTGTCAGTGTCTGCCTGTGTCAGTGTCTGCCTGCGCTGCAGCGTGACAAGCTGCCGATACTGCGGGCACACACTGACACTGCAGGGTGACAAGCTGCTGACACTGCGGGCAGACACACAGCAGTGCAGGCAGTCACGAGGCTGGAGCGGGACACAGACTGCACGGGCACCTGGAGATCGCACGGAAGTGCTTCTGTGCGACGTCCAGGGAGTGTGACGTCTGTGTTTACTCTGCTCCACTTCCTCTTCCTGGCATAATGACATCGCTTCCTGCAAAACCGCAGGCAGCGATGACCATTACCGCAGGTAAATCGCGGCTATACCGGGGGTATACCGCACATCATTTGCTACCTACGGTATACCCCCGGAATTTCGCGATTACATTTCAGTGAATGGAGTGAAATTCCGGGGGTATTCCGCAGGTACCTGCGGAAAATAATGGACATGCTCATTTTCTCAAGAAAGTTTCTCGAGAAAATTTTCTCAACGAAATTTCTTGAGAAAAAGCCGCAGTGTGCGCACAGCTATTTTTTTTTCTCATAGGATTTGCTGGGAAATGTCTTCACAAAGATTGCAGACATTTCTCAAGAAATTTCCGTAGCAAATCCGCGGGTAAATCCGCGGGTAAAACGGCCTAGTGCGCACAGAGCCTAATGAATCTACATGTGTCTGTGAAAACAAACGTCACACGTACCGGAAACACAAATGTGTGAAGGGAGCCTAAACTCATAGACTTCTATTGTACTGGTCATCTATAACAATTGTACATCCAGTAGAATAAAAACATATTATTTATCCATGAACATTAGAGTTGAGCGCGGTTCGCGGTTCGAGGTTCTCCAGTTCGCGGCTCGAGTGATTTTGGGGGCTGTTCTAGATCGAACTAGAACTCGAGCTTTTTTGCTAAAGCTCGATAGTTCTAGATACGTTCGAGAACGGTTCTAGCAGCAAAAAAAACAGCTAATTCCTAGCTGGCTTTCCGCTGTAATAGTGTAAGTCACTCTGTGACTCACACTATTATGACATTTCAGTGTAATCCCAGACACACACACAGCTAAGTGGACTTTTAGCCAGAGAAGCAACGGCATGTGTGATAGGATGTCCATGTCACATGTCCCTGCATTATAAAACCGGACATTTTCCTCCAGCACGCCATTATCTGCCTTCTGCGTCCTTGGTGTCAGACATCACTGGCGCAGCGCCTAGCTCCGATACTGCTGTGTACGCTCCATACACAGCGCTGGACAGCTTAGGGATAGCACTTTCTATCAGTCCTTTTAAGGGCTCATACCGGCAGGGTCAGAGCCATAGGTGACAGAGTTTAAAACAGAGTTTAACAGCTACACAAGATGACAGCGTCTGTGTAGCTAAGGTCAGGGATTTCCTCGCTGCATTTCCCCTTTAGGAGGGATAGAAAGGCAGGCTTCCTTTCCTCTACCCAGAGACCCACAACCCTGCCACTGTACCCTCCTGACCATTGCACACTTAAACTCATTGTTACTAAGCCATTATACTAGCAAACACTGAGTGAACTTAGTGGCATCCTAAACGTGGCTGTTGGACTTCTGTATCGTCCCACAAGTGCAAAGATATTTGCAGCACCTCTGCCTGCATTGCACACTCAAACTCATTGTTACTAAGCCATTATACTAGCAAACACTGAGTGAACTTAGTGGCATCCTAAACGTGGCTGTTGGACTTCTGTATCGTCCCACAAGTGCAAAGATATTTGCAGCACCTCTGCCTGCATTGCACACTCAAACTCATTGTTACTAAGCCATTATACTAGCAAACACTGAGTGAACTTAGTGGCATCCTAAACGTGGCTGTTGGACTTCTGTATCGTCCCACAAGTGCAAAGATATTTGCAGCACCTCTGCCTGCATTGCACACTCAAACTCATTGTTACTAAGCCATTATACTAGCAAACACTGAGTGAACTAAGTGGCATCCTAAACGTGGCTGTTGGACTTCTGTATCGTCCCACAAATGCAAAGATATTTGCAGCAACTCTGCCTGCATTGCACACTCAAACTCATTGTTACTAAGCCATTATACTAGCAAACACTGAGTGAACTTAGTGGCATCCTAAAAGAGGCTGTTGGACTTCTGTATCGTCCCTCAAGTGCAAAGATATCTGCAGCACCTCTGCCTGCATTGCACACTCAAACTCTATGTTACTAAGCCATTATACTAGCAAACACTGAGTGAACTTAGTGGCATCCTAAACGTGACTATTGGACTTCTGTATCGTCCCACAAGTGCAAAGATATTTGCAGCACCTATGCCTGAATTGCACACTCAAACTCATTGTTACTAAGCCATTATACTAGCAAACACTGAGTGAACTAAGTGGCATCCTAAACGTGGCTGTTGGACTTCTGTATCGTCCCACAAGTGCAAAGATATTTGCAGCACCTCTGCCTGCATTGCACACTCAAACTCATTGTTACTAAGCCATTATACTAGCAAATACTGAGTGAACTTAGTGGCATCCTAAACGTGGCTGTTGGACTTCTGTATCGTCCCACAAGTGCAAAGATATTTGCAGCACCTCTGCCTGCATTGCACACTCAAACTCATTGTTACTAAGCTATTATACTAGCAAACACTGAGTGAACTAAGTGGCATCCTAAACGTGGCTGTTGGACTTCTGTATCGTCCCACAAGTGCAAAGATATTTGCAGCACCTCTGCCTGCATTGCACACTCAAACTCATTGTTACTAAGCCATTATACTAGCAAACACTGAGTGAACTAAGTGGCATCCTAAACGTGGCTGTTGGACTTCTGTATCGTCCCACAAGTGCAAAGATATTTGCAGCACCTCTGCCTGCATTGCACACTCAAACTCACTGTTACTAAGCCATTATAATAGAAAACACTGAGTGAACTTAGTGGCATCCTAAACGTGGCTGTTGGACTTCTGTATCGTCCCACAAGTGCAAAGATATTTGCAGCATCTCTGCCTGCATTGCACACTCAAACTCATTGTTACTAAGCCATTATACTAGCAAACACTGAGTGAACTTAGTGGCATCCTAAACGTGGCTGTTGGACTTCTGTATCGTCCCACAAGTGCAAAGATATTTGCAGCACCTCTGCCTGCATTGCACAATCAAACTCATTGTTACTAAGCCATTATACTAGCTAACACTGAGTGAACTTAGTGGCATCCTAAACGTGGCTGTTGGACATATGTATCGCCCCACAAGTGCAAAGATATTTGCAGCACCTCTGCCTGCATTGCACACTCAAACTCATTGTTACTAAGCCATTATACTAGCAAACACTGAGTGAACTTAGTGGCATCCTAAACGTGGCTGTTGGACTTCTGTATTGTCCCACAAGTGCAAAGGTATTTGCAGCACCTCTGCCTGCATTGCACACTCAAACTCATTGTTACTAAGCCATTATACTAGCAAACACTGAGTGAACTTAGTGGCATCCTAAACGTGGCTGTTGGACTTCTGTATCGTCCCACAAGTGCAAAGATATTTGCAGCACCTCTGCCTGCATTGCACAATCAAACTCATTGTTACTAAGCCATTATACTAGCTAACACTGAGTGAACTTAGTGGCATCCTAAACGTGGCTGTTGGACATATGTATCGCCCCACAAGTGCAAAGATATTTGCAGCACCTCTGCCTGCATTGCACACTCAAACTCATTGTTACTAAGCCATTATACTAGCAAACACTGAGTGAACTTAGTGGCATCCTAAACGTGGCTGTTGGACTTCTGTATTGTCCCACAAGTGCAAAGGTATTTGCAGCACCTCTGCCTGCATTGCACACTCAAACTCATTGTTACTAAGCCATTATACTAGCAAACACTGAGTGAACTTAGTGGCATCCTAAACGTAGCTGTTGGACTTCTGTATCGTCCCACAAGTGCAAAGATATTTGCAGCACCTCTGCCTGCATTGCACACTCAAACTCATTGTTACTAAGCCATTATACTAGCAAACACTGAGTGAACTTAGTGGCATCCTAAACGTGGCTGTTGGACTTCTGTATCGTCCCACAAGTGCAAAGATATTTGCAGCACCTCTGCCTGCATTGCACACTCAAACTCATTGTTACTAAGCCATTATAATAGCAAACACTGAGTGAACTTAGTGGCATCCTAAACATGGCTGTTGGACTTCTGTATCGTCCCACAAGTGCAAAGATATTTGCAGCACCTCTGCCTGCATTGCACACTCAAACTCATTGTTACTAAGCCATTATACTAGCAAACACTGAGTGAACTTAGTGGCATCCTAAACGTGGCTGTTGGACTTCTGTATCGTCCCACAAGTGCAAAGATATTTGCAGCACCTCTGCCTGCATTGCACACTCAAACTCATTGTTACTAAGCCATTATACTAGCAAACACTGAGTGAACTTAGTGGCATCCTAAACGTAGCTGTTGGACTTCTGTATCGTCCCACAAGTGCAAAGATATTTGCAGCACCTCTGCCTGCATTGCACACTCAAACTTATTGTTACTAAGCCATTATACTAGCAAACACTGAGTGAACTAAGTGGTATCCTAAACGTGGCTGTTGGACTTCTGTATCGTCCCACAAGTGCAAAGTTATTTGCAACACCTCTGCCTGCATTGCACACTCAAACTCATTGTTATTAAGCCATTATACTAGCAAACACTGAGTGAACTTAGTGGCATCCTAAACGTGGCTGTTGGACTTCTGTATCGTCCCACAAGTGCAAAGATATTTGCAGCACCTCTGCCTGCATTGCACACTCAAACTCATTGTTACTAAGCCATTATACTAGCAAACACTGAGTGAACTTAGTGGCATCCTAAACGTGGCTGTTGGACTTCTGTATCGTCCCACAAGTGCAAAGATATTTGCAGCACCTCTGCCTGCATTGCACACTCAAACTTATTGTTACTAAGCCATTATACTAGCAAACACTGAGTGAACTAAGTGGCATCCTAAACGTGGCTGTTGGACTTCTGTATCGTCCCACAAGTGCAAAGATATTTGCAGCACCTCTGCCTGCATTGCACACTCAAACTCATTGTTACTAAGCCATTATACTAGCAAACACTGAGTGAACTTAGTGGCATCCTAAACGTGGCTGTTGGACTTCTGTATCGTCCCACAAGTGCAAATATATTTGCAGCACCTCTGCCTGCATTGCACACTCAAACTCATTGTTACTAAGCCATTATACTAGCAAACACTGAGTGAACTTAGTGGCATCCTAAACGTGGCTGTTGGACGTCTGTATCGTCCCACAAGTGCAAAGATATTTGCAGCACCTCTGCCTGCATTGCACACTCAAACTCATTGTTACTAAGCCATTATACTAGCAAAAACTGAGTGAACTTAGTGGCATCCTAAACGTGGCTGTTGGACTTCTGTATCGTCCCACAAGTGCAAAGATATTTGCAGCACCTCTGCCTGCATTGCACACTCAAACTCATTGTTATTAAGCCATTATACTAGCAAACACTGAGTGAACTTAGTGGCATCCTAAATGTAGCTGTTGGACTTCTGTATCGTCCCACAAGTGCAAAGATATTTGCAGCACCTCTGCCTGCATTGCACACTCAAACTCATTGTTACTAAGCCATTATACTAGCAAACACTGAGTGAACTTAGTGGCATCCTAAACGTGGCTGTTGGACTTCTGTATCGTCCCACAAGTGCAAAGATATTTGCAGCACCTCTGCCTGCATTGCACACTCAAACTCATTGTTACTAAGCCATTATACTAGCAAACACTGAGTGAACTTAGTGGCATCCTAAATGTAGCTGTTGGACTTCTGTATCGTCCCACAAGTGCAAAGATATTTGCAGCACCTCTGCCTGCATTGCACACTCAAACTCATTGTTACTAAGCCATTATACTAGCAAACACTGAGTGAACTTAGTGGCATCCTAAACGTGGCTGTTGGACTTCTGTATCGTCCCACAAGTGCAAAGATATTTGCAGCACCTCTGCCTGCATTGCACACTCAAACTCATTGTTACTAAGCCATTATACTAGCAAACACTGAGTGAACTTAGTGGCATCCTAAACGTGGCTGTTGGACTTCTGTATCGTCCAACAAGTGGTAAGATATTTGCAGCACCTCTGCCTGCATTGCACACTCAAACTTATTGTTACTAAGCCCTTATACTAGCAAACACTGAGTGAACTAAGTGGCATCCTAAACGTGGCTGTTGGACTTCTGTATCGTCCCACAAGTGCAAAGATATTTGCAGCACCTCTGCCTGCATTGCACACTCAAACTCATTGTTACTAAGCCATTATACTAGCAAACACTGAGTGAACTTAGTGGCATCCTAAACGTGGCTGTTGGACTTCTGTATCGTCCCACAAGTGCAAAGATATTTGCAGCACCTCTGCCTGCATTGCACACTCAAACTCATTGTTACTAAGCCATTATACTAGAAAACACTGAGTGAACTTAGTGGCATCCTAAACGTGGCTGTTGGACTTCTGTATCGTCCCACAAGTGCAAAGATATTTGCAGCACCTCTGCCTGCATTGCACACTCAAACTCATTGTTACTAAGCCATTATACTAGCAAACACTGAGTGAACTTAGTGGCATCCTAAACGTTGCTGTTGGACTTCTGTATCGTCCCACAAGTGCAAAGATATTTGCAGCACCTCTGCCTGCATTGCACACTCAAACTCATTGTTACTAAGCCATTATACTAGAAAACACTGAGTGAACTTAGTGGCATCCTAAACGTGGCTGTTGGACTTCTGTATCGTCCCACAAGTGCAAATATATTTGCAGCACCTCTGCCTGCATTGCACACTCAAACTCATTGTTACTAAGCCATTATACTAGCAAACACTGAGTGAACTTAGTGGCATCCTAAACGTGGCTGTTGGACGTCTGTATCGTCCCACAAGTGCAAAGATATTTGCAGCACCTCTGCCTGCATTGCACACTCAAACTCATTGTTACTAAGCCATTATACTAGCAAAAACTGAGTGAACTTAGTGGCATCCTAAACGTGGCTGTTGGACTTCTGTATCGTCCCACAAGTGCAAAGATATTTGCAGCACCTCTGCCTGCATTGCACACTCAAACTCATTGTTACTAAGCCATTATACTAGCAAACACTGAGTGAACTTAGTGGCATCCTAAATGTAGCTGTTGGACTTCTGTATCGTCCCACAAGTGCAAAGATATTTGCAGCACCTCTGCCTGCATTGCACACTCAAACTCATTGTTACTAAGCCATTATACTAGCAAACACTGAGTGAAATTAGTGGCATCCTAAACGTGGCAGTTGGACTTCTGTATCGTCCCACAAGTGCAAAGATATTTGCAGCACCTCTGCCTGCATTGCACACTCAAACTCATTGTTACTAAGCCATTATACTAGCAAACACTGAGTGAACTTAGTGGCATCCTAAACGTGGCTGTTGGACTTCTGTATCGTCCCACAAGTGCAAAGATATTTGCAGCACCTCTGCCTGCATTGCACACTCAAACTCATTGTTACTAAGCCATTATACTAGCAAACACTGAGTGAACTTAGTGGCATCCTAAACGTAGCTGTTGGACTTCTTTATCGTCCCACAAGTGCAAAGATATTTGCAGCACCTCTGCCTGCATTGCACACTCAAACTTATTGTTACTAAGCCATTATACTAGCAAACACTGAGTGAACTAAGTGGCATCCTAAACGTGGCTGTTGGACTTCTGTATCGTCCCACAAGTGCAAAGATATTTGCAGCACCTCTGCCTGCATTGCACACTCAAACTCATTGTTACTAAGCCATTATACTAGCAAACACTGAGTGAACTTAGTGGCATCCTAAACGTGGCTGTTGGACTTCTGTATCGTCCCACAAGTGCAAATATATTTGCAGCACCTCTGCCTGCATTGCACACTCAAACTCATTGTTACTAAGCCATTATACTAGCAAAAACTGAGTGAACTTAGTGGCATCCTAAACGTGGCTGTTGGACTTCTGTATCGTCCCACAAGTGCAAAGATATTTGCAGCACCTCTGCCTGCATTGCACACTCAAACTCATTGTTACTAAGCCATTATACTAGCAAACACTGAGTGAACTTAGTGGCATCCTAAATGTAGCTGTTGGACTTCTGTATCGTCCCACAAGTGCAAAGATATTTGCAGCACCTCTGCTTGCATTGCACACTCAAACTCATTGTTACTAAGCCATTATACTAGCAAACACTGAGTGAACTTAGTGGCATCCTAAACGTGGCTGTTGGACTTCTGTATCGTCCCACAAGTGCAAAGATATTTGCAGCACCTCTGCCTGCATTGCACACTCAAACTCATTGTTACTAAGCCATTATACTAGCAAACACTGAGTGAACTTAGTGGCATCCTAAACGTGGCTGTTGGACTTCTGTATCGTCCCACAAGTGCAAAGATATTTGCAGCACCTCTGCCTGCATTGCACACTCAAACTCATTGTTACTAAGCCATTATACTAGAAAACACTGAGTGAACTTAGTGGCATCCTAAACGTGGCTGTTGGACTTCTGTATCGTCCCACAAGTGCAAAGATATTTGCAGCACCTCTGCCTGCATTGCACACTCAAACTCATTGTTACTAAGCCATTATACTAGCAAACACTGAGTGAACTTAGTGGCATCCTAAACGTGGCTGTTGGACTTCTGTATCGTCCCACAAGTGCAAATATATTTGCAGCACCTCTGCCTGCATTGCACACTCAAACTCATTGTTACTAAGCCATTATACTAGCAAACACTGAGTGAACTTAGTGGCATCCTAAACGTGGCTGTTGGACGTCTGTATCGTCCCACAAGTGCAAAGATATTTGCAGCACCTCTGCCTGCATTGCACACTCAAACTCATTGTTACTAAGCCATTATACTAGCAAAAACTGAGTGAACTTAGTGGCATCCTAAACGTGGCTGTTGGACTTCTGTATCGTCCCACAAGTGCAAAGATATTTGCAGCACCTCTGCCTGCATTGCACACTCAAACTCATTGTTACTAAGCCATTATACTAGCAAACACTGAGTGAACTTAGTGGCATCCTAAATGTAGCTGTTGGACTTCTGTATCGTCCCACAAGTGCAAAGATATTTGCAGCACCTCTGCTTGCATTGCACACTCAAACTCATTGTTACTAAGCCATTATACTAGCAAACACTGAGTGAACTTAGTGGCATCCTAAACGTGGCTGTTGGACTTCTGTATCGTCCCACAAGTGCAAAGATATTTGCAGCACCTCTGCCTGTATTGCACACTCAAACTCATTGTTACTAAGCCATTATACTAGCAAACACTGAGTGAACTTAGTGGCATCCTAAACGTGGCTGTTGGACTTCTGTATCGTCCCACAAGTGCAAAGATATTTGCAGCACCTCTGCCTGCATTGCACACTCAAACTCATTGTTACTAAGCCATTATACTAGAAAACACTGAGTGAACTTAGTGGCATCCTAAACGTGGCTGTTGGACTTCTGTATCGTCCCACAAGTGCAAAGATATTTGCAGCACCTCTGCCTGCATTGCACACTCAAACTCATTGTTACTAAGCCATTATACTAGCAAACACTGAGTGAACTTAGTGGCATCCTAAACGTTGCTGTTGGACTTCTGTATCGTCCCACAAGTGCAAAGATATTTGCAGCACCTCTGCCTGCATTGCACACTCAAACTCATTGTTACTAAGCCATTATACTAGCAAACACTGAGTGAACTTAGTGGCATCCTAAACGTGGCTGTTGGACTTCTGTATCGTCCCACAAGTGCAAAGATATTTGCAGCACCTCTGCCTGCATTGCACACTCAAACTCATTGTTACTAAGCCATTATACTAGCAAACACTGAGTGAACTTAGTGGCATCCTAAATGTAGCTGTTGGACTTCTGTATCGTCCCACAAGTGCAAAGATATTTGCAGCACCTCTGCCTGCATTGCACACTCAAACTCATTGTTACTAAGCCATTATACTAGAAAACACTGAGTGAACTTAGTGGCATCCTAAACGTGGCTGTTGGACTTCTGTATCGTCCCACAAGTGCAAAGATATTTGCAGCACCTCTGCCTGCATTGCACACTCAAACTCATTGTTACTAAGCCATTATACTAGCAAACACTGAGTGAACTTAGTGGCATCCTAAACGTGGCTGTTGGACTTCTGTATCGTCCAACAAGTGCTAAGATATTTGCAGCACCTCTGCCTGCATTGCACACTCAAACTTATTGTTACTAAGCCCTTATACTAGCAAACACTGAGTGAACTAAGTGGCATCCTAAACGTGGCTGTTGGACTTCTGTATCGTCCCACAAGTGCAAAGATATTTGCAGCACCTCTGCCTGCATTGCACACTCAAACTCATTGTTACTAAGCCATTATACTAGCAAACACTGAGTGAACTTAGTGGCATCCTAAACGTGGCTGTTGGACTTCTGTATCGTCCCACAAGTGCAAAGATATTTGCAGCACCTCTGCCTGCATTGCACACTCAAACTCATTGTTACTAAGCCATTATACTAGAAAACACTGAGTGAACTTAGTGGCATCCTAAACGTGGCTGTTGGACTTCTGTATCGTCCCACAAGTGCAAAGATATTTGCAGCACCTCTGCCTGCATTGCACACTCAAACTCATTGTTACTAAGCCATTATACTAGCAAACACTGAGTGAACTTAGTGGCATCCTAAACGTTGCTGTTGGACTTCTGTATCGTCCCACAAGTGCAAAGATATTTGCAGCACCTCTGCCTGCATTGCACACTCAAACTCATTGTTACTAAGCCATTATACTAGAAAACACTGAGTGAACTTAGTGGCATCCTAAACGTGGCTGTTGGACTTCTGTATCGTCCCACAAGTGCAAATATATTTGCAGCACCTCTGCCTGCATTGCACACTCAAACTCATTGTTACTAAGCCATTATACTAGCAAACACTGAGTGAACTTAGTGGCATCCTAAACGTGGCTGTTGGACGTCTGTATCGTCCCACAAGTGCAAAGATATTTGCAGCACCTCTGCCTGCATTGCACACTCAAACTCATTGTTACTAAGCCATTATACTAGCAAAAACTGAGTGAACTTAGTGGCATCCTAAACGTGGCTGTTGGACTTCTGTATCGTCCCACAAGTGCAAAGATATTTGCAGCACCTCTGCCTGCATTGCACACTCAAACTCATTGTTACTAAGCCATTATACTAGCAAACACTGAGTGAACTTAGTGGCATCCTAAATGTAGCTGTTGGACTTCTGTATCGTCCCACAAGTGCAAAGATATTTGCAGCACCTCTGCCTGCATTGCACACTCAAACTCATTGTTACTAAGCCATAATACTAGCAAACACTGAGTGAAATTAGTGGCATCCTAGACGTGGCAGTTGGACTTCTGTATCGTCCCACAAGTGCAAAGATATTTGCAGCACCTCTGCCTGCATTGCACACTCAAACTCATTGTTACTAAGCCATTATACTAGCAAACACTGAGTGAACTTAGTGGCATCCTAAACGTGGCTGTTGGACTTCTGTATCGTCCCACAAGTGCAAAGATATTTGCAGCACCTCTGCCTGCATTGCACACTCAAACTCATTGTTACTAAGCCATTATACTAGCAAACACTGAGTGAACTTAGTGGCATCCTAAATGTAGCTGTTGGACTTCTGTATCGTCCCACAAGTGCAAAGATATTTGCAGCACCTCTGCTTGCATTGCACACTCAAACTCATTGTTACTAAGCCATTATACTAGCAAACACTGAGTGAACTTAGTGGCATCCTAAACGTGGCTGTTGGACTTCTGTATCGTCCCACAAGTGCAAAGATATTTGCAGCACCTCTGCCTGCATTGCACACTCAAACTCATTGTTACTAAGCCATTATACTAGCAAACACTGAGTGAACTTAGTGGCATCCTAAACGTGGCTGTTGGACTTCTGTATCGTCCCACAAGTGCAAAGATATTTGCAGCACCTCTGCCTGCATTGCACACTCAAACTCATTGTTACTAAGCCATTATACTAGAAAACACTGAGTGAACTTAGTGGCATCCTAAACGTGGCTGTTGGACTTCTGTATCGTCCCACAAGTGCAAAGATATTTGCAGCACCTCTGCCTGCATTGCACACTCAAACTCATTGTTACTAAGCCATTATACTAGCAAACACTGAGTGAACTTAGTGGCATCCTAAACGTGGCTGTTGGACTTCTGTATCGTCCCACAAGTGCAAATATATTTGCAGCACCTCTGCCTGCATTGCACACTCAAACTCATTGTTACTAAGCCATTATACTAGCAAACACTGAGTGAACTTAGTGGCATCCTAAACGTGGCTGTTGGACGTCTGTATCGTCCCACAAGTGCAAAGATATTTGCAGCACCTCTGCCTGCATTGCACACTCAAACTCATTGTTACTAAGCCATTATACTAGCAAAAACTGAGTGAACTTAGTGGCATCCTAAACGTGGCTGTTGGACTTCTGTATCGTCCCACAAGTGCAAAGATATTTGCAGCACCTCTGCCTGCATTGCACACTCAAACTCATTGTTACTAAGCCATTATACTAGCAAACACTGAGTGAACTTAGTGGCATCCTAAATGTAGCTGTTGGACTTCTGTATCGTCCCACAAGTGCAAAGATATTTGCAGCACCTCTGCTTGCATTGCACACTCAAACTCATTGTTACTAAGCCATTATACTAGCAAACACTGAGTGAACTTAGTGGCATCCTAAACGTGGCTGTTGGACTTCTGTATCGTCCCACAAGTGCAAAGATATTTGCAGCACCTCTGCCTGCATTGCACACTCAAACTCATTGTTACTAAGCCATTATACTAGCAAACACTGAGTGAACTTAGTGGCATCCTAAATGTAGCTGTTGGACTTCTGTATCGTCCCACAAGTGCAAAGATATTTGCAGCACCTCTGCCTGCATTGCACACTCAAACTCATTGTTACTAAGCCATAATACTAGCAAACACTGAGTGAAATTAGTGGCATCCTAAACGTGGCAGTTGGACTTCTGTATCGTCCCACAAGTGCAAAGATATTTGCAGCACCTCTGCCTGCATTGCACACTCAAACTCATTGTTACTAAGCCATTATACTAGCAAACACTGAGTGAACTTAGTGGCATCCTAAACGTGGCTGTTGGACTTCTGTATCGTCCCACAAGTGCAAAGATATTTGCAGCACCTCTGCCTGCATTGCACACTCAAACTCATTGTTACTAAGCCATTATACTAGCAAACACTGAGTGAACTTAGTGGCATCCTAAATGTAGCTGTTGGACTTCTGTATCGTCCCACAAGTGCAAAGATATTTGCAGCACCTCTGCTTGCATTGCACACTCAAACTCATTGTTACTAAGCCATTATACTAGCAAACACTGAGTGAACTTAGTGGCATCCTAAACGTGGCTGTTGGACTTCTGTATCGTCCCACAAGTGCAAAGATATTTGCAGCACCTCTGCCTGCATTGCACACTCAAACTCATTGTTACTAAGCCATTATACTAGCAAACACTGAGTGAACTTAGTGGCATCCTAAACGTGGCTGTTGGACTTCTGTATCGTCCCACAAGTGCAAAGATATTTGCAGCACCTCTGCCTGCATTGCACACTCAAACTCATTGTTACTAAGCCATTATACTAGAAAACACTGAGTGAACTTAGTGGCATCCTAAACGTGGCTGTTGGACTTCTGTATCGTCCCACAAGTGCAAAGATATTTGCAGCACCTCTGCCTGCATTGCACACTCAAACTCATTGTTACTAAGCCATTATACTAGCAAACACTGAGTGAACTTAGTGGCATCCTAAACGTGGCTGTTGGACTTCTGTATCGTCCCACAAGTGCAAATATATTTGCAGCACCTCTGCCTGCATTGCACACTCAAACTCATTGTTACTAAGCCATTATACTAGCAAACACTGAGTGAACTTAGTGGCATCCTAAACGTGGCTGTTGGACGTCTGTATCGTCCCACAAGTGCAAAGATATTTGCAGCACCTCTGCCTGCATTGCACACTCAAACTCATTGTTACTAAGCCATTATACTAGCAAAAACTGAGTGAACTTAGTGGCATCCTAAACGTGGCTGTTGGACTTCTGTATCGTCCCACAAGTGCAAAGATATTTGCAGCACCTCTGCCTGCATTGCACACTCAAACTCATTGTTACTAAGCCATTATACTAGCAAACACTGAGTGAACTTAGTGGCATCCTAAATGTAGCTGTTGGACTTCTGTATCGTCCCACAAGTGCAAAGATATTTGCAGCACCTCTGCTTGCATTGCACACTCAAACTCATTGTTACTAAGCCATTATACTAGCAAACACTGAGTGAACTTAGTGGCATCCTAAACGTGGCTGTTGGACTTCTGTATCGTCCCACAAGTGCAAAGATATTTGCAGCACCTCTGCCTGTATTGCACACTCAAACTCATTGTTACTAAGCCATTATACTAGCAAACACTGAGTGAACTTAGTGGCATCCTAAACGTGGCTGTTGGACTTCTGTATCGTCCCACAAGTGCAAAGATATTTGCAGCACCTCTGCCTGCATTGCACACTCAAACTCATTGTTACTAAGCCATTATACTAGAAAACACTGAGTGAACTTAGTGGCATCCTAAACGTGGCTGTTGGACTTCTGTATCGTCCCACAAGTGCAAAGATATTTGCAGCACCTCTGCCTGCATTGCACACTCAAACTCATTGTTACTAAGCCATTATACTAGCAAACACTGAGTGAACTTAGTGGCATCCTAAACGTTGCTGTTGGACTTCTGTATCGTCCCACAAGTGCAAAGATATTTGCAGCACCTCTGCCTGCATTGCACACTCAAACTCATTGTTACTAAGCCATTATACTAGCAAACACTGAGTGAACTTAGTGGCATCCTAAACGTGGCTGTTGGACTTCTGTATCGTCCCACAAGTGCAAAGATATTTGCAGCACCTCTGCCTGCATTGCACACTCAAACTCATTGTTACTAAGCCATTATACTAGCAAACACTGAGTGAACTTAGTGGCATCCTAAATGTAGCTGTTGGACTTCTGTATCGTCCCACAAGTGCAAAGATATTTGCAGCACCTCTGCCTGCATTGCACACTCAAACTCATTGTTACTAAGCCATTATACTAGAAAACACTGAGTGAACTTAGTGGCATCCTAAACGTGGCTGTTGGACTTCTGTATCGTCCCACAAGTGCAAAGATATTTGCAGCACCTCTGCCTGCATTGCACACTCAAACTCATTGTTACTAAGCCATTATACTAGCAAACACTGAGTGAACTTAGTGGCATCCTAAACGTGGCTGTTGGACTTCTGTATCGTCCAACAAGTGCTAAGATATTTGCAGCACCTCTGCCTGCATTGCACACTCAAACTTATTGTTACTAAGCCCTTATACTAGCAAACACTGAGTGAACTAAGTGGCATCCTAAACGTGGCTGTTGGACTTCTGTATCGTCCCACAAGTGCAAAGATATTTGCAGCACCTCTGCCTGCATTGCACACTCAAACTCATTGTTACTAAGCCATTATACTAGCAAACACTGAGTGAACTTAGTGGCATCCTAAACGTGGCTGTTGGACTTCTGTATCGTCCCACAAGTGCAAAGATATTTGCAGCACCTCTGCCTGCATTGCACACTCAAACTCATTGTTACTAAGCCATTATACTAGAAAACACTGAGTGAACTTAGTGGCATCCTAAACGTGGCTGTTGGACTTCTGTATCGTCCCACAAGTGCAAAGATATTTGCAGCACCTCTGCCTGCATTGCACACTCAAACTCATTGTTACTAAGCCATTATACTAGCAAACACTGAGTGAACTTAGTGGCATCCTAAACGTTGCTGTTGGACTTCTGTATCGTCCCACAAGTGCAAAGATATTTGCAGCACCTCTGCCTGCATTGCACACTCAAACTCATTGTTACTAAGCCATTATACTAGAAAACACTGAGTGAACTTAGTGGCATCCTAAACGTGGCTGTTGGACTTCTGTATCGTCCCACAAGTGCAAATATATTTGCAGCACCTCTGCCTGCATTGCACACTCAAACTCATTGTTACTAAGCCATTATACTAGCAAACACTGAGTGAACTTAGTGGCATCCTAAACGTGGCTGTTGGACGTCTGTATCGTCCCACAAGTGCAAAGATATTTGCAGCACCTCTGCCTGCATTGCACACTCAAACTCATTGTTACTAAGCCATTATACTAGCAAAAACTGAGTGAACTTAGTGGCATCCTAAACGTGGCTGTTGGACTTCTGTATCGTCCCACAAGTGCAAAGATATTTGCAGCACCTCTGCCTGCATTGCACACTCAAACTCATTGTTACTAAGCCATTATACTAGCAAACACTGAGTGAACTTAGTGGCATCCTAAATGTAGCTGTTGGACTTCTGTATCGTCCCACAAGTGCAAAGATATTTGCAGCACCTCTGCCTGCATTGCACACTCAAACTCATTGTTACTAAGCCATAATACTAGCAAACACTGAGTGAAATTAGTGGCATCCTAAACGTGGCAGTTGGACTTCTGTATCGTCCCACAAGTGCAAAGATATTTGCAGCACCTCTGCCTGCATTGCACACTCAAACTCATTGTTACTAAGCCATTATACTAGCAAACACTGAGTGAACTTAGTGGCATCCTAAACGTGGCTGTTGGACTTCTGTATCGTCCCACAAGTGCAAAGATATTTGCAGCACCTCTGCCTGCATTGCACACTCAAACTCATTGTTACTAAGCCATTATACTAGCAAACACTGAGTGAACTTAGTGGCATCCTAAACGTAGCTGTTGGACTTCTTTATCGTCCCACAAGTGCAAAGATATTTGCAGCACCTCTGCCTGCATTGCACACTCAAACTTATTGTTACTAAGCCATTATACTAGCAAACACTGAGTGAACTAAGTGGCATCCTAAACGTGGCTGTTGGACTTCTGTATCGTCCCACAAGTGCAAAGATATTTGCAGCACCTCTGCCTGCATTGCACACTCAAACTCATTGTTACTAAGCCATTATACTAGCAAACACTGAGTGAACTTAGTGGCATCCTAAACGTGGCTGTTGGACTTCTGTATCGTCCCACAAGTGCAAATATATTTGCAGCACCTCTGCCTGCATTGCACACTCAAACTCATTGTTACTAAGCCATTATACTAGCAAACACTGAGTGAACTTAGTGGCATCCTAAACGTGGCTGTTGGACGTCTGTATCGTCCCACAAGTGCAAAGATATTTGCAGCACCTCTGCCTGCATTGCACACTCAAACTCATTGTTACTAAGCCATTATACTAGCAAAAACTGAGTGAACTTAGTGGCATCCTAAACGTGGCTGTTGGACTTCTGTATCGTCCCACAAGTGCAAAGATATTTGCAGCACCTCTGCCTGCATTGCACACTCAAACTCATTGTTACTAAGCCATTATACTAGCAAACACTGAGTGAACTTAGTGGCATCCTAAATGTAGCTGTTGGACTTCTGTATCGTCCCACAAGTGCAAAGATATTTGCAGCACCTCTGCTTGCATTGCACACTCAAACTCATTGTTACTAAGCCATTATACTAGCAAACACTGAGTGAACTTAGTGGCATCCTAAACGTGGCTGTTGGACTTCTGTATCGTCCCACAAGTGCAAAGATATTTGCAGCACCTCTGCCTGCATTGCACACTCAAACTCATTGTTACTAAGCCATTATACTAGCAAACACTGAGTGAACTTAGTGGCATCCTAAACGTGGCTGTTGGACTTCTGTATCGTCCCACAAGTGCAAAGATATTTGCAGCACCTCTGCCTGCATTGCACACTCAAACTCATTGTTACTAAGCCATTATACTAGAAAACACTGAGTGAACTTAGTGGCATCCTAAACGTGGCTGTTGGACTTCTGTATCGTCCCACAAGTGCAAAGATATTTGCAGCACCTCTGCCTGCATTGCACACTCAAACTCATTGTTACTAAGCCATTATACTAGCAAACACTGAGTGAACTTAGTGGCATCCTAAACGTGGCTGTTGGACTTCTGTATCGTCCCACAAGTGCAAATATATTTGCAGCACCTCTGCCTGCATTGCACACTCAAACTCATTGTTACTAAGCCATTATACTAGCAAACACTGAGTGAACTTAGTGGCATCCTAAACGTGGCTGTTGGACGTCTGTATCGTCCCACAAGTGCAAAGATATTTGCAGCACCTCTGCCTGCATTGCACACTCAAACTCATTGTTACTAAGCCATTATACTAGCAAAAACTGAGTGAACTTAGTGGCATCCTAAACGTGGCTGTTGGACTTCTGTATTGTCCCACAAGTGCAAAGATATTTGCAGCACCTCTGCCTGCATTGCACACTCAAACTCATTGTTACTAAGCCATTATACTAGCAAACACTGAGTGAACTTAGTGGCATCCTAAATGTAGCTGTTGGACTTCTGTATCGTCCCACAAGTGCAAAGATATTTGCAGCACCTCTGCTTGCATTGCACACTCAAACTCATTGTTACTAAGCCATTATACTAGCAAACACTGAGTGAACTTAGTGGCATCCTAAACGTGGCTGTTGGACTTCTGTATCGTCCCACAAGTGCAAAGATATTTGCAGCACCTCTGCCTGCATTGCACACTCAAACTCATTGTTACTAAGCCATTATACTAGCAAACACTGAGTGAACTTAGTGGCATCCTAAACGTGGCTGTTGGACTTCTGTATCGTCCCACAAGTGCAAAGATATTTGCAGCACCTCTGCCTGCATTGCACACTCAAACTCATTGTTACTAAGCCATTATACTAGAAAACACTGAGTGAACTTAGTGGCATCCTAAACGTGGCTGTTGGACTTCTGTATCGTCCCACAAGTGCAAAGATATTTGCAGCACCTCTGCCTGCATTGCACACTCAAACTCATTGTTACTAAGCCATTATACTAGCAAACACTGAGTGAACTTAGTGGCATCCTAAACGTTGCTGTTGGACTTCTGTATCGTCCCACAAGTGCAAAGATATTTGCAGCACCTCTGCCTGCATTGCACACTCAAACTCATTGTTACTAAGCCATTATACTAGCAAACACTGAGTGAACTAAGTAGCATCCTAAACGTGGCTGTTGGACTTCTGTATCGTCCCACAAGTGCAAATATATTTGCAGCACCTCTGCCTGCATTGCACACTCAAACTCATTGTTACTAAGCCATTATACTAGCAAACACTGAGTGAACTTAGTGGCATCCTAAACATGGCTGTTGGACTTCTGTATCGTCCCACAAGTGCAAAGATATTTGCAGCACCTCTTCCTGCATTGCACACTCAAACTCATTGTTACTAAGCCATTATACTAGCAAACACTGAGTGAACTTAGTGGCATCCTAAACGTGGCTGTTGGACTTCTGTATCGTCCCACAAGTGCAAAGATATTTGCAGCACCTCTGCCTGCATTGCACACTCAAACTCATTGTTACTAAGCCATTATACTAGCAAACACTGAGTGAACTTAGTGGCATCCTAAATGTGGCTGTTGGACTTCTGTATCGTCCCACAAGTGCAAAGATATTTGCAGCACCTCTGCCTGCATTGCACACTCAAACTCATTGTTACTAAGCCATTATACTCGCAAACACTGAGTGAAATTAGTGGCATCCTAAACGTGGCTGTTGGACTTCTGTATCGTCCCACAAGTGCAAAGATATTTGCAGCACCTCTGCCTGCATTGCACACTCAAACTCATTATTACTAAGCCATTATACTAGCAAACACTGAGTGAAATTAGTGGCATCCTAAACGTGGCTGTTGGACTTCTGTATCGTCCCACAAGTGCAAAGATATTTGCAGCACCTCTGCCTGCATTGCACACTCAAACTCATTGTTACTAAGCCATTATACTAGCAAACACTGAGTGAACTTAGTGGCATCCTAAACGTAGCTGTTGGACTTCTTTATCGTCCCACAAGTGCAAAGATATTTGCAGCACCTCTGCCTGCATTGCACACTCAAACTTATTGTTACTAAGCCATTATACTAGCAAACACTGAGTGAACTAAGTGGCATCCTAAACGTGGCTGTTGGACTTCTGTATCGTCCCACAAGTGCAAAGATATTTGCAGCACCTCTTCCTGCATTGCACACTCAAACTCATTGTTACTAAGCCATTATACTAGCAAACACTGAGTGAACTTAGTGGCATCCTAAACGTGGCTGTTGGACTTCTGTATCGTCCCACAAGTGCAAAGATATTTGCAGCACCTCTGCCTGCATTGCACACTCAAACTCATTGTTACTAAGCCATTATACTAGCAAACACTGAGTGAACTTAGTGGCATCCTAAACGTTGCTGTTGGACTTCTGTATCGTCCCACAAGTGCAAAGATATTTGCAGCACCTCTGCCTGCATTGCACACTCAAACTCATTGTTACTAAGCCATTATACTAGCAAACACTGAGTGAACTTAGTGGCATCCTAAACGTGGCTGTTGGACTTCTGTATCGTCCCACAAGTGCAAAGATATTTGCAGCACCTCTGCCTGCATTGCACACTCAAACTCATTATTACTAAGCCATTATACTAGCAAACACTGAGTGAACTTAGTGGCATCCTAAACGTAGCTGTTGGACTTCTGTATCGTCCCACAAGTGCAAAGATATTTGCAGCACCTCTGCCTGCATTGCACACTCAAACTTATTGTTACTAAGCCATTATACTAGCAAACACTGAGTGAACTAAGTGGCATCCTAAACGTGGCTGTTGGACTTCTGTATCGTCCCACAAGTGCAAAGATATTTGCAGCACCTCTGCCTGCATTGCACACTCAAACTCATTGTTACTAAGCCATTATACTAGCAAACACTGAGTGAACTTAGTGGCATGCTAAACGTGGCTGTTGGACTTCTGTATCGTCCCACAAGTGCAAATATATTTGCAGCACCTCTGCCTGCATTGCACACTCAAACTCATTGTTACTAAGCCATTATACTAGCAAACACTGAGTGAACTTAGTGGCATCCTAAACGTGGCTGTTGGACGTCTGTATCGTCCCACAAGTGCAAAGATATTTGCAGCACCTCTGCCTGCATTGCACACTCAAACTCATTGTTACTAAGCCATTATACTAGCAAAAACTGAGTGAACTTAGTGGCATCCTAAACGTGGCTGTTGGACTTCTGTATCGTCCCACAAGTGCAAAGATATTTGCAGCACCTCTGCCTGCATTGCACACTCAAACTCATTGTTACTAAGCCATTATACTAACAAACACTGAGTGAACTTAGTGGCATCCTAAATGTAGCTGTTGGACTTCTGTATCGTCCCACAAGTGCAAAGATATTTGCAGCACCTCTGCCTGCATTGCACACTCAAACTCATTGTTACTAAGCCATTATACTAGCAAACACTGAGTGAACTTAGTGGCATCCTAAACGTGGCTGTTGGACTTCTGTATCGTCCCACAAGTGCAAAGATATTTGCAGCACCTCTGCCTGCATTGCACACTCAAACTCATTGTTACTAAGCCATTATACTAGCAAACACTGAGTGAACTTAGTGGCATCCTAAATGTAGCTGTTGGACTTCTGTATCGTCCCACAAGTGCAAAGATATTTGCAGCACCTCTGCTTGCATTGCACACTCAAACTCATTGTTACTAAGCCATTATACTAGCAAACACTGAGTGAACTTAGTGGCATCCTAAACGTGGCTGTTGGACTTCTGTATCGTCCCACAAGTGCAAAGATATTTGCAGCACCTCTGCCTGCATTGCACACTCAAACTCATTGTTACTAAGCCATTATACTAGCAAACACTGAGTGAACTTAGTGGCATCCTAAACGTGGCTGTTGGACTTCTGTATCGTCCAACAAGTGCTAAGATATTTGCAGCACCTCTGCCTGCATTGCACACTCAAACTTATTGTTACTAAGCCCTTATACTAGCAAACACTGAGTGAACTAAGTGGCATCCTAAACGTGGCTGTTGGACTTCTGTATCGTCCCACAAGTGCAAAGATATTTGCAGCACCTCTGCCTGCATTGCACACTCAAACTCATTGTTACTAAGCCATTATACTAGCAAACACTGAGTGAACTTAGTGGCATCCTAAACGTGGCTGTTGGACATCTGTATCGTCCCACAAGTGCAAAGATATTTGCAGCACCTCTGCCTGCATTGCACACTCAAACTCATTGTTACTAAGCCATTATACTAGAAAACACTGAGTGAACTTAGTGGCATCCTAAACGTGGCTGTTGGACTTCTGTATCGTCCCACAAGTGCAAAGATATTTGCAGCACCTCTGCCTGCATTGCACACTCAAACTCATTGTTACTAAGCCATTATACTAGCAAACACTGAGTGAACTTAGTGGCATCCTAAACGTTGCTGTTGGACTTCTGTATCGTCCCACAAGTGCAAAGATATTTGCAGCACCTCTGCCTGCATTGCACACTCAAACTCATTGTTACTAAGCCATTATACTAGAAAACACTGAGTGAACTTAGTGGCATCCTAAATGTGGCTGTTGGACTTCTGTATCGTCCCACAAGTGCAAAGATATTTGCAGCACCTCTGCCTGCATTGCACACTCAAACTCATTGTTACTAAGCCATTATACTAGCAAACACTGAGTGAACTAAGTGGCATCCTAAACGTGGCTGTTGGACTTCTGTATCATCCCACAAGTGCAAAGATATTTGCAGCACCTCTGCCTGCATTGCACACTCAAACTCATTGTTACTAAGCCATTATACTAGCAAACACTGAGTGAACTTAGTGGCATCCTAAACGTGGCTGTTGGATTTCTGTATCATCCCACAAATGCAAAGATATTTGCAGCACCTCTGCCTGCATTGCACACTCAAACTCATTGTTACTAAGCCATTATACTAGCAAACACTGAGTGAACTAAGTAGCATCCTAAACGTGGCTGTTGGACTTCTGTATCGTCCCACAAGTGCAAAGATATTTGCAGCACCTCTGCCTACATTGCACACTCAAACTCATTGTTACTAAGCCATTATACTAGCAAACACTGAGTGAACTTAGTGGCATCCTAAACGTGGCTGTTGGACTTCTGTATCGTCCCACAAGTGCAAAGATATTTGCAGCACCTCTGCCTGCATTGCACACTCAAACTCATTGTTACTAAGCCATTATACTAGCAAACACTGAGTGAACTTAGTGGCATCCTAAACATGGCTGTTGGACTTCTGTATCATCCCACAAGTGCAAAGATATTTGCAGCACCTCTGCCTGCATTGCACACTCAAACTCATTGTTACTAAGCCATTATACTAGCAAACACTGAGTGAACTTAGTGGCATCCTAATCGTGGCTGTTGGACTTCTGTATCGTCCCACAAGTGCAAAGATATTTGCAGCACCTCTGCCTGCATTGCACACTCAAACTCATTGTTACTAAGCCATTATACTAGCAAACACTGAGTGAAATTAGTGGCATCCTAAACGTGGCTGTTGGACTTCTGTATCGTCCCACGAGTGCAAAGATATTTGCAGCACCTCTGCCTGCATTGCACACTCAAACTCATTGTTACTAAGCCATTATACTAGCAAACACTGAGTGAACTTAGTGGCATCCTAAACGTGGCTGTTGGATTTCTGTATTGTCCCACAAGTGCAACGATATTTGCAGCACCTCTGCCTGCATTGCACACTCAAACTCATTGTTACTAAGCCATTATACTAGCAAACACTGAGTGAACAAAGTGGCATCCTAAACGTGGCTGTTGGACTTCTGTATCGTCCCACAAGTGCAAAGATATTTGCAGCACCTCTGCCTGCATTGCACACTCAAACTCATTGTTACTAAGCCATTATACTAGCAAATACTGAGTGAACTTAGTGGCATCCTAAACGTGGCTGTTGGACTTCTGTATCGTCCCTCAAGTGCAAAGATATTTGCAGCACCTCTGCCTGCATTGCACACTCAAACTCTATGTTACTAAGCCATTATAGTAGCAAACACTGAGTGAACTTAGTGGCATCCTAAACGTGGCTGTTGGACTTCTGTATCGTCCCACAAGTGCAAAGATATTTGCAGCACCTCTGCCTGCATTGCACACTCAAACTCATTGTTACTAAGCCATTATACTAGCAAACACTGAGTGAACTAAGTGGCATCCTAAACGTGGCTGTTGGACTTCTGTATCGTCCCACAAGTGCAAAGATATTTGCAGCACCTCTGCCTGCATTGCACACTCAAACTCACTGCTACTAAGCCATTATAATAGAAAACACTGAGTGAACTTAGTGGCATCCTAAACGTGGCTGTTGGACTTCTGTATCGTCCCACAAGTGCAAAGATATTTGCAGCACCTCTGCCTGCATTGCACACTCAAACTCATTGTTACTAAGCCATTATACTAGCAAACACTGAGTGAACTTAGTGGCATCCTAAACGTGGCTGTTGGACTTCTGTATCGTCCCACAAGTGCAAAGATATTTGCAGCACCTCTGCCTGCATTGCACACTCAAACTCATTGTTACTAAGCCATTATACTAGCAAACACTGAGTGAACTTAGTGGCATCCTAAACGTGGCTGTTGGACTTCTGTATCGTCCCACAAGTGCAAAGATATTTGCAGCACCTCTGCCTGCATTGCACACTCAAACTCATTGTTACTAAGCCATTATACTAGCAAACACTGAGTGAACTAAGTGGCATCCTAAACGTGGCTGTTGGACTTCTGTATCGTCCCACAAGTGCAAAGATATTTGCAGCACCTCTTCCTGCATTGCACACTCAAACTCATTGTTACTAAGCCATTATACTAGCAAACACTGAGTGAACTTAGTGGCATCCTAAACGTGGCTGTTTGACTTCTGTATCGTCCCACAAGTGCAAAGATATTTGCAGCACCTCTTCCTGCATTGCACACTGAAACTCATTGTTACTAAGCCATTATACTAGCAAACACTGAGTGAACTTAGTGGCATCCTAAACGTGGCTGTTGGATTTCTGTATCATCCCACAAGTGCAAAGATATTTGCAGCACCTCTGCCTGCATTGCACACTCAAACTCATTGTTACTAAGCCATTATACTAGCAAACACTGAGTGAACTAAGTAGCATCCTAAACGTGGCTGTTGGACTTCTGTATCGTCCCACAAGTGCAAAGATATTTGCAGCACCTCTGCCTGCATTGCACACTCAAACTCATTGTTACTAAGCCATTATACTAGCAAACACTGAGTGAACTTAGTGGCATCCTAAACGTGGCTGTTGGACTTCTGTATCGTCCCACAAGTGCAAAGATATTTGCAGCACCTCTGCCTGCATTGCACACTCAAACTCATTGTTACTAAGCCATTATACTAGCAAACACTGAGTGAACTTAGTGGCATCCTAAACGTGGCTGTTGGACTTCTGTATCGTCCCACAAGTGCAAAGATATTTGCAGCACCTCTGCCTGCATTGCACACTCAAACTCATTGTTACTAAGCCATTATACTAGCAAACACTGAGTGAACTTAGTGGCATCCTAAACGTGGCTGTTGGACTTCTGTATCGTCCCACAAGTGCAAAGATATTTGCAGCACCTCTGCCTGCATTGCACACTTAAACTCATTGTTACTAAGCCATTATACTAGCAAACACTGAGTGAACTTAGTGGCATCCTAAACGTGGCTGTTGGACTTCTGTATCGTCCCACAAGTGCAAAGATATTTGCAGCACCTCTGCCTGCATTGCACACTCAAACTCATTGTTACTAAGCCATTATACTAGCAAACACTGAGTGAACTTAGTGGCATCCTAAACGTGGCTGTTGGACTTCTGTATCGTCCCACAAGTGCAAAGATATTTGCAGCACCTCTGCCTGCATTGCACACTCAAACTCATTGTTACTAAGCCATTATACTAGCAAACACTGAGTGAACTTAGTGGCATCCTAAACGTGGCTGTTGGACTTCTGTATCGTCCCACAAGTGCAACGATATTTGCAGCACCTCTGCCTGCATTGCACACTCAAACTCATTGTTACTAAGCCATTATACTAGCAAACACTGAGTGAACTTAGTGGCATCCTAAACGTGGCTGTTGGACTTCTGTATCGTCCCACAAGTGCAAAGATATTTCCAGCACCTCTGCCTGCATTGCACACTCAAACTCATTGTTACTAAGCCATTATACTAGCAAACACTGAGTGAACTAAGTGGCATCATAAACGTGGCTGTTGGACTTCTGTATCGTCCCACAAGTGCAAAGATATTTGCAGCACCTCTGCCTGCATTGCACACTCAAACTCATTGATACTAAGCCATTATACTAGCAAACACTGAGTGAACTAAGTGGCATCCTAAACGTGGCTGTTGGACTTCTGTATCGTCCCACAAATGCAAAGATATTTGCAGCAACTCTGCCTGCATTGCACACTCAAACTCATTGTTACAAAGCCATTATACTAGCAAACACTGAGTGAACCTAGTGGCATCCTAAAAGAGGCTTTTGGACTTCTGTATCGTCCCTCAAGTGCAAAGATATTTGCAGCACCTCTGCCTGCATTGCACACTCAAACTCATTGTTACTAAGCCATTATACTAGCAAACACTGAGTGAACTTAGTGGCATCCTAAAAGAGGCTTTTGGACTTCTGTATCGTCCCTCAAGTGCAAAGATATTTGCAGCACCTCTGCCTGCATTGCACACTCAAACTCATTGTTACTAAGCCATTATACTAGCAAACACTGAGTGAACTTAGTGGCATCCTAAAAGAGGCTTTTGGACTTCTGTATCGTCCCTCAAGTGCAAAGATATTTGCAGCACCTCTGCCTGCATTGCACACTCAAACTCATTGTTACTAAGCCATTATACTAGCAAACACTGAGTGAACTATATAGCATCCTAATCGTGGCTGTTGGACTTCTGTATCGTCCCACAAGTGCAAAGATATTTGCAGCACCTCTGCCTGCATTGCACACTCAAACTCATTGTTACTAAGCCATTATACTAGCAAACACTGAGTGAACTTAGTGGCATCCTAAACGTGGCTGTTGGACTTCTGTATCGTCCCACAAGTGCAAAGATATTTGCAGCACCTCTGCCTGCATTGCACACTAAAACTCATTGTTACTAAGCCATTATACTAGCAAACACTGAGTGAACTTAGTGGCATCCTAAATGTGGCTGTTGGACTTCTGTATCGTCCCACAAGTGCAAAGATATTTGCAGCACCTCTGCCTGCATTGCACACTCAAACTCATTGTTACTAAGCCATTATACTAGCAAACACTGAGTGAACTTAGTGGCATCCTAAACGTTGCTGTTGGACTTCTGTATCGTCCCACAAGTGCAAAGATATTTGCAGCACCTCTGCCTGCATTGCACACTCAAACTCATTGTTACTAAGCCATTATAGTAGCAAACACTGAGTGAACTTAGTGGCATCCTAAACGTGGCTGTTGGACTTCTGTATCGTCCCACAAGTGCAAAGATATTTGCAGCACCTCTGCCTGCATTGCACACTCAAACTAATTGTTACTAAGCCATTATACTAGCAAACACTGAGTGAACTTAGTGGCATCCTAAACGTGGCTGTTGGACTTCTGTATCATCCCACAAGTGCAAAGATATTTGCAGCACCTCTGCCTGCATTGCACACTTAAACTCATTGTTACTAAGCCATTATACTAGCAAACACTGAGTGAACTTAGTGGCATCCTAAACGTGGCTGTTGGACTTCTGTATCGTCCCACAAGTGCAAAGATATTTGCAGCACCTCTGCCTGCATTGCACACTCAAACTCATTGTTACTAAGCCATTATACTAGCAAACATGGCTGTTGGACTTCTGTATCATCCCACAAGTGCAAAGATATTTGCAGCACCTCTGCCTGCATTGCACACTCAAACTCATTGTTACTAAGCCATTATACTAGCAAAGACTGAGTGAACTTAGTAGCATCCTAAACATGGCTGTTGGACTTCTGTATCGTCCCACAAGTGCAAAGATATTTGCAGCACCTCTGCCTGCATTGCACACTCAAACTCATTGTTACTAAGCCATTATACTAGCAAACACTGAGTGAACTAAGTGGCTTCCTAATCGTGCTGTTGGACTTCTGTATTGTCCCACAAGTGCAAAGATGTTTGCAGCACCTCTGCCTGCATTGCACACTCAAACTCATTGTTACTAAGCCATTGTACTAGCAAAGACTGACTGAACTTAGTGGCATCCTAAACGTGGCTGTTGGACTTCTGTATCGTCCCACAAGTGCAAAGATATTTGCAGCACCTCTGCCTGCATTGCACACTCAAACTCATTGTTACTAAGCCATTATACTAGCAAACACTGAGTGAACTATGTGGCATCCTAAAAGTTGCTGTTGGACTTCTGTATTGTCCAAAAGTGCAAAGATATTTGCAGCACCTCTGCCTGCATTGCACACTTAAACTCATTGTTACTAAGCCATTATACTAGCAAACACTGAGTGAACTTAGTGGCATCCTAAACGTGGCTGTTGGACTTCTGTATCATCCCACAAGTGCAAAGATATTTGCAGCACCTCTGCCTGCATTGCACACTCAAACTCATTGTTACTAAGCCATTATACTAGCAAACACTGAGTGAACTAAGTGGCATCCTAAACGTGGCTGTTGGACTTCTGTATCGTCCCACAAGTGCAAAGATATTTGCAGCACCTCTGCCTGCATTGCACACTCAAACTCATTGTTACTAAGCCATTATACTAGCAAACACTGAGTGAACTTAGTGGCATCCTAAACGTGGCTGTTGGACTTCTGTATCGTCCCACAAGTGCAAAGATATTTGCAGCACCTCTGCCTGCATTGCACACTCAAACTCATTGTTACTAAGCCATAATACTAGCAAAGACTGAGTGAACTTAGTGGCATCCTAAACGTGGCTGTTGGACTTCTGTATCGTCCCACAAGTGCAAAGATATTTGCAGCACCTCTGCCTGCATTGCACACTCAAACTCATTGTTACTAAGCCATTATACTAGCAAACACTGAGTGAACTTAGTGGCATCCTAAACGTGGCTGTTGGACTTCTGTATCGTCCCACAAGTGCAAAGATATTTGCAGCACCTCTGCCTGCATTGCACACTCAAACTCATTGTTACTAAGCCATTATACTAGCAAACACTGAGTGAACTTAGTGGCATCCTAAACGTGGCTGTTGGACTTCTCTATCGTCCCACAAGTGCAAAGATATTTGCAGCACCTCTGCCTGCATTGCACACTCAAACTCATTGTTACTAAGCCATTATACTAGCAAATACTGAGTGAACTTAGTGGCATCCTAAACGTGGCTGTTGGACTTCTGTATTGTCCCACAAGTGCAAAGATATTTGCAGCACCTCTGCCTGCATTGCACACTCAAACTCATTGTTACTAAGCCATTATACTAGCAAACACTGAGTAAACTTAGTGGCATCCTAAACGTGGCTGTTGGACTTCTGTATCATCCCACAAGTGCAAAGATATTTGCAGCACCTCTGCCTGCATTGCACACTCAAACTCATTGTTACTAAGCCATTATACTAGCAAACACTGAGTGAACTTAGTGGCATCCTAAACGTGGCTGTTGGACTTCTGCATCGTCCCACAAGTGCAAAGATATTTGTGGCACCTCTGCCTGCATTGCACACTCAAACTCATTGTTACTAAGCCATTATACTAGCAAAGACTGAGTGAACTTAGTGGCATCCTAAACGTGGCTGTTGGACTTCTGTATCGTCCCACAAGTGCAAAGATATTTGCAGCACCTCTGCCTGCATTGCACACTCCAACTCATTGTTACTAAGCTATTATACTAGCAAACACTGAGTGAACTAAGTGGCTTCCTAATCGTGGCTGTTGGACTTCTGTATTGTCCCACAAGTGCAAAGATATTTGCAGCACCTCTGCCTGCATTGCACACTTAAACTCATTGTTACTAAGCCATTATACTAGCAAACACTGAGTGAATTAAGTGGCATCCTAAACGTGGCTGTTGATCTTCTGTATCGTCCCACAAGTGCAAAGATATTTGCAGCACCTCTGCCTGCATTGCACACTCAAAATCATTGTTACTAAGCCATTATTCTAGCAAACACTGAGTGAACTTAGTGGCATCCTAAACGTGGCTGTTGGACTTCTGTATCGTCCCACAAGTGCAAAGATATTTGCAGCACCTCTGCCTGCATTGCACACTCATACTTATTGATACTAAGCCATTATACTAGCAAACACTGAGTGAACTTAGTGGCATCCTAAACGTGGCTGTTGGACTTCTGTATCGTCCCACAAGTGCAAAGATATTTGCAGCACCTCTGCCTTCATTGCACACTCAAACTCATTGTTACTAAGCCATTATACTAGCAAACACTGAGTGAACTTAGTGGCATCCTAATCGTGGCTGTTGGACTTCTGTATTGTCCCACAAGTGCAAAGATATTTGCAGCACCTCTGCCTGCATTGCACACTCAAACTCATTGTTACTAAGCCATTATACTAGCAAAGACTGAGTGAACTTAGTGCCATCCTAAACGTGGCTGTTGGACTTCTGTATCGTCCCACAAGTGCAAAGATATTTGCAGCACCTCTGCCTGCATTGCACACTCAAACTCATTGTTACTAAGCCATTATACTAGCAAACACTGAGTGAACTTAGTGGCATCCTAAACGTGGCTGTTGGACTTCTGTATCGTCCCACAAGTGCAAAGATATTTTCAGCACCTCTGCCTGCATTGCACACTTAAGCTCATTGTTACTAAGCCATTATACTAGCAAACACTGAGTGAACTAAGTGGCATCCTAAATGTGGCTGTTGGACTTCTGTATCGTCCCACAAGTGCAAAGATATTTGCAGCACCTCTGCCTGCATTGCGCACTCAAACTCATTGTTACTAAGCCATTATACTAGCAAACACTGAGTGAACTTAGTGGCATCCTAAACGTGGCTGTTGGACTTCTGTATCGTCCCACAAGTGCAAAGATATTTGCAGGACCTCTGCCTGCATTGCACACTCAAACTCATTGTTACTAAGCCATTATACTAGCAAACACTGAGTGAACTTAGTGGCATCCTAAACGTGGCTGTTGGACTTCTGTATCGTCCCACAAGTGCAAAGATATTTGCAGCACCTCTACCTGCATTGCACACTCAAACTCATTGTTACTAAGCCATTATACTAGCAAACACTGAGTGAACTTAGTGGCATCCTAAACGTGGCTGTTGGACTTCTGTATCGTCCCACAAGTGCAAAGATATTTGCAGCACCTCTGCCTGCATTGCACACTCAAACTCATTGTTACTAAGCCATTATACTAGCAAACACTGAGTGAACTTAGTGGCATCCTAAACGTGGCTGTTGGACTTCTGTATCGTCCCACAAGTGCAAAGATATTTTCAGCACCTCTGCCTGCATAGCACACTCAAACTCATTGTTACTAAGCCATTATACTAGCAAACACTCTGTGAACTAAGTTGCATCCTAAACGTGGCTGTTGGACTTCTGTATCGTCCCACAAGTGCAAAGATATTTGCAGCACCTCTGCCTGCATTGCGCACTCAAACTCATTGTTACTAAGCCATTATACTAGCAAACACTGAGTGAACTTAGTGGTATCCTAAACGTGGCTGTTGGACTTCTGTATCGTCCCACAAGTGCAAAGATATTTGCAGCACCTCTGCCTGCATTGCACACTCAAACTCATTGTTACTTACTAAGACATTATAATACCAAAAATTGAGTAAACTTAGTGGCATACAAGAAGTGGCTGTTGTACTCCATTGGTGCCCCACTGGTGCAAATCTATGTGCAGCACCTCTGCAGGACACCCTCCTGCTCTGTTTTTAATAAGCTATAATGATAGCAAAAAATACTGCCATTTAGTGGCATCATAGAACTGGATGTTGTATTCCATTATTGTCCCACTGGTGACAAGCTATTTCTAGCACCTGTGCAGGACACCCTCCTGCTCTGTATTTAATAAGCTATAATGATAGCAAAAAATACTGCCATTTAGTGGCATCATAGAACTGGCTGTTGTATTTCATTAGTGCCCCACTGGTGCCAAGCTATTTCTAGCACCTGTGCAGGACACCCTCCTGCTCTGTTTTTAATAAGCTATAATGATAGCAAAAATACTGCCATTTAGTGGCATCATAGAACTGGCTGTTGTATTTCATTATTGTCCCACTGGTGCCAAGCTAATTCTAGCACCTGTGCAGGACATCCTCCTGCTCTGTTTTTAATAAGCTATAATGATAGCAAAAAATACTGCCATTTAGTGGCATCATAGAACTGGCTGTTGTATTTCATTATTGTCCCACTGGTGCCAAGCTATTTCTAGCACCTGTACAGGACACCCTCCTGCTCTGTTTTTAATAAGCTATAATGATAGCAAAAAATACTGCCATTTAGTGGCATCATAGAACTGGATGTTGTATTTCATTATTGTCCCACTGGTGCCAAGCTATTTCTAGCACCTCTGCATGACACCCTCATGCACATTTTGCTACGCTAATGTTATAGCAAACTCAGGGAATTCATTGCTGCATTTGATAATTCGGAGGGATAAAAAGTGAGGCTTCCTTTAGCTTTTCCTTCTGTTCATAGACAGCATCTCCAAGTCCACACCCGAAGAGCATTTTCTCCTCTATGTGTAAGTGTGGGGAGGCAGCTAGTGCGCATGCGTGTGTCGATTTTACCCCAGCTGCAGCCTAACTACAGTGTTTCGCCTAGTGAGTATGCTCAGCCTGACTGTGCCATTCCTGAGGCTAAGTCTTCATTTCGGGATACAGCGTATGCTCCCACACTTAGTGTGAAAAGCCTCTTTGCACAAGTACTTGCATTCCGTGCCGGGTTTAAGTCCTGTTTTGTGCCGAGACACCATGCTAAAGCTGATAGTCTTTTTTCAGAGACTCTATTTCATGCAACTGACTATGCTCAGGCACTTACTGCATCAGAAACTAGGTCCGGTAATGAACTCTTTGGCCCTGCCCCTGATGTGGGGGGGCCCATATAGACCACAGGGCATCAGGTGTCCTGACGATGTGGCCAGGCCACTCCCAAATGGCTTGCAGAGGCCCGCCCCTATGACTTGTCACCTCATTATTGATGGTCAGACGATGACTGGTGAGGTGTTTGTGTCGTGGCAGCCATGAGGTCATTATTGAAGTTGCGGTTCCAAATAGGACGCTAGTTATGCCACTCATGACGTGTCACTCTGCTTTTGTCTCCAGGAGGTGCATTGTGGTCCACCCTGGTTTGGGGCGGACCCAGGTTATAAAACGGGCTGGAGCCAACAAGGAGGTGTACAGTCTTCTATTATGCTCCAAAAGAGCACACCTCCATGTGTTGAAGCCATTGCGGCTTTAGGCCAGAGGTAGGCAGGGATAGGGCGTCGATGCAGGCCGCCACCACAGTTGGTAACGCAGAACGGTTAAGACCAGCTCCTGTCCTACAAGTCCTGCTTGTGCAGCCCAGTGGCATTAACACGCCTGCTGCTGCTGATGCGCCTGCTGTCCACAGGTGTGGCCCCAATGCACACGGTCAGCGTACTGAATGGCCAATGTGATGTTAACAGGGAGTTCCTGGGCTGGGTGGGCGTGTGGACCCTGTGACGCTAACATGGCTCCCAGTCTCAAGATCCGAGTGGCGTCTAACTCGGTTCAGGCAACTATTAGTTTCATAGCCACACAGATCTGTATCCTCCACCTAACCTTCCAGTTACCAACCTCTCCTTTTCCATCTGGAAGAACGGTGGACATTGACTGCTGATGGGGATATATACCTTTCTCTTTCTTTTCTTATTAATTTTCGTTATATAGCGGTAACATAGTATATACCACCTTATCCAAATCTGCCAGTCCCACCGCAACAGATGGTGTTTCTTCATCAAATGTTACTTTTGCTTAACCAACAAACCCACGGACAAAAACTTTTTCCCCTTTCCAACACACCTGTTCCCCTTTCCACCATCATTTTTCCTTTTTCAACTCATTTGGTATATGACCAAAAGTGCAACTCTGCAGGGACACCGTACTCAATGCCATCTCAGCACAGCAGCCAGCCCTCGGTCCCTCAGATGTGGACAAGTAAAAGCCCATTTCCTCCTATCCATGACAAAGCGTTGAGATTCACTCTGTGCAGCACTGGTGTTTACTGGAAAAGCAGATCTAAGAATCCGTACCACCTTCTGCAGATACTCCTGTATACGTGCGTCCCTTTCTATGGCAGGAATTATTTCGCCAAATTTTTTCTTGTACCGGAGATCTAACAGTGTGGCAACCCAGTAGTTAGCATTACTTCGAATTCGTACAATCCGAGGGTCATGTTGTAGGTAGTGCAGCAAGAAGGCGCTCATGTGTCTTGTGCATCCAGGAGGACCAAGTCCTTGGTGCGTTGGTGGCAGAGAGGTGAGAATCGTGCCTCCTTCCTCTGCCCTCTCCCCCCAACCTCGCACAACCGAAATGTGAGCAAGCTCTCACTCATCTGCTGAGTCTTCCATGCCCATCGCCAGTTCGTCCTCCATTTCTTCATGGGCTCCTACACCTTCCTCAACAATTTTTGCTGATACTATGTGCCCTTGTTAATCCCTCTCCCCCACCGTCCCTTGACTTCCGCCTTGGTGCCGCTCACCGTCTGGACCTTGTAGATCTTATTATCCCTTCTGCATATGACTCCTCCAGTACTTCCTCCCCTTCCTCTTGGACCAACACCTGACTCCGAATAATGCATACAGTGTGCTCCATCTTGTAGATGACCAGAATTGTCACGCTGAGAATGGCATCGCCAGTGCTAAAGATCTTCGTCGATATTTGTAAACTGTGTAGAAGGGTGCATAGGTCCTTGATCTGACACCACTCCAGCAGCGTGATCTGCACCACCTCTGGATCAAGTTAGCCCAGGATATACGTCATACCGTATTTCAGCAGGGCTCTGCGGTGCTGCCACAGACGCGGAAACATGTGCAGATTCAAATTCCTGCGTGTCGGAACATCGCATTTCAGGCGTTTAACCGCCAGACCCTAAGACTTCAGGAGCGATGAAAGTTGTTGAGCTGCTGGGTGCGAAGGATGAAAGTGAGCACATAGCAGCGTGCCCGCTGCACAAGGCCATGTAGGCCGGGATGGTATTTTAAAAATTGCTGGAGAATCAGATTCAACACGTGAGCCATACGAGGCACGTGTGTCACATTGCCCTGACGAAGGGCCGCAGACAGGTTTGCATCATTGCCGCACACGGCTGTTAAGTCACCAACGTAGTCCACTCAATCAATTTGTACTCCAGTCGCCAGGTGACAACGTGTTCCTTTCGTGCATAGTGCTGATGATGGGAAAGGAGTCGATTCCAGCGGCGCAGGTGGACGCAGGTTATGGTCACCCACTGGGTTGCGTTACCTTGACAGATACAGAACCACAGGCTGAATGTAGGTGGTGGGTATCTCACAGATGAAGTACCATCATTCAGCTACAACCAATGGGAAGACACCACACCCTTTTTTAGGCCCCTCCTGTCTGCAGACCACTGCCAGACAAAGCTATGAACCTCTTGTTACTGTTACCCCCAGTTCAGTTTTATGAGTTTGTGTGCTTGTTACCTGACTACTTTTCCTGCTTGCTGTTTATGTACCTCGTTGGCCGAACCGCATTTCACCTCTGCTTGTTTTCTGATTAAGTCCTGGCCATCCCATTCTGTTCCTCTTCCTCAATTAATGTTTTTGACCCTGCATGACTACTATTCTCTGGAACTGCAACCTTCCACAGGTATTGATCAACTTTGGCCCTGTGTAATTCCAAATCACTGTATAGGGGTTAAAGGGTTTCAGGGTTCTGGGTGTCCAGCTTGGTGAGTGGCTTGCCTCTAGCCTATCCTTTACAGCCCATCTGAGTGTGTCGATCGAGGCAGGCGTTACACCGTGCCCTCTGCAGAAGGCCATGTAGGCCGGGATAGTGTTTTAAAAATTGCTGGACAACCAGGTTCAACACGTGAGCCATACAAGGCACGTGTGTCACATTGCCCTGAAGAAGGGTCGCAGACTGGTTTGCATCATTGTCGCACCCGACGTTCCCTGACTGCTGGTTGAGTGTAGACAACCATTGATGAAACTCGGTCTCACTCTCCAGAGCTAACCGTCCACAATTCCTCAGCGGTGTCTCACATTTCCCCTACATTTCAAAGTAAACATTTGACCGCCTGATGGCCTTGAGCTCTGCTGCCAGCATAGTAAGGAGGTGTGTGGGATTCCTTGGGCGCAGTTACAAGGAAGGGTGGCCTGACCACACAGGGTTTGGGCCGAGGTGAAGGACCCACACGAGGTTAAGGAGGCAGAAGCAGTGGAGGAACTTGTACATACAGAGGAAGGATTGACACACAAGTTGTGGGGATGGCAAGACTTGTACAGCAAACCCTTCTCCATCTCTCACCATAGTTACCCAGTGCCCAGTCAGCAACATGTAACTCTCCTGTCCATCCCTACTGGTCCAAGTATCTGTGGTGAAATGCACCCTGTCACACACAGAGTTTCTCAAGGAATCGGTGAGGTTGTGTGCGACCTGCTGTGGTAGCGCGGGCACGCCTTTCTTGGAGAAGGAGTGATGACTGGCCATCGGCTCTTGGGGCACTGCAATGGGCATAAGGTCTCGAAAATCCTCGGTCTCAAAAGGGTGTAAAGGCAGCCTTTCTGTTGCCAACAAGTTGCAGATGATGAAACTCAACCTCTTAGGCATGTCATGCCCTTCCAAAATCATGTAAAACACAGCGAGGGGACTCCAACCACAGTCTCCCTCATTGCCACTAATTGGGCCACACACACCCCACTTGACTGGCATCAGTTGACCCCCCTTTTGAAAAAGATGCTTTGCATGAAGCACTCTCAAAAATACACGTGCCTTTCACCTCCCCTGGATGAGCCAGGGGAAGAAAAGTCCTCTGAGAGCCATGACTTGTTCATCTTGGTTCTTTCAGAAACACAGCGAGGGGACTCCAACCACAGTCTCCCTCGTTGCCACTAATTGGGCCACACACACCCCACTTGACTGGCATCAGTTGACCCCCCTTTTGAAAAAGATGCTTTGCATGAAGCACTCTCAAAAATACGCGTGTCTTTCCCATCCCCTGGATGACCCAGGGGAAGAAAAGTCCTCTGAGAGCCATGACTTGTTCATCTTGGTTCTTTTAAAAACACAGCGAGGGGACTCCAACCACAGTCTCCCTCATTGCCACTAATTGGGCCACACACACCCCACTTGACTGGCATCAGTTGACCCCCCTTTTGAAAAAGAAAAAGATGCTTTGCATGAAGCACTCTCAAAAATACGCGTGTCTTTCCCGTCCCCTGGATGACCCAGGGGAAGAAAAGTCCTCTGAGAGCCATGACTTGTTCATCTTGGTTCTTTTAGAAACACAGCGAGGGGACTCCAACCACAGTCTTCCTCGTTGCCACTAATTGGGCCACACACACCCCACTTGACTGGCATCACTTGACCCCCCTTTTCAAAATGAAAAAGATGCTTTGCATGAAGCACTCTCAAAAATACGCGTGCCTTTCCCGTCCCCTGGATGACCTAGGGGAAGAAAAGTCCTCTGAGAGCCATGACTTGTTCATCTTGGTTCTTTTACAAACACAGCGAGGGGACTCCAACCACAGTCTCCCTCGTTTCCACTAATTGGGCCACACACACCCCACTTGACTGGCATCACTTGATCCCCCTTTTGAAAATGAAACAGATGCTTTGCATGAAGCACTCTCAAAAATACGCGTGCCTTTCCCGTCCCCTGGATGACCCAGGGGAAGAAAAGTAATCTGAGAGCCATGACTTGTTCATCTTGGTTCTTTTTTCAAAAGCGAGGGGACTCCAACCACAGTTTCCCTCGTTTCCACTAATTTGGCCAAACATACCCCACTTGATTGGCATCAGTTGACCCCCCTTTTGAAAAAGAAAAAGATGCTTTGCATGAAGCACTCTCAAAAATACGCGTGCCTTTCCCGTCCCCTGGATGACCCAGGGGAAGAAAAGTCCTCTGAGAGCCATGACTTGTTCATCTTGGTTCTTTTAGAAACACAGCGAGGGGACTCCAACCACAGTCTTCCTCGTTGCCACTAATTGGGCCACACACACCCCACTTGACTGGCATCACTTGACCCCCCTTTTCAAAATGAAAAAGATGCTTTGCATGAAGCACTCTCAAAAATACGCGTGCCTTTCCCATCCCCTGGATGACCCAGGGGAAGAAAAGTCCTCTGAGAGCCATGACTTGTTCATCTTGGTTCTTTTACAAACACAGCGAGGGGACTCCAACCACAGTCTCCCTCGTTTCCACTAATTGGGCCACACACACCCCACTTGACTGGCATCACTTGATCCCCCTTTTCAAAATGAAACAGATGTTTTGCATGAAGCACTCTCAAAAATACGCGTGTCTTTCCCGTCCCCTGGATGACCCAGGGGAAGAAAAGTCCTCTGAGAGCCATGACTTGTTCATCTTGGTTCTTTTTTCAAAAGCGAGGGGACTCCAACCACAGTTTCCCTCGTTTCCACTAATTTGGCCAAACACACCCCACTTGATTGGCATCAGTTGACCCCCCTTTTGAAAAAGAAAAAGATGCTTTGCATGAAGCACTCTCAAAAATATGAGTGCCTTTCGCCTCCCCTGGCTGACGCAGGGGAAGAAAAGTCCTCTGAGAGCCATGACTTGTTCATCTTGGTTCTTTTTTCAAAAGCGAGGGGACTCCAACCACAGTCTCCCTCGTTTCCACTAATTGGGCCACACACACCCCACTTGACTGGCATCACTTGATCCCCCTTTTCAAAATGAAACAGATGCTTTGCATGAAGCACTCTCAAAAATATGCGTGCCTTTCCTGTCCCCTGGATGACCCAGGGGAAGAAAAGTCCTCTGAGAGCCATGACTTGTTCATCTTGGTTCTTTTAGAAACACAGCGAGGGGACTCCAACCACAGTCTTCCTCGTTGCCACTAATTGGGCCACACACACCCCCCTTGACTGGCATCACTTGACCCCCCTTTTCAAAATGAAAAAGATGCTTTGCATGAAGCACTCTCAAAAATACGCGTGACTTTCCCGTCCCCTGGATGACCCAGGGGAAGAAAAGTCCTCTGAGAGCCATGACTTGTTCATCTTGGTTCTTTTACAAACACAGCGAGGGGACTCCAACCACAGTCTCCCTCGTTTCCACTAATTGGGCCACACACACCCCACTTGACTGGCATCACTTGATCCCCCTTTTCAAAATGAAACAGATGCTTTGCATGAAGCACTCTCAAAAATACGCGTGCCTTTCCCGTCCCCTGGATGACCCAGGGGAAGAAAAGTCCTCTGAGAGCCATGACTTGTTCATCTTGGTTCTTTTTTCAAAAGCGAGGGGACTCCAACCACAGTTTCCCTCGTTTCCACTAATTTGGCCAAACACACCCCACTTGATTGGCATCAGTTGACCCCACTTTTGAAAAAGAAAAAGATGCTTTGCATGAAGCACTCTCAAAAATACGCGTGCCTTTCCCGTCCCCTGGATGACCCAGGGGAAGAAAAGTCCTCTGAGAGCCATGACTTGTTCATCTTGGTTCTTTTAGAAACACAGCGAGGGGACTCCAACCACAGTCTTCCTCGTTGCCACTAATTGGGCCACACACACCCCACTTGACTGGCATCACTTGACCCCCCTTTTCAAAATGAAAAAGATGCTTTGCATGAAGCACTCTCAAAAATACGCGTGCCTTTCCCGTCCCCTGGATGACCCAGGGGAAGAAAAGTCCTCTGAGAGCCATGACTTGTTCATCTTGGTTCTTTTACAAACACAGCGAGGGGACTCCAACCACAGTCTCCCTCATTTCCACTAATTGGGCCACACACACCCCACTTGACTGACATCACTTGATCCCCCTTTTCAAAATGAAACAGATGCTTTGCATGAAGCACTCTCAAAAATACGCGTGCCTTTCCCGTCCCCTGGATGACCCAGGGGAAGAAAAGTCCTCTGAGAGCCATGACTTGTTCATCTTGGTTCTTTTTTCAAAAGCGAGGGGACTCCAACCACAGTTTCCCTCGTTTCCACTAATTTGGCCAAACACACCCCACTTGACTGGCATCACTTGATCCCCCTTTTCAAAATGAAACAGATGCTTTGCATGAAGCACTCTCAAAAATACGCGTGTCTTTCCCGTCCCCTGGATGACCCAGGGGAAGAAAAGTCCTCTGAGAGCCATGACTTGTTCATCTTGGTTCTTTTTTCAAAAGCGAGGGGACTCCAACCACAGTCTCCCTCGTTTCCACTAATTGGGCCATACACACCCCACTTGACTGGCATCACTTGATCCCCCTTTTCAAAATGAAACAGATGCTTTGCATGAAGCACTCTCAAAAATACGCGTGCCTTTCCCGTCCCCTGGCTGACCCAGGGGAAGAAAAGTCCTCTGAGAGCCATGTCCACATTGTCAGTGGACAGACACGTGTGCTTATCTGCCAGCAGACCCCCAGCAGCACTGAAGACAGGTTCCGAGAGAACGCTGGCTGCAGGACACGACAAGATCCCCAAGGCGTACGTGGCAAGCTCAGGCAATTTATCCAGATTAGAAGCCTAAAATGAGCAGGGCTCAAGTTGCACAGTAATGGCATCGATGTTTCCTTGCATATACTCATATATCTGTGTCTCCTCCTCTTTTTCCTTGTCCAGCTCTTTTGTTTTCGCATGAGTATATGTCCTTGTCACTTTCCCATGTGTTTGTGTTGTGTTGTGAGTTGTTTATCACCTTTTGGATACCTTTGAGGGTGTTTTCTAGGTGTTTTTATGTGTTTGTGATTGCCTGCCATTGTTTCCTATGCAGTTCGAGTACGGTTCGTCGAACGTTCGACGAACCGAACTCGAATGGGACCTCCTCGAGCCGAACCGCGACCGGTTCGCTCATCTCTAATGAACATTACAAAAATAAATCTTATTAAAAAAATAACAAAAATGCTATTTTTGTTCATTTAAAATAATAAAAAATGCAAAAATACTAGATAATAATATTAATATTTTTTCTTGTTGAAAAATAATAATAATAATAATAATAATAATAATAATAAAACATTATGAATTGGGTATCTCTGTAAGTGTATTGACCCATACAGAAAAACAAGGCCAGATGTGCAGTTTCTTGTTCACTTCCTGCAAAAAACAAACATTGAATGAAAAGTAATTCACTTGGAGAAAAATAAAGCAAATTTCACTTATAATAAATAGAGAATGTATTAGTAGAATATTTAAAAGTGAATGATAGAATTGTTAAAAAAAACAATGAATGCTTTTTAGTCTATTTCATTCACTCAAAAATCATATGTACACTAAAATAGGACTAACGTAAACTACATCTTGTCATGCAAAAATTGATACCTCATAGCATTGATGTCTGATATGATGACACAAAAAAAAGTAATGTAAACATATCTTTTTGTTACTTCCCATAAAGAGTAAAATGAAACTTAGATATGAAGTTGTATTTATTCCAAAATGATACCACTGACACTGAGTTACTGACGTCACCACGAGTGAGAAAGCCTGTGTTTGGTCCTTCCCAGAAGAGACTAGAGATGAGCCACCCCCCTAGAGTTCAAGTTCGGTTCGGTTCGTCGAACGGAGGCTCCATTCTGGCGAACGTTCGTCGAACGTTCGACGAACCCCCTAGAACCCCATTGAAAACAATGGCAGGCAAACACAACCACATAAAAACACATTATACATGTACACATACAGCAACGGGGGCAGCGGTGACGTCACCGCTTACAGCCCGCAGCCTCTGCTCACTCTCACTGAGTGATTAGACTGCACGGGGAGCAGCAGCGTCTTCCTCCCATGCAGTGCTGTCTGATGTAGCAGAGCTGCATGGGTTGAAGGAGAAAGAAGACCAGGATCGTGGAGGGATGAGAGGGAATAAAAAACATGGAGTCTTTAAGTGTGTCTGTGTATTTATTTCTATTAAAGTATTTTTTCTCTGTGTGGTTTAATTTTTTTAACCCTTTATTGGAGATTCTTAATGGCCGGGTCAAACTTGCCTGACATTAAGAATCTCTGGCTTAATACTAGCTAGTAAAACAAAGCTACTATTAACCCATTATTACCCAGCGGCTTCAGGGCTGCTGGAAGAGTTGGATACAGCGCCAGATGATGGCGCATCTATGAAAGCGCCATTTTCTGGGGCGGCTGCAGACTGCAATTCGCAGCAGAGGGGCCCAGAAAGCTCGGGCCAACCTGTGCTGCAGGATTCCAATCCTCAGCTCCCTAGTTGTACTTGGCTGGACACACAAATGGGGTGAAGCCCATGTCGAAAAATTTTTTAAATATTGCATGAAATTCATGAAATAAAGAAAGGGCTTCCCTATTTTTTTAGTTCCCAGCTGGGTCCAAATAGGCAGCTGGGGGTTGGGGGCAGCCGTACCTGCCTGCAGTACCTGGCTAGCATACAAAAATTTGGCGAAGCCCACGTCATTTTTTTGGTGGGCAAAAAACTCCTGCATACAGTCCTGGATGAAGTATGCTGAGCTTTGTAGTTCTGCAGCTGCTCTCCTGCATACACTAGTGAATGGAGCATGCTGAGCTTTGTAGTTCTGCAGCTGCTTTCTGCTCTCCTGCAGACACTAGTGAATTTAGCATGCTGATCCTTGTAGTTCTGCAGCTGCTGTCTTCTCTCCTCCATACAGACAGACAGCAGACAGCAGCTGCAGAGCTACAAGGCTCAGCATACTCCATCCAGGACTGTATGCAGGAGATTTTTGCCCCCCCAAAAAATTACATTGGCTTTGCCATGTTTTTGTATGCTAGCCAGGTACAGCAGGCAGCTACGGGCTGCCCCCAACACCCAGCTGCCTATTTGTACCCGGCTGGGAACTAAAAATAAAGGGAAGCCCTTTTTTTTTAATTATTTCATGAATTTCATGAAATATTTTTAAAAAAAAATGACGTGGGCTGAGCCCAATTTTTGTGTCCAGCCAGGTACAACTAGGCAGCTGGGGATTGGAATCCGCAGCGCAGGGTGCCCAAGCTTTCTCGGCACCCCTGCTGCGAATTGCAGTCCGCAGCCGCCCCAGAAAATGGCGCTTTCATAGAAGCGCCGTCTTCTGACGCTGTACCCAACTCTTCCAGCTGCCCTGGTGACGAGTGGCTCGCTGGGTAATAATGGGGTTAGGGCTAGCTGTATATTATCAACTGGCCCTAAGCCCGAAATTCATGGTGTCACGCCAATATTAGACATGGCCACCATGAATTTCTAGTACAGATAAAAAAAACACTCAACACACAGAAAAATATTTTTATTAGAAATAAAACACAACACAATTAGTGACTCCATCCTTATTGAAATAAAGAACCCCCCTCTGCAGTAAACCTGGGTCAAGAAAGGGTCCCGCGCCGTCCAATCCAGATCCAATATCATCTGATCGGTTTTCTGGAAGGCAAAGCGATCAGATGATGTGTCAGGTTCAAGGGCCTGAATCACATGACACAGCAGCTGATTGTATAAACGGCTTTTATACAATCAGCTGATGCATCAGAGCAAAAAAAAAAAACTACACACTTCTGTGCAGACTCCTGTCCGACAGCAGCAGCTGATGGTTTAGCCGGCCGGGCGGTAAAAAGCCGACCTCACCGCTCGACTGTTAGTGTCAGCTGATTCCGTCAGGTGACCGCATCAGCTGATCAGAGGGAAGAGGGAAAAGATAGAGGAGAGAGAGAAGATGAGAGAGAGAAGATGAGAAAGAGAAGATGAGAGAGAGAGAAGAGGAGAGAGAAGAGGAGAGAGAGAGAAGAGGAGAGAGAGAAGAGAGAGAAGAAGAGAGAGAAGAAGAGAGAGAGAAAGAAGAGAGAGAGAGAAGAGAGAGAAGAGAGAGAAGAGAGAGAGAAGAGAGAGAGAAGAGAGAGAGAGAAGAGAGAGAGAGAGAAGAGAGAGAGAGAAGAGGAGAGAAGAGAAGAGGAGAGAAGAGGAGAGAAGAGGAGCGAGAAGAGAGAGAGGAGCAAGAAGAGAGAGGAAGAGAGAGAGAAGAGAGAGGAAGAGAGAGGAAGAGAGAGAAGAGAAAGGGAGAAAGAGAAAAAGAGAGAAAAAAAGAGAGAAAGAGAGAGTAAGAAAGAGAGAAAGAGAGAGAAAGAGAAAAAGAGAGAAAGAGAGTAAGAAAGAGAGAAAGAGAGAGAAAGAGAGAAAAAGAGAGAAAGAGAGTGAGAAAGAAAGAGAGAAAGAGAGAAAAAGAGAGAGTAAGTAAGAGAGAAAGAGCGAGAAAGAGAGAAAGATAGAGTAAGAAAGAAAGAGAGAGAGAACAAGAGAGAGACAGAGAGAGCGAGAACAAGAGAGAGAACAAGAGAGAGAGAAAAAGAGAGAGAAAGAGAGGAGAGAGAGAGAGAAGAGAGAGAGGAGAGAGCAATGCAGCCTCAATCCGTGAACTCCGATTTTAGAGGTGTGTCCCGCGGCTCACAGCTGATATCCGGTTCCTTCCCTCAGTGCATAATTAAATTAAATTAAATTATAAATAAATAATAATTATAATTTAAATTCTTTACCGGGGCAGCCGGGACATGAACTCGTGAGCTAATGCTTCTTAGGGAGTAGCTCTACCCATTGAGCCACTGCCTCTAATGAGAAACATAGGAAGATTTGGTTATCTTGACCTCAGCGTAGACTTCACTCTGCAATGCAGACAGTGCAGCTCACTTCAGGTGCTACGTAGAGAGGACACAGAGCGCTCGTGTTCTCTGGGGCTCCCTGTCATCTTCATGTAGCAGAGCTGACAGTGTCGTGTGGATTACTTTAAACCTGGATTGTTCTTTGGGGATTAATAAAGAGGTAAATGAGGTGTTTTTTTGTCTTTTATTCCAAATAAAGGATTTTTCGCTGTGTGTGTTTCTTTACTTTCACTTACAGGTTAATCATGGAAGGTGTCTCGGGGAGACGCTTGTCATGATTAACCCCGTTATTACCTCGATTGCCACCGCACCAGGGCAATTCGGGATGAGCTGATTAGAGTCCCGGGACTGCCGCATCTAATTAATGCGGCATTTCCAGGCGGCTGCCTGCTGATATTGTTAGGGTTGTGGGCTCCCCATAATGTGGCGCTCTCCATCCTGACAATACCAGCCTCCAGCCATGTGGCTTTATCCTGGCTGGTATCAAAATTTGGGGGAACCGCATTTTTTTTTTCTTTAATTATTTATTTATTTATTTTACTGCAAGATATAGACCTGCCCACCAGCGGCTGTGATTGGTTGCAGTGAGACAGCTGTCACTCATCGTGGGGGCGTGTCTGACTGCAACCAATCATGGGTGCCGGTGGGCGGGGAAGGCACGGAATACCTGATTGAATAATGAAGCGGCAGCCATTTTCAAAAGAGAAAAAGCCGCCGGAGATTTGTGACAGCCGTGCAGCGAGGTGCCCGTGATCAGTGAGTAGGAAAGAGAGAGGGATTGTGCTGGGGACGCAGGACGCATGCAGATACGCAACGTGCGCACATACTTACTGTGAAAAGCCACGCTTTTGGTGATCGAACTGTTCTCGAACGATAACTCGAACTGCCAAACTTTAAGCAAATCGTTCGAGTTCGTCGAACGACTCGAACACCCCCCAAAATCACTCAAACATGAAATTGGCAAACCATTCGTCTTGAATATCACTCAACTCTAGAAGTGACCTCTCGAGTCACTCCCGTTCAGCCCCAAACCCAGCGCCAAACCCGTCAGTAACTCACTGACGTCACTGCGAGTGAGACATTCCAGGTCTGGAGGTGACCTGGAGTGACTTAGGAGCCTCGATCTGAGAACAAGACTCCATAGGTTTTAGAGATTTGTATCTCAGGTGACCTCATTGAACTGAGCGACATCACCTCACTTAGTTCAATGAGATCAGCTGAGTACAGGTTACGTGAGAACAAAAGTGGAGAACCGTGGGAACCTCCAGCTGCAAGTGCAAATAACCTAAGTGACATCATCGCTCATCACTGTGGCTCACTCTCTGCCTGAAGTCACAGCAGGCGGTAATGTTCTATGCCCGTGCTCTGTCACTTGTGATGTAGCAGAACTGGAATCTCCATCGGACCTTGTGCCGATTATGTCGGAGATGTTTTTTTTTGAGGTTAATAAAGGGGTGAAAGAGGGTGTTTTTTATCTTATTCTATTTCAAATACAGGATTTTTTTGCTGTTTGTGTTTACTTCTTTTCCCTTACAGATTAGTAATTGGGAGGGGTTTCATAGACACTTCCTATTATTAATCTAGAGCTTAGTGGCCTCTATGAGCAGTTATTAACCCCTTAATGCCCTGATTGCCAACACACCAGGGCAATCGGCATGAGCTGGGTAAAGTTCCAGAATTGTAGCATCTAATTGATGCGATAATTCTGGGCGGCTGCAGGCTGCTATTTTTAGTCTGGGGGCCCAATAAGCTTTGACCTCTCCAGCCTGAGAATATCAGCTCCCAGCTGTCGGCTTTATGATGGTTGAGTATCAGAATTAAGGGGGCTACACACCATTTTTTTAAATTATTTAGTTAAATAATTAAAAAAAAGCCTCATGTGTTATGATCCGGAACCATGGAAGACCACCATAACTCATTGATAAAAGGTGACAAGAGCATTGGCAACTAATCTGGCCGCCATCCCCTTACTAACCATCAACACTAGAAGTAGCCGAGGGGTGAACTAACATCCTGTGCACCGCGAACCCAGCCGGAGAACTAGCTATCCTAAAGGAAGGAAAGGTGAATAACTCTCTGCCTCAGAAAATAGACAAAGAATAGCAAGCCCCCCACATTCAAAGACTGCGGTGATATAGGAAAACACAATACACAGATAGATGATAGGATTAGCAAAAGGTGAGGTCCCCACTGACTAAAATAGGAAAGGAAAGGGGCTGATGGTGGCCAGAGAAAAACCCTGCAAAATTCCAAATTCCTGATAGTACAAAAAGGCCCTCAACTCGCATGATCTGCACTCCGGCCTATACCAGGCGCTCTTGTCATACCAATGAACAGAAAACAAGACTTTTTACAAATTCAAAAAGCCACAAACACATGGACATATAGGAGCTATACTCCAAACAAAACTGCAGGGAGTTTCCCAGCTAAGCAACTGAGAGGGAAAATCCCTGCATGCAAATAAACCAAAAACAACCACAGCAAATGACAAACTCAGATAAGAGTAAAAGAACCAAACAACAAATAAAAAGCAAAGCACTTATCTGGGGTAGATGTGGTGTGGAGCAGAATGAAGCAGGCTGGTGAACAAAGAACAACTGACATTCAGGATAGCCTGCTATCAGACCAGGATTTAAATAAGCAGAGAGTTAGCAATGGAAACGCCCATTGCTCAACACACCTGGTCTTTGTCCAAACCATTCCTGGCCACAAGAGGGAGCCTCCCAGCAGCCAAAGCATAACTGACATTCACAACAGTACTCCCCCTTGAGGAGGGGTCACCGAACCCTCACCAATGCCACCGGGTCGCTCAGGATGAGCATGATGGAAGGCGCGAACCAACCTGTCTGCATGAATGTCAGAAGTCACAACCCAAGAGTTTTCCTCCTGCCCATAACCCTTCCATTTCACAAGGTACTGAAGCTGATCCCCTTGTACCAAACAGGGTCAGGAGGCGCTGCTGCAGGAACTGTTGGCTTCACATGTTTCTTCAACAAGGACTTATGGAAGACATTGTGAATCTTAAATGACACAGGCAGAGTCAAACGGAAAGATACAGGGTTGATAATCTCCGAAATCTTATAAGGTCCAATAAATCTGGGCTTAAATTTAGGAGATGGAACTCTCATAGGAATATTTTTAGAGGACAACCACACCATATCCCCCACTTTAAACCGGGGACCAACAGTTCGACGCCGGTTGGCAAACTGTTGGGCAGTTTCTTGGAACTGAAACAATTTATCCACTACCTGCCCCCAAATCTGCTGCATTCTGTTTACCACCGAATCCACCCCTGGATAGTCAGACGCCTCAAGCTGCCCCGAGAGGAACCTGGGGTAATACCCAAAATTGCAGAAAAAGGGGGACACCAATTTGGTAGAGCTAGCTCTATTGTTAAGGGCAAATTCAGCCAAAGGCAAAAACGAAACCCAGTCATCCTGATCTGCAGAAACAAAACACCGTAAATAGGTCTCCAGGGTCTGGTTAGCCCTTTCAGTCTGACCGTTGGTCTGAGGATGAAACGCCGAGGAGAAAGACAGCTGAACACCCAATTTGGAGCAAAAAATCCTCCAAAACCTGGATACAAACTGCACCCCTCTGTCAGAAACAATGTTTTCGGGAATACCATGCAAACAAACAACATGTTGGAAAAACAAAGGCACCAACTCTGATGAAGACGGCAACTTAGATAGGGGAACCAAGTGGACCATCTTGGAGAATCTATCACAGATCACCCAAATCACAGTCATTTTCTGAGAGACTGGAAGCTCTGAAATAAAATCCATAGAGATGTGCGTCCAAGGTTTCTTAGGGACCGGCAAAGGCAATAAAAGCCCACTAGAACGTGAACAACAGGGCTTGGACCTAGAACAAACTCCACACGACTGCACAAAACGAGGGACATCCCGGGACAGGGAAGGCCACCAAAAAGAGCGTCTCACAAGATCCCGAGTACCAAAAATGCCAGGATGACCTGCCAAAACAAAGCAATGAACCTCAGAGACAACTCGGTCTCTAAATTGGACCGGGACAAACAGTTTCCCTGTAGGACATCTATCAGGTTTATCCCCCTGAAATTCCGCCAGTGCAAACCGCAGATCAGGCGAAATGGCCGAGAAAACTATACCACCATTCAAGATAGTAGACGGCTCGAAAAGCGGAAAGGGCATCGGCCTTAACATTCTTGGTGCCCGGCAAAAAAGAGATCACAAAATTAAACCGGGTAAAAAACAAAGCCCACCTGGCCTGCCGAGGATTCAACCTCTTGGCCGATTCCAGATAGGTAAGATTCTTGTGGTCCGTAAGCACCACAACTTGATGTCTAGCCCCCTCCAACCAATGCCTCCACTCTTCAAATGCCCACTTCATAGCCAATAATTCCCGGTTCCCCACATCATAATTCCGTTCAGAAGGAGCAAACTTCCGAGAGAAAAAGGCACAGGGCTTAAGTTTACCCGAAGTAGCGTCTCGTTGAGACAGAACAGCTCCTGCTCCAATCTCTGAGGCATCGATCTCAACTTGAAATGGGTGAGACACATCAGGTTGCTGCAGGACTGGGGCAGAAGTGAATCGCCTTTTAAGCTCCTGGAAGGCCACAATCGCCTCTGGGGTCCAATGCTCAGCATCAGCTCCCTTCTTTGTCAAATCTGTCAGAGGTTTGACAATGGCAGAAAATTGGCTATAAATTTACGGTAAAAATTAGCAAACCCCAAAAACTGCTGCAGGGATTTTAGAGAAGTCGGTTGCACCCAGTCAAAAATAGCCTGAACCTTAACCCCTTCACGACCTTGGACGGATCTATCCATCAAGGATCGTGTCCCGTTAAGCCCCGCCCCCTGCCGCGGGCAGGCGGCGTGGATTGTCACACAACAGCTGACATGTGTGCCTGCTAGCCGTGGGTGGAATCGCTTCCACCCGCGGCCATTAACCCCTTAAATCTTGCTGCCAAAATCTGGCAGCAAGATTTAAATGCGCGCCGCCATGTTTCTTACTTACCGCCGCCCCCACCGGAAGTCACGTGTGTTATCACGTGACTATCGGTGGTTGCCAAAAAGGAATAACGTTGGGAACACCATTCTAAGTCCAAACTGGGTGCAAAAACCTAAAAAAAATCACTATGGGGAGATAAGGTATGCACACCAGTGACTATGTAAGGGGAATACATGAAATAGCAGAAACTGCTGTGTGAATACTGACTTGAAAAATCCAATAGCTATATGCAAGAGTGAATATGTGAAAAATGGAATCTGCATTACTGCCATGAACATATGAATCAAGAGAAATTTAGCTACTGAATTGATCAATGCAATAGAGCCCCAACACTACGCCAAAGTATTTCTCTACGTTGGGGTCCATAGCTTGTGTGTGTCCTCTCATGCAGTTAAAAAACCTACCGTGTATGGGAAGCTGAGACCCAGGCTATTTATGCGTATGATATGGATTGGCAATAGGTGTGGTTGGGGAGGGTTCACAAACGAAAAAATACTAACAAATAGGAATAACGTTTGGAACACCATTCTAAGTCCAAACTGGGTGCAAAAACCTAAAAAAAACATCACTATGGGGAGATAACGTATGCACACCAGTGACTATGTAAGGGGAATACATGAAATAGCAGAAACTGCTGTGTGAATACTGACTTGAAAAATCCAATAGCTATATGCAAGAGTGAATATGTGAAAAATGGAATCTGCATTACTGTCATGAACATATGAATCAAGAGAAATTTAGCTACTGAATTGATCAATGCAATAGAGCCCCAACACTACGCCAAAGTATTTCTCTACGTTGGGGTCCATAGCTTGTGTGTGTCCTCTCATGCAGTTAAAAAACCTACCGTGTATGGGAAGCTGAGACCCAGGCTATTTATGCGTATGATATGGATTGGCAATAGGTGTGGTTGGGGAGGGTTCACAAACGAAAAAATACTAACAAATAGGAATAACGTTTGGAACACCATTCTAAGTCCAAACTGGGTGCAAAAACCTAAAAAAACATCACTATGGGGAGACAAGGTATGCACACTAGAGTTGAGCGCGGTTCGCGGTTTGAGGTTCTCCAGTTCTAGGCTCGAGTGATTTTGGGGCCTGTTCTAGATCGAACTAGAACTCCAGCTTTTTGCAAAAGCTCGATAGTTCTAGAAACGTTCGAGAACGGTTCTAGCAGCAAAAAAACAGCTAATTCCTAGCTGGCTTTCCGCTGTAATAGTGTAAGTCACTCTGTGAATCACACTATTATGACATTTCAGTGTATAGTGTGCGGGAACAGCGCCTTCAGATCACTGCTGTTTCTATAATGGCGATCGCCATTTTTTTTTTTTTTCCTTGTCTTCCTTCCCTAAGCGCGCGCGTCTTGTGGGGCGGGCCAGCATGTCAGCCAATCCCAGACACACACACAGCTAAGTGGACTTTTAGCCAGAGAAGCAACGGCATGTGTGATAGGATGTCCATGTCACATGTCCCTGCATTATAAAACCGGACATTTTCCTCCAGGACGCCATTATCTCTTCTGCGTCTTTGGTGTCAGACATCACTGTCGCAGCTCCGTCCTTTGTCCTATCGCTGATACAGCTGTATGCGCTCCATACACAGCACTAGACAGCTTAGGGAGAGCACTTTCTATCAGTCCTTTTAAGGGCTCAAACCGGCAGGGTCAGAGCCATAGGTGACAGGTCCTGAAAACAGCGACAGCGTCTGTGTAGCAAAGGTCAGGGATTTCCTCCCTGCATTTCCCTATTAGGAGGGAATAGAAAGGCAGGCTTCCTTTCCTCTACCCAGAGCCCCACAATCCTGGCACTGTACCCTCCTGTCCTCTGCACACTCCAACTCATTATAACTAAGCCATTATACTAGCAAACACTCAGTGTACCTAGTGGCATCCTAAACGTGGCTATTGGACTTTGCTATAGTCCCACTAGTGCAAAGACATTTGCAGCATTAGGTGACCCCTACCCCTGCCAAAATTTATCCTGAAAACACCATTGATATGCTCGGCGCACTGGTCCCTTTCACCTTTCTTCCACCTGTGTAATTTGTGGCTAATATATGTGACTGCACTGACAGTTTTTTAGTAAGTTGACTGAATAAAGATTTGATATTTTAAATAGGGATTTTTCTTTTTGGTTTGGCATAATATTGGAATCCTTTTTCTACTGTTTGTGGTATATTCATTATAACTAAGCCATTATACTAGTAAACACTCAGTGTACCTAGTGGCATCCTAAACGTGGCTATTGGACTTTGCTATAGTCCCACTAGTGCAAAGACATTTGCAGCACCTCTGCCTGCATTGCACACGCCAACTCATTATAACTAAGCCATTATACTAGCAAACACTCAGTGTACCTAGTGGCATCCTAAACGTGGCTATTGGACTTTGCTATAGTCCCACTAGTGCAAAGACATTTGCAGCACCTCTGCCTGCAGTGCACACTCCAACTCATTATAACTAAGCCATTATACTAGCAAACACTCAGTGTACCTAGTGGCATCCTAAACGTGGCTATTGGACTTTGCTATAGTCCCACTAGTGCAAAGACATTTGCAGCACCTCTGCCTGCATTGCACACTCCAACTCATTATAACTAAGCCATTATACTAGCAAACACTCAGTGTACCTAGTGGCATCCTAAACGTGGCTATTGGACTTTGCTATAGTCCCACTAGTGCAAAGACATTTAGAGCACCTCTGCCTGCATTGCACACTCCAACTCATTATAACTAAGCCATTATACTAGCAAACACTCAGTGTACCTAGTGGCATCCTAAACGTGGCTATTGGACTTTGCTATAGTCCCACTAGTGCAAAGACATTTGCAGCACCTCTGCCTGCAGTGCACACTCCAACTCATTATAACTAAGCCATTATACTAGCAATTTTTGCCAGTTTAAGGGCCGTAGTTGCATTGTCAGGGATATTTATTCTTTATTATTCTGCTGTTAATAAAGCTAGACCACCACTGCAATCTACACCACCTCTCAATTTTTACTACCACATTTTCAGTCCACAATCTTGTCGCAATCAACATGAGTGGCAAAATGACAGATGCTGGTGGAAAGGGGAAGAGGTGTGGTGGAAAAGGCAAAAAAGGTTTTGTCCGTGGGGAAGGTGGCAAAGCTCCATTATCATCTGCTGAAGATAGACCATCTACCAGCAAAAGTAAGATGTCTACTACTTACCGTGGACAATCCGATGTGCTCCCTTTTTTACGGACACGAACAACAGGAACAAAAGTAGATGATGGCCAAAAAAGGAAAATGCTTGAATGGGTCTCAAGTGGTCCAACAAGTGCCCTCTCAGACACTTCAAGTACCGCATCCAAAAAACACCAGTCCTCTGAGTTGTCATCCCAATCAAACTTGATTTCTCCCAGCTCTGAAGTCTCCATCAGCCCTGCACAGTATGGTGGAACTGAGATGGCTGAGTCTGCAGAGCTGTTCAGTCACACTATAGCCTGGGAATCAGAGGTCTGCTCCCAAGCTACAGTGACTACATATGTTCATACCTTATCTCCCCATATCGGTGGTTGCCATCATAGCACAGGGTCATGTGATGACGCCTGCTGCTATGATCTTTCACTTTCGTTTTCCCTCGGGCCGAGAGCAGAGGGAAAAACAAAGTGAGTGAATCTGCTGTTTACAGCTGTATTGCTGTGATCAGCAGATAGACAAAATCGATCGGATTGCTGATCGCTATAGCCCCCTAGGGGGACTAGTAAAATAAAAAAAAAAAGTAAAAAATAAAGTTTTAAAAAATAAAAAAAATAAAAAAAACCCTAAAAGTTCAAATCACCCCCCTTTCCCCCCATTGAAAATTAAAGGGTTAAAAAATAAATAAATATACACATATTCCGCGTTCAGAAATGCCCGATCTATCAAAATATAAAATCAATTAATCTGATTGGTAAACGGCGTAGTGGCAAAAAAAATTCAAACGCCAAAATTACGTTTTTTGGTCGCTGCAAGTTTTACGCAAAATGCAATAACAGGCGATCAAAATGTAGCATCTGCGCAAAAATGGTACCATTATAAACGTCAGCTCGAGACGCAAAAAATAAGCCATCACTGAGCTATAGATCCCAAAAAATAAGAATGCTACGTGTTTCGGAAAATGGCGCAAAATGTGCGCCACTTTTATTGGACAAACATGTGAATTTTTTTATCCCCTTAGATACAAGTAAACCTATACATGTTTGGTGTCTACAAACTCGCACCAACCTGAGGCATCACATATATACATCAGTTTTATCATATAGTGAACACGGTGAATAAAACATGCCAAAAACTATTGTGTGATCACACTTTTTTTGCAGTTTTTCCACACTTGGAATTTTTTTGCTGTTTTCCAGTACAATATATGGTAAAACCTATGATTTCATTTAAAAGCACAAGTCGTCCCGCAAAAAACAAGCCCTCATTTGGCAAGATTGACGGAATAATAAAAAAGTTACGGCTCTCGGAAGAAAAGGAGCAAAAAACAAAAACGCAAAAACGGAAAGTGCCCGGGGGCTGAAGGGGTTAACCGGGTCCATTTCGATAGCGGAGGGAGACAAGATGAAGCCCAAAAAGGAAATCCTTTGCACCCCAAAGAGGCACTTTGACCCCTTAACGTACAGTGCTTGATCCTTAAGTATCTGAAAAACAGCCTGTACTTGCCCAACATGAGAGTCCCAATCATCAGAAAAAACTCAAGATGTCATCCAAATACACAATCAAAAATTTACCAATAAAGTCCCGAAAAATATCATTCATGAAGGCCTGGAAGATGGAGGGTGCATTAGTGAGCCCAAAAGTCAATAACTAGGTACTCAAAATGCCCCTCAGAAGTATTAAAAGCAGTCTTCCATTCATCACCCTCCTTAATATGGATGAGATTATACGCAACCTTGAGATCTAGTTTCGTAAACCATTCGGCGCCCTTCACTCTAGAGAAAAGATCAGACATCAGAGGCAAAGGGTACTGATATTTGACCGTAATATTATTAAGAAGACGGTAATCAATACAAAGCCTCAACGACCCACCAATCTGAATGGCCAAGGTCATAGAGGCATCAAGACCAGAAGGGACGGGAAATACTACCATTACATCTTGCACAGTATGAGCAATACCCTTCCGAAAAAGAGCTGCAAGCGCATCATCATTCCATTTGGTAAGAACTGCCCACTTTCGAAATTTCTGACAAAACGTTTCTGCAGAATCCAAACCCTGAATTAAGGACAAGACCTTTTCTGATTGGTCCACAATATTGGGTCCGTCATATAATAAACCCAAGGCCTGAAAAAAGGAGTCCACATCACTGAGAATCGGATCATCAGACTAGAGTTGAGCGCGGTTCGTGGTTCGTGGTTCTCCAGTTCGCGGCTCGAGTGATTTTGGGGGCTGTACTAGATCTAAATAGAACTCGAGCTTTTTTGCAAAAGCTCGATAGTTCTAGATACGTTTGAGAACGGTTCTAGCAGCAAAAAAAACAGCTAATTCCTAGCTGGCTTTCCGCTGTAATAGTGTGAGTCACTCTGTGACTCACACTATTATGACATTTCAGTGTATAGTGTGCGGGAACAGCGCATTCAGATCACTGCTGTATGGATAATGGCGATCGCCATTTTTTTTTTTTCCCTTGTCTTCCTTCCCTAAGCGCGCGCGTGTAGTGGGGAGGGCCAGCATGTTAGCCAATCCCAGACACACACACAGCTAAGTGGACTTTTAGCCAGAGAAGCAACGGCACGTTTGATAGGATGTCCATGTCACATGTCCCTGCATTATAAGGCTATGTGCGCACAGTGCGTTTTTCGCAGCATTTTTGCGCGTTTTTCGGGTGCGTTTTTGGCCTCAAAACTGCAGGACTTTGCTTCCCCAGCAAAGTCTATGAGTTTTCATTTTTGCTGTCCGCACACATCTGTTTTTTTTACCTGCGTTTTTGAGATAAAAAAAAAAAATGGACATGTCAGTTCTTTCCTGCGTTTTTCTGCGTTTTCCCCCCATGCAATGCATTGGAAAAACGCAGAAAAATGCAGAGATCAAAAACGCAGCATAACGCAGCCAAAAACGCACCAAATCGCGGCAAAAACGCATGCGTTTATTGATGCGTTTTTTCGACGCAGGTGCGTTTTTGTGCGTTTTTAGCGGCCAAAAACGCACAAAAACGCAGCGTCAAAAAGACGCAGTGTGCGAACCTAGCCTACAACCGGACATTTTCCTCCAGCACGCCATTATCTGCCTTCTGCGTCCTTGGTGTCAGACATCACTGGCGCAGCTCCTATCGCCGATACAGCTGTATTACGCTCCATACACAGCGCTGGACAGCTTAGGGATAGCACTTTCTATCAGTCCTTTTAAGGGCTCGTAACGGCAGGGTCAGAGCCATAGGTGACAGGTCCTGAAAACAGAGTTTAACAGCTACACAAGATGACAGCGTCTGTGTAGCTAAGGTCAGGGATTTCCTCGCTGTATTTCCCCATTAGGAGGGATAGAAAGGCAGGCTTCCTTTCCTCTACCCAGAGACCCACAACCCTGGCACTGTACCCTCCTGCCCTTTGCACACTCAAACTCATTGTTACTAAGCCATTATACTAGCAAACACTGAGTGAACCTAGTGGCATCCTAAACGTGGCTATTGGACTTCTGCATAGTCCCACTAGTGCAAAGATATTTGCAGCACGTCTGCCTGCATTGCACACTCAAACTCATTGTTACTAAGCCATTATACTAGCAAACACTGAGTGAACCTAGTGGCATCCTAAACGTGGCTATTGGACTTCTGTATAGTCGCACTAGTGCAAAGATATTTGCAGCACGTCTGCCTGCATTGCACACTCAAACTCATTATAACTAAGCCATTATACTAGCAAACACTGAGTGAACCTAGTGGCATCCTAAACGTGGCTATTGGACTTTTGTATAGTCCCACTAGTGCAAAGATATTTGCAGCACGTCTGCCTGCATTGCACACTCCAACTCATTATAACTAAGCCATTATACTAGCAAACACTGAGTGAACCTAGTGGCATCCTAAACGTGGCTATTGGACTTCTGTAAATGCCCACTAGTGCATAGATATTTGCAGCACGTCTGCCTGCATTGCACACTCAAACTCATTGTTACTAAGCCATTATACTAGCAAACACTGAGTGAACCTAGTGGCATCCTAAACGTGGCTGTTGGACTTCTGTATAGTCCCACTAGTGCAAAGATATTTGCAGCACCTCTGCCTGCATTGCACAGTCAAACTCATTGTTACTAAGCCATTATACTAGCAAACACTGAGTGAACCTAGTGGCATCCTAAACATGGCTATTGGACTTCTGTATAGTCCCACTAGTGCAAAGATATTTGCAGCACGTCTGCCTGCATTACACACTCAAACTCATTATAACTAAGCCATTATACTAGCAAACACTGAGTGAACCTGGTGGCATCCTAAACATGGCTATTGGACTTCTGTATAGTCCCACTAGTGCACAGATATTTGCAGCATGTCTGCCTGCATTGCACACTCAAACTCATTATAACTAAGCCATTATACTAGCAAACACTGAGTGAACCTAGTGGCATCCTAAACATGGCTATTGGACTTCTGTATAGTCCCACTAGTGCAAAGATATTTGCAGCACGTCTGCCTGCATTACACACTCAAACTCATTATAACTAAGCCATTATACTAGCAAACACTGAGTGAACCTGGTGGCATCCTAAACATGGCTATTGGACTTCTGTATAGTCCCACTAGTGCACAGATATTTGCAGCACGTCTGCCTGCATTGCACACTCAAACTCATTATAACTAAGCCATTATACTAGCAAACACTGAGTGAACCTAGTGGCATCCTAAACGTGGCTATTGGACTTCTGTATAGTCCCACTAGTGCACGGATATTTGCAGCACGTCTGCCTGCATTGCACACTCAAACTCATTGTTACTAAGCCATTATACTAGCAAACACTGAGTGAACTTAGTGGCATCCTAAACGTGGCTATTGGACTTCTGTATAGTCCCACTAGTGCACAGATATTTGCAGCACGTCTGCCTGCATTGCACACTCAAACTCATTATAACTAAGCCATTATACTAGCAAACACTGAGTGAACCTAGTGGCATCCTAAACGTGGCTATTGGACTTCTGTATAGTCCCACTAGTGCAAAGATATTTGCAGCACGTCTGCCTGCATTGCACACTCAAACTCATTGTTACTAAGCCATTATACTAGCAAACACTGAGTGAACCTAGTGGCATCCTAAACGTGGCTATTGGACTTCTGTATAGTCCCACTAGTGCAAAGATATTTGCAGCACGTCTGCCTGCATTGCACACTAAAACTCATTATAACTAAGCCATTATACTAGCAAACACTGAGTGAACCTAGTGGCATCCTAAACGTGGCTATTGGACTTCTGTATAGTCCCACTAGTGCACAGATATTTGCAGCACGTCTGCCTGCATTGCACACTCAAACTCATTATAACTAAGCCATTATACTAGCAAACACTGAGTGAACCTAGTGGCATCCTAAACGTGGCTATTGGACTTCTGTATAGTCCCACTAGTGCACAGATATTTGCAGCACGTCTGCCTGCATTGCACACTCAAACTCATTGTTACTAAGCCATTATACTAGCAATTTATGCTGCCAGTTTAAGGGCCGTAGTTGCATTGTCAGGGATATTTATTCTTTATTATTCTGCTGTTAATAAAGCTAGACCACCGCTGCAATCTACACCACCTCTCAATTTTTACTACCACATTTTCAGTGCACAATCTTGTCGCAATTAACATGAGTGACAAAATGACAGATGCTGGTGGAAAGGGGAAGAGGCGTTGTGGAAAAGGAAAAAAGGGTTTGTCCGTGGGGAAGGTGGCAAAGCTCCATTATCATCTGCTGAAGATAGACCATCTACCAGCAAAAGTAAGATGTCTACTACTTACCGTGGACAATCCGATGTGCTCCCTTTTTTACGGACACGAACAACAGGAACAAAGGTAGATGATGGCCAAAAAAGGAAAATGCTTGCATGGATCTCAAGTGGTCCAACAAGTGCCCTCTCAGACACTTCAAGTACCGCATCCAAAAAACACCAGTCCTCTGAGTTGTCATCCCAATCAAACTTGCTTTCTCCCAGCTCTGAAGTCTCCATCAGCCCTGCACAGTATGGTGGAACTGAGATGGCTGAGTCTGCAGAGCTGTTCAGTCACACTATAGCCTGGGAATCAGAGGTCTGCTCCCAAGCTACAGTGAGTACAGACCAGGAAATGGTCTGCAGTGATGCCCAGAACCTTTGTGACTCTGATTCAGGCTGTGAGGACAAGGTTTCTGAGCATAATGTTGACTCTTTGTCACAAACTGTAACATCTGTGGTTATAGACAATGAGGAACATACTGATGACGATGAGACGCAGATACCAGATTGGGATGACAACTTAAATATTCGGTCAGGGCAAGAAGAGGCTCGGTCTGAGGGGGAGGGGAGTGCAAACACAACAATTGATGATGAAGTTCTAGATCCCAACTACTGTCAACCCCCAGTCAGGCACTTGAGGAGGTCAACAGAGGCGGTGGAGGAGGATGCAACCGACGACGAAGTTACCTTGCGCCTTCCTGGACAGAGTCGGAGCACTGGTAGCACGTCTACAATTGCATCATCAGCCACCACTCTGCCTCTGAGCACTAGTCGGGGGGGCTCAGCAGGTCGCATTACCTCTAAGCCTTGCCTAGCCTGGTCCTTTTTTGACATAGAAAAAGATCGCCCAAATTATGTGATGTGTAAAATTTGTCGTGATTCTGTTAGTAGAGGTCAAAACCTCAGCAGTTTGACAACTTCTTCCATGAATCGTCACATGAATAAATATCATAGGTCCCGGTGGGAAGCTCACCGTGCTGCAATGCGGCCTAGCGGAGCGAACCATCCACGGCCTGCCCCTTCCAGTGCATCCGCGCGCTCTTCATCTTCTAGGACTGTGGGGACAGCGGTCACACCTGGTTTACCACGCACAATTTCCACCACTGTAACCGCAACAGGCAGTTTGCTTGGTAGGTCGTCAGTTGGTTTGGAAGGGGAAACAAGTGAGTGTGTACAGCTCTCTCAGACATCGATAGCACCAACGTTGGATGAAGGCAACATCATGTCTCCGCCTGCACTTTCCTCACAAACCTGCATTTTTCCAGGGACACCCTACTCAACACCGTCTACACACAGCAGCCAGATCTCTGTCCCTCAGATGTGGTAAAAAAAAAGGCTATTTCCTGTGACCCATGTCAAAGCTAAGAGGTTGACTCTATCCCTCTGTAAGCTCTTGGCTACCGAAATGCTGCCTTTCCGCCTAGTGGACACACAGGATTTTAGAGACCTTATGTCTGTCGCTGTGCCCCAGTACCAGATGCCTAGTCGCCACTACTTCTCTAAGAAAGGTGTGCCCGCGCTACACCAGCATGTCGCACACAACATCACCGCTTCCTTGAGAAACTCTGTGTGTGAACGGGTGCATTTCACCACCGATACTTGGACCAGTAAGCATGGACAGGGACGTTACATGTCGCTGACTGGCCACTGGGTAACTATGGTGATAGATGGTGAAGGGTCTGCTGCACAAGTCTTGCCATCCCCACGACTTGTGTGTCAATCCTCTGTCTGTCCAAGTTCCGCCACTGCTTCTGCCTCCTCCACCTCATCTGGGTCCTCCACCTCCGCCCCAAGCCTGCCTGGTCAGGCCACCAGCGTTCGCACTGCGCAGAAGGAATCACGCACCCCTCATTACTATGCTGGCAGCAGAGCGCAACGTCATCAGGCGGTCTTTAGCTTGACATGTCTTGGGAATAAGAGTCACACAGCTGAGGAGTTGTGGTCAGCTCTGCAGTCCGAGTTTAATAAATGGTTGTCTCCACTCAACCTGCAGCCTGGTAAGGCCGTGTGCGACAATGCTGCAAACCTGGGTGCGGCCCTTCGCCTGGGCAAGGTGACACACGTACCTTGTATGGCTCACGTGTTGAACCTTGTTGTCCAGCAATTTTTAACACACTATCCCAGCCTAGATGGCCTTCTGACCAGGGCACGAAAACTGTCTGCTCACTTCCGCCGTTCAAGCGCCACAGCTGAGCGACTTGCATCGCTCCAGAAGTCTTTCGGCCTGCCGGTTCATCGCCTGAAATGCGATGTGCCGACACGCTGGAATTCGACTCTCCACATGTTACAGCGACTGTGGCAGCACCGCCGAGCCCTGGTGCAATACGTCATGACGTATAGCCTGGGCCAACGAGATGCAGAGGTGGGGCAGATCACCCTGATGGAGTGGTCTCAGATCAAGGACCTATGCACCCTTCTGCACAGTTTCGACATGGCGACGAATATGTTTAGCGCTGACAATGCCATTATCAGCATGACAATTCCAGTCATTTACATGCTGGAGCACACGCTAAACACTATTCGGAGTCAGGGGGTGGGACAACAGGAAGGGGATGAACTACAGGAGGATTCATATGCGCAAGGGACAACAACATCACCAAGGTCCAGACGTTCATCATCACCAATGCAACAGGCATGAGACCATGGGGGACAGAGATCAACAAGGGCGCACAGTAGCAGGCGAAATGTTGAGGAAGGTGCAGGAGAACATGAAGAAATGGAGGACAAACTGTCCATGGACATGGAAGACTCAGCGGATGAGGGAGACCTTGGTCAAATTTCAGTTGAAAGAGGTTGGGGGGAGATGTCAGAGGAAGAAAGAACGGGTAGCACCTCTATGCCACAAACACAGCGTGGACTTGGTCCGCATGGCTGCGCAAGACACATGAGTGCCTTCTTGTTGCACTACCTCTAACATGACCCTCGTATTGTCAAAATTAGAAGTGATGATGACTACTGGATTGCCACACTATTAGATCCCCGGTACAAGTCCAAATTTTGTGACATAATTCCAGCCATAGAAAGGGACGCACGTATGCAGGAGTATCAGCAGAAGCTGTTACTCGATCTTAGCTCGGCTTTTCCACCAAACAATCGTGCAGGTGCAGGGAGTGAATCTCCCAGTTGTAACTTGACGAACATGGGACGGTCTCGTCATCTTCAACAGTCTACCCATACCAGTAGGACTGTATCTGGTGCTGGTAACAGCAATTTTATGGAATTTTTCATAATTTTTTTAGACCCTCCTTTGCAAGGCCACCAGAGACAACAAGTCTGACACATAGTCAACGGCTGGAGAGGATGATACAGGAGAATCTCCAAATGAACATCGATGCCATGACTTTGCAAATGGAGCCTTGCTCATTTTCGGCTTCAAATCTAGAAAAATGACCAGAGCTCTCCAGTTACGCCTTGGAGATTTTGTCGTGTCCAGAGGCCAGCGTTGTCTCTGAACGTGTCTTCAGTGCTGCTGGGTGTGTGCTGACAGATAGGCGCACGCGTCTGTGCAGTGACAATGTGGACAGACTAACGTTCATCAAAATGAACAAGTCATGGATCCACCAGGAATTTACTACCCCTGTGTCATCCTGGGGAGAGTAAATGCTTGTGGATTTGGAATGTGCTTGATGCAAATTTAGCTGTGAAGTGTACAATTAGGGCACAAGTGCTGCCACTGAATGGGTGGGTGTGTGTGGGGCCCAATTTTTGGAAAAAAGGGAGACTCCGCTTGGAGTAACCCTTGCTTACATTGTTTTTAAAAGAAGCCAAGATGAACAGAGCTGGGATCAGGAAAGACTTTGCTACCTACCCCGGTGTCATCCTGGGGACGGTTAAGAATAGCGTATTTTTGAATGTGCTTGATGCAAATCTAGCTCTGAAGTGTACAACTGGGGCACAACTGCTGCCACTGAAGGGGTGGGTGTGTGTGGGGCATAATTTTTGGAAAAAAGGGAGACTCCGCTTGGAGTAACCCTTGCTTACATTGTTTTTAAAAGAAGCCAAGATGAACAAGTCATGGTTCAGCAAAGACTTTGCTACCTACCCTGGTGTCATCCTGGGGACGGTTAAGAATAGCGTATTTTTTAATGTGCTTGATGCAAATCTAGCTGTGAAGTGTACAACTGGGGCACAACTGCTGCCACTGAAGGGGTGGGTGTGTGTGGGGCCCAATTTTTGGAAAAAGGGACACTCCGCTTGGAGTAACCCTTGCTTACATTGTTTTTAAAAGAAGCCAAGATGAACAGAGCTGGTATCAGGAAAGACTTTGCTACCTACCCCGGTGTCATCCTGGGGACGGTTAAGTATGGCGTATTTTTGAATGTGCTTGATGCAAATCTAGCTGTGAAGTGTACAACTAGGGCACAAGTGCTGCCACTGAATGGGTGGGTGTGTGTGGGGCCCAATTTTTGGAAAAAAGGGAGACTCCGCTTGGAGTAACCCTTGCTTACATTGTTTTTAAAAGAAGCCAAGATGAACAAGTCATGGTTCAGCAAAGACTTTGCTACCTACCCCGGTGTCATCCTGGGGACGGTTAAGAATAGCGTATTTTTTAATGTGCTTGATGCAAATCTAGCTGTGAAGTGTACAACTGGGGCACAACTGCTGCCACTGAAGGGGTGGGTGTGTGTGGGGCCCAATTTTTGGAAAAAGGGACACTCCGCTTGGAGTAACCCTTGCTTACATTGTTTTTAAAAGAAGCCAAGATGAACAGAGCTGGTATCAGGAAAGACTTTGCTACCTACCCCGGTGTCATCCTGGGGACGGTTAAGTATGGCGTATTTTTGAATGTGCTTGATGCAAATCTAGCTGTGAAGTGTACAACTAGGGCACAAGTGCTGCCACTGAATGGGTGGGTGTGTGTGGGGCCCAATTTTTGGAAAAAAGGGAGACTCTGCTTGGAGTAACCCTTGCTTACATTGTTTTTAAAAGAAGCCAAGATGAACAAGTCATGGTTCAGCAAAGACTTTGCTACCTACCCCGGTGTTATCCTGGGGACGGTTAAGAATAGCGTATTTTTTAATGTGCTTGATGCAAATCTAGCTGTGAAGTGTACAACTGGGGCACAACTGCTGCCACTGAAGGGGTGGGTGTGTGTGGGGCCCAATTTTTGGAAAAAGGGACACTCCGCTTGGAGTAACCCTTGCTTACATTGTTTTTAAAAGAAGCCAAGATGAACAGAGCTGGTATCAGGAAAGACTTTGCTACCTACCCCGGTGTCATCCTGGGGACGGTTAAGTATGGCGTATTTTTGAATGTGCTTGATGCAAATCTAGCTGTGAAGTGTACAACTGGGGCACAACTGCTGCCACTGAAGGGGTGGGTGTGTGTGGGGCCCAATTTTTGGAAAAAGGGACACTCCGCTTGGAGTAACCCTTGCTTACATTGTTTTTAAAAGAAGCCAAGATGAACAGAGCTGGGATCAGGAAAGACTTTGCTACCTACCCCGGTGTCATCCTGGGGACGGTTAAGTATGGCGTATTTTTGAATGTGCTTGATGCAAATCTAGCTGTGAAGTGTACAACTGGGGCACAAGTGCTGTGTTACGGTTGCTGCGAGCACTGGAGACTATGTCCAGATTTTTTGCTACTGCACATGTGCAATCGCTGGAGACTAAGTCCAGATTTCTTGCTACTGCACATGTGCGAGCGCTGGAGACTAAGTCCAGATTTCTAGCTACTGCACATGTGCGAGCGCCGGAGACTAAGTCCCATCTTGGAGCCATTGCACATGTGCGGGTGACATCATTGCTGACACGAGGTCACATGTCTCTGACACCTTCTATGCCGATTGGTCGCTGGTCATGTGCTTGTGATGCCTTGCTCGGTGATAGGCCAGCATGACGTCACTCCTGTCGTTCTGGCAGCGGATTGGCTCTGGTGTCCTCCATCTTGGATGAGGCACAGAGTCTATATAAGACCCTGACACACGCCGCATGGCGCTCAGTCCTCTTGGTTCATGCATAAGAGTAGACGCTCTGTGCGCGTTCCTCTAGGCATTCCTCTGTCTATGCTAGGTGAGCGCTACCGGCAGGGTAGCGTTCTTATACCTTACAGCTTCGGCTGCTGTCCGTATCCTTACCTCTTAGGGGAGCGGACATAGGCAGGTGCCTGAGGCACATGGCCTGGCTGGGCCTTGTGGTTCGACTCGTAGGTGGACGTTGCCGCTAGGGTAACGTTCCTTATACTGCGTCTGGCAGTTGTTCGTATCCTCGCACACTAGGGGAGCGAACAGAGGTAGGAGCTTTGTGCGGCTTACGCTGCTGTTCGTCTCTTTTGCACCACTAGAAGAGCGGACCTAGGCAGGTGCCATATCTAGTGGTTCGTGACCTCGCACACTAGTGGAGCGAACGCAGGTAGGAGCTTTGTGCGGCTTACGCTGCTGTTCGTCTCTTTTGCACCACTAGAAGAGCGGACCTAGGTAGGTGCCATTTCGCACACATTGCCTTTGTCTCTGTGATTATTAACAGAGATCATTCCACACACCCTCCAAGTAAGGGAGGAATTGCTTTACTTACTTATTATATCCTTCTGTGAGTTAACAGAGGTATTGCACTCTGCCATAGTCTGAAGCAGAGTCTTTGCACGGTGGACCCTGATACTCCTTTAAGTTATTATCAGACAGCCCCCGTAACATGCTGCCACTGAAGGGGTGTCTGTGTGGGCCAATTTTTGGAAAAAAGGGAGACTCCGCTTTGAGTCACCTTGCGGTGTTTTACATGATTTTAGAAGGGCATGCCATGCCTATATCTGTGTCTCGTCCTCTTTTTTCTCGTAACGCTGTTTTGTTTTCACATGAGAATTTGTCCTTGTCACTTTCCCATGTGTTTGTGTTGTGTTGTGAGTTGTTTATCACCTTTTGGACACCTTTGAGTGTGTTTTCTAGGTGTTTCTATGTGTTTGTGATTGCCTGCCATTGTTTCCTATGCAGTTCGAGTTTGGTTCGTCGAACGTTCGATGAACCGAACTCGAACGGGACCTCCGTTCGGCGAACCGACCTCGAGCCGAACCGCGACCGGTTCGCTCATCTCGACATCAGACGCTAAAGAGAAGGCCCAGTCCTGAGGGTCACCACGCAGTAAGGAGATGACAATCTTAACCTGCTGTACGGGATTCCCTGAGGACTTAGGGCGCAGGTCAAGAAATAATTTACAATTATTTTTGAAGCTCAAAAATCTCGACCTATCTCCCGAAAAAAATTCAGGAACGGGAATCTTATGCTCTGCAAGGGGAGTCTGTGCAACATAAGACTCTATACGACGAACCTTAGCATCAAGATGAGCCACACACTCACCCAAGTCATCCATGCTAGAAAAAAGAATCTTCCACGTAACCCAAAGAAGAAGAGGAAAAACACCAAAAAAAAATTTCAGCAGACCTTTTTTTTCTTTTTTTTTGTCTTTCTTAAGAGTACCCTTTAAATTTGTTGGCTGGATGTACTGTTATGATCCAGAACCATGGAAGTCCACCATAACTCATTGGTAAAAGGTGACAAGAGCATTGGCAACTAATCTGGCCGCCATCCCCTTACTAACCATCAGCACTAGAAGTAGCCGAGGGGTGAACTAACTTCCTGTGCACCGCGAACCCAGCCAGAGAACTAGCTATCCTAAAGGAAGGAAAGGTGAATAACTCTCTGCCTCAAAAAATAGACAAAGAATAGCAAGCCCCCCACATTCAAAGACTGCGGTGATATAGGAAAACACAATACACAGATAGATGATAGGATTAGCAAAAGGTGAGGCCCCCACTGACTAAAATAGGAAAGGACAGGAAAGGGGCTGATGGTGGCCAGAGAAAAACCCTGCAAAATTCCAAATTCCTGATAGTACAAAAAGGCCCTCAGATTGCACGATCTGCACTCCGTCCTATACCAGGCGCTCTTGTCATACCAATGAACAGAAAACAAGAATCATTATATATTCCAAAAGCCACAAACACATGGACATATAGGAGCTATACTCCAAACAAAACTGCAGGGAGTTTCCCAGCTAAGCAACTGAGAGGGAAAATCCCTGCATGCAAATAAATCGAAAACAACCACAGCAAATGACAAACTCAGATAAGAGTAAAAGAACCAAACAACAAATAAAGAGCAAAACACTTATCTGGGGTAGATGTGGTGTGGAGAAGAATGAAGCAGGCTGGTGAACAAAGAGCAACTGACATACGGCATAGCCTCCTATCAGACCAGGATTTAAATAAGCAGAGAGTTAGCAATGGAAACGCCCATTGCTCAACACACCTGGTCTTTGTCCAAACCATTTCTGGCCACAAGAGGGAGCTTCCCAGCAGCCAAAGCATAACTGACATTCACAACACTCATGTGGCTACTCTTATTTTGATACATAGCCAAGACAAGCGCATGGCTGGGGGCTGCAGACTGTAGCTGTATGATTTATCTGTGCTGAGTGTCATAATATGGGGGGACCCTAAGACAATTTTTTAATTTATTTATTTATTTTTACACCAATAGAGATGCACACACAGCACCTCTGATAGAAAGCAGTCAGACACGCTGTCTCAGATTGGGGGAATGTCAGATTGCAACCAATCAGAGACACGGGGATTGCAGGTGGGCAGGGAAGCCGTGAATATGTATGAGGTTAATGAGTGGCCCCAGAAGTAGCAAGAGTGGCCTGGAAGCAGTGTACAGCCACGCGAGAGACTCAGTAGGTATAACGCGCCTGATTTCCTTTTTTTATTTTTTTTATTTTTATTTTTTTTTTCAATTTCCTGAGTTGCCGGATTGGGATCGTTACCCAGAGTTCCGTGAGAACCTCGGGCCCAGGGTCGGTACATGGGCACTTTTGAACTCTTACAGTCTGGGACCGCCCATCACTAATCTTGACCTGTATCAGAAGATTACCCTATTCAAGATAGACATTCAGTACCTCCGTTCTGGAACATATGGTAATGGGTGAAAGTTCATTATAGGGTGGAAGAAGACTCTGACCAGAGCAAGATCGCCTGGTGACAAAGTTAATTTATCTAGGGAAGTGTACGGGTGATTGCTTGTTCCAGAGAAGCTTCAAAGAATACCTGGAGACAGACAGGCACTCGTGTAAAAATTATAAACATTGTGCTGTGCATAGCTCCCACAATTATGGCAGGCATATTTTTGGAATCGGAATAGCGAGATGCATGTAAAACACCTTTTGCTTTAATTGTGGGATGGGTGTATCAGCCCATAGTTAATACTTAGTAGCTGGAAGACAATAGACGCATCATGTTTCCTAGCAATGCATAGATCAAATCATAATAGGAAACATGATAGTAATATCCTCTGCGTGGGGCACTCAGAGGTGGAGATATGAAGAAAGCTGCCATTTCATAATTCTTTGTAACCTGAAGTCACATCTAGCCCTTTCATAAGTCGTCAGGGGGAAGGTCTGTGGGTTAATAAAAACTAAAGCGGATATTTTAGAAGTGTTCTTCTCAGGAGAGGTCATGTCCAGTAAACGTGCTGAAAGTACCAAAGAAACCATTGGCTCTACAGCGCCTCCCCTCTGCCAAGCTACCATCAAGGTCTAGCATCTAAGGGAACTGGTAACTGAACCATATGTATATCTGCTTGCACCTATATCTTACTTGCATCTGCATTTCTGACTGTAATCTCTGTAAATTTCTCATGTACATATTGATTTATCTAGGGTGCTCTTAAGGCGATTAAATATAAAATTTAATCTTGGGTTGCTCTGTTATCTCGATCCACAAAATCCCCACATCCATGATCTCGGTTCAATATTTCATGCTACCTGGGCTGGTTTCTGGCCCAATAGAATCCTGTTTAATGGACAAGGCTTATATCTAACGAGAAAAAAACCCAAAGATGAAAATAATACGAACAAATATTCTGCTGTAACCAAAATAAAAGCATAATGCATATAAATAAATATAGGGCACTTAGTAAACACTGTTTGTGAGCAAAATACGGTAAAGCCATCCCACCGTGATAAAGTGTACCCAATTGGGACAGTACCTACACTCTCTAATATTAAAACCTCACCATGTGTCAAGAGACATCGATCTGATTAAGGGCAGAGAGTGGCTCGGTCCCAACTGGACACACAGCCATGGTAAGCACTAGATGAAATGACCAGCTCACTAAGAAGGGGGCCACACACTATTTGTACCAAGTACAAGAGACTACAACAAAAACAATAAAAGTGAGCCGGAGTATGAGTTGGTGTACATGCAGCTTGTTAGCTCATGTTCACACTGGCCATAAGACATAAAAAACCAAAGATGAAAATAATACAAACAAATATTCTGCTGTAACTAAAATAAAAGCATAATGCATATACATAAACATAATGTTCTTGGTAAACACTGTTTTCAATCAAAAAAGCGTAAAGCCATCCCACTGCGATAAGGTGTACCCAACTGGGACAGTACCTACACTCTCTAATATTAAAACCTCACCTTGTGGTAAGAGACATCAGTCTGAATAAGGTTAGAGAGTGGCTGGGTCCCAACAGGACACACAGCCTTGGGAAGCACTAAATGAAATGACCAGATCACTAAGAAGGGGGCCACACCCTATTTGTAATATTAGAGAGTGTAGGTACTGTCCTGATTTGGAACACCTTGTCGTGGTGGGATGACTTTACGCTTTTTTGATCAAAAACAGTGTTTACTAAGTACCCTATGTTTATAAGCATTATGCTTTTATTTTAGTTACAGCAGGGTATTTGTTCATATTATTTTCATCTTTGTTTTTTTATGTCTTGTGGCCAGTGTGAACATGAGCTTACACGTTACATGTACACCAACTCATAGTGTTGATCACTTTTTTTGATTTTTATTTCTAACAAGAAAAAGGTAGCAGTACTATATGGCTGGCAGGGCTCTGTTTCACCGGGGTTAGTGAAAAAGGGTCTGTTTGCTTGTCAGGGTTGTGAGCTAGTGTGGTGCTACGCCGGAGGATGCATGGTTTACCCTCTCTATGCTGCCCTGTGTCCGTGTGGGTAGGGGGTGTTAGCGTCTGACTGCGCCAAGCTTACCTTAGGTACCCCTAGGGGTGGGGAACATCATGAGTTGGCGGAAGTGACGTGTGGCTCCTATGTACTAGAGACGTAAGGGTGGGACTGCGAGGTGTGGTTTCATCACACCCTGCTCCTGATTAATCCTGATCTGATTCCCCCTGCCCCAGTGAGTGTGATGATACCCATAAATAAAGACAGACAAGGGAAAAACAAAACTCTGTCACACAGCGTGCATACACAAAGGTAAAGACAATAACAGATTAATGAGGGAAAAAAGAGCAGGACGATGCTCAATTCTGCCTGTGTTGATCACACCAGAGAAATCATAGGGCAGAGTGTCAGAATCTGTAATCTGAACAGCACCAAATGCCACCATGACAGTCAGGGAACTCTGTGTTAGAGTATCTCTCACTCTAAAAGGAGCTTCTGGACCCTCAGGACCCTAACCAGGCACTCAGCATGGATATCTGAGCGCCAACAACACCACTCCAAAAGTAACGAAAAAAATAGACCAATTAAAAAATAATGACCATCGAGCTTGTCTCAGTGTTAGATACCTAGCCGACTCAAGGTAAAGAAGGCATTTATGGTCGATAATAACTTACATAGGATGTCTAGCGCCCTCCAGTAAGTATCGACATTCCTCAAATGCTAACTTGCTAACCAGTAATTCCCTATTACTAATATCATACCTGCGTTTGGCCGAAGATTATTTCCTAGAAAAGAAAGCCCATGTACATAGCATAACAAGAGATGGACCTCAAGACAAAACAGCTCCCACCCCAACTCCTGACGCACTAACCTCCGCCATAAAATATACATTAGGCTATATCAATACGGGTGCCGATGAGAAGCACTTCTTAAGACAGTTGAAAGCATACAAAGCACCATGAGTCAATTTAGAGAAGTCCATAATCTTCTTAGTCATGTCAGTAAGTGGTCCTGCTATAGGAGAGAAATTTTTAATAAACTTTCAGTAATAATTCGTAAAAGCTAAAAAAATGTTGCAAAGCTTTGAGGTTCTCAGGACAGCCCCATTTCAAAATAGCTTGTAATTTAGTGGGATCTATTCGAAAACTGAAATATTCTACTATTTATTATCCATAATGCAGAATAGTAGATTTACAAAATACTAACAAATTAGTAAAAATTTTAATTTAGATTTTTAGGAGCAAAACAGAAACAAAGCAGTGACATGACAAGAATCTGCATATGCTAAATAGTTTCAAGTCAAATATATGTATGAGATAGCCAAGAAGATTGTCTATAAAACTAAGGTAGTTTCACACTCACAGCTGTAGTGGATGGTGAGATATGGAGCCTGAAAAGGAAAAGTTAAAAATGTTGTTACCCTTTTGCTTGTAAGTGTATGGTTTTCTGTAAAGGCATTTAAGTGGACAGGATTTTAACTATGTATTCATGTATATAGTCATTACTTAACCCATAATCCCGTTAAGGCAGTAGAGTCTTCCGACTTGTTAGGCCACATCAGAATTGTTAGCCAGCTGCCACAGATTTCATGCATCAAGTTTACCCATTATAGAGACTATCTTCTTGCAGTGAAATGTTCTTGTGTAGGGACATCATTGCTGTAGGAGAAAGAAGGGACCATCAGGGGATCATTAAATGTCGGAATGGGAGTAGTGAGATATCGTCATTTTTTTGTAACCCATTTTGTAATTTTCAGAAAAAAAATTACTCACTAGACAACACCTTTAATAATTAAAGACTAGATTCTTCTAAACATTTTGACTTCTATAGACAGAGTTGCGGAGATATTCTCTACTTCGGTATAAGGTCTCAATATTAACCTGCAAGAATTACAACAGAATGTGTGAAGGAGAGATTCTGTTTCAGTTCATCTCTATTCACGGCATACCTTGACAAGTGAGACTGGATATAAAGCATTCCTCTTAATGATCCTGCTTCTGAGCTAGAAGAACTCAATGAAAATCCACAATAAAAATTGACAGTTCTTAGTGCACAGCACTAGAAAGACATTACATTCCCCATCCAACTATAAATAAAACACTAAATTAAATAAATCCTGCACAATTATGGATTACAACATGTTTAGTTTCAACGATCTGGCGCATCAGAGCTTCAGGTTAGGGAATTGTAAACCACTGCTGCAGCAGCAAGTGATAAAAGTTAAAGTGACAGTTTGGATGTAGATATTCCTCCACATATTCCAATCAATTTAAAGCCATCTGTTTTACAATATAAGGAAGATCTACAAAAATACAAAGTAGAATTAAAGAGAGAGAACTACACATACTGTACATATTTGTAACACAAATAGGAATGTGTTAATATAAATCATTGCTCTATTAAATATCTTCAATTTACATTTAATCATTTGGGTATCAAAAGTCTTAAATTCTTGTTGCTGTTTTATCTTTCTTAATATAGGGATGATAAAGTCTCCCTATAAAGTCTTACTCACTTTGACCATTTATTTGTACCTAAAAACTGCCAAATGTCAAAAATAAAGCAGGTGAATTTTAAGGTATACACATCTGGCCTCTAGGTGGAAATCAATAGTAAATTTATTTAAATTGATTTGCAACAAAAAGGGTAACTTACACCAATATCCTGGCACAATATGGATAGTAAATATACACCTCTGTTAACAATCTTGAGGACCAAAACTCTTAAAATTTGTATTTATTCTCACCAAATCCATACAAACTCTACAAATTCTTCAAACCAGAGTTCAAATGCTTATTAAAATAAAATAAAATTAATATCGGGTCAAAATGTTTCAGTAAATATCCTCAATCTGCAATTCTGACCCAGTGGAATTTTGTAAAATATATATGATTTTGTCTTCAAAAGTCATGAAAAGGTATACTGACAGTGAATGACTAAAGAAAAAATTCATATTGCTCACAATAATTATTAGGCATTTGTATAAATTTACACTGCTGATAAAGGGATTTGGAAATATGGAAGACTCCCCCTCAAAATGGGATTCAGATAAATCGCCAAAAGGACCATAGAATACAATGCCAGAAATGGAGTTAAAATGAATTCAATTTGTGTAGGGTTTTTCCTAGAACATTTGTTTAGATGGATACAGAAATAGGGTTTGTCTGTGCCCATCTAAAGAAATGGGCACATTCAGACAAAAGAAAACACAAATGGAATTTGTTTCATTGCAATGTATAGTCCTGTCTCGATTTTATCTGAATCTCTTTTTTAGGGCAATTCAGATGGAACCCTTGGATGCACTGCAGAAACAAAGCGTGAACAGAGCCTAGTAAAACATAAAAAAATGAAATTTTAATATCATAGAGATTGAAAGTGTAATAATGATATAATACACCATGATGAATAATATCCTTTGGCCTTTCAACCATGTACTAGTAATATACTGCCTATGTTTATGTACCTACGAGCATTCCTTTAATTATAAAGTTTTTTTTAGGCTATGTTCACGCTTCCATCGAGACACTCCATTTTTCTGTTCTATTTTGAAGAACAAACAGAATTAAGGTCCAAAATGAATCTGTTGCATAAGTGATGCAAATGCAAGCAGAGGAACCCCATTGATTATTATGAAGAAAGTATTGAATCCCTGCTAAGTGCAGATAAGCAAACCTTTGGAAGTTTGGTTCGCCAGGTACATTCGAACCTTAACCCCTTCAGCCCCCGAGTGTTTTGCGTTTTTCCGTTTTGTTTCTTTTTCCTCTCTTTCTTCCGAGAGCCGTAACGATTTTATTTCAACGTCAATCTTCCTATATATGGGCTCGTTTTTTGCGGGACGAGTTGTAGTTTTAAATTAAACCATAAGTTTTACCATATATTGCATTGTAAAACGGCAAAAAAATTACTAGTGTGGAAAAACTGCAAAAAAAGTGTGATCGCACAATAGTTTTTGGGATATGTTATTCACCATGTTCACTATATGGTAAAACTGCTGTGTCGCTGTGATGCCTGAGGTCGTTCTGAGTTTATAGACACCAACCATGAATAGGTTTATCTAAGGGGTTAAAAAAATTCCCAAATTTGTCCAAAAAAAGGGGCGCACGTTTTGCGCTATTTTCCGAAACCCATAGCATTTGTATTTTTCTGGAACTATGGCTCAATGACAACTTCTTTTTTGCATCTTGAGCTGACATTTTTAACCGTAACATTTTTGCGCAGATGCTACATTTTGATCGCCTGTTATTGCATTTTGAACAAAATTGGCAGTGACCAAAAAACGTAATTTTGGCATTTGGAATTTTTTTAGCCGCTACGCCATTTACCGATCAGATTAATTAATTTTATATTTTGATAGATCGGGCATTTCTGAACGCGGCGATATCAAATATATGTATATTTTTTATTTTTTTAACCCTCTAATTTTCAATAGGGCAAAAGGAGGGTGATTTGAACTTTTAGATTTTTTTTTTTTTTTTTTAATTTTTAAAACTTTTTTTAACTTTTTTTTTATTTTACTAGGTCCCTTAGGGGACTATATGGATCAGCAATCTGATCGCTCTGCCATATCTCCAGATCACAGCTACACAGCTGAGATCTGCAGATATGCTGCTTTACTTTCAATGTCGGCACTATTCCGGCATTGAGAGTAAGTGTCTCATGTTAGCTACAGGATATCATCACATGACCCTGTGCTATCATGGCAACCACAGGAAGTCACGTAATCACGTCACATGACTTCCGATGGGGGCGAGGTAAGTCATAATAATGGCTGTGCGCATATACATCTCGTTGCCAGATTTTGGCAGCGAGATGTAAGGGGTTAATAGTCGTGGGTGGAAGCGATTCCACTCGCGACTAGAAGGCACACATGTCAGCTATTGAAGTCAGCTAATATGTGTGCAGATCGTGGGCAGGCTGCGGGGATTAACCTCACATGATCCATAACGTACCCAGTACGTCATAGGTTGCTAAGGGGTTAAAAAAGTTTAGTTTTTGACCTGACTTGATCCGAACCTCAAAGGAAGTCAGTAATTGGGCATTTTTTTGGTCTACTCACATGGTGACAGCCTTAAACAGAACACTTCCGGGGGAGGATAAGCAGAGTTTTTCAATATTTTTTTGCTTGTTTGTTTGTTCACACGACATCTGATCACGCTGCTTCTACCCTCAGTGTGAGCCAATTAAACCTTGCACGTGGCTTGCGCAGGACTGAGCATCACTCATATCCAAGCACAGCACTGCTCGCTTGAGTGGTTTGCACTCGTAACTCATTCAAACTTTAAAGTTAGTTTTTTGGAAGTTGGTTGCCAAACCCCAACACACATCGAATTTTAGGCTAGCTCATCTCTACTAAGTTATTTTTTAGAATAGAGAAAATGCATCCTGTAAGATTTTTTTTGTGTTTCAAAATAATACAACCGTGGTGGACCCGGAATAATCACTGTGGTCCCTCCACTTCCATTTGCATCAGTTTAAGCAACATAATTTGATACATTAATTCAGTTTGTCTGTTCCATTTTGAGAAATGTTTAAACAGAAATGTAAAAGTAGCCCAAGGTAGTTGTAACAATAGAAAATAGAGGCAGGTCCATTATGCCAAACCTATACCAAGTTGTACCAGAGGAAGACAAAAACTTATGAGGTGGATGCTAATTGCTGTATCTCAGTATTCCTCCTTGACTCCAAACATCGCAATCAGAACAAATCTTTGGATCAATGACCCTTTGAGAAATCAGCACCCTTAACTTGTAATAATATGTATTTCAAGAAAGAAACTTGTTTAATGAATAATCATTATTTGTAATTCAACAATGGAAAATTACTGCAATTGAAACCTGTACATAAAGAAACCCTAGAAAGGTGGTAATGGTAGCAATAATTTCTTAAAAAACATAATGAGTTCAATAAATTAGCCCATCAGCAATTATCTATGTAACCTATTTTAGAAAATGACAACTTTGAGTAATAAACTGAAATTCAGTTCACAAGCAACAATCCCTGGACAGGACCTGTCACAAGAATATGGATTTACATAATGATGAATTGAACTTCGAAGTTTTTCTTTACTGGCTCCCAATGTCCAGCAGTGATTAACGATGCCCTCATTTATTCATTACAATTCTTAAGAGAATGGAGGTCTTTGTGGTTTTTATAACCATCCCTATATTAAAATACTTATACTTTAATAAGTTTGTACAGGATTATCAAAAAGCAAGTAGCTTGTCAAATGCTGAAACATAATTATAATGGCATGTGCCTACAGTGGGCTCCTGAGTAACTCAATGCCCAAATTATTAAAGTTCATTATCAGCAACAGACTGCAATGCATCTTATTCCCAGTATGACAAGTACTATTCCATGGAGTTACAAATAACCTACTGCTGTTTATGAGTGTCAGCAAAAGTAATCTAATGCTTGGTATCATAGTCTGCTTCAGTGCTGCCTCTCACTCATAGACAAAAGGAAATATTTGCAAAATAAAAAGCTTGCAGATATACAGTCATGGCCAAAGTGATGGTAGCCTTGAAAATGTTCCAGAAAATTATTGCAATTACACATTTTGTATACACGTTTATTTGTGTGTATTGGAAGAACACAAATAAAATAGAGAAAAAAGGCAAATTGGACATAATTTTCCCACAAAACCCCCAAATTCGGGCTAGACAAAATTGTTGGCACCTTTCCAAAATCATAGGGTAAACTACTTTGTTTCAAGCATGTGATGCTTGTTCAAACCCACCTATGACAACTAAAAGGTTTGAGCAATATAAAAATCACTCCTGAAACCAGATAAAAAGAGAAGAAGTTGACTCATTCTTTGCATTGTGTGTCTGTGTGTGCCACACTAAGCATGGAGAATAGAAACAGAAAATAAGAACTACCTGAGGACTTGAGACCCAAAGTGGTTGAAAAATATCAACAATCTAAAGGTTACAAATAGTGATGAGCGAGTACTAAAAAGCTCGGGTGCTCGAAGCTCGGGCCGAGCCTCCCAAGATACTCGTGTACTCGGGCCGAGCAACGAGCCCAATGTTATCCTATGGGAGACCCGAGTATTTTTGTGAAATGACCCCCCGGCAGCATGGAGAAACCCTAAAAATGTCACAAAAGTCTCAGAAGAGTGCTCAAATGACATGGCAACAGCATGGGGAAGACCCCTTGAAGCATTTATCACTCAAAAGTCACAGCTGTGAACAATTTTGTCCGCGTTTCACGCCATTTTTACGGACTCACCAGAAAACCTTCCAAAATGACCCCAAAATGATTTTTCATGGCAGAAATGTTAAGGGCACATACCAAATAGTGAGATAGAGCTGGTGTATGTTACTTTTTGAGATTAATACATGAAAGATTTTACGTGAAAACATTGTGTGGCACTCCGATGTCCCTGAGAAGAGACGTACATGAAGGCCTCTTGAGTCTAATGTGCCCATTTTGAGGAAGTGAGTCTTTGTAGTATTTTCCTTTGCCAGGGCAGTCCAAAATTGTGAGGTTCACCAATGCCCCTGCATACAGACGTGCATGAGGGCCTGTAAACCTGAAGTGCCCATTGTAAGGAAGTGGGTCTATTTCAGTATAGCCCTTTGCCAGGGCAGCCAAAAATTGGGAGGCTCCACATTGTCCCTGGATAGAGACGTGCATGATGGCCTGTAAACCTGAAGTGCCCATTGTAAGGAAGTGGGTCTATTTTAGTATAGCCCTTTGCCAGGGCAGCCAAAAATTGGGAGGCTCCACATTGTCCCTGGATAGAGACGTGCATGATGGCCTGTAAACCTGAAGTGCCCATTGTAAGGAAGTGGGTCTATTTTAGTATAGCCCTTTGCCAGGGCAGCCAAAAATTGGGAGGCTCCACATTGTCCCTGGATAGAGACGTGCATGATGGCCTGTAAACCTGAAGTGCCCATTGTAAGGAAGTGGGTCTATTTCAGTATAGCCCTTTGCCAGGGCAGCCAAAAAATTGGGAGGCTCCACATTGTCCCTGGATAGAGACGTGCATGATGGCCTGTAAACCTGAAGTGCCCATTGTAAGGAAGTGGGTCTATTTCAGTATAGCCCTTTGCCAGGGCAGCCAAAAATTGGGAGACTCCACATTGTCCCTGGATAGAGACGTGCATGATGGCCTGTAAACCTGAAGTGCCCATTGTAAGGAAGTGGGTCTATTTCAGTATAGCCCTTTGCCAGGGCAGCCAAAAATTGGGAGGCTCCACATTGTCCCTGGATAGAGACGTGCATGATGGCCTGTAAACCTGAAGTGCCCATTGTAAGGAAGTGGGTCTATTTTAGTATAGCCCTTTGCCAGGGCAGCCAAAAATTGGGAGGCTCCACGTTGTCCCTGGATAGAGACGTGCATGAGGGCCTCAAAACATTAAGTGTCCATTTTAAGGAAGTGGGTGTATTATAGTATAGCCCTTAGGCAGGGCAGCCAAAAATTGAGAGGCTCCACGTTGTCCCTGGGTAGAGACGTGCATGATGGCCTGTAAACCTGAAGTGCCCATTGTAAGGAAGTGGGTCTATTTCAGTATAGCCCTTTGCCAGGGCAGCCAAAAATTGGGAGGCTCCACATTGTCCCTGGATAGAGATGTGCATGATGGCCTGTAAACCTGAAGTGCCCATTGTAAGGAAGTGGGTCTATTTCAGTATAGCCCTTTGCCAGGGCAGCCAAAAATTGGGAGGCTCCACATTGTCCCTGGATAGAGACGTGCATGATGGCCTGTAAACCTGAAGTGCCCATTGTAAGGAAGTGGGTCTATTTCAGTATAGCCCTTTGCCAGGGCAGCCAAAAATTGGGAGGCTCCACATTGTCCCTGGATAGAGACGTGCATGATGGCCTGTAAACCTGAAGTGCCCATTGTAAGGAAGTGGGTCTATTTTAGTATAGCACTTTGCCAGGGCAGCCAAAAATTGGGAGGCTCCACGTTGTCCCTGGATAGAGACGTGCATGAGGGCCTCAAAACATTAAGTGTCCATTTTAAGGAAGTGGGTGTATTATAGTATAGCCCTTAGGCAGGGCAGCCAAAAATTGGGAGGCTCCACGTTGTCCCTGGGTAGAGACATGCATGAGGGCCTCAAAACATTAAGTGTCCATTTTAAGGAAGTGGGTGTATTATAGTATAGCCCTTAGGCAGGGCAGCCAAAAATTGGGAGGCTCCACGTTGTCCCTGGGTAGAGACGTGCATGAGGGCCTCAAAACATTAAGTGTCCATTTTAAGGAAGTGGGTGTATTATAGTATAGCCCTTAGGCAGGGCAGCCAAAAATTGGGAGGCTCCACGTTGTCCCTGGGTAGAGACGTGCATGAGGGCCTCAAAACATTAAGTGTCCATTTTAAGGAAGTGGGTGTATTATAGTATAGCCCTTAGGCAGGGCAGCCAAAAATTGGGAGGCTCCATGTTGTCCCTGGGTAGAGACGTGCATGAGGGCCTCAAAACATTGTTCCCATTGCAAAGGAGCGGGTCTCCTGTCGTTGTAATGTCCATTCTGCAAAGAATGGGCGAAAAAATTTACCACTGGGGGTATACCTGAAACAAAGGCCTAAGTATTGCAATTTGTAACGGTCATCATCATGGTGGCGCATGAGGAGAAGGAGGAGCAGTCCAGCGATTATCCAAAGTCCAGAAGTGTGTACCCATGGGTGAGTGGAGGTACATGGCAAACTTTAAATTCCGCTCTCATTTGCTGGTGGTGTGGTGAAGTCTGGCCCAATCCAACCCTTGTTCATCTTGATCAGAGTCAGCCTGTCAGCATTTTCAGTTGACAGGCGGGTGCGTTTATCTGTAATGATTCCACCTGCGGCACTAAAAACACGCTCTGACAAAACGCTAGCAGCAGGGCAGGCCAGGACTTCCAAGGCGTAGAGAGCCAATTCATGCCACGTGTCCAGCTTGGATACCCAATAATTGTAAGGCACAGAGGAATGTCGGAGTACAGTTGTTCGATCTGCAAGGTACTCCTTCAGCATCTGGGCAAACTTAGGATTTCTTGTGGCACTACCCCGCACCTCAGGGGCTGTGGTACGTGAGGGGCTGAGAAAACTGTCCCACATCTTAAAGACTGTTCCCCTACCTCTGGCGGATTGGACTTGTGCCTCTCTCGGCTGTACGCCTCGGTTGTCCACTGATTCCTGACCTATGCCGCTAGCGTTTTGTGAGGGGAATGCTTTGCCTACTTCCGTGAGTATGGCCTTCCGGAACTGCTGCATTTTGGTTGACCTCTCCTCCACGGGAATAAGAGACAAAAAGTTCTCCTTGTAGCGTGGGTCTAACAGTGTTACCAACCAGTAACGATTGTCGGCCAAGATGTTCTTAACGCGAGGGTCACGAGACAGGCAGCTTACCATAAAGTCAGCCATGTGCGCCAGACTCTTAACAGCCAGGACTTCAGTAGCCTGACCAACAAGATGACTGAACATGCTGTCCTCCTCCTCCTCCTCCTCCTCCTCCTCCTCATCTACCCTGTCCTCTGGCCAGCCACGCTGAACCGAGGATATGACTGGTGTGCATGTCATATCCTCAATTTGGCCGGAGAGTTGCTCCATGTCTTCATCCTCCTCCTCGTCATAGTCCTCCACTGCACGTTGTGATGAGACGAGGCTGGGCTGTGTGTTATCACCCACACCCACTACTGTTTCTTGCTGCAACTCATCGCGCTCCGCCTGCAATGCATCATGTTTGTTTTTCAGCAGAGACCGTTTTAGAAGGCAGAGAAGCGGTATGGTGACGCTAATAATGGCGTCATCACCACTCACCATCTTGGTGGAGTCCTCAAAGTTTTGGAGGATGGTACATAGGTCTGACATCCATCTCCACTCCTCAGGTGTTATGTGTGGAGTTTGACCCATTTCCCGACGGCTTAGGTGATGCAGGTACTCAACAACTGCCCTCTTCTGCTCACATATCCTGACCAACATGTGCAGAGTTGAATTCCAACACGTGGGGACATCACACACCAGTCTGTGAGCCGGAAGATGCAAACGGCGCTGAAAGCCGGCAAGGCCGGCTGAAGCAGTAGGTGACTTTCGAAAATGTGCAGACAGGCGGCGAACTTTTACCAGCAGATCAGACAGCTCTGGGTATGACTTTATAAACCGCTGAACCACGAGGTTGAGCACATGGGCCACGCATGGAACATGTGTCAGCTGGCCTCGCCTCAAAGCCGCCACCAGGTTCCGGCCATTGTCACACACGACCTTTCCTGGCTTTAGGTTCAGAGGTGTGAGCCAGTGATCTGCCTGCTGTTTCAGAGCTGTCCACAGCTCTTCTGCATTGTGGGGTTTGTCACCTATGCAGATTAGCTTCAGCACAGCCTGTTGCCGCTTCGCCGAGGCAGTGCTGCAGTGCTTCCAGCTTGTGACTGGTGTGGAGGGCACAGTGGATGAGGATGCGCAGGAGGAGGAGGAGGCTGAAGAGCATGACATTCCGGAGCTGTAGAGTGTGGGTGAAACACTGACTGAGGTAGGGCCTGCAAACCTTGGTGTGGGAAGGACGTGTTCCGTCCCTCGCTCAGACTGGGTCCCAGCTTCCACAATATTAACCCAGTGTGCCGTCAACGAGATGTAGCGGCCTTGCCCACAAGCACTTGTCCACGTGTCTGTGGTTAGGTGGACCTTGGGTGAAACAGCGTTGTTCAGGGCACGTGTGATGTTTTGTGACACGTGGTTATGCAACGCGGGGACGGCACACCGGGAGAAATAGTGGCGGCTGGGGACCGAGTAATGTGGGACAGCTGCCGCCATCAGGTCACGGAATGCTTCTGTCTCCACCAGCCTAAAAGGCAACATTTCCAGCGCAAGCAGTCGCGAAATGTTAGCATTTAGAACTGTGGCATGTGGGGTGTTGGCAGTGTATTTGCGCCTGCGTTCAAAGGTTTGCTGAATGGATAACTGAACGCTGCGCTGGGACAAGGACGTGCTTGATGATGGTGTTCTTTCTGCGTAGGCAACTGCAGGTGCAGGAGTGGAGGAGGCTTGTTCGCAGGCAGCATGGACAGAGGATTGGCTCGCATGCACAACCAGCGAAGACGTAGCAGTGACATCAGCAAGCACTGCTCCTCGACTCTGTTGTACTTCCCACAAAGTCGGGTGCTTGGCTGACATGTGCCTGATCATGCTGGTGGTGGTCAGGCTGCTAGTTTTGGTACCCCTGCTGATGCTGGCACGGCAGGTGTTGCAAATGGCCTTTTTTGAATCATCTGGATCCAACTTAAAAAACTGCCAGACTCGGGAAGACCTAACATTTGTACAGGCACCTTGTGTCGTCGTGTTGTTCCGGGGAACGGTTGCCTGACTTCTGCCTGGGGCCACCACCCTGCTTCTTACTGCCTGTTGTGATGCTACGCCTCCCTCCCTTACCTTTTTGCAAAAATGTATACACTAAGTACCCTGTTATTTAGCACTTGCAATTTATTTATTTATAGTCAGGGTATTTTTCATGCAATTTTCTCTTTGGTTTTTTTCTAGTCTTAAGGCTGCAATTCACATGCTTAATGTTGCATGTTTACTGAACATTGTTTCAGCTCAGTTTTTTTGTGTTTTTTGTATGTTATCTTGCTTTTTTGCAAGTTGGGGGCGCAGCCCTCCTAATACTGAGACTGAACAACTAATTGCGTCTCACTTCACTGTGTATTTAATCTGGGACACAGCTGACCACTTGCCACCATTCATATTGGAGTTTGACATGACACAAGTCAGGTATTGATAATGTTTTTAACTTCAGTAGGTTAGGGACTGTCTCAGATGGGTACACCTTGACGAGGTGAGACAGCTTTTTACCTTTTTGCAAAAATGTATACACTAAGTACCCTGTTATTTAGCACTTGCAATTTATTTATTTATAGTCAGGGTATTTTTCATGCAATTTTCTCTTTGGTTTTTTTCTAGTCTTAAGGCTGCAATTCACATGCTTAATGTTGCATGTTTACTGAACATTGTTTCAGCTCAGTTTTTTTGTGTTTTTTGTATGTTATCTTGCTTTTTTGCAAGTTGGGGGCGCAGCCCTCCTAATACTGAGACTGAACAACTAATTGCGTCTCACTTCACTGTGTATTTAATCTGGGACACAGCTGACCACTTGCCACCATTCATATTGGAGTTTGACATGACACAAGTCAGGTATTGATAATGTTTTTAACTTCAGTAGGTTAGGGACTGTCTCAGATGGGTACACCTTGACGAGGTGAGACAGCTTTTTACCTTTTTGCAAAAATGTATACACTAAGTACCCTGTTATTTAGCACTTGCAATTTATTTATTTATAGTCAGGGTATTTTTCATGCAATTTTCTCTTTGGTTTTTTTCTAGTCTTAAGGCTGCAATTCACATGCTTAATGTTGCATGTTTACTGAACATTGTTTCAGCTCAGTTTTTTTGTGTTTTTTGTATGTTATCTTGCTTTTTTGCAAGTTGGGGGCGCAGCCCTCCTAATACTGAGACTGAACAACTAATTGCGTCTCACTTCACTGTGTATTTAATCTGGGACACAGCTGACCACTTGCCACCATTCATATTGGAGTTTGACATGACACAAGTCAGGTATTGATAATGTTTTTAACTTCAGTAGGTTAGGGACTGTCTCAGATGGGTACACCTTGACGAGGTGAGACAGCTTTTTACCTTTTTGCAAAAATGTATACACTAAGTACCCTGTTATTTAGCACTTGCAATTTATTTATTTATAGTCAGGGTATTTTTCATGCAATTTTCTCTTTGTTTTTTTTCTAGTCTTAAGGCTGCAATTCACATGCTTAATGTTGCATGTTTACTGAACATTGTTTCAGCTCAGTTTTTTTGTGTTTTTTGTATGTTATCTTGCTTTTTTGCAAGTTGGGGGCGCAGCCCTCCTAATACTGAGACTGAAGAACTAATTGCGTCTCACTTCACTGTGTATTTAATCTAGGACACAGCTGACCACTTGCCACCATTCATATTGGAGTTTGACATGACACAAGTCAGGTATTGATAATGTTTTTAACTTCAGTAGGTTAGGGACTGTCTCAGATGGGTACACCTTGACGAGGTGAGACAGCTTTTTACCTTTTTGCAAAAATGTATACACTAAGTACCCTGTTATTTAGCACTTGCAATTTATTTATTTATAGTCAGGGTATTTTTCATGCAATTTTCTCTTTGGTTTTTTTCTAGTCTTAAGGCTGCAATTCACATGCTTAATGTTGCATGTTTACTGAACATTGTTTCAGCTCAGTTTTTTTGTGTTTTTTGTATGTTATCTTGCTTTTTTGCAAGTTGGGGGCGCAGCCCTCCTAATACTGAGACTGAACAACTAATTGCGTCTCACTTCACTGTGTATTTAATCTGGGACACAGCTGACCACTTGCCACCATTCATATTGGAGTTTGACATGACACAAGTCAGGTATTGATAATGTTTTTAACTTCAGTAGGTTAGGGACTGTCTCAGATGGGTACACCTTGACGAGGTGAGACAGCTTTTTACCTTTTTGCAAAAATGTATACACTAAGTACCCTGTTATTTAGCACTTGCAATTTATTTATTTATAGTCAGGGTATTTTTCATGCAATTTTCTCTTTGGTTTTTTTCTAGTCTTAAGGCTGCAATTCACATGCTTAATGTTGCATGTTTACTGAACATTGTTTCAGCTCAGTTTTTTTGTGTTTTTTGTATGTTATCTTGCTTTTTTGCAAGTTGGGGGCGCAGCCCTCCTAGTACTGAGACTGAACAACTAATTGCGTCTCACTTCACTGTGTATTTAATCTGGGACACAGCTGACCACTTGCCACCATTCATATTGGAGTTTGACATGACACAAGTCAGGTATTGATAATGTTTTTAACTTCAGTAGGTTAGGGACTGTCTCAGATGGGTACACCTTGACGAGGTGAGACAGCTTTTTACCTTTTTGCAAAAATGTATACACTAAGTACCCTGTTATTTAGCACTTGCAATTTATTTATTTATAGTCAGGGTATTTTTCATGCAATTTTCTCTTTGGTTTTTTTCTAGTCTTAAGGCTGCAATTCACATGCTTAATGTTGCATGTTTACTGAACATTGTTTCAGCTCAGTTTTTTTGTGTTTTTTGTATGTTATCTTGCTTTTTTGCAAGTTGGGGGCGCAGCCCTCCTAATACTGAGACTGAACAACTAATTGCGTCTCACTTCACTGTGTATTTAATCTGGGACACAGCTGACCACTTGCCACCATTCATATTGGAGTTTGACATGACACAAGTCAGGTATTGATAATGTTTTTAACTTCAGTAGGTTAGGGACTGTCTCAGATGGGTACACCTTGACGAGGTGAGACAGCTTTTTACCTTTTTGCAAAAATGTATACACTAAGTACCCTGTTATTTAGCACTTGCAATTTATTTATTTATAGTCAGGGTATTTTTCATGCAATTTTCTCTTTGTTTTTTTTCTAGTCTTAAGGCTGCAATTCACATGCTTAATGTTGCATGTTTACTGAACATTGTTTCAGCTCAGTTTTTTTGTGTTTTTTGTATGTTATCTTGCTTTTTTGCAAGTTGGGGGCGCAGCCCTCCTAATACTGAGACTGAACAACTAATTGCGTCTCACTTCACTGTGTATTTAATCTGGGACACAGCTGACCACTTGCCACCATTCATATTGGAGTTTGACATGACACAAGTCAGGTATTGATAATGTTTTTAACTTCAGTAGGTTAGGGACTGTCTCAGATGGGTACACCTTGACGAGGTGAGACAGCTTTTTACCTTTTTGCAAAAATGTATACACTAAGTACCCTGTTATTTAGCACTTGCAATTTATTTATTTATAGTCAGGGTATTTTTCATGCAATTTTCTCTTTGGTTTTTTTCTAGTCTTAAGGCTGCAATTCACATGCTTAATGTTGCATGTTTACTGAACATTGTTTCAGCTCAGTTTTTTTGTGTTTTTTGTATGTTATCTTGCTTTTTTGCAAGTTGGGGGCGCAGCCCTCCTAATACTGAGACTGAACAACTAATTGCGTCTCACTTCACTGTGTATTTAATCTGGGACACAGCTGACCACTTGCCACCATTCATATTGGAGTTTGACATGACACAAGTCAGGTATTGATAATGTTTTTAACTTCAGTAGGTTAGGGACTGTCTCAGATGGGTACACCTTGACGAGGTGAGACAGCTTTTTACCTTTTTGCAAAAATGTATACACTAAGTACCCTGTTATTTAGCACTTGCAATTTATTTATTTATAGTCAGGGTATTTTTCATGCAATTTTCTCTTTGGTTTTTTTCTTGCCTCCCTCCCCCTGTGCACTGCTGTCCTCGCTCTGCATATCCTCCTGCCAGGTTGGGTCAGTTACTGGATCATCCACCACGTCGTCTTCCTCTTCCGCACCCTGCTCCTCCTCCTGACTTCCTGACAATTGTGTCTCATCATCGTCCACCACTTGTTGAGACACGTTGCCAACTTCGTGAGAACGTGGCTGCTCAAATATTTGCCCATCTGTACAGACGATCTCCTCATGATCCACTTCAATATGAGCTGGCGAGAGGCCAGAATGTGTGAATGGAAACGTGAACAGCTCTTCCGAGTGTCCAAGTGTGGGATCATTAATGTCCGAGGAGGACGTGTACTCAGCCTGGTGGTAGGAAGGAGGATCAGGTTCAGAAATGTGCGGTGCAGTATCACGGCTACTGACACTTGACCGTGTGGAAGACAGAGTGTTTGTGGTGGTGCCAATCTGACTGGAAGCATTATCCGCTATCCAACTAACAACCTGTTGACACTGGTCTTGGTTCAAGAGCGGTGTACTGCTGCGGTCCCCAAGAATTTGGGACAGGACGTGCGAGCGACTAGATGTGGCCCTTTGTTGTGGCGAAATTAGAGCTTGCCCACGACCTCGGCCTCTGCCTGCACCACCATCACGTCCACTTCCTTGTTCCTTGCCAATGCCCTTGCGCATTTTGCAATGCTGTGCACTGCTGACGTGTATATTCACTACTTGTGCATTATATCAAAGTTTCTGGAAATTGCACACAAGTGCACCTGTACGCTGCCACCAACAGGCACACACGTGCGGTTTTAAAAACCAAGCACGGACGCAATAAGAACCTAACAAGTTTTTTTGGGGAGCGACAATTACAGACAAGTCAGACACTATCTGGACTGTTTTACACTGTGTACACCAGCCCCAGATATGATGAAGGCTGGTATACGGTCACCACTACCCTGCCTGCCTGCCTGCCTGTATACTGGTACAATAGTCCTGACAAGGACTCTTTTGGTCACTAGCCTGTATTCAGACCTGGCTATACCCTGCCTGTATATAGCAACAATAGTCCTGAGAAGGACTCTGCTACTGTACTCCGACCTGGCTATACCCTGCCTGCCTGTATACAACTAGAATAGTCCTGAGAAGGACTTTTGGTCACACTGTTTGCAGCCCTGCAACTGAAAAAGCTATAAAGGGCCGCAAAGCTTTCCCTGAATCAGCGACACTCTCCCTGCACTGACAGTCTGGATAGCTGTGAGCAGAGCACAGCGCGCCGGCCGATATAAAGGCTCGGTCACGCTGTGCAGGCCGGCCAATCACTGCAATTCCACAACTAACAGGGCTGTGGCATTGCAGTGGTCTGCCAGCCAATCCCTGCATGAGGGCTGGCTCTCAAAAGAGCGCCAACATGCAGAAATGAAGACCACGAGTACAGCACGAGTATCGCGAGATTACTCGGTCCCCGCCGAGCAGCCCGAGTACAGCGATACTCGTGCGAGTACCGAGTAGTTACAAGCATGCTCGCTCATCACTAGTTACAAATCCATTTTCATTTCCAGAGATCTTGATGTTCCTTTTTCCATGGTGGTCAACATAATCAAAAAGTTTACAACCCATGGCACTTTAGCTAATCTCCCTGTACAGTACAGAAAAATGTATGAAAGTTTGACAGCGGTATTTAAATGGTTATCAGCCATGGGCACATTTCCAATCAAACCGTGGCTGTTATAGGCACATGTTGCCTGATCAAATCTGCCGACATGTGCAAGGAAACATGCAGGCTCAGCACGCAGCCTGCATCAAAGGCAGGGAGACAACCTAGGACATACCAGTATTTCCTACGTCAGTAAGGGGTTAAATCAGAAACTAAAGACCGCTTTACACACGGCGATTTATCATGCAATCGCATGTGCAATCGCACCCGCCCCCATCATTTGTGCAACACGGGCAATTTGTTGCCTGTGTCGCACAAAGTCGTTTACCCCCATCACACGTATTTACCTTCCAAACGACCTCGCTGTGGGCGGCGAACGACCTCTTCCTGAAGGGGGAGGGATGTTCGGCGTCACAGCGATGTCACTAAGTGGCCGGCCAATAGAAGCGGAGGGGCAGAGATGAGCGGAATGTAACATCTCGCCCACCTCCTTCCTTCAACATTGCCAGCCGGACGCAGGTAAGCTGCAGTTCATCATTCCCGAGGTGTCACACGGAGCGATGTGTGCTGCCTTGGGAACGACGAACAACCGGCGCGGAGAAGGACGTTCGATTTTTTGAAAATGAGCGACGTGTCAACGAGCAACGATAAGGTGAGTATTTTTGCTCGATCACAGTCGCTCGTAGCTGTCACACCCTACGATATGTCAAACAATGACGAATGTGCGTCACTAATGACGTGACCCCGATGACATATCGTTTGATATATCGTAGCGTGTAACGGGCCCTTAAGGATATATGGAGGTTATTTCAGGTTCAGGATATCAACAATTTTACTATGAAGATGAAGAGATTGTGACATATTGCAAACATTGTAGTGAGTTACAGGTTGTATGGCAGCTAAGGGAAAAAGTAATTATTGAAATCATTTTCCATTGCAAGTGTGAATGAGCGGGCGATTGTGATTTGGATTAAGTGTGTGACTTGTAATTCCGTGACTTTGGATTCAGGGAGCTTATAAACGAGTAATTTGTACTGGTTTTCTGTGTGCATTTATTTGTTTAATTACTTAAAGAGGTTTTCCACTACTTTATCATTGATGACCTATCCTTAGGGTAGGTCACCAATGTCTGATTGGCTGGGATCCAGCACCCCAATCAATCATCTGCTTTTATTGCTGGTGGTGGCAGCAGGCAGCCAGAAATGCTAAGTTCCAGAGCTGCCTTATCAACGGATAGTGGACATGGCCAAATACTGCACATCCACCTATTGATTTGAATGGGAGGTTGATGTGCAGTACTCATCCACAATAACGAATAACGTTTGGAACACCATTCTAAGTCTGAACTGGGTGCAAAAAACCTAAAAAAACATCACTATGGGGAGATAAGGTATGCACACCAGTGACTATGTAAGGGGAATACATGGAATAGCAGAAACTGCTGTGTGAATACTGACTTGAAAAATCCAATAGCTATATGTAAGAGTGAAAATATGAAAAATGGAATCTGCATTACTGCCATGAACATATGAATCAAGAGAAATTTAGCTACTGAATTGATCAATGCAATAGAGCCCCAACACTACGCCAAAGTATTTCTCTACGTTGGGGTCCCTAGCTTGTGTGTGTCCTCTCATGCAGATTCCATTTTTCATATTTTCACTCTTACATAGAGCTATTGGATTTTTCAAGTCAGTATTCACACAGCAGTTTCTGCTATTCCATGTATTCCCCTTACATAGTCACTGGTGTGCATACCTTATCTCCCCATAGTGATGTTTTTTGCACCCAGTTCAGACTTAGAATGGTGTTCCAAACGTTATTCGTTATTGTTGGTAGTTTTTCGTTTGTGAACCCTCCCCACCACACCTATTGCCAATCCATATAATACGCATAAATAGCCTGGGTCTCAGCTTCCCATACACGGTAAGTTTTTTAACTGCATGAGAGGACACATGTAGTTTTTTTCTGAATGTGAACACAGCTCCGCCCCTTTCGGCCATGTTTTTTCCATCTCCTATATAAGAAAGTCCTTAGTTACCCCTCTCCACCCATAGCAGTTTTTAATTGCAATGAGATGACACACAGTTAGGGTCACAGAGCTAGGGACCCCAATATAGAGATATGCCTTGACGAGGCCTTGGGGCTCAGTTACATTGATCAATGCGATTGCTAAATATCTCCTTTTTCCTAATATTCATGGCAGGTATGCAATTCATTATTCACATGTTCAAATTAGCAAGTAGCATTTTTCATTGTATATTCCAATATTTTTCCATATGCTTGAGGCATTATACCATTATCTAAGTTTGATGTGCAGCCTTATTCTTATATATAGTATGTATTTTTGGCTTGCACTCATATATATATATTAGTGCTCACTTCAGTTATCCTATTCAGTTATATGTAGTTTTTTTTCTGAATGTGAACACAGCTCCGCCCCTTTCGGCCATGTTTTTTCCATCTCCTATATAAGAAAGTCCTTAGTTACCCCTCTCCACCCATAGCAGTTTTTAATTGCAATGAGATGACACACAGTTAGGGTCACAGAGCTAGGGACCCCAATATAGAGATATGCCTTGACGAGGCCTTGGGGCTCAGTTACATTGATCAATGCGATTGCTAAATATCTCCTTTTTCCTAATATTCATGGCAGGTATGCAATTCATTATTCACATGTTCAAATTAGCAAGTAGCATTTTTCATTGTATATTCCAATATTTTCCATATGCTTGAGGCATTATACCATTATCTAAGTTTGATGTGCAGCCTTATTCTTATATATAGTATGTATTTTTGGCTTGCACTCATATATATATATTAGTGCTCACTTCAGTTATCCTATTCAGTTATATGTAGTTTTTTTCTGAATGTGAACACAGCTCCGCCCCTTTCGGCCATGTTTTTTCCATCTCCTATATAAGAAAGTCCTTAGTTACCCCTCTCCACCCATAGCAGTTTTTAATTGCAATGAGATGACACACAGTTAGGGTCACAGAGCTAGGGACCCCAATATAGAGATATGCCTTGACGAGGCCTTGGGGCTCAGTTACATTGATCAATGCGATTTCTAAATATCTCCTTTTTCCTAATATTCATGGCAGGTATGCAATTCATTATTCACATGTTCAAATTAGCAAGTAGCATTTTTCATTGTATATTCCAATATTTTTCCATATGCTTGAGGCATTATACCATTATCTAAGTTTGATGTGCAGCCTTATTCTTATATATAGTATGTATTTTTGGCTTGCACTCATATATATATATTAGTGCTCACTTCAGTTATCCTATTCAGTTATATGTAGTTTTTTTCTGTATGTGAACACAGCTCCGCCCCTTTCGGCCATGTTTTTTCCATCTCCTATATAAGAAAGTCCTTAGTTACCCCTCTCCACCCATAGCAGTTTTTAATTGCAATGAGATGACACACAGTTAGGGTCACAGAGCTAGGGACCCCAATATAGAGATATGCCTTGACGAGGCCTTGGGGCTCAGTTACATTGATCAATGCGATTGCTAAATATCTCCTTTTTCCTAATATTCATGGCAGGTATGCAATTCATTATTCACATGTTCAAATTAGCAAGTAGCATTTTTCATTGTATATTCCAATATTTTTCCATATGCTTGAGGCATTATACCATTATCTAAGTTTGATGTGCAGCCTTATTCTTATATATTGCCTGGGATAGTAACTGTCGGCAGCTTAGGATGACATCATCCAGCTGAATGAGGGAAGCCCGGCCAAACATGTGGTGTGCACGCTGTGCTCCACGTGGTTTACCGCTCAGAAGGTATTAGTCATCAAGTGGTCAGAACTGGATAAACAAATTTACAAGTGCTGATACCATCATTGTATTGTAGTGCTCCACTGAGATGACAGTTTAGGATGACATCATCTAGCTTAATGAAGGAAGCCCGGCCAAATACTAGGCGTATGAGATACTGCCCACAATAGGAGGCGGGAATCCCTGAATCTGTAAGGATTCAGGATAGGCCATTTCTAAGGGGGCTGGGATTTTTAATCCCTTTAAAGATACTCAGGAAGCAGGTGCACCACGCTATTAAGTAGTCAGTACCACAGGGAAACGCTGCTATTCCAAGCACTCACTGTTTTCAGACCCTCCCTTATGATGCATTATTGATCTGGGAGGAGATTTTCACCATTACAATCAGCACGTGACGGGGTAATCCAGGACAGCAGCCGGACCCCCACAGGGTAACTTAAAACGACCTAATTATAGGAAGGACATATGGAAGCATGAGGTATGTGCAATTCAGGATGGATGGGTCATGGGATAATGAAATGTGATACATTTCCTAAAAAAATGATATTTGTGGCTGTGGCTAGCGCTTTGACAAGTCTTGACAAGTGGACTTGTCAAAGCACTAGCCACAGCACGAAACGGCTGTCGTCCATCTGCCGTCCCCGCACTCACCCTCCACTCCCCATTTATGTTGTCATCTGTAAATACAGATTAAAAGTTTGAAAACTACCATGTCGAGTTGCCGCTTCATTCTCCTTTTTGGACTACTTTGGATCTGACCATGCTGCCAGCAGAGCATCACCTGGAACGGTTATAGATAAAAGTCCTGGAACAGCTGACCGCTTGATTCCGTGAGTACAGCACCACCACACAGCATAGTGCAGCAGTGCCCAACCCTTCTTATATTGTTTTATCAAACTTGGGGTTATTCAGCTTGGAAAAACAAAGACTTAGAGGCGATCTTATTACAATGTACAAATATATGAGGTGACAGTATGGAGACTTTTTTAATGATTGATAAAATACAAATTAAAAAAAATGGTTATGCTTTAAGTCAAGCTTAAAACTATGACCTCTAAACTGTGAACCCCTTCATGACCAATGATATATATTTACGACATCGGCAGTGTCCCTGTCTTTGATGCGGTCTTACACTCTGAACACGCATTTTTTCCAGAACTTTATTGATGATTTAATCAGCCATGAAGTGCCCCTAACAACTGCTGCTAACCAGTTAAATGCTGCTGTCAATCACTAACAGTGGCATTTAACACGCGCTGACAGGAAGTGCGTCAATTATACTGCCCATCGATGCCCCTCATTCACGTGACAAGGGAGGAGTTTTCATTACAGCCAGGTGTCTGCTGATGACCTTTGTGTCTGTCATTACGATCCTCCTGTGAACGCCTGTGAGCCGGTATTCGTAGGAAATCAGGAAGTTTGCTATATAGAGGCTTGCTGATACATGGCTCTGTACAGCACAGGTGATTGGATAATTGTAGATTCAAGTAAACTAAGAGGACTAGTAAAGTACAGAAATAAAGTTTTAAAAAAGTAATTTAAAATGTAATAAAATATACACAAAAGTTCAAATCGCCCCTCTTTTGCCCCATTAAATATAAAACAATAACAAAAATTTTAATACACATATTTGTTATTGACGTATTCAGAAATATCCAATCTACAAAATATAAAATAAATTTATCTGATCGATCAACGACATAACGAAAAAATAAATCAAAATGCCAGAATTATGGTTTTTTGGTTGCCGAACATTGCAATAAAATGCAATGAAAGGGAATCAAAACATTGTGTTTACCCCAAATGTAAAACATCAGTAAAACATCAGCACAGGGTGCAAAATATATGCCTAAAATGGCGAAAGTAGTACAATTCTTTTTTTTTTTTTTTTTACAAATGTCTGAATTTTGTTTCACGAAATAAATTTAAAAAACTCTACGTTTGGAATCTATGAACTCATACTTACCTGGGAAATCATACTATCAGGTCAGTTTTACAATATAGTGAACATTGTAATGAAACAAAACAAAAAAACAATTGTGGAATTGCACTTTTTTTGCAATTTCCCCGCATTTGTAATTTGTTTCCCTTTTTCCAGCGCACTATGTGGCAGAATGAGTGGTGTCATTCAAAATTACGACTCGTCCTGCAAAAAATAGTTTGTATAGACAGAAAAATAAAAACTATATTGATCTTGGAAGAACGGAGGGAAAAAAAACAAAAAAGAAAAACGGAAAATCGCCCAGGGGTGAAGAGGTTAAATAATGATATTTAATTTGAAATAATTTTACATTAAGGAAACGCAGCGCTGTTTCTGGAGAGATGGCACAAGAGAGGTAAATGATCCTGGAAATGACTGAAGTTTGGTTAGCCAAAACTGTCTGAGAAAGCGGCATTGCCAAAATATATAACAGAGGGATCCTGTACGACAATATTCTCTCCAACACATTTTTAACTGTGATGTAAAAAGCTTAAGTTTGAGTGAAGTAAAATACCATGTGAAGGTGAATTTATAATTAACTAAGGAGCAGCACAAGGAGGTGGAGTATGCCCATTTATGCCCATTTAAATGCTGTAATCCATTTCTCAATGTTGAAAGAAGCTTCCAAATCACTCTCCAAGTTGGGTATGTTACCAGTGTTATCTTTAATATGGGGTTGATACAGGATTTTAGTTGTTCAAATGGAATTATATGGCATACTAGATAGGCTGTTAGTAACTATTTTATTTATGAAGATAGACCAAACTTTTTTGGGAGACAGAAAATTTCTGTTTTGTAATTATTTAAAGGTGTTTCCAGGAGAAACATGATATTAATTTATTAACGTTAGGAGAAGATTTAACCGTGATGATAGTTGGTCTGTGTGATCAAGCCCATCCCTGGACCATGCTGTTAGAAGATGCATGAAGACAGCAGAATGACTTATAAAGTCCCAATTTATAAAGCCAAAAGGGGTGTAAAATGTAGATAGATAGTAGCTGTGGTACAAAGGGAGAGTTCTGGGGTAATGTTGAGGTTTTCTAGCAAGAGAAGGCTATCTTGTTGAACTTTTCTGATATTTTGATTAAACGGTTAAGAAAATTAATTTGCTGTGTCTGTAGAGATCACAAATGTTGACTACAGTAAAGCCCATGTCACATTTAACGACTTACCAGCGATCCCGAAAACGATGCAACCCGATAAGGATTGCTGGTAAGTCGCTGGGAGGTGGCTGGTGAGATGTCACACAGTCAGACCTTACCAACGATGCAGTAATGATGAGCGACCTGTATAACAATGAGCGACCTGTATAGGTCATTGTTAGGTGTCAAACATAGCGATTTGTCCTGCCCAGCAGGACATCACGTTTAAAGAAAATGGTCCGGACCCTTTGGCAACGACTAGCGATCTCACAACAGGGGCCTGATCACTGGTAGGTGTCACACATAATGAGATCGCTAACTGGATCGTTACTGCATCACAGAAACGGTGACGCAGCAATGATCTCGTTAGCGATCTTGTTGTGTGTGACAGGACCTTAAGTGTAAAGTCAGTAATCAAACATACTAATATATGATATATCTTCCCATGTCATCTGAGATTTCAGTGATTAGCTAACATAGTGTCTGCAGACTTGTCATTTTAGATAACACACTTAAGTCTTTTACATTTAATGACTACTAATAATCTATGTGATACACTTTATGTTCTATGTGTGAGACAGGTGCTTCTTTTACCATTAAAGTCTGTGAAACCTTGTTCTGATTCTCTATAGGCTTACATTGTAATAATCCCTTCCAGGTTACGCAAAGACATCACTGAGAAGAATAGCAGAACGATGCTCGATACCAGCGAAGGAGACGGTAGGTGAGTATATTGACACATACATTGAACACTACTTACATATATACACAGATTTAGTACAAAAAATATTCATGGGAGGGCTTCCTTATGGACAGACGTCTGATCAGGTCTAGGAGATGTATTTATTGTTTATAGTTTGTGATGTGAAGTCTGGTAACGTATCAACGTTAAAGGCAATGGTTCATCTGTTATGAACAAGATTGTGGGTGGGAGCTTCTGCTGAAGTTCTTAAATAACCTCTCCCACAACATCAAATTACTTCTAATCCTAGTAGTTTACATGCAGTTGCCATGGTGGGCTTTTTTCCATTATCATAAAACTCTGAAATTGTAAAAAATAGGTCAAAGCCAAAATGAGTCAAAGAAACCCTACAACTATGTTGGCAGAAAAATAACAAAAAGTTATGGTGCTCAAGATATTAAGGTACAATAATAGATTTTCTCCATAAAATGTTTTTTACTATTCAAAAATGTAAAACAACAAACAAAAAACAATAAATATAATGATATCCCTCTATATAATATAATCTATCCCTCTCTTCCCCTCTCTCATACTCACCAATCCACGATCACCGGCGCGGCGCTGCACGGCGTTCACACTGTGGCGGCTTCTCCTCTTTTGAAAAAGCTGGCCGATCATTATTCCATCAAGTATTCACTGCTTTCCCCGCCCACCGGCGCCAATGATTGGCTGCAGTCAGACACGCTCCCACGATGAATGACAGCTGTCTCACTGCAACCAATAACAGCTGCCGGTGGGTGTGTCTATATCATGCAGTAAAATAAATAATTTAAAAAATGACGTGCGGTCCCCCTCAATTTTGATACCAGCTAGGGTAAAGCCATACGGCTGGAGGCTAGTATTGTCAGGATGGGGAGCCCCACGTTATTGGGAGCCCCCCACCCTAAAAATATCAGCCTGCAGCCACCCGGAATTGCCGCATCCATTAGATGCGACAGTCACGGGACTGTATCCGGCTCATCCCGAATTGCCCTGGTGCGGGGGCAATCGAGGTAATAAGGAGTTAATGGCAGCAGCCCATAGCTGCCACTAAGTCCTAGGTTAATCATGGCAGGCGTCTCCCCAAGATACCTTCCATGATTAACCTGTTAGTTAAAGAAAATAAATACATACATCCAAAAAATCCTTTATTTGTAATAAATGACAAAAAACAACAACCTCTTTCACCATTTTATTAAAGTCCCCAAATACCCCTCCAGGTCCAACGTAATCCACAGAGGTCCCACGACGCTTTCAGCTCTGCTACATCGGAAGCTGACAGAGAGTGGACACAGACCACAACCGCTCTCTGTGAGCTCCCCGCAGCAACTGAAGTGAGTCGCACTATCAGCGATGACATCTCTCAGGTTACCTGCGGCCACAGATCTCAGGTGGAGGACTTCTGCTGTGGCCGCGGGTAACCTCCATGACGGCACTGCTGATAGCACCGATCACTTAAGTCACTCAGGGGATTTGCGGTCACCAGTGAGACCTTCACCATTTACCGAAAATCAGGCCATGACACACAGATAGAGCCGCGGGATGACAATGAAGTCGGGTGAAGTTCATCCGACTTCATTCTGATTGTGCGGCTCTGTCTGTGTCTGCTGTCAGAGGCCATGTAGCAGATCTGAATGGCAGATGACATAGCTGCTAAGAATAAAAACGGATCCCATACGGATCACACACGGATTGCACATGGACTACAATCAATTGAAAAATCACAGAAACGCATTGCTGTTGCATTGCACACTGATCAACACTTGAACAGAGCTGATGCTACTTTCTAGCATGAGGCTCGGTCCGATTTTACACGCACAAGTGTGATTCCAGCCTAACAAGCAAGAAGACTATTCTTCTGATAACCTCCGCTTGAGAGCAGTTCACTATTAATACATACAATATTTTTAAAAAATATCAATCATGAAATACATGATTCTAATTATTGAAATATGTCAGTAAAATGTGAAAAAAGACACTATAGTAAAAACACCTTAGGTATTTTCTTGAAGTATATTTCGCAGGAAAAACTCAGCGGGTATACCAGTGTTTTAAAGACACTGTGTGCACAACCTCAATGAGTTGATCCTTCCAGCAGTTTTGGGAGCAGAAACTGCGCACAAACTCTCCAAATGCTGCAAAAACCTTTTTTTGCAGCATTTGGAGAGTATTACTAATCAAAAATTTAGAGATTCCGCTGATTGTTTCCTGCAAATTCTCAGCAAAAAGACTTAGTGCAGATATGACCTTTATTGGCTTTCTACCAAATGAATCTTTTAAGTAGGTTTGCAATAGTGAGTTTGGATTGTGAACTCCATTGGGGACATTGAATGAGAACAAACTGAGGAATATGTTAATGTAAATATATTTTCAATTACAACTCTTGTTTCTGCACACGAAAAACATCATATTTTATTTTTCTGTTTTATAAAGAAATGTTCAAGGAAGTATTGCTATATTTTTTGGAAGGGGAGGAAGTCAAAATGATCGGTAGTAACAGAAGCAACAAAAAATATGCTATGCATTTTACGTATAATTCACAGCTCAGTTACATTGAATAATCTATTTTGGTAGGTTTTAAAAGTGTTCCACATAATGTTTTAACAGTGAGATATTGTACGAGAAACAACCATGAGAAAATTGATATATTTAAGGCTTTGAACTTTACTACATTGTTAATGTTTTATTTTATGTGTTTTTCACTACTGTGCTACTTTAGGTATTACACTTACAAATTGAAAGTGCATCCAAGCAAGAGATCTCTTCATTTATGAGTATTTCAGGTGACGATTTGAGGGCGGATATAGCAAGCATTGTAGTTTCTTTGAAATACAGATCCAAGTCCCCCTTCAGTTTATTAGATTATGGTCATCCGTGTGACATTGATTAACCATAAGATGATATACACAAATACATTACACAAAACACAATATCCCTGTGTGTTTAAACTAATGTAAAACTGATCAGATTATTTATATCTACTTTGTGATTTAAAATATTACACTTTTCTGCTCCTTTCATGGCAAATATTGGCTGCCGCTATCCCTTTGCTTTACTCCAGTGAGCATTACCATGTTTTATCCATACTCATATCCTTTCAGGCTGACTTTGATTATATAATCATGGGATATCCTCTCTGCAGCATGAATTCTTCGGATAATGCACAGTAGTATCTTAGTATTTAAGTGACTGTCAAATCAGTTTCCTTTTCATAGTTCCAATGTGATTTATAAGCCAATGCACACTCCAAAGAGAAGAACACTGCATTATACAAAGCTACAGAAAGTAACCAAGGACAGAGTATGCTGGCAATTTTTGGTGGGAGATATAACACCCCACCATCTTCATTAAGCAGCATTTGAAGATCTACACATGAACAGTGGCCCATTGTCAATAGAGATGAGCAAACATTTGAAGACTCAATTCAGTTTGGATTCGCCAAATGACCCAGTGTTCATCGAACAGTTTGACGAAAATGCCGAACCCCATTGAATTCAATGGGAGGCAAAGCTTATGTGTTGCAGAAGAAAGAAAATAAAGGTTACCAGAGCTCACAGCCACCGGAAGCGGAACACCAGTGGAAAAGAGCCCTAACTCATCTTCTCTAGTAATAAGTCTGCACTCAGCTGATCAGGGCAATAAGCTGCTATTTCTGCTGCGTCTGGCACCAAAATGTGCCTGCCATGATTTGACACTATCTTTCGGTGGGCAGGCCCCACACTCCACCTTCACTGCTGGAGTAACCAAACATGGACTGCTATACACAGAGGATGAGCAGGGAAAGCATTGAATATTCATGAAGTTTACTAAGTAGGACCGGAAGTGAGTCTGACTGCAATGATTTCCCTGGCCAATCACAGCCATGTCAATACATATCATGTCTGTGATGGGAACGATAGTGGATGGATTCTGCAAACCGAACAGTTACCAAACAAAAACAAACATTACAGACTTTTGAGAGAAGTGCCCGGGTGTCAGAGCTTGAGCTGAGCTGGACAAGTCACGAACCGATTCAAAGCAGTCAGCCGGCAGATCAATGGTCCTCACTGTCGCAACACACCACGAGCCTGCAGTATTGCCGACCCTGCACCACCACTGCCGCCCTGGTAAGCCATATGCGGTTTGTAAGACGCACCCCCATTTTTCCCTCACTTTGGGGGCAAAAAAGTGTATCCTACAAATGGGAAAATGTGGTATTTTTTTATTAAAGATTTGTCTGCGAGCTAGATGCAGCCATCAAAAGAGCCACATATGGCTCACAAGCAATACGTTCCCGACTCCTGCTTTAGCATATCAAACTTAAGGCACACGTTTTCATCAAATGCATCTAACTGTATCAAAACAGGAGTGTTGTTCCAAAACACAAAGTGGGAAAATGGAAACCATACCATTAACATTGATAATATATTCATTATTGGTAGCTTCTTTGAAATATATCATTACTACAAAGGTTTTTTGAAGGGATTTTCCTGGATAGCGACAATAAATGTATGGCACTCTAATTAAAATATAGGGTGCTTAAGTAGGGGTCAAACCCTTATGCAGAGGAGAGGTCAAGAATTGGTCCCTCCACTGGGTATTATGAACATAAATCACTCACTCATACAGGTAAAGTGGAATATACAGCAGCACCCAACTGATCCCGATACAGACCAAAATACTGTAGGCATACAACTAAGACCACCACCTTGGACCGGGCTCCCTAAAAGGTTGTCGAGGGGTCACTTGTGGCTCCTGAAGGACCAGAAGAACGCGACCACTGACTCAGACATTCAACTGGTGTTTACTTCAAAGGTAAACTAAGGAAAGGTAAAGGTAAGTCCACAGAGATATAGCCAACAACAAATACCATAGGAACCAATAATATTATGATGGGAAAGAAAAGGCAATAGCGCAGCAGAAAGAGACACTAACCACGAAACCACAGATCAGCAGATCAAATCGCCAAACCAAGCCATGACAGTACCCACCTTTGTTGAGGGGCCAGTGGAACCTCAGAAGCCTCTGCTATCTGATGGGGCCCATCAGGGGATCCTCATGAAGCTCCTCCAACTCAACCCAGGAGTTATTTTCAGGCCCATAACTCTTCTATTTAAGTCGTTCTACCGCATACTCCCGATCCCCTCTAAAATCTACATCAATTAAGTCTTGACTCTTGAGGACTAAATATCCACTCTTTTTTTTTCTTTAAAAGGCAAGAGTGGAAAGAATTATTGATACTCCAGACAATTGGAAGTTGCACCTTAACCATCACAGTATTAAGTATTAAAATGCAAACTTTTTGGATATGATCTTTAAGCGTAGATTCATAATGGATAATCACACAAAATCCCCTACCTTAAAGATAGGAGCCTTCCTACATCTATGGTTAGCACCTTTTTTGGCCTTTTCACCAGCTGCATAAAGACCCTTTTTGACATATTTCAATAACCTAATCATTCAGGAAGAAAATATCTCCTCCTCTTGTACAGAGGAGTGTAATTTGAAAAGTTCCCAAAAACCAAATAAAAACCCCTGCATCAAAAAAGAGAGGTCCCAGTAGTAGTAGACATACGATTATTTAGAGCAAACTCAACAAGAGGCAGAAACTCCACCCAGATTAACCCAAAAATGTCCCAGAAAACACACAACAATAATTATATAAATAAAATCTTTATTGATAGCACCAGAATTCAATTAAAAACAATTACACAAAAGACATGTTAAAACCATAAAAACATATGGCAAAGGAACAGGTCACACTCATGACCCCAATAATTAACTTTAAGCAGTAGGGAGAGAATATATGATTAACATTGCTTAAATCTCCTTACCAAAAAAGCCACATACCGCCATCAGTCCAAAAATTACTGCGAATATTGCTGAACTATTAAGTAAAAAGGCAGGGGCTGTAAAAGGAGAATCCCTAGAGATTACCTGCTGTCATATTTTGAGCCAGAGTGTGATAATGTTCCCCCATCACACACTCCAACACGCGTTTCACTAACGCTTTCTCAGGGAGAAACTACACCCAGTGTTCCTGATTCAAGGAAACAAAACATCTCAAATACTGCTCTATGACTTGATTCATTCTGTTTGCCCACTAGTCTTGGGATAATAACCTGAGCAAAAGGACAGCTTGATACCCAATCTGAAGCAAAACCTACTCTAAAGCTGGTCAGAAAAGTAGCCCCTCTATCAGTGTCGAAACATAAACACGTGCACTAGTGGGATAAACGTGAAGCTGCTACTACTAGTAAGAATTGTCTCCTACAACATAACTAAAACAGAACAAAGGAGTAGGTTAGACAAGTGAGACAGCAACAAAAAATTACCAAGTTGGTCAAATCTGACAGGCAACATCTAAGGCAGTGGGTATGGAACTCCTAAGCAGGATCCACAGAGAAATATAGCCAGCAGAGAAGACCAGTATGAGGAATGTATACATAGCCACACCCAAAAGGTGATAGGACAGACCGAATGAACAAATGCAAACTCCTGCTGGCGAGTCGACAAACCAAAGGGATAAAAGCAAAGGTAATCAGCACTAGGACAGGTATTGACCTTGCTATGGCTCAACAAAGAAGAAAATTGACCATAAAGCACAAGGTCAGTGAATTGAGTCCTGAGGCATGACCTCTGCAACATCCCTGAAAAATCTTATGGATATTGGATTCAGCCACAGCGACTTTGTCAGGGTTGTCTTAGAAGAGGCCAAAAGCTGAGAAAAATGTTTCAACAGAGGACAACATAGGGGAATCCTCAAGCAAAGAAAATGTGCAAGTCTGTGGATTCCCAATAAGCAAACAAATGACAATGCCCACTCACTGGCTCTCAGATTCAGAGGAGCTAGGACGTAGGTAAAAATTAAATTTAAAAGAAAACTATAATGCACACCTGCACTTAGAAAACCAAATTAATAACCTTTGATGTCTGAATAAAACAATAATCTAGTAAACAAACACCAAATGGAGCAGCATGTAGAAGATATAATCCGCGTGAAATTATATCAAAGAGTGAAAAAATAAATAAAGGACATATGCTACAGTGCTCCATGGCACTTATCAAGTGCACTGTTATAGCCAGAAAAGGTACTCTCTGTACCGTAGGGACAGTAGTTAATAAAACAATATAAGTTGGTAAGGGAAACTAGAAAAGGGTTAAAAAGAAGTTAAAAAGGACTTGCCTGAGATAACGTCGGAGCTTGCCACATTGCTGGAGGATTCCCGGCGTGCGTGCTGGTTTAAATCCCAAGGTGCCTGCATTGATAGATGCTCCACTAACGGTGTGCGGTATGGACTCACATCAGCTGCATCTCCGAAATGCGTTGGAACTTTTTTGCCCCTACAGGCCCCCATAGCCAGCTCCCATTGCTGTGACATCACACACTCCCTGCACGCACACTGCCAGGTAGGTAACCAGGGAAGCTTCCGGACGGGGCTCATGGATACCTGTGTCAGTCCATACCGCACACCGTTCCATTTACATCCGCTGCTGGTGCAAATCTTCCGTCGTTTTGCCTGGCATCCGCGCTGTCCTACAGTTGCCACATACATAGTGGAGCATCTATCAACACAGGCACCTTGGGATTTAAACCAGCACGCATGCCGGGAATCCCCCAGCAATGTGGCAAGCTCCGACGTTTTCTCAGGCAAGTCCTTTTTAATTTCTTTTTAACCCTTTTCTAGTCCACCTTAGCAACTTATATTGTCTTATTAACTACTGTCCCTACGGTACAGGGAGTACCTTTTCTGGCTACAACAGTGCACTTGCTAAGTGCCACGGAGAGCTGTAGCATATGTCCTTTAAAAATTAAATTAAATTTAAATGAGTCAGAAAACATAGAAAACTAACTTCTGTAACCATCAAAGGAATCTGCCAACATTACTTGGTTTCAAGCACAATACCTTGTTGGCCTGAGACATTATACCCAACCAAACATGCAAGTTGCTGTTGTCGCTTGATATCTACAACCTCCATGGACATTTTCTGCAGTTGTGTGGCCAAAGCATTAATTGAATCCATGCTGGCATAATGAAAACATAATATGGACTAGCTATAATACTCTGAACATAAATCACTCTCGCATGAGTAATGAAAAAGAGAAGGAGTCACCCACACTCAAAGGGTCCCTGTACTGTCCTAAAGATCATAGCCACATAACTAACAGCATCATCTCGGACCTGGCTCCCTAAAAAGCCATCGTCGAGTGGTGTCTCATGCCCACAGACTGCATACAAGGGGAAAGGAAAGTGTGCATAAACAAATAGGACATAAACTGAAAAAAGTGAGTTAAACTGAAACAAGTTCAAATAAGATAAAAGGATAAGGGGTTGAGAAGGAAAACACACTGACGCACAGCAGACTCAACTAGTGTTTACTTCAGCTTCAAACGTGAACCCATAAGCTGAAGGACTGAAACGCTCAGAAACAAGTCCATAGGCTATGTTCACACACTGCATCTCTTCTTAACTACAAAAATGCAGCGTTTTTGGCTCCAAAAAATGCACCCGCGGCAAATCGCATTAAAAAAAAACACACATTTTTGCCGCATTTTATTGCATTTTTCCCAATGCGTTTTTATAGTCAAATCTGTTGACTGGATGGGCTCAAAAACGCTGAAAAAACACAAATAGAATTGACATGCTGCATCTTGACTGCGTCTTCAAAAACGCAGCCAAGATGCAGACAACAAAAGATGCCAGTGTGGACAGCAAAATAGAAATCTCATACACTTTGCTGAGGGAAGGAAATCCATGTATTTAGGTGAATCTTTGTGACCAAATGCACCAAAGATGCAGTAAAAGATGCACTGTGTGAACATAGTAATATAGAGAGATAGCCAGCAAGGAAGTGCAGTAAGAGGTGAACATATATAAACCCAACCTAGTATGTGATGGGGCACATAATAACAGTAAAATGAGGCACACATGAAGAGGAGCAAACTAAGAAAGGAAAACAAAGACCATAGGAAAAATCAGCATCAGAACAATGAATAAAAGGCAATAGCCCAGCAGGAAGAGGAAACGACCATGAAACCACAGGTAACCAGATCGAATCCCCAACCTGAGCAATGACGGTGAGGAATTAAATGTTTACTATTTTTATGCAATCCAATATAGAGTAGGATAATGTTTCAGTCCCCTTATTTGACCATCATCAGACCCAATTGGAGAGGTAAGGAAGAGACAGACTCATGAGTATGATGAGCAGCACCATGGTAGAAGCGACATCCGTCAGTGTGTGTGTGGCATCAGTGCCAGTATCCTGAGGATAGGCCACTAATATCTGATCGGTACCACCACTAACCAGCTGTTTTCACTCTTCTGGCAGCAGCTTGTATACAGTGAAAATAAATAGTGGCTAGTCTTAGGTACTGCATCTCACTTCTAATTGAAGCAGATAAGAACTGAACTACAGTACCCAGAAATGACCATTACAAATAGAATAGAGCTTTGATGTTCTGTTCTGTTCATTGTTTAAATAAGTCTGACATCGGATCTACAAAGAACTGAGTACCAGGATATGGACCCCCACTGATCTGATAATGTTAACACTAAAAGTCCCAGAGAGGGGTCATTTAACATTTCTACCTTTGGAACCCAGAGACAGGTCGAATGACCTGAAGGATTTTAGCTAACATCCTATAATCACCGTCTTTTGTTCTGTAATTAAGGCCATTACTGTCGCACCACAGCAGGTTGTTGTTTTTCATTGAGTTTAGCCATTTAGTTTCTAGTTAGTAAGGTAAGTTTGGACTAAAGGTACCATCCCACATAACGAGATCGCTAGCGAGATCGCTGCTGAGTAGCGATCCCGTTAGCGACCTTGTTATGTGTGACACTACCAGTGATCAGGCCCATGCTGTGAGATCTCTAGTCGTTGCCGAATGGTCCAGGCCATGTTCTTCAAAGGCGATGTCCTGCTGGGCAGGACACATCACTGTGTTTGACACTGTGTGACAGGGTCACAGTGACTGCTGAGATCGTTATACAGGTCGCTACTGCTGTATCGTTCCTGCATCGTTGGTAAGGTCTGACTGTGTGACATCTCACCAGTGACCTCCCAACGACTTACCAGCGATCCCTATCAGGTCGCATTGTTTTCGGGATCGCTGGTAAGTCGTTGTGTGTGACTGGGCCTTAAGGGTCATTTGACCTTCTTTCGGGACTTCAGGGGGGAGCTCGAAATTTCTGGGATTTCTAGTGTTAACCTACTTTCAGACATGTACAGTACAGATGCAGTTTCTCGGTCATTTATAGGTAAGAAATTAAATAGACATTAACTAGGTCATCAAATGCTGAAAGCCTAAGTTTAGTAGCAAAATTGAATGCTGTTGATAAATTTGTAGTAAGTGTCTCTAGGCACTTTACAAAGGGAAAATACCACTTAAATACAGCCTTCCTTACTGTATAGCACTGGCACACCCTCCTCCAAGACCGATGTTACTGTTTTGTTGCCTGATTGCAATATTTTCCTTCCTATTGTGTTTTTTTTACTGTTTTTCTATTTGCTAGAATTTTATTTTTATTAATGAAATTTATTAACATTACTGAACTTGCTATGATTTTATTGAAGTCCACTTTAACCCTCAACTGGTGAGGTGGGATTTTTGTCACGCAACTGGTGCTGTGAGGCTTCCTTTACCCCAGTGTTTAGAAATCTCTATTTTTTACAGAAAATGCAAAGATCATGTTTGTTTTAATCGGTTTCTTATTGGCGATTGATTACACATGAGTATACCAAATTTTTTACACCCACAAGTATCGGAAAATGTAATACATTGATGATTCATACCAGCATTTTCCAATGAATGCCAGCTGAACAAAATTTCTGGGGTGTGGCAAACCCCACCTCACCCGTTGAGATCTGAGAAATTACCTCTTGTTTATGAAAAATTTGAAGAATAAGAAATTATAAAAGAAAATGCATATTTTCACTCATAAAGCCCATAAGAGGACATGGATGGCTAATTAAGCACTTGTGCTTTCGCCATGTGCATGAAACATTCAACCGGTTAGCAAGAGGTTGTCATTTATTTGGGTGTTAATGAAACCTCATTGCAAGAAATTCACATGGCAGCAAATATCAAGTATTAATATACTGTTTATTGGTGTAATGTCCTGTTCATATGCACCGTACGCTCTACTCCGCCCTTTCATGGGAAACATTGCATTGCATGTGGACAGACCACAAAATAAATCGAGACATTCCAGCATAGTTTGACTATCAAGTAATCACATAATACTGACAGCAACATGCCATAAAAGACAATACAGACAATAACTACTAATAAAATATATAAAAGTGTACAAATTTATATTTCTATTTTCGAATATAAAAATTATTAAAAAAACTAACAGTAGCAAAGTCCTGTAACATATCTACAGCAGTGCTTTCCATTTAAATTACCAGGATTAGAGAATATGCTTTCTCTCCCTTTTAAAACAGAATTTTTAACAGAATAGGATTTTAATCAGTTGTATCCCTGAAATCTAGTGGACTTCAATACACAGTGTCCCTGAGGCTGATCATTTGTGTGCTCAGATTCTTGCACATGAACATGTTCATGAGATGAGTTTTATTAAATTAGTGGCACTTAATCCAGTGTTGTATTGTCAATTCTGAAAGAAGGAATAAGCAGGCGGCAAGCTTTAAAGTGTCTCTGTGGGTGTTTGGTTGGCCATTGCCCAGGCAGTTTTCTCACTCTTTGCCAAAAGCTGTCTGTATGGCTGCTTGAGTACATCCCTTTACTGGTTCTGAAAACCTGTGTGTGAAAAAAAATCTGTTTGAGGGAACTCATGCCAATTAGAGATGTGTTATGACACATGAAAAGATTATAATTATGCCTTGGCTTCCATGCAGAACTGCTCTGACACATCAATGGCACAGGAGAAAAACTGCACTAGAATGGTTTTCGGAGTCACTTAAAGCTTCTCTTTTTATCTTAGATTTCAGATTGTTCCATGACAGTGATCATATTTTCTATCATTTCGCTACAAGAGAATGTTTGACCTGGAACAAGGAGATGCTTATTTACTGCAAAATCAGATTAATGAGATGATGATTTGTTTAGAAAGCGCTACAAAAGATTACTGAGCATCTGCTGCTCAAATAAAAAGAAGGCTCATCGAATGCAGAGAATGAATATACACTAGGCAGGACTAAACACACAGAACTCTTACTTTATACAACTGCATACGTCTATAGCAAACACCAGGTAAAAAGGTAATTAAAGGGAATCTGTCAGGTCCAATATGCACCCAGAACTACGGGCAGTTCTGGGAGCATATTGCTAATCCCTGCCTAAACATCCCTGTATCTAGTAGCATAGATAAAGAGATCTTTAGAAATAGTATTTCTAAAGATCTTTTATCGTATGCTAATGAGTGCGGGAACTAGTCCCAAGGATGTTGCTTCCCTTGCTAGTCGGCCCCTTTAGCATGTTAGCACGACCCTGTGGGCCCCTGTGAGCGTGCTAACATGCTGATGAATGCGCAGCATCACAGGATGATCTCACTCACTTCTCCACTGCCAACGCAATTTTTTTCATAATTTTCTTTTACTTTGCTTTTATTCTTGTGAAGCACCTGAAGAGTTAACAAACTTCCTGACTGCAGTTTTGAATATGGTGAGGGGTGCAATTTTTACAAGGGTGTCTTGTTTGGAGGTTTTCTGACACTTAAGACTTTTAAAAGTCATTTCAATATGGAAGTGGTCACTAAAAAAAAATTTTGTAAATTTTGTTGGAAAAAAGCTTCCTAAAAAAATATGTTTGAAAAATAATGCTGACATAAAGTATATATTTATCTACTGGTATTTATTATTTTTTTTGTGCAGCATAACAATTTGTTTTGATGGCATAAATATTCAAAGTTTCAAAGGAGCAGATTTCCCATCTTTCTCATTCACAAATGTCCTGTTAACATCTTTTAAAAATGTACTGCTTTTGTCTCAGTAATTCATTGGTAAACCTGCCTGACAAGGGGGCCTTTGGGCTCTGAAAACATTCAAATAAAATGTTTCTGGTTAGACAATAAAGGTATCACTCCTAAAATACTTTTGTAATTTTTGGGACATAAGCACTTACATTGATTTTTCTGGCTAACACGGTACCACAATATAGTTATGTATTGTACATTCTCAAATTTTAATAAAAAGCACAAATCATATAGACGTAAATTTACTACTTTTATGAAACACAATGTGTCACAATGAAACAGTCCCAGAATCACTAAGATATGTTGTAGGATTCCAGAGTTATTACTAGAGATGAGCGATGTTCGAGGTTCGCCAATTTCATGTTCGAGTGATTTTGGGGGGTGCTCGAACTCGAACTCGAGCTTTCTGCTAAGATTGATCTTTTTAAGGCTATTAGAAAGATCCATCTGCACAAACATTTCCAAACGGCGCCTAATACAGCTCATACAGCGCCTGCTGGACATGTTCCGTGCAGTATAGCTGATTCTCGGACCGGTCTGATAGGGGCTTTTGATTCTGGGATCCTTCAAGACGCTGAGGTGTTGCTCAGCTTGAATGAGCCAAATGTTTCAACTGATATCGTGGGTTCCAGCAATAGTCCAGGTTTGGAAAGGTTTACTAAGGGGATAAAATCGGATTTTTGTCCCCCTACTGTACCTGGAAATTTGATTGATTTATATCAGGAAGCTGTCTTGAAGGATGTCGAGTCATTGGTGTACGCCAGGCCGATCCAGAATCTAAGTCAAAAAGAA